>NC_050104.1:46691723-48153447 GCF_902167145.1 Zea mays
GCAAAGAAAGATCAACTCGGGCTAAATCGATCAAGATGTTCAAGGTCTAGTGGAGTAATCACTCAGAGGAGGAAGCTACTTGGGAAACCGAGGAATTCCTGAGATCCAACTTCCCCGATTGCCTACCTAAGGAAGCTGGTACGTAATCACCCCCAACCCCCTCCTCCTGCCCTTCGAATCTAACTTTCAAAAATATGATCTTAATTCAGAATGAAGTAACTATAAAGTAAAACTTAAAAGGACTTCCTTCTGAAGTTGCAAAGAGAATGACATTCGAAGAGCAGTTTGCCCTAATAATAACAGTAATCACCCATTTCCTATAAGTCTCACCCTTCGCTTCACCCTGGGAGGACTCTGGCCCGAATCTCGGGACGAGATTCCTTTAAGGGGGGAAGGCTGTGACACCCCAGTGTCACCTAGGGTTTTTCTCAAATACCAAACCAAAAATCATTATTTTATGAGAGCCAAAGTAAGCAAGAGCATCAAAATAACTTAAGTAATAAAGAATTCACCAAGTATATACTTAAAAGTGTCATGATCAAAACAATTGAGACTTTTAAAAGATAAGAATGTGCAACCCAAATTAACAACCCTAAGTGAGCCCCATGAGCAAAACTCAAGAAAATAAGAAAAAGGGAATGAAAAGTTTAAAATTTTGACTTGAGCCAATTATGAAAATTAAAGTATATTTAATGGGCAACAAGAAATGTTGAGAAAGCTTAGCCAAAATAACTCAAATAAAACCCCAAATCAAGCTTCTCATATGGGGACTCATTGGGAATTCTGAATTTCAGAATTCTGAAATTCAGACCTTGAGCCAAGGATCAGGGATGTTCACCTTGATCCCTAACTCGAATCCTAATGGCCCCATTGACAAAATTGTGTCTAACTAACCCCTCTGTCGTGTGCCAGAAGATGGCATTGGGACGCGAGCCCTAGACACGACAAAACCCTGGATTTGCCTCGGGTTTGAGCAGGGAGACAGACCAGATTTCTTGGCTCCATATCTCTGCAACCAGTAGGCAAAATCCTATGACCCCCACACAAGAATGGTAGCTTGTAGGGAGGAGAAGAGGTTTTGTGCACTGACCAAGGCGAGAGCAGGCTCGGATGAGCGACCACACGCGCCAGAACTTGGGCAGAACGCACGGGCACACGTGTTCGACCCTGGTCGGCACGCCAGAGCTCGCCCAACCCGCGCGCGCGCTCACCCCGGCGTCCGGTCAAGTCCGCCGCGCGCCCACGCCCTCGGCCGTGCCCGCCCGCGCCTATAAAGCCTCCCCGGGCGCACCTCTCTTCGCCCCGCACTCACCCTCACCGGCCAGCCACCTTTCCTTAGCTCCGGCGAGCTTGATTCCGCCCGCCATTGCCGCCAGAGCTTCGGCCACCGTGGCCAGCCAACTCCAGCCACCCTCAAGCCCAGCCAGTGCTTCGGCTAGCTCCGCCAGTAGCCCGTGAAGCTCGCCAAGCCCTCGGACCCGGCCGGACTTCACCGGAGGCCCGAGATCGACCTCACCGGACTTCGGTCTTCCGCCGCCGCGCGTGGACCGAGCTATCCAGTGAGTCTCCGCCCAATTCCTTGCGCTCATACCTTCTCTGGCATCCCGTGGACCTCCCTGACCCATTTGATTGAACTATCTCGCCGTGACCAGGCCGGTCTCCTCGCCGCCGACGAGCATCCCCGCCTGCGCGCGTGGACCGACCGACTCCGGCCATCTCCGACGGCGTTCCGCACACCGTTGTGATCCCCGAGACCTCCCCTTCGTCCTCGATCACTTCACCGGAGCAATCTCGCCGCCGGTAAGCCCCTCCGCCCTTTTCTCCGCCGCGATTACTGTTTGAGGTAGAAGAAGGACCTCGGGTTAGGATTTGTAGAACCCGAGGGGTTTTCTGTGATGTCAGTGACTCATGTGAATAGTAGCTTAAGGGCTGATTCGCGAAGAAAACTTAGAAAACCCGCCAGGGACCCCAGTGCAAAGTGGATTTCCATTTAATCAATTCTGTTAATCTTTTTAAAAAAGACCAGAGAACTTAGAAAATCCATAACTTGATGAAATCTTAATAAAAAGTTGTCAAACCAATTTTGCTAGTCCTGAATATTATGATCTATCATTTAAAAATAGTAAACCCCATGCTTTCTGTTCAAAATTTTAGAGTTTAAATTTAAAAACAGAAACCCACTAAACCTTGTTTAATTAAGGAAAATTAGTTTTTCTTCTGTGCTGAGCTTAAGAAAATTTGTAGATGTTTAAACCTTATTTAGACACTGTTTAAAAATAATGGGAACCCCAGCATTGAAAAATATGATGTAGTTATTCCTTTAAAGCTAAATTGTCTAAAACTTAGAGAAAATCAGAAAGGCCTTAGAAATTAATGAACAGTGATTAAGATTATTTTTCCTAGTTTACTTATGCAACAGAGAACCTAGGAAAAATACAGAGACCATTAATTTGGACCAGTTTTAAATTAAAATGTTTTATTTAGCCTTATTTAGACTGAAAATCAATTATTAGAGTAGCAAAACTATAACCAAAATGATTAGTAAAAATCCAGTGAACTTGTAACCACCAGAGCCCCACTACAAAAATACAGAGCACCTCGGCCCAACTTTTTAAGTAAGGAAAATAAATATGAAATGCTAATGAGGTATTTTTCAAATAAATCATGAACAACCCCTAATGATGTGATAATGGGCAACCAAAAATTTGCTAAGTCCATGATGAGATAAACCACCAGAGAAAAATGCAAACCCATGAAAAAGAAGTAAACCCATACCTTTTGCTAATGATTTAAGAGAGAGGCCACTTAATTCAAATAATGCAAACCACCCCTTCCCTTAAGCAAAAAGAGACCAAACTTCAGAATGATTGCTCTTGCACAAAAAAACTAACTACGAAAAATGAGAACTCTGTTGTTTGATATTTTTCAAATATAGTGGTAGTAGAAAGCACCCATTTGGCTAGAAACTTGAGAGAACCATAGAAAATTAATCAAGAGGTGTTAATGGCTAGAAATTTGTATCAAGTCATGTTATAACACCTAAAAGCCAGCAAAAATAAGTTTTAGAGAATTACCCACGGTTAAATAATAGTTGTAGTTCAAAGCACCCCTTCTGCCCTAAGATTTGGTAATTTTGTCCAGAGAAAACCATTCACTTTCTGACCCCAAATTTTGACACAGGGAAACATACACCAGTACCAAGCCACTGTAATTTTTGCAGAATTTGTAGAATTTTATAAAAGCAACTTGTAGTTCAAACCCACTCCAAAACATTAAAAGAATAAAAGAAAAGGAAAGAAGAAATAAACCTCGCCCCAATAAGTCTAACTTGAGAACTTATCATTTATCCCTAATACTTAAAAGGAATTCAGTGGAACCCCCAAAAAAAAACCTACCCCTTACCTTAGCTAAGTATAACCCAACTTACCAAGCATACCACTAAGGGTTTACATAAGTAAAGTTAACTTGTTTAAACTCAGAAGATCATACACCTTGGAAGTTGTAATTTCTAAAAGCACATATCATATCATGCATATATCTTACGCATTGCATTCATTAGATTGCAATCTTGCCGACGGAGAGTACGTGCTCATCCCCGAGCAAGGACCTGTCCAAGAAGAGGACCAGGAGCAGGCTTCAGAGGCTGCTATTGAGGATCTCCCCGCAGCCCCAGCAATTGAAGGCAAGCCCCGGTTTTATGCATAACCATGTTATTATATGCTACTTTACTACACTTAATGCTTGTAGGATTGCAATGTGCACTTAAGTGTAGGAGTTGCTTGAAACCTCTAGTTGCATGAACTTAGGATTCCTTTTTGAGATGAATACTAGTATGCTAGGTCGAGTAGCTGCTTGCTAATCAGGATCTCGGTAGAAGTCGAGTGATTTTTCTAGCACTCGCGCGAGGTCAGGAATTGATTGTATTCATCTTGATAACGGGATCTATGTTGGTCTATGGACTTGGATCCAGGGAGGATGCCTTGTCCATGAGACGGGAAAAAATGAATTAAGGATTAATGTGTGGATACCTGAGTCAAGCTTTTGAACGTACTAAGCACATGCCGGGAAAAATGGTAACCGGTAAACCTAGTACCTGAGTGAAGCCGGGCGCGGACTTTATCTCTCATGCGACCTGAGACTGGGTCTCCCATGCTAGCTATGGTGGGTACAAGTGCGGTCACTGCACGACGGCAGCCGGGGTCAGTGGAGCATTGTATGCCAAGGCGGTGAGGCCTGGACGCGAACGGGGAATCGATGGGGACGGTTGTCATGTGCGGGGTCGGAGTACCCTGACATGCCGTGTGTTTAGGTTTACCTTGCAAGGTTTAAAACTCGATTCGAATCGTCTGCTTCTCGCAGCTAATGAGACTGCTTGATTCCTTGTACTACATCGAGTAATAAGTGAAATGTGGTTAATGAGATAATTTGTTGATTGAACTAAATGTTTGTTACCATGTATGCTTAGAAGGAGCAAATCTAGCTAAGTTAATGATGGTAGAATTTGAAAAGCTAAAAATTGATTTTAGAAACAGCTAGTGTTTTTTTAGCAAACCAAACCCCTCAGCCAAACAGCTGCATAGTCTAGAGGTAGAGGAGTAGACTCCTCACACCGGTTAAGTCTAGCTGAGTATTAGTATACTCAGCCTTGCTTGTGGCACAATTTTTGCAGGTACCATGCAGGAATTGGTTGATGGTGTGACTTGGCCTACCACCCTGCCACCGGGTTGGACGGTCGAGTGGGATGTTGCTCCGGCAGGAGAGGAGCCTGAGGAGTAGTGGGCTAGGCCTTGCCCATTTCCTCATTACCGACGACATCGATTATCCACTGCACTTTATTTTGTGAACTTTATTTGCTACTCAAAAACTCCGATCTATGTAATAACTCAGTACTTAAATTGAGGTTTCCTGTTTTATTGTATTTCTTCTGTGACTCACCTTCGAGTGAGATTGTGGAATTTGATCCTGGTTAAGTGGCTCTATCAGACTAGATCTGAGGGACTGACGGGTTATTCCGATTTAAGTGTGTTACGACCCCTGGGGCGTGACTTAGGCACTTAAGCTGGAATAATTCGGGTGGTTCTGCCACAGTTTTACTTTATCTAGACCATGACATGGTAAATACGAGTTTGCAATCTACACGGTTAGTGTTTACATGTATTTTTTTGCAATATTTATAATTGAGATGTAGGTGTTTATTTCAATAAATATCCGAGAAATGCACTGGTATCTTGCCGTGATCAATGCAAGAAATATGGAGATACAAGTGCTCGACTCACTTGGTACATCATCCGGTCGCAATGACCTCATTGACACTGTGAGTTTACACAAACTCAACAATTACTAACCCCTTATTAACTTAAAAAATCTCAACTTCTAATTCTATGTTTTTATAATAATATCAAGATAAAAGGACTCCAAAGACAAATTGATATGGTATCTGAGCGTAAGGAGTTAAAAGATCACATGTGGCCAGACCTCCGAGTTGCTTCTTGGCCACTTAGAGAAATAGAAATGGAATATGCAAAGCAAATAGATAGGTACATCATACATTCTTCTTTGTTGCTATTAATATTCATTGATGTTAATCTTGACATTTTTATCATCTGGTTGATGTAGCTCCTCGTGTGGCCTCTTTCTACTAAACTATATCGAATACTGGACAGGGGATGAATTATCTGATAATTTTACCCAGGTATATTATTACTACTATGACATAGTATGCACATCTACAGTCAATGATACATATAATTGCTAAATAAATTGTTTCTTATTTGTAGGATGACATGTCACACTTTAGGAAAAAATTGGCTGCTATATTACTATCTTCAGATATAAACAAGAGAAAGGGGTGTCCATTATACAAGTATGACAAAGAAGTCGATGCTAGAAGCTCCTCTGATGTTCAGATATTAGATAGTCCCATAAATCCTAAGAAGTGGAAACTACTTTGTGTATCTGAAGATAGCGAAGTATTGATGGAAGATGATGATGGCCCCATCACTCAAGCAGACTTAGAAATGTGGTTTGTTCATGATTGGGATAAAAGAACTCCTATAAAAATCCCGACCGACGAGTGCACTAATGAATTTTTACTGAGTGGCCTTTCCACAAAGGACATGCCAGTGACCAAAGTCGATTTAATAGATGTTCTATGTTATTACATCATGACAATCCAAGATGATACGACATTAGAGTAAGTGTTCATTGTTTTATCTATTTATAGGTACCAACTACGTAGAGTTTTTATATAGACTTTTGTCATGTTGCATTACAGGATGACATGGGTGCAAAGTTTCAACCCTTTTAAGATAAAAATATCTGTCAAAGACCTGCAAAACATATTAAGGGTAAATCTCGATATGACTCTAAAATGTTTTGACATGGCTGTTCGATTGTTGGCCATTAAAGAGTCACATATGTCAAAAGATGAAATGATAACGGATAAAAACATTATATGGACATGCGCTTCTGGGTAAGTTTGTTTCCAATCAATAATGTAATAATATATTGTATCTATACATATAATCCTCATGTGGACATGTATATATATTTATCCAGCGAATGATTGGTTTTGGTAAACTTCCAAAGTACCATCAGGATCCTATAGCAGAAGAGTTAGCCAAAACACTCGACTGTTGGCCTTCATTGAACTGTTATATCACTGGTTGTAAATATGTAAGTATGTGTTCATTTCGAATGTATTTATAAAAGGCACTTTGTTGCAATCCTGATGACTGATATTTTGTAGGTTCTTATGCCATTGAAATTCAACGGATGCTACACACTTTTCGTAATCGATCATGGTAAAAAGCACGTAACTTTTATAGACTTTACACCCGCTCAAGATTGGTGTAAACACATGCCATACAAGAGGTTTGCGGAAGCAATTATCATGGCCTCAAAGAAATATAAGATTGCCTACAACAAGAAACGTTCTGGATGGGCAGAGGATATTTTTAAATGGGAGCATACAATTCGATCTGGTGTTCCAATTGACTTAAAATGATATTTTCTCAATACCACGTTCTCAACAGTTTATTTTTTTTATGATAACCATTGTATATAATATAGTTGGCCAAACATTATTCTATAGGATTAATACCAACTACTTTGTTCTACAAGCTATGGTCATGTGGGGGAGTGCTAGACGAATGTAATTTGATAGGGTGAGTGGAGTACGTTTGTTTCATGTTCAAACATACATTTCAATTACATAATATAAATTTGATGTTTTGTTCTCTTATGTCTTTGTGTGTATGATGCAAAGATTCTTCGAAGGAACTTTGTAATTGATCTGTTAAGTTACGAGGACAATTTATGCCGCTATGCCATCCCTGCAAACATACAACAAAGACTTATTAATATCGCTAAAAAAGATTAGATTAATGTACGGTTGGCGACATATTTGGCTATTATTAAAAATTCTATATTGACTCTTTAAAATAGTTTGTGCGATATTGATAATGTTTGTCACACAGATTCTGTATATTATAGTGAATAGATGGTGAAAGACTATGCACGAGGCTTGCAAATTAGTAAGACTCATACAAGCGCGAGACAGTGTGTTGATGGGGCACAAGGGTAACACATGCTCAGGTCTTAACATGTTTGGCTTCCGAGCAAACTTTATCCATACCTCCAAGAAACTATAAGATCCGATCAGATATGTGTCGATGCTCATTCCAACGTACTCCCATTGTAACGCACAGTCAAACACCTATTTTACATTGAAAATCGCTTTAATCCATATGTATTGGGACCAATATAGATTATAGAGTATCCAAGACAAGACATGGAGCGGTGGGAGGACTCGGTTGAAAAACGCGTGACAACCTGGGGTGCCTCTCAGCAAAACTACCACCACGATCGGAAGCTTCTCCGCCATCTTCTGTTTCCTTCCCGACGAAGCAGCAGCTGCAACGACTCCTCACCCAAATCTGCCCTGCCGCTCTCTCCGCCGTCATCTCCAACCTCCGGGGATCTTAGCCGCCAAATCTGGGCCGTGCTCGCGCTTGGGCATCTGCGGCCTACGATGGGGAGCGAGTCGGAGCCCGCCAAGGGGCTGCTGCCCTACCTGCAGCGCGCGGACGAACTGCAGAAGCACGAGCCCCTCGTGGCGTACTACTGTGAGAGACGCTTCTATCCCCTCGTCGGTTCGTTCCTAATCGCATCCTATTGGTTAGGGTTTTGATTCGATTTGGATTGGGTGGGTTTGGGCAGGTCGGCTCTACGCGATGGAGAAGGGGTTGAGGATACCCCAGAAGGAGCGCACCAAGACCACAAACTCCATTCTCATCTCCCTTATGAACCAGCTCGAGAAGGCACGTTCCTACATCCGGGTCTCCTCTCTTGTTCAGTTGAATTAAACAATTGCTATGATTTATTTATTTATTTTAGATATATCTATTATACGCCTTTTATGTTGGCAACCGGAAATGCATTTTGGATGTTGCGTCTCAGTAAAACGTTTCAAGCTTTCTGTACAACTGGTATCAGTAAAAATGGATTGTCTATCAACATATACTTGTAGGTTCTGTTTGGATATATGTTGAATCATCATTATAAAATTGCATGTTCTGTTTGGATATGTATGTTGAATCATCATTACAGAATTGTAGGTTCTGTTTGGATATGCTGAACCAAACAATGTCTGTAACAAGGATACTAGAGAGAGGGTTTATGACTTGGTGCTTTGACTACTAGCATTCATGTGGTAGGACCTTTGTTGTATTAAGGTTGACTTGTTGGTATCATGCTGTGTAACAATTTGTAAGACAGCTTTCAGCAGTGTTTATCTGGAACGATACAAGCATGTCCAGAACTTGTATGCAAATTTAGTAAAAATCTGGAATTTGTTATTTTGTTTAATATAAACACTCGCTGATAATAAGAAACAAGTTTAAACCACAAATGGCCTTATCGTTCGAGCAAGCTCGATCAGGGTCTTCGACTTGACTAGGCAATTAGGAAGCGATTAGTCGTCCTAGTCGCTGATTAATCGCGATAGGTCGTCTGACTAGGGTTATGACTGACTAGTTTTGTCTGTTTTGGGCCAGTATCCAGTCTCTTTTTATGGGCCAGTCCACCATCTCTAAAGGTCTAAGGGCCTGTTTGGTTTGCTGCCTAACTAGCCACAGTTCGCCTAACTTTTTCTGCCTAAGGTTAGTTCTTCAATTCGGGCGGCTAACCATAGGAAAAGTGTGGCGCAGTTAGCCACGAACCAAACAGTCTCTAAATACACTGTTTTGCCCTACTTAGGGTGTGTTTGGTTGTGGGACAGCTAGGACGGGATCGTCCCCTGACGTCCTCTCTCGTCCCTCCAATTTTGAGGGACAACAGGGGACAACACTAGATAATACTGTCCCAACCCTTGACCCAGAACCAAACAACCTAATTTGAGGGATCGTCCCATCCCATCCCGTCCTGTCATTGACCCAGTTCTTCAATTAGAGTCCTGGATACGCAACACTGTAGCAGTCGGCACTTGTATGCCTCAGCGCTGCCGCCCTTGCTCCATTGCCCCCTTCTCTAGCGCCGCCGCCTTCCACTCCCGCCGCCCTGTTGTGCGTCCGTTGCTCCATCGCGTGGCTGCTCCCCCCCCCCCCCCCCCCTTCATCGTCCGACGGCTGCAGAGGCCTTCTGCTCCAGCCTCTAGTGTGCGGCGCCTCTGCTCCAGCCTCCAGCGTGCGGTGCCTCTGCTCTAGCGTTAGACGGCCTTCTGCAGCCGCGGCCATTCTCCTGCAACCGCGGCCGTGTTCCACTCCTTCATCAGCCATGACCACGACCATCCTCCTCGGTTCAGACTTTAGAGAGAGATGAGCACCTTTTCAGACGGCAATCTCTCTGTTTTTTTGGTTGTTCACTTGTTCAGCAGTATTATGCCTGCCTCAGCCTCCTCTTCAGTTGCTCTTCGCTTGATTGTTCTGACACTGCAGATGAGAATAGGAGGCAGCGGTATTTGCAATGTAGTGTCCTGCTGTCCTGCATTTAATCTTATGACTTGCATTTGAATTTTGAACCTATTATGCTGCTCCAGCTATATATATTAATATATATACATATGGTCCTGTTATAGGTGGATGACTATAGGATGACTAGGAGTAAACTAGGCTCGACTAATCGAGCAAATCGACGACTTATCACGATTAGTCACCTTATCGGTGCTCAGGCGACTTGTCGACTTTAAAACCTTGCGGGTAACTGGGACGTAATACTTCACCTGCTCATGCACCAATGACACAAATGTAGCATGTAGCATGCGATCTGTTTTGATATGCCTCACAAATTCATATGTTTTCCATTTCATCACTTAGCCTAAACATGTTTGCTCATCCTCCAGGACAAGAAGTCGTTGACTTTGGGGCCTGACGACAATCTTCATTTGGAGGGGTTTGCATTAAATGTCTTTGCTAAAGCAGATAAACAGGACCGTGCTGGACGAGCTGACATGTATCACACCTTGCGAAATTATTGTTCTGCTTCAACCATTCTGATATCATATATTTACAAAGTCTGACTAATGCATGCCAAATTAATCTTGCAGAAACACTGCTAAAACCTTCTATGCTGCAAGCATCTTCTTTGAGATTCTTAACCAGTTTGGTGAGCTTCAACCTGATGTAAGTTTATTATGTTATTGGCTACTAATGCATTTATTACTATATAATCTTGATGCTCTTGACCTATACTGAAAGATTCAATGAACATATCTGTGTGTATCGATGTTTAACATTCACTTTTATTTTTTCTTGAGCAGATTGAGCAAAAACAGAAATATGCCATCTGGAAAGCTGCTGAAATAAGAAAAGCTCTCAAAGAAGGCCGACAGCCTGAAGCTGGACCACCTGGTGGGGGTAAAGATGAAGCGCCTGTCAATACCACCACCATTTCTCAGGTAACTATCCTAAGTCGCTAGCAGTGGTTTCTGAATGACTATCGCCATGCTCTCACTCTTAGCTAGTGTGAAATTGGCTTTCTATCTACTATAGCAGTATAATTTGCTTCAAGGTTGCTAACACCAATCCTAATGTTCCTTCTCATAGGTTTACTCAAATCTTGTTAGATTGCTTCTGTTTACTTTACACGTATTACCCATCCAACATACATTCAATTTCCTGAAATGTATATTGTCAATACTCTTAGTTTTTGTAAGCATGGATTCTGGACAGTTCTATTACCTTACTTATCATGTTTCAAATGAATGGACACAAAGCACATTTTTTTTGTTTAAAGTCTGATGGTGGTCTTCAAACTTGTTCGTCTGTGTCATGGCTAAACTTGCAAATCGGTCGTTTAGATCCTCAAACTTGAGCATCTATGACATCTCAGTCCCTAAATTTGCAAATCACTCGTTTAAGTCCTCAAACTTGTTTGGTTGTGTCATTTTAGTCCCTAAACTTGCAAATCATCCGTTTAGAACCTCAAACTTGTTCATTTATGTTATCCTGCTCCCCAAATGTTGTAAACTTGTAAATTCAATATATATTTATAGAACTATCCAAAGATTGTAAATCAAATTTTGTTAGACTTTTGATAACATGTACTTTAAATTAGAATAAAAGAAATCACACTGTATCTTCTTTTTTAACTATGCAGTTAAATAACTAAATAGGCACATACATTTTTATATTTTGTTTTGTCCTGTAAATAAATTCCATAAATTTATAGGAGTGTTCAATAGATTGATCACGTCTACACAACACTCCTATAAATTTATGGGATTTATTTACAGTACATAACAACATATAAATATGTATATGCCTATTTTGTTACTTGACTGTAGAATTGAAAACATAAAAGTCCAAGGTGATTTCTTTTAAGCCCCGTTTGGATTTTTTGAATTGAATTCTGTTCTAATAATCGTAATTTAGGCATAGATCAATTAAGCTAATATGTTTATATGGAATATTTGTATATTACTTAGCCATTCGGGGGAGATATTTATGTGCTACATTTATTCTATAGGGGGAACAGATTGAAGAGTGTGTTATAAATTATAGAGTAGAAACATAGCCTGGTGATACATAAAATCAATTTTCATCCCTCACCCTATGAATTTGAGATATGCTTATATTTAAACTTTGGAAAGTGGTGAAATGTCAAGTTCCAAGCCAAATATCCTACTCTATTAAGTAGATTCCAATTCCTACAAAATGAACGGATCCAAACGACCCCTTATTCTAATTTAAAGTACACGTTACCAGGAGTCTAACTGGTTAGGTGGTGTGGTAGCAAACACTCAGGTTTTGGGTTCAATTCCCGGTGGAAACGAATTTTCAGACTTGGGTTAAAAAAACCCCTCGCTGTGCCTCGCCTGCTCTCGGGCTACGGAAACTGTGTGCGCTACCCTCCGACCTGGGGGCTGATGCAGAGTGGGCAGAACTGGCCTGTTAGTGATGGGAGGCTAGGGTTCACGAGTTTTCTCGACCAGAACTTGTGGTTCTGTGACTTATTACATGAATGTCGTTGGGGGAGGCTTAACCCTCTTCGGTCGAGTTTTTTGTTACCAGGATTCTAAGAAAATTGGATTTACTTTTTTAGACAGTTTTACTCTAGCTGAGTTGGTTAGGTGGTCTGAGTAGCACTTCTTAGGTCCTGAGTTTGAATCATAGTGGGAGCGAATTTCAGGCTGGGGTTAAAAAAGGTCACTCATTAGTTCCCCTGGTTGCGCGCGCACGAGATGCACTGACCTATAGGGGGTGGATCCTCGTGTTGGGCCTGGGAGGGCTCAAAGCACGAGTAAAGATCTGCCTTATAGGGGGCGGACCCTCTTGCTGCACGGGGGGGGGGGGGGGGGGGGGGGGGGCAGCTTTCGCGACCTTTCTTTGGTTGGGGCTCCGATTGAGCTCCTTGGGGGCGGTCTTTCCCCTACCAAGTTTATAAATATATATTGAAATTACAAGTTTACCACATTTATGGGCCAAGACAAGTGTGTGTTTGAGGGGGGGGGGGGGGGCACCAATGCCATTCTTCAGAATATCAAGAATGATGCTAGGCTATGGTGTCTGGCTGGGGCTGCAGGCTTGAGAAAACTGTTGCCCTAGTCCTTGTGTTTTTAAGAGGGTCAGGTCATTAGTTTGTTTTATATTTCCTTTGTACTGTAATGATTTGCTATGTCTGCCACCTTTAGCGGCGGTTTGTTTTGGCCCTCTTTGGACCTTTTTCTTTCCTTCTTAATATAATGATGCGCAGTTTTCCCGCGCGTTCGAGAAAAAAACATTTTGGGACCAGGATGACACAATTGGGGACCTAAATGGGTGATTTTCAAGTTTAGGGACCAAGATGACACAACCCAACACGTTTTAGGACCTAAACTAGCGATTTGCGCGTTAAGGGATCAAGATGACACATATGGACAAGTTTGAGGACTTAAACGGTCGATTTGCGAGTTTAAAGACCTGTTTGACACGGTTGAACAAGTTCGAGGACCACTAGTGGATGTTACTCTTTTTTATTTAACTTTAGTTGGTAATTTACATTCAGTCAGGATTTCCTCCAACTTTTCTTCAATTCTCCCATATGTCATTTAATTTGGCTTGAAAGATCTTAAGCCATACAGTAAACACCGATTATGCTTCAATACTTCGTGCAGATTTTGGCATTCACTGGTTCTCAACCTTTGTATTATTTGGAACTGTAAACAGGATATGGCGCGAAGCCATTCCTTCAGCAGTGCGAACCAGGGCAGTGAAGCATCACCTCGACCTGTCAACATGGTTATTTCCGAGCTTCTCTTTAGTAGTTATGATTTGCAATAATTTTACATGGTTTCTTTGAACAAAGCAGTTTTATTTATTTTTTGATATATCTTATTGTGCACAGGATTTTAGTAGGCGGGGTAGCTTTTCTGCTGTGCAGCCAGGAAATAATTTGCCTCCCCAAAGTACAGAATTCAATGATCATCCCTCTACCCAGTCACCCTATTCTTCCCCACCACCCTCACAGTCCCAGCACCCTTCTCCATCACAATCTTATTCCTCTCCCTCATACCAGGCAACAGATTACCCTTCTTCTGATATTCACAAACCATCCCCCAATTATTCATCTTCCCCCTACACAAGCACAGACTACCCTACCAATGAGCTCCACAAACCACCTTCCAATTATTCCCCACCTCCTTACACCAGGACAGATCACCCTTCTAATGATGGCTACAATCCTCACAGCAATGATAAACCGGATGTTTCGGCTTACCCTCAGGCATACCAACCCCCACCCTACACAATTGACCCTCAGCACATCTCTCAAAACTACTACTCCACCAAAGCCCCAGCTGCTCCATACAACTACCCTAATTTTCAGTCATATCCAAGTTTTCAGGACAGCACGTCACCTTCTGTCCCGACTGAGCCGACGTATCAATCTTCATTCTATCCTGCAACTGATGGTCCTGCAGCTACTTCGTACACTCCTGCTTCAAATTCCTCTGCCCCAACACATTACCACTCAACTGCTGACTATTCACCTCAAGTTACTCCTCCAGCTGCGCCACCAGCTAGCCAATATAAATATGATAGCAGTTACCAGCCTGAAGTTGAGAAGATTGCTGAGGCTCACAAGGCAGCCAGGTTTGCGGTCGGTGCTCTTGCATTTGACGACGTATCTGTTGCCGTGGATCACCTGAAACGTGCACTGGATCTTCTGACAAACCCTTCTGCTGAACCTCGCTAGCTCTTTTGCATTCCCTTGCTCTTGTCAGAAGCATCATCTGTACATATACAAGATTGGCGTACCACCCATGGATAAATTGCCAGGCTGCATACTTACAAGACAGGGGTAACCACACAAATCTAGGAGATAATAAGCGAGCCTTTCCGTGTGAGCTTTTGAAGTGACACTTACAGGAAACCTTAATGTCTAAAATCTAGTTATTTTATTCTGAGTTTTGTGCTATGTAACCCATTATATTCATTTGCACGTTCTCGAGGTCTGGTATGGTATTTTGGGTATGGATGGTTGATGCCGTGCCTGCTTGTTTCTCTTTCATGGTTTGTCATGCTGCTGTCACTCACGAAAAGATGATTTAGATGCGAAAGGTTAGTAGTACTAAATTACGTTGATCTGATTGAGTTTTGAAGAATCGATATTGCGCATGCTCGTTAAATAACTATTTGGATATTTGACCGCTTCCAGTGTAGAAATAGCTCCTAGTAATAATCTGGGACGTGGATGAGCCGAATGATCTTGTACAACAGAACTGAGCAGACTGTTACCACGAAAAAACACTTTAATATTGAAACGCTGGTGAAAGGTACACAGATGAGCCAGAACTCAGGTGCTGTTTGCTGCCGTGCTGCGCACCGATACGTCTTCGCTTGGGATTGCTCCACGTCCTGATCGCTTACGGCAGTTGTCATTTCATCGGTAATCGTTTATCTGGTTAATCCGTTTGGGGAAAAAAATGAAGTTTGATAGTGGTGGTAGAGTCCAAAGCTAGACAATAGCCTCACCTTTATTTTTCTTGTCGAACGACAGAGCTAGACAATAACTGTGGCTTTATTTTTCTCGTCGGACTACAGAGCTACTTGTTATATTATTACTCGATTCGTTCTAAACTATAAATCATTTTTTATTTTTAGAAACATTATTTTTGCTATGCATTGAGATATTATGTATCTAAATAACTTATAATTTAGAATGTATGAAATAAAATAGAAAACTAAAACACATAATTTAGAACGGATGGAATAAGATAAAAATCAGACAGGATAATTTAGCCCGAGCACTAAAACGGGATTGAAGCACTAAAAGGGGATTGAAGAAAATTGACATGGATCAATGGAAAATTAGTTTATTTCTCCCTTAATCTACTTCCAACCAAACAAGCCTTTAGGAGTAGTCCTAATGATGTGTCCCCGCTACCACTAGATAGAGGAGTGTTGTTCCACTGCGAAAGATATTACATCAACCAGATCAAGGACCGAATTTAACAATTGAAAATGCATAAAATATTGTTTCTTTGGCTTGATCATAGAGAGGACAAGGAGCCAAACGTGGCAGCCCACGCTTACTGAGTCGGTCAGCCATCCAACTTCTATTCTTTTATAGCTACCAAGCAAAAAAAATGCAGCACAAAGAAGCCTAACTTTTTTAGATCATCTTTTGGGGGACAAACTTGATGGGCGGCCACAAAAAATAGCTTAAACAGACTTACTGGACAAGAACTAGATTGCGTGGACTTTCACCCATAGTGGTCTTAAACAGGGGCAAATTTGGGCCCCGCACCGCCTGGGCCATGGCCTAGGATGTGGCCCATGTCAAGGTATATGCTTTCGGGCCTTTGGGTCTGGGGTTCACTGGTTCAGAGAAAAAAAACTTAAAGGCCAGCGCTTCTGCAAGCGGCCGTCAGTGCTGTGAGTCTACGAGCAAGCGACCAAATGAGAGAGCTAGTGATGCGACTCTATGACTGAGCAGCCGAAGAAGTGAGCCAGAGCTTGCCAACCGCCAGCGGACCATGGCGCTAGGGCGGTCGATGATGTAACACCCAAAATCCACCACCTAAAAAGCAATCCAATTTAATTTATTAGTTTCCAAAAGATAGGAAAATGTTTATGTTTTCAATTAATAAAAATAGATATATAAACAAGTTGAATAATTTTTTAATAGATTAAATTTTGCCAAATGCTTGATACATTCATATTAGAACATTTATTTTTGTTTAGATTAATATGCAAAATTTAATTCTATGGATTTATTTATTTGTGTGGAAGCCTTTTTATAAAATATAATGAGTTGCTAAAATAATTTTTTTTTCTTGTTAATAATATTTCTAATTTTTATCCAATTTTTAATATATATATTATTTTGGTTTTATAAAAGAAAAATAAAAAAATAAAAAAATAAAAAAGAGAAAAGTAAATCATCGCAGCCTCATCCTTTCTCTTGGCCTAGCCTGCCCATGTTTTGGCCCAGCGTGCGCCCACCCGCCTCTCTCTCAATCTCTGTGATATGTGAGGCCCACCTGTCAGATGCTCCTTCCTCCTCCCACCGCTTAAACGCCATGCCACGTCTCATGGCCGCTCGCCTGCTACCTTCCTCGGCTGCTACTAGAGATGGCAATGGGTACCCGCGACCCGATACCCGATGGGTATTTACTCCATTAGGGTATGTATGTGGGCTAAATATTCTACCCGTGGGTCTGTTATTGGGCAAAAATCTCCACCCAATGGGTAAACGGGTATTAAAACGTTCCGCCTTCACACATACCCATTAACCCGTGGGTATAAAATACCAATATAAACTTATCTGAAGCATGAACTTGGACTTTAGTCATCCAACTTTTTTACTATTTAACAACAATTTAATGACCATGTAATCGAATATGTAATGTGCTATGTAGTACTATCATAGTGTTACTACTTTATTCAATTATCTTTGGTGTGTGTTGAATGGATGGTTAAATGATGCTAGAAAATTTTGTAATGGTATTTATATGGATATACTTGCCATTTGTATAGTATAATTTTTTGATAGTTGTTTAATTTTTGTGGGTACGGGTGACCCGATGGGTGACCCATACCCACATGGGTATGGGTATGGGGATAAATACATACCCGCTAGTGTATATGGGTGACCCGGTGGGGTATTTTTGTGTCGTGGGTATGGGTATGGGGTAGTAATACCCGGTGGGTATTTACCCATTGCCATCTCTAGCTGCTACCTTCGCGCACATGTTATGGCTTAGTGGAGCACCGCCGACAGTTGCGGAGGACGCCAGAAAATTTAGGTGTTGCTAACGCAACGAAAACTAAAAATTTATGACACAGTTTAAAATAACTTGTAGCTATAAAATAAGTAATAAGTGTTGAAAAATACCTTATTTAGTAGTCATCTTGATTACAATCCATTTACAACCAAATACCATATAGCGAATAAAATCTGGGAAAAAGAAAAAAATGAGTTAGCAATAGCAAATTAAAGTAAAAATTGTTGAACAAGTGAAATAAGAATATACGTTTAGTTGTGTCTAGTTCTAGAAGATCTAGACAATTGCATTTGTCTAGTTTTCTTATCTTCGACTTGACCATTAACATTTTCACCATTGGTATCTTCACTATTATTCTCTTGAATTCCAACTTGTATTCCGGTTCATTGCAAACTCCACTAGCGCGAGTGCTTAGTCTACTTCCACTAGAAGCTTGACTAAAATAGCTCTTTAAATCTGTCATTTTACGAAGCATATAACATGTATTAGAGAATTAGAAGATGTTACAACAGCCAACAGGGAGTGTTCACATAATATAGAGATACTTTTTGGGCCATATTCTTTGCCTTGTTTTTGTTTGTATCCAAGACTGCTATTTAGAAATTGGAAAATCTGCACCTTGAAAAATCTAATACATTAGACACGCACAATCAAATACTCACGCACTACCTTTGACCTTTCTATGCTCACAAGTCTCACAAGTCACAATCAGACAACTAGAAACACAGAAGCACGAAGCAAGCAGACAACTAGAAGCACTAAGCAAGCAGCCAAGCAAACAACTAGACAAGCAGACGTGCGGCCAAGCAGGAAGCAGCGGCAGGCGGCAGCCGTGCGGTGCGGGTCGACGCCTCGGCGGGACCAAGCGGCAAGCAGCCTGCAGCCGGCCGCCGGGCGGGACAAGACAATCAGACAAGCAGATCAGCGAAGCGCCGGAGCGGACAGCTGGAGCGCCGAGCGTGCCGAGGCTCCGAGCGGCTGGAGCGCCGCCAGGAGCGGTCTGCAGCCGAGCGGGCGAGCGGTTGGAGGCTGGAGGCCTGGAGGAATGAGCGCCGGCAGGAGTGCGGGACGTCGGGACGCGCCTGTGCGGCTGTGCGGGACGAACCCTAATCTCTATTCTCTTAGTGGGCCGACCCAAGGTATTGCCCAGGCAATACTGGACCATACTGGGCCCTCCGCCCCTGACCGCCGATGTTGTTACCTCCACCAAGCACCACGACCTCTTCTCCTCCCACGACATTAACTCCGTCGATTATGGGTGGGCATTCAATCCATTTGGGTGATTTTGTTCGGTCTATTCGTTTTTTTTGAAATTTTGGGTTCTAAAAAATAAGGCTCAAAATTTTCAAAATAATTTTAGGGATTGGACTCGAATTCAGTCTATCCGGTCCACCGAATAGACCAAATTATAGATAGATTAGTTACTTTTGTTAAAATATATGAAATGAATAATTAGATAAAAGTACTAATTTACAACAAGTTGTGAAGCATCTAGGCCTCTAAGTAGTGTTTTGGTAATTAATGACAACGATATATGGACTAACGATTCTCAGAGAAATAATAATATAGGTTGGACCACATAAACATGAGCTTTATTGAAAGTATTGGAGACTTCAACATTTGTTGTGGAACGAATACATGCAAAGGTATTGTGTAGGATTTTACTTTTGCCGGCGACAAGATGTTTAGAGAAGGCAATTGACCGGGTTAGTAGGCTAGATAGCTGAAATATCAAAAGGGTTCAATGACAATTTTATGCGTGAAACTTAGTGTCTCATAGGACATATAGATGTTGCATGTGCATGGGGACTAACATATAACCGATTACGCATCCTAGACGCGAGGCGGTGGCCCTGTTTTCATGCTATTTTGTATACATATTTATGCCAACGTCAATAGGTTTTTACGATATATATTTCAGTTCATAGCTCTGCTTCCGTCTATTTGCCTGTTTATGATATTTCTATTCACATTTTACGCAAATGATTTGTTGATTTTATGTATTATCTCGTTTACTTAATCCAGTGTGTATTAGGTTCCTAGTATTTACGCCATATGTATAAGATATATTTACAATGCACACATTTACGCAACGAAATAGAAATTTAGAAAAAATAGCTGCTCTAAGAAATGAGTAGGGATGGATCCGGATATTTATTCGGATGTCAAATTTTTGGTCTTGTTTCTTCGATTGCGAACAAATAACATATAGAATTTGCTATGTAAATTTATATTCTTGTTTTTAGCATTGAGACTGTTAATCTTCATAAAAAATGAACATTAAATTCATTATATATCTTTTTAAATAATTGATATAAAATTCGAATGTCTATTCAAATACAAATTCAGATGTTTTTTTCACCTTTTTTATTGTAGGGAGAAAATAATGTACATAAAAAATTATATAAAAATTTATTTAAATACTACATAATATTCTTAATAACAGTGCCAAAAATCAGCTTTAAATTCTATGTATATCTATGCTAAAATATTAGATTTGTGATACAAGTCGGATGTTTTAGGAACATCCCTAGAAATGAGGTCATTTGCCATGATTCCATAAATCTCGCGTATGCCAATCCATTTTCTTTTCAACTAACATTCTTGTCATCCTAAAATTATGCACATGTAGCAGAAAACAGATTTTTACGTAATCTAGCGAAGTGCATAAATCTTTCACCGTGTAGTATAATTAGTATCAGTGTATATAATAAACTGGTTCTAACGAACTTTGATGCATGGATGTTGGAGAGACCCTATATTTATGGAGGAAATAAAGCATTTAAATCATATTTTTTGTTTCCATGCATCTCAATCTATTTTCTTTTTCAAAACATATTCTTGCCATTCTAAATATGTGCACATGCAGCAGGAAACAATTTTTTTACGTGGTGTACCACACTGCATAAATATCTACACAGTGTAGCATAATTAGTATCAGTATAAGTCATAAACTGGTTCCAACGAGCCTAGTTGCAGTGCTGTTGTAGAGATCCTATTTTTATGTATGATATAAAACATTAAATCAGATTTTTTGTTTTCATGCATGTCAATCCATTCCTCTTAACGCACATTATGTCCATCCAAAATTTGTGCACATGCAACAGGAAACTGATTTTTTACGCAGCGTACCGTATTGCATAAATACCTACATCATGTAGCATAGTTAGTAGCAGTATTTTTCATAAAAATGTTTCTAACGAGCATAGCTGCATGACTGTTATAGAGATCATATATTTATGGACGAAATAAAGCATTCAAATCAGTTTTTTGTTTTCATGCATGCAACAGTTAACAGATACACTTTCTAATTTCTCACGCATGCAAATATAAACAAATTGTCCGCATGCAAGGAATGGGACGCATGCGAGCAGGGGGAGCTAGTGGCGAGGTTGGTCCGGTGGTGCGGGGGTGGGGGGTGGGATGGCTGGGGCTTCATGTAACTATTGAAATCCCCGACCCCCTATATATACACACACACACAATTTTTACTCCTTAGCAAGTTTGAGTACCCATCTTTTAAATCCTAGGCCACCATTGATTGCTTGAGATTGCATTCTAGTGAGTGATTGAGTGAATCTAGTGCATTGCATCATTGAAGTGATCTTGAGGCACTAGGTGGAACATCAAGCAATCGTCAATGACTTATTACTCTTCAAGGTTGCCGCCTCCTAGATGGCTTGGTGGCGACACCGTCGAGCTCTTCGTGAAGGTTGTGAAGAAGCCATAGAGGAGATTGTGAGGGGTTCGTGCCTACCTCGACGAAGCGACAAAGGTGACGTCAGTGGAATCGAGGTATTGAGTGTTTCCTTGTCCACTTGGATCAAAGATCAAGCGATTTCTTGATAGAGGAGCAAGTTAGAGCTTGGAATCCACCTCAATGTTGATTAGGGGTGATCGACAAATCACTGAGACCATGAGAAAAAATCAGTGTCTCTCTTGTTCTTTACTTATTCTCTTGCAATTGCTTGTGATTAGTTGAATCATCATTCATTTCTAGTCATCTTGATTACTTGTTCACCCTAGGTTGCCAACCTATCTTAGATCAATATAGGCTAGAGAATTTATATCTCTTGTTGTACTGATTAAATTTCTCTAGTGTTTGTGATTTTAGTCAAAATCATCTATTCACCCCCTCTAGCCGGTGTCCTAGATCTTACAAGTGGTATCAGAGCCGAAGACTCCATTGTTTGTGGATCTAACCATCCCAGATTTGGATATGATGGCTAGTGGAAGCAATATGCATACTGGGAAGCCGCCTCATTTTGACGGGAACAACTATGATTATTGGAAAATAAGAATGATAGTGCATCTTAGAGCAATGGGTGGAAACATTTGGAGAATTGTAAGAGATGGATTTGTTGTGCTCAAGCAAGATAAGCCAACAACTAGTGATGAGCAAAACATTCTAGTCAATGATCAAGCTACAAATGTGATATATGATGCTTTGGATATCAATGAGTTCAATAGAATCAAGACTCTCACAACCGCTCATGAGATTCAGACAAAGTTGATGGAAATTCATGAGGGAACAACCATTGTGAAGAGTGCCAAGCTTTATGTGTACAAGAGAAAATTTGATCAATTTTTCATGAAGGAAGATGAAAGCATATCCAACATTTTCAACTTGCTAAATGAGATTTAAATGAGCTCAAAGGACTTGATCTAGATGTGCCGGATGTGGATTTTCTCATAAGTTTGTTAGGTCACTTCCAGAGAAGTATGATACTATTGTTACCATGTTAGTGAGAAGTGACTTGAACAACACTTCACTAACCGAAGTATTGGGAGAAATACTCATTCAAGACATATTCAAGAAATCTCAAGCTGATGCCATAAGTTTGGCAAAGAAAGTGAACAGTGAATCAATAGCTCTCAAAGCTAAGCCTCCAAGGTCATTGAAAAGGAAGAAAGTGATGATTAAGAAAGTGGAAGTGAGAGTGATGAAGAAATGTATCTTTTGTGAAAAGGTTTAATAAGTTCATGAAGAAGAAGGGTCAACCAAGGAGAGGTCAATCTTCAAGAAGGAATGGTTTCAATGATGGAAAGTGCTTTGAGTGTGGGGAACTCGAACACATTGCCATGAATTGTCCAAGCAAGAAGAAGGACAAGGGTGTGGAAAATAAGAAAAAGGAGATCTATAAGAAAAAGAAGGATGCCCAAGCCTATCTAGTTGAATGGGATTCGAATGCAAGCATGGATGATGATGATACTTCGTCCAAGCTCAATGGCGACATCACCATCAAGGAGACCCCTTAACTTTTTTCATCTCCACATTGAATCATGGCGAAGGGTGGCACGAAGGTAAAAGTCATAAATGATTTGAATGATGTTGTTGATGATGATGATGTAGATGATCTTGATGATGATGGCTATTCTTATGATGATTTAGTAAAAATGTTGGGTGAGGCCGACGACTACATGCACAAAGAGAAAGAGAAGTTTAGGACCTTGAAGGATCTATATAAAAACCTTCAAGTGTCTTTTGAGGAGCTAAAGACCTTTCACAACAATCTAAAAAAGAGTTGTGGGAAGGTTATGGAAGCTCAAAACTCCTCTCATGTGCATGAAGTCATGGTGGTCACCATGGATGTTGGAGTCAATTGTGACTTACTTGATAGTCCTACAAGTGGACCACCTACTACTAACACTCTTTGTAGCAAATGCAATACTTCTCTCATGAATTATAATGATGTCTGTGATGACCCACAAATTGTCGTTATGAATGATGTGTTAGTAAGAAAGGTCAATGCTTTAACTCTAGATTTGGAGAAGGCTGTGATGGTAATGCTAAGTTTGACTTTATTTTGGGAAGCCAACGGTGCTCACTTAACCATGAGGGCCTTGGGTATGTCCCAAAGAAGGGCAAGAATGCTTTTGCAAAGCAAGAGACCACCTTTGTGAAAGAATGTGACAAGGTGAGTTACAAGTGCCACAAGAAGGATTGTCCTAAGTACAAGAATGTATCCTCCACTCACTTTGACCATTGTTATGTTCTTACTCATAATGCTAAGGGTGTTCATGCAAATTTTGTTGGTACACCAATTGTTAGCAAAAAGAAGAAAGCCATTTTGGTGCCAAAGACCTTGGTCACTAACATCCAAGGACCCAGACAAGTTTGGTTACCAAAACGAGAATTATTTTCTTTTGTAGGTGAACTGCAAGGTGTACTCAACACATGACCGGGGATATGAGAATGTTCACCCAAAGGAGTGAGGAAGTTTGCTCAAGCTATTATAGCATCACATTTGGAGACAATAACAAAGGAAAGGTTAAAGGTTTGGGTAGAATTGCTATTTCAAATGATCATTCTATCTCAAATATGCTTTTGGTTGAATCTCTTAATTTCAATTTGCTATTCAACGCTCAATTATGTGATTTAGACTTTAGTTGTTATCGATACCCTGAATACGGGGTGTCCACTCCTGCTATGTCAAGGTGAGACCCTAGTGGCCACCATTGAGGATTTCATGGGCAACCAGCCCAACGTGGGGATAAGGCCCACCATATGGAGTCGTGGCCAGGCTAGGCTTGTCTCCTAGGCTAGATCGCCGTCTCCACCAAGCCGCATAATAGGAAGGAAGCAATAACTTCAGCTATAAGTCTAGGATCCTACAAATAGGACCCAAACCTCCTTGTGGGCCCGTCTGATCCTCGGACAAAGGAATCTAGAGGGAACATAAGGCCCCAGAGAAGAAGGCACTCTCTGGCTACAGCTTCGAGCCTTTAGAATGGCTCTAGGCCTGGAAAATACCAACCGGACCTCAGGCCAAGCGCCACATGTCCAGACAAGGGCGGTCGAAGCCTGGACCCCCTCAGGTGTGGTCTGGGCCCATAGTAGGAGAAGGCCTAGGAATGCCATGTCATCATCTATTCCTGGGCTTGCCCCTTGTCTAGGCAGAGGTCCGGTGCCGACACGTGGCTAGACACCCCTAACGTAAGCCACCGGATGATGACTGAAGAAAGCCTTTGACATAGGGTCCGACAGCATTGAGTGCGGATGGGATGTATACTTGCCCGCGTCAGTAGCAGGTAGCGTATTCCTGGCATTAAATGCACACGGTGCTCCAGCCCTATAATGTGTGGATTTTACTGTTAGCTGCACATTACTGAGTCAAGAGCATTGACCCAATGCTACATTTGTGCACCTTTCATTATGACTTCCACTTGCTTTGCGTGTTGCCTAGGCATGAAGGGACGGGCAAAGGAGACGACACTGCCCACACATACACATGGCAGCGTACCAGGCTACGTCGCAACCTACTGCAAGGGCTGCACACATTCTCCAATGAAGACGAAGCAGGACGATAGGATGTTAGGAGCCTACGCAATGACTAAGAAGGGATATGCGCTCAAGAAGAGCTAGAGTTGTCAGCTCTATCCGGTGTTTCCTATTCTACATTGTATAGTCTCCTAGGCCCACCTATCAGCGCCTGAACTCCCTTGTAACATGCCTCCCTTGGACTATAAAATGGTGAGCACTTGCTCCGTAGCAGGGGAGGTTAATTCACACAAACCTTCAACTCTCAAGTTCTCGAGCAATACAACTCACAGTGGATGTAGTGTATTACACTCTGCGCCTTGAACCACTCTAAACCCTTGTGTTCTTGTGTCCATCTAGAAGGCCATGCAAACACTTAAGCGTACTCCTCATCTAAGGACCAGGGCAGGTGCAATCCACCACCTGGCTAGAGGATTTGCCCCTCCAACATTTGGCGCGCCGGGTAGGGGGGCAGGCTCTAGAGCCTGGCCCTTCAATCGAGATGACATCCCGCTCCCCTGCCAGCTAGCTTGGCCAAGGCGAGCTCGCCGACATCTGGCGCAAGGTGGAGAAGTGATGCCTCAAGCAGTTCGCCATTAATCTCAAGTAATGCCTTAAGAGGCGCGCTGCTGCCGTCAAGCAAGTAGTGCTAGAGGCCTCGCCAATGGCATTTGAGCTTACTTCCATAGCACGCTTCCAGGCTCCACTGTGCTTGAGGTTACCACTGTCGACCCCCAGCCACTCACAGTGGCGTTCGAGGTGGCTATAGTCGGTCAATAGCAAAGCACTAGGGAGAAAGACCCCACCGGTTGACCACCGTGTCCCATGGTATGTGAAGCTATCACCCCAATCTCAAGGGGTGACTTCTTCTTCCTACCAATGGGTTCTAGGGAGCCATGACAACAAGGGCTATGCCTTTGTCAACATGTTTTCCTCCCTGGAATCCATTGGTAGGGTGCCATGGGGCGCACCAAAGGCTGCACGATATGTTGTGCCGGCTTCTGCCTCACCCTTGGCGGATGAAGTATTCCTCACTGCCAGCCTCCAACCAAGCCCCATGGCGTGCTCAAGCTCCAACCGCACTAGTGGAGCCTAGAGCAATCTAGTAAGGGCTACACCTTCGCCAACCTCATCATGGCAGAGGTGACTTGTCGGCTAGGGACCTTACAAAGGTGAGGCCAGGTCCCACGATGGGCCCGCACTAGCATCACCCTCAACCAAGCATGGTTCACGACCTTGAAACCGCAATCAGTCGTGGTGGTCTTCTCTTGAAACCCAGAACTCGCACTAGTGGTATTTCAAGGAGAGGGCAACGTCAATACCTACGTGGTCCATTGTGTTGGCCTACTAGTAGGCTCGGTGTCGCCAAGGCTCAACTCGTCGGCCACAACACAAGGCCATGGCGCTTGGGGTAGGCTGTGTCAGGTGGTAGCCTCGAGCTGATGGTGTGCGGGGTAGCTACCGAACCTCTCCCCAGGCACTGTCTTTGGCTACTACCAAGGTAGAAAAGGCTGCTGCTTACCCTTCCAGTCTGAAGGGTGATAGTGGTCCCGGTAGGGCAGGAGGGGTGCCAACCACAGCAAGTGCATTCAACAGCCAAGCGATCGTCGCCTCACCTCACCCTCAACCATCAACAAGGGAGCACAGGCTACAGCTCACCTTTTGAATCCAAAAGGTGGGATAGTGTTAGAGACTGTGCAGTCCATCGTGTCAACCTCCCACAAGGCTCGATACCGCCAAGGCCTAGCTCGTCGACAATTGCACTAGCTCATGGCGTTTGGGGTAGCCACCGACAACCACTTCTAAATCGCTACCCCATCTATCAACAAGGCAATACATGCCACTGCTTACCCTTCAATGCTAAAGATAAGCAGTGCGCCCCCCGTATAGTTCAACCTCATACCTTCCATATGTAAGGAAGCATGAGAACAAACTCTTCCTTTGTAATATGATAGCATTTATCTATGATCCAGGCCGGTAAGATTCGGTCACATAAACCCAACCTCTGGCAGCATATGTGAGAGCACCTAGAGGGGGGGTGAATAGGTGATCCTGTAAAAACTTAAATCTTAAAGCCACAAACTTGATTAAGTGTTAGAGCAATAAAGCCAAGTGGCTAGAGAGGAGTTCTTGCGAAACACAATAACCACAAAAAGATCAACACAGAGAGGCACATTGGTTTATCCCGTGGTTCGGCCAAGTCCAACACTTGCCTACTCCACGTTGTGGCGTCCCAACGGACGAGGGTTGCACTCAACCCCTTTCAAGTGGTCCAAAGACCCACTTGAATACCACAGTGTTTCTCTTCCTATCACTATATCCCGTTTGCGAGGAATCTCCACAACTTGGAGTCTCTCGCCCTTACAAAAGATGATCACAAATGAACACGGAAGTAAGGATGGGATGAGCAACACACACAAGTCCACAACAATACGCACACACACACGACCAAGACTTGAGATCAAATGAATATCTCAAAGTTCTCACTAGAACGAAGCTCAAATCACTAAGAATGTCAAACGAGTGCGCAAAGACGAAGTGTGAATGATCAAGAATGCTCAAAGTGTTCTTGGTGTTCTCCTTCATGCGCCTAGGGGTCCCTTTTATAGCCCCAAGGCAGCTAGGAGCCGTTGAGAACATTCCAGGAAGGCAATTCTTGCCTTCTGTCGACTGGCGCACCGGACAGTCCGGTGCACCACCGGACACTGTCCGGTGCAGATCTCTTTCCTATTCTGGCGCAGCCGACCGTTGAAGATTTGGAGCCGTTGGCGCACCGGATAGTCCGGTGCCCCCTTCTGACCGTTGGCTCGGCCACGCGTCACGCGCGGATTGCACGGCCGACCGTTGGCCCAGCCGACCGTTGGCTCACCGGACAGTCTGGTGCACACCGGATAGTCCGGTAAATTTTAGCCGTACGCCGCCGACGAATTCCCGAGAGCGGCCTTTTCACCAGAGCCAGCCTGGCGCACCGGACACTGTCCGGTGCACCACCGACAGTCCGGTGCACCCAGACTGAGCAGAGTCTTGGCTGCTCGAGCCAAGTCTTTCCAATTGTCTTTTCTTTGATTCTAGCACTTAGACAAATATGTTAGTACACAAAAACCAATATACTAAGTCTAGAATCATACCTTTGTATTGATTTGCACTTTGTCCACCCTTTGGCATATACTCATTCCCTTAATGTGTGTTGGGCACTTAATCACCAAAATCTTATAGAAATGGCCCAAGGGCACATTTCCCTTTCAATCTCCCCCTTTTTGGTGATTTATGCCAACACAACAAAAAGCAACTAAAAGAAGTGCAACATCAATGCAAATGAGAACACAAATTTGTTTTGATTCAAATTTGGCATATTTGGATCATTCTTTGCCACCACTTGGTTTGTTTTTGCAAGTCAAACTCAATTTCCTATCTCTAAGTCAAATTCACTTGTTGAGACATAGAGGAAGGTATTCCAAGAGAAATTGATCAAAGATTCAAAAACTCCCCCTTTTTCCCATAATCAAACATTCTCCCCACAAGAGACCAACTTTTGACAAAAAGAGACATTTAGAATTTTGGCAAATCAAAAGTCCTAACTCTACTATTTTCAAAATTCTCAAGTGGTAGCTGATCCATTTGTTGCTTTGGCCCTTAACTTCTCCCCCTTTGGCATCAAGCACCAAAACGGGATCATTTTTGGCCCTTAAACCCCATTGCCTCACCAAAATCTTCAAATAAGAGTAAAAAGGCAAAAAGAATATGGAGATGAACTTGGAGTGAGTTACCCTCTCATCGGAGTGCAGTGGAAGTCTTGCATGGTCCATGTTCACCTTTTCCTTTCAATCCACCTTTGAGACTAAATCAAGTAAACTCAAGCACACGGTTAGTCTCAAATTGTCAAATTGTAGCACATCTCCCCCTAAATATGTGCATCACTCACACATGGACTTTTGAGGTCCGGGGAGTGTTTGTACAACTTGAGCACCATAAATAAACAACAATATGCATAAAAGAACATGATCAAAGCATAAGACACATGTATGCTACAAATCAATCCAAGTTCCGCGAATCTAAGACATTTAGCTCACTACGCAGCCTGCAAAAGGTCTTTTCATCTAAAGGCTAGCTGGTTCTCGGTGCTAACATAAAACACTTCGATATCTCCCTTTTGCTGGTGGTCTCTCAAAAAGTGATGTCGTATGTCTATGTGCTTTGTGCGGCTGTGTTCAATAGGATTATCCGCCATGCAGATTGCACTCTCATTATCACATAGGAGTGGGACTTTGCTCAGATTGTAGCCAAAGTCCCGGAGGGTTTGCCTCATCCAAAGTAGTTGCGCGCAACACTGACCTGCGGCAACATACTCGGCCTCAGCGGTGGATAGGGCAACGGAAGTTTGTTTCTTAGAACTCCAAGACACCAGGGACCTTCCTAAGAATTGGCACGTCCCTGATGTACTCTTCCTATCGACCTTGCATCCAGCATAATCGGAGTCTGAATATCCAATTAAGTCAAAGGTAGACCCCTTTGGATACCAGATCCCGAAGCAAGGCGTAGCAACTAAATATCTAAGAATTCGCTTCATGGCCACTAGGTGACACTCCCTTGGATCAGATTGAAATCTAGCACACATGCATACACTAAGCATAATATCTGGTCTACTAGCACATCAGTAAAGTAAGGAACCTATCATAGACCGGTATGCTTTTTGATCAACGGACTTACCTCCTTTGTTGAGGTCGACGTGTCCGTCAGTTCCCATTGGAGTCTTTGCGGGCTTGGCGTCCTTCATCCCAAACCGCTTGATCAAGTCTTGCGTGTACTTCGTTTGGCAGATGAAAGTGCCGTCCTTGAGTTGCTTCACTTGGAACCCAAGGAAGTAGTTCAACTCGCCCATCATCGACATTTCAAACTTTTGAGTCATCACCCTGCTAAACTCTTCACAAGACTTTTGGTTAGTAGAACCAAATATTATGTCATCGACATAAATTTGGCACACAAATAAGTCACCATCACAAGTATTAGTGAATAAAGTCAGATCGGCTTTCCCAACTTTGAAAGCATTAGCAATTAAAAAGTCTCTAAGGCATTCATACCATGCTCTTGGGGCTTGCTTAAGTCCATAGAGCGCGTTAGAGAGCTTACACACGTGGTCGGGGTACCGTTCATCCTCAAAGCCAGGGGGTTGCTCCACGTACACCTCCTCCTTGATTGGCCCATTGAGGAAAGCGCTCTTCACGTCCATTTGGAACAACCTGAAAGAATGGTGAGCGGCATAGGCTAACAATATGCGAATTGACTCTAGCCTAGCCACAGGAGCAAAAGTCTCCTCTAAGTCCAAACCTGCGACTTGGGCATAACCTTTTGCCACAAGTCTAGCCTTGTTCCTTGTCACCACTCCGTGCTCGTCTTGTTTGTTGCAGAACACCCACTTGGTTTCCATAATGTTTTGCTTGGGACATGGCACCAGTGTCCAAACTTCATTTCTCTTGAAATTCTTGAGCTCTTCCTGCATGGCCAACACCCAGTCCGGATCTAGCAAGGCCTCTTCTACCCTGGAAGGCTCAATAGAAGAGACAAAAGAGTAATGCTCACAAAAATTAACTAATCTAGAGCGAGTACTTACTCCCTTGCTAATATCACCCAATAACTGGTCGACGTGATGATTCCTTTGAATCGTCGCTCGAACTTGACTTGGAGGGGCTTGAGGTGCTTCTTCCTCCATAACAGGATCATCTTGTGCTCCCCTTGATTACATGCCTCTTCTTGATGAACCTGTTCATCATCTTGAGGTGGGGGTTGCACCATTGTTGAGGAAGAAGGTTGATCTTGTTCTGTTTGTTCCTGTGGTCGCACATCTCCAATTGCCATGGTGCTTATGGCGGCCGTTGGAACATCTTCTTCATCTATATCATCAAGATCAACAACTTGCTCTCTTGGAGAGCCATTAATCTCATCAAATACAACGTCGCTAGAGACTTCAACCAAACCCGATGATTTGTTGAAGACCCTATACACCTTTGTATTTGAGTCATAACGTAACAAAAACCCTTCTACAACTTTGGGAGCAAACTTAGAATTTCTACCTTTCTTCACTAGAATATAACATTTGCTCCCAAATACACGAAAGTATGAAACGTTGGGTTTGTTACCGGTTAGAAGCTCATACGAAGTCTTCTTGAGGAGGCGATGAAGATAGACCCGGTTTATGGCGTGGCAAGCCGTGTTCACGGCTTCCGACCAAAACCGCTCGGGCGTCTTGAACTCTCCAAGCATTGTCCTCGCCATGTCTATGAGCATCCTGTTCTTCCTCTCTACCACACCGTTTTGCTGTGGTGTGTAGGGAGCGGAGAACTCGTGCTTGATTCCTTCCTCCTCAAGGTACTCCTCCACTTGAAGGTTCTTGAACTCGGACCCGTTGTTGCTCCTTATATTCTTCACCTTGAGCTCAAACTCATTTTGAGCTCTTCTTAGGAAGCGCTTGAGGGTCCCTTGGGTTTCTGTTTTATCCTGCAAAAAGAATACCCAAGTGAAGCGGGAAAAATCATCAACAATTACTAAACCATACTTACTTCCCCCGATGCTAAGGTAGGCGATGGGTCCGAAGAGGTCCATATGCAGCAGCTCCAGGGGTTTTGATGTAATCATCACGTTCTTGCTGTGATGAGCATTTCCCACTTGTTTACCTACTTGACAAGCTGCATAAGGTCTATCTTTTTCGAAAGTCACATTTGTTAGACCTAACACATGTTCTCCCTATAGAAGTTTGTGAAGGTTCTTCATCCCCACATGTGCTAAACGGCGATGCCACAACCAGCCCATGCTAGTCTTAGCCATTAAGCATGCATCTAGACCGGCCTCCTCTTTTGCAAAATCAACTAAATAAAGTTTGTCGTCTAGTACACCCTTAAAAGCTAATGAACCATCACTTCTTCTAAAGACAGACACATCTACATTTGTGAATAAGCAATTATAACCCATATTACATAATTGACTAACGGACAATAAGTTATAACCGAGCGACTCAACTAAAAACACATTAGAAATGGAGTGCTCGGAAGAAATAGCAATCTTTCCTAACCCTTTAACCTTGCCTTGATTCCCGTCACCGAATATGATTGAGTCTTGGGAATCTTTGTTCTTGATGTAGGAGGTGAACATCTTCTTCTCCCCCGTCATGTGGTTTGTGCATCCGCTGTCGATAATCCAGCTTGAGCCCCCGGATGCATAAACCTGCAAGGCAATTTAGGCTTGGGTTTTAGGTACCCAACTCTTGTTGGGTCCTACAAGGTTAGTAACAATGGTCTTAGGGACCCAAATGCAAATTTTATCTCCCTTGCATTTTGCCCCTAATTTCCTAGCAATCACCTTCTTATCCTTTCTACAAATTGCAAAGGAAGCATTGCAAGCATGATAAATTGTAGAAGGTTCATTAACTATTTTCCTAGGAACCTGAGCAACATTTCTCCTAGGCATATGATGAATGACATTTTTCCTAGGCATATCTCTACCATGCACATAGGAAGAACTTGAAGCAAACATTGCATTTGAATCATAAGCATTACAACTCCTATCATGATGAACATTTCTAGAAAATTTCCTATCATAAATAAATGCATGATTCTTTTGAGCACTATTAGCCATAGGGGCCTTCCCTTTCTCCTTGGTGGAGATGGGAGCCTTATGACTTGTTAGGTTCTTGGCTTCCCTCTTAAAGCCAAGCCCATCCTTAATTGAGGGGTGTCTACCAATCGTGTAGGCATCCCTTGCAAATTTTAATTTATCGAATTCATTTTTGCTAGTCTTAAGTTGAGCATTAAGACTAGTCACTTCATCATTTAATTTAGAAATGGCAACTAGGTGTTCACTACAAGCATCAACATTAAAATCCTTACACCTATTGCAGATCACAACATGTTCTTCACAAGAGGTTGATTTATTATCTATTTCTAACTTAGCATTCAAGTCATCATTGATACTCTTTAAGCTAGAAATGGATTCATGGCATGTAGACAATTCACGTGAAAGCATTTCATTTCTTTTAACTTCTAAAGTAAGAGAATTTTGCGCACTTACAAATTTATCATGCTCTTCATATAAAAGATCTTCTTGCTTTTCTAAAAGTCTATTTTTCTCATTCAAAGCATCAATCAACTCATTGATCTTATCAATTTTAGTTCTATCTAATCCTTTGAATAAACATGCATAGTCTATTTCATCATCACTAGACTCATCATCACTTGAAGAAGCGTATGTAATAGTACTTCTAGTATTTACCTTCTCTTTTGCCATGAGGCATGTGTGATGCTCGTTAGGGAAGAGGGACGATTTGTTGAAGGCCGAGGCGGCGAGTCCTTCGTCGTCGGAGTCGGACGATGAACAATCCGAGTCCCACTCCTTGCCAAGGTGTGCCTCGCCCTTAGCCTTCTTGTAGGTCTTCTTCTTTTCCCTCTTCTTTTCTTGATCCTCGTCACTCTCATTATCGAGACAATTAGCAATAAAATGACCAACCTTGCCACACTTGAAGCAGGAGCGCTTTCCCTTTGCCTTGCTTTTGTTGGGATGCTCCTTGCGACTTTTGAGCGCCGTCTTGAAGCGCTTGATGATGAGAGCCATTTCATCCTCGTTTAGTCCGGCCGCCTCAATTTGTGCCACCTTGCTAGGTAGCGTCTCCCTGCTACTTGTTGCCTTGAGAGCAATGGCTTGAGGCTCATGGATTGGGCCATTAAGCGCCTCATCAACGTATCTTGCCTCCTTGATCATCATTCGCCCGCTCACAAACTTCCCAAGTATTTCTTCGGGCGTCATCTTGATGTACCTAGGATTCTCACGAATAGAGTTAACAAGATGAGGATCAAGGATGGTGAAGGACCTTAGCATAAGTCGGACGACGTCATGGTGCGTCCATCGCGTGCTTCCATAGCTCCTTATTTTGTTGACCAGGGTCTTTAGCCTGTTGTACGTTTGGGTTGGCTCCTCCCCCCTGATCATTGCGAACCTTCCTAGTTCGCCTTCCACCAACTCCATCTTGGTGAGCATGGTGACGTCGTTCCCCTCATGTGAGATCTTGAGGGTGTCCCAGATCTGCTTGGCATTGTCCAAGCCGCTCACCTTATTGTATTATTCCCTGCACAAGGATGCTAGAAGAATTGTAGTAGCTTGTGCATTCTTATGGATTTGTTCACTGATAAACATAGAATTATCCGAACTATCAAATTGCATTCCGTTTTCTACTATCTCCCATATACTTGGATGAAGAGAGAACAAATGACTACGCATTTTGTGACTCCAAAATCCGTAGTCCTCTCCATCAAAGTGAGGAGGTTTACTAAGTGGAATAGAAAGCAAATGAGCATTGGAATTATGCGGAATATGAGAGTAATCAAAAGAAAAGTTCGAGTTAACCGTTTTCTTTTTCTCCTCGTATTCGTCGTCCTTTTGAGAAGAGGAAGATTCGTCGTTGTCGTAGTAGACAACCTTCCTGATGCGCCTCTTCTTCTTCCCATCTTTCTTCTTTTGACTCGAGCTAGAGTCATTGACTTTGTCGTCCCTTGGCTCGTTGAAGATGGACTCCTTCTCATTGTCGTTGACCACCATCCCCTTTCCCTTAGGATCCATCTCTTCGGGCGATTAGTCCCTTTCTTGAAGAGAACGGCTCCGATACCAATTGAGAGCACCTAGAGGGGGGGGGGTGAATAGGTGATCCTATAAAAACTTAAATCTTAAAGCCACAAACTTGATTAAGTGTTAGAGCAATAAAGCCAAGTGGCTAGAGAGGAGTTCTTGCGAAACACAATAACCACAAAAAGATCAACACAGAGAGGCACAGTGGTTTATCCCGTGGTTCGGCCAAGTCCAACACTTGCCTACTCCACGTTGTGGCGTCCCAACGAACGAGGGTTGCACTCAACCCCTTTCAAGTGGTCCAAAGACCCACTTGAATACCACAGTGTTTCTCTTCCTTTCACTATATCCCGTTTGCGAGGAATCTCCACAACTTGGAGTCTCTCGCCCTTACAAAAGATGATCACAAATGAACACGGAAGTAAGGATGGGATGAGCAACACACACAAGTCCACAGCAATACGCACACACACACGGCCAAGACTTGAGCTCAAATGAATATCTTAAAGTTCTCACTAGAACGAAGCTCAAATCACTAAGAATGTCAAACGAGTGCGCAAAGACGAAGTGTGAATGATCAAGAATGCTCAAAGTGTGCTTGGTGTTCTCCTTCATGCGCCTAGGGGTCCCTTTTATAGGCCCAAGGCAGCTAGGAGCCGTTGAGAACATTCCAGGAAGGCAATTCTTGCCTTCTGTCGACTGGCGCACCGGACAGTCCGGTGCACCACCGGACACTGTCCGGTGCAGATCTCTTTCCTATTCTGGCGCAGCCGACCGTTGAAGATTTGGAGCCGTTGGCGCACCGGACACTGTCCGGTGCATACCGGACAGTCCGGTGCCCCTTCTGACCGTTGGCTCAGCCACGCATCACGCACGGATTGCGCGGCCGACCGTTGGCCCAGCCGACCGTTGGCTCACCAGACAGTCCGGTGAATTTTAGCCGTACGCCACCGATGAATTCCCGAGAGCGGCCTTTTCACCAAATCCAGCCTGGCGCACCGGACAGTCCGGTGCACCCAAACTGAGCAGAGTCTTGGCTGCTCGAGCCAAGTCTTTCGAATTGTCTTTTCTTTGATTCTAGCACTTAGACAAATATGTTAGTACACAAAAACCAATATACTAAGTCTAGAATCATACCTTTGTATTGATTTGCACTTTGTCCACCCTTTGGCATATACTCATTCCCTTAATGTGTGTTGGGCACTTAATCACCAAAATCTTATAGAAATGGCCCAAGGGCACATTTCCGTTTCAATATGTGGTCCGGACCGCTAGGAGCTAGCCTTGTAAACCCAACCTCTGGTACATAGATCTTTGGTGCCCAATTATGAAGGAAGAACACGTTCCCATCCATCATTTTATTTTCCTTTTTACAAATCCCGGTATCCCTGAGGATCTATGCTTTTATTGTAATCATGGAAAACAAATTATGTAATTTGCCTTGCACCTAGTTTGGAGCCTCCTTTTGATGGGCTCTGTTTAAGGGAAGAGTCCACATTCTCTAGGGTGGTCCAGAGCTAGGTAGCCACTTAGCCTGGTCCCGTATCGTAAGCCTACACCTTCCACCAACCCCGAATAGTTGACTTATTACCTTCTGGATTGAGTACCTAGGGATCTGGACTCCATTCAGATTCAAGGGATCGACTCCAAAACTAGGCTCAACAAGGTTAAGTTGTGTGATTCGAAGGATTGGATACAATAAGAGTAAAGGACCTAAGGGAACATTGCTGGTCCTAGACCATGTCTTATGATGGTCCCTAGTCTTATGGAAGCCTTGAGCATCAGAACCTGCTAGAACTCTAGAAAAAGGGAAAAAAGAGAAGGAAGCTGACAACCACAGTTGGAGGTGTTCACATCAGGAAAACCCCGCTAGGGGTTCGCCCCCGCAAACCCAGTCTAATCATATATGACTCACAATGCGGTAGGGTCACTCGGATAAACCCGGTCTCTAGTGCCCTCTATGGTCTAGCCTGGTAAGAGGCGATCTTATAAACCTAGACCTCCTAGAGATCTCTACGCAAGATCTCACACGTCTAGAAAATAAATAAAGGTTTCACTCTCAGCCCAGTCCTGGTGAAATTGGATCCATCAATCATGTCCATGGTCAAGGTATGCTTTCTCTTTTTAGCCCCTCTTGAGGTCCTCGGCTTCGTTGTTACCATGAAATCTGGGTTATATATCTAGTATTGTTGCTCGGTTTATGTCCCCACTTAATACTGAACAAAGGCACATGTTGACTGACACCTGATCTTAAGGAAGAGTCCACATTCTCACGGGTGGTTTGGAGCTAGGTAGCCGCTTAGCTTGGTCCCATACCGTGAGCCTACACCTTACACTGCCCCATAATAGCTGACCTAGTACTTTCCGGACCAGGTACCTAAAATCCTACACCTCATTCAAAATTAAGGGTCGGATCTCTTAAACTCTGCCTGGCAAAAACTCGGTTATATAATTCAATGGAATGAGTATAGCAAAGCTAAGATCTCAAGGGCTCACTGCTACGCACTACTCCCGAGCCACTCTCAGAATACCTTACGCTCCTAAGCAATATTCTTAAACCATACTCAAGAGTTGCTCCCTGGACTAAAGGCAACCCCCACGTCTGGGATAACCTCCATGGAGCCTTAGCAGCTCGGGGCCAGGAAAGAGAAACTCTTGGCTTCCGAGATCGGATAACACGAGGGCAAGACCACTTTCTTTGTCTTAGGCAGCAACAACAGTATGCCGACAAGCAACCACTCGACATGAAGGCATGGTGCTACTGCACAAGGCTAGCATTTCTAGAACAAGACGCAGATAAGACCCTACCTGGGGGTTCGCTGCTTCACCCAAGCTGGGCTATCTTGAATACGGGGTACCCACTCCTGCTATGTCAATGTAAGACCCTAGTGGCCACCATTGAGGATTTCATGAGAAACCAACCCAACGCGGGGCAAAGGCCCACCATATGGAGTCGTGGCCAGGCCAGGCTTGTCTCCTCGGCTAGATCACCGTCTCCACCAAGCCCCATAATGAGAAGGAATCAACAACTTTAGTTATAAGTCTGGGATCCTACAAATAGGACCCAGACCTCCTTGTGGGCCCATGGATCCCCGGACAAAGGGATATGGAGGGAACACAAGGCCCTAGATAAGAAGCATTCTCTAGCTACAACTTTGAGCTTTTAGAATGGCTCCGGGCATGGAAATACCACCTAGACCTCAGGCCAAGTGAGGTACGGTATCGCCACGTGCCAGACAATGGTGTCCAAAGCCTGGACCCCCTTAGGTGTGGTCTGGGCCCATGTTAGAGAAGGCCCAGGAATGCCATGTCATCGCTTATTCTCGGGCCTGTCCCTTATCTAGGCAGAGGTCCGGTGCCGACGCGTGGTCAGATGCCCCTAATGTAAGCCACCGGATGATGCCTAAAGAAAGCCTCTAACATAGGGCCCACCAGCATTGAGTGTGGATGGGATGTATATTTGCCCGTGTCAGTAGCAGGTAGCGTATCCCTGACATGAAATGCATGTGGTGTGCTAGGCTTGTAACATTTTACGGTTACATGCACATTACCGAGGCAAGATAATTGACCCAATGCATCGTTTGGGCGCCTTTAATTATGACTTCCACTGTGCTTCGTGCGATCCTGAGGCATGAAGGGATGAGCAGAGGAGACGAGATGACACCGCCCACACCTATGCACGACATCGTACCAAACAATGCCGCAACCTACAGCAAGGGCTACATAGATATTCCAATGGAGACGAAGAAGGAGGATAGGATGTCATGAGCCCTCGCAATGACAAAGAAGGGATACACGCTCAGAAAGATTTAGCGTCATCAGCTCTATCTGGTGTTTCCCGTTACACATTGTAAACTCTCCTAGGCCCACCTGTTAGGGCCTGAACTCCCTTGTAATGTGGCTCCCTTGGACTATAAAAGGGAGAACACTTGCTCCGTAGCAGGGAAGGTCGATTCACACTCAGTCTCAAGTTCTGAAGCAATACAACTCACACTGGATATAGGGTATTATGCTCTGGCAGCCCAAACCACCTAAAACCCTTGTGTTCTTATGTCCATCTAGAAGGCCAGGGAGACACCTAAGCCTACTCCTCATCTAAGGACCAGGGTAGGCGCAATCTGCCACCTTGCCAGACGATTCGCCCCTCTGACAATTGCAAATTTACTATTGATGATGTGCTTATTACTAGTGTTGATGGTAGCAATCTCATGTTTAAAGGATTTAGGCATGAGAACCTTTATTTAGTTATTTTTTTTCATCAAATGAAGCAAACCTTACAACCTGTCTATTCTTTAAGGCTTCATTAGGTTGGTTATGGCATAAAAGACTTGGTCATGTTGGAACGAAGCGACTGATTCGATTAACCAATCATGACTTAGTCTGTGGCTTGAATGATGTGAAGTTTGAGAAAGACAAATTATATAGCTCTTGTCAAGCCAGAAAGCAAGTGGCAAATACTCATCCTAATAAAAGTCAAATGTCAACTCATCGACCATTTGAATTATTTCACATGGATCCTTTGCACCAACATCATTTTTGAGTATTGGTGGTAATTCCTATTGCATTGTGATTGTGGATGATTACTCTAGATTTACTTGGATGTATTTTCTTCATGATAAATCAAATGTATTTGAGACATTTAAGTCATTTGCTATCTTGGCCCAAAATCATTTTGAATTTGATATAAAAAAGGTTAGAAGTGATAATGGGTCAAAATTTAAGAATGATAGAATTGATGATTATTGTGATTACAAGGGTAAGCATGAATTTTCTTCCAAATATACACCATAACAAAATGGTATTGTTAAAGGAACAATAAGAATCTAATTGATATAGCTAGGTCAATACTTGCGGAATATAATGTATCAGATTTTTATTGGGCCAAAGCCATAAATACCACTTGTCTTGCTTCAAATAGATTATATTGTCACAAGCTCTTAAAGAAGTCCCCTTATGAATTGCTAATTGGTAGAAAGCCAAATATTTCATACTTTAGAGTATTTGGTTGCATATTCTATATCTTGAAAAAAGGAAGCTGGCTCTCTAAATTTGAGAAGAAATGCGATGAGGGTTTCCTTCTTAGGTATTCATCAAATAGCAAGGCATATAGGTTTTTCAACAAGACTCGTGGTATTATGGAAGAATCCTACGATGTTGAGTTTGATGAAACAAATGGGTCTCAAGATGAAAAAGAAAATCTTAATGATGTTAGTGGAGTTCTGTTGGGAAATGCAATTGATACTATGGCTATTTGTGAAGTAAAGCCAAGAGAAGATGATGATGATAGCATGGTTCTCATTCCATCCTTTGTAACTTTAAATGAGGAGAATCACCAAAATCAACAAAATAATGTCGCTAGTTGTTGCTCGCTGTTGTTATGGATGATGTCTACTTTACAGGATTTTGTCTTGGATTTTCATTAGGTGCCTATGCTTTGTGATAGCATGAGAGCCATAAGTGTTGCCAAGAATCATGTGTTGCATTCGAGGACCAAGCACGTTGATGTTTGTTTTCACTTTCTTCATGACCATTCTGAGAAAGGCGACATCAATTTGTGCCACGTTGATACCCATTGGCAGCTGGCTAACATTTTCACCAAACCCCTTGATCAGTCGACTTTTGCACATTTGAGAGGAGAATTGGGTGTTTGATTGCCTTTTTGATCGAGGGCTCCCTTTTTGGTTTTTATCTCTCTCTTCTGCCTTTTCATGTAGATTTTAGTATTTATTAATTCATGTATTATATTTGCATCTCATGTAGCACTTTGAGCTTCAGTTGTATAACTGCTAGATTATGATTGTGCTCCTAGTAGTATGTTCTGTGTGTACATATTGATGCTATGGCAGGCTTAGACTCTTTTTGCTCATATAGATACAATTTTATTGAGCTAAGCTTGTTTTCATAATTGTGAACTTGATTTTTACATGCTGAATCCAAAACATGTTCACCATTTGAGACTGGCACCTACCATGTGTAGGTGTTTGAAATCCTTTGTGCTGTCTCTAGTTTGCTAGGTGGCTATGTCTCATGCTCGGAGTCATTCACTGCCTTGAATCATAATTTATATGCTTAAAATAAATATCAAGATAACTGAAAAATTTAGAAACATCGAGATGGGTTTGCATTTGTCCCCACCTCTCTGTATCGAGACTGCTTCCATTTGCACCTTTGGATGAACTTGAGCAGGGTAGTGGGTGATCGAAATCGGTGTTTTTATCTTCTGGTTGCTTTTTTGCATAGGCTACACCTGGTTGAAAAGTTATACAAATACAACGCTTACAACCTCTCGCACTAACACGTTTTCAATGAAATTATGGAATTCGCTGCAAAATCCAATAATCTTGAAAAATTTTATATGATATCAATTTCAGATATGTTTCTGGCATGTTGAGTGACCGCTGTTTTGGGGTAGTTCACCTGGTTTACCTTGACTTGCACTTAGTTGATTTCCCGCTTACTCTATGCCTCGTGCTGTCTTTAGTGGTGAACTTGTCTTTTGAATTACTTAAAACTGAATCAAAATGCTTACACTTCACATATCTTGTGCATATGATCAGTTTGAGTGTTTGTTAGCATGTGTATTTATGTAATACCCAAATTTGTAAAACATATGATGGGAGTGTTTTGCCTCTATTTAATTGAGCATGAGAATAATCCCATTTAAAGATTATAAGTAACTAATGACAATTAAATGAAATGTGCATCATGTTGGAGTTTATTTGATTGTGCATTTGAAAATAATAACAATGATTTTAATAAAATATAATGAAAGTTTGGAATGAACCCCAAATTGAAAATTAGGATAATTTGGAAAATAGGAAAAAGAGGAAAGAAAGAAATATCATACAATACAAAATAAATTTATAAATAAATAACTTCTTCATATTTTGGTATGATCAAGTGGAGCATTTAGTCTGAGTACAAATATGTCACAAAGTTGAATTTAAATTGAGGTGTTGAATTTGAAATTCAAAATGAGAAAAGGAAACCATAAAAGAAAAAAGAATAAAAATAGGAAAACAGCGCCTGAGCCCAAAGTTTTTCCTCGGCCCACAAACCCTTCACTCCGTGTGGCCCAACTCAAGGAAACCGGCGCTGACACCCAGGGCCCGCAGGTCAACCTTATCTCGCTTGCGCGCGCGCCTGGCATCGCTGACGGATGGGCCCCACAAGCCAGTTGATTGACCACGTAATACCGCTGAGACTGCCTTCGCTAACATGATGGGCCTACTTCTCAGTCATCGTCTCTACGTCGCTGTCCGGTGGGTCCAGGGGGTTAGCTCCGCCCTCAACGGATTGCCGAGCATGGCGGGCACGTCACCAGCGCAAATCTCGCGCCCACCTTGCGAATGATCGAGCGGGGTTAAATACCGGGTCCTTGGGGCCACCTCACGCACCTTCCTTGAACCTCTCGCCTCCACAATCCGTCGCCATCCACCATCTCAGCAATAGTGCGGCGCAAAGATCCCACCATCACTCGGAATCGACATTCCTCATCCCCATCCGTCCCATGGGGAGCTCTAGGGGTTCGTGGTTGCTGTGGCGGGCGTTGCGAAGGGAGGCACAGTGACTACGAACAACCGGTGCAGGCGGAATTGCTCGCCGTGCTAGGAGCTCCGCCGCGGAATCGCGCCACCGCGTGGTCGGGGGGGGGGGGGGGGTCTTTACCTCGAACCAAGGTATGCGGAGTACCACCCTTTCCGCCATTCCCTAAGCATCATGTAGGACGATTCTAATTTGGGTGTAGTGCTCGGCGGCGCGGGATTGGGAGAATTCCGGTCATGGGCCGCCGCGGTTGGCTGGGGGAGAAGGAGGAGTTTCCCCAGTCCATCCATTCGGCTTTGGACGGTGTAGATTAGATGCCACTTAACCCTTCGCGTGATTAGATCGTGGACGTCGGTCTGTTGATCGACGATCAGTGCAGGATCTGGGCCTCATTAAATCCGTGCGCTCGGTTCGGGATCGAACGGATCGGTGCGGACGAGATCAGCACTGTTGGTTTCTGATCCAATGGTTATTAACGCGTACCGGTTCATCCGCGACAGGATCTAATCCTGGCCACTGGATTTAGATCTGACGGCCAGAATGGCGCTATACCCCTTCGCTGCGCGCTATTTTCACACGAGTCCCTCGTTTAATATAAAATCAACCCGCAGTCCCCTACGGGGTCGGACTGAGTCTAGGGAATTTTATACGTTGGCCCCTTTGCTTTCCTGTAATTGATGTGCAGTCTAGAGAAAGTACAAATTGGATAAATAAATATGGAAATGGATTTTTAATGTAAAAATAAATGCTAGAACTTGTTTAATTCATAGAAAATTCATACTTAGTCCAAATTAATCCATTCCTGTTCCTATAATTTTGTAATAATATAGTTTATCACATAGTGTCTCTATTTTGACATGAAAACCATATTAAAATTTATCTCTTAATTAATCTTGTATCAAATACATGAAATCTTCAGAAATTCATAACTTAAAATCTATAGCTCCAAATTTAATGATTCTTTTTCCTATGATCTCATTTTAATATGTAGATTATTAATATATATTTTGTATACATGTTTTGTGTGATGTTAATATACTCTTTATACTATGCTTGTTCGTATTGTGGCGAGTAGAAGAGCCTGTGGCTGAGGATCCTGGTGTTCAGCAGATAGAAGTTGCTGAGCAGAAGCTCATTAAAGGCAAGTTGTGCCCTTGACCACTTTTATTACACAATAATGTTCTTTATAATCATCTATTCATGCATAGGTTTAATTTTGATGGGACCCAATGGGTCACCCTATATTGGTTATCCTTTTACCTTGTTCACCCCTGAATCATTTGGGTAGTTTTGCTATTGCTCTATATGGTTTTGGGTTTAATATTACATTATGTCCATGCTCCAATTATTCTGTTATTTTATTTATGTTCATGTCAAGATCATTATTTTTAATTGGAACATGGAGCTTAACTTGAGTAACACGTGCCACCACAAGGGTGGAATGGGACGCCCTTTGCTGACTAACTAGGAAAGCTAGTGGAGGATTACCTTACCCGATAGGAGCAAGGGCAGTAGGGGAGTAGGTGTGTAGGGAGGTTCCCGGGTTGATTTTGCTGCGATGGCGGTCAGACGGGGGATACCTGCATTGCTCTTCCTAGAAACTGTACCGGGTTTTCTGAAGCTAGTGGAACTAGGTAAAGGCCTCGTAGTGTTACCCTGCCTCGCTTCCTTGGTAGAGGTGTATGGGGCCCATACAACCCCGTGGCAGATGGGTAACATGACTTGTGGGTACAGGGTACAACCTCTGCAGAGTGTAAAACTGGTATACTAGCCGTGCTCGCGGTCATGAGTAGCTCAGGACTCTCGCATGATTAAACTATAGAACTAAATTCAATTTTTCATTTGCATTGCATGGGATTTATTATTAATTTTGTTCTATTATTTCTATTATGGTTTGGTATTTACTTACATCTAGTAATTGCTAATAAAATTTGACCAACTTATTAAAAGCAATGCTCAACTTTAACCCCTATTTTGGTGAGTTCATGCACATTATTCCCCACGACTTGTTTAGCTATGATCTTTTGTGAGCTCAATCTTGCGATATATAACCCCCCCACAGGAGAAGAATAGGTGGCCTAGGAGGAGCCACACAATGAGGAGTTCGACTTGATCTAGGTGGCGTCTCCTAGTCGACTTTATGGCGCCAAGGATGGGCTTTAGTTTGATTTATATTTATCTTTTATTTTGTAAGACTTTCGCTATGTAATTAATACTTTTATGATATTGTGACATTTGTCTCTATACACTCTGTTATTATATGTGTTGTCTTCTTTGGCGCATATATGAGATGCACCCGACTTTATCCCTTAAATCCGGGTGTGACAGAATTGGTATCAGAGGAAATGTTGACTGTAGGACAAAACCTAGATGGAAATGGACAAAACCCTTACCTACTTATCTTACTCTGATTCTTTCTATACTTATCTTGATCCTGTCTCACCTTTTGTAGTTATACTCTGATTACTCTTATCTTTTCTACTCTAAGACAAGATGGATTTCACACCTTAGAATCCTACATTTATGACTTTTTTTAAGAGATAGGAGACTTAAGACAAAATTAAAACTATTTTCTCTATTTAAAAATGTTGGATGCTTCTTCTGATGATAAATGCCTGATTTGCTTCTTTGATTGATTGAAACATTATAGTTGGACATCTTAGCATGTACCACCATAAGGTAATGTATTAGATTTAGTAGGTGACACACTAATCTACTTAGCTAATAAATCCCCCAAAGTAACATGATTCGTAATTACTTTCCTTGTCTACAATTCTTTCTTACCATTTGTTTCTAACTCAGATGGTCAATACCAGGAAGGGTGGTGGAATTGATCTACCCCCAATCGACACAATCGGAGGGTACTTAGACAACAACAACAACAAGCAGAGATGGATCTTCCAAATGCTCCACCAGTCGTGGCTGATCCAGCAGTTGCAGCCCAGGTGCGGATAATGCAACATATGGCTGATACTATGGCGGATATGCACGCGCAGATGCGACATGAGCGTCAGGAGATGCGCCAAGAGAGGGAGGAGATGCGCCAGGAGCGAAGGGTGCAACAACAGCAAGCACCACTGCCACCACCACCACCACCAGTTCCACCCCGGGACAAGCACCAGGAGTTCATGAGCCACAAGCCACCGACGTTCGCTAGCTCTCTAGATCCTCTACACGCTGATGATTAGCTGAAGTCTATGGAGAAGATGTTGAATATTGCACAGTGCTCTGACCGAGAGAAGGTTCTCTATGCTTCTGGTCGACTTACTGGTCCTGCTGCTGATTGGTGGGATTCCTACACTGCTGCCCACGATGCTGCTGATACTATCACATGGGCAGAATTTGCTACTCAGTTCAGGAACTATCATATACCTGCTAGACTGATAAAGATCAAGAAGAAAGAATTTCTGTCGCTTAAGCATGGGAGCATGTGAGTCAGCGAGTACAACGACAGATTCATTCAACTATCCAAATATGCACCGGATGAAGTGGCTGAGGATGAGAGAAAGCAGGAACACTTCATCGAAGGACTCAATGGACCTTGGCAGTATGCTCTAGTGGTTCACACCTTTCCATCATTTCAGAGGTTGTTTGACACGGCCCTAGCCATTGAACACAAGTGTGTTCAGCCAGGGGACATGAAGAGGAAGGCGATATCCCAGGGTCAGGGGAGCAGCAATGTTCGTCCTCGCTATGTTCCACCCCAGGGTACACCGGTTCGCACTGGAGGAGGCCAGCGTCCAGCTCAGTACACACCACAGGGCACTCCACCGACTCATCAGGCTGCCCCCACTGGCACCCCGGTGAAATTCTCAGGACAGAGTGCTGGTACCACATGCTACAAGTGTGGTAAGACAGGGCATTATGCTAATGTTTGTCCGCAGAGGATTGCTACTACACCTGTGCAGAACAAGTAACAGACTCCAGGATCTGGCAAGGGATTCACTATTGCTAGGGTTAATCAAGTCAGCGCTGATGCTACTGCTAAAGGAGATGACATCGCACTTGGTATGTTTTATATTAATGCAATTCATGCAGCAATATTATTTGATTCTGGTGCTACACATTCATTTATTTCTGCTCGATATGCCAACACAAATGAGTTACCACTGCAAAATATGAAAACACCAATGGTAGTAATTACACCTAAAGGGCCTGTTGAGGCAAATTGTATGACACATAGATTGACATTGACAATTATGGGAAGAGAATTTTGGGCTACCCCTATAGTATTAGAGGAAAGCAGTATAGATTTGATCCTTGGTATGTCATGGTTAAGAAAGGCAAAGGGCGTTATACATTGTGCTAGGGGTATTGTAGAACTCACTGGCTCTAAAGGAGAAAGATTTTAAGTTGAAATTATAGTAACTGCCTCTACCAGATGTGGCAGAACCTCCCAAGTTATTGGGCCCACATGCACCTGTCCTTGTCTCAAAGACCTCAGACGGCTATGCATGTGCACTAGGTAACTTAACAGGATCTGTCCAAGTGCCCCAAGGACCTCGGATAAACCACTTACAACCAGAACCGCGGGATTAAGTAAACACAAATCACACACCAACAAATTTTGCAGCGGAAATCTTATTACCAAATTTTACATGTTACATCAAGTTTTATGTACATGATCGGAGTGATTACAAAAGTGATTCAAAGAAATTACTTTGAATTGTTATAAATTGTTTATAAGTTTGAAATATATGCTAGCTTAAGTGACCATCCTCAATAAGAAGTTTAGAAGAGTTACTTAGACTTATAAGAAGGCCGTGCCCACCAGCGCTTAACACCAATCACAATCAAGTGACTCGTAACCTGCAACAACAATGGGTAAAACCCTAAGTACGCAAGTACTCAACAAGACTTACCCGACTAAAGAAAAGACTCTCAAGGATATGCTGGATTTGAGAGTCAAGGAAAGGCTTTTAGCAAGAATCAACATTAATAGTTTGCAGAAAGCTTACTAAAATGAGTCCTTACTTTCAACATTTTAATGCTAGATTAAGTATTAATAGACCTCGTTTGCATCTAGTCTAATTTCATCATAACTTCAATCAATACAACATGATTTTTGCTCATTATGATTCCATCCATGACTTAAATTGCAAGTCAGTGACCAAGTCTTCATATCCGAGAAGTAACGGTGATCCTAAATCGATTAATACCTAGCTGGGGATCTCCAATCACATGACATATGTAGCACTTAACCCTTGCATATGTCAACTCGCCACCGGGGTTCTTAAGACCAGATCTGGTTCATGCCCACCGAGAGCACAGATACACCACCGTCCAGCCTCTTGCCACGGAGGGTACACGCTACTCTCACCATCTCTCCACTCCCATTGCGTGTTATCTTATTCTGGTATTAGTCTGCCCGAGGCAAAGCTTACCCATGATGAGGCATGTGACCAGTTAAAAGGTCCTCGGTCAGCAGGCCTACATTCTCTATAATCCTTAATCAACCTGGGTAGAACATCACTTGTTCCTAGCCCAAGTCTCGATTTAAGTACTTCCACCCTTAGGATTGTTTTTGTTCCTTAGGATGAAAAGAGTATTATAGGGAACTTTGTAGTAAGATCCCACCACTGCTCCCAATGAAAATATTCTTGCAGGCAGAAGCTAGGCATTAACGCAAAGGACAACCTCTATCCACAAGATTTACCTCTAGGCAAGGCTAAGCATTTTTGTAAATCATATTTTGATACTTCATCAGAAGTATCTATAAAGGGATGGATTTCAAGGTAGGCAATGCATCAAAAGGTTTCCAAGCAACTCCTATAAACCTAATGCATATTTCGCTAGACTTAAAGTGTGTAAAAATTATTTAAAAACACAAGGAAGGGGTCGCATGCACCGGGGCTTGCCTGGATAACACTAGGTTAGTGTTGTTAGACGATGACCACTTGACGAGTATCCTTGTCCTAGCACTTGATGAGGGAGGTTCTTCCATCAGCATTACCATGCGTAGTAGCCCGCGCTTGGGGTCGACTTGGCTCGTCTTCCGCATCACGCGATTAATTATCGTACCTCATGGGATGCACAATGCACATGTATGAATATATAGAGGAATATTATAAAACAATTAATCTACGTTGAAGATGACGAAACACTTATAACAAAGCATTAAGCAGATACTAACTAGTGATATATGACTAATTATAATAATTATGCTTTTCTAGCCTATTCAAAGGTATTTCATATATCACAAAACTATATATATATATATATATATATATATATATATATATATATATATATATATATATATATATATATATATATATTCACGCTCTACTTTCTTTTACGATTTATTAACAGAATCATATTACTACATACATTTTTACCAAGCATATTTTATACAATATACCATCACACCAATCACTAGATAAGAAAATCGTTGATCATATCCTACTCCAACATTATCGATTACAAACATAGATGCTACTAACTACTAGCGCAGGACATCGACTTCATCTTACGCGCACTGAACACAATTAGCATCGACAAATCTATCGATAATTGCATAAAATACTAAATTTAACCTACGCGTCACCGAAATACTACACTCTGTAAAATAGAACTAGTTCGAATATACTCGGCAACTAAACTCCTCGAAGCACACCTCGCATTACTGGTATTTCTAACTTAAACTTAATACGCAAACTAAGCGTCTTATTTCACAATCATAAAATCAATAGCAAAAATAGTAAATCGGCTCACCGTTACAATAGCTGACTCGAATCCGCGAGATCAGTAATGATTTTCCGATTTAGGCAATTTGTCGAGCGCTTGGCAGATACTATCCGAACTTCACGCACCCCACCATCCAACTTTTGGACATCTTCTCTTGGGGATTCTTTTGTCAGTGCGATTCCAACTCGGAGACATCACGTAGGGACCAACATCGAGACTGGGTGACCGAACGACGACGACAAGACAAAGGTTAGAGACGACTAGATATCAACGACAAGCACTAGAGTTTTACGACAGGCTATTGTAATGGGACGTCGATACACTATCCATGGCAATTAGGAGATCGACGTAGGCGGAATCGATAGCCGAACAGGAACTGCGCAGATCGACGACACGAGACTCGATCTAGTGAGCACGACGCAAGGGATCGTAGCTGCCTGCTGCTTCGACATGAACTACTTGCTGCCGAGCACGACACAGGCCGGGGAGCAGGAACGCTACGCAGCGAAAGCCACGGTTGTGTGCAGGGGTGAACTCGGCTGGGCGCGGCGAGCTGGGCACACGGCGACTTGAGGAAGCTGCGCGCATGGAAGGAGCAGAGGGGCTACTGAGCGTTCGGCCGACCTCGGCTAGGGAGAGCACCGGGGCGAGCCATGGAGCTTGGGACGAGGAGCAGGAAGGACCGGCGAGCTTCGGCGAGCTGCGCGCAGGGAAGTTGGGTGCCGAGCGCCAGGAAGGGGATGGGCTGGAGCAGCGAGCTGCAGAGACCGAGCTCGGCAGAGAGAGCTGCGGCGCGATAGAGGAAGAAGATGTGCGCAGGGTGGCAAACTTCGCGCACGCCGGGGAGCTGGGCAAACTCCATGGGCGAGCAGAAGTCGGGCTCAAAGGGGATCCGGCTAGGCGCGGCCGATCAGGGGTGCCGCGGCAAGGGAGTAGAGAGAATCATGCGGACGACCGGAACTCCGTCAGGGCGCGCGCCATGGGGACGAGCTGAGGTGGACCATGGACGTCCGCGGCTGGAACAGGGAAACTTGAGGGAGCTCGACGGCCAGGAGAAAAAGGCCGAGCAGAGAGGGACTGAGGCGAGCAGGCACCTGGGCACGCGACCATGAAGAAGGAGGAGCGCGCATGGGAGCTCCACTGCTGGGAAGATGAGCGCCGTGGCCAGGAGATAAGGCCGATGGCCCCTGCGGTGAAGAAATAGCAAAGGGAGAGAGAGAGTTAGGCAGTGGAGATTTTTCTTCCACGAGCGGCGGCCGGATGAGGATGCGCGCAGATGGAATATCAGGGACAAGAGAAGCGGCGGGGATAAGGCTGAAGATATATTTTTTCCAATTTTTTTGTTATTTCCTCTCTTACGCAAAAACGCCTGCCTATGTACCACGGTTCAAAAATTAAGATTTTGAAGGGCCAAGTTAGATCAGGCTACAATATTTAGACAATATTTAAGACAACACTGGTTTAGTCGAAATCGGATAAAAATTCATCTGATAACTAAACAGAGTTGATTTTATTATCTTACAGAGTATGCTGAAGAATAAATGGAATCATAACCTCGCGCACGATTTTTCTCGGACAATACGCGATTTCACGGTTGACGAGTGGGGACAGAATTATTTGACCGAAAACCTTAGTCGTCGGGTTCTGATTAATTTGTTCGGGATAAAAATCATAAGAGTAGGTAAAGCTTCCGAATTCGTATTCGCGCGAGCGATGTATTTTAAATAATCACTAAACGCACCGATTTTCGGAACGACTATATTCCGAACAACACGAAAATTTCGGAAGAGCCCGGATAGATATAAACGATGTTGAACTCGCGACAGACGAAACAAATTAAGACAAGGAGACTGTTATTCACCGCTATCACGTGTTAAAGTCCGCACTCATGGTCGAGCAGACTATAAACACCTGGGGTGTTACACCAGACCTGTTGTATTCTTAGTAGATGGGAAGTTTGTTGGTGACAACATCCGTGTTGTTAGGGATTTTCTCGATGTCTTTCCAGAGGAGTTGCTAGGGATGCCACCAGATAGGGAAGTTGAGTTTGTCATTAATCTCTTACCTGAAACTGCTCCTATTTCTAAACGGCCATACATGATGTTCGTAGAAGAGTTAAAAGAACTTAAGAAGCAGTTAACAGAGTTACATGAGGCTGGGTACATTCGTCCGAGTTCCTCGCCTTGGGGAGCATCGGTTCTGTTTGTACAGAAGAAGGATGGATCGCAGAGGATGTGTGTGGATTATATATCCCTTAATGATGTTACTGTGAAGAACAAGTATCTGTTACCCCGCATTGAGGATTTATTTGATCAAATGAGAGGTGCTATGGTATTCTCGAAGATTGATCTCCGATCGGGTTATCACCAAATGAAGATTAGGCCATCTGATATTCCCAAGACGGCTTTCTCAACCCGATATGGTTTATACGAATTCACAGTTATATCATTTGGAATAACTAATGCACCAGCCTATTTTATGAATCTCATGAATAAGGTGTTCATGGAGTATCTTGATAGATTCGTCGTGGTATTCATCCATGGATATTCTTATTCATTCCAAGAGTGATAGTGATCATGAGGAACATCTGAGTTGGTGCTACAAAAGCTACGAGATAATCAACTCTACGCCAAGTACAGCAAATGCAAATTTTGGATTGACGAAGTGCCATTCCTTGGAATATCATTTCTAATGGTGGGATATCAGTGGATCTTGCTAAAGTCAAGGAGATAGTGGAGTGGAGCATACCCAGTACAGTTACTGAGGTCCGGAGTTTCTTGGGACTTACAGGCTATTATCAGCGATTTATTGAAGGGTTCTCTAAAATTGCCAAGCCTATGACCTCACTGCTAGAGAAGGGAAATTTTTTAATTGGGACTAGAAATGCCAAGATAGTTTTAATCAACTAAAGTTGAGATTGATGTCACCCCCAGTGTTGGTTATGCCAGATCTACAGAATGGATTTGATATTTATTGTGATGCATGCGGCCAAGCCTTGGAATGTGTTCTTATGCAAGCAGGACACGTGATTTCCTACACGTCTCGTCAGTTGCGGAAACATGAGTTGAACTACCCCACTAAGACTTAGAACTGGCAGCCGTAGTGCATGCGCTCAAGATATGGAGACATTATATTATGGGAACCAAGTGCCAAGTGTACACCGATCACAAGAGTTTGAAGTATATATTCACTTAGAAGGATCTCAACCTTAGGCAACACCGATGGTTGGAGCTTATAAAGGATTATGATTTGGAGATTCACTATCACCCGGGCAAGGTGAATCTGGTTGCGGATGCCTTGAGTCAGAAGGAACACGTCCATTCAACTATTGTTGCCCAGCTACCCGATGAGATTGTTGAGGATTTCAGGAGACTCAACTTGGGAATAGTTGCACACACTGAAGGAGTCACCATTGAAGTAGAATCTACCTTGGAACAAGAAATCCGCAAGGGTCAGATTGGTGATGCTAAAATACAAGAGATGAAGGATCTTATTACTGAAGGTAGAGGTCCAGAATTCACGGAGGATGAGCAAGGCACAGTGTGGTTCAAGAACCGGATATGTGTTCCTGATATTGATAGCCTTCATGAGACTATATTGAAGGAAGCCCATGATTCTGATTACTCTATTCATCCTGGTAGCACTAAGATGTATCAGGTTTTGAAGCAGAAGTACCGGTGGTATGTGCTGAAGAGAGATGTGGCTGCACATGTGGCTATGTGTGATGTGTGCCAAAGAATCAAAGTGAACATCAAAGACTAGCTGGACTATTGCACCCGCTAAAGATACCCGAATGGAAGTGGGAAGAGATTGGTATGGACTTCATTGTTGGGTTTCCTTGCACCCCAAAAGGATATGATTCCATATGGGTGATTATGGATAGACTGACCAAAGTGGCACATTTCATTCCGGTCAAGACTACTTATAAAGGTTCTCAGTTGGCAGAGTTGTACATGGCTCGGATTGTGTGTTTACATGGAGTACTGAAGAAGATCGTTTCAGATAGAGGATCACACTTTACCTCCAGATTTTGGAAAAGCTTTCATGAGAATCTGGATACGAAGTTGAATTTCAGTTCGGCCTATCATCCTCAAACTGATGGCCAGACTGAAAGGACTAATCAAGTACTTGAGGATATGTTGAGAGCTTGTGCCCTTCACCATGGAGGCAGTTGGGATAAGTGTCTACCATATGCTGAGTTCTCATATAATAATAGCTACCAAGTGAGAGCACCTAGAGGAGGGGTGAATAGGTGATCCTATAAAAATCAAATACTAATAGCCACAAAACTTAGTTATAAGTGTTAGTACGACTAAGTGGCTCGAAGCGATCTCTTGCGAACATAATTAATCACAGAGAGGAGTAACATAAGAGACACACGATTTTTATCCCGTGGTTCGGCCAAGTAACACTTGCCTACTTCCACATTGTGGCGTCCCAATGGACAAGGGTTGCACTCAACCCCTTTCAAGTGATCCAATGATCAACTTGAATACCACGACTTTCTTCCTTAGTCTTTTCTCCCGTTTGCGAGGAATATCCACAACTTGGAGCCTCTTGCCCTTACAATGATGATCACAAAAGAAGCACAGAAGTAAGGGAGGGGAGAGCAACGCACACAAGACTCAAATCACCGCACAATCACGCACACAGGTCACAACTTGAGCTCGAAGAACAACACACGGAGTTCGCAACTCAAATAAAGCTCAAATCGCTATCACAAAGAATCGAATGCGTGAAGTTGGAGTCTTGGAGTCTTAGGATGCTTAGTGAATGATTGGGTAGCTCCTCCATGCGCCTAGGGGTCCCTTTTATAGCCCCAAGGCAGCTAGGAGCCATTGGAGACCAACAAGGAAGGCCAAACTTGCCTTCTGTCGGGTGGTGCACCGGACAGTCCGGTGCACCACCGGATAGTCACTGTAGCTGTTCGGTGCTCGATCCCCTTCCTATTTTGGCGCAGATGACCATTGCAGCTCCGGGCCCGTTGGTGCACCGGACACTGTCCGGTGCTCACCGGACAGTCCGGTGCCCCCTACCGACCGTTGGTGTGGGCCACGCGTCGCCCGCAGATTGCACGGCCGACCGTTGCGCTAGCGGCCGTTGGCTCACCGGACAGTCCGGTGCACCACCGGACAGTCCGATGAATTATAGCCATACGCCGCCAAACTTTCCCGAGAGCGGCCTGTTCACCGGAGTTCAGCCTGGCGCGCCGGACACTGTCCGGTGCACCACCGGACAGTCCGGTGTGCCAGACTGAGCTGAACTTCGGCTGCACACAGGCATTCTTTCGCGATCCTTTTTCTTTTCTTATTTTCTCTGTTTCTAACACTTAGACAAATATATTAGTATACAAAAAACAATTACTAAGTCTAGAAACATACCTTGTTCTATGATTTGCACTTCTTGCTTGTTTGGCACATAATGAACTCACTTACTATGTGTTGGACACATAATCACCAAAACATTATTGAAATGGCCCAAAGGCACATTTCCCTTTCAATCTCCCCCTTTTTGGTGATTTATGCCAACACAACCAAAAGCAACCAAAAGAAGTGCAACATCAATGCAATTGAGAACAAAATTGTCTTTGCACAAGTTTTGACATATTTGGATCATTCTTTGCCACCACTTGGTTTGTTTTTGCAAATCAAATTCATTTGCCTATCTCTAAGTCAAACACACTTGTTTAGGCACAAAGAAAGATATTCCAATGGAAAAATTGATCGAGTATCAAAAACTCCCCTTTTTGCCATAAACAAACATTCTCCTCCCACAAGAGGCCAAATTCTGCAATAAGAGTATTTTGGACAAATCAAAAATTCTAACTCTACTATTTTCAAAATTCTCAAGTGGTAGCTGATCCATTTGCTTTGGCCTTAATTTATCCCCCTTTGGCATTAAGCACTAAAACGGGATCATTATTGGCTCTTTATCCCCATTGCCTCACCAAAAATGTCAATTAAGAGCAAAAAGGCAATAAGAGCATAAGAATGAACTTGGAATTAAGTACACTAATACCGGAGTACAGTGGAAGTCTTTTCATGGTCCAAGTGCACCTTTCCTTTTCAATCCACCTTTGAGACTACATCAAGTATACTCCAACAAACGGATTAGTCTCAAAGGGTCAAGTTGTAGCACATCTCCCCCTAAATATGTGCATTATTCACACATGGACTTGTGAGGTCCGGGGATCCTTTGCACAACTTGAGCACCATAAATAAGCAACAAATTACATAAATGCATAAAGTAACATGATCAAAGGCATAGAACACATGTATGTTATAGATCAATCCAAGTTACGTGAATCTAAGACATTTAGCTCACTACGCAGCCTGCAAAAGGTTTTCTCATCTAATGGCTTGGTAAAGATATCGGCTAGCTGGTTCTTGGTGTTAACATGATACACTTCGAAATCTCCCTTTTGCTGGTGGTCCCTCAGAAAGTGATGCTAGATGTCTATGTGCTTAGTGCAGCTGTGTTCAACAGGATTATCCGCCATGCGGATTGCACTCTCATTGTCACATAGGAGTGGGACTTTGCTCAGATTGTAGCCAAAGTCCCTGAGGGTTTGCCTCATCCAAAGTAGTTGCGTGCAACACTGTCCTGCGGCAACATACTCGGCCTCAGCGGTGGATAGGGCAACAGAGGTTTGTTTCTTTGAACTTCAAGACACCAGGGACCTTCCTAGGAATTGGCACGTCCCTGATGTACTCTTCCTATCAACCTTGCATCCAGCATAATCGGAGTCTGAGTATCCAATCAAGTCAAAGGTAGACCCCTTTGGATACTAGATCCCGAAGCAAGGCGTAGCAACTAAATATCTAAGAATTCGCTTAACGGCCACATGGTGACATTCCCTGGGGTCGGATTGAAATCTAGCACACATGCATACTGTTGGGGACTTGTTCTCAAATGCTAAGAGTTAAGAACAAGGAAACATAGAAAGTGTTAAATGTTAAAGTCCTTCGTCCTTCGAAGCATTATCTCCCTTCGGATATAATGGATTCCGGACGAAGGTTATGAAGGAAAAACCTTCGTAAGCACCATAAGTGATGAAGAAGGATTCATATGCAAGATATGAAAAATAACATAAACACTTTAAACATTATTATCAACTTATTTTTATTTGTGTTACTATATCAACAATAACAAATTATAAATGTACCTTCAGTTCGAAGGAAAGAAAGGGTACAAGCGTGATGCGAAAGCGAATGCCAAGTCAGCGTGAACAGTACAGGAATATTGTTCACCTATTTATAGGCACGGGTCGCAGCCCATGCAAAATTACATCCAGGCCCTTTGCTTTTGACAATAACTCTATAGTAATCTATCAGGGTCTAGATAGTCTTTTCCTCTTTAAGTCGGTTTCCTCTTTTCTGCCATCATGCCGAAGCTCCCTTGCGCACAGCTTCGGCTCTGTTCCTTCCTTCGTATTGTTTCCGTGCTTCTTTATACCGTGGGCTCTTGTTCGAAGATCCCTGTCCACACATTATACTCCAGAGGCATTGTTAAATCATGTTTTTGAGGACCTTCGGAAGCCGAAGGCCCCCAACAGTAGCCCCTCGCAATATTAATTTGTTAGAATGCTAAATTTAGATTGCGACAGGGACGAAGGCCTTAAGCCGAAGGTCCGAAAAAACACCTTCCCTTTGCTAGAATAGCAACAGTCATTGACAAGCGGGACCGTCCAGTTTTCAACGTACTAGGCGTATAAATAAGAGCTCACCACGAGTTCATTTGGCACGCTTTCTTGCCATCTGCTCTTGCTTACTCAATTTTCAGCTCCTGCGCACCAACATTTGCTTGGCTTTTTTAAATTTTTAAGCTCCGGCTCTGAGAGCACTTTGTCAGCATTTTCAAAGATGTCTGAAGACAAGAAAACTGTCGCTGAGTCGAAGCTGAGCCTTTCCGAGGAGATGAATCTCGGCTTTCTTGAATCAATAGCAAAGACAAATACAGAGAAGATTACTAAGGAGATTTTAGAGGGTTTATCTGAAGACACTGGTGATAGTGACAGTTATGATGTGGAGAGTGGCGGTGAAGATTCCGAAGATCGACCCTGGCGACCAAGCCATGCAGTTTTTGGAAAATCAAGCATTAAACAAAGCCATCTTGTCAATATGAGGGGTAGATATTTTCGGGATTTATCCATTGTGAGGGCTGACGAAGGAGAGAAAACTTGTCCTACTCCCGAGGAAAATGAAGTCGTGATATTCCGAAGTTTCTTCAAGGCTGGACTTCGGCTTCCTTTGAGCAGTTTCGTGGTAGAAGTTTTGAAGATATTTGAAATCTGCCTTCATCAAATTACTCCCGAAGCAATCATAAGGATGGGAATCTTCATATGGGTCGTAAAGAGCCAAGGTTTGGAGCCAAATGCAAAAAGTTTCTGCAGTATGCATGAGTTATTATATGAGATGAAACCATGGGGTAAAGAGCAATATCATAACAATTTTGGCTGTTATAGCTTCGGTGCCCGCTCTGGGTCAAGCTGTCCCGTGCCAACTTTTCGGAAGAGATGGCCCGGGGACTGGATGAAGGAATGGTTCTATGTGAAAAACGATTTGAAGACGTGAGAAGATATTAAAGATATCATTATGCGCCCTATCTGGCAGCGCTTCGGCCTTCGAAAACCGAAGGTGGAAATTGACGAAGCAGCCGAAGAATGCCAGAGGGCCTTCGGCGTGGTTTGCTCTTTCATCGGGACAAGGGATTTGATCCAGGAACATATTGCCTTCAGAGTATGGCCACTTGTAGAAAAGTGGGAAATGCCGAAGGAAACCATCAGCAAACCTGACGAAGGTGGACTAGTTAGGTTAAAATACACCTTCAGATATGGAGATAAGTTCGTCGAGCCAGATGATGACTGGCTGAAATGTATTGTGGCCACAAGCGATGAACTGCTTGGATCATACTCGAAGGCAGAAGATACTGCACTATCTGCGGCCTTCGGAGGCCGGAGGAAGAAAAGACTCAACCGAGTATTTGATGCCATTGGGTTCGTCTATCCAGACTACCGTTACCCAATACGGGGTCAAAAAAGAAAAGATACGACTTCTGTGAAGGAAGTTGCTTCAGCCGCTCCTAGTGAGCCAGCGCCCAAGAGGAAAAAGATGAAGGTTCCTACGCACCGGCCACGCTATATTGAACCGGCCACAGTGCTTGAGTTTGTCGGTGAGACCTCTTCAGCCACCGAAGCCAAGGAGCCAACTCCCCCTCAGATTATTGAAGAGCCGGCCGTAATGCCGGAAAAGAAAAAAATAGAAGAACCGAGGGCTGAAGAGACAAAGACATCGGAAATTTTAAGTCCTTCAGCAAGAGTTGAGGTACCAATGCCAATGCTGAGGGCACAAAAAGACCTTTCAACAACTCCCAAGAGGAAAAGAATGGTTAACGTGCTAGATGTGCTGGAAACGATAAAATCTTCAAGCTCTACTTCGAAGATAGTTGCCGAAGCTCCAAAAACACAAATTGAGGCCGAAGCTGCCAAAAATCAAGCAGAAACTGAAACTGGGCTTTCAGAGCCTACCAAGAGGGGATTCTTGGAAATTGAAAAAGAATCGGAAAAAGAATCTACAGAAGAAATTTTATCTGTGAAAATCGCCACACCTATTCCCGAAGCATCTTCTGAAGCTTCTGACTATGTCTTTCGTCATGCTTCTGGTAAAAATCTGACCGAAAAAGAAAAAAGAGAAGCTCAATTCTATGCACAAAAATTGAAATATCCAAAAGGGGCGCTGATATTCAACGACAGCGGAGAAGAAGACTTCTTGTATTGTCTCCCTGACAACAAGGAGATTTCTGTCTGTCGGGAGATGAGCAAGAGCTTCGGATTCCCAACATTAGAAGACGGGCTCTCGGTGTTGTCAAAAAACGAGCTGGCCGACAGCTTAGTGTACAATAGTTTAAAGGTGAAAAAATGAGATCTTTGTATTATTTCTTGAAACCAAAAATTTTCATTTGCTTAAACTTATTAACACACTTTTTTGCAGGGCCTTATACTTAGCAATGCCCTCAGGGCACAAAAAGATGCCGAAGATGAAGGGTGTACCATAGCCTTGAGCAACCTTCGTTCCGAAGTAATTGAACTAAGGAATGAAGGTCTCGAAAAAGATAAAATATTACATTCGTTGGTGAATAAAATAAAAGAAGACGAAGCTGCTTTCAAAGCTCAAGCTGAGGCTCAAAAGCGCGAAATTGAGGATCTTCGAAAACAGCTAGCCAGAGCTAAAGGAGAATGCACAGTTGAAGAAGCTAAACGAGAAATTAGTGAACAATGGGCAAATCATTTAGAAAGAAACGTTGAAGAGCTTCGTGCATCCAAGAAAAGGTGCTATGAAAAATCTATAGAATGTGTTAAGAAAATAAGAACTAGCTTCGCCAGTGTTGGCGCGTTCTCAAGTGAAGAAAATTTCATAAGGGGCGACCCCGAGGGCCCAATTGGATGGATCAGCCACGAAGCTAAAGCTTTTGAAGAAGTTTTGAATGGTCGCGGAGACATATGTGCCTTCTCGGGTGCTAGGGGGATTGCCACTGTTTTGGAGAAAAAAGGCTGTGATCACGTGAAATCCTTGGCACAAACCGAAGCTGACTTATCTTCTGAAGACATAAAAAACCCTTCGGCCGAAGCAAGTTTGGTTGGTGGAAAATTTTTCACCGACATCTGGGAAAATGGTGGCCGGGAGATGGCTCAAGAAATTATACGAAAAAGCGAAAAAGGTATTCATGACGCTAGAAAAGTAGCAGAGGCCGCTGAGAAAAGTGCGGATCTCGAGGGGCGAATAGGTATTGACTACTAGTTTTTGGCTTTTTGTTGTAACTTTTTGATTACGAACTTGTTTACACTTTGTAACACAGCCGCACTTTCTCCACCCTCAGAGCCCGCCGAGCCATTAGCGGACCTCAACGTAAAGGGGGATGACGAAATTAGAAAAATGGCCGAAGCTATCATGGACAAAGTTGTTGATCAACTACTCAACGAAGCTGCAGAAGTAGTTCTAAAGGAAGATTAGATGTTATTGTAAAAACATTTGGAATGTAATATTTGTTGGACAATATGTGTAATATTTTGTAACTTTGAATGTAATATATAAGCTATTTATGATTCAATTCTTTACGATGCATGAAACTTTACGTACATACCGTTTTTGAGCCTTCGACGAAAAAACACCTTCCCTTTTTTTCATGCTTCGTAAATAATATCCATATTTCATAAAAACATCCAATCTTCGTAAAATCAGTAACCAATAGATCTTTCCATTTTAGAGTTTGACGAAGGTATGCTTCTTCAATAATTATTTTTGTGCCTTGGCACTGTTTCTTCGAAACAATCTCTGAATATTAACATTGAACCCCCTTCTTGCGTCATTGATGCAATATGATGTATGATGTTATGCTATGCAAATGATGTGATGATGTGATGTTATGCAAAATGATATTTGCTGAAGATCGACGTTTATTTTTCACTGCAAGCCTCCCTTAGGAGCTTCTTCGCCTTTTACTTCAGCGGAATCAGCGTTTATTTTTCGCTGTAAGCCTCCCTTAGGAGCTTCTTCGCCTTTTACTTCAGCGGAATCAGCGTTTATTTTTCGCTGTAAGCCTCCCTTAGGAGCTTTTTCGCCTTTTACTTCAGCGGAATCAGCGTTTATTTTTCGCTGTAAGCTCTGCATTCCCTTCGGAACGACTTTTGAGCAGAAAACTTACGCTGCGCTCCCTTAGGAACGACTTTTTGTTATTTCGGAGGTTCTCCTTGTAACCATAAGTTCTTATGCTTCGGCAACTTTTTGGACTCCGTTATTCTGTGGAGAATGTATATTTTTACTATGGCAAAAGCGAAGCTATTACAAGAAATTGAAAACGACAAAAAAACATTTAGGCTTTCAATAATTGTTCCTTATTAAAAAGAAAATGATACTGAATGCAAAAACTACTGCCGAGGTAGGATATTTGTTAGTAAATGTGCTTCGATTCTAGCACAGTACTATTGACTGTGCGAGCTTCGGACTCTTCTCTGAAGTCTCGTTGGTGTTGAGTATGCTGACTCCCTTCTGGCTGTTGGCCTCGTTGCATTGGTGGTGGAGGTGGAGGCTGTTGCCAACAATGTTGGGGACTTGTTCTCAAATGCTAAGAGTTAAGAACAAGGCAACATAGAAAGTGTTAAATGTTAAAGTCCTTCGTCCTTCGAAGCATTATCTCCCTTCGGATATAATGGATTCCGGACGAAGGTTATGAAGGAAAAACCTTCGTAAGCACAATAAGTGATGAAGAAGGATTCATATGCAAGATATGAAAAATAACATAAACACTTTAAACATTATTATCAACTTATTTTTATTTGCGTTACTATATCAACAATAACAAATTATAAATGTACCTTCGGTTCGAAGGAAAGCAAGGGTACAAGCGTGATGCGAAAGCGAATGCCAAGTCAGCGTGAACAGTACGGGAATACTGTTCACCTATTTATAGGCACGGGTCGCAGCCCATGCAAAATTACATCCAGGCCCTTTGCTTTTGACAATAACTCTATAGTAATCTATGAGGGTCTAGATAGTCTTTTCCTCTTTAAGTCGGTTTCCTCTTTTCTGCCATCATGCCGAAGCTCCCTTGCGCATAGCTTTGGCTCTGTTCCATCCTTCGTATTGTTTCCATGCTTCTTCATACCGTGGGATCTTGTTCGAAGATCCCTGTCCACACATTATACTCCAGAGGCATTGTTAAATCATGTTTTTGAGGACCTTCGGAAGCCGAAGGCCCCCAACACATACACTAAGCATTATGTCCGGTCTACTCGCACATAAATAAAGTAATGACCCTATCATAGACCGGTATGCCTTTTGATCAACGGACTTACCTCCTTTATTGAGGTCGACATGACCGTCGGTTCCCATCGGTGTCTTAGCGGGCTTGGCGTCCTTCATCCCAAACCTCTTGAGAAGATCTTGAGTGTACTTTGTTTGGGAGAGGAAGGTACCGTCCTTGAGTTGCTTCACTTGGAACCCAAGGAAGTAGGTCAACTCGCCCATCATCGACATCTCAAATTTTTGTGTCATCACCCTGCTAAACTCTTCACAAGACTTTTGATTAGTAGAACCAAATATTATGTCATCGACATAAATTTGGCACACAAAAAGGTCACCATCACAAGTCTTAGTGAAGAGAGTTGGATCGGCTTTCCCAACCTTGAAAGCATTAGCAATTAAGAAATCTCTAAGGCATTCATACCATGCTCTTGGGGCTTGCTTAAGTCCATAGAGCGCCTTAGAGAGCTTGAACACATGGTCGGGATACCTGTCATCCTCAAAGCCAGGGGGTTGTTCCACATACACCTCCTCCTTTATTGGCCCGTTGAGGAAAGCGCTCTTCACATCCATTTGAAATAACCTGAAAGAGTGGTGAGTGGCATAGGCTAATAATATTTGAATAGACTCTAGCCTAGCCACAGGAGCAAAAGTCTCCTCGAAATCCAAACTTGCGACTTGGGCATAACCTTTTGCCACAAGTCGAGCCTTGTTTCTTGTCACCACCCCGTGCTCGTCTTGCTTGTTGCGAAACACCCACTTGGTTCCCACAACATTTTGCTTGGGACGTGGCACCAGGCTCCAAACTTCGTTCCTCTTGAAGTTGTTGAGCTCTTCCTGCATGGCCAACACCCAGTCTGGATCTTGGAAGGCCTCTTCTACCCTGAAAGGCTCAATAGAGGAGACAAACGAGTAATGCTCACAAAAATTAGCTAAACGTGAGCGAGTTGTTACTACCTTGCTTATGTCACCCAGAATCTGATTGACGGGGTGATTTCTTTGAATCATCGCTCGAACTTGAGTTGGAGGGGCCAGTGGTGCTTCTTCTTCCATAACTTGTTCTTCTTGTGCTCCCCCTTGATCACGCGCCTCTTCTTGAGGACCTTGTCCATCATCTTGAGTTGGGGGATGCACCATCGTTGAGGAAGAAGGTTGATCTTGCTCTTGTTGTTCCTGTGGTCGCACATCTCCAATCGCCATGGTGCGTATTGCGGCCGTTGGAACATCATCTTCATCTATGTCATCAAGATCAACTTGCTCTCTTGGAGAGCCATTAGTCTCATCAAATACAACGTCGCTAGAGACTTCAACCAAACCCGATGATTTGTTGAAGACCCTATATGCCTTTGTATTTGAGTCATACCCTAGTAAAACCCTTCTACAACTTTGGGAGCAAATTTGGAATGTCTACCTTTCTTCACCAAAATGTAGCATTTGCTCCCAAATACACGAAAGTAAGAGACATTGGGTTTGTTAATGGTAAGGAGTTCGTAGGAGGTCTTCTTGAGGAGACGATGCAGATATAGCCGGTTTATGGCATGGCAAGCTGTGTTCACAGCTTCCAACCAAAACCTCTCGGGCGTCTTGAATTCTCCAAGCATCGTCCTCGCCATGTCGATGAGCGTTCTGTTGTTCCTCTCTACTACACCGTTTTGCTGTGGTGTGTAGGGAGTGGAGAACTCGTGCTTGACGCCTTCCTCCTCAAGATACTCCTCAACTTGAAGATTCTTGAACTCGGACCCGTTGTTGCTTCTTATCTTTTTCACCTTGAGCTCAAATTCGTTTTGAGCCCTCTTTAGAAAGCGCTTTAGGGTCCCTTGGGTTTCTGATTTATCCTGCAAAAAGAACACCCAAGTGAAGCGAGAAAAGTCATCAACAATTACAAGACCATACTTCCCCCGATGCTGAGGTAGGCGACGGGTCCAAAAAGATCCATGTGAAGAAGCTCCAGTGGTCTTGATGTTGTCATCACATTCTTGCTGTGATGAGTGCTTCCCACCTGTTTCCATGCTTGACAAGCTGCACAAGGTCTATCTTTCTCAATGCAGACATTAGTTAGTCCTAACACATGTTCTCCCTTTAGAAGTTTATGAAGGTTCTTCATCCCAACATGTGCTAGACGGCGATGCCACAACCAACCCATACTAGTCTTAGCTATTAAGCATGCATCTAGATCGGCATTCTCTTTCGAAAAATCAACTAAATAGAGCTTGCCGTCTAATACACCCTTAAATGCTAATGAACCATCACTCCTTCTAAAGACAGAAACATCTATATTGGTAAATAGACAATTATAACCCATGTTACATAATTAACTTACAGACAATAAGTTGTACCTGAGTGATTCAACTAAAAACACATTTGAGATAGAATGCTCGGATGTAATGGCTATCTTCCCCAATCCTTTAACCTTGCCTTGATTCCCATCTCCAAAGATGATCGAATCCTAGGAATCCTTGTTCTTGACGTAGGAGGTGAACATCTTCTTCTCCCCCGTCATGTGGTTTGTGCATCCGCTGTCGATAATCCAGCTTGAACCCTTGGATGCATAAACCTGCAAGGTAATTTATACTTGGGTTTTAGGTACCCAACTCTTGTTGGGTCCTACAAGGTTAGTCACAATAGCCTTTGGAACCCAAATACATGTCTTGTCTCCCTTGCATTTGGATCCCAACTTTCTAGCAACTACTTTTTCATTTTTACATAAAAGTGCAAATGAAGTGTTGCAAGCATGGTAAATGGTAGAAGGTTCATTACATGTTCTCCTAGGCACATGAGGCACAACATTACTCTTTCTAGGCCTACTTCTACCATGCACAAAAGTAGAGCTAGAAGCAAACATAGCATGTGAATTAAACGCATCATAACTCCTATTATAATGAGCATTCCTAGATAATTTTCTATCATAAATGTAAGCATGACATTTTTGAGAACTACTAGCCATAGGAGCCTTCCCTTTCTCTTTGTTGAGAACGGGAGCCTTTTGGCTTGTTAAGTTCTTGGTTTCCTTTCGAAAACCAAGTCCATCCTTAATAGAGGGGTGTCTACCAATTGTGTAGGCATCCCTAGCAAATTTTAACTTATCAAAATCATTTTTGCAAGTCTTAAGTTGAGCATTAAGACTTTCCACCTCATCATTTAATTTGGTGATAGACATAAGGTGTTCATCACAAGCATCAAAATCAAAGTCTTTACATCTATTACAAATACTAACATGTTGTACACATGAACTAGATTTATTAGCTTCCTATAGCTTAGCATTTAAATCATCATTTAACCTCTTTAAACTAGATACAGTTTCATGGCAAGCAGATAACTCAGAAGATAGCACTTCATTCCTTTTGATCTCTAAAGCAAGAGATTTTTGCACACTAACAAACTTATCATGCTCCTCATATAAATATCCTCTTGTTTCTCTAACAATCTATCCTTTTCATTTAGAGCATCAATTAATTCATTGATCTTTTCTACCTTAGCTCTATCTAATCCTTTGAATAAGCTAGAGTAATCTACTTCATCATCGGAAGAATCATCATCGCTAGAAGTAGTGTACTTAGGGGAATCTCGAACACTTACCTTCTTTCCTTGGCCATGAAGCAAGTGTGGCGTTCGTTGGGGAAGAGCGAAGATTTGTTGAAGGTCGAGGCTGCCAGTCCTTCATCGTCGGAGTCAGATGAAGAGCAGTCTGAATCCCATTCTTTTCCATGGTGTGCCTCGCCCTTCACCTTCTTGTACACCTTCTTCTTCTCCCTCTTCCCATGCTTTTCTTGTTCCTGGTCATTATCATTATCGGGGCATTGTGCTATGAAATGACCAGTCTTACTGCGTTTAAAACAGGAGCACTTTCCCCTTGCTTTGTTCTTGTTGGGGTACTCCTTATGTCCTTTTAGTGCGGTCTTGAAGCACTTGATGATAAGCGCCATCTCATCTTCGTTGAGGCTCGCGGCCTCCACTTGTGCCACCTTGCTTGGTAGCGTCTCCATGTTGCTGGTTGCTTTGAGGGCAACGGTTTGAGGCTCGTGGACAGGTAGTGGACCGTTTAGAGCATCGTCCACATATCGAGCCTCCTTCACCATCATGCGCCCGCTCACAAACTTCCCAAGAATCTCCTTAGGCGTCATCTTGGTGTACCTGGGATTTTCATGAATAAGGTTGACAAGATGGGGGTTAATTACCATAAATGACCTTAGCATTAGTCGGACGACATCGTGATCCGTCCATCTTGTGCTTCCATAGCTTCTAATTTTGTTGACCAGGGTCTTGAGCCTGTTGTATGTTTGTGTTGGCTCCTCTCCCCTGATCATCGCGAACCTTCCTAGCTCGCCTTCCACCAACTCCATTTTGGTGATTATGGCCGCGTCGTTTCCCTCATGTGATATCTTGAGGGTATCCCAAATTTGCTTGGCGTATTCCAAGCCACTCACCTTGTTGTATTCATCCCTGCACAAAGATGCTAGCAAAATAGTGGTAGCTTGTGCATTCTTATGAATTTGCTCATTTATGAAAACGGGATTGTCAGTATTATTAAAATGCATTCTGTTTTCAACAATCTCCCAAATACTAGGATGGAAAGAAAATAGTGACTACACATTTTGTGACTCCAAAATGAGTAGTCTTCTCCATCAAAGTGTGGAGGTTTCCCAAGTGGAATTGATAGTAAATGAGCATTAGAATTGAATGGAATATGGGAATAATCAAATGAATAATTTTGATTAACTGTTTTCTTTTTCGATGAAGAGTCGTCGTCATTGTTGTCTCTTGGTGAAGATGAAGAGGCATCGCTGTCGTAGTAGCCAATTTTCTTGATGCGCCTCTTCTTCTTCCCATCCCTCTTCTTGTGACTTGAGCCTGAGTCGGTAGGCTTGTCGTCTCTAGGCTCATTGAGGAAGGACTCCTTCTCCTTGTCGTTGACCACCATCCCCTTTCCTTTAGGATCCATCTCTTCGGGCGATTAGTCCCTTACGTGAAGAGAACGGTTCTGATACCAATTGAGAGCACCTAGAGGGGGGTGAATAGGTGATCCTGTAAAAATCAAATACTAATAGCCACAAAACTTAGTTATAAGTGTTAGTACGGCTAAGTGGCTCGAAGCGATCTCTTGCGAACACAATTAATCACAGAGAGGAGTAACACAAGAGACACATGATTTTTATCCCGTGGTTCGGCCAAGTAACACTTGCCTACTTCCACGTTGTGGCGCCCCAATGGACAAGGGTTGCACTCAACCCCTTTCAAGTGATCCAATGATCAACATGAATACCACAACTTTCTTCCTTACTCTTTTCTCCCGTTTGCGAGGAATCTCCACAACTTGGAGCCTCTCGCCCATACAATGATGATCACAAAAGAAGCACAGAAGTAAGGGAGGGGAGAGCAACGCACACAAGACTCAAATCACCGCACAATCACGCACACAAGTCACAACTTGAGCTCGAAGAACAACACACGGAGTTCGCAACTCAAATAGAGCTCAAATCGCTATCACAAAGAATCGAATGCGTGAAGTTGGAGTCTTGGAGTCTTAGGATGCTTAGTGAATGATTGGGTAGCTCCTCCATGCGCCTAGGGGTCCCTTTTATAGCACCAAGGCAGCTAGGAGCCGTTGGAGACCAACAAGGAAGGCCAAACTTGCCTTCTGTCGGGTGGTGCATCGGACAGTCCGGTGCACCACCGGACAGTCACTGTAGCTGTCCGGTGCTCGGTCCCCTTCCTATTCTGGCGCAGATGACCGTTGCAGCTCCGGGCCCGTTGGCGCACCGGACACTTTTCGGTGCGCATCGGACAGTCCGGTGCCCCCTGCCGACCGTTGGTGCGGGCCATGCGTCGCCCACGGATTGCTCGGCCGACCGTTGCGTTGGCGGCCGTTGGCTCACCGGACAGTCCGGTGCACCACCAGACAGTCCGATGAATTATAGACATACACCGCCAAACTTTCTCGAGAGCAGCCTGTTCACCGGAGTTCAGCCTAGCGCACCGGACACTGTCCGGTGCACCACCGGACAGTTCGGTGTGCCAGACTAAGCTGAACTTCGGCTGCACATAGGCATACTTTCGCAATCCTTTTTCTTTTCTTCTTTTCTCTGTTTCTAACACTTAGACAAATATATTAGTATACAAAAACCAATTACTAAGTCTAGTAACATACGTTGTTCTATGATTTGCACTTCTTGCTTGTTTGGCACATAATGAACTCACTTACTATGTGTTGGACACATAATCACCAAAACATTATTGAAATGGCCCAAAGGCACATTTCCCTTTCACCAAGCCAGTCTGAAGATGTCACCATTTGAAGCTTTATATCGCAGGAAGTGCAAGACTCCTCTATATTGGGATCAGACTGGAGAGAGACAGTTCTTTAGGCCTGAACTTATTCAAGAGGCAGAAGAACAAGTTCGTATAATCCGGGAGAACTTGAGGGTACCTCAGACCAGGCAAAAGAGTTATGCTGCTAATCGGAGAAGACCACTGGAGTTTGTGGAAGGTGATCATGTGTACCTCAAGGTGTCACCACTTTGTGGAATGAGGAGATTCAAAGTTAAGGGCAAGTTATCCCCTCGCTTTATTGGACCCTTCAGAATCTTTAGGTGAGTTGGGGAGATGGCATATCAACTCGAGCTACGTGATCATCTATCTGATGTTCATGATGTATTCCACGTGTCTTAACTTAAGAAGTGTCTCTGTGTCCCTAAGGAACAGTTACCAATGGAAGAACTCAATGTTCAGGGTGATCTGACTTACACGGAATATCCTATTAAGATTCTTGACACTCTGACTCGAGTTACAAGAAATAAAGTGATAAAGATGTGCAAAGTACAATGGAGTCACCATGGAGAAGATGAAGCTACTTGGGAGAGAGAAGAAGAGCTTCAAATAGAATTTCCCCATCTCTTCCCTAGTCCTTCCTAAATCTTGAGGACGAGATTCTTGTTAAGGGGGTAGGATTTGTAATACCCAAATTTTTAAAACATATGATGGGAGTGTTTTGCCTCTATTTAATTGAGCATGAGAATAATCCCATATAAAGATTATAAGTAACTAATGACAATTAAATCAAATGTGCATCATGTTGGAGTTTATTTGATTGTGTATTTGAAAATAATAACAATGATATTAATAAAATATAATGAAGGTTTGGAATGAACCCCAAATTGAAAATTAGGAGAATTTGGAAAATAGGAAAAAGAGGAAAGAAAGAAATATCATACAACACAAAATAAATTTATAAATAAATAACTTCTTCATATTTTGGTATGACAAGTGGAGCATTTAGTCTGAGTACAAATCTATCACAAAGTTGAATTTGAATTGAGGTGTTGAATTTGAAATTCAAAATGAGAAAAGGAAACCATAAAAGAAAAAAGAAGGAAAATAGGAAAACAACGCCTAGGCCCACAAACCCTTCACTCTGCGCGGCCCAACTCAAGGAAACAGGCGCCGACACCCAGGGCCCGCGGGTCAGCCTTATCTTGCTTGTGAGAGCGCCTGGCATCGCTGACGGATGGGCCCCACAAGCCAGTTGATTGACTAAGTAATACCGCTGAGACTACCTTCGCTGACATGATGGGCCTACTTCTCAGTCGCCGTCTCTACGTCGCTGTCTGGTGGGTCCAGCGGGTCAGCTCCGCCCTCAACGGATTGCTGAGCATGGCGGGCACGACGCCGACGCAAATCTCGCGCCCACCTTGCGAATGACCGAGCGGGGTTAAATACCGGGTCCTGGGGGCCACCTCGCGCACCTTCCTTGAACCTCTCGCCTCCATAATCCGTCGACATCCACCATCTCGGCCATAGCGCGGCGCAAAGAACCCACCACCGCTCGGAATCGATGATCCTCGTCCCCATCCATCCCGTGGGGAGCTCTGGGTGTTCGTGGTTGCTGTGGCGGGCGTTGCGAAGGGAGGCGCAGTGAGTACGAACGACCGGTGCGGGCGGAATTTCTCGTCGTGGTAGGAGCTCTGCCGCGGAATCGTGCCACCGCGTGGTCGGGGGGGGGGGGGACCTTCGCCTCGAACCAAGGTATGCGGGGTACCACCCTTTCCGCCATTCCCTAAGCATCACGTAGGACGATTCTAATTTGGGTGCAGTGCTCAGCGGCGTGGAATTGGGAGAATTCCGGCCATGGGTCGCCGTGCTTCGGGCTGCGCGGCCGCGGTTGCCCGGGGGAGATGGAGGGTTTCCCAGGTCCGTCCATCCGGCTTTGGACAGTGTAGATTAGACGCCACTTAACCCTTCACGTGATTAGATTGTGGTCGTCGGTCGGTCAATCGACGATCAGCGCAGGATCTGGGCCTCATTAAATATGTGTGCTCGGTTCAGGATCGAACGGATCGATGCGGACGAGATCGGCACTGTTGGTTTCTGATCCAATGATTATTAATGCTTACCGGTTCATCCATGGCAGGATCTAATCTTGGCCGCTGGATTTAGATCTGACGGCCAGAATGGCGCTATACCCCTTCGTTGCGTGCTATTTTCACATGAGTCCCTGGTTTAATATAAAATCAACACGTGGTCCACTACGGGGTCGGGCTGAGTCTAGGGAATTTTATACGTTAGCCTCTGTGCTTTCCTGTAATTGATGCGCAGTCCAGAGAACGTATAAATTGGATAAATAAATATGGAAATGGATTTTTAATGTAAAAATAAATGCTAGAACTTGTTTAATTCATAGAAAATTCATACTTAGTCCAAATTAATCCATTCTAGTTCCTATAATTTTGTAATAATATTGTATATCACATAGTGTCTCTATTTTGACATGAAAACCATATTAAAATTTATCTCTTAATTAATCTTGTATCATATACATAAAATCTTCAGAAATTCATAACTTAAAATCTATAACTCTAAATTTAATGATTCTTTTTCCTATATGTAGATTATTAATATGTATTTTGTGTACATATTTGGTGTGATGTTAATTTCCTCTTTATACTATGCTTGTTTGTATTGTGGCGAGTAGAAGAGCCTCTGGCTGAGGATCCCGGTGTTCAGCAGATAGAAGTTGCTGAGCAGGAGCTCATTGAAGGAAAGTTATGCCCTTGACCACTTTTATTACCCAATAATGTTATTTATAATCATTTATTCATGCATAGGTTTAATTTTGATGGGACCCAATAGGTCACCCTAGACTGGTTATCCTTTTACCTTGTTCACCCCTGAATCATTTGGGTAGTTTTTCTATTGCTCTATATGGTTTTGGGTTTAATATTATATTATGTCCATGTTCCAATTATTCTATTATTTTATTTATGTTCATGTCAAGATCATTATTTTTAATTGGAACATGGAGCTTAACTTGAGAAACACGTGCCACCTCAAGGGTGGAATGGGACGCCCTTTGCTGACTAACTAGGAAAGCTAGTGGAGGACTACCTTACTCGATAGGGGCAAGGGCAGTAGGGGAGTAGGCGTGTAGGGAGGTTTCCATGTTGATTTTGCTGTGATGGCAGTCAGACGGGGGATTCCTGCATTGCTCTTCCTAGAAACAGTAGTGGATTTTCTGAAGCTAGTGGAATTAGGTAAAGGCCTCGTAGTGTTACCCTGCCTCGCTTCCTTGGTAGAGGTGTATGGGGCCCGTACAACCCTGTGGTAGATGGGTAACATGACTTGTGGGTACAGGGTACAACCCCTGCAGAGTATAAAACTGGTATACTAGCCGTGCTCGCGGTCATGAGCAGCTCAGGACTCTCGCATGATTAAACTATGGAATTTTTCATTTGCATTGCATGGGATTTATTATTAATTTTGTTATATTATTTCTATTTTGGTTTGGTATTTACTTACATCTAGTAAATGCTAATAAAATTTGACCAACTTATTAAAAGCAATGCTCAGCTTTAACCCATATTATTGATCAGCCTTACACTTCACATGAACTCCCACCTTTGGTGAGTTCATGTACATTATTCCCCACGACTTGTTGAGCTATGATCTTTTGTGAGCTCGCTCTTGCGAAATATAAACCCCCCACAGGAGAAGAACAGGTGGCCTAGGAGGAGCCGCACAACAAGGAGTTCGACTTGATCTAGGTGGCGTCTCCTAGTCGACTTTATGGCGCCAAGGATGGACTTCAGTTTGATTTATATTTATCTTTTATTTTGTAAAACTTCCACCATGTAATAAATACTTTTATGATATTGTGACATTTATCTCTATACACTCTGTTATTATATGTGTTGTCTTCTTTGGAGCATATATGAGATGCACTCGGCTTTATCCCTTAAATCTGGGTGTGACAATTTATTGCTACACACTTAGCACAACACCACTTAGAGCATTTTCACCCTGATAGGTATACTCCTGAAGCTCCTACATCTTCTCATATTCCTTTGTTCCTTTGTAGTTCTGCATTTTCTCAGGAGGAGTTCTCGTATCGAGGGGAGCTTTTCTTTCTACCCTTTTTGTGCTTGATGAGTTCATTTGTGAATAAGGGGGAGAGATTTTGAGATTTCTTGGTTCCTCTATCAAGGGGGAGAAATTTGGTCTTTTGGGCTTCCTCTCATCCAAGGGGAGAGATGTGTTGATTCTGATTATTTGGAGTTGCTTGTCGCCGGGGAGAGATTTATGGGAGTATTGTGATAGGGGAGGATATTTGAGCCTTTTGGAGATTTTGCTAGTTGTGTTGAGCCATTTGCCTCTTTCTAGAGGGGCTACATTTGATTTCAGCTTTTGTGCTAATTTTGGACTCTGAATTTGTTTATATGCTCTGATGAAGCTCTTTGTGCTCCGATGAGTTTTTGGTTAGCGTTTTCTTGCTTGTCCGTGTTGAGTCGTTGCCCTTTTCTTTGCAAGCTTTGCTTACTCTAAATGACTTGTTTGGCTTTTATCTGGCTTTTGGGCATTTGGGTGAGTTTCTCTTCTTCTTTCTGCTTAATTATGCTTATATGGTGGTGTTGACAATACAATCATCAAGGGGGAGATTGCGAACACAAGGTTGACTTGTGTAACATCCTGAATTTGGGGGTATAAAATTTGTTTCAGGTGTTACTGTTCTCTCTCTAGTTTTCTCTCTCTTTTTCTTTTTGGTAGAATTATCTTAATTAGTGAGGGATTATTTATTTTATTTTGTCAAAACAATATGAGTCATGAAATGTTGCATTATGCTGAGCTCCAAATATTCTTTGAATTGTTGCACATGTTTGATTTGGTTTGAATTTGAAACTTGATTTGAATTTGAATTGAAAACCCTAGAGAAAATAAATAGAAAAGCATTAGAAATTCCCTAGAGAATAAAAAAACCCATTTCAGCCCAAGTCGGCCTAGCAGGCCGAGCCCAGCCCCCCCCCACGCGCCTGCATCCGCGTGCCCTCAGCTCCTAACAGGCGGACTCCGCCTGTCGACGCCAGCCCACGCGCCCCTTCTCTCCCTCTGTGGGGTCGGCATGTCGGCGTTGATTCCCTCACGCTGGCGCCCACTCTTTCCCGCTGCTCGATGGACCCTTTCCGTCAGTGTTGACCGCCCGTTCGCGGATCCCCTCTCGCTGCCCCATGGGCCCCACCCGTCAGCCCCCTCCGCTTCCCTAACCTCTCGCCCACGCCCCCACCGTGGACGCGCCCACGTCCGCGCATTCCCCGACCACCTCCGCACGCCCTCGCCCCTTTAGAGCCCGCGCCCCGCTCGCCCACCTCCCCCTGCTCACTTGCGCCCTCAGCCGAGCTCTCTCGCCCTGCACGCGCACCAGACAGCTCCGCCGCCGCTCACCGACGTTCGCCGCCCATTCTACGATAAGCTCCGCCATGTCTCGCCCTGCACGCGCACCAGAACGACTCCCCGCCACGTCTGTTGCCCCGGTAAGCTCCGCCCTATCACCCACAACCAGGAACGCCCCTTGGTTTGCCTTCTCCCCCGCTGGTTCGTCCGGTCCACGCTCACCGGAGCATTTCTTGCGCAGCCGGAGAACCACCGCCATCGACCCACGTCCTCGCCGTGCCCCAACCTTCATTCGTGAGCCCCTGAGTCTCCACTTGAGGTAACCGTCCTATCCCTATCCTTATTTTCCCCTGTCATGCGCTTCCTTGCCCATGATTGCTCGCCAGAGTGCCTCGGTCCGCTGAGGATCTCCCTCTTCGTCGTCTGGTTGTCTCAGCCCCGTTCAAACAAACCCGACCCCGTATAGTGTTCGCCAGACCCTCCCCAACCTCTCCAACTACCCAGACCGACCTCTCGTGCCCTAGGAGACCCAGTATGCCTCGCCTCCGGTGACGGCGCCGCCATGCCCGCGGGAAGCACTGCCCCTAGCTTCCCGGCGGAGACAAAGCCCCTTGGCGCGCATCCTGTCCACCCAACCCTAATCAGACGACCCGATTTCAATTAAACCCGATCTAATCCTGACCGCTCGATCTAGATCTGACCGCTCTCCTCTCACTCTCTCTCACATGTGCCCTACAATTGGGGCCGGCCGGTCAGGCCGTCTCGACCCAGGCCGCTGACACCCCTGGCCCACTGGTCAGCCCGTGCTCGCATTCGCGCGCACGCGTCTGCTTGGCCAGATCTAATCTGGGTCGTTGCTCGTTGATCCGATGGCCGAAAACAACCCGTACCCCTTCGCGTGTGATTTTTGCTAAAGAGACCCTGAGTTCTCGGGTAATAGAACCTGTCGTCCTTAGATTTTACGCGCAGGACCCTGAACTCTTATAAACTGACCCCTGCACTTTTAAATAATTACAGAATTGGACCTATTTTCATATTTCAAACTTCAAAACTTGTTTATTTCATATCTTTTACATATGAACTCCAAATTTAGTGATTCAAATTGCAAAATGTTCATAGGAATATTCTCTATTTAAATAAATTAAGTCCATTCACAGTCTGCACACTCTAATTTTGTGTCTAACTATAGGTTAGTGTATGTATTGATTTATTCACTTAATAAAATAAATAAAAAAGGAAACCCTAGTGGTAAATAGATGTTTAATATTGTGAAGATAATAATATGATGTATGAACTTATCTCTGGTTTAAATTTGATATCTCATTAAAATAAGTAGAGTTAGATTATGTAATCATGGACAACAATTAAAGAATAATCAACTACTAAATGAGATTAGTTCACCCTATAATTTAAACTCCCTTTTGAGTTTATAATTTTCCTTTTGAGATGTGTTCTAATGCTTGTACATGATTGATGTGTTGTTTATTTGTCATTTACCAAATGTATTGAATGCATGATTGCTTTATTTAGACAACGAGCAGCTCGTGGTTCCTGAGTGTGTTGCCGAAGATCTCCGTGAGCAACAACCTGGTGAAGGCAAGTGTCCTCTGACCTATTATGTCCTACTTACTTATAACTCACTGTCCCACATTACTTAATTGAAAACCAAAGGATTGACTAGCTTTGTATTTACCCTGGCCTTGATTACCTTTTGGGTTACTATGGTTAGCTTCATGCTATTGCTTTACTTTAATCAATGAACATGATGTGAATATTTATGATACAATGATGTTATCCCGATGATGTTCTTGTGATACTGTAGGGGTCTCAGGCTGTTTCCTGAGTACCTCTCCGTAAGGAGCTGTTTGGGGAGTGGCAACCCGGGATAACAGTGCAACCATGAGGGTGGAATGGGACATCCTTAGCCAGTAATTAGAGGAACCAGAGGAGTAGTTGGCTTCGCCGTAGGGCCGTCAATGGGGTCCGAGCACGATACTTGCTCTGCTGAGGCTGGTTGCAGATGTTCTTGATTTGGTTTTGTTAGTCACCCCTCCTGCGGGGAGAGGTACTGTGTTTATCAAACTAGAGAAACCTAACAGACGGCTATGACCTCTAGGAAATTCTTGTAAAGGCTACATAGTGAGACCCTGCGAAACCACCTAGGAAGTGATCAATGGGGCGACTAGAGCCCCGGACAGAAAATGAATCACAGCTCAAGGGTAAAGTGTGCAACCTCTGCAGAGGGTTAGAAACTGGTACATCAGCCGTGCTCACGGTTATGAGCAGCATTGGGAGCTCCTTTGATTAGAGTTACTATGGATATCTTTACGATGATGCTTAATGATGATGATTATAATTATGGATTTTGGTATTTCCCCTTGGAGGGAGTACATTTTGGGTTAATAACTTGGGATTATTGCTAAAACTTGGCTCTTTACTAGTATAAATACCTGACCAAATAAAAGTAACCGCTTTAAGCCTCACCCCACGTGCAGCTAGTCCACTTTAGCCAAACAGGACATTTGCTGAGTATGTTGATGTGTACTTGAAAGGGAAATAGGCTTACACCTTTTCTAAATGATTTTGGTGGTTGAATTGCCCAACACAAATAATTGGACTAACTAGTTTGCTCTAGATTATAAGTTCTACAGGTGCCAAAGGTTCAACACAAACCAATAAAAAGTCCAAGAAAGGGTGCAAATTAAAAGAGCAAAAGACAACCGAAAGCTGCCCTGGTATGGTGCACCGGACAGTCCGGTGTGCCACCGGACAGTGTCCGGTGCACCTGGGAGATCAACTCCAAACTTGCCACCTTCGGGAATTCTGGGAGCCACTATGCTATAATTCACCGGACTGTCTGGTGTAGCACCGGACTGTCCGGTGTGCCAGCGGAACAACGGCTAAATGCGCCAACGGTCGTCTGCAAAAGTCTACAGTGAACAGTGAACAGTGAACAGTGCCGACTGTGCACGCAGAGTCAGAGCAGGCGCCAGATGGCGCACCAGACAGTGAACAGGACCTGTCCGGTGCACCACCGGACTGTCTGGTGGCCCACATGTCAGAAGCTCCAACGGTCGAACCCTAACGGCTGGGTGACGTGGCTGGCGCATCGGACTGTCCGGTGCGCCATACGACAGTAGCCCTCACTAACGACCATTTTGGTGGTTGGGGCTATAAATACCCCCCAACCACCACACTTCAATGCATCCAAGTTTTCAGCCATCAAACCTCATACAAGAGCTCTAGACTTCATTCCAAGACACAAACAAAGAGATCAAATCCTCTCCCAAGTCCGGAATCACTCGAAACAAATTAGTGACTAGAGAGAGAGACTTTTGTGTTCTTTTGAGCTCTTGCGCTTGGATCTCTTTTCTTCTTCCTCTATTCTTGTTCCCAAGTTCTTTGTAATCAAAGCAAGAGACACCAATTGTGTGGTGGTCCTTGCGGGGACTAAGTGTCCCAATTGATTGATAAGAGAAGCTCACTCGGTCTAAGTGACCGTTTGAGAGAGGGAAAGGGTTGAAAGAGACCCGGTCTTTATGACCACCTCAACGGGGAGTAGGTTTGCAAGAACCGAACCTCGGTAAAACAAATCACCGTGTCATTCGCTCTTATTCACTTGTGATTTGTTTTCACCCTCTGTTTCAGACTCGATTATATTTATAACTTTAACCCCGACTTGTAGTTGTGCTTAAACTTTATAAATTTCAGATTTGCCTATTCACCCCCCTCTTCTAGGCGACTTTCAATTGGTATCAGAGCCCGATACTTCATTAGAGCCTAACCGCTCGAAGTGATGTCGGGAGATCACGCCAAGAAGGAGATGGTGACCGGCGAGAAGCCCGCCACAAGCCACGGGAAGGCTCCATCGGGAGAGTCTGGCAACAAGGTGAAGGGATCCCCTTCACACACCAAGTCGCATTGGAGCGGCGAGAAGAAAAAGAAAATGAAGAAGGTGGTCTATTACGAGACTGATTCTTCATCACCTTCTACATCCGGCTCCGACGCACCATCCATCACTTCTAAGCGCCATGAGCGCAAGAAGTTTAGTAAGATCCCCCTACGCTACCCTCGCATTTCTAAACGCACTCCTTTATTTCCGTCCCACTAGGCAAACCACCGGTTTTTTACGGTGAAGATTATTGTATGTGGAGTGATAAAATGAGGCACCATCTAACCTCACTCCATGCTAGTATTTGGGACATTGTTGAGTTTGGAGCGCAGGAACCATCCGTGGGGGATGAAGGCTATGACTCAGACGAGGTAGCCCAAATCCGGCACTTCAACTCTCAAGCCACCACTATACTCCTCGCCTCTCTAAGTCGAGAGGAGTATAATAAGGTACAAGGGTTGAAGAGTGCCAAAGAGATTTGGGACGTGCTCAAGACCGCGCACGAAGGAAATGAGGTGATCAAGATCACCAAGCGGGAAACGATCGAGGGGGAGCTAGGTCGCTTCATGCTTCATCAAGGGGAGGAGCCACAAGCGATGTACAACCGGCTCAAGACCTTGGTGAACCAAGTGCGCAACCTCGAGAGCAGCAAATGGGATGACCATGAAATGGTCAAGGTTATTCTTAGATCACTCGTTTTTCTTAACCCCACTCAAGTTCAATTAATTCGTGGTGATCCAAGATATAAACTAATGTCTCCCGAGGAAGTAATAGGAAAATTTGTGAGCTTTGAATTGATGATCAAAGGCTCCAAGAAAATCATCGAGCAAGGCACCACCTCTACATCCGAGGTGCAACTCGTCGCCTTCAAAGCGACGGAGGAGAAGAAGGAAGAGTCTACATCAAGTAGGCTTCTCATCGACGCCTCCAAGCTCGACAACTAGGAGATGGCTTTAATCATCAAAAGCTTTCGCCAAATCCTCAAGCAAAGGAGGGAGAAGGATTACAAACCCTGCTCCAAGAAAGTTTGCTACAAATGTGGTAAGCCCGGTCATTTTATTGCTAAATGTCCATTATCTAGTGATAGTGACAGGGGCGACAACAAGAAGGAAAGAAGGAAGGAGAAGAAGTATTACAAGAAGAAGGGCGGCAATGCCCATGTTTGTCGGGAGTGGGACTCTGATGAGAGCTCCACCGATTCCTCCTCCGACGAGGACACCGCAAACATCACCGCTAACAAACAAGTGGGAAATGTCGAAGGAAACTGACACTAGCTCAAGTTAAGGTGGCCTTGTGTATTTGAAATATACTTACCGCTATAGGGATCAATTTGGTGAACCGAATGATGACTGGCTAGAAGCTATTGAAGCGACTAGTGATGAATTGTTGGGGATATACACCAAGTCTGAAGATAAAGCTATGAATACTGCCTTTGGTGCTTGAGGGGGGAAGAAGATTGAATATAGTGTTTGATGTCATTGGGTTTGTGTATCCTGACTACTGCTTTCCCGCACGGAAGAAAGGAACAAAAAGGAAAACGGTAGCAACAACTTCCTCCACCGTGCCGAAGCAAAAGAAGGCAAAAGTTCCAACCCATCAGCTGAAGTTGTATTACTTGGAAAGGGCTGCAGAACTGCCTGCACTATCTGGTGTTGTAGGTTATAAAGTAGGAACTGTCGAAGCAGTTGGAGAGGTTACTTCTCCTCCAAAGGTAATGGTTTTCGTTTTCTCTGATTTGAATCTAAGCACTTCTAATCTAATGTTACTTTTGGAATTTTGGAATAGATGGTGGAGGAAATCGAGGAAGCTGTTGTAGTAGCTGAAGTGCCCACTATTCATTTGGAAACAACCAAAGCAGAAAGCTCTAAGGTAGAACAACATCCGAAGTTACAAAATCCTCCGATGGTGCAAGAGCTATCGAGGGTAGCGTTCGCTCCAGCAGGAACTCCTAAGAAAGGGAGAAGAATGGCCAACGTGCTAGATGCTGTTCTGAGGCCTTCAAAGATCACAACACCTGCTCCCACAAAGATTTTCAAAGACAAAGCTGATGAATTGGGAAAAACTATTGACAAGTCTGCTTCTCTTGATTTAGGTAAGGCAGGACCTTCAGAACTCCAACCATTAGATCAGAATTTTGAAAGCCTGCCAGAAAAAATATCACTGCCCATACCCAAATTATCGTGTCTTGAAGATCTTGGATACATTATTCATCATGCTTCGAGGAAGAAGTTGAGCAAAGAACAGACTGCCGAAGTGCAATATCATGCAAAGGACCTAAAGTATCCTCAAGGATCTCTGGTTTATGGACGAAATGACGAAGATGATTACCTATACTACCTGCCGGACAACAAAGAAATTGATGTTTGCCAGGAAATGTTGGATAACATGGGTTATCCCTAACTTGAACTTGGTTTATCTGCAATGCCGAAGGATCAACTTGCGGATTACCTAGCTTAAATCAGCTTGAAGGTTTCCATATTTTTTATTTTTTTATTTTAGACTTAGAATTTCGGAGAATGCTTTACTGTAGTACTTATTATTTTTTTTATTTTTATGATTATTTTTATTAGGTTCTTATCCTTAGCAAGCCTTTAAAAGCGCAGAAAGATGCCAAAGATGAAAGCACCTGGATAGCCTTCGGAAATATGTGATCCGAAGTCATTGACCTTCGGCACCAAGCTGTCGAAAAAGACAAAATTTTTCTTTCTTTAATTGAAAAGTTGAAGAAAAGCCAAACTGACTTGGCTGCATTCTTTGAGGCAGACCAAAAACTTTCAAAGCATGAAAAGAGAAAGAAGCTGACGTAAAGCACATAGCGGACTTGGAATATGCTTTATCTGCTCAAGTGGAGCTCCACAAGTGTGAAGTGTTAAGACTAGAAAAGAAGCTTGACGAAGTTAACGAGAATTTTGAATTTGAAAAAGAGAAACGTGAAATATCTGAGACTAAGCGGATCAGAGTTCAGAAGAATATTGATGAGCTTCGTCAGTTGAAGGAAGAATGTTATACTGTTTGCATGTAATGATGTAATAAGTTGAAGAGCACATTTGCTAAAGTTGGTGCATTCTCGACTGAACAAAATTTTATTCGCGGTGATCCTGAAGGTATTGTTAAATGGATCGAAGGTGAAGTTGAAGCTTTTGATGAAGTCCTCGCTAGTAGAGGGGATTTCTGTGCCTCCGTGGGTGCCCGAGGGGCCGTATTATTGCTTGAAAAAGCTAGCTATGAACATGCAAAGGCTGTAATTCAGCCAGAATTTATAGTTTTGGCAGATGACATCAAGGAACCTTCGACTGAAGCTATTGCCCTTGGTGGGAAATTTTACTCTGAGGTCTAGGTGAACGGTGGAAGGGAGATAGCAGATGAAGCTATCAGGCAATCGTGCCTCAGAATAGGCAAGAAGAGCTGAAGAAGCCGTGGAGTGAGAAAGACGTATAGGTATATGCTTCTGTTGAGATTTGACTTCGTAATTATTTAGCTTCGTATTTGACAGATCGACGTCTTTGTGCAGCGGAACTTTCTTCTCCCCCGGAACAATACGACCCAGAAGCTAATCCAGCTCTAAGGGGAATCCTTGATGAAGTCAAGATGGTGAACGCAGCAATAGACGAAGCTATTAATACTTTGCTAAACGAAGCTGCTGAAAAGATTTTGAAAGAAGATTGAGCTGTTGAAAAGGTTTTTCCAATTTTGTGTCTAGGAAACATGTAAATAAAATATAAAGCTTGTATTTTGCTATATGTAAAGACAATTGTGTGTTGTGTTCAGTTGCATTGTGTAATATATTTATTTATGCAGCGTGAAATAATTGTACGTACTGTTTTGGAGCTGATGGCGAAAAAACACCTTCCCTTCTTTTCACGCTTCGTAAAGAAAATCCCTTTTCATCCGAAGGTCTCGAAATGTTGTAAAATGTCTGTTGCTGAAATCAAAGCATTATCCCTTTATTTGTGTTATTTATGACGATGAGTGTAGCATATTTTTAGTCCATGATTTCAAAAATCCCAAATATATCTTCGTAGCTAAGTCACATCTACAGATGAGAGAACCATTTCCCTTCTTTTTCTCTTCGTGGTTGATGCAGAATGATGCATGATGGTATGATGTCGAATGATGCAATGATATGATGCAAAAGATGTTTGAGTTAAAATGATGATGTAAAACATATTATAATAAGACTCAGCATCCCCTTATGAACGAGTTTGGAGTCTCTTCACCTTTACTAGGTGGTATCTTAGCTTTGCATCCCCTTAGGAACGACTTTGGAGCTTCTTCACCTTTACTAGGTGGTATTCTAGCTCTGCATCCCCTTAGAAATGACTTTGGAGCGTCTTCACCTTTACTAGGTGGTATTTTAGCTCCGCATCCCCTTAGGAACGACTTTGGAGCTTCTTCGGCATCTTTTGTTACACTCCATGGTGTAACCTCAGATTTATTACAAAGTTTCGAAGGTTGTACCTTCTCAAATTGTTTTTAAGGCAAAATATAAAGCAAAAGAAATGGAAATTACAATAGATGTGCATCAAATTCTTTGATCCAGCCCCTCTGTTGCTTCAGTATATATGCCTGGATTTTGGAACAGTACTGTTGACTGTTCGAGCTTCGAACTCTTTTCTTGCATCACGCTGCTGCTAAACTTGACATTGCCCCTAGGGCTGCTGATTGTGAGATGTAGTTGGAACTGATGGTGGTGGCTGAGGTAAGACCCACCTAGCTAGAGAGTGACTTGTCGAAGCAACCGAAGCTGTAGGTTGTGGAAATGGTTGTTGGTTACACACATACTCTAGGATGTATGGAGAGTAGCACGAAGCAGTGTGAAGAACTTGCTTCGGCTGGTTCTGTCGTGCTTTGGCCTCGGCTATTTGCTTCTATTTTTGTATCGTAACTTGGTAGGTCCTCGTTATCTGTCCCTTGTCCTCTCCGTAGAACAAGCAGGACAATCTTCTTTGTTGGGAGCTATATCTCCTCTGAAGCCTTGTCCTCCTCTACCTCTTGGTGCTGGCGGTCTGAAGGAACTCTGTTGCACCCCTGTTGACTGGGAGTTGCGCTGCTGCCCCTGATTGTGATTGTTTTTGTCTTCAGTTTGACTGGGGTTGTGGATTGTTCGGACATGCCTTCGATGAAGCCTTCCCCAGAAGCCCCTGGTCATCTTAGAGTACCTATAGGCTTCTTCCCTTCTTTATCGAAAATCATTGTAAGCTCTGATATACTCATCCATTTTTTGGAGAAGCTTCTCTAGGGTTTGAGGGGGTTTCCTGGCAAAATACTGTGTCATTGGGCCTGTGCGAAGTCCATTGATCATTGCCTCAATGACACTTTCATTTGGCACCGTTGGTGCCTAGGCTCTGAGGTGTAAGAACCTTCGGACATATGCCTGCAAATATTCCTCATGGTCTTGTGTGCACTGGAATAAAGCCTGAGCAGTTACTGGCTTTTTCTGAAGTCCTTGAAAGCAGGTGATCAACGTCTCCTTAAGCTTTTGCCAAGACATAATTGTTCCTGGCCTAAGAGAGGAATACCAGGTTTGAGAAACACTCCTGACCGCCATGACGAAGGATTTTGCCATGACAGACACGTTGCCACCATAGGATGATATGGTTGCTTCGTAGCTCATCAAAAATTGCTTTGGGTCTGAGTGGCCATCGTACATGGGTAGCTGGGGTGGTTTGTACGAAGGTGGCCATGGCACAACTTGCAGATCTGTGGCTAGGGGAGAAGCATCATCAAAAGCAATATTGTCATGTTGAAAATCATCATACCACATATCGTCGTGGCTGGGGCCCCTCCCGACGAAGGTCTCTTTGTTGTGGTCTATGCCCTTGCTCATTATATTGTCCAATTTGTCACATTTCCTCGGTTGCTTTGTCAATCTTCTTTTGCAGCTCTGACAGTTGAAGCATCTTCTCCCTTCTCTATTCCACCTGTTGGTGTATGGCCTCCAAGTTGCTGATCTCTTGATCTAGCTCTTCATCTTGTGGAGTTGGGCTAGTGGCCTTCCTCTTCTAGCTTCGGGCCTCCCTTAGAAGGACTCTTTCTTGATTGGTGTCCAGGGGAGCAAGAACAGCCCCTGGTGCCATTGTCTTCTTCAGCGGCATGACGAAAGTGGTCGTTGAGTTCACCGGAGGTGGGTGCCAATGTTGGTCACTTGTTTTCAATCGCTATACACAATCGAATACAGGCAACACAATGTTATAAAGGTGATCAACCTTTGTCTTTAAGTAATTATCCCTTCGAGATAATTGCTTCAAGGACGAAGGTCAAGACTTAATCGAATGAATCATAGTTAGATTGCATAAATAAATAAATAAATAAGTAGATATATGAAGAACATAGGAAAGTTTAAACATGATAACTCATCTCAAATACCATAATATCACATTTCTCCTCTTTCATACAATGAGTTTATAATCGTACCTTCGGTCTTACAGAGTGAGTTATAACGAAGGTGCCTTGGAGAAAAGATTACACACAGGAATTATTCAGTCCTCCAAAAAGGTACTTTATGCAGGGCACTGTTCATCTATTTATAGGGGAATGTACAACTTCGTATGAAATTACATTTATGCCCTTAAGAATTACACCCAAGATGTACAAATAATACAGGGGCAACATTGTCTTTTGCCTTCAACATTTAGGGTGGCACCTTCTCCTTGCATCATCTTCTTGTGTTGTTATGACGAAGCTACCTTCATCGCCCTCCATCGTTCCACATCAAAGCTATTCTGGTGCCGAAGCTCCTGTAATATTCGTCAATATGTTGATAACAAGTGGTTAGCTATGTTTTTTAGGACCTTTGGAAGATGAAGGCCCGCAACATGGCTGACGGTCTCAACCTGATGTACTACCCCCACCATTCGACTGGCAGTACCGGGAGTGTGATTGTCTCACATGTTGGTGAGGACAATCCCAGGTTGAGCAACACCGTCCACCTGGTCGCTGTGCTCAACACCGAGCTGGACCACACCCTTGATGAGTTGATCAAGGCTCGTGCAGAGATTGTGGAACTATGTGCTGAGTGCATGGAGCGCTGCCATTAGGAGGATGGTTCCCCTGCCCCCATTGGGACTCAACATCCTTACCGCTCGCCGCCCCGTGATCATCATGCTTATGGCACCCTGACTGCAGGACCAAGATAGACTTGGAGCCTTAGATCGCTAGTGTCGGAGTTTGTAATAAATGCTTGAAGTCAAATGTCTTAGTCTTAGTTAGTCTTAGCTAGTCATGGTAGTTTGCTTATCCTGTGTTTCTATGTTTGTCATGGTGAACTTATGTTGGATTTGGATCATTGTAATGACTGTCACCAAAATGTGGGTGTCCCCTGCAATTTGGTTTAGCTATTAATATTAATAAAGTTAATCATTTAGTTAGGCAACCTTTTATTTCTACTTTCCTCTTTATCTGAGAAGTTGTGTTTGGCTGTGTTGAGATTCAGTGAAGAGGCTTGTTCACTCAGTGTTATGAAGATCTCTATATGCCTTTTCTTATGCTGAAAGACTGCGAGATCCATTTTGATGTGTGAATGTCTTCCACAGATTTCTGACAACAGACGCCGAGGCGAGAGGCGTATCCAGCAAGAGCAGCAAGCCCCACGAGATGAGGCACCCCAGCAGTTGCCTCCACCACCACCCCCAATGTCAGTATAGCAGATGTTCTTCATGCAGACCCAAGTAGTGCAAGCAATCGAGTAGACCCTGGCAGCCATACAGCAGGCTCAACAACAACCTCAGCCTCAACCACAAGTTTAGATGCCACAGATGCCAAGAGACAAGCGTGCAGAGTTCATTAGAGATCATCCCCCTGTTTTAGCCCACTCTGCAGACCCCATGGATGCCGAAGACTGGCTACACACAGTGGAGCGGGAGCTGCATACCATCCAATGCAATTACAGAGAGAAGGTTCTATATGGTCCCCATCTACTAAGGGAGCAACTTAGTCTTGGTGGGAGTCCTACCTTGCCACCCATGCCGACCTTGAAGCTATCACTTGAGAGAAGTTCAGAGACAACTTCCGCCGGTACCATGTTCCAGAAGGCCTGATGATAGTGAGGAAGGAGGAATTTCTGGCACTGATGCAGGGATCCCTGTCTGTAAGTGAGTACAGGGATAAATTTATGCAACTATCTCACTATGCACCCGAGGATGTAAACACTGATGCAAAGAGGCAGCACAGGATCTTGAGAGGTTTGGTTGACCCCCTGCATTACCAGTTGATGAACCATACCTTTCCTACCTTCCAACATCTTATTGATAGAGCAATAATGACTGAGAGGAAGCATAAGGAGATGGAAGATCAGTTGCACAAGATTGGTGGACCGCAGGCTGGGAGCAGCAGCCGCCCCGTTTCTCAGGCAATCCACCCCAGCAGTTCAAGCAGAGTCACCCTCAGGGATATCAGCACCAGAACCAGCGCCCGCATCAGTAGCAATTCTAGAGGCAGTTCCCTCAGCAGCAGCAGTACCGCCAGCATAATCAACTGGGAGGAAATTAGTATCAGAGGCAGAGCAGTCAGGCACCTCGCCTTCCTGCCCTAGCGACTAATCAGAGCAACTAGGCAGCACCAGCACCAAGAGAAGGTAGAGAATGTTTCCATTGTGGAGAGCAAGGCCACTAGGCGATGTAATGCCCAAAGAAAGCAGCTCAGCAGCAGTCAACTTCCAGCACCCGAGCAAGGCAAGGAGCACCACAGCAGGCATCAGGAGGTCGTGGCCAGGTGGAAAGGTGAACCACTTAGAGGCTGAAGCAATCTAGGATGCACCAGATGTGGCAGTAGGTATGTTTTCAGTCGAATCCCATCCAGCAAAAGTACTATTTGATACTTGTGCCATGCATTCTTTTGTTACTACATCATGGGTAGAAGCACATAACATCCCGGTAGAACCAATGATTCCACCTCTAAGGGTTAATTCAGTTAGGGGAAAAATTCAGTCAAATAAGATGTGCTCAAATCTAAGAATTGAAATAAGGAGGATAGATTGCCTCGCTAACCTAGTAGTAATGGATACTCAAGGAATGGATGTCATCCTAGGGATGAATTGGCTGCACAAGAACCAAGCAACCATTAGCTGTGACAAGAGAACAGTGAGGTTAGTGTCCCCATTCGGGGAAGAGATAATAACTGAACTGATCATGACTAATCTAGAGGAAGGAGCCTGTCACCAGATGTCCGTAGATGGTAAAGAGGCCAACCCGCTTGAGGCCATCAAAGTTGTGTCGGAGTATCCCAACATGTTTCCTGAGGAGCTACCAGGCATGCCACCCGAGCGGAAAGTCGAGTTTGCTATACAGCTTGAACCTGGCACCGCCCCTATTTCTAAGAGAGCTTATAGAGTGTCTGGAACAGAATTGGTGGAACTCAAGAAGCTAATCGACGAGCTATTAGAGAAAGGTTACATTAGACCAAGTACCTCACCTTGGGTCGCTCTGGTTCTGATCGTGGAGAAGAAAGATGGGACCAAGAGAATGTGCATAGACTACAGAGCTCTGAATGAAGTCACCATCAAGAATAAGTACCCCCTACCAAGAATAGAGGACCTGTTTGATCAGCGGAGAGGAGCTGGTGTGTTCTCAAAGATAGATCTGAGGTCAGGTTACCATCAGCTTAGGATCCGACCTTCGGACATACCGAAGATGGCATTCATCACCAAGTATGGGCTATATGAGTATACAGTCATGTCCTTCAGTTTGACGAATGCTCAAGATTTCTTCATGTACTTGATGAATAGTGTGTTCATGGATTATATAGCCAAGTTTGTATTGGTGTTCATCGATGATATCCTCATATATTCTCAGAATGAGGAAGACCACGAGGAGCATTTGAAGATGGTATTGCAATGGTTATGAGAGCATCAATTATATGCCAAGCTAAGCAAATGTGAGTTCTGGATTAGTGAAGTCTTGTTCTTGGGTCACATCATAAACCGAGATGGATTAGTTATGGATCCAAAGAAGGTAGCAGATATTCTGGATTGGAAAGCACCGAGAGATGTCCGTGGGATCAATAGTTTCATTGGAATGGATGGATACTATAAGTGTTTCATTGAAGGTTTATCCAAGATTTCTAGACCAATGACAACCTTGCTAGCAAAGAAAGTTGAGTTCAAGTGGACCCGGGTGTGCCAAGAGTCATTTGAAGCGTTGAAAAAGAAGTTGACTACAACACCTATGTTGATCCTTGTGGCAGAACCGCCCAAATTATTCCAACTTAAGTGCCTAAGTTACACCTCAGGGGTTGTAACACACTTAAATCAGAATAACTCGTCAGTCCCTCAGATCTAGTCTGATAAAGCCACTTAACCAGGATCAAATACCACATACTCACTCGAAGATGAGTCATAGAAGAAATAAAATAAAACAGGAAACCTTAAATTAAAGTACTGAATTATTACATAAATCAGAGTTTTTCAAGTTGCTGGTAAGAGTTCATAAAATAAAATGCAGCGGATAATCGATGTCGTCGGTAGCGAGGAATTGGGCAAGGCCTAGTCCCGTGGGAGCAGCATCCCACTCGACCGTCCAACCCGGTGGCAGGGTGGTAGGCCAAGTCACACCATCAACCATGTCCTGAAGCGTACCTGCAAAAATTGTGCCACAAGCAAGGCTGAGTATACTAATACTCAGCTAGACTTACCCAGTGTGAGGAAACTACTCCTCTACCTCTAGACCATGCAGCTGTTTGGCTGAGGGGTTTGGTTTGCCAAAAGCACTAGCTGTATATAAAATCAAGTTTTAGCTTTTCAATTTCTAGCCTCATTAGATTAGCTAAGTTGGCTCTTTCTAAGCATACATGGTAACAAGCATTTAGTACAATCAACAAGTTATCTCATGTAAAACTCATTTCACTTCTTACTCAATGTAGTACAAGGGGTCAAGCAGTCTCATTAGCTGCGAGAAGCAGACGATTCGAATCGAGTTTTTATCCTTGCAAGGTAAACCTAAACACATGGCATGTCAGGGCACTCCATCCCCACGCACGTCAACAGTCCCCATCGATTCCCTGTTCACGGCCAGGACTCACCGCCTTGGCATACAATGCTCCACTGACCCCGGCTGCCACCGTGCAGTGACCGCACTTGTACCCACCATAGCTAGCATGCGAGACCCAGTCTCAGGACGAGTGAGGGATAAAGTCTGCGCTCGGCTTCACTCAGGTACTAGGTTTACCGGTTACCATATTTCCTGACATGTGCTTAGTACGTTCAAAAGCTTGACTCAGGTATCCACACATTAATCCTTAATTCCTTTTTCCCGTCTCATGGACAAGGCATCCTCCCTGGATCCAAGTCCATAGACTAACATAGATCCCGTTATCAAGATGAATACAATCAATTCCTGACCTCGCGCGAGTGCTAGAAAAATCACTCGACTTCTACCGAGATCCTGATTAGCAGAGCAGCTACTCGACCTATCATACTAGTATCCATCTCAAAAAGGAATACTAAGTTCATGCAACTAGAGGTTTCAAGCAACTCCTACACTTAAGTGCACATTACAAGCCTACAAGCATTAAGTGTAGTAAAGTAGCATATAATAATACGGCTATGTATAAAACCGGGGCTTGCCTTCAATAGCTAGGGCTGCGGGGAGATCTCGATGGCAGTCTCGGGAGCTTGCTCCTAGTCTTCCTCGTGGACAACTCCTTGCTTGGGGATGAGCACATACTCTCCATCAGCTAGATTGCAGTCTAATGATTGCAATGAGTAATATACATGCATGATATGATAGGTAATTTAGCAATTAACTCGATGGTGACTAATCTACTTAATCAGGTAGAGTTAAATCTTGTTACTAAGGATTTTTGGTGGTATACTTAGCAATTTAGATCACACTCAGTTAAATCAAGTGGTAAGTCTATTTTGATGTTTCACTGAATTCTTTTTAAAGCCTTAGTGAGAATTTAATAAGATTTCTAGTTGAACTTATTGGAGCGAGGTTTATTATTTCCATTTATTCTTCTTATTTCCTTTATGCTTTTAAGGTGGGTTTGAACTACAAGTTATATTAATAAATTTTCAAAAATTCTGTAAAAATTACAGTGGCTTCTTACTGGTGTATAATTTTCTGTCTCGAAATTTAGGGTTTAAAAAGTAAGTAGTTCTTTCTGGATAAAATTATTAAATATTAGGGCAGGAGGAGTGGTTTGAACTATGACTCCTTTTTAACAGAAGGTTATTCCTTAAGACATATTTTTGCTGGCATCTAGATGTTATAACATGACTTTGCACAAAATTTCTAGCCATTAATACTTACCAGCTATTTTATTATGATTTTCCAAAGTTTCTAGCCAAAGGGGTGCTTTCTACTACCACTACATTTGAAAAATATCAAACAACAGATTTCTGATTTTTCCTAGCTTCTACTTTGTGCAAGACCAATCATTCTGAATTTGGGCATCTTTTTGCTTAAGGAAGGGGTGGTAGGAATTATTTGGATTAAATGGCCTATTTCATGAAGTATTGGCAATAGGTATTATTTTGCATCTTTCAAATGGGTTTGCATTTTTTTCTCTGGTGGCCTATCTCATTATTGATCTAGCAAAATTTTGTTTGCCCATTACTGCATTATTTTAGGGTTGCTCATGATTTATTTGGAATAGGATCCAATATCAAGCTTTATTTGTTTACCCTACTTAAAATGATGGGCTGGGGTGGTTACCATTTTTGTAGTGGGATTCTAGTGGTTACAAGTCCACTCGATTTTTATTAACAAATTTTAGTCTGTTTTTATAATTCCAATAATTGTTTTCTAGTTGGAATAATGCTGAATAAAACATTTCATTTTAATTCTGTTCTGGAGTAGTGGTCTTTTTATTTTTCCTAGGTTTTCTGTTACTTAAGTAGGCTAGGAAAAATAATTGCACTCACTGTTCATTTTTTCTAATGCCTTTCTGATTTTCCTAAGTTTTGGGCAAAATGGCTTTTAATAGAGATCCCTACTTAAATTTTCAATACTGGGGTTCCCACTGTTTTTAAACAGTGTCTAATTGGGGTTTAAACAACTACAAATTTTCTCAAGCCTAACACAGAAGCATAACCAATTTTCTTTAATTAAATAGGGTTTGGTCAGTTTCTGTATTTAATTCCAAACTCTAAAAATTATAACAGAAGGCATGGGGTTCATTATTTTTAATCGATAGTCCATAATATTTAGAATCCAGCAAAATTGGTTTGACAAAATTTGGTTAAGTATTTCTCAAGTTATGAATTTCCTAAGGCTTCTGCTGAATAATAAAAGATTAATTCGAAATGGATTTTAAAAAAAGCAGTTTTGCGCTGGGTCCCTGGCGAAAGTTCTTAAAGGAATTACAGACAGGTCCTCAGGGCACTATTTATTTGAGTCTATGGCTCTGCAGAAAACCCCCTAGGGTTTCTGGAAATCGAACTCGCGGTCCTGTCCCCAATTAAACAGTACCCGCGGCGGAGAAAAGGGCGGAGGGGCTTACCGGCGGCGAGGCTGCTCCGGTGAGGTGGTCAAGGACGTAGGGGAGGTCTCGGCGATCATGGCGATGTGCGGGTCGCCGCCGGGGATGGTCGGAGTCGGCCGGTCCGCGTGCACAGGCGGAGATGCTCGTCGGCGGCAAGGAATCCTGCCTACTCACGGCGCGATAGGTCAATTGAACGGGTCAGAGAGCTTCACTGGGTGCTAGGGAAGATGTGGGTGCAAGGAATTTGAAAATGGCTTACCGGAGTGCTCGGTCCACGCGCGGCGGCGGGCGACCGAAGTCCGGCGAGGGCGATCTCGGGCCTCCGGTGAAGTTCTGTCGGGTCCGAGGACTTGGAAAGCTTCATGGGCTAATGGTGAAGCTAACCGAGTGGTTGGCGTGGCTTGGACGCGACTGGAGGGAGCTGGCCACGGTGGCCGAGGCTCGGAAAGCTTGGCGGGCGGTGGCGCGGCGTGCTCAGGGCAAATTCTGGTGATGTTTGGCTCGGGCAGGACTTGTGAGCGCGCGGGGAGGTATGGTCGAGGCTCGGGGCTGCTTTATAGGCATGGCGCGGTGCACGGGCGGCCGTGGACCGACGAGCGTGCGCGGGCGTGCACTGGGGAGCGTGGGCGCGCGAACGTGCGTGAACCGAGGGTGTCAGCCACAGTCGAACACGTGGAACCGTTGCTTCTGCTCGAGTTCTAACGCCGATTGGGCACAAATCTTCGCGAATTCGGGCAAGTTCGCTGTGAAGGATTTGTTCCCCTGACATTGCTTTGTCTTTTGTGTATGGACGTTGCGCGGTTTTAGGCTAGGGACAGAGAGTTGTAGCGTCACCAAGGTGCCAGTGTCAGAATGCCTGGTCCCGAGGTCAAACGGTGCCAAAACTGTGCCAAATGAATTTGGTTTGAGTTCAAATTTTTCCAGAGTGTGTTCAAGGGAATTTGGCACAACTTTGATATTGGGACTTCCTGGCTTTGAGTTTTGAAAAACAGAGAATGCATTTGATCTTTGGAAAAGGGTTCTGAAATTCTGAATTCAGAATTCTGAATTTCCCCATGGGATCATGGTTCAAGGGTTGATTTGGAGATTTTGGAAAAACCAAATGGCCAAACTTTCTTACTATGATTTGTCGGTTATTTGGTGAACTAAAACTTTGAAATTTGGTCTTCACCAAAATTTGTATTTTCCCCCCCAAGATTTCTCCCAATTACCCTTTATGCTTAATTGTTTTACTTAGGGTTAATTAGGGTTTGAGATTTTTCCTTCCTTAAGGTTCATGACAAGATTAAGAAGAGTATGAGAAGACTCATTATAAATCTTTGTTCTTAATCTTTGATGTTCATCCCTTCATTAGGTTTACATGTGATAATAGTTTGGGTTAGCTCAAGGAAGAAACCCTAGGTGACACTGGGGTGTCACAATCCTACCTGATGTTCACAAGTCATTCTCAGTGTACTGCGATGCATCCTACACCGGTTTGGGATGTGTGCTGATGCAAGAAGGGAGAGTGGTGGCATACTCGTCCCGGCAGCTGAAGATCCATGGGAAGAATTATCCCATGCACGACCTGAATTGGTAGCAGTGGTTCATGCATTGAAGACCTGGACGCACTATTTATATGGGCAGAAATGTGATGTTTACACCGACCACAAGAGTCTTAAGTACATATTCACCCAGTCAGAGCTAAACATGAGGCAGCAAAGATGGTTGAAGTTGATCAAAGACTATGAGCTGGAGATACATTATTACCCATGCAAAGCTAATGTGGTTGCGGATGCTTTGAGCAGAAAGAGTCAAGTCAACATGATGGTTGCTCGCCTCATGCCATATGAACTAGCGAAGGAATTTGGCATGCTGTGTCTCGGAATTCTGAACAGCACGCGGGGAGTGATAATTGAGCTAGAACCCACCCTAGAATGAGATATCAAAGATGGGTAGATGAGAAGATCAATGAGATTCGGTAGCTAATCCTAGATGGGAAAGGCAAAGACTTTCAAGAAGACGTAGATGGCGTGGTATGTTTCAAAGATCGGCTATGTGTTCTAGACATCAAGTCAATTCGAGAGCTAATTCTCAAAAAAGCCCATGAAACAATATATTCCATACACCCTAGGAGCGAGAAGATGTACCAAGACCTGAAGAAAAAATTCTGGTGGTATGGTATTGAAAGGGAGATCGCAGGGTATGTTGCCATATGTGATAGTTGTCAGAGAAATAAGGCAAAACATCAGAGGCCTGCATGTTTGTTGCAGCCGTTGCGGATTCCCCAATGAAAGTGGGATGAGATCGGGATGGCCTTTATAGTCGGTTTGCCTTGCTCTTGAGCTGGTTATGACTCCATCTGGGTATTAGTGGACCGCTTAACAAAGGCGGCTCATTTCATACCGGTCAAGACTAGCTACAGTAGTGCGGTGGTTGCAGAATTATACATGTCCCGAATTGTATGCTTGCATGGAGTACTAAAGAAGATAGTATCAGATCGGGGAACACATATCACCTCACACTTTTGCCAGCAGCTACGTGAAGCCTTGGGTACGCATTTAAATTTTAGTTCAGCTTATCACCCGTAGATATATGGTCAGACTGAAAGAACCAACCAAATCCTAGAATATATGTTAAGGGCATGCGCTTTGCAGGACAAGTCAAGTTGGGATAAGAGGCTACCTTATGTAGAGTTTAAAGATGTCACCATTCCAAGCACTCTATGGGAGAAATTGTCGAACTTCGTTGCACTGGGACCAACCCGGTGAAAGGCAGGTGTTCGGTCCAGATATTTTACTTGAAGCCAAAGAGAATACCAGAATGGTTTGGGAGAATCTAAAGAAAGCACAGTCTAGGCAGCGAAGTTATGTATACACTAGAAGAAAAGAGCTAAGTTTTGAAGTGGGAGATTATGTTTCCCTGAAGGTGTCACCGATCAAAGGAGTCAGAAGGTTCAGAGTCAGGGACAAGTTAGCACCTTGATACATCGGATCGTACTAGATTTAGGCAAGACGTGGAGAAGTGGCCTATCAGCTCAACCTACCAGAAAGTCTTTCAGCAGTGCATGATGTTTTCCACGCATCTCAGCTGAAGAAATGTTTGCGAGTGCTGAAAGAGCAATTGCCAACTGAGGACCTCGAAGTCCAAGAAGACTTGACATACATAAAGAAGCCAACTCAAATTCTAGACATAGCAGACAGGGTCACTCAAAGGAGCACAATCAGAATGTGCAAAGTCAAATGGGGCCACCATTCAGAGGAAGAAGCAACCTAGGAAAGAGAGGATGATCTAAAATCCAAGTATCCCGAGCTCTTTGCTAGCCAACCCTAAATCTTGAGGGCGAGATTCTTTTAAGGGGGATAGGTTAGTAACACCCTGAATTTGGGGGTATAAACTTTCTTCTCTAGTATCTACCAAATTCAGGTGTTACCTCTCTTATCTCTATAGTTTCCTTCTTCTCTCTCTTTTAGTAGAGGTTTGGTTATTTTATTTGGAGATGTATTAATACTTAAGTAGATCAAACCCTAAGGGGATATGAATTGTTGCATCATGCTGAGCTTAAACTTTGATCTTTGTTTGATGCATATGCTTGAAATGTTTAAATTTGAATTTGTGACTTGGTTGGGTTTAAATTCAAAAGAGAAAATAAAAGAAAAGGGGATTAGAGATTCAGAATAAAAAGAAAACCCAAAGCAGCCGCAAACCACCTTGACTCGACCTTTTGGCCCAGCTCCCCAAGCCGGCGTGCCGGCTCCCTCGCTCTCGCTGTCTGGTGGGACCGACCTGTCGGTGCCAACTCCTTCAGCCGTGTGCAGCTCCCTCGCTCTCTGCCCCGCGGGCCCTGCTCGCTAACCACCCCGCTCGCATAGCCGTTATTGCCCCAGCCCCGCCTATCAGCCCTGTCTTCCCCTCCCTACAACCAACGCACGCGGGGCATGCATGCACGCCGAGAGAGCCGGCCCACGTCGTGCCCCACAACCTCCCCATCTCTTTTGAGCTTCACACACACCTGCTCTGTCCCCCTGCCTCATTTCTCTTGTCCGTAGCCCCACCTCGCGCGAAACTACCGGCGACCCGAGCTCACCGGTGACGCGCGCCGTGCCAAGCCCTCCCCGAGCACTGTCCTGAGGTAAGGAACCTCACCACGCGCTCCTTAGGCCTCAATTCTACTTCTCTGCAGCGAATTAGAGATCGCTGCAGCTGTGGTGCGTCGATCCATTGTGCCTCCATGGCACCCGGCCAATGTAGCCCCGCCCCGTGCCCAAACCTTGGCCCCGAATGTCCCAAACGCCAGCCTCGATGCACTCAATCGTCCCTCACCGTGACCGGGATTGCTCGTCGGAGCACCCCCCCCCCCCTCGACCCACCCAGAGCGCCCCCTCCACCATGCAACCACAAGGTACGTCAGGTTCCTTTCATCAGACCTGGCCCGCTCAGGTGATCCTAGACCCCCTAGAACTCGGGCCCGCCTTGTTTCCGGCGACCTCACCATCGCAGGCCAGAGCGGCGCCGCTGATGGCCGGCTGGAGCCGTTAAACCCCATGGGCACCCAATCTCGATCACCCCCCCCCCTCTGATCCAACAACATGGATCTCCGGATACTGATTCATGCTGGCCCTGTTAACTAGAACCCTTGATTTCCCATCCAGCAGCTCAGAGCTCGTGCCCCGACGCACCTCTACCCCTGGGTCCTGCTCGTCAGTCCCTTGCGCTCTTGTCACTGGGCCCGATCGGTCAGCCTTGCCCCCACCCCGAGCTGCTGACCGCCTTGGCCCGCCTGCTAGTTGTGCGCCCGCGCCCGCGCACTCGCCTGTAGGATCTGTTCTCGGCCATTGATCTAAGATCTGATGGCCGAGGAAGCCTGATACCCCTTCGCCTGGTAATTTTGTTAAAGAGACCCCCAGCTTCCCATGAATCAACCTGTTGTCCCAGTTTCTTTCGCCTGAGCCCCTGGTTTCTTGCAGAGAGATCCCTGAACTTTAGTTTAATCATAAGAATGTGTTTAAAATAGGGTTTTGAATTCTAAAACTTCCAAAATTCATAACTTTGTCATATGAACTCCAAATTGGATGGTTCAAATTGCAAAACGTTCATTGTATTACTGTCTATCTATTAAAATTATGTTCATCCACTGTATTCATGTCTCAATTTATAGTTGGTCTCTAGGTTAAAGTTGATGCTATAGATAACTTTATTAGTAATAAATACCTAACCAAATAAAAGCAGCCCCTTTAAGCCTCACCCCACATGCAACTAGTCCACTTTAGCCAAACGGGACATTTGCTGAGTACGTTGATGTGTACTCACCCTTGCTTAAAACACCAAACACTAGGTTGTCCCCATCGCAACCAGTGCTCAGGAGAATATGAAGGCAATATGGAGGACTTCCAGGAGTTTCAGGACTTCAACGAGTTCTAGAGAGTCGCCAGGAGTAAGTACCGTCGATCCAGGATTGGACGAGGTGTTACAAGTGGTATCAGAGTTGATCCTCGCGGATTTACGGGCGTGTGTGGGTTAGGGGTTCGGGTATATGGCGCATGGTGCATGTGGGCCCAAAGTGGTCACATGGCATGGCATATGACGACACTAGACATACAGACGTGGCCAAGAGGGGAGGTTCCTGGATTGAGGTTGACTGACGAGGACATCGGTCTTCTAATGGGGGTGGATTGTGATATCCTGGCCCCTGGGATGGTGATATCCTGGCCCAAGGCTTAATAGAATTAATAGAGTATCCATACCAACAAGTTGCATCTTCTTTTTTGGAAGCCTATCTTGAAAGAACCTCCAAGTTAAGTGTGCTTGGCTTGGAGCAATTTGGGATGGGTGACCGACCGGGAAGTTTTCTCGGGTGCGTATGAGTGAGGACAAAGTGCGCACAAAAGACTTGTGTTGGTCTGTGGGAACGATATATGATCCTAGAGAGCCACCAGGAGTAAGTACCGCTGGTACGGGATTGGACGGGGTGTTACACTAACACCTAGGACACGCACTCGCGCGAGGACGTGGAGAAGTAGACCATTTTGCTAGCACAGTCGAGGACTAGCGGGACACACGTCTGGTCATGGAGAATGCGCACGCGGTACGATACTCATAGTGGGTTTGGTGGTTTAGGCCTCAAAACCACCCAGCGCTATAGATAGTAGGTTTTGCTGAGTTTGAGCTTCAAAACTTGGTGGCGGCAGTTCTAGAGGGAACCGATGGTGGCACGTGGCATGATCACAGAGGGTGCGTCAAGGTAAAGCAACCCCATGTGAAGGACGTGGCCATCGGGTCAAAAACCTTAGAGTTGGTCCATTTGGCCCCCGGTGGAGTGGATAGGCTCTATGTAAATAGGGCTAGTTTAGGAAGTGTAAATAACCCTCTATAAATAGAGGGTTAGGTTGTTTAGTTCAGTATCTCTCACATCTTGTCCTTAGACTACTCTAGTTTAGCCAGAGGTTCGTAGCGATTTTGTAACTACCGACAGTGTTCTTGTTCTTCAAGTTTAATCAGAGGAAGGGTCATCGGTTCAGCCCATAGTGTTCTTCAACTTCAAATCTCAGTTTGTCCCCATGCTAGAATTTCTGAAGTATCATGTTCTTGTTTTCTCCCTTCCCTTCTCTTGTGATTTTGTGGAGAATCTTTGAGTACTTTTAATATGGGTTCTATTTGGGGTTGATTTGTGGACAAGTAGGCTCTTTGGATCACTGCGTACACTCATACGATGTAGTTCTTGGTCTTGATCCTAGCAGATTTCTCTTTGAGTTCGTTTTGGGAAAACCCCCAACAAAACCCATCACTCTTGGGATTTCTAATGTGCGATTTGATTTATGTTTTGTTCGGGTTCATACTTTATCAAAGCACTTCTTTTACCCCCCCCCCCCCCCCCCCCCGCAAACTTTCTATAAAATTTGAGATCATTCTGGGCATTTTTGCTTGCCCGGCACTGTCGCCCATGTGAGCAGCACTGCCGGACCTTAGGCCGGCACTTTCGCTCAGACTTCCTTGTGACTGACTCTGATATTTTCCAGGAAGTTAGGTCTGCAATTCTTAGGGTTTTTTATGCATACGAATGACACTTGTTTATGTTACACCATGTTTTGTTGCTCTGAGTCCCTTGAGGGCTTTCGTGTTGAACTTTGGGATCAAAGTCACATACTCTCAAGATGAGAATTTTTAGTGGCTCCCATTCACCCCATCTGGTCGCCTCACTAGTCTTACAGAATCAGAGACAACCTGAGCAACTACTACTACCAGCACCACCGAACTCAAATATGGACAAGTTCTTTGTAGCCTAGATACAGCTTCTACAAATTCTGACCAACTCTATACAAAGTCTACAAGCACACCAGAATCAATAGTAGTAGAATGCACCCCGAGTAAGAGACAAGCATAGAGAATTTATGAGTCAACATCCTCATACCTTCTCTCACTCTACTAATCCTTTAGATGTTGATGACTGGCTCAAAGTCATTAGCAAGAAGCTTGACATTGCCAGTGTAATGATAGAGAAAGAGTCTCTATGCCCTAGGAAGATTAGAAGGAGTAACACCAAATTGTTAGGATGCCTACATTGTCGTACTTGGCAAGAGTTCAGGAATAGTTTCCATTTGCACCACATCCCTACTGATATGATGAAACTTAAGGAGTTCTTGTCTCTCACATAAGGCAAGGGCTAATAGAGTTAATGTCATGGAAGAGATAATCATGTGATGACTGAGACAACCCAAGAGGCAACTGATGTAGTGCTTGGTATGCTCCTAATCAACTCCACTTGCATGATTTTAATAGATTTTAGAGCATCGCATTCACTCATAACTAATCTATTTGTTGGAAAAACATAACATACCAAAAACACCCTTGAAGAAAAATCTATTAATTAGTTCACCTAGAGGTGAAAGGAAAGCTACATATCTATGCCCTTAGGTTAATCTTAAGATTATGAAAATAGATTTCCCAGTCGACCTAGTAGTCATAAGATCCAGTGGTATCGACGTGATTCTTGGAATGGAATGGCTAGGAAGTTGTGACACTATGATTTTGTGTGCTAAGAAGGCACTTGTGTTAATAATTCCGCAAAGGTGAAAGAATTGAGGTTAGCACTAACACATCATCATGCACAAATGGAATAGTGAAATCATATTAATGAAAAATCCTTGAAACATATCAAAGTGGTTTGCAAGTACCCCGATGTCTTTCTAGAAGAGTTACTAGGTATGCCACCTAACCGAGATATCGAGTTCTCTATTGAACTATTACTCGACACTGCACCCCTTCTAAAAGACCCAATAGAATGGATGTTAAGGATTTGGGTGAGTTAAAGAAATAGATAGAAGAGCTATTAGGAAAAGATTTTAGCTGACCTAGCTCGACACCTTGGGGAGCCCCTGTTTTTTGTGTGCATTGATTACAGAGATCTTAATGTGCATTGATTACAGTTATCTTAATGACGTGACTATCAATAATAACTATCCACTCTCCCAAATAGAAGATTTGTTTGATCAAATGAGACGTGCAAAGGTATTCTCAAAGATATTTCTAAGGTCTAGGTATCATCAGCTGGAGATCTGACCTGAAGATGTTTGCAAGACAATGTTCACCTCAAGATATGGCTTATATGAGTTTTTAGTTATGTCATTTGAATTAACCAACGCTCCTGCATACTTTATTTACATGATGAACAAGGTATTTATGGAGTACCTTGATAAGTTCATGGTAGTGTTCATTGATGATATCTTTGTATATTCTCAAAACAAGGAAGAACACAAAGAACATCTAATATTGGTATTACAGATGCTTCGTGACAATCAGTTTTATGTGAAGAAGTGTGCCTTTTGGTTAAAGGAACTTCCTTTTCTTGGGCATGTTATTACTGGCGGAGGAATCATGGTAGACCCAAGTAAGGTTCAAGACGTGCTAAATTGGAATACACTAAAGAATGTGTCCAAAATCCAAAGTTTTCTTAGATTTGTACAAGGATTCTCCAAGATTGTAAAGTCCCTTACTTCACTACTTGAGAAAGGAAAAGAATTCAAGTGAGGCAACATATGCCAAAACAACTTTGAAGAACTAAATAAGAGTCTAAGCACTGCACTAGTGCTAATAATGACTGACATACATAAGGGATTTGGTGTCTATTGTGACACACTACATCTAGGACTCAGATACGTATTAATGCAAGAAGGCAAAGTAATAGCATACGCTGAGAAGAATTATTGTACACACGATTTGGAGTTAGCTGCCATAGTGCATGCATTGAACAATTGGAGACACTACATGACTGAAAATAAGTGAAGAATCTTCACCAACCATAAGAGTTTGAAATACATATTCACTCAGAAAGACCTTAATCTAAGGTCGCACAAATGGCTTAAGTTGATTAAAGATTATGATTTGGATATACAGTATCATCCCAACAAGGCTAATGTTGTGACAGACGCTTTAAGTTGAAAAAGGTCAAGTTAACACAATTATTGTTTATATGATGCCACAAGAGCTATGTTGGTAAATGGAACAACTCAACCTTCGAATGATCGCCCATACAGAAGCGTTAGCAATGGAAGTTGAATCTACCATGGAACAAGAAATCCTCAAGGGACAAAAATCAAATGCTAAGATTAAAGAGATTAAGACTTAGATTGGTTCGGGAAAAAAGCTGCAGAGTTTTCTGAGGATGATCAAGGAACTATCTAGTTCAGAAAGAGAATTTGTGTGCCCGAGATTGACCATCTTTGTCAGCTTATCTTGAAGGAAGCACACGACTCAGCTTATTCCATTCACCCTAGGAGTACTAATATGTACCAGAATTTAAAAGAGAAGTGTTGGTGGTACAAACTGAAAAGAGATGTCCCCACTCATGTAGCTTTATGTGATGTATGCTAGAGAGTGAAAGAAGAACACCAAAGGCCAACATGTTTGCTTGAATAGAAATGGGAAGAAATTAATTTGGACTTCGTTGTGGGATTACCTCGTATTCGAGATGGCTACGACTCCATATGGGTCATTGTGGATAGATTAACTAAAGTTCTGCCTATGATGGTGACAAGCAAACATGTTGTCATTCGATGGCTACGACTCCATATGGGTCATTCGAGAGTGACAAGCATTGAATGCTTACATGGTGTTCATAAGAAAATTGTATCGGATCAAGGAACCTAATTTACATCACATTTTTGGCAGATTTTACATGATTCAATGAATATAAGGCTTAACTTTAGTTCTGCCTATGATCAACAAACAGATGGTCAAATAGAGAGAATAAATCAGATCCTAAAGGATATGCTTAGGGCATGTGCTTTGAAACATAGAGGTAGTTGGGATAAGAGTTTGCCCTATCTAGAATTCTCATATAACAACAGTTATCAAACTATTATTAAGATGGCCCCGTTTGATGCTCTATACAAAAGAAAGTGTAGAACACCTCTATATTAGAGTCAAACGAGAGAAAGTCAAGTGTTTGGACAAGAAATTCTCAATGAAACACAAAGGCAAGTCCAGATAATTAGAGATAATCTTTAAACTGCATAGTCTAGACAAAAGAGTTACGCTGACAACTGAAGAAGGGAAATAACCTTTGAAGTTGTAGACTATGTTTATCTCAAAGTATCTACTATCAGAGGTCTACGAAGGTTTAAAGTCAATGGAAAGTTACCTCTATGTTATATTAGTCCTTTTCAAATCTTCGAAAGGAAAGTTGAAGTGGCATATCAGTTGGAATTACCTACTCGTTTATCATATGTGCAAGATGTGTTTCATATTTCATAGCTAAAGAAATGTTTAAGGGTACCTAAAAAAGTTACCATTGTAAGAGCTCGATGTAAAGGAGGGTTTGACATATGCAGAATGCCTAGTTAAGATATTGGAAACATCTCGCAGTCATTCAAAGTAAAATGATTAACATGTGCAAAGTATAGTGGAGTCATCACTCTGAGGACAAAGCAACATGGAAAAGATAGGATGAGCTTTAGGTTGAGTTTCCTCAGCTATTATGTGGTCTTCTTGAATCTCGAGGATAAAATTCTGTTTAGGGAGCTAGGTTTTGTAACACCTAAAACCAATCCAAATTAACTTATTAGATTCCAAAAGATAGGAAAATGTTTATGTTTTCAATTAATGAAAATAGAGATAAAAGAGGTTGAATAATTTTAGATAATTTTTTCCAAGTGTTTGATGCATTCATGTTGGAACATTTATTTTTGTTTAGATTAATTTGCAAAGTTCAATATAATGGATTTATTCTTTATGCGGAACTCTTTGTATAAAATATAATATATTTTCTTATATATATATTATTTTTGTTAACAATATTTCTGAATTTTATCTATTTTTTAATATATATATATATATATATATATTACTTTTGTTTTACAAAAGTAAAGGAAAATAGAAAAATAGGAAAGCAAATCCCCACGGCCTCGCCCTTTATCCTGGCCCAACCTACCCGCATTTTGGCCCTCTCAGCCCAGCACGCGCCCACCGACATCTCTCTCGCTCTCTTTGACATGTGGGGCCCACCTGTCAGATGCTCCTTGCTCCGTCGGTCGCTCAGCCGCCACACCCGCAATCGTGTCGTGCCCTACGCCCATGCACTCACTCGCCTTCGTGCGCCTACTCACATGCCACTCCCATGACGCCTCCGTCGTTACCTCCACCGACTATTGTTGTCGCTTCCCTTCCCTCAGGATTAACTCCGACGACGTCAATTCCCCTCTCAGGTGCCGCTTCCTCCCCCACCGGCCTTTAAAAGATGCCCAACGCCCGAGCTCTCCCCCACACACCCTCCTCTTCCTCTACCAAGCTCCATCATGCCCTATCCATGCACAAAGAGTGCCACCGTCGCCGTCGTACGTCGCCAGGGCCATCCCGAGCCTCCCCGCCACCGTTGAAGCACCCTTCAAGCCCTCGGTGCCCCCTCTCTCGAACCCCAAACTCCATGCGCCCTCATGCGCCACTGTGTTGCCGTTCTGCGTCGCCCTGATCAGCGTCGGAGTCCTTCCATGCCATGGCCGAAGGTAGAACATCACACTATTGCATTTGGGCTTGCACTCTATTCTTTTCCTGCTCGCAATTCTATAGTTCAAGAGTATTTGCATATAGGTTCAAAATGTTACTGTTTAGACCCTACGCTTTTAAGGATCGAACTCGTTGTCCTAACCTACCCCTTTTACACCGTAGACCCTCAGTTCTTAATGAGATAACCCGCCAGCCCATGTTTTATCTAGATCTAACCCCGAGAGCAATAAAACCATTTTTGATATAAAATAATCAGTTTAAGTACAAAGAAAATCATTTTTGTTTTGTTAGATCTTTTAAGCATGATAAATATTGTGACAAAACTTTTTCATCGGTTCACATGTTCCAAAAATTAAGATATTTATTTGTTTAATTATCTCTTCACATAAAATTGGAATAGTATTATATCTTAAGTTTTCATAAAATAATATGTGTTAATAATATGTGTATTATTTTTCATGAAAATTTAACCATGCTTAGATACTAGTTTGTTTAATTATAAGTTTTCAAATCTTTTAAACCCATAACCATAGTTATACCACATAAAACTTTTCTAAAAAGATTTATATGGTATAGCAAATGTTTATATATTTATAACTAAAACATGTTCAAGCTTATATCTTGCTTTTATAAAGTATAGACCAAACCCTTTTCCAAAAGAGTATCTTTTTGTTACAGTATTTGCATTTGATGTTTTTAAAAAATAAATGATCTTTTCATAACGTTTTCTTTGTAACCTTGTTTATAGTGATTTGATGTACAAATATTCATTGGTGTTTATTCTTTATTTGTTTATGTATCGTATAGAGGTTAATATGTTAGCTGGGAATTAGGATCAATTTGAGGAAGAACCTCAGGTTTCTGTGAAGAAGGCAAGTGGAATTCCTCCTGTATTATTTTGAACCCAATAATATATCATGATAATTGTCGGCGTTTCGGACCCGGGGGTCCCTGGACTGACCAGTAAATTTGTCGTTGTGTGCTCCTGCCCAGATGGGTTGGCGCGAGATGGAACACAAGGGAGAAACGCAGCTCGTATTATCTCGCACCAGGGGAGTGTGCTCGTAGTAGGGGTTACAAGCGTTCGTGAGGGAGAGAGAGAATGAGCATGTTCGTTAGCTTGTTCCCCCGCGCGACACCCTTTCCGACCCTCTCGCAGGGAGGGCCTGGACCTCCCTTTTATAGATGCAAGGAGAGGGTCCAGGTGTACAATGGGGGGTGTAGCTTATGCGCTAACGTGTCTGGCAGAGAGGTGGTTGAGCCCTGTGTACATGCCAATGTGGCTGTCGGAGAGGTGCTAGAGCCCTGCGTATGCGATAACGTGGCCGTCGGAGAAGTGCCTGAGCCCTGTAGAAGCGCAGCTGACGGTGCTGCTGGGATCCTGCTGACGCCTCCTTGCTTCCGTAGGGGGCTGAGAACCACCGTCGTCATGGACGCACGCGGGGAGCCATCATTGCCTGTTACCGGGACGAGACAGATGGGACGCCGGTCTTGTTCCCTCGTAGCCTGAGCTACCTAGGGGTAGGGTAATGATGTATCCCCTGTGGCGCGGTCGGTCCGAGCCGAAGGTCGGGCGAGGCGGAGACTTCTCCTGAGGCCGAGGCCGGGACCGGGCGAGGACGTGATTCCTCCCGAGGCCGAGGCTGAGGCCGAGTCTTAGGGTCGGGCGAGGTGGAGACCTCCTCCCAAGGCCGAGGCCCAAGGTCGGGCGAGGCGGAGCTTCCTGTCGCGCCCGAGGCTGAACTTGCTGTTGTCAGCCTTGCCCGGGTGGCTGGCACAGCAGTCAGAGCGGGTTGAGCGGCGCTGTTTTCCTATCAGATCGGTCAGTGAAAGGGCGAAGTGACTACGGTCACTTCGACCTAGCCGACTGAGGCGCGCGTGTCAGGATAAGGTGTCAGGCGATCCTCGCATTGAATGCGCCTGCGATACGGTCGGTTGGTGAGGCGATTTTATCCAAGGTTGCTTCTCGATGAAGCCTGTCCGAGCTGGGTCTCGGGCGAGCCGAGGGTGCGCCCGCTGCCTGAGGAGACCCTCGGGCGAGGCGTGAATTTGTCCGGGACTACTGTTCCTGCCCGAGGTCGGGGTCGGGCGAGGCGAGATTGCGTCCCTTGGTTGGCCAGGTCTTGACCTGAACCATGCCCATCAGTCTCTGCAGCTTGTGCTGATGGTGGTTACCAGCCGTGTTTAGGAGTGTTGGGGGTACCCCTAATTACGGTACCCGACAGTAGCCCCCGAGCCTCAAAGGGAGTGTTGGTACTCGCTTGGAGGCTTTGCCGCACTTTTTTACGAGGGGACCGGCCTTCCTCGGTTATACTTTGTTTCGATGGGTGCGCGCGAGCGCACCCGCCGGGTGTAGCCCCCGAGGCCTCGGAGGAGTGGTTTGACTCCTCTGAGGTCTTAATGCTTTTCGTGATGCTTCGACCGGCCTTGTTGTTTCCTCATGCGTCCTGGTCGTAGCCCGGGTGCATGGTCAGGTTCTGAGTTTTTAGGCTGGTTTGTTGACGCTGTCAACGGTTTGGCCGTAGCCGGGTTGCGAGAGCAGCCCCCGAGCCTCTGCACGGAGCGAGAGGACGATCAAGGATTGTCTCGACTTTTATTATACGCCCCTTCGTTGCCTTTCTGCAAGGAGGAAGGGGGGAAAGCACCATGTTGCCCTCGGAGGGCGCCGAACATGGTGTCTCCAGTGAGTTGCTAACGGGTGATCCGAGTGGACGCCCGTGCCCCGTTCGATAAGGGTCGGCTAGTGGCCCAGAGGCGCGCTCCAAAAGTACCTACAGGTGATTTGCTGGACTCGGACCCATTCGATAGGGTCCGAGGGCTCGATGCCTCCCTCTGGTGGGATTCCGTTACAAAATCGCTCCTACTGGTCTCGGAAATGTCCTAGGGTACCTCGGGAGCGTAGCCCGAGCCTCAGCCATGTAAGGGACGTACCCAGAGTCATCCCTCACTCTGCGTGCTCTGGGGCGGCTGTCGAACCCTTCCGAGGGGCCAGCCTTCGAACCCCTGATCAGTAGTGGGCGCGAAGCCCGAGTGCTCTGGGGCGGCTGTCGAACCCTTCCGAGGGGCCAGCCTTCGAACCCCTGATCAGTAATGAGCTTGGAGCCCGAGTGCTCTGGGGCGGCTGTCGAACCCTTCCAAGGGGCCAGCCTTCGAACCCCTGATAAGTAGGAGGGCTCGGGGCCCGCTTCCTTCGCGGAGAAGGATCCCTTTCGAAGTATCCCCTTTCCCGATCCCTGTTGGCAAGAGAGAGAAAGGGGAAGAGGAAAAGGATATGAATTTAAATAGTGTGGCGCACCTTTTTTGACGCGGTCATCATGGCAGAGGTGAAACGACGCCCGCTTCGCCTGCCAAAGGTGTCGCTTGCCCTGCTGAGGAGTTAATGCGACGGGACGAGCGATTCGCGGGGCGGCCATTGCGCGTGCTCGAGTCGTTCGAGGAACGGAACACGGGCGCGTCATCTTCGTGCCGTGGGAGAGGGCTCTCCTGTCGCTTCAGGAGGGGACGCGAGCCTGCGGGCGATTTGACTGCTGCTTCTGCTCGTCTGCTGCTGCAATTACTGTCGGCCCACTTTTGGCCATATCGACCGTCGCGCCTCCCCTCGCTGTTGACCGACCCGTGATCGTTGTGCCCGATTGGCACTGTTGGGTCATGCGCAGGGCTGCCTCGAGTCGCAGCACTAGTTCTGCAGTCGAGAAGACGCGGCATTGGCGTGAGTGGCCGTGCGGTTTCCTTGCACGCAGTAACCGTTGCGTCGGTTGCATGACATGTGGGCCCGGGCCTTCACGCTGACCCACCGGATGCGATGAAGCCGAAAGGGTGCACAACCGTGGTGCGGTTGCATGCCTCCTGCATGGCGGTCCGCCCTTTCGCCCGCTGGTTTCGGCGAGAATGGGGGAACGCTTATAACCGCGGGGTGGTTACCTGCTTCGCGTGCAGTGGTTTGGCTTCTTCCGTTTCTTGCCAGCCCGCATGACGTGTGGGACCCAGCCCCCGCGTCGGAGGGTGGGAACCCTGGAGCTCGTCGGTGGAGACTTTGCTCGTGACTCTTGGAATGCAAGTGGGGAGAGCCGCCTTTAAAAAGGGATCGATCCCCCGGGCAGTAGACATGCCTCCGCACTCCCCTCATGCATTGCTCCCTTCCACCTTCCGAGCCCCCGGATGGGGTGCACCCGTGTTGCCTTCGTCTTGTTGCTGTTGGAGGAGCGCGACACCGCGGGGGTTGGTGCTCTTCAGTCATCGCTCGGCTTCAAGGATTTTCATCACGCAGCTCGGCTGCATTCCCTCACCAATGGTCATCCAAGATGATGACCACCAGCTTCGTGGTGGGGAGAAGCAAGCTGGGCTGCGGCCTCTGCCCCGCCCTCAGCTTCAAGGATGTTCATCATCCTCGCTGTGGCAGAGGGCGAGCTGAGTTGGAGCCTACCTCCCGCATGGGCCGGCAGGCCGCCTCTTCCTTCAGCATTTAGGGGAGAGGGCGCTCACCGGCCTTGCGGAGGGGGCGAACTTCAACAACGCGGGACCGGTCGGTCGCAAGTGTCGTCAGCTCCAGCGTGCCTGGCTCGCTGGCTCAGCTGGCTCTGTCGCGGCCTCCGACGCTGCCTCCTGCCACTTGATCCGGGCGTGGCTGTCCGTCCACCGCACAGGCGACTGTTGCGCCGCGTGCACCGGGGGATCGTCCAAGACGTCGTACGCCGCATGGGCGGCGTTCGTGTTCTTGGATTGTCTTGTCCTCACTCCGGCACGACGCCTCCACGCGGAGGTCGATGCCTGCCCGTTCGCGAGGACTTGAGTGGGGATCTACCGGTGTAGGCTGGGGCGACTGCCATTCATCGGCGTGGCGCTGGCGCGCAGGTGGCCGCTATCGTCGGTGCTGAGGTGGTGGTCGCCAGAGGAGGTTTCTCCACCGACGAGACCGTCGGCGCCACCTGCGGTCGGACCTCCGGCTCTTTGGCTTTGATGGCTTGTCCTCGCCCCTCGTGTGGGGACGTGGGCGAGGGCCTTTTCACAGCAGTGTTTGCCCTAAGGTCATCATCGCTGCTGTTGAGCCACCCGAGGCGGAGGTCGTTGTCGCTGCTGTTGGAGCAGCGGTCGCTGGCGAGCCACCTGGAGTTTGTCATCCCACAGGCCCTCTGGTGTGGAGGTTGTTCATACCCGCGGGAGTGGAACCGGAGTCCCGTTTGTAATGGCACCCTGAGTATGGGTGTTTGTTCATTGTGGCTGTCGAGGCATGAACATCTGGGTATTTGGGTGTGAAGCCGTGTTTCTTCCTCATTTCGAGCACTAGGACTCGCCTGTCGGCTAGCTGAACCGCTTAACCGAGCGTGAGTTGCCTTGCGCGGAAGGTGATGAGTGAGGTATCCGTATCCCGGAGGCGTAGGAGTCCCTCGGCTCGGTCGGCCTTGCCACTCAAGGCTTCTATTGCTCAGTTTTAGAACCTTCGGCCGCTCTGCGATGAGCTGAAGCCGGAGGCAGCGGTGTCGGCGTGGACAGAGGCGGAGTTGGCTCGAAAAGAGGCTTCATCGGCCCGGGAGCACATGGCTTCCCTGGCCGAGGAGGTGCAGCAGCGGCAGCTGGAGCTTGGCCAGGCCGTCCGCTAGCGGGACCAATCCCGGAGTCACACTGCCGAGGCCGTGAGCCGGGCTGAGGTCCCCGGGGGACAGCTGGCTGAGGCTACGGAGCGGCCAGCCGAGGCGTCCGCTCGGGCCGGAACCCTTGCGGAGAACCTGACCATGAGAGCCCAAGCGCGGTGTTGGCGTCCTCCTTCGGGGTGGAGATCCCTCCGCCTGTGTCTCCGTCCGAGGCTGGGCCAGGTTCCGCCGAGGGTGGAAATGTCGCCGAGGGTACTGCTGCTCCCCCTGCCGATGTCTGAACCTGCAGGAACGGTTTGTCTGTAGCATGCGTATGTTTTTCGCGGCCGCTGAGGCCTAAACATTTTAACACGAGATTATAAAGATGTGTTTTCTCTCGTTTCGAGTGTTAGGACTTGTTTGGTAGCAGAATCCCTCGTTCGAGCGTGAGTTACTTTTCGCGGAAGGTGATGAGTGAGGTATCTGTATCCCGGAGGCGTAGGAGTCCCTCGGCTCGGTCGGCCTTGCCACTTACGTGTACTCTCGTCGTTTTTAGGGTTCTGCTATCGAAGCGGTCGAAACGGCACGAAAGTCGTTTTGGCAGAAAAGTTTTCAAGCGTTAGGACTTGTTCGGTAGCAGAATCGCTTATCCGAGCGTGAGTTACTTATCACGGAAGGTGATGAGTGAGGTATCCGTATCCCGGAGGCGTAGTGTCACACCCGGTTTTTAGAAGACAAACCGAATGTGAACCATGTACGTGCCAGGATCAGCAATTCACGTACGCAGCAGTTACATAACATGGACATCATCACACAGTGCTCAAATAGTATTAAAAAGGGAAATAGTAGTCGATTACATCATACGTCTGAGACGTCCACATAGTCTTTACAAATAATCAAAGTGTGGAAAAGAAACGTAGATAAACGCGGCCTTCACAGGCAGCCGACTGGGGGTTGCAGCTAACCCACGCCTAGAACTCGTCGTAGTCTTGAAACTCCTGGAAGTCTCCTTCCACGGCTTCATCTTCTCCTGAGCAGTGGTTGCAATGCTGACAACCTGGGGATGGGGGGGTTTGGTGTGTAGAGCAAGGGTGAGTACACATCAACATACCCAGCAAGTATCCTGTTTGGCTGTAGTGGACTAGCTTTATGTGGGGATAAGTCAAGCAGTTGCTTTTAGTTGGTTAGATTATTATTTACTAGAAGAAAGCCAGGTTTTAACATTAACCCAAGTTATTAGCCCGATGTACCCTTTCCAGACGGAAAGAATACCACTTACCAGTACCATAATCATAACCAGAATCATCAATCTCATTGCCACCTATAAACCAAAATGTCTCTGATCAAGTACCACTAATCACTAGAGCTCCCTTGGCCGCTCATAACCGCGAGCACGGCTGATATATCAGTTTTCAAACACTCTGCAGAGGTTGTGCACTTTACCCACAAGCTGTGATTCCCTTTCTGCCCAGAGAGAGCTACTCCCCATTGACCACTACCTAGGTGGTCCAGCAGGGCATCACTACGTAGCCTTTACAAAGATTCCCCGGGGCTGTAGCCGCCCGTTAGGTTTCCTAAATGCACCGAACTCCTCCGCAAGGGGCGAACCCAAGCTTGGCAGAGCGAGCCGCATACACCGAGCCCCATTGACGGCACGACGGCTAAGCGAACTACACCTCGGATCCTCTAATTATTTAGCTAAGGGCACCCCATTCCACCCTCATGGTTGCACTGTTTTCTCGGGCGGTCATCCAAAGAACAGGTCCTTACGGAGAGGCACTCGAGAAACCGCTCGAGCCCCCTTAAAGGCCATAAGTAGAACATCGTAATAAGAAGGGGGGAAAACAGCGTATCATAGATAATCTCATCATGTTCATTGATTATAGTTGAGCAATAGCATAAAGCTAAACAATAATAATCCAACCCAAATAGGTAAGCAAGGTAATGGATAACAAAAGCTAGTCAATCCTTAAGTATAAATGTGTAATGCGGGAGGTGAATTAAAGAATGAATAGGACAGAGATAGGTCAAGGGACACTTGCCTCCACCAACCGATTGCTGCTCAGGGGCTTCTCCTGCGAGTTCCTCGGGCTCTTCAACCAGATCGTTCTCTATGCGGTTGCAAACATACATACATCCATCCATTGAAATTAGGAAACCAACAGTACACCATACAAGAGAACAAGTAGATTAAACATGCATAGAATATGACATGCGATATTGCATTTACCATGGTTAGAAAGAAGCGGGGAAAGGTCTCGCAGGGGTTAAAGCTTATGCTCGAGGTGCACTACGGGTAGACGAATAACTAAACGTTATGTGCTCTAGTTCTACTTAGCTCCAATAATAAGGATTAGCTACATGCACTAATAGAAACGTGACCACTTTTAGTAGGTTAACATTAAATGAGATAGACGATTAGCTATATAAATTAACTAACGTAACCAATTTCTAAATTGAGTTTCCTATTTCATTAACATGCACAACGTGATTAGCGCGCATAAAATATAGAGGGGGGTAGACGGGCACGTCCATGGGTAGACGAGGGCATGACGAGTCATGCCAAGGCACTGCGCACTACGCGACCACGCGCGCAAGGCCGCACGCATGCGCCGCGAACTAGCCGTGCGCACGTCGGGGCCGCGCGCTAGCCGAGCTCAAGGCCGCGCGCCATAAGCACACTGGGCCGAGCTCGAGGCCGCGCCGGGGCCGTCACGACGCGAGCAAGGCACGCCGGGGCGGGCGGGCGAGCACGGAGCACGGGCGGGGCAAGTCACGGCCAGGGCGGGGCACGGCCGGGGCGGCGCAGCCGGGGCCGGGGCGAGGGCGGCCGGGGCCGGGGCGGCACGGCCGGGCGCGGGGGCTGGGCACGGGGCGGCGCGGCCGGGACGGGGGCCGGGCGGCGTGGGACGGCGCAGCCGGGGCCGAGGCGGGCCGGGCGGCGCGCACGGGGCGAGGGCGACCGGGGCCGGGGTGGCGGCGCCATGGCCGGAGCCAAGGCGGGGCCGGGGTGGCGGCGCCATGGCCGGAGCCAAGGCGGGGCCGGGCGCGGGGCGGGGACGGCTCGCCGGGCGGGGGCGGGGGCGGCTCGCCGGGGGGCGGCGCGAGGGCGGGGCGGGGGCGGCTCGCCGGGCGGGGACGGGGGCGGGGCGGGGGCGGCTCGCCGGGGGGGCGGGGGCGGCCGAGCCGGGGCGGGGCGGCCGGGGTCAGGGACGGGCGGGGGCGGCCAAGCCGGGCGCGGGCGCCATGGCCGGGGACGGGGCGCCATGGCCGGGGAGAGGGAGGGAGGGGGGAGAGGAGAGGGGGGAGGGGGAGAGGAAAGGATTTTCCTTTTTTGTAAAATCTATTTTTCCTAGATGAATGCATTCATATTTTTAAACAATCAAAAAGTATGCATGGTTCGGCATGGTGCATCACACAAAATAAAGTATTTTAGGGTTTTGCTTTACACGGGATCCCAAGCCGAGTCCCGCTATAACTTTGGAAAAAGATCAAGGTTTAGCGAGGAGAAAAGGGAAAAGGAAAGGGTAACACCCGAATTTGGTGAGGGAAAAGAACAAAAAAATTCTACCCCCAAATTCAGGGCGTTACACGTAGGAGTCCCTCGGCTCGGTCAGCCTTGCCGCTTACGTGTACTCTCATCGTTTTTAGGACCCCGCTATCGAAGCAGTCGAAAAGCGCGAAAGACGTTCTGGCAAAAGACTTTTTCGAGGAAAATTTTGACGCAGAGGGGGGCTCCCCCCTTCTAGCCCCCGAGGGAGGGTCAGGCTTTGCCGAGGCAAGGCTGATCCTTCCTTGACGGTTAGACTTTATTTATGTATGTAAAGAAAGCGAGGTATATGAACGACTCGAAAACATCTTAAGGGTAGAAGCGACGTAGCTGTTGGATGTTCCAGGCGTTGCTGTAGACCTCACCTTGATCGTTGGCCAGCTTGTATGTTCCAGGCTTCAAAATCTTGGCGATGATGAACGGCCCTTCCCAGGGAGGAGTAAGCTTATGGCGCCCTCGGGCGTCTTGTCGCAGTCGAAGTACCAGGTCTCCCACCTAGAAGTCTCAGGACCGGACCCTTCGAGCGTGGTAGCGTCACAGAGACTGCTGATACCGTGCCGAGTGTAGTAAGGCCACGTCCCGAGCTTCTTCGAGCTGGTCCAGTGAATCTTCTCGGCTGGTCTGGTTGCTTCGGTCGTCATACGCCTTTGTCCTCGAGGAACCGTATTCTAAGTCTGTGGGTAAGATAGCCTCGGCCCCATAGACTAGAAAGAACGGCGAGAAACCCGTGGCTCGGCTTGGCTCGGCGTCGTCCTCAGACTCCAGACCACCGAGGGTAGCTCTTTCATCCACCGCTTGCCAAACTTGTTGAGGTTGTTGTAGATCCTCGGTTTAAGTCCCTGCAGAATCATACCATTGGCATGCTCCACCTGCCCATTCGTCACGGGGTGAGCTACGGCGGCCCAGTCCACACGGATGTGGTGGTCCTCGCAGAAGTCCAGGAACTTCTTCCCAGTGAACTGCGTGCCGTTGTCGGTGATGACGGAGTTCGGGACCCCAAAGCGATGGATGATGTTTGTGAAGAACGCCACCGCCTGCTCGAACCTGATGCTGGTTAGGGGTCGAACCTCGATCCACTTGGAGAATTTGTCGATGGCGACCAGCAGGTGCGAGAAGCCCTCGGGTGCCTTCTACAAGGGACCGACGAGGTCCAGACCCCACACAGCAAATGGCCAGGTGATGGGTATTGTCTGCAGGGCCTGAGCGGGCAGGTGCGTCTGTCTCGCGTAGGATTGACACCCTTGGCAGGAGCATACAATCCTAGTGGTGTCGGCCACCGCGGTCGGCCAGTAGAAACCTTGTCGGAAAGTGTTTCCCACGAGGGCTCGAGGTGCTGCGTGGTGACCGCAAGCCCATGAGTGTATCTCTTGCAATAGCTCTTGTCCTTCGGCGACGGGTATGCATCGTTGGAGAATGCCCGAGGGGCTGCGGTGGTAGAGCTCCTTTTCATCCCCCAGTAAGACGAACGACTTGGCGCGCCGCACCAGTCGCTGAGCTTCGGCCTTGTCGAGGGGTAGCTCTCCTCTGTGGAAATATTGCGGGTACGGGGTCTGCCAGTTCGGGTTTGGTGTGACCCCATTCCGCTCCCCCTCGACACGCAGGGCCTCACCTTTGGCGGCCGAGGGTACCTCGGGCTTGGCCGAGGCCTCCTCGGGCTCGGGCGTGTCATCGACCTTGACGGAGGGTTGATGTATGTCTCTGGAGAAGACGTCCGGGGGAACCGCTATCCGCCCCAAGGCTATTTTCACCAGCTCGTCCGCAGTCTCGTTGTACCGTCGAGCGATGTGGTTGAGCTCTAGCCCGTAGAACTTGTCTTCCAGGCGCCGAACTTCATCGCAGTAGGCCTCCATCTTCGGGTCGCGGCAGTGGGAGTTCTTCATGACTTGGTCGATGACAAGCTGCGAGTCGCCACGAGCATCGAGGCACCAAACCCCTAGCTCAACGGCGATGTGCAGCCCGTTAACCAAAGCCTCATACTCGGCCACGTTGTTTGATGCCGGAAAATGGAGGCGCAACACGTAGCGCACATGTTTCCCGAGGGGTGAGATGAAGAGCAGGCCCACACCGGCTCCAGTTTTCATCAACGACCCATCGAAGTACATGGTCCAAAGCTCGGGTTGGATCGGAGCTGTTGGCAGTTGGGTGTCGACCCATTCAGCCACGAACTCCGCCAAGACTTGGGATTTTATGGCCTTCCGAGGAGCGAACGAGATTGTCTCGCCCATGAGTTCCACCGCCCACTTTGCTATCCTACCCGAGGCCTCTCGGCACTGGATGATCTCCCCCAGGGGGAAGGATGACACCACAGTCACCGGATGAGACTCGAAGTAGTGTTGCAATTTTCGCTGCGTCAGAATTACTGCGTATAGTAGCTTCTGGATTTGTGGGTAGCGGATCTTGGTCTCGGATAACACCTCACTGATGAAGCAGACCGGCCTCTGGACGAGCAGTGCATGCCCTTCTTCTCGTCTCTCGACTACGATCGCAGAGCTGACCACCTGAGTGGTTGCGGCTACGTAGATCAAGAGGGCTTCTCCCGCAGCGGGGGGCACCAAGACGGGCGCGTTTGTAAGGAGCGCCTTTAAGTTTCCGAGGGCTTCCTCGGCCTCGGGGATCCAAGTGAAGTGCTCGGCCTTCCTTAAGAGGCGGTACAAGGGTAGCCCTTTTTCGCCGAGGCGCGAGATAAAGCGGCTCAGAGCCACAAGGCATCCCATGACCCTTTGTACTCTTTTCAAATCTTTGATAGGCCCCATGTTGGTGATGGTCGCGATTTTCTCCAGGCTGGCCTCGACGCCCCGCTTGGAGACGATGAACCCCAGGAGCATGCCTCGGGGGACTCCGAAGACACACTTCTCAGGATTGAGTTTCGCGCCTTTCGCTCTCATACACTTGAATGTTGTTTCAAGGTCGGAGAGGAGGTCGGAGGCTTTCCTCGTCTTGACAATGATGTCATCGACGTAAGCCTCGACCGTTCGGCCGATGTGCTCTCCGAACACGTGGTTCATGCACCTTTGGTATGTTGCACCTGCATTCCTCAAGCCAAATGGCATAATAGTATAACAATACATGCCAAAAGGTGTGATGAAAGAAGTCGCGAGCTGGTCAGACTCTTTCATCTTGATTTGGTGATAACCTGAATAGGCGTCGAGGAATGACAGGGTTTCGCACCCAGCAGTGGAGTCCACAATTTGATCGATGCGAGGCAGAGGGTAGGGAACCTTCGGACATGCTTTGTTTAGACCAGTGTAGTCTACGCACATTCTCCATTTCCCACCTTTCTTTTTTACAAGCACAGGGTTAGCTAACCATTCGGGATGGAATACCTCTTTGATGAACCCTGCAGCCATCAGCTTGTGGATCTCCTCGCCTATGGCTCTGCGCTTTTCATCGTCGAAACGGTGCAGAGGCTGCTTCACGGGTCGGGCACCGGCTCGGATATCTAGTGAGTGCTCGGCGACATCCCTCGGTATGCCGGGCATGTTCGAAGGACTCCACGCAAAAACTTCGGCGTTTGCGTGGAGAAAGTCGACGAGCACTGCTTCCTATTTGGGGTCGAGCTCGAAGCCGATCCGGACTTGCTTGCAGGCGTCGTTGCTGGGGTCGAGGGCGACGGACTTAACCGCCTCAGCCGGTTCGAAGTTGCCGGTGTGGCGCTTCGCATCAGGCACCTCCTTGGAGAGGCACTCGAGGTCGGCGATGAGGGCCTCGGACTCGGCGAGGGCCTCAGCGTACTCCACGCACTCCACGTCACATTCGTACGCGTGTCGGTACGTGGATCCGATGGTGATGACCCCGTTGGGCCTGACATCTTGAGCTTGAGGTACGTGTGGTTGGGGACGGCCATGAACTTGGCGTAGCACGGCCTCCCCAACACCGCGTGGTAGGTCCCTCGGAACCCGACCACCTCGAACGTGAGGGTTTCTCTGTGAAAGTTGGAGGGAGTCCCGAAACAGACGGGCAAATCAAGCTGCCCAAGGGGCAGGACGCGCTTTCCGGGGATGATCCCATGAAAGGGCGCCGCACCGGCCCGGATCGTGGACAAGTCGATCTCCAAGAGCCCGAGGGTCTCGGCGTAGATGATGTTGAGGCTGTTGCCTCCATCCATGAGGACCTTGGTGAGCCTGGTGTTGCCGATGATAGGATCGACAACGAGCGGGTACCTTCCTGGGCTCGACACGTAGTCGGGGTGGTCGCCCTGGTCGAAGGTGATGGGATTTTCGGACCAGTCTAGGTAGACTGGCGCCGCCACCTTCACCGAGCAGACCTCCCGGCGCTCCTGCTTGCGGTGCCGAGCCGAGGCGTTCGCCACTCGCCCACCGTAGATCATGAAGCAGTCGTGGACCTCGGGGAACTCCTCTTCCTTATCGCCCTCTTTCTTGTTGTCGTCTCGGCCTTTGCCATCTCCCGCCGGGGGCCCGACCTTATGGAAGTAGCGCCGGAGCATGACGCACTCCTCAAGGGTGTGCTTGACGGGACCCTGGTGGTAGGGGCACGACTCTTTGAGCATCTTGTCGAACAGGTTGGCCCCTCCGGGAGGCTTCCGAGGGTTCCTGTGTTCGACAGCAGCGACGAGATCCGCGTCAGCGGCGTCGCGCTTTGCTTGCGCCTTCTTCTTCGTGCCACGCTGGGCGAACGCCTCGGGGACGTCTTCCTGCTGCCATCCCTGAGGCTGCTTATCCTTCCGGAAGATGGCTTCGACCGCCTCCTGGACAGAGGCAAACTTGGTGGCGATGTCCATCAACTCACTCGCCTTGGTGGGGGTCTTGCGCCCTAGTTTGCTCACTAGGTCGCGGCAAGTGGTGCCGGCGAGGAACGCCCCGATGACATCCAAGTCGGTGATGTTGGGCAGCTCGGTGCGCTGCTTTGAAACCCGTCGGATGTAGTCTCGCAGGGATTCCTCCGGCTGCTGGCGGCAGCTTCGGAGATCCCATGAGTTCCCAGGGCACACGTACGTGCCCTAGAAGTTTCCAGCGAAGGCCCTGACCAGGTCGTCCCAGTTGGAGATCTGTGCGGGAGTTAGATGCTCCAGCCAGGCCCGGGCAGCGTCGGAGAGGAACAGGGGGAGGTTGCGGATGATGAGGTTGTCGTCGTTCGTCCCTCCCAGCTGGCATGCCAGCCGGTAGTCCGCAAGCCACAACTCCGGCCTTGTCTCCCCCGAGTACTTGGTGATGGTAGTCGGGGCCCGGAACCGAGGTGGGAACGGCGCCCGTCGTATGGCCCGGCTGAAGGCTTGCGGACCTGGTGGTTCGGGCGAGGGACTCTGATCCTCCTCGCTGTCGTAGCGTCCTCCGCGCCTAGGGTGGTAGCCTCGGCACACCCTCTCGCCGAGGTGGGCTCGACGGTTGCGATGGTGTGGTTCGTCGCCGAGGCGACCCGGGGCTGCAGGCGTCTCGTCCCGCGTGCGCCCAATGTGGACCGAGGCCTCCTGCATGAGTCAGGAAGTCATTGCGTGATGCTCCGGGGGCACCCTTGCCTTCGGGAGGCAGAGCTTTCGGCCCGTCGGACCGCAGCATCCTCCAGGAGATTCTTGAGTTCTCCTTGGATACGCCGCCCCTCGGTGGTGGATGGCTCCGGCATTGCTTGGAGTAGTATTGCCGCTGCAGCTAGATTCTGGCCGACCCCACTGGAGGCCGGGCGCAGCCTTGCCCTGGCGTCGTCAACGATACGGCGTTGGACGTCCCGGGCCCGATGACGCGCTTCTCCGGCGAGTGCTCGGCCTGCCCACTCTTGCTCGATGTTTTGCCGAAGCTGCACAAGTTGCCCTGCTTCCTCGTTGAGCTTGGCCTGCATCTCGCGGATTTGCTCGAGCTGTGTGTCCTGACCCCCCGCAGGGACTGGGACCGCAGCTAGCTCCCGCAGGATGTCAATGCGAGGCGCAGGCCCAGGGGGATCGTCATCCTCCGGTATACTGAGGTGGTTGCCTTCGTCGTGACCCCCTAGATCGACGTGGAAACATTCGCGACTTGGGCCACAACCCTCGTCGTCAAGGCTGTGGCCATCATCGGAGCAATCGGAGAGGCAGTAGTCACATGCGGTCATGAGGTCTCGCATGGCACTAGGATCACGGAGCCCGGAGAAATCCCAACCAGAGTCGGGCTCGTCTTCTTCCTCGGAACCCGGGGGCCCGTAGGTTGAGACGGCCGTCAGTCGGTCCCAGGTTGACCACATATGGTACCCCGGAAGGTTAGGGTATGCCTTTACGAAAGCGCTCACCAAAGCGGGGTCGCTTGGTGGATCGAAGCTGAATCTAAAAGGCACAGGGTGGAAAACGGATGGTACATCTTGGTCAATGGACGGTGGAGAAGTCGCGTCGGGGACGGACTGCATCGTTATCTCAGGTATGAGGCTAACGCCCAGCAAGTCCTTCACGAGAGTGCTGGCGTCGTCTGTCCGCTTGGGGTTGGCACGTTGCGGGGAAACGACACTCGTCGTCGTCTCAGGTACGAGGACAACGCTTGACATGTCCCCGCTGGGGTGCCGGCATCGTCGACTCGCTCGACAGCCGACGAGGCGCCGCCTCCTGCATGGCCACGGTTGCCCCATCTCCTCCTTCTGCGGCGAGGAGGGTGGCGAGGCGAACCCGGATGCCGCTCTTCCGCCATGGGGAGAAGACGTCGTCGAGTTTGCCGCCGCCGGGCGAGCTGACGACCGTCGTTGTTGCTGTCGCGCTGCGGGGGGGAGGAGTACCATGTCGTAGCTGCCGTCTAGGGACATGAACTCGAGACTCCCGAAGCAGAGCACCGTCCCGGGCTGAAGAGGTTGCTGAAGACTACCCATCTGGAACTCAACGGGAAGTTGTTCGTTAACACGCAGCAGGCCCCTACCTGGCGCGCCAACTGTCGGCGTTTCGGACCCGGGGGGTCCCTGGACCGACCAGTAAATTTGTCGTTGTGTGCCCCTGCCTAGATGGGTTGGCGCGAGATGGAACACAAGGGAGAAACGCGGCTCGTATTATCTCGCACCAGGGGGGTGTCATCGTAGTAGGGGTTACAAGCGTTCGCGAGGGGGAGAGAGAGTGAGCCTGTTCGTTAGCTCGTTCCCCCGCGTGACCCCCTTTCCGACCCTCTCGCAGGGAGGGCCTAGACCTCCCTTTAATAGATGCAAGGAGAGGGTCCAGGTGTACAATGGGGGGTGTAGCTTATGAGCTAACGTGTCTGGTAGAGAGGTGCCTGAGCCTTGTGTACATGCCAACGTGGCTGTCGGAGAGGTGCTAGAGCCCTGCGTATGCGATAACGTGGCCGTCGGAGAAGTGCCTGAGCCCTGTAGAAGCGCAGCTGACGGTGCTGCTGGGATCCTGTTGACGTTTCCTTGCTTCCGTAGGGGGCTGAGAACCACCGTCGTCATGGACGCACGCGGGGAGCCATCATTGCCTGTTACCGGGACGAGCCAGATGGGACGCCGGTCTTGTTCCCTTGTAGCCTGAGCTAGCTAGGGGTAGGGTAATGATGTATCCCCTGTGGCGCGGTCGGTCCGAGCCCAAGGTCGGGCAAGGCAGAGACTTCTCCTGAGGCCGAGGTCGGGATCGGGCGAGGACGTGATTCCTCCCGAGGCCGACGCTAAGGCCGAGTCTTGGGGTCAGGCGAGGCGGAGACCTCCTCCCGAGGCCGAGGCCCAAGGTCGGGCGAGGCGGAGCTTCCTATCGCGCCCGAGGCTGAACTTGCTGTTGTCAGCCTTGCCCGGGTGGCTGGCATAGCAGTCGGAGCGGGTTGAGCGGCGTTGTTTTCCTGTCAGATCGGTTAGTGAAAGGGCGAAGTGACTGCGGTCACTTCGACCTAGACGACTGAGGCGCGCGTGTCAGGATAAGGTGTCAGGCGATCCTCGCATTGAATGCGCCTGCGATACGGTCGGTTGGTGAGGCGATTTTAGCCAAGGCTGCTTCTCGACGAAGCCTGCCCGAGGTGGGTCTCGGGCGAGCCGAGGGTGCGCCCGCTGCCTGAGGAGACCCTCGGGCGAGGCGTGAATTCATCCGGGACTACTGTTCCCGCCCGAGGTCGGGGTCGGGCGAGGCGAGATTGCGTCCCTTGGTTGGCGAGGTCTTGACCTGAACCGTGCCCATCAGTCTCTGCAGCTTGTGCTGATGGTGGTTACCAGCCGTGTTTAGGAGTGTTGGGGGTACCCCTAATTACGGTACCCGACAATAATAAACTTTATATTTATGTTATATGCATAATTTGATGGGTCCTATTAGATGCACCTAGCTTGACCAACCATTCCTTGTTAACATTGGTAATGTTGTTAAACAAGTAGCCATGCTAGTTGCTTAAACTTAGCTTTATGTTGGTTCTCATTAAAGATTATTGATGTTCCCAAGTTTATGTTATGTTGTTGATTATAACAAGATCATACATGTTAATTGGAACATGAAGAACCACCCAAGAAAATAATACAACCATTAGTGTTGTTATGGCTCTAACTTTGGCAATTAGCTTAATGTGCTTAGTGCTTAGCAACCTTTCCTTAAAGGTGGTAAAGAGTAGCGGAAATGATGGGGGTATAGCTCGGTTCTTTTGGAGTGGTATGCTTAGCTAAGGTACCTCACCTAGAATTGTGCACTACATTGACCTGAACCTCAACAGGTTGTTTTGTATTAAGTGCATTCTGTGAAAACCTCAAAGTGTATCCTTGGACATTCATCTCGGAAGTGTTTACATGCCTTGCAAACCAAGACTAGAAGGGGAAAATGGCTTGTGGTGAAAGTGTACAACCTTTGTAGTGCAAAAATAATATACCAGTCGTGCTCACAGTTAAGAGTGACTTGGACCCTCATATGATAATTGAACTTGAAGATGGAAACTAAATTGTGCTCTTTGGTTATGAGATTTATGTTGACTTAAGATTCCTTTATGATTAATTGGGATGGTATATACTTACATCTAGTAATCAGGTGTTGCTAATAAAATTTGACCAACTAAAATGCTAACTGCATTAATCCTTAGCCTTTCCTCGTTAACCTTGCATATTCACCCACTTGTTGAGTACCAACTGTAAGTGTACTCACCATTGCTTACATTATTGATCAGAAGGTTGTGATGGAGATGAGTTTGATGTAAAGTTCGAGGAATTTTGAAGCTTGCGTTCCTCGGTCATCTTCCTGTGGGAGATCACTGTTTTTGTTGCTTTGTGATAAACTATTTTAAGTCATTTATGTCCTTTCATAGTGTAATAATGTTATTATAATCTTTACTTGTGCTTTTTCAACAATGTTTATGGTATATTACACTGATGATGCCAACATATGTGTAAAAATGGATCCAGAAACACATATGTTATGCATTCGGTTTTTGTCCTCAAAATCGGGTGTGACAGTGGCCGGTGAGCAGCGGTCGGTTCGACGCGTAGGGGCTCAATGGTCAGGTTCGGTGCCTAGGGGCTCAGCATCATCAACATTCTCTTTGGCATGTGGTACAAGAGTTGATAGAGGACAAGGCCCGATTTCCCATGAAGTACGATAACTTGATTGGGTGGAGATCTCGACGTTGATGATCCAAGGCTTCGAGCGAACGAATCCTCGCAATCACGACACCATTGATCCTTTGGTTATCACCTGTGACACACGAGTGACCTTGCCATGAAGCCTTATACCTGCAAGCGTAATCAAGAACACAATCAAGAACATGAAGAATGCAATCAAAACTGCATTGATCACAAGGTGGGGACTCACAAACCGATGAACGACGACACTGCTTGATGATATATATGATCTAAGCAAAATCCAAACCCTAATGTGCTGGCGGCTGCTGTTAAAATAGAGGTTAGGGGCGTGCATGACCCCTGGTCGCACCCATAATGGGCTACAACACGATACACGTCCCAACAGCCCAACAGACGGTGTCGCAATACCAAAACAAAATTTGAACACTGACTTGTTTCGACGATTCCCGTTGACTCCGGATGAATTTTTAGGTGCTTCCAGTTGAGGTTGAAAGAATATATCCTTATCTTTCCATCCATATAATGCCCAACCTAATCGGAGTTTGGATGCATTCTGAGCGTCTGTTTTATTGCTGGTCCTAGACTCCGAGGTGGAGACGAAGTTGAGTCGGACTTGGCTTTCTCTTGTTGTTGTGAACGTCCTAGCTTCTCCTCCTTGACATCTTGATATTTCACAAGTCCTTGATGGTCCTCTCCAAGGTTTCTAATCATAAAAAACATCCATGGCACAAAGCGTAAGCTCTAAAATACAATTGACTAGGTAAGAACGAACCGAGATTTAGATGTCGTGCACGTGATTGTGTTGTTGGCCTATACATTATTTGTATGGAAGTGATGTCCTCATCAAGAGTCGCTAGATCGGTGTCCTATACAACATGCTCGATCACATTAAGCACCTTGGCCCAAAGTCAGTGCCGCTTGAGGACCTTCTAGACATCCTACGCTGCTGCACAGAGAAGCATCTCACGCACAGCGGTTGGTTTGGATGTGTATGCCGCTAAAGACTGACACACTCAATGTTCTGTTGGACACATGCTACAAATGTGGGATCGTCAAGGAAGTAGAGGCAATGTTTGGTCGCGTGAACATAAAGTATCATGTTCTTCCGATGGTGCTGGGCGAGGGACCCAAGATGCTCGAGGAAATGAATAAGCTGAAACACACCCTAGATAGCTTCACCAACATTGTAGCCATCAAATCTTTTTACAATGTTAGATTGGTGTTAGTGGTTGCTATGAAATACAGAGACATACAATATCGTGTTGTTAGAATTTATGTTTATTATGCATCTTATGATTTAATTTTTTGGTAGATTCTACCTCTACACTTAGAACAATCGATGAAGAGTGAAGATATTGCTTCACAACGACATGTTTAGTATTCTATCTATCTTTATCTAATGTTTTGATGTAGCTTTTGAACTATGTTACTTCCAATTGTACTTTTGTCATATTAAACTTGGCCCGGGGCTTCAGAGAATCCTATATCTACCACTGATCATGAATATCTTGTTGTAAAACAAAGCCATCCACTAGCTCCTAGATTTACTGTGCTTAGAGCATCTCCCACAATTTTCAACACATTCACAATCTTGATTTTGAGCAAAATTGCAAAAACAATAACTATCTCCAACAACAACATGCATGTCTTCTTTGTTCGTAGTAAAAAATCAGACAGTCCCCATGTTCGAAGTTTTTATTGAATGGATGACCACATGTGGTTCTCTTATTTAAATGTGGATGGTTTGGGCTTGTACTGTGGACTCTTTAGGATTGTCCAGTCTGCTTACAACACTACTGTAATGGCTAGAATTTGTGAGGTGGAAAGTATATGCTTGGTGTATGAGGCTGGGCATTCTCTCTTGGCTTTTCGGATAACTTGTGAGCATATTTAATCTATTCCATATCTCTCACTCATATTACAGAGTGGTTGATTCCTAGTGAAATTGAGAGCGTCCCAATACATTGCATAAATTGTTTGAGCTTTGGGGCACTAGCGATATCATCAAGCAAGGTCATTAGCTTGTTACTCTTGGAGGTTGTCGTCTCCTAGACGGTTTGGTGGTGTAGCACCGTTGAGCTCTCCAGAAAAGATTGTGAAGAAGCACTTTGTTTAATTGTGAGAAACCTTGAGTTTGCCTCATCGGTGGGGTGAAAAGTATCCCTAGTGGAATCGAGATTTGAGGAGGTTCTTCGATCCAAGCTGACTCATAGACCAAGTGAATTTTTGGTTCAGGAGCGGTTAGAAGTTATTAAATCCACCTCAACGTGGACTAGAAGTGACCGGCAAGTTATTAACACCACGAAATATTTTGGTGTCTTATGTAGTAACTGTGGCAGCCCTCCCAAGTTATCGGGCCCACTTGCACCAATCCTTGCCTTGATGGCCTCAGATGGCTATGCACGTGTACCAGGTAACTTAACAAGGCTATCACGAGTTCAACAACTTGAACTCACCATCCCAAGGATCTCCCACCATACATGCATATTACAGTAATCACATTCGATACACACACTTCGGAGATAAAGAGCGGAAGACTTTACAAACATTCTTTACCTTTTCAAAACTCAAGTTTTACATGTTTTGAAAGAATAATATTTATTACAAGTACTGATATACTCAAAGTGCATAACTTATTACAAAAGCAGGAAGGTAGAAACCCTCCAAAGCTTATACATAAACCTAGCTAGTCCTCCTCCAGAACTAGAAACGCTCTCCAGCCTCAGGAACATCTAGAGTACTCCTCATCACCTACAACAACATGGGTTCGAAAACCCTGAGTACGGAGTGTACTTTCGCAAGTCTTACCCGACTAAGGAAAAATGACTCTTAAGGATATGCTGGTTAAGTAGGAATCAAGGAAAAGGCTTTAGCAAGAATCAACTTAGATACTTTTGCAGAAATAGCTTACTAAAGTGAGTCCTTACTTTCAATATTTTAATGCCATATTAAATATTAATAGACTCTGGTAGCATCTAGTCTAATTTCACCATCTCATCAAACAACATCATTTTTATTCATAATGTTTACATCCTGACTTAGGTTGCAGGGCAGCGATCAAGTCTCCACTCTCCGGGGATATAACGGCGATCCGAATCGATTTACTCAGCTGAGGATCTCTAACCACACGACATATGTAGCGCTTAACCCTTGCATATGTCTACCGTTCCCACGGATCCTCCACTGCATGAACAGGTCCGCGCCACCCGAGAGCGCACCACCCCTTTTAGGCGGTCCTTTGCCAGGAGGGTACGTGCCACTCTCGCCATCTCTCCACTCCCAGTGCGCGATTGTCTTTTCATGTATGGAATAGCCAGGTTCAAGCTTACCCTGTCCCATATCCAGGGCATGTGGCCAGTTAAGATAGTCCTTGATCATACAGGCCTACATACGCATCCAATCCTTAATTAACCTGGGTAGAACATCACTTGTTCCTAGCCCAAGTCCCGATTTAAGTACTTCCATCCTTAGGATTGTTTGTGTTCCTTAGGATGAAAAGAGCATTATAGGGAACTTTGCAGTAAGATCCCACCATGCTCCCAATGAAAATATTCTTGCAGGTAGAAGCCGTCTTTCCTCAGGATAACCCCTGAGCTAGGCCTCAATGCAAAAGACAACCTCTATCCACAAGATCTGAGCAGGGCTAAGCATTTTTGTATATCATATTTTGATACTTCACCAGAAGTATCTATAAAGGTATGGATATCAAGGTAGGCAATGCATCCAATAATTTCCAAGCAACTCCTATAAACTTAATGCTCATTTCACTAGACTTAAATGTATAAAAGTCTTTTTAAAAATACAAGGAAGGGGTAAATGCACCGGGGCTTGCCTTTGTTGCAGAGACGGAGGTCTAAATCCCTCTATTAAACCCCAGTTAGATGGCTCCCATCACTTGATGAGCAGGCACTGAAGCAGACTCCTCTTCAGAAACGACTTCTTGAATTTTATCATCTTCTTCTGGGAATTTCTACATGTAAAGATATGAACATAAATGCTTATGCTGATGCAACTTGAAAAGAAAATACTAAAAAGCATCACAAGACTTACACCTCGCTAAAGGTGCACACAAAAACTAACAAAACCTTAAGAGAGCTAAATACTCTAATATCACAACTCAATTCACCAACCAAACTAGAAAACCTTGCCTCCATAACCAACCAAGTACTTCATTTATGCCTTAAGCAAGGATCCAACCTGCATGAACTACAAGTTATAGTGTCCAAGAATCAGCCACAATTCATTGAACCTGCTTTCAGTTCTCTGAAAGCATCTTCCATTGCTCCATTCCTCTCCCCTCTGTTCAATGTCTTTTATCTCATAAACTCACATGACAAGAGACCCCACTTACTTAACCAAATCTATTCCCTAAGTATTGCTCTTCCACTTTGGTATAACACTCCAAGACTGAAAATACACATTGCAAATTCAGTTTTTAGGCAGCTGAATGAAATTCAGTCTCTGCAACTGAAAGTCCATTTTTGGGCAGTATTTACACCACTTTGTGTGTGGGATCAATCCCAACTCACCTAAAGGATGTTGTTCTCTAACACATGTTCTTCAAACTTGCTGTAGAAACTTTGGTTCAAAACCACCTAGAACAGGCACTACACAGCTCCAAAACTGCACTAAAATTACTGATTTCAGACTTTCAGTTCTGAATAGACTAAGTCACCAACCACCTGACAGTCAAACTTTTGGCCACTTTTACTCCCAAATTTATGTGGAACCAGGTCCATCTCACTTTAGCAAACTTGTTCACTTTACTATGGTCTACAACTTTGCTATGGAACCCTTAATCCAAAACCCCATGAATCAGTCACAATGAATTCCAAACTAGGCATCCTGCTGCAATTCAGTTCTCAGAACTGAATAAAAATTCAGTTGTGTCCATCCTGACAGACCAAATTTAACCAACCTTTTCTCCAATTTTTACACAGCAACAGACCAAACTCACATTACCAAAGTTATTCCTTAGATATAGCTCTAATACTTTGGTGTAGTACCCCTAGGTTGAAAACATTCAGAACAATTTTTATGAAGCACCAAAGTGGAGCTCAACACACTAAAACCTAGTTTCAGCCTTATGCACTAAGTCTGGGATCCAGAAACCTGACAGCCTATGTTTGAGCAAATTTCACACCTAGTTCCAGGCAACCAATAGTGGTAGAGTTCAAGCAGTAAATGGTGTGAGCTTCACTGACCTGTGAGGAACAAGGAACGGGCACAACACGGCCGAGACAATCTCCACGAACCCTGGCCATGGTGAGGTTGAAGGATTGCTGTTGTGGTCACCAGACACATGAGTTGGCTGTGATGAACAAGGGCAGATCAATCTAGTGGCTGAGGAGGGGAGCTAAAACTGTCGTGGACACAGGAACTACAACGCACACGCAACTACTTTGGCTAGAGGTTGAGGGTAGGGGAGGAGAACTTCACTAAATTCAGCCCCAAGGCACTGAATATAGGGGCAGGTGTCCCTGCACATGGCAACCATGCTGTGGGGAGTGTTTCCCAGTGCGCCAGCACAACAGGGGCTTACAAACGTGGCTCTCAAGTATCAATTTCACACTGGTTCATCTGCACAGTTGAGACACCGAACCTGGTCCAATAGCACAGGTACAACACAATTATCTAATTATGTCCAGTTCTGAAGACAGTAACAAACAGATAGGGATTTCCCTTGTGGATAGGCTCAATGGTGAAAACTGATATTTTTCTGTAGAGGGGGTGACTGAATCTCGAGCTCCATATTGTCCACCCCAAGTCTATCCCAGTTTGTGCACATAAGTGGAGGACAGCAGGGAGAGAAGATATTTGTTGCACTCACAACCGATCCATACTGCAGTCACTGCACCTGGTCTGGTTCACAGCACCAGTCAGAGACACTGAATTTGGTCCCTTCCCCAAAGCCAAAATATCCATTTTGTCTTCTACTGCAAACAAAAGAAACGCAGCTGGGAACATCACTTGTGGCTAAGCACAAAGTGGTCCAATACTTGATATTTCTGCTGGGATAAGGTTACTAGATCCTGTTTTATTTTTCTTTGTCCAGGGCAATAGATAATTGTGCACCTGTGAGCAGGCACAAATTAATCCAAAACTAGATACTTTCAGTTGGGAGTGAGGCTTCTAGATATCAGGCATCCATTCCATACACATCTCAACTTATAAACACAAACAAGGGCGAGCAGCAGGGGATGATCTTGTTCAGTTTCCAAACCAAACTCTAAACGTGACTGAAACAGCCCTACTGCACCATCTGCACCTCCCTATTGAAGCCTTGTTATTGCACAAATCACCATGGCAACAAACCCACCCCTTTCAACCAAAAGAATTCTCCAACTACAGCTCTATTAGTTTGTTGCAGCAGTCCAAGACCAAAAATGAAAGGATCAAAAGTTACAGTGCCCCAAAGTACAGCCAATGTCACTGAAAATTCAGTTTCAGAAATCTGAAACAGCATCACACCGAGTCTGACAGAGGGTTTTGTCACTCCTTTTTCTCCAAATTATACACAGTAACAAGTCAACCCTTTGCATAAAAATTGTTCCCCTTTATATGGACTTTTACTTTACTACAGAACTCTTAACCAAAATCTCCATAGATTAATTATCATAGAGCTCCAAACTGGGCAACTTGCTACCATTCAGGGTTCAGAACTGAATTAAAATTCAGTTATTAACCAACCTGACAATCCAATCTTTGAGCAACTATTTCTGCACTTTTTGTATGGGATCAGGTTCACCACTCTATAAGAAAGTTGTTCCACTTATATGGTCTTCACTTATTCTACAAACACCACAGCACAAAACCTTATAGAATAGCCACAAAAGGGCTCCAAACTTGGCACCATACAGAAATTTTCAGATTTCAGAACTGAACCAAATGCAGTTAACGTACTATCTGTCAGTCCAACCTTGAGCAAGCTTTCTCTCCAATTTTTGTGTAGGATCAAACCAAAGTTACTTAAGGAGACTTATTCACCATCATATGGTCTTTAATTTCTCTATATATTCTACAGCCCAACACCCTATGTATTAGGCACAAATGAGTTTCAAAATCAGCCAAAACACTGCAATTTCAGACTTAGTGTACTGTTCTGAATCTGAAAATGCAAAGATCTGTTAACCCCTCTTTGGACTACCTTTTCTGCTAGTAGCATATAGTTTTAGGGCTATCACACTTAATAAGGATTGTTCTCCAACAGTTACTCTAAAAGTTTTATACAGTGAGCCATAGCCAAATACTCCTGGATTCCAAACTACAAAGGTCCAAAGTTTGACCAAATTACTGAAATTCAGAATCTGAATTTCACTGAGTCTGAAATCTACAAAATCTGACAGCTTTACTTTAGACCGGTTTTATCCCAAGTTCCAAATCGTTTTAGAGCTAGATGACTTAACCAAACTTATACTCCTCATGTATCTCTATAACTTTGTTATAATGATCATCTTAAAACTGTTTATAGATCAAATGTTATGAAGGCCTAAAAATAGCTAGTTGATATTATTTTCAGCAAACTTCAAATCTGATTCAAAACTGAATTAAACTTTTTAGTCCAACTTTTCCTCTAAAACTTGGAATTCTCCATACATGAAAGTTGTTCAACTTCCCAAAATCTACAACTTTGATATATGGACCACTAGCAAATTCTCTCTAGATTTAAAACTCCACTTTTGGGCTAGTTGAGGGTTTCAAATGTGACTTCTCATCTAGTGATTTATCAACTCAATCCATACTCCTAAAAGACGAGTGACTCCTTAATCTCAAATCCAACTCTAGTATATGAAGCTCATGTTCAAAGTGTCCCTAGTTTAGGAGTTGTTTTGTTTATCCACAGTTCCAAGCAAGGTTTTCAAATCTCACTTAAGGTTTTTAAGGTTAATCCAGTTTCGCAATTAATTCTTCCACCTTTGAAAGCAAAGTTGTTCTAGGTCCTAAGTCTTACCTTTAATACATTAAATTCCAAGCCAACTTATTACTTGCTCAAGAGACGACTTCACTTCCGATCTCTTAAGCAAAGTTCTTAATCTGAGCCCTATACTCTTATACACAACACCACATTCATTGAATTTTTTTTGACCTAGTGAATGCATTCTAGGTGCATCAAGCAGTTAATGCAAGTGCAGATGATGACATGACAAGGTTTTAATTATCGTAACACCAGGGGTGTTACAGCCTTCCCCCCTAAAAAGAAATCTCGTCCCAAGATTTAAAACTCTAGGCTAGATAATGGAAAAGGAAATGTGTCACTGGCTTATTTCCCCATTACTCCTACAAAGCAGGGGTGTGCCCCTATTGGTTCAAACCAAAGACAAACTACACAAAACCTAGGACTTACAAGAACCTAGGAACTCAAGCACATGTTCTTCCAAATACTCCTTCGATTCCCATGTGGCTTCATCTTTCGTGTGTATTGGTTCCACTTTATCTCGTAAAACTCGATAACTCATCTTTGAGTGTCCTGATCCTTTTGATCTAACACCTTTATGGGATATTGCGAGGAGGTTAAACCTGGTTTATGGCTAACATCTGAAATCTCAATAACATATTTGGGGACTCGAAGACATTTCTTTAACGGAGACACGTGGAACATGTTGGGCACTATTGGAAGATCTTCTGACAATTGTTCCTTATAAGCCACAGGTTCACCAAAACCTTTGTTTCGAAGCTTGGTAGTCTTCATGAACAGGAAATGGTAGCATAGAAAGGCAAAGACAGATAGCAGGAATAGGGTGGACGAAACATGTACTAATACTGCTACATAGGGGGCTTAATTTAAAATTGTATGTCATGATGCATGCTCGACCGATTCGTCCTCACAATTCTTGCCAACATATAGTGGCGTTCATGCTCTATGGCGGTGGCATACCTACACTCCGTCATTGAATACTAGTCGCACTTTTCTAGGGTTTAGTTAGTGTACCTGCAGAAAATTGCATTATAGTTGTGGGTTAGTGGTTAGCATCCTAAACTAAGCCACCTTATAGTCCTTAACTTAACCATATACTATTTGCACTTCGACTATCAGGATTTGCTCATATTCTTAAATTTTTCCAAAATAGTTTGGACTCAAAATCCTTTTGAAATATATCAAAGGATTACTTTAATATCCATGATAATGGGGGATCGCTCCGATACCAATCTGTGGCAGCCCTCCCAAGTTATCGGGCCCACTTGCACCAATTCTTGCCTTGATGGCCTCAGATGGCTATGCACGTGTACCAGGTAACTTAACAAGGCTATCACGAGTTCAACAACTTGAACTCACCATCCCAAGGATCTCCCACCATACATGCATATTACAGTAATCACATTCGATACACACACTTCGGAGATAAAGAGCGGAAGACTTTACAAACATTCTTTACCTTTTCAAAACTCAAGTTTTACATGTTTTGAAAGAATAATATTTATTACAAGTACTGATATACTCAAAGTGCATAACTTATTACAAAAGCAGGAAGGTAGAAACCCTCCAAAGCTTACACATAAACCTAGCTAGTCCTCCTCCAGAACTAGAAACGCTCTCCAGCCTCAGGAACATCTAGAGTACTCCTCATCACCTACAACAACATGGGTTCGAAAACCCTGAGTACGGAGTGTACTTTCGCAAGTCTTACCCGACTAAGGAAAAATGACTCTCAAGGATATGCTGGTTAAGTAGGAATCAAGGAAAAGGCTTTAGCAAGAATCAACTTAGATACTTTTGCAGAAATAGCTTACTAAAGTGAGTCCTTACTTTCAATATTTTAATGCCATATTAAATATTAATAGACTCTGGTAGCATCTAGTCTAATTTCACCATCTCATCAAACAACATCATTTTTATTCATAATGTTTACATCCTGACTTAGGTTGCAAGGCAGCGATCAAGTCTCCACTCTCCGGGGATATAATGGCGATCCGAATCGATTTACTCAGCTGAGGATCTCTAACCACACGACATATGTAGCGCTTAACCCTTGCATATGTCTACCGTTCCCACGGATCCTCCACTGCATGAACAGGTCCGCGCCACCCGAGAGAGCACCACCCCTTTTAGGCGGTCCTTTGCCAGGAGGGTACGTGCCACTCTCGCCATCTCTCCACTCCCAGTGCGCGATTGTCTTTTCATGTATGGAATAGCCAGGTTCAAGCTTACCCTGTCCCATATCCAGGGCATGTGGCCAGTTAAGATAGTCCTTGATCATACAGGCCTACATACGCATCCAATCCTTAATTAACCTAGGTAGAACATCACTTGTTCCTAGCCCAAGTCTCGATTTAAGTACTTCCATCCTTAGGATTGTTTGTGTTCCTTAGGATGAAAAGAGCATTATAGGGAACTTTGCAGTAAGATCCCACCATGCTCCCAATGAAAATATTCTTGCAGGTAGAAGCCGTCTTTCCTCAGGATAACCCCTGAGCTAGGCCTCAATGCAAAAGACAACCTCTATCCACAAGATCTGAGCAGGGCTAAGCATTTTTGTATATCATATTTTGATACTTCACCAGAAGTATCTATAAAGGTATGGATATCAAGGTAGGCAATGCATCCAATAATTTCCAAGCAACTCCTATAAACTTAATGCTCATTTCACTAGACTTAAATGTATAAAAGTCTTTTTAAAAATACAAGGAAGGGGTAAATGCACCGGGGCTTGCCTTTGTTGCAGAGACGGAGGTCTAAATCCCTCTATTAAACCCCAGTTAGATGGCTCCCATCACTTGATGAGCAGGCACTGAAGCAGACTCCTCTTCAGAAACGACTTCTTGAATTTTATCATCTTCTTCTGGGAATTTCTACATGTAAAGATATGAACATAAATGCTTATGCTGATGCAACTTGAAAAGAAAATACTAAAAAGCATCACAAGACTTACACCTCGCTAAAGGTGCACACAAAAACTAACAAAACCTTAAGAGAGCTAAATACTCTAATATCACAACTCAATTCACCAACCAAACTAGAAAACCTTGCCTCCATAACCAACCAAGTACTTCATTTATGCCTTAAGCAAGGATCCAACCTGCATGAACTACAAGTTATAGTGTCCAAGAATCAGCCACAATTCATTGAACCTGCTTTCAGTTCTCTGAAAGCATCTTCCATTGCTCCATTCCTCTCCCCTCTGTTCAATGCCTTTTATCTCATAAACTCACATGACAAGAGACCCCACTTACTTAACCAAATCTATTCCCTAAGTATTGCTCTTCCACTTTGGTATAACACTCCAAGACTGAAAATACACATTGCAAATTCAGTTTTTAGGCAGCTGAATGAAATTCAGTCTCTGCAACTGAAAGTCCATTTTTGGGCAGTATTTACACCACTTTGTGTGTGGGATCAATCCCAACTCACCTAAAGGATGTTGTTCTCTAACACATGTTCTTCAAACTTGCTGTAGAAACTTTGGTTCAAAACCACCTAGAACAGGCACTACACAGCTCCAAAACTGCACTAAAATTACTGATTTCAGACTTTCAGTTCTGAATAGACTAAGTCACCAACCACCTGACAGTCAAACTTTTGGCCACTTTTACTCCCAAATTTATGTGGAACCAGGTCCATCTCACTTTAGCAAACTTGTTCACTTTACTATGGTCTACAACTTTGCTATGGAACCCTTAATCCAAAACCCCATGAATCAGTCACAATGAATTTCAAACTAGGCATCCTGCTGCAATTCAGTTCTCAGAACTGAATAAAAATTCAGTTGTGTCCATCCTGACAGACCAAATTTAACCAACCTTTTCTCCAATTTTTACACAGCAACAGACCAAACTCACATTACCAAAGTTATTCCTTAGATATAGCTCTAATACTTTGGTGTAGTACCCCTAGGTTGAAAACATTCACAACAATTTTTATGAAGCACCAAAGTGGAGCTCAACACACTAAAACCTAGTTTCAGCCTTATGCACTAAGTCTGGGATCCAGAAACCTGACAGCCTATGTTTGAGCAAATTTCACACCTAGTTCCAGGCAACCAATAGTGGTAGAGTTCAAGCAGTAAATGGTGTGATCTTCACTGACCTGTGAGGAACAAGGAACGGGCACAACACGGCCGAGACAATCTCCACGAACCCTGGCCATGGTGAGGTTGAAGGATTGCTGTTGTGGTCACCAGACACATGAGTTGGCTGTGATGAACAAGGGCAGATCGATCTAGTGGCTGAGGAGGGGAGCTAAAACTGTCGTGGACACAGGAACTACAACGCACACGCAACTACTTTGGCTAGAGGTTGAGGGTAGGGGAGGAGAACTTCACTAAATTCAGCCCCAAGGCACTGAATATAGGGGCAGGTGTCCCTGCACATGGCAACCATGCTGTGGGGAGTGTTTCCCAGTGCGCCAGCACAACAGGGGCTTACAAACGTGGCTCTCAAGTATCAATTTCACACTGGTTCATCTGCACAGTTGAGACACCGAACCTGGTCCAATAGCACAGGTACAACACAATTATCTAATTATGTCCAGTTCTGAAGACAGTAACAAACAGATAGGGATTTCCCTTGTGGATAGGCTCAATGGTGAAAACTGATATTTTTCTGTAGAGGGGGTGACTGAATCTCGAGCTCCATATTGTCCACCCCAAGTCTATCCCAGTTTGTGCACATAAGTGGAGGACAGCAGGGAGAGAAGATATTTGTTGCACTCACAACCGATCCATACTGCAGTCACTGCACCTGGTCTGGTTCACAGCACCAGTCAGAGACACTGAATTTGGTCCCTTCCCCAAAGCCAAAATATCCATTTTGTCTTCTACTGCAAACAAAAGAAACGCAGCTGGGAACATCACTTGTGGCTAAGCACAAAGTGGTCCAATACTTGATATTTCTGCTGGGATAAGGTTACTAGATCCTGTTTTATTTTTCTTTGTCCAGGGCAATAGATAATTGTGCACCTGTGAGCAGGCACAAATTAATCCAAAACTAGATACTTTCAGTTGGGAGTGAGGCTTCTAGATATCAGGCATCCATTCCATACACATCTCAACTTATAAACACAAACAAGGGCGAGCAGCAGGGGATGATCTTGTTCAGTTTCCAAACCAAACTCTAAACGTGACTGAAACAGCCCTACTGCACCATCTGCACCTCCCTATTGAAGCCTTGTTATTGCACAAATCACCATGGCAACAAACCCACCCCTTTCAACCAAAAGAATTCTCCAACTACAGCTCTATTAGTTTGTTGCAGCAGTCCAAGACCAAAAATGAAAGGATCAAAAGTTACAGTGCCCCAAAGTACAGCCAATGTCACTGAAAATTCAGTTTCAGAAATCTGAAACAGCATCACACCGAGTCTGACAGAGGGTTTTGTCACTCCTTTTTCTCCAAATTATACACAGTAACAAGTCAACCCTTTGCATAAAAATTGTTCCCCTTTATATGGACTTTTACTTTACTACAGAACTCTTAACCAAAATCTCCATAGATTAATTATCATAGAACTCCAAACTGGGCAACTTGCTACCATTCAGGGTTCAGAACTGAATTAAAATTCAGTTATTAACCAACCTGACAATCCAATCTTTGAGCAACTATTTCTGCACTTTTTGTATGGGATCAGGTTCACCACTCTATAAGAAAGTTGTTCCACTTATATGGTCTTCACTTATTCTACAAACACCACAGCACAAAACCTTATAGAATAGCCACAAAAGGGCTCCAAACTTGGCACCATACAGAAATTTTCAGATTTCAGAACTGAACCAAATGCAGTTAACGTACTATCTGTCAGTCCAACCTTGAGCAAGCTTTCTCTCCAATTTTTGTGTAGGATCAAACCAAAGTTACTTAAGGAGACTTATTCACCATCATATGGTCTTTAATTTCTCTATATATTCTACAGCCCAACACCCTATGTATTAGGCACAAATGAGTTTCAAAATCAGCCAAAACACTGCAATTTCAGACTTAGTGTACTGTTCTGAATCTGAAAATGCAAAGATCTGTTAACCCCTCTTTGGACTACCTTTTCTGCTAGTAGCATATAGTTTTAGGGCTATCACACTTAATAAGGATTGTTCTCCAACAGTTACTCTAAAAGTTTTATACAGTGAGCCATAGCCAAATACTCCTGGATTCCAAACTACAAAGGTCCAAAGTTTGACCAAATTACTGAAATTCAGAATCTGAATTTCACTGAGTCTGAAATCTACAAAATCTGACAGCTTTACTTTAGACCGGTTTTATCCCAAGTTCCAAATCGTTTTAGAGCTAGATGACTTAACCAAACTTATACTCCTCATGTATCTCTATAACTTTGTTATAATGATCATCTTAAAACTGTTTATAGATCAAATGTTATGAAGGCCTAAAAATAGCTAGTTGATATTATTTTCAGCAAACTTCAAATCTGATTCAAAACTGAATTAAACTTTTTAGTCCAACTTTTCCTCTAAAACTTGGAATTCTCCATACATGAAAGTTGTTCAACTTCCCAAAATCTACAACTTTGATATATGGACCACTAGCAAATTCTCTCTAGATTTAAAACTCCACTTTTGGGCTAGTTGAGGGTTTCAAATGTGACTTCTCATCTAGTGATTTATCAACTCAATCCATACTCCTAAAAGACGAGTGACTCCTTAATCTCAAATCCAACTCTAGTATATGAAGCTCATGTTCAAAGTGTCCCTAGTTTAGGAGTTGTTTTGTTTATCCACAGTTCCAAGCAAGGTTTTCAAATCTCACTTAAGGTTTTTAAGGTTAATCCAGTTTCGCAATTAATTCTTCCACCTTTGAAAGCAAAGTTGTTCTAGGTCCTAAGTCTTACCTTTAATACATTAAATTCCAAGCCAACTTATTACTTGCTCAAGAGACGACTTCACTTCCGATCTCTTAAGCAAAGTTCTTAATCTGAGCCCTATACTCTTATACACAACACCACATTCATTGAATTTTTTTTTGACCTAGTGAATGCATTCTAGGTGCATCAAGCAGTTAATGCAAGTGCAGATGATGACATGACAAGGTTTTAATTATCGTAACACCAGGGGTGTTACAGTAACTTTCTCATTCAATTTATGTTCTTGCTTTTACATTAAGCTTGTCAAAGTATAATGTTTGATTTTCCTCATCACCATAGATTGCAAACTCGCTGAGATGAACCTAGGCTAGATTACTTAAATGCCTTATTGTACTAATTAAATTTCCTAACTATCTTTGATTTTAGTGGAAACCTCCTTCCCTCCTCTAGCCGGTGTCCTTGATCCTACATGAGCATAGGTACGTCGCAGCCGGTGAGCATGACCTGAGACGTGAATTCATCTAGGGATACATATCATATGCACATGGATCTTTGGTGCATATGGTGCATATATTAGATCACGACTATCCATCTCAAATTCAACGACCTCTCATACTTACCCCTTCGTGCACAGAGCAAGATGGAAGTGGTGGAGGCTAATAGTGAAGGTTGTTATTATGAAAATATACAAAACAATAAGGCCCTGTTTGTTTCCTTTCATTTTGAGGAATTGGAATCTTACTATTGGAATAGGCTATTTTTTAGAATGTGTCATTCCACCACTTTCCAAAGTTATCATATAAGCCTATCTCAAATTCATGAGGTGAGAAGTGGAAATTGATTCTATAGATTTAAATGCTATTTTTCTGATGTATAACTTATAGCACATTCTTTTACTTGCTTCGTTATAACATGAATGTAGTATATAACTATCTCTCTCATATGATTTAAGATAATATACAAATATATTACATATATAAATATATGAACTTAATTAGTTTTGTCTTAATTATAATTATTAAAATGGAATTCAATTTCAACGAAATAAACGGGGTCTAAGGGACATTAGACCTATGATGGATGGTCGTGATCTAATATATGCATCAGAGAAAGAAGATGAGGCTGACGAATGAAATGTGCTTATCATTGTGAGAAGCTGACATCGTTTTTTTAAAACCACATTTGTTAAACTAAACTATTTTTTACTTTCGCATAGGCCATAATCCACGACTGTTTTTCTATGACCCATAGCTCGTGGAAGCTTTTACAAAAATCAGAGTTCAACCAAACAATACTTATACTGTTTTTAATAGTTTACTAGTCAGTTGCCTATGCTTTGCTACAGTTTTTATATATCATATAAATAGATATTAAGATATTTCTTTAAATATAATTATTATTTATTTCTAAACACTAAAGTATGTGTGGTTTGGTAGTGAGCATGGGCTCGAGTGCTCGTTTTGTACTATTTTTCCACCTAGACGGGACACGTGGGGCGGGAGAACCAGTTGGGACGTGTGGGGCGAATCCAGAATGTCAGCGCATAGAGGGTGTAGTCGTGTAGCACCAGGTGCCCACATTATGTTTTTAATAGAGTAGTATAGAAAGAGTAGAATATCTGATTTTATATGTGATGAGGTAAAGCAGACAACTAAAAATTAAGGAGGTTAAAGGAGTGTTTGGTTTCTAGAGACTAATTTTTAGCCATCTGCTTTGTTTTATTTTAGTCTCTAAATTGTCAAATAGAGAAACTAAAACTCTATTTGACAATTTAGGAACTAAATTGGAATAAAATGTAAGGACTAAAAATTAGTCATTATGAACCAAACACCCGGTAAGTAGAGTTTATTGCAAACTGATCTCACCAGTGACCAGCCACCTCCCCTCCCCTCGTAAAGTTTTTAGAAATGCCAAATGAACCACTTCAGCCTTTAATGTTCGGAAATGGTTTACAGTGAAACGCTTTTACAGTGAAACGCTAACTATTTTAACGAGTTTATACCCTGATTTACAGTTCTAAAATTGATAGAGCTGATGATGTTCCATGACAAATTTGAGGATTGTCCACACACTTGAACACAAATTTACAGCAGGGAACTCAAACCTCACTTTCATTTCCTTTTATATAAATATGGAGAAAATTCCTGACCGATGGATTTTTAATGCAATCATTTTTATTTTAAATAAAATTCCTCCACTTTTTTTTACGATTCCTTTACTCCTAGTTTCATAAGGATTAATATAAGCTGTTTATCTTATCCAGCCCCCATTCCAGAGCTGTACAGGATTTTGTGCTGTGGATAACTTTGATTACCTAAGATATTGTACACAGATGTTTGAATTCATGGATTGGTAGAATTGAATGTAAACAATATTTATAACGAGATGTTGTGTAGTATGTACAATATAATGTACACATATGTGCGAGTGTTGTACTTCAACGCTAAATGAAATACGCCAGACACGCACTTCCCTGTATCATAATAAACTCGCCATGCTGCTTGCGTTGAAGGTGACATCCGAACAAAGCGTCAGCTGCTCAGCAGAGGTTAAAACGTAGACGTCTTGAAGTGTGAAACCATGGACCACGGGCAAGATCAATCCATTCCCAAGCCGTGAGTTCAAATACGGCATGCATACTGTGTTCAGGAGAACCCGAATCACTCCCTGAAAAGGTAACATTTTGTTCTGATCAGTTCAGCAAACCAAACATGATTAAAACAAATAATTCTTTGAAAACAATCTTCTGATGACTAGAACAATCATGACCGTAAAAACAAGTCAAATAAACAAGAGAAAAATGCACAAAGGTTGCAGGTTGACTACCTGAATCAAAGACATATGGAAGTTGCCAATTTTACTCCACTTCAACGCAAGGGAGAAATTATCTAATCCAACTCTACCATATACTTTATTGCCTGATGCATCCACAACACCTGAAGCACTGACAATCTGCAAGGAATTATATAATTATAAACACTATCGGAAGATACAATATAAATATATGATAATAAATAACAAAGAGATTGGTTAAAAAGGTAAAAAAATATAGGCTGAAATTATGATGATCTTTTAGAAGTATGTATTAATGAAAAAGAAATTGTTTCTTTCTCTCTCAGAGCAATGGTTAAAAAACATTATAGACTGATTTTAGCATTTAGTGGCTCTTACCACTGAGATGCATGCAACTGGAACTATCTCCTTGTTATCTACAACATCAATTATCATGTCTCCATTAATGGTAGCTTCAATTTTTTCTGATGTAACCCTTATCACCGGGGATGAGGCCATTGAGATATTTAGCAGTATATCGTCATTTGGGTAATTCCAGTATAAACGAGGAATGATAAATTTCCAATTAGCTGTGTTCAGTAGAGATTGATCAGGGACTTTGTCAACAACCCAATGCATTGAACCAGCCTGAAACCAAAAAGGTGTTCACGTAAATTTCAGTCAATATATAATTGTATTTTTTCTTGAACTCGTATGAGAGTTGTACATCATTATATTAAAAGAAGAAAGAAACAAGGTGCAAAATAGACCGGGTATAAGAGACGTCTTACGACGGTCTAAACGTAACAAACATAAACTGATTCATCTAGAAAAAAGAAATCTACTCCAAATCTGAGAGGGAGGCAGCAAGGGAGGACAATCCCTTGGCCCCAACGAACTCCCACAGACGGCGCTCGTCCCCAACTTGAATTAAGACAGTAGCAATATTAGGGGAGAGGCCATCAAAGATGAATCTGTTTCTATGATTCCATAGGACCCAAGCACCTAATACAATAAGAGAGTTTAGACCATCTCTGAAGGGGCCATGAATAGCTTCATTGGCTTCATGCCACCACTCCATGAAAATTGTACTAGATGGTTGCGGTGCCAAAAACTTGCAGCCCGAACTGCCTGAGCAAGAGAAACCAGCATTCCCTATTGAAGGCACAAGCCACAAGCAGATGGTCAATTGTCTCCCTTTCCTGGTCACAAAGAGGACATCTTTCCAGATGATCCAAACCCCGCTTTTTCAAGTTTATCTACCGTCCAACACTTCTTATGAGTAGCCAACCACAAGAAGAACCGACATTTGGGTGGATTCCAAGTTTTCCAAATCCTCTCATAATGCTCGAACTCCACTGATCCAAAAAAGAGTCCCTGATAAGTAGCTTTAGCCGAATATTTACCATTAGCAGCCAGCCGAAAGATATGCGCTTGTCCTCTTTATCAAGGCATGATCAACTTGGGTCACTATGTCCCAAAGGCGCAGAAAGTCTGCAAGGGCTCCAAGTGATAAACTCTCACTAATATCATTAATCCATACATTATCTCTGATCACCTCATGAACTATCCTTTTGTTGATCAGCTTCTTAGGAATGGTCCCTAGAAGGCGAGGAGCAATATCCACTACCTGCTGCCCTCCCAGACATCGATCACTCCAGAAAAGGGTAGAGGCCCCATTTCAAACCTCAGAATTCATGGCCATTTTTAGAAAATCGCGGATTTTTCTTGGGACATGAAGAGGCAGAGGAGACCAGGGCCGATTTGGCTCAGTTTTTTGCAGCCAAGCCCAACGCATTTTTAAAGCCCAACCTAACTCGGTGATGTTGAAACTTGAAAATGCCCAGCCCTCCAAGCTCGCGGGGTCTGCACACTCTTCCCCAGGCCACAACACAATATCCACCCATGACATTTTTTCGACCACACCAAAGGAACCCTTTTCTAATTTTATCAATGTCCTTCATCGTTGCAGAAGGCAAATCCACAGTCATGGCAATGTAAATCAGCATCCCTGTCAAAACAGATTGCACCATAACACTTCTTCCTGCTTTAGTCAACAGATTAGTTTTCCATCCTGGGAGTTGATTAGTTATTTTGTCCACAATGGGTTGTATTTGCTCACTCTTTAATTTATGCAAAGAGAGGGGCAAACCAAGATATTTGCAAAGAAAACTAGATACTCCCTCTATTCCATTATATTAGTCGCTCTAGCATTCAATCACCTACATGACATATTCTCTGAATCAGGACATAAGTGGGCTTCAGATACATAAAAAAATCTATGAATTTAGACAATCCCAAACACTGCTGAGACAACCAATATAATGGGACAGAGGGGGTATCTCACAAGGCCAAAAATGTTGAATCGCCTCTAGATTGTCCTTGTGACACCTGATGAGATAGACACAAGATTTCTGGTTATTATTAAATAAACCAGAAACCTCTCCAAAAAGGTGAAGGATGTCTGAAACTATATTGATGTCCTCCGCCACAGGATGGATGAAAAGAACCACATCGTCAGCATAAAGAGAAACCCGGTGTTGCAACCACCTAGAAGAAAGAGGTTGCAACAAACCTTCTTCATTTGCTTTAGAGAAAAGTTGACTAAGCACATCCATGACAAGAACAAACAACGTCGAACAAAGAGGGTCTCCTTGTCGCAGCCCTCTTTTATGTGAAATGAGGCTTTCCGGGTGTCCATTAAAAAGCACACGAGTGGAGGAGGTGAGGAGCAGCCCAGAGATGACATCCCTCCAGACTTGCCCAAAGCCTAAATTTTGCAAGACTTCAATGAGAAAGGGCCATGAGACCGAATCAAAAGCTTTAGTAATATCCAGCTTGAGCATCAATTGTGGATGTCTCTGTTGGTGAAGAAACTTAGTTGTTTGCTAAACCAACATGAAATTATCCTAGATAAAGCGACCTTTAATAAAGGCATTTTGGTTTGGAGAGACCACATCATTAAGTCTTGATGCTAGACGACTAGCTAATAGCTTGGTGATTAGCTTTGCAAAGCTGTGAACAAGACTAATGGGTCTAAAATCTCTGACCTGATCAGCTCCATGCCTCCATCTTTCTTTAGGATTAAAGTGATGAATGCAGAGTTGAGTTTATAGAAATTATCAAATCTTCTGTTCCAAATGCCAACACCGCAGCCATAAGATCATCTTTATAAACAGAACAGCAAGTCTTATAAAATCTGCCAGTAAATCCATCCGGTCCAGGAGATTTATCCGAGGGCAAACAAATTATAGCATTGCAAACTTCTTGCTCAGTTATGGGGTTGTCCAGCTCTGGAAGGTTTGGATTTGGAGCGCCAGCAATTTCCAGAGCTCAATATATAATCGTAGAATACAAATATGGAACATTCTAGAAGCAAAATGGTATCCTACATGATGTTGCTCTTTCCTACCTTAAAATGAACTTCTAGTGCTGAATTGAATACATCTTCATCAAGTGAGAGCAAAAGCATTTTTGATGCACCACCACAAGCCAAAGAAAGTTGTGGATGCTTCTGCAGATTGGCTGTCTCAGCAACCGCTGAAGTAATCAACCCATTGATATCGAACTCAATTGAAGAATTGCCATAGTGTGGATCATTAATGAAAGTCAAGTTGAAGGCCGCGACGTCGTCCAAACTGATGGTCCTGGGGAGACCTTGCAGAAAGGAGTCCAGTTTCCCAGCGCCTTCAATGATATTTTCAGGTACTGCCTTCTCAACTGCAGCTTTAATATGATCTTCAAAAGCATTTATAAACCTTCAGACAAGTAGACAATACAACATAGTGGATTAAGTATGAAATTTTGCTTCTTGATGTGTCCAAGTACAATTATATAAAATCCAGGGAACTCTAGTAAACTATATATGTTTTTACATGCGTATGTACAGTGCGAACACATCATAGTTACCAATACAAAACATCAATATCATCTCTTTGCAGATGACATTTAAGTGTAAGCATCCAAGGAAAGGGCTCAAACCTAAACATAAACCCTCAATAGAATAGATTATCTTTACTCGATACATTACCCTCAGTTTAGTTAATATGACACATTTACTGAATTTAAAGGATAGTGAAATCAATGCAATGCAAAAATAAATACAGTAGATATCATAATTTTTGTCCAGGAGCTTGAGATGTAGCGCATGCCAGAAGGCACATAAAACATGCAGACCTCACTGGAATGTAGGTAAAACCATCAAAACAACCATGTATTGCAGCAAAAGATAAGTATTCTTTACTAAATGAGAGATCACTTTCAGACATTAACAGTGGGGGCTTCCCCTGCTGTTTTTTCATGTCCAAACAAATACACCAAATAGTCAATCATCAGACATTAATAAAATTTTACCTCGCCATATTTTTAAAAAGCAGTACATGAATCCATCTACAAAGTTGCAAAAGGAAAGCATACCCTTGATAAAACCAAGATGCTCCACCATCCAGGGATATCACTAGGTCCTTCACATAACAACCACACTGTGAAACAGACAGAGCCAAACTCCCATTCTTGTTCTTTATAACCATGGTTATCCCAACTTCCATTCCTTGAACCTTACAAATAAAGAGGGATAGTTTCTTCCTCTCAGTAAGCAGAATAAAAGATGTCAAAACTTTAAAGCTAGAGCACTAAGCATACTGTGTAGCATAAGTAGTGGCTAGATAAATCCTCAATAAAGAAAAAAAAACTATCCATCAAGAGTTGTTGCTGAAATACAAAAGAATTAGATTTTTCCCGATGGGGGTCAAATTATTAAAGAAGTGCAATTAAGGGGTAAATAAAGATTGGAATAGCCATAAATACCAGAACTGACAAGTTACCGATGTCCAGCCGGTACCGTGTCATGATAGGTTCCCAAACTAATAGTATTCGAAAGTAACCAGCCAAATAACGACCTAGAAACAATGATACCCACAATTGTTTTATACCGTGAGTTCATGATCATTCAAATATTTATTTACATAGTCCATCATTTTTTTTGTTAAAGTTGAAACATACAAGCCTATCTAGAACTGATTGATGATTGGTATCTTGAAAAAAAAATCTGATACCAGAAGATTTGCAGCATGATGCACCATTCTGACTTCAAACAGGAGATGCCATGTAGCATTTGTGTTACTGCCTTATCGGAAGACTATTCTTGATAGAAATAAGGGGAACTACAACTTAACTAAATATGAAAACTAATGAAGATCCCTGGAAGAAAGGCAGCCACGCTAATTTGATAGAAGCATGTAAACTCATGATGTCATTCCTATCCAACGTAAACCAATATCAACTGACGAAACGTTCTGTGCCACCATTAGTTGTGATTGAACTAATAAAGGATCTAAGGAGATAACTGTCCTACTAAAGCCCAAAATTTAGTCAAGATGTTATTAAGAGAGGTTCACAAGACCATCGTTAGAATTTGATATGAAGAAACTTCATCAAGAGAGTATATCCGTCCTTGTTAACTCTATATGCTCAGTTTTCTACAAGAAGCAAAATTGTCCCTTCGCTTGCAACAGCATAACAAGTCAAACATTTAAATATATATAAATATAACTATATAAGGTAACCTCAATTCCAAGCGAAGAATAGGACAGGTGTGAAACTGATTAGTATTCGGTGGCAGTTTAGGTAATTAATGAGACATATGGGGTAGAGCGGTGGTGATAGTAGGCATGCATACCATCACAGCCAACTATACAATACAACGTTTGTACAATTCACATAAAAATCTAAGCACAATCAGCAACAGCTATGGACACCCCTCCCCCTCCCAATTACCAGGATTGAGGCCGTTCCGCTGTCGGTGATCTCTATGGGAAACAACCACGAATCGTAGCAGTAGCTCCAATGCATACTGATGTTGGCGGTGATGCCGGAGGCGACGACGAGAAGGCCCGAGTCTCCGGGGAAGATAGTGGAGTTGTCCCCGACGTCTAGGTGGAATAGCGTGATGTTGGAGGCGGCAACGCGGATGCCGCCAAGGAAGGGCACGCGGACGGCCTTCTCCACCCCGGGGAGGCGAAGAGGGGTCAGCGACCGCACGGCCTCGCTGATAAGCACGTCCTTGGCGAAGGCCAGGCCCTTCTCCGCGACCGCGATGGAGACGTGCGCCTCGTCGGCACCGCTGGCAGACGCCGCCGCGGCAGCGATGAGGAGGAGGTGAAGGGGACAGAGACGAGTCATGATTGTTTTGGGGTGGACGCCTGGACTGTGGGAGCGTAGAAGGAAGGTGAAGTAGTGATTGAGTAGACGCTGCGCGGTAGGTTTACCCGATATTTTCTTTTACATAATTGAAATTTACCTAATGAGAATTAAGATCTGAAATATACTTGTTTATAATTTTTACTTAAAATTTGGATACCCGAAAAATCGAACTCATTTAGTTCCGCACAAACACACCACACTACGTGCAAGTCTCATACCTATTAACTAAAGTTCATTTTTTATATATTGATACATCATAAATTTACAATTACATTACAACAATACAAGTATTTCGAATTACCCAATCTGATTTTTAGACATGCTATCTAAATTAGTGATCCGGTAAATCAGGTCGGATAAATCGGATCTGAGTTCAGGCAAAATCGATTTTAGGTAATGGGTAGCAGGTTTTAGCTCCTTTTTCGTTGTGTATTAAACTTGTGGATGTAGGTCGTTTTTTCTCCTAATTTATTTGAACTTCTTTATTATAGTTCTAACTAGTTAGTTGAACTAGTTGTCCAGACATTTCTATGTTTCTATATATCATATAGGTAGATTTTTATATAGCACAAATAGACATAAGTTACAGTGGTAGAAGTCAAACACTTTATACCAAGGAAGTAGGGTTCGAATCCTCGCGGAAGAGAGAAAGTTTATCCACTCGCTATGCTCACTAGAGCAGACGACGCACGACGAAACACATAAAAATATACTAGCATCTACGATCTACTAGATATCATGTAATTATACACTCCTCAAATATATTTCATAATAAATTTAATAAAATTATCAAAGAAGTGCTTTTTAAGGCTATCTATATCCGATAATTATACACTACTTAAATATATTTCATAATAAATTTAATAAAATTATCAAAGAAGTGTATTTTTAGTGCTATTTCCAGCAGCTCTCTTATTTCATCTTTTATTCATCTCTTATTTCAAACTTTAATATAGTTGGCTTTGTTTTTCTTATCATACAAAGTCTTTCCTAGACGAGTCACCTCTTATCTTAGTTGCTCATTCAACATCGCAATCTCATCCGAATATATTTCTATAATAACATTCTTAACAAGAACTTGATTGTAGGGATTAGAATCATCAATTAAGTTAAGGCAAGAAGTAGAAGCATCTTTTTTTAATAATTTTACTAATTTCAACTAAACATGCCCTTGGGTGCTACCGATGTTTTCTAGCTTATTAATTAGCTCATTATTGTGAATGCTAAGAATTTTCATTTTCTCTATCAAGTTTTCAATTGTATCCTGAGAGCTAGCTAATTTAGCTTTAAGTTTTTCATTCTTTTTAACAAGACTATCATCGATAGTTGAGGATGGAGCTTTAGACCCTAATTGCTCAATTTTAGTTGTTAGCTCGCAATTCAAATTTGCAAATGTTTTAAATTTTCTATCAAACATTTATAATCATTTTGAGAGTTAATCAACTTATTTTTTAAAGATTTTAAGTTGAGCCTTTTGTTGAGTACACACATCCTCAAAAAACTTGACGACATATGCAAGTTCATCTAAGGAGGGCTTTCTCTCTCCCTCACACTCATCATTATTATCATCACTAGAGGATGGGATACTAGAATTACCTCTTGTCGTAAGACATTTGTGTGATGGTTGTGAGGAGTGTGATGAAGAGCGGTAACTGCGAGTCCTTAGAGGATCATCTTTGTTTGAAGAATCATCCCAAATTTTGATACTTGTAAGCGCTTTGCCTTCGCTCCTTCTCTTTTTGGGCCTTGGCTGCTTCGGTTTTCTCGTCTAACATTTTGCGGGGTTTTTGCTTTTTGGGCTGGACCGAAGGGTCTATGCTTAGATCATGCTTGATGATTGAGCGGCTGACGCCGACGAGGTCTAGGGCCGACCAAGTGAAGACTCCTTGTTGCGAGACAGGTAGGATAAAAGCTTGGCCTCTCTATCTTGGGTGAGATCTTCGCTGATTAATACTATCTGATTTGGTACTAAGGCGTCTAGAGGGACTTTTCTGGCCTAGTCGGTGCTTTGAATCTAGGCTTTGGTTGGTGTTGTGTCACACCTGGATTTAGGGGGGCAAACCCGAGTGCGACTCACATGTGTGATAGGATCAAGTCTCACACATATGATGACTTATGGTACAGAAACGAATGTCACATCTTTAATATATAATGGAGTTCTATACAAAATAGTTAAATAATTACATCATACGAATACAATGATCCAGCAACCATAGTTGACTGGGAGTTCTATACAAAATGAGAGTTCTATAGAAAATGAGAGCAAACAGCGTAAGAATATTCTACGTGATGTTATGATACCGTAGGTTCGAGAACCATAAAAATCAGAGTTATGGTCCAAGAGTTATGATTTTCTAAAGGTTTAAGTGTTAGATATAAAACAAATTAAGTGTATGAATTTAACCATATGTTTCATAATAAAATAGAGTTACTAGATGATAAACAATATTAATATGAATTTAATGCAACTGGAATAGATCAAAAAGGAGTTAAAATATAAAAGATATGGAGTATCTAAGTTTATAGATCTATTTTTATATTTTAAAATCGATTTTCTATACCTTTTGGACCGCGGGTGAGAAAAACAGAAGTCTCGGGGTTCATTTTATAAATTTTAGGACCTAGATGTTATGTTCTCTGAATATGGTGGACGACGGTTGATTTTGAAATAAGGCAGGGTCTCTTTTAGAAAAATCACACAGCGAAGGGGTATTGGTGAATTCTAGCCGTCCGATCAAACGTTAATGGCTCGGATTAGATTTTAAATAAAACCGAACTGGTATGCATTTGTGGCCTTCGGATCGTCGATCAACGACCATGATCTAGAACCCCTGAGATCTAATCATGTCCGTGTATAGGCCGCCCAACGGTCCGGATTTATCTCCTCGAATCGGTATGGCCAGATCTAATCATGGCCATTCACTTAGATCCGATGACTAGTACCCCATCTTCTTCCCCCCCAACGACCAACATCGACGGCACAATATTTCTCTGCAGTGGCGCCATGACCGTCGAATGCGCACTAGTGCAAAGGTGCTTCATCCTTGACAAACGGTGGTGAAAAACGAAGAGAAGACACAAGCTAAATTGGTAGAGGACCTCTTACTGGAGACAAAAACACTCATGATTATGTCCACGCATCCCAGTAGCTTGCGGCGTGGGGTGAAGTACGGCGATAAATTATTCACACCTCCATTGCTTCCGCGCCCAGCTGATTGTCTGTATGGGTTCGTTACACTTAGTTCCATACCCACGACCACTCCTGGGAGACGGAATACGGTCATCAGTGGCTATTGGCTATGGCGGCACGTCATCTCCCTCTCCCTGCTTCACATCTCGACGCCGCGACATGCTTGGTAGATGGACGAGGAGACCATCGAGGATCACATATATACACGCGAAAGGAGGGGGGTAAAGGTCTAATGGGTGCTCGACTAAACAACAACGCAGATCTAGGAAATTTGGCTTGGGTTTTGTCAGGTACCATAATTAGGGGTACCCCCAACACTCCTAAACTCGGATGGTAATCACCATCAGCGCAAACTGCAGAGACTGATGGGCGCAATTCAGGTCAAGGCTTCGTCTACTCAAGGGACGCAATCTCGCCTCGCCCGAGCCCAGCCTCGGGCGAGAACAGTAGTCCCACGCGAATTCACGCCTCGCCCGAGGGCCTCCTCAGCAACGGGCGCACCCTCGACTCGCCCGAAGCCCAGCTCGGGCAGGCTTCGTTGTGAAGCAACCTTGGCCAAATCACCTCACCAACCGACCGTATCGCAAGCGCATTCAATGCAAGGATCGCCTGGTGCCTTATCCTGACACGTGTGCCTCAGTCGGCAAGGTCGAAGTGACCGCAGTCACTTCGCCCTCCCACTGACTGACCTGACAGGAAAACAGCGCCGCTCGCCCCTCTCTGACTGCTATGCCACCCGCCAGGGTGAGGCTGACAGCAGCTGAGTCCAGCCTCAGGCGCAATAGGAAGCTCCGCCTTGCCCGACCCCAGGGCTCGACCCCCGCCTCGGCCTCGGAAGGTGGTCACCGCCTCGCCCGACCCTAGGGCTCGGCCTCAACCTCGACCCCCGAAGGTGGTCTCCGCCTCGCCCGACCCCAGGGCCCAGCCTCAACCTCGACCTCGGGAGGAATCGCGTCCGCGCCCGACCCCGGCCTTGGCCTCAGGAGGAGTCACCACCTCGCCCAACCTTGGGCTCGGACCAACCACGCCGCAGGGGGTACATCATTACCCTACCCCTAGCTAGCTCAGGCTACGAGGGAACAAGACCGGCGTCCCATCCAGGCTCGCCCCGGTAACAAGTAATGATAGCTCCCCGCGTGCGTCCATGACGACGGTGGTTCTCAGCCCCCTACGGAAGCAAGGAGACGTCAGCAAGGTCCCAGCAGCCCCGATGAAGCGTCCCGATCCTTTGGGACTCAAATGTGATACAATTACTAGTCCCAGGAGGCTAGTAAACACATTCTTTACTTCAAATAGTACAGAGTTTAGATAAATTTATTACAATACCGGGGTACAAGCTCGAGAGAGCCAAATAGAGAAGCGTAGTAGGAAAATACACTAGCCCAAGCCACAGGCAGAACTGGGTGCAGACACAGCCCCCTTTAATCAAGCATAGCAGAAAAGAAGTCCTCGGCTGCTGAAAAACATAAATAAATCTGGGTGAATACACTAGGTATTCCGCAAGCCCACCCCGCTCCCGTAGAGAGAAAGAGACCTATGATGTACTTGCTCAATTTGGTGGAGTTGTAGTCACTCATCATTTTCTTAGAGAGAGGCAGTTGCTTGAAGGTTTTCCCATGATATTATAAGTAACCAAAAACTCAACCACCACTGAGCTTCCCGCTCCAGTGGCTTTGTTTCTTCTTCAAAACCCTTTTTAAACACACCTTTTTTTCCTGTTAAGAAATTTAGAGAAAAAGGTCTAATTGCCATACCATACCAGACCCATCCATACCAGTGGACACGGACTATTCGAATAGATTTCAACTCTGCGCAGAGGGGTACACTTTACCCACTAGCCCGGTTTCTGCGATCTCACCGTCGCGAGACCCGAATGCCGGATCTCTTTCCTTACTCGTGTATCCTAACCTTAACGGTTATCCGGAAGGAGTCAGGCCACCACCATGCCCAAACCGGACAAAACTTTCCCCCTCCTTATCCTCCCGGTGCTCCCCAGCCTTCTTAACCCTGGGGTCGGACCTCACGAGTTCGGATTGAGTGACTGCCCACACAGTCTCGAGTGGTTGTACGACAAAGGAGTACAGGTAGTGAAATTGACAAACCGGTCCTTATATGAGGGGACAATCCTTCTGCTCACGCCTAAACCAGCTGAGCCAACACCTTAGGCCCTCCCCTAAACCAGGGAGTCCCTGATCATCCCACTCCCAGGGTGATGAGGGTGAGCACCCTTCATCGCAAAACTTTTCAAGAAGAGACTTTATTAGGGGAAACACTTTGCCCTTCTTTCCAAACCACATTTCGTACCCAGAAAGTATATGATAATGCGGGCCATCTCTCACTCACAATGCAATATTTCCCCGTGATTCCCGGCCTAGGTAGTAGTAGAGAGAATAGGTAATTTATGCATCAAGGGAAGGATGGACTTGCCTTCGTCGAAGCTTTCCTGGCACAGAAGTCCTACTTCCGGAAGTTCGGGCTCTGGTCCCTCTTCCGGGGCTACAGGTTCCGGATCAACGGTCCCCGCTTCTTCTAGGAAAACAGGCAATAAAACAATACATCAACAGGGATTTACAAATTATAGTGTGTCATTTTCTAACATCAATGTTGTATGAGACCTTTAGAACTTATTTGGATAATTTTTGGTGCATAAAATATTGAAGAATACTAATTAAATGGAAAAAAGGGGGTGAAAAAGAAAAGGAGAAGGGATTTCCCCTTATCTAGGCTGGGGGCAAGAATTCTGGCCCACCCCGGGCGCGAGCGCGCGCGCTGAGGCGCTTTCGGCCCAGCGGCGGCCCACGAGCGGGGGAACGGCACGGCCGTGGGAGGGGGGTGACGGCGTTGCGCGGGGCCCGCTTGTCAGCGAGAGGGGGGAGAGAAGGAACGGCGTTACGGTTGACGGGGGGGGTGAACCGGCCGTCCGCGGGGGAGGACCGGCCGCCGGTGAGCTCGGCGGCGGTTCGCCGCCGGTGACCCGGTTCTAGGACAATGCGCAGGTGTCTTAGCACGGGGAGGGGATGGCGGACCTAGAGGTGGGCTTAATTTGGTCAGAGGAGGTCGGGAGGGGGCGGCCCGCGGGGAGGTGGCGGAGCTTCGCGGCGGGGTTGCCGCCGGTGAGCTCTGGGCGAGCCGTCGAGGTGGGGGAGGGGTGTATTGTGTTCGCGGCAAGGTGAGGAAGCTGCTAGGCTAACTCAATTGCTTGCTGGGCTAACCGAGAGGGAGAGAGAAGAGGGGGAGGGACTCACCGGAGAGGGGAAAGACGACGGCGCTTCGCGGCTTGGGCTCGGGCGAGGGGAGGAGGGTGGTGGTCGAGGCTGGTGCGAGGAAGAAGGGGCTCGGGGCGAGCTTTTTATAGGCGCGCGGGGGCGAGGGGAGCGGTGGAGCTCCCTGACTCCGGCGAGCTTCCCGGTGCCGCCATTAATGGCGCACAGCACCGCCGAGGGGACGCTACGGCGGGGCAGTACTGGCGAGGACGCTGGTCAAGGGGAGGAGGACGGAGCGGTGCCAAACTTCCCTGTGCGGCGAGGAGACGGCGATGAAGAGACGGCGGTGAAGGACGGCGGTGAAGGGACGGCGGGCGTCGTATGCGGGGAGGATGACGAAGCGGCTGACCGGTGGGACCGGTCTGCCAGTGGAAGCGAGCGCGTAAGAGAGAGCGGCTGGCAGGTGGGGCTGGCTTGTCAGTGAGAGGGCGGCGGAGTGCAGAGCGGGCTGGCGCGCGCGCGGAGGCGGGCCGGGAGTGGGCCGAAAGGAGGAGTGCGGGCGCGGAAGGGGGGGGAGGAGCCGCGGGTTTGGGCCGAGAGCCGGCCCAGCAGGGGGAGGAGGAGGCTTTTCTCTTTTTCTTTTTACTCTCTAATTCCTATTTCTCTTTTTACATCTTTTTCTTTTGAACAAATAATTTAATAGATAATCTAGGTGCTGAAAAATAAAATCTAAGTGAGGTGCTCATATTCAAACAATGTGTATGCATATGTTGGAAAGAATCTAAGGGGGTTTTGGGATAGATAATAAGAAGGGGGGGGTTAGATTAGGGTTTCAAACCTGGGTTAGAAATTGGGATGCTACAAACCTACCCCACTTAAAGGAATCTCGCCCTCGAGATTCAGACGGGGCTTGAGAAAAGGTAAGGGTATTCCTTCCTCAGAGAGTCCTCACTTTCCCAGGTGGCTTCCTCTTCCCCATCTCTGCTCCACTGAACTTTACAGAGCTTCACTTCTGAATTGCGGGTCCTTCTGACTGCTGAGTCGAGAATCTTCACTGGCTTTTCCCGGTACTGGAGATCTTTTTGAATCTGAATTGCTTCTGCCTCGATACGGGTTTCTGGTACTTTTAGACATTTGCGGAGTTGAGACACATGGAACACATTGTGAATATCTGACATGGATTCTGGTAGCTCAAGACGGTATGCCACAGGTCCTATTCGGGAAATGACAGGGTAAGGACCGACGAAACGGGGTGCTAGCTTTCCTTTCATTTGGAACCTTTTGACACCACGCATCGGGGAAACCTTGAGATAAACAAAATCTCCTACCTCAAATCTGAGCTCCCTTCGCCTATTGTCTGCGTAACTCTTCTGTCGACTCTGAGCTTCAAGTAACCTTCTGCGGATCAAGGCAACTTTTTCTTCGGCTTCCTTAACAAAGTCGGGTCCTTCTAATGTTCTTTCCCCTACATTGGACCACATTAGGGGAGTCTGGCATTTTCTTCCATACAGTGCTTCGAAAGGTGACATTTTGATGCTGGCCTGATGGCTGTTGTTGTATGAGAACTCGGCGTATGGTAAACTAGACTCCCAATCTCTGTTGAAGGCTAAAACGCAGGCTCTGAGTAAATCTTCAAGGACCTTGTTGACTCTTTCCGTTTGACCATCTGACTGGGGGTGATAAGCAGTGCTGAAATCCAGCTTGGTGCCCAATGCTTGCTGAAGGCCCTTCCAAAATTTTGAAGTGAACTGCGTTCCTCTATCTGATACTATCTTCTGTGGAATGCCATGCAGCCTGACTATCTCCTTAAGGTATAATCGGGCGAGGGCTGCTCCTCCAAAAGTGGTCTTTACTGGAATGAAATGGGCCACCTTGGTGAGACGGTCGATGATTACCCATATGGAGTCATTTCCTCTTTGTGATCTGGGCAGTCCGGTGACGAAATCCATGCCTATTTCTTCCCACTTCCATTCGGGTATTGGGAGGGGTTGAAGCAGGCCTGCAGGCTTCTGATGTTCGGTCTTTGTTCGCTGGCAGGTGTCACATCGGGCCACATACTGTGCTATCTCCCTTTTCATCCCTTTCCACCAACACCTGGTCTTAAGGTCTAAGTACATCTTGGTGGTCCCTGGGTGGATAGAGTAAGCTGAGTTGTGGGCTTCATCGAGCAGGGTTTCTCGTGTTTCTCCCACTGGCACGCACAGGCGATCCTTGAACCAGAGGGCTCCTTGATTATCTGTCCTGAGGTCCGGGAGTTGCTCCTTTCGTGCTCTTTCCATAAGCTTGGTTGTTTCTGCGTCCAGGCGTTGGGCCTTGCATATGAGGTCTTCTAGATTTGGCTTGACTTCCAGGCTACCGTTGTCTCCCAGACATGCATTTAGCTGAGCTGATTCTTTCTTCCAATCTTCCAAAAAGTTTGCTCCTTTAACCCCGAAGGGTTTTCTGCTGAGGGCATCTGCTACCACGTTGGCCTTTCCGGGGTGGTAGTGGATTTCGAGGTCATAGTCTTTGATCAATTCGAGCCACCTTCTTTGACGGAGGTTGAGGTCCGGCTGCGTGAAGATGTACTTTAGACTCTTGTGATCAGTGAAGATGTGGCATTTGTTCCCAATCAGATAATGCCTCCAAATTTTTAGGGCGTGCACTATGGCTGCCAATTCCAGGTCGTGGGTAGGATAGTTCTGTTCGTGCGGCTTGAGCAAACGGGATGCATAAGCAATGACTTTCTCATTTTGCATTAAGACACACCCTAAGCCTTGCTTGGAAGCATCACAAAAGATGACGAAATCCTGGTGTATGTCTGGTAGGGTCAGGACTGGTGCAGTTGTAAGTTTCTCCTTGATGATTTGGAAACTTTCTTCACATTTGGGAGTCCATACAAACTTATTGTCTTTTTTGAGAAGTTCCGTCATGGGCTTTGCTATGCTGGAGAATCCCTTGATGAAGCGGCGATAATACCCTGCCATTCCCAGAAAGCTTCGAACTTCACTGACGTTAGATGGTTGCTTCCAATTTGAAACAGCTTCTACCTTAGATGGGTCCACTTCTATTCCTTCAGCAGTCAAGATATGCCCTAGGAAGGCTATCTTTTCCAACCAGAACTCACATTTGCTGAGCTTAGCGTAAAGTTGATGTGCTCTGAGTCTTCCGAGGACGGTTCGAAGGTGCTGCTCATGGTCCTTGCGACTCTTGGAATAGATGAGGATGTCGTCGATAAAAACCACGACAAACTTATCCAATTCTTCCATAAATACCTTATTCATGAGGTTCATGAAAAAGGCGGGTGCGTTGGTAAGTCCAAAAGGCATTACTGTGAATTCATATTGCCCGTATCTGGTGACGAATGCAGTTTTCTGAATGTCTGCTTCCTTAATCCTGAGTTGGTGATATCCTGACCTGAGATCTATCTTGGAGAAGTACTTGGCTCCTTGCAGTTGGTCGAATAGATCATCGATCCGGGGAAGAGGGTACTTATTCTTGATTGTAACCTCGTTCAAGGACCGATAATCAATACACATCCTCATACTCCCATCCTTTTTGGTAACGAAAAGAACGGGTGCTCCCCAGGGAGACGAACTGGGACGGATGTACCCTTTCTGTTGTAGTTCTGAAATCTGAAGCTTCAATTCTGCCAACTCAGTGGGGGCCATGCGGTATGGTCTCTTTGCGATGGGTGCGGTGCCGGGAATGAGATCTATATAGAACTCTACTTCTCTTTCTGGTGGCATCCCGGGTAACTCTTCTGGGAATACATCTTCAAACTCCTTGATTACAGACATGCTTTCTACTGCCAGATTAAATATCATTGGATCATTTGCGGGCGGTTGGGCTTGACAGGAAACTGCCTTTCCTTGGTGATCTATGAGAAGAATAGTCTTGCTTGCGCAGCTGATAACACCCTTGTGCCTAGCTAGCCAATCCATTCCTAGAATTACATCAATTCCTTGGGATGGCAAGATGGTTAAGTCTGCCAGGAACACTACCCCACTTAAAAGAATTCTGACTTGGGAACACCTGAGTTTGCACAGGAGGTCTGATCCCGGGGTTCGGGTGACCAAGGGGATAGCTAGAGGTGTAGAGGGTATGCCATGCTTTTCCACAAACTTAGCGGCTATAAATGAATGGGATGCTCCTGAATCAAAAAGCACAGAAGCGGGAGTAAATTCGACTAGGAACTCACCGAGCACTACTCCCGGGGCTTGCTGGGCTTCCTGAGCGTCGACGTGGTTGACCCGGGCCCTGCCCTGGTACTGAGCCCTGCTCTGCTGGCTGCTGGAAGGAAACGCCTTGGGGGCGGGTGCTGATGAAACCTTGGGGCCATTCACCGAGTTGGAGTAGGTTGGTCCTGGTGCCTTCAACTGGGGGCAGTTGTTCTTGAAGTGATTAGGGTCCCCGCAGTGCCAACAGGCATTTGCTGGCGGCTGGTTGCTTGCAACGGAGGGTGCCTGATGGGAGCTCTGACTCTGCTGACTGAAGCGTGATGGAGAGGGTCCAGATTGTTTATGAAAGCTTGGACCCCTGGGTGGGAGCCCAAAGGGTCGAGCTCTCTGGTGACGTTCTTGCTGTTGTGCTCGGAGGACCTGGAACTTTCTTTTGATGTGCCCTTTTTCTTCCTCTTTTGCTCTCTCCACTTGAATAGCTTTGTTGGAAAGGTGAGAGAAGCTGTGGAAGTCCTGGCTGGCGAGGATGGTCTTAAGCTCGGGTCTTAACCCTCTCAGAAAACGAGCCATCTTTCTGGCCTCGGTGCTGACATCCTCGGGCGCGTAGCGGGCCAACTCTGTGAACTTGTGCACATATTCACTGACTGTTCTTCCGCCTTGGGTTAGCTCCCGGAACTCATCCTCCTTGAGTTGAACTATCCCCTGGGGTACGTGGTGCTCACGGAAGGCTGCTTCAAATTCTGCCCATGTAGCGTCTCTGATGGCCTCACTGAAAGTATCCCACCATGCTAAAGCCATTCCTGAAAGTTGATGAGCTGCCAGCTGAATACGTTGATTCTCAGGACAAGCGATGGCGTCCAACTTCCTCTTGATTGTGTGAAGCCAGTCATCTGCATCGAGGGGATTGCTGGACCCCGCGAACGTGGGCGGCTTCAGTCTCAGGAATTCTCCCATCCTGTCCTGGGGTCTTCCACCGCCTGGGCGCTGGTTTTCTAGGCTTCGAGTGAGGACTTCAATGAGTCTGGTTTGATTGGCCAGAATTTGGGCTAGGTCTAGTGGTAGTTCTGGAGGTGCGGGGAGGTGGGTCTCACCCCCTTCTCCGCCAGCCTCTCCCTCAGCTCCTAGGGGAAGTCTTGCTCCAATCCCGGAGGCGGTAGGCGTGGTTCTATCCGAAGCCATCTGCCATGGGAAGAGAGTCACTATTATGCACATGCCATTTTTTTTAACTAGTTATTTTATTCATTACATCAAGCCATTACATTACATAGCATACCACTACCACAAGCTCGTCACACACGAGTGCTACCTAGGGTACCCCTGAACTCTTTCTCTAAAGTGTCCCCAAATTCCTTGAGAAGGTCATCAAGGCTGGCCAGGGACATGTCCTCGGCGTCGGACTGGTTTCTGGGAGGGTTTTCTTCCTGCTGCTCAGTCTGACATCCTTGGCTTTTGGTCTTCTTGCGGGTTTTCCTTGCGGGGGCGAGCTTCTTCAGTACCTTGTCGTAGTCCATTTTGAGGGTGCGGTAGGCTTCACGGGTGTTGGTCTCTTCGCCTTCAGCTAACGAGAGGCTCTCTTGGAGGGACGCTTTTTCTTCTGACAGTTCCCTGACTTTCTGTTCCAGGCTTTCCACCTGGGAGGTTAGGGAGGTGCAGTGGAGGGCGAGGTCATCATATTGGTTATCAAGGGTATGAAGATATCCAGCCATGTAGACAATGGTGGGATCATTCTCAATAGGATCTCCTCCTGATAGGGCCTGAAGTCTTTTCCTCCAGGTGGGGGTATTCTTGTTGCTGGGTGGAAAGTAGCGAAGGGGGGTTTCAATGATTACTTTGTTGTAGTTCTGGCACAGCTGTCGGAGGGCTTTTCGGGCGACATTTTGGCAAGCATCTAGGAAATGGACTCCGGTAAAAGTGACTTGGAAGGAACGTTGGTTGGGATAGCTTTGGCTTTCCCCCAGGTAGACTGCCATAGAGCATCTGATCATTCCGCCCTCGAAATGTTCCGTCCAGACGTATTCCGGCTTCTTGCGGATTCCCATGCGGAGCGCACAGCTTCGCAAGAGGCGGGGGAACCCTTCCACTTCTGAGCAGTAGGATGACTTAATGGCCAGAGAGTCTTCCATCTGGAATAGGAAAAGAAGGGTCTTGTTAAACCGGGGAAGGGAAGGAAAAACTTTTCCTGAGGTAAGGGGTATTTTCTTTCTAAGGTAAGTTTTAGGGTCAGGGCTGCGACCTACGGCCAGTCCTATGGGCTCTGATACCACCTGAAGCGTCCCGATCCTTTGGGACTCAAATGTGATACAATTACTAGTCCCAGGAGGCTAGTAAACACATTCTTTACTTCAAATAGTACAGAGTTTAGATAAATTTATTACAATACCGGGGTACAAGCTCGAGAGAGCCAAATAGAGAAGCGTAGTAGGAAAATACACTAGCCCAAGCCACAGGCAGAACTGGGTGCAGACACAGCCCCCTTTAATCAAGCATAGCAGAAAAGAAGTCCTCGGCTGCTGAAAAACATAAATAAATCTGGGTGAATACACTAGGTATTCCGCAAGCCCACCCCGCTCCCGTAGAGAGAAAGAGACCTATGATGTACATGCTCAATTTGGTGGAGTTGTAGTCACTCATCATTTTCTTAGAGAGAGGCAGTTGCTTGAAGGTTTTCCCATGATATTATAAGTAACCAAAAACTCAACCACCACTGAGCTTCCCGCTCCAGTGGCTTTGTTTCTTCTTCAAAACCCTTTTTAAACACACCTTTTTTTTCCTGTTAAGAAATTTAGAGAAAAAGGTCTAATTGCCATACCATACCAGACCCATCCATACCAGTGGACACGGACTATTCGAATAGATTTCAACTCTGCGCAGAGGGGTACACTTTACCCACTAGCCCGGTTTCTGCGATCTCACCGTCGCGAGACCCGAATGCCGGATCTCTTTCCTTACTCGTGTATCCTAACCTTAACGGTTATCCGGAAGGAGTCAGGCCACCACCATGCCCAAACCGGACAAAACTTTCCCCCTCCTTATCCTCCCGGTGCTCCCCAGCCTTCTTAACCCTGGGGTCGGACCTCACGAGTTCGGATTGAGTGACTGCCCACACAGTCTCGAGTGGTTGTACGACAAAGGAGTACAGGTAGTGAAATTGACAAACCGGTCCTTATATGAGGGGACAATCCTTCTGCTCACGCCTAAACCAGCTGAGCCAACACCTTAGGCCCTCCCCTAAACCAGGGAGTCCCTGATCATCCCACTCCCAGGGTGATGAGGGTGAGCACCCTTCATCGCAAAACTTTTCAAGAAGAGACTTTATTAGGGGAAACACTTTGCCCTTCTTTCCAAACCACATTTCGTACCCAGAAAGTATATGATAATGCGGGCCATCTCTCACTCACAATGCAATATTTCCCCGTGATTCCCGGCCTAGGTAGTAGTAGAGAGAATAGGTAATTTATGCATCAAGGGAAGGATGGACTTGCCTTCGTCGAAGCTTTCCTGGCACAGAAGTCCTACTTCCGGAAGTTCGGGCTCTGGTCCCTCTTCCGGGGCTACAGGTTCCGGATCAACGGTCCCCGCTTCTTCTAGGAAAACAGGCAATAAAACAATACATCAACAGGGATTTACAAATTATAGTGTGTCATTTTCTAACATCAATGTTGTATGAGACCTTTAGAACTTATTTGGATAATTTTTGGTGCATAAAATATTGAAGAATACTAATTAAATGGAAAAAGGGGGTGAAAAAGAAAAGGAGAAGGGATTTCCCCTTATCTGGGCTGGGGGCAAGAATTCTGGCCCACCCCGGGCGCGAGCGCGCGCGCTGAGGCGCTTTCGGCCCAGCGGCGGCCCACGAGCGGGGGAACGGCGCGGCCGTGGGAGGGGGGTGACGGCGTTGCGCGGGGCCCGCTTGTCAGCGAGAGGGGGAGAGAAGGAACGGCGTTACGGTTGACGGGGGGGGTGAACCGGCCGTCCGCGGGGGAGGACCGGCCGCCGGTGAGCTCGGCGGTGGTTCGCCGCCGGTGACCCGGTTCTAGGACAATGCGCAGGTGTCTTAGCACGGGGAGGGGATGGCGGACCTAGAGGTGGGCTTAATTTGGTCAGAGGAGGTCGGGAGGGGGCTGCCCGCGGGGAGGTGGCGGAGCTTCACGGCGGGGTTGCCGCCGGTGAGCTCTGGGCGAGCCGTCGAGGTGGGGGAGGGGTGTATTGTGTTCGCGGCAAGGTGAGGAAGCTGCTAGGCTAACTCAATTGCTTGCTGGGCTAACCGAGAGGGAGAGAGAAGAGGGGGAGGGACTCACCGGAGAGGGGAAAGACGACGGCGCTTCGCGGCTTGGGCTCGGGCGAGGGGAGGAGGGTGGTGGTCGAGGCTGGTGCGAGGAAGAAGGGGCTCGGGGCGAGCTTTTTATAGGCGCGCGGGGGCGAGGGGAGCGGTGGAGCTCCCTGACTCCGGCGAGCTTCCCGGTGCCGCCATTAATGGCGCACAGCGCCGCCGAGGGGACGCTACGGCGGGGCAGTACTGGCGAGGACGCTGGTCAAGGGGAGGAGGACGGAGCGGTGCCAAACTTCCCTGTGCGGCGAGGAGACGGCGATGAAGAGACGGCGGTGAAGGACGGCGGTGAAGGGACAGAGGGCGTCGTATGCGGGGAGGATGACGAAGCGGCTGACCGGTGGGACCGGTCTGCCAGTGGAAGCGAGCGCGTAAGAGAGAGCGGCTGGCAGGTGGGGCTGGCTTGTCAGTGAGAGGGCGGCGGAGTGCAGAGCGGGCTGGCGCGCGCGCGGAGGCGGGCCGGGAGTGGGCCGAAAGGAGGAGTGCGGGCGCGGAAGGGGGGGGGAGGAGCCGCGGGTTTGGGCCGAGAGCCGGCCCAGCAGGGGGAGGAGGAGGCTTTTCTCTTTTTCTTTTTACTCTCTAATTCCTATTTCTCTTTTTACATCTTTTTCTTTTGAACAAATAATTTAATAGATAATCTAGGTGCTGAAAAATAAAATCTAAGTGAGGTGCTCATATTCAAACAATGTGTATGCATATGTTGGAAAGAATCTAAGGGAGTTTTGGGATAGATAATAAGAAGGGGGGGGGTTAGATTAGGGTTTCAAACCTGGGTTAGAAATTGGGATGCTACACCCGACAACTGTGCTTCTACAGGGCTCAAACGCTCCTCCAACGGCCACGACATCGCGTACACAAGGCTATAGCACCTCTCCGACAGCCACGTTGGCATGTACATAAGGCTCTGGCTCCTCTCTGCCGGACACGTTAGCATATTGCTACACCCCCATTGTACATCTGGACCCACTCCTTGCATCTATAAAAGGAAGGGCCAGGGCCCTCATACGGGTGGGTGGTCGTGCGGGACTCCCTCTCTCCCTCGTGAACGCTTGTAACCCCTACTGCAAGCGCACCCACTCTGGCGCAGGATAACACGAGCCGCGGTTTCCCCCCCCCCCCTTTGTGTTCCATCTCGCGCCAACCCATCTAGGCTGGGGCACGCAGCGACAATTTTACTCGTCGGTCTAGGGACCCCCCGGGGTTGAAACGCCGATAGTTGGCGCGCCAGGTAGGGGCCTGCTGCGTGTTGACGAACAACTTCCCGTCGAGTTCCAGATGGGTAGTCTCCAGCAACCTCTTCGGCCTGGGACGCTGCTCCGTTTCGGGAGTCTCGAGTTCATGTCCCTCGACGACAGCTACGACATGGTACTCCTTTTTCCGCAGCGCGGCCGCGACAACGATGACCGTCAGCCCGCCCAGCGGCGGCGGACTCGGCGACGTCTTCCCCTCGTGGCGGAAGAGCAGCATCCGGGTTTGTCCCGTCGTCTTCCTCGCCGCAGGAGAAGGAGGCGGGGCAACCGTGGCCAAGCAGGAGGCGGCACCTCGTTGGCTGTCGAGCGAGTCAACGACGCCGGCACCCCGGCGGGGGACATGTCGGGCGTTGATCTCGCGCCTGAGACGACGACGAGCGTCGTTTCCCTGCAACACGCCAACCCCAAGCGGACAGATGACGCCAGCGCGCTCGCGAAGGGCTTGCTGGGCGTTAGCCTCGTACCTGAGATAACGGTGTAGTCCGTCCCCGACGCGACTTCGTCACCGTCCATCGATCGAGAGGTACCGTCCGTTTTCCACCCTGTGCCTTTTAGATTTAGCTTCGATCCACCAAGCGATCTCGCTTCGGTGAGTGCTTTCATAAAGGCATATCCTAACCTTCCGGGGTACCATATGTGGTCAACCTGGGACCGACTGACGGCCGTCTCGACCTACGGGCCCCCGGGTTCCGAGGAAGACGACGAGCTCAACTCTGGTTGGGATTTCTCCGGGCTCGGTAATCCTAGCGCCATGCGAGACTTCATGACCGCATGCGACTACTGCCTCTCCGATTGCTCCGATGATGGCCACAGCCTTGACGACGAAGGTTGTGGCCCAAGTCGCGAATGTTTCCACGTCGATCTAGAGGGTCACGACGAAGGCAACCACCTTGGTATGTCGGAGGACGATGATCCCTCTGGGCCTGCGCCTCGCGTTGACATCCTGCGGGAGCTAGCTGTGGTCCCAGTCCCTACGGGGGGTCAGGACACACAGCTCGAGCAAATCCGCGAGATGCAGGCCAAGCTCGACGAGGAAGCAGGACAACTTGTGCAGCTCCGGCAAAACATCGAGCAGGAGTGGGCAGGCCAAGCACTAGCCGGAGAAGCGCGTCATCAGGCCCAGGACGTCCAGCGCCGTATCGCTGACGATGTCAGGGCAAGGTTGCCCCCGGCTTCCAGTGGAGTCGGCCAGAACCTGGCTGCAGCGGTAATACTACTCCGAGCGATGCCGGAGCCATCCACCACCGAGGGGTGGCGTATCCAGGGAGAACTCAAGAATCTCCTGGAGGATGCCGCGGTCCGATGGGCCGAGAGCTCTGCCTCCTGAAGGCAAGGGTACCCCCGGAGCATCGCGCCACGACTTCCCGATTCATGCGGGAAGCCTCGGTCCACACCGAGCGCACGCGGGACGTGACGCCTGCAGCCCCGGGTCGCCTCGGCAACGAGCACCGCCGCCACGACCGTCGAGCCCGCCTCGACGAAAAGGTGCGCCGAGGCTACCACCCCAGGCGTGGGGGACGCTACGACAGTGAGGAGGATCGGAGCCCCTCGCCCGAACCACCTGGTCCGCAAGCCTTCAGCCGGGCCATACGACGGGCGCCGTTCCCGACCAGGTTCCGAGCCCCGACTACCATCACCAAGTACTCGGGGGAAACAAGGCCGGAACTGTGGCTTGCGGACTACCAGCTGGCCTGCCAGCTAGGTGGAACGGACGATGACAACCTCATCATCCACAACCTCCCCCTGTTCCTCTCCGACGCCGCCCGAGCCTGGCTGGAGCATCTGCCTCCTACGCAGATCTCCAACTGGGACGATCTGGTCAAAGCCTTCGCTGGAAACTTCCAGGGCACATACGTGCGCCCTGAGAACTCCTGGGATCTCTGAAGCTGCCGCCAGCAGCCAGGGAATCCCTGCGGGAGTATATCCGGCGATTTTCAAAGCAGCACACCGAGCTGCCAACATCACCGACTCGGATGTCATCGGCGTGTTCCTCGCCGGCACCACTTGCCGCGACCTGGTGAGCAAAGTGGGTCGCAAGACTCCCACCAGGGCGAGCGAGTTGATGGACATCGCCACCAAGTTCGCCTCTGGTCAGGAGGCGGTCGAGGCCATCTTCCGGAAGGACAAGCAGTCTCAGGGACGCCAGCAGGAAGACGTCCCCAAGGCGTCCGCCCAGCGCGGCACAAAGAAGAAGGCCAAGAAGAAGTCGCAAGCGAAGCGCGACGCCGCCGACGCAGATCTTGTCGCTGCCGCCGAGCACAGGAACCCTCGAAAGCCTCCCGGAGGGGCCAACCTGTTCGACAAGATGCTCAAGGAGTCGTGCCCCTATAATCAGGGTCCCGTCAAGCACACCCTTGAGGAATGCGTCATGCTTCGGCGCTACTTCCATAAGGTCGGGCCCCCGGCGGAAGGTGGCAAAGGCCAAGACAACAACAACAATGAGGGCAACAAGGCAGAGGAGTTCCCCGAGGTCCACGACTGTTTTATGATCTACGGTGGGCAAGTGGCGAACGCCTCGGCTCGGCACCGCAAGCAGGAGCGCCGGGAGGTCTGCTCGGTAAAGGTGGCGGCACCAGTCTACCTAGACTGGTCCGACAAGCCCATCACCTTCGACCAAGGCGACCACCCCGACCGCGTGCCGAGCCCAGGAAAGTACCCGCTCGTTGTCGACCCCGTCATTGGCAACATCAGGCTCACCAAGGTCCTCATGGACGGAGGCAACAACCTCAACATCATCTATGCCGAGACCCTCGGGCTCTTGCAAATCGATCTGTCCACGATCCGGGCCGGTGCGACGCCCTTTCACGGGATCATCCCCGGGAAGCGCGTCCAGCCCCTTGGACAACTCGATCTGCCCGTCTGCTTCGGGACTCCCTCCAACTTCCGAAAGGAAACCCTCACATTCGAGGTGGTCGGGTTCCGAGGAACCTACCACGCGGTGCTGGGGAGACTGTGCTATGCCAAGTTCATGGTCGTCCCCAACTACACCTACCTCAAGCTCAAGATGCCCGGTCCCAACGGGGTCATCACCGTTGGGTCCACGTACCGACACGCGTATGAATGCGACGTGGAGTGCGTGGCGTACGCTGAGGCCCTCGCCGAGTCCGCTGGAATGCCTCTCCAAGGAGGTGCCAGATGTGAAGCGCCACGCCGACAACTTCGAGCCGGCAGAGGTGATTAAGTCTGTCCCTCTCGACCCCAGCAACGATGCCTGCAAGCAAGTCTGGATCGGCTCCGAGCTCGACCCCAAATAAGAAGCAGTGCTCGTCGACTTTCTCCACGCGAACGCCGAGGTTTTTGCGTGGAGTCCCTCGGACATGCCTGGCATACCGAGGGATGTCGCCGAGCACTCGCTGGATATTCGAGCTGGAGCCCGACCCGTGAAGCAGCCTCTGCGCCGATTCGACGAAGAAAAGCGCAGAGCCATAGGCGAGGAGATCCACAAGCTGATGGCTGCGGGGTTCATCAAAGAGGTATTCCATCCCGAATGGTTAGCCAACCCTGTGATTGTGAAAAAGAAAGGTGGGAAATGGAGGATGTGTGTAGACTACACTAGTCTAAACAAAGCATGTCTGAAGGTTCCCTACCCTCTGCCTCGCATCGATCAAATCGTGGATTCCACTGCTGGGTGTGAAAACCTGTCATTCCTCGACGCCTATTCAGGGTATCACCAAATCAAGATGAAAGAGTCCGACCAGCTCGCGACTTCTTTCATCACACCTTTTGGCATGTACTGCTATATTACTATGCCATTTGGTTTGAGGAATGCAGGTGCGACATACCAAAGGTGCATGAACCACGTGTTCGGAGAGCACATCGGCCGAACGGTCGAGGCTTACGTCGATGACATCGTAGTCAAGACGAGGAAAGCCTCCGACCTCCTCTCTGACCTTGAAACGTCATTCAAGTGTCTGAGGGCGAAGGGCATGAAACTCAACCCCGAGAAATGTGTCTTCGGTCACCCGAGGCATGCTCCTGGGGTTCATCGTCTCCGAGCGGGGCATCGATGTAACACCCCTGGTGTTTATATTCCTCTCGACAACGAGTATAAATTTAAGCACGTAATATCAGTGGATAAAACAGATGCTAAATTTTAAATATCTTCGCCTATCGCGATTTTAATATCGCATCTGTTTCGTCGGTCGCGAGTTTGACATCGTTTTTATCTATCCGGGCTTGTCCTAAATTTTCGTGATGTTCGGAACATAGTTGTTCCGAAAATCGGTGCATCCGGTGATTATTTAAAATCGTCGCTCGCACGATACAAATTCGGAAGCCCGACCCACTCGGATGATTTTATCCCGAACAGATTAAGATGAACTCGACGACTAAGCTTTCAGTGTAAAATAATTTAGTCCACTTTTTGTTATCCGTGACATTGCGTCTACGGATTTTTAATCGAATTGCTTTCTAGTCGAATGTTCGGATAGTGGGCAAAGTTCGTCTAAATTTAACTGAAACGAATGCAAATGAAAATTAATCGATTAAGTCGAATTAGAAACATCACCTAATTATTTCGCTCTTGTTCGAGCGATCTCTACGAACTCTGTAGCGATAATATTATGGTGGACTGTTTAGAATAAATCAAACTTGAACTAAATGAAACCAGAACAGATGAAGTTATCTTTATCTTAAGTCGTATCAAATACAGTTTAAAATATTGGTCTCAATTTTTGTTGGGTTCGATCTGTGTGTTTATCGGACTTCGTGAATACTCACCAAATCAGACCCCATATAGGCATTGTGTCCGGACAACACATTGATACGGCTCATTTTGATTCTTCTAAATCCTAATCTGGGAACTTAGATTTTAATTATATTTATATTCATAGTTTCCGTTTTTTTAAAAAAAGAGGATAAGAACATATAAAAGAAAAGAAAATTTCTAATTCTATTTATCCCCACCGCATTAGGCTCTCACGTGGCGTGCTCATCCCAACCTGATCTTTCTCACACCTCTCCTTATCCTTTTCCTAGCTCGGCACCTGATGTGGGCATGCTTAGCCATACTCATTTTTCTAGCGTGTGTTTCTTTGGATTATCTCCCCACCGCTCTCTCCTTCACATAGATATTTGGAATACCTCTGTATGCATTCATCTCCAGCCTTATCCCCTCTACGTACAAATGTTCTCAGTTCTTCCACCAGTAGCCAAAGGTCTCACGTTGGCTTTGATGTCTCACGTCTCTTGCTCCCTCCATGCAAGTGCCCAGCCGCTGTCACCCATGGCCGTGCTCTGTATCTCTAGCCATCAGTCGTTCATCCTTGCTCCACCGTGCTCAACATCCAGGCTTCAGTCTCCTTGCCGCTGTCATGGTTCAGCTTTGGAGCTCGCCTCTACTGGCCCATGGCGCAGCATGTCGCCCAGATTCAAACTTCGTCGTGGTCCTCTAGCTCCTCGCCATCATGGCAGCCACTACTCCAGCTCGCGTCTATGGACGTCAGACCGTATCCCTCAAGCAGCTGCGTCTCTGTCATACTTTGGTCTTTGATCTCGCTGCTAGCAGACACCGGTTCTCATCCTCGCCAACCCCTGCTCGGCCCCAGCTCGATCTCCGCCTCGTCATCACCGGACTAAACCGGAATCCTTGCCGTGTTCGTGGATACCACATCGAATTTAGTCAGTGAAGTCCACGTGGTGCTCACCATGTGCTCGACACAACGGTAGAATTGGAAATCGTAGCTGTACTCGTGGCCTTCAGGACGTATTAAATTATTGGTGAGATGTCGTCGCTCTCGCTCTTCGTTTTAATATTTCTCATCAGTTTGGTATGCTTGCGCTATTAATGTGTGCCGGTGACGTGCGCGTAAATCGCAGTAGTGAATTAGTGCAAGAATAAAATTTGATCGTGTAGAATAGTGAAGTATAGTACGTCGCTCGTCCCGTATTTGGTATTATGCGCGGACCGGGAAGCGTCTTCGATTTCGTGGGTTCAAGTAGGATTTTAGTATGGCGAGCCGATTTGTTATTCCTGTTAGGCTGTTAGTCGCATTGTTAGATAGATTGAATAAATATGTGTGGTAGGATTTATAAAGCTAACAATAGGTTTAGTATCTCGAATGAGTGGTCGACAGGCTCCGTCAATGTTATGGTGTTAATTTTGCTTGTATGATAAAGTGATGCTTTGCTTTAATTGTCATCATATTATACATGTAATAAATAGTTAAACGAATTAAAAGAATGTAATGTCCTGTTTTAGTCATCATTATACTTGAGGTTTAAAGGTTGGTTAAGCATCATAGATAGATGTTGCTTGCTCCTCCTAGTATCTAGGAGTGAGTAACATAGATAAATTTGTTTCTATGCAAATCCAAGAATTTTATAGTAGGGAAATGTATTTAGGCACTTCAAGTCTTTTTCTTCTAAGTTGTAGATGCCCCAGGTTGATAAGTTTAAGTTATGGTAAAGTTAAGAAGATTTAGAGCTTAAGCATGGTTCATGAGTGCTTAATGTTTGAATTAGATCTGATTAAATAAGAAGTGTGAATATTATAGTTAGTCTTATATCGACAGCGGACGTTTCTTGTAATTGGTTCTAATAACTTGTTATTAGTTTGTAATCCTCAACCGTGTAAGATTGTCTAGTATTGTGCTAGTTCTTCTTATATTCATACATGTGCATTATGCATTTCATTTAGGTACGATAATTAATCACGTGATGCAGAAGACGACCCAAGTAAACCCCAGGATAATGCAGAGATTGGACATTTCCGCAAGATGACGTCGTCACTCGGACCAACTTGAAGATGGATAATCTGAAAGAGTGCTAAAACAAAGACTGATCGTCAAGTGATCGGCGTCTAACAAACACTAACCTAGTGTTACCCAGGCAAGCCCCGGTGCATTTGCCACCTCCTTGCTGTTTTAAAATTTTTTATCACCTTGTTTGATGCATTAGGTGATAGGAGTTGTGTGCTAAACCGTTGGTGCATTTCCTTTCTTGATTAAACAACCCTAATACCCGTTTTATGAAAATTTAGTGATGCTTACCCTGCTAATTAATTTAGGATTGTTTTTAAAAGATGATGTGTAACACGGGATATGGGAGTTTGTGAAATAAAATGACTTGTGATGATGAAGCCATTGTGGTCGCGATGATTTCATCATTCAAGTAGGGTACCTCTCTCAGGTATCAAGTTTTGGGAAATAATATGTAATGGAGACCAGACGTTGAGCGGGAAAGTTTGCCCGTCTGTGTCGATTAAGGACCGTTCGATGTAGGCCTGATGAGGTGAGACTTTGCAACTAGCCACATGCTCCGGTAAGCCTGAACCTGGCTATTCCATACGTGAAAAGACAACCGCGCACTGGGCGTGGGAGATGGTGGGAGTAGCGTGTACCCTCCTGGCTAGAGGCTGGATGGAGGAGTACTGTGCTCCCGGGTAGCGCGGACCGGTTCACGTTGTGGAGGATCTGTGGGAACGGTTGACATATGCAAGGGTTAAGTGCTACATATGTCGTGTGGTTAGGGATCCCCAGCTGGGTATAATCGGTTTGAATCGTCGTTGCTCCTCGGTCATGGAGACTCAACTCACTGACCACACATCGTAGTTTATAAGTGAAATAAGAATTTGGGTAAAAGAAAGCTAGACCAGGATAAGTGAATGCTCTAGATCTGGCAAATCTAGATTCAGGAAAAGTACTTAACTTGTGAAGTAAAATTTTGGCATAAGGATCCACTCATAGTAAGCTTTTCTGCAAAACAGAGTCTTTGATTCTTGATAAGCTATACCTTGAATCCCTCTAGCCAGCATACCCTTGAGAGTCTTTTCTTTAGTCGGGTAAGTCTTGCTGAGTAATTCCATACTCAGGGTTTTATTCCCTGTTGTTTTTCAGGTCTAGCTTTGTGATGTTGTTGATGGTGTTAAGTGCCGGTGGGCTCGGCCTTCTTATAAGTCTAAGTAACCCTTCTATACTTCTTATTGAGGATGGTCACTTGAGCTAGCATATATTTCAAACTTATACTTTTGTAATCACTCCGATAATCATAAAGTAAACTTGATGTAACTTGTAAAATTTGGTAATAAGATTTCCGCTACAAAATTATTAGTGTGTGATTTGTGTTTACTTAATCCTGCGGTCCTGGTTGTAAGTGGTTTATCCGGTGTCCTTGGGGCAATCGGACGGATCCTGTTAAGTTTTCTGGTGCACATGCATAACCGTCTGAGGTCTTTGAGACAAGGACAGGTGCATGTGGGCCCGATACCTTGGGAGGTTCTGCCACAGCTGGTATCGGAGCAAGAATAAGTATAATACAGTCACATACATATTTTCAAAACAAAGTTTTGGTTTTAGAAAACCTATTTTCAACTAAACACATGGTTTGGTTTGCAAAAAAAACTATAATGCTAGCGACATCCTCTATTAAGCCCTAAATTAAGGAATATCAGGTGGCTTAGTTTAAAACTACTAACCCACAACCGGGTGGGTATTGCATACATGTGTATTGTTATTTTTGAGGCCATTCAGTTTTGAATGGATCGACGCTCAAGGTAAGGTGACATGTGAGAGCATGACCGAACAAACGTCGGTCTAGGGGAGTGCTTAATTGTAGCGCTTGATTATATACATGTTTCCCATATGTATATATGAAGGCTGCGATGTGGAGTATTTACTTTTCTAGGAATTCAGTACCCCATGAATGTGTACGGGTATACAGACATGGGAATACTGAGAAGTGTAATGTACTTGTAACGACGCACCTACGCTCAGATAAGAAGGTAAGTTACCATAATGAGTTGCCCTATGGTTAAAGTGTGGCAACGGCGCCTATGCGTGGCTCGGCGCTTAATGAAGAGCTGGCCTCCATATAGCAATATATGGAGTATAAACTGTGATAAACTGTCTTGTGTGAATTGCATCATTGGGAAATTGGGTTGTGATGGATTCTTCTGCAGGTACACTAACCTCGAAAACGTATGTGTAGCTGACGACTAGCAAAATACCGGGAGAGTCGTAAGTATGCCACCGATATAGAACGTTATTGTCACAGTAAGTTGGCAAACTCGTGAGGACGTATAAGACGAGCATGCATCTTGATTGTTGCATCTTGTTTGTCACCTATACATCCAAAATGCTTTTCTTATCTTTATTCCAGTAAACCGTGATTGTGGATAATGTGGTGTAATGCTATAGTATGGACTTCAGTGAAATAGTTGTCCTCCATTCTTTAGGTAACCTGTTAAGGTCTTATATGGTGTTTGCTCTTGTGCTTGATGTGTCGATAGAAGGTTGGTGACTTGTTTGCCTAAACTCAAAACTAGGCTATGTTCTTATTTAGTGAGCCATGACCCAAAATTCAAGTTTTCCGTTATCACTCCATGACCAAACACATAAAAATAGATGCCTAGATAATTTCTTTGTTGGACCTAAAGTGTACCCGGACTTGAAACAAGAATCTCGAGTCATGTCTCCATCCTAAACCATATCCTTATTCAGTTGGTGCAAGCTGATGTACCTTATTCAATTCACCTGTTCTTAAGGATCGCCATGTTGCTTTATCAACCTAACCCAGAAAAGACATGTCCGAGTATTTTCTTGAATTTGATGCCTTTGGTTTCCCATATCTATCAAAGGCATACCAACTTAATTTGATGATTGTTTTCCCTCCGTATCTAATCAGATATTAATCCTTGACCTTGTAAAGTTGTAATCTCTATGATGGGCATAGAAATATGCTTGGGGCTGAATTAACAGTCTCCCATCATACTCCCTTCATCAACCAATTTAGGTTATGGCCACGCCTTGTTCATTTCATTGGGCCATAATCTCTTTGACTCTCTACTTGTAACCTTTCTTACAGGTAGAGTAACTCTTTGTAAATTGTCATCCTTGATCAGTTTATTGGTGTCACGCGAGATTTCTTATTGGTTATGTCTGGTATTGGTGTTATGACTAAAATTGATGATACTGTGACCAAACCGGGGACCTTCTGTGTGTGCGCACACATGGTTGTACTGCTCGGTACACGCTAGTATCACAATTAGTAGTCATAATCCATTATGAGATTATATCAATATGTTATCTTTGCACAACTTGTACTTACCACGTGAGATTCATTATTGGTGCCAGTTTTGTAATGGTGTCATGGTTAAGGACTTATGGTACCGCGGCGAAACTGAGGGCCTCCTGTGAATGCGCACACAGGATTTTGCTGCTTGGCGCGTGCCGGTACCGAAGTCTCTAGTCATGATCCATTATGGAATTACCCTGACGTGTGATCTTCCGTGGACTCCTTCCTTGAAATGATTTTGGTGTTGTTTGTCGAGGTGATCAAGCAACATCTGTCATCTCCATTAGATCAAAAGGGCATACCACTTTCATGTGTGGTCTTATTTCTTTTGATCTTGGTAGTGACTACTCATACAAGTTCCCTTTACGTCTTTTGGGTAAAGGTGAAGCCTTGGAGCTTTTTAGTGTTGAAAAACAACTGATTAGCTCTCAAAATAGAGATTTGGCTTTCCCTGCTGCTGAGATGCAGGAGTTTGTTCATTCGCTCTTTTATTTAATCCATGTATTCCCTAACCTAGTAGATGATTTATCTGGCATGAAGAAATGAATGAACAACCGGACCAAATGGATTTCTATCCAAGTGCATGATCTCCTGTTAACCAAAGTGAACTCTCAACCCTTGGCTTACCAATGGTATTGAGAGGACCTGCTCAATGTCAGAAGTAGTTCAACAAGTTGGTTTTACTAACTTGTAACTACATTGTGAACAAAGGTTGAGTTTAGAGGTCGTTTTATCGAGTTGTCTAAACTCACTTTGGTTCAACCCATCATAAGGAAGTATTTGCAAGAATTAAGTCGACCGATAACCACCTAATCATCGCCCTAGTCATGCCTCGATCGCCTCACATGTGCTTTTCCAGCATGTGTGATCAAGTAGATCCATGATTAGTGCTCGATAAAATGGATTGGTTGTGAAGGCAACATCTACAAATCCCTCCGCTGGTGATTTTCTCGAATCTATGTCACCTTTCACGGACTTGGATTCTTGGGCTTAACCACACGTCAACTGTGAGGTTGCTGACATTCACAACCGTCTCGTGCGCTATGAATTTATCATGACCACTTGTTGGTAAACCTCTTTCTGTGTGTTTTACCCAGGAGGTTGCATCTGGTTCTGTTTGGGTAAAATCGCGTATTTGCCGCTCGCTCAACACACTCAGATAGTACAGTGTCATCAGAAAAAGCAAACTGCACACATGGAACCTTATGTGTTCTTCTGGCAGATATCGTCTCTAATGGTGGACATCTTTAAATTAGTCTAAGACGATACATGTTATGTCCGCTAGAGAAACCATATTCTGAGACACTCGCCTTTGCTTGGAAATGTCTCACGATTATCGCTGGTATGGACATGGGTTACATGCTTCTGTACTCTTAAAAGTCTTTCACTCCAAATCTCGGGACGAGATTCTTTTAAGGGGGAAGGGCTGTAACACCCCTGGTGTTTATATTCCTCTCGACAACGAGTATAAATTTAAGCACGTAATATCAGTGGATAAAACAGATGCTAAATTTTAAATATCTTCGTCTATCGCGATTTTAATATCGCATCTGTTTTGTCGGTCGCGAGTTTGACATCGTTTTTATCTATCCGGGCTTGTCCTAAATTTTCGTGATGTTCGGAACATAGTTGTTCCGAAAATCGGTGCATCCGGTGATTATTTAAAATCGTCGCTCGTACGAATACAAATTCGGAAGCCCGACCTACTCGGATGATTTTATCCCAACAGATTAAGATGAACTCGACGACTAAGCTTTCAGTGTAAAATAATTTAGTCCACTTTTTGTTATCCGAGACATTGCGTCTATGGATTTTTAATCGAATTGCTTTCTAGTCGAATGTTCGGATAGCGGGCAAAATTCGTCTAAATTTAACTGAAACGAATGCAAATGAAAATTAATCGATTAAGTCGAATTAGAAACATCACCTAATTATTTCGCTCTTGTTCGAGCGATCTCTACGAACTCTGTAGCGATAATATTATGGTGGACTGTTTAGAATAAATCAAACTTGAACTAAATGAAACCAGAACAGATGAAGTTATCTTTATCTTAAGTCGTATCAAATACAGTTTAAAATATTGGTCCCAATTTTTGTTGGGTTCGATCTGTGTGTTTATCGGACTTCGTGAATACTCACCAAATCAGACCCCATATAGGCATTGTGTCCGGACAACACATTGATACGGCTCATTTTGATTCTTCTAAATCCTAATCTGGGAGCTTAGATTTTAATTATATTTATATTCATAATATTTATATTCATAGTTTCCGTTTTTTTTAAAAGAGGATAAGAACATATAAAAGGAAAGAAAATTTCTAATTCTATTTATCCCCACCGCATTAGGCTCTCACGTGGCGTGCTCATCCCCAACCTGATATTTCTCACACCTCTCCTTATCCTTTTCCCAGCTCGGCACCTGATGTGGGCATGCTTAGCCATACTCATTTTTCTAGCGTGTGTTTCTTTGGATTATCTCCCCACCGCTCTCTCCTTCACATAGATATTTGGAATACCTCTGTATGCATTCATCTCCAGCCTTATCCCCTCTACGTACAAATGTTCTCAGTTCTTCCACCACACTACCGGAATCCGAGGCTTTGCCGAGTGTGGGCTTCTTTGCCGAGTGCCTTTTGTCGGGCACTCGGCAAAGAAAGCTTTGCCGAGTGCCGCTCTCGGTACAGTTAGGCACTCGGCAAATCGTGCTTTGCCGAGAGCTGAACACTCGGCACCGAACGGCACTCGGCAAAGATAACTTTGCCGAGTGTCAAACACTCGGCAAACGGCCGTCAGCGACCGTCCCAAAACTGACGGTTGTTAGTCTTTGCCGAGTGTCCGCCGTTGGCTCTCGGCAAAGATGTTCTGTACCGAGTGTCACATAGCAGGCACTCGGCAAAGCATACTTTGCCGAGTGTCATAACTGGACACTCGGCAAAGTATATTTTTATTTTTTTTATTTTTTGCAACCAAACTTTTTGTGGTGTGTTCCTACACTATGTATACCTACATGTATCATTTGTGGACAATTTTAACAGAGTTTTCAATCGTTAGTAGATTTAGTTCGTTTATTTGAATTTCTTCGAAAAATTTAGATTTGAACTGTAGGTCACTCGAAACTTGGAAAACCGTGCATGCAAAAATGATATTCATGTTACTTAGCATAAGTTACGACCGATTCCAGGAGCGGACCGGAAACTTCGAGCAACATGCTCACTAAACATGGCCGTGAACTTGCCATACACATGTTTAAAAATTGTATAAAACACAAACAAAGTCAGAAAATCCTGAAACTTGTTCACGTGTCATGATATCATATGTACAGGCTGCGATAAAAATTTTAGAATGTTTGGAGAAAGTTGTGGGACACTATGTGTAGAAACCTAAGAGAACTACACATGAAATCAGATTTCATGTGTAGTTCTCTTAGGTTTCTACACATAGTGTCCCACAACTTTCTCCAAACATTCTAAAATTTTTATCGCAGCCTGTACATATGATATCATGACACGTGAACAAGTTTCAGGATTTTCTGACTTTGTTTGTGTTTTATACAATTTTTAAACATGTGTATGGCAAGTTCACGGCCATGTTTAGTGAGCATGTTGCTCGAAGTTTCTGGTCCGCTCCTGGAATCGGCCGTAACTTATGCTAAGTAACATGAATATCATTTTTGCATGCACAGTTTTCCAAGTTTCGAGTGACCTACAGTTCAAATCTAAATTTTCCGAAGAAATTCAAATAAACGAACTAAATCTACTAACGATTGAAAACTCTGTTAAAATTGTCCACAAATGATACATGTAGGTATACATAGTGTAGGAACACACCACAAAAAGTTTGGTTGCAAAAAATAAAAAAAATACAAAATACTTTGCCGAGTGCTGTCCAGTTAACACTCGGCAAAGACAACTTTGCCGAGTGCCTCTCCTTGGGCACTCGACAAAGCCTGTACAACACATCTTTGCCGAGTGCTCTACAGCTAGCACTCGGCAAAGGAGACTTTGCCGAGTGCCCGAGATCCAGCACTCGGCAAAGTTTATTTTTTAATTTTTAAAAAATCTTTGCCGAGTGCCGGATCGCGGGCACTCGGCAAAGAACGTTTTAATACCGTAAAAACGCCCGCACTCCCTGTCTCTCTCTCACTCTCACTTTCTCTCTTTCTCTGCCCCCAACCCGCCGCCGCCCGCCGGAGCGCCGCCGTCGCTCGCCGAGACCGCCCCCAACCCGCTGTCGCCCGCCGGAGCGCCGCCGTCGCTCGCCGAGCCCGCCCCCAACCCGCCGTCGCGCCCGCCGGAGCTCGCCGTCGCGCCCGCCGGAGCCCGCCCCCAACCCGCCGTCCGCCCGCCGTTCTTGCGCCACCCGCCGTCGCACGCCGTCGCGCCGCTCGAGCCGCCCGCCGTCGCGCCGCTCGAGCCGCCAGCCGTCGCGCCCGCCGTCCGCCCGCCGTCGCGCAGTCTGCCCGCTCGCCGCCGTCCGCGCCGCGTCGTCTGCCCGCTCGTCGCCGTCTGCGTCGCACACATCTTTGCACTCCAGCAGCAGGTACGTATACTAGGCAATAGAGAATATATATGCACTAATTCACATTTGTTGATATACATAAGTAGTTCCACCTCACAATAAAAGCGATAGTAGCACAGTAGCGCAGTACGTATAAAGTTTATATATAATGTTTGTGTGGCGATAGATATGATTGTGTACGGGTCCTAGTTTTAGTTGTATGCCGATTATATATGATTGTGTGATGGTGGATATGGATGTCGATTAAATGTGATTGTCGGCCATCGTGCCGTTGATATATGTGTGAATGTCAGCCATCGTGCTGTTACTTTTATTTGCAGGTTTTGGAAACCTCCCCGTGCAGGGGAGGTGCTGCCGAATTTTTTTGTTGACATACTTGTTTATTTTTTTGCAGAGGTCTTCCTAGCCGCTGCGGGTCTGCCTCGCGTCGCCACTGCACCGACCCGCCACAGCCCCACTAGCCTGACTCCACCGCCACCCTAGGTATAACCTCTACAATCCTGACAAGATGGTTCACGCATCCGATGGTGAAGCATGGACCCACTTTGATGTCATTCACCATGAGAAAGCTAAAGAGGCTCGTAATGTTCGTGTTGCGCTGGCCACAGATGGGTTCAATCCCTATGGAATGACCGCTGCCCCATACACATGTTGGCCTGTGTTCGTTATCCCCATCAATCTCCCCCCCCGGCGTATGCTTTCAAAGACAGAACATATTCGTGTCGTTGATAATTCCTGGACACCCGGGGAATAAAATGGGCGTGTACATGGAGCCTTTGATTGATGAATTGGTCCGTGCTTGGGAGGAAGGGGTATGGACGTACGACCGAGCTACGAAGACAAACTTCAAAATGCATGTTTGGTACCAGTACTCCATGCATGACTTTCCGGCGTACGAGCTATTTTGCGCCTGGTGTGTTCACGGTAAGTTCCCATGCCCAGTTTGCAAGGAAGCTCTTAGGTTCATTTGGTTGAAGAAGGGTGGCAAATATTCGTCATTCGATAAACATCGACAATTTCTCCCTCCTGACCATGCATTCCGACTAGACATCAAGAACTTTACGAAAGGTGTCGTGGTGACAGACCGCCCACCTGCAATGATGACTGGTGCCGAAGTTCACGAAGAGATAGATGGTCTCGTGGCCAACCCAGAAGGTGGTTTTGTGGGATATGGTGAGCAACATATGTGGACACATAAGTCGGGATTGACTCGGCTCCCCTATTATGATGACCTGCTCCTTCCACACAACATTGACGTGATGCACACTGAAAAGAATGTCGCCGAGGCACTTTGGGCAACAATTATGGAGATTCCTGATAAGTCAAAGGATAACGTAAAGGCAAGAGTGGATCTGGCAGAGTTATGTGATAGACCAAACCAAGAGATGAAGCCGCCTAGTGGTGGTAAGACATGGAGAAGGCCTAAGGCTGATTTTGTCCTGAGCAGGGCCCAGAGGAAGGAAGTACTAGAGTGGATCAAGATGTTAATGTTCCCTGATGGGTATGCAGCTAACCTTAGTAGGGGGGTGAACTTATCTACTCTGCGAGTCTTAGGGATGAAGAGTCATGACTTCCACATATGGATTGAACGAATTCTTCCGGCGATGGTTCGAGGCTATGTCCCTGAGCATGTCTGGCTAGCGCTTGCTGAGTTGAGCTATTTCTTCCGCCAGCTTTGTGCAAAAGAGTTAGCTCGGACCATGATTGCAGACTTGGAAAGGATGGCACCCGTGTTACTATGTAAGCTGGAGAAGATCTTTCCACCCGGCTTCTTCAATCCGATGCAGCATTTGATTATTCATCTCCCGTATGAGGCACGAATGGGGGGGCCCGTGCAGGGACGTTGGTGCTATCCAATCGAGAGATGTCTAAAGACTATCCGAAAGAAATGTAGAAATAAATGCAAAATCGAGGCTTCCATTGCAGAGGCATACATACTGGAGGAGGTGTCAAACTTCACAACAACTTACTATGGTGACAAACTGCCGAGCGTGCATAATCCACCCCCTCGTTACAATGATGGCGACAATGAATCGAATCTCAGCATTTTTCGAGGGCAACTCGGAAGCGCAAGTGGTTCGACCACCAAGACCCTGAGACATGAAGAGTGGCGCCATATCATGCTATATGTATTGACCAACCTTGAAGAGGTGACGCCATACATGGAGCAATTTCTTCATGAATTCTGGCGTCGATCAAGGGACCCAACTCCACAGGAATATGATACCCTTCTTCGAAAGGGTGCAGGAAATGGATTGCCCGATTTCATTTCCTGGTTTAAACGTAAGGTACGTGCTTAGTTTGTCATTTGAAGTTGCTCTTACGTGCGAATAATATAACAATCTAGCGTGTTTGAACTTGCAGGGCCAAAGAGAGCCGTCTATGAGTGCCGAGTTGAGACAAGTAGCCAATGGCTTTGCCTATAGGGTCAGGAAATTTTCTGGGTATGACATCAATGGATACCGTTTTCGCACAACAAGCTACGACCAAAGCCGGCCCAATCGAAAAACCACGTGTTCTGGAGTCTATACGCCCGGGCTTGACGAGGTCGAGTATTATGGAAGAATTGAAGATATATATGAACTCAATTTTTATGGTTCCAAACCTCTTACTCCAGTGATATTCAAATGTCATTGGTTTGACCCTGATGTTACGAGACGGACACATTCTAATCTTGGGCTAGTCGAAATTCGACAGGATTCCACCTTACCAGGAGACGATGTCTATATTGTGGCCCAACAGGCCACACAAGTGTATTATCTTCCATATGCGTGCCAAACGAAACAACATCTTAAGGGTTGGGATGTTGTGTATAAGGTATCACCGCACGCTAAATTACCTGTTCCAAACGATGAAGATTATAACTTAGACCCGGACACATATGACGGAGAGTTCTTCCAAGAAGATGGGCTCGAAGGGCAATTTGAGATAGACTTAACCGAAGCGATCGGAATGGAAGTAGATATTGAAATGGTTGTTGATGACGAGGATGATGAGGTGCAAAATGAGAATGACTTAGAAATACTTGAAGGCAATGCCAATGAAGAAATTGCGCCTTCTGATGATGTCGACTATGAAATGGTTGATAGTGATGATGACACTTATGATCCGGCTAACCCGGACACATATGAAGATTATTTTTAATCGATGTAATGCTATATTTCATTTATTTTGCATATGTTTCTAAATACATATTTTTTATTTGTGCTTAATTGTTTACTCTTAATTGCAGGTTGTTGGACAAAGATGGTGGGCGGTGGGACGAGGACGAGGAGGGGGAGGGGGAGGGGGAGGAGGAGCACCCGTAGGACGGAGGAGGAGGCGCAGCAGGACGACGCCGTACAGCAGCAGGTGGAGCAGCAAGCCGCTGTCGATGCGGCACAGCAGGACGACGACGATGCGGCGCAGCAGGACGACGACGACGACGACGCCGCTCAGCAGGACGTCTCAGGTTCTGGCTCCTCAGGTTCGAGGAGTATCTACCTGCGAGGTCCCGCGAGCCTCCCTAAGCGACCCATACTTCGTGACAGACGTCCGCTGATACGACCCGATGGAGAGAGGTAGGTAACTTTAGATATTGTTGCTGCCTTTTCATATTATATGTTCAAATTAATAATAGAAACTAATACTTCATCTTAATCACTTGGACAGGTCTTGGATGGTTTTGGAGACTGCAGGGGGTCACGGCCGCAACCCCAATGGCATCCTGGGCCTTCTATGCCGGGAACACTTCCCTGGACTTGTCGAGTACGCCGGAGTGACGAGCCCAGCATACACCTTCGACCACTACGCCGTCGCCCCCGATGCAGTAGATCGGGACGGCAGACAATTCAACAACAAGGCGGAGCGGGTGAAGCAAGAGCTGTGGGTAAGTCTTCATCGCACTATATTGTTTAATAAGTCGCATTTGTTGCATATTCTTGAAATAATGTATGGATACATCGTCTTTGTGTATGTAGGATTTCTTCAGGTGCGATGCTGGATATGAGGCCAGGGCGGATGTGGTGTCTACGACATGCTGTAAGAAGCTCGTCGTGGACATGCACTACGAGGCGCGCATCCAGGCCATCGTCACTTACCACGGCTCCGTCCTTGGGGAGAAGGTGAACAAGAAGGATGCCCGAACCATGTCGTTGACTCCGGACCAGTACTTGCAGGTAAATACAAAACTTTATTATTGGTACTAAATATGCTTATTTTTTTCTTCTGATATGCTGTGTACTTATATTTTTTTAGATGATTCCTCATTGGTGCGCCGCGCATCCTGAGTGCTGGGAGCAGATGGTGCAGAGGTGGTGCTCGGCTGAGTGGGATGAGGCGCACAACGCTAGCCGGGAACGGCGTTTGCTGATGCAAGGTCCCTCCCACCATCAAGGCAGCCGCAGCCTGGGCAAATACGCGGAAGCATGGGTACGCGCTCTTTTTTATTTAGGTATATAACTTTCGATTAGACATGATTTCTAACCATCTCGTTGGTTTTCTCGCAGTCGGCGGCACATGGTGGCGCGCCTTGCTCCACGTTCTCGGCATATGCCATGGCCCACAAGGGGAAGGCGACGTCCGACGTCACCTACAACCCGGATGACGGGCCCGAGGCGTACACCAACCCCGCCATCCACAGCCGACTCAGTGAGTACACCGCCATGGCCAAGGAGGTCCATGGGCCAGATTACGATCCGAGGACCGAGGACATCGACGGAGATGTCCTCATGAGGGTCGGAGGAGGCAAGAGGCATGGGCGGTACTGGATTGCCGACGGGGCAATCGACTCGTCCTCCACTCCCACTCTCTCTCAGGTGCGAGCAAGGAGCACGAGCGCGAGCCCAGCCATACGACCTCGGCAGGACACCTCACAGCATCGTATCCAGCAACTCCAGGTTATTCCTTATCTATTCATCGTTCATTGATTTTTATATATCTTCTCTTTGCATTATCGTAACATTAGGGCGAAATATTACAGACTCAGCTAGATGATGAGAGGAGGCAACGTGAGGAGCTAGAGAAGAGGATGGCGGAGATGTTCGTGTACATGCAGAGCCTTGGCGCCACACAGGGTCATGCTCCACCACCTCCGTTGTTCCCTGCAGCTGACCCTACAGAGTTCACTACTCCTGTGAGTATCAAAATTTTAGTACTGCATGATATATATTCATATGTTCTCACACATACAATCTCTTCTCTGTGCAGGGTCAATCGGCGGCGTCGAACAACCCTCATGCTTCGTCCAGCCCTTCGCCGAACCAGTCCAGATGCCCACCTCGTTGATGATTTGTTTTGTGATGATCCAGACTTACCTTTATGAGTGTTGGTGATGTTAGTTACACTTTATCTTGTGAGATACTTGGTGATGTTAGTGATGATGCAGACTTGTATCTGTTTTGTGATGATCCTGACTTTAGTGTGATCTGTTTTGTGAGACTTTGTGATATATATGGTGTTGATGATAAATGTGTTCATTCTGTGATGTGCTTGATATATAATGTGATGTGAATGATATATATCTTTTGTTTGTTTGGATGGAACAACAAAAGCAAATAAAAAAGGGACATCCTGGTCACTTTGCCGAGTGTAACACTCGGCAAAGGGTGGCTTTGCCGAGTGCTATGACCATGGCACTCGGCAAAGAAGGGAACCTGGGAACCGGTAAAGACATCTTTGCCGAGTGCTGACAGTGGCACTCGGCAAAGAAGGAAACCTGGGAACCGGCAAAGATATCTTTGCCGAGTGCTTTTGCCAAGACACTCGGCAAAGATACTGGCAAAGGGGCCCACTGGAGGGTTCTTTGCCGAGTGCCAGGCCACCAGACACTCGGCAAAGAAACCTTCTTTGCCGAGTGCCATTAGGGCTCTCGGCACAGGGACTGACTGTGGGGTCCACTGGACCAGTCTTTGCCGAGTGTCGCCGTAGGCACTCGGCAAAGGATCCGTCACCGTTACTTGGCGCCGTGACGGTGACTTTTCTTTGCCGAGTGCCAAATGGCACTCGGCAAAGACTTTGCCGAGTGCCCGACAAAAAGTACTCGGCAAAGAAGCTGTTGCCGATGTACAGTTCGCCGAGCGTTCTTTGCCGAGTGTTACACTCGGCAAAGCCTTTGCCGAGTGTAAAATAGCCTTTGCCGTGTGTTTAGAACACACGGCAAAGAAGCTGATTCCGGTAGTGCCAGTAGCCAAAGGTCTCACGTTGGCTTTGATGTCTCACGTCTCTTGCTCCCTCCATGCAAGTGCCTAGCCGCTGTCACCCATGGCCGTGCTCTGTATCTCTAGCCATCAGTCGTTCATCCTTGCTCCACCGTGCTCAACATCCAGGCTTCAATCTCCTTGCCGCTGTCATGGTTCAGCTTTGGAGCTCGCCTCTACTGGCCCATGGCGCAGCATGTCGCCCAGATTCAAACTTCGTCGTGGTCCTCTAGCTCCTCGCCATCATGGCAGCCACTACTCCAGCTCGCGTCTATGGACGTCAGACCGTATCCCTCAAGCAGCTGCGTCTCTGTCATACTTTGGTCTTTGATCTCGCTGCTAGCAGACACCGGTTCTCATCCTCGCCAACCCCTGCTCGGCCCCAGCTCGATCTCCGCCTCGTCATCACCGGGCTGAACCGGAATCCTTGCCGTGTTCACGGATACCACGTCGAATTTAGTCAGTGAAGTCCGCGTGGTGCTCACCATGTGCTCGACAAAATGGTAGAATTGGATATCATAGTTGTGCTCGTGGCCTTCAGGACGTATTAAATTATTGGTGATATGTCGTCGCTCTCGCTCTTCGTTTTAATATTTCTCATCAGTTTGGTATGCTTGCGCTATTAATGTGTGCCGGTGACGTGCGCGTAAATCACAGTAGTGAATTAGTGCAAGAATAAAATTTGATCGTGTAGAATAGTGAAGTCTAGTACGTCGCTCGTCCCGTATTTGGTATTATGCGCGGACCGGGAAGCGTCTTCGATTTCGTGGGTTTAAGTAGGATTTTAGTATGGCGAGCCGATTTGTTATTCCTGTTAAGCTGTTAGTCGCATTGTTAGATAGATTGAATAAATATGTGTGGTAGGATTTATAAAGCTAACAATAGGATTAGTATCTCGAATAAGTGGTCGACAGGCTCCGTCAATGTTATGGTGTTAATTTTGCTTGTATGATAAAGTGATGCTTTGCTTTAATTGTCATCATATTATACATGTAATAAATAGCTAAACGAATTAAAAGAATGTAATGTCCTGTTTTAGTCATCATTATACTTGAGGTTTAATGGTTGGTTAAACATCATAGATAGATGTTGCTTGCTCCTCCTAGTATCTAGGAGTGAGTAACATAGATAAATTTGTTTCTATGCAAATCCGAGAATTTTATAGTAGGGAAATGTATTTAGGCACTTCAAGTCTTTTTCTTCTAAGTTGTAGATGCCCCAGGTTGATAAGTTTAAGTTATGGTAAAGTTAAGAAGATTTAGAGCTTAAGCATGGTTCATGAGTGCTTAATGTTTGAATTAGATCTGATTAAATAAGAAGCGTGAATATTATAGTTAGTCTTATATCGACAGCGGACGTTTCTTGTAATTGGTTCTAATAACTTGTTATTAGTGTGTAATCCTCAACCGTGTATGATTGTCTAGTATTGTGCTAGTTCTTCTTATATTCATACATGTGCATTATGCATTTCATTTAGGTACGATAATTAATCACGTGATGCAGAAGACGACCCAAGTAAACCCCAGGATAATGCAGAGATTGGACATTTCCGCAAGATGACGTCGTCAGTCGGACCAACCTGAAGATGGATAATCTGAAAGAGTGCTAAAACAAAGACTGATCGTTAAGTGATCGACGTCTAACAAACACTAACCTAGTGTTACCCAGGCAAGCCCCGGTGCATTTGCCACCTCCTTGCTGTTTTAAAATTTTTTATCACCTTGTTTGATGCATTAGGTGATAGGAGTTGTGTGCTAAACCGTTGGTGCATTTCCTTCCTTGATTAAACAACCCTAATACACGTTTTATGAAAATTTAGTGATGCTTACCCTGCTTATTAATTTAGGATTGTTTTTAAAAGATGATGTGTAACACGGGATATGGGAGTTTGTGAAATAAAATGACTTGTGATGATGAAGCCATTGTGGCCGCGATGATTTCATCATTCAAGTAGGGTACCTCTCTCAGGTATCAAGTTTTGGGAAATAATATGTAATGGAGACCAGACGTAGAGCGGGAAAGTTTGCCCGTCTGTGTCGATTAAGGATCGTTCGATGTAGGCCTGATGAGGTGAGACTTTGCAACTAGCCACATGCTCCGGTAAGCCTGAACCTGGCTATTCCATACGTGAAAAGACAACCGCGCACTGGGCATGGGAGATGGTGGGAGTAGCGTGTACCCTCCTGGCTAGAGGCTGGATGGAGGAGTACTGTGCTCCCGGGTAGCGCGGACCGGTTCACGTTGTGGAGGATCTGTGGGAACGATTGGCATATGCAAGGGTTAAGTGCTACATATGTCGTGTGGTTAGGGATCCCCAGCTGGGTATAATCGGTTCGAATCGTCGTTGCTCCTCGGTCATGGAGACTCGACTCACTGACCACACATCGTAGTTTATAAGTGAAATAAGAATTTGGGTAAAAGAAAGCTAGACCAGGACAAGTGAATGCTCTAGATCTAGCAAATCTAGATTCAGGAAAAGTACTTAACTTGTGAAGTAAAATTTTGGCATAAAGATCCACTCATAGTAAGCTTTTCTGCAAAACAGAGTCTTTGATTCTTGATAAGCCATACCTTGAATCCCTCTAGCCAGCATACCCTTGAGAGTCTTTTCTTTAGTCGGGTAAGTCTTGCTGAGTAATTCCATACTCAGGGTTTTATTCCCTGTTGTTTTTCAGGTCTAGCTTTGTGATGCTGTTGATGGTGTTAAGTGCCGGTGGGCTCGGCCTTCTTATAAGTCTAAGTAACCCTTCTATACTTCTTATTGAGGATGGTCACTTGAGCTAGCATATATTTCAAACTTATACTTTTGTAATCACTCCGATAATCATAAAGTAAACTTGATGTAACTTGTAAAATTTGGTAATAAGATTTCCACTGCAAAATTGTTAGTGTGTGATTTGTGTTTACTTAATCCTGTGGTCCTGGTTGTAAGTGGTTTATCCGGTGTCCTTGGGGCAATCGGACGGATCCTGTTAAGTTTTCTGGTGCACATGCATAACCGTCTGAGGTCTTTGAGACAAGGACAGGTGCATGTGGGCCCGATACCTTGGGAGGTTCTGCCACAATCGAGGCCAACCCGGAGAAAATCGCGGCCATCACCAACATGGGGCCTATCAAAGACTTGAAAGGAGTACAAAGGGTCATGGGATGCCTTGCGGCTCCGCTTCATCTCACGCCTCGGCGAAAAAGGTCTACCCTTGTACCGCCTCTTAAGGAAGACCGAGCGCTTCACTTGGACCCCCGAGGCCGAGGAAGCCCTCGGAAACTTAAAGGCGCTCCTTTCAAACGCGCCCATCTTGGTGCCCCCCGCTGCAGGAGAAGCCCTCTTGATCTACGTAGCCGCAACCACTCAGGTGGTCAGCGCCGCGATTATAGTCGAGAGACGAGAAGAAGGGCATGCACTGCTCGTCCAGAGGCCGGTCTACTTCATCAGCGAAGTGCTATCCGAGACCAAGATCCGCTACCCGCAAATTTAGAAGCTACTGTACGCAGTAATTCAGACGCGACGAAAGTTGCGACACTACTTCGAGTCTCATCCGGTGACTGTGGTGTCATCCTTCCCCCTGGGGGAGATCATCCAGTGCCGAGAGACCTCGGATAGGATAGCAAAGTGGGCGGTGGAGATCATGGGCGAAACAATCTCGTTCGCTCCTCGGAAGGCCATCAAGTCCCAAGTCTTGGCAGACTTCGTGGCTGAATGGGTCGACACCCAGCTACCGACAGCTCCGATCCAACCGGAACTCTGGACCATGTACTTCGATGGGTCGCTGATGAAAACAGGAGCAGGTGCGGGCCTGCTCTTCATCTCACCCCTCGGGAAGCACCTCCGCTACGTGTTGCGCCTCCATTTCCCAGCGTCAAACAACGTGGCCGAGTATGAGGCTCTGGTTAACGGGTTGTGCATCGCCGTTGAGCTAGGGGTTCAGCGCCTCGACGCTCGTGGCAACTCGCAGCTTGTCATCAACCAAGTCATGAAGAACTCCCACTGCCACGACCGAAAGATGGAGGCCTACTGCGACGAGGTTCGGCGCCTGGAAGACAAGTTCTACGGACTCGAGCTCAATCACATCGCCCGACGGTACAACAAGACTGCGGATGAGCTGGCTAAGATAGCCTCGAGGCGGACAACGGTTCCCCCGGATGTCTTCTCCAGAGACATACATCAACCCTCCATCAAGACCGACGACACGCCCGAGCCCGGGGAAGCCTCGGCCCAGCCCGAGGAGGCCTTGGCCCAGCCCAAGGCACCCTCGGCCGCCGAGGGTGAGGCACTGTGTGTCGAGGGAGAGCGGAATGGGGTCACGCCTAATCGAAACTGGCAGATCCCGTACCTGCAATATCTCCACCGAGGAGAGCTACCCCTCGACAAAGCCGAAGCTCGGCGACTGGCGCGGCGCGCCAAGTCATTCGTCTTACTGGTAATGAAAAGGAGCTCTACCACCGCAGCCCCTCAGGCATTCTCCAACGATGCATATCCATCGCTGAAGGACAGGAGCTATTGCAAGAGATACACTCGGGGGCTTGCGGTCACCACGCAGCACCTCGAGCCCTCGTCGGGAATGCCTTCCGACAAGGCTTCTACTGGCCAACCGCGGTGGCCGACGCCACTAGGATTGTACGCTCCTGCCAGGGGTGTCAATTCTACGCAAGACAGACGCACCTGCCCGCTCAGGCCCTGCAGACAATACCCATCACCTGGTCGTTTGTTGTATGGGGTCTGGACCTCGTCGGTCCCTTGCAGAAGGCACCCGGGGCTTCTCGCACCTGCTGGTCGCCATCGACAAATTCTCCAAGTGGATCGAGGTCCGACCCCTAACAAGCATCAGGTCCGAGCAGGCGGTAGCTTTCTTCACCAACATCATCCATCGCTTCGAGGTCCCGAACTCCATCATCACCGACAATGGCACCCAGTTCACTGGCAAGAAGTTCCTGGACTTCTGCGAGGACCACCACATCCGGGTGGACTGGGCCGCCGTGGCTCACCCCATGACAAATGGGTAGGTGGAGCGTGCCAACGGCATGATTCTGCAGGGACTTAAACCGAGGATCTACAACAACCTCAACAAGTTCAGCAAGCGGCGGATGAAGGAACTACCCTCAGTGTTCTGGAGTCTGAGGACGATGCCAAGCCGGGCCACAGGTTTCTCGCCGTTCTTTCTAGTCTATGGGGCCGAGGCTATCTTGCCCACAGACTTAGAATACGGTTCCCCAAGGACAAGGGCGTACGATGACCAAAGCAACCAGACCAGCCAAGAAGACTCGCTAGACCAGCTGGAAGAAGCTCGGGACGTGGCCTTGCTACACTCGGCACGATATCAGCAGTCTCTGCGACGCTACCACGCCCGAGGGGTTCGGCCCCGAGACCTCCATGTAGGAGACTTGGCGCTTCGGCTGCGACAAGATGCCCGAGGGCGCCACAAGCTTACTCCTCCCTGGGAGGGGCCATTCATCATCGCCAAGATTTTGAAGCCCGGAAGATACAAGCTGGCCAACAATCAAGGCGGGGTCTACAGAAACGCTTGGAACATCCGACAGCTACATCGCTTTTACCCTTAAGATGTTTTGAAGTCGTTCATATGCCTCGTTTTCTTTACATACACAAATAGAGTCTAACCGTCAAGGAAGAGTCAGCCTTGCCTCGGCGAAGCCCGACCCTCCCTCGGGGGCTAGAAGGGGGGGACCCCCTCTGCGTCAAAATTTTCCTCGGAAAAAGTCTTTCTGCCAGAACATCTTTCGCGCTTTTCGACTGCTTCGATAGCGGGATCCTGAAAACGACGGAGTACACGTAAGCGGCAAGGCCGACTGAGCCGAGGGACTCCTACGCCTCAGGGATATGGATACCTCACTCATCACCTTCTGCGATAAGTAACTCACGCTCGGATAAGCGATTCTGCTGACCAAACAAGTCTTAACTCTCGAAAATTTTTCTGCCAGAACGATTTTCGTGCCTTCTCGACTATATCGATAACAGAATCCTACGAACGAGTAAGAGTGCACATAAGCGGCGAGGCCAACTGAGCTAAGGGACTCCTACGCCTCCGGGATACAGATACCTCACTCATCACCTTCCGTGAAAAGTAACTCTCGCTCGGATAAACGATTCTGCTACCGACGAACAAGTCCTGATACTCGAAACAAGAGGAAAGGAAAAGCAGCTTTACAACACAAAAATAATATGTTTGGGCCTCGGCGGCCGCGAAAAAACATACACATACTACAGACAAACTTTCCCTACAGGTTCAGACATCAATAGAGGGAGCAGCAGCACCCTCGGTGTCATCTCCACCTTCGGCGGAATCTTGCCCGGCCTCAGACGGCGGCACGGGCGGAAGGATCTCCACCTCGAAGGAGGACGCCAGCACCAAGCTCGGGCCATCATAGCCAAGGTCTCCGCAAGGGTCCTGGCCCGGGCAGATACCTCGACCGGCCGCTCCGTAGCCTCAGCCAGCTGTCCCCCGAGGACATCAGCCCAGCTCACGGCCTCGGCAGCATGACTCCGAGGCCGGTCCCGCTAACGGACGACCTGGCCAAGCTCCAGTCGTTGCTGCTGCACCTCCTCGGTCAGGGAGGCCACGTGCTCCCAGGCCGACGAAGCTTCTTCTCGAGCCGACTCCGCCTCTGTCCACGCTGACACCGCTGCCTCTGGCTCCGGCTCATCGCAGAGCAACCGAAGGTTCTATAACTGAGAAAGAGAAGCCTTGGGTGGCAAGGCCGACCGAGCCGAGGGACTCCTACGCCTCCGGGATACGGATACCTCACTCATCACCTTCCTCACAGGGCAACTCACACTTGGTTAAGCGGTTCAGCTAGCTGACAGGCGAGTCCTAGTGCTCGAAATGAGGAAGAAACACGGTATTACACTCAAATACCTAGATGTTCAGGCCTCGATAGCCACAATGAACAAACACCGGCACTCAAGGTGCCATTACAAATGGAACTCCGGTTCCACTCCCGCGGGTATGAACAACCTCCACATCGGAGGGCCTGCGGGACGACAAACTCCAGTTGGCTCGCCGCCGACCACTGCAGCAGCAGCGACAACGACCTCCGCTCTGGGCGGCTAAATAGCAGCAGCGATGACCTCAGGGCAGACGCTGCTGCGACAAGGCCCTCGCCCACGTCCCCACTCGAGGGGCGAGGACAAGCTATCAAAGCCAAAGAGCCGGAGGTCAGTCCGCGGGTGGCGCCGACGGTCTCGTCGGCGGAGAAACCTTCTCTGGCTGCCACCACCTCAGCACCGACGACGGCAGCCACCTGCCCACCAGCGCCGCACCAGCGAGCGCCGGCCGCCCCAAAGTGCACCGGCAGGTCCTCACTCCCGTCCTTGCTGCAAGAACGAGAACGGGACTATCTCAGAACATGAGTACCGCCTCGCGGTGTACGATGTGTTGTGAGACCCTCCGGTGCGGCCGACCACAGTCGCCCGGATAGAGGACGGAATGCTGCACCCTGGCCAGGCAGCAGCAGTTCGCCTTCCCCCGCATGGCTGGAGGATGCCTCCTCCGCAGAGCTGGAGGATGGTTTCCACCCCCAGATGCCGGAGGAAAAAGCGGGTCGCCAGCCCACGCGAAGGCAGGCCCCGGCTCGCCTCGCCCTCCTCCCCAGCAAGGATGATGAAGATCCTTGAAGCTGAGGGTGGGGCAGAGGCCGCAGTCCGGCTTGCTTCTCCCCACCATCGAACTCGTGGTCACCATCCTGGGTGACCATCAGTGAGGGAATGCGGCCGGGCTGCCTGATGAAAATCCTTGAAGTCGAACAATGGCTGAAGGGTGCCCACCTCAGTAAGGTTGCGCTCCTCCAACAACAAGACGAAGGCAACGCGGGCGCTCCCCATCCGGGGGCTCGGAAGGTGGAAGGATGCGATGCATGAGGGGAGTGCGAAGGCATGGCTACCACCCGGGGGGTCGATCCCTTTTTAAAGGTGGCTCTCCCCACTGTGTCCTCAGGCGTCATGGACTAAGTCTTCACTGATGTGCTTCAGGGTCCTCCCCCTACGACACGGGGGCTGGGTCCCACACGTCATGCAAGCTGGCCCGGAACAGAAGAAGCCAAACCGTCGCGTGCGGAGCGTGTAACCGCCCCGTGGTTACAAGCACTCCTCCATCCTCGCCAAAACCAACGGTTGAAAGGGTGGACCGCCATGCAGGTGGCGTGCAACCGCACCACGGAGATGCACCCCTTCGACTTTGACGCATCCAGCATGGAGGCCCAGGCCCACACGTCATGTAACCGGCGCGCCGATTACTACGTGCGAAAAACTGCACCGCCACTTGCGCCAATGCCGCGCCTTCTCGACTGCGGAACCGGTGCCGCGACTCGAGGCAACCCTGCGCATGGCCCAACAGTGCCAACCGAGCACATCGGTCACGGATCAGTCAGCCGCGGGAGGAGGCACGACAGTCGATATGGCCAAAAGTGGGTCGGCAGTAATGGCGGCAACAGGCGAGCGGAAGCAGCAGTCAAGTCGTCTGCAGGCTCACGTCCCCTCCTGGAGTAGCAGGGGAGCCCTCTCCCACGACATGAAGACGACGCGCCCGTGTTCCGTCCCTCGAACGGCTCGCGCAACGACCGCCCCGCGAACCACCCGTCCCGTCGCATTAACTCCGCGGCAGGGCAAGCGCCACCTTTGGCAGGCGAAGCGGGCGACGTTTCACCTCCGCCATGATGACCACGTCAAAAAAGGTGCGCCACACCATTTAAATTCATATCCTTTTCTTCTTCCCCTTTCTCTCTCTTGCTACAGGGACCGGGAAAGGGGACATTTTGAAAGGGATCCTTCTCCACGAAGGAAGCGGGCCCCGAGCCCTCCTACTGATCAGGGGTTCGAAGGCTGGCCCCTCGGAAGGGTTCGACAGCCGCCTCAGAGCACTTGGGCTTCAGGCTCATTAACTGATCAGAGGTTTGAAGGCTGGCCCCTCGGAAGGGTTCGACAGCCGCCTTAGAGCACTCGGGCTCCACGCCCACTACTGATCAGGAGTTCGAAGGCTGGCCCCTCGAAGGGTTCGACAGCCGCCCCAGAGCACGCAGAGCGAGGGATGACTCTGGGTACGTCCGATACATGGCCGAGGCTCGGGCTACGCTCCCGAGGTACCCTAGGACATTTCCGAGACCAGCAGGAGCGATTTTGTAACGGAATCCCATCAGAGGGAGGCATCGAGCCCTCGGACCCTATCAAACGGGACCGGGTCCGGCAAATCACCTACAGGTACTTTTGGAGCGCGCCTCTGGGCCACTAGCCGACCCTTATCGAACGGGGCACGGGCGTCCACTCGGATCACCCGTTAGCAACTCACTGGAGACACCATGTTCGGCGCCCTCCGAGGGCAACATGGCGCTTTCCCCCCTTCCTCCTTGCGGAAAGGCGATGAAGGGGCGTATCATAAAAGTCGAGTCAGTCCTTGATCGTCCTCTCGCTCCGTGCAGAGGCTCGGGGGCTGCTCTCGCAAACCCGGCTACGGCCAAACCGTTGACAGCGTCAACAAACCAGCCTGAAAACTCGGAACCTGACCATGCACCCGGACTATGATCAGATCGCATGAGGGAACAACCAGACCGGCCAAGGCATCACGAAAGGCATTAAGACCTCAGAGGAGTCAAACCACTCCCCCGAGGCCTCGGGGGCTACACCTGACGGGTGCGCTCGCGCGCACCCACCAGAACAAAATATAACCGAGAAAGGCCGGTCCCCTTGCAAAAAAGTGCGACAAAGCCTCCAAGCGAGCACCAACACTCCCTTTGAGGCTCGGGGGCTACTGTCGGGTACCATAATTAGGGGTACCCCCAACACTCCTAAACTTGGTTGGTAATCACCATTAGCGCAAACTGCAGAGACCGATGGGCGCAATTCAGGTCAAGGCTTCGTCTACTCAAGGGACGCAATCTCGCCTCGCCCGAGCCCAGCCTCGGGCGAGAACAGTAGTCCCAGGTGAATTCACGCCTCGCCCGAGGGCCTCCTCAGCAATGGGCGCACCCTCGACTCGCCCGAATCCCAGCTCGGGCAGGCTTCGTTGTGAAGCAACCTTGGCCAAATCACCTCACCAACCGACCGTATCGCAGGCGCATTCAATGCAAGGATCGCTTGGCGCCTTATTCTGACATGCGTGCCTCAGTCGGCAAGGTCGAAGTGACCGCAGTCACTTCGCCCTCCCACTCACTGACCTGACAGGAAAACAGCGCCGCTCGCCCCTCTCCGACTGTTGTGCCACCCGCTAGGGTGAGGCTGATAGCAGCTGAGTCCAGCCTCAGGCGCAACAGGAAGCTCCGCCTTGCCCGACCCCAGGGCTCGGCCCCGCCTCGGCCTCGGAAGGTGGTCACCGCCTCGCCCGACCCTAGGGCTCGGCCTCAACCTCGACCCCGGAAGGTGGTCTCCGCCTTGCCCGACCCCAGGGCCCAGCCTCAACCTCGACCTCGGGAGGAATCGCGTCCTCGCCCGACCCTGGCCTCGGCCTCAGGAGGAGTCATCGCCTCGCTCGACCTTGGGCTCGGACCGACCACATCGCAGGGGTACATCATTACCCTACCCCTAGCTAGCTCAGGCTACGAGGGAACAAGACCAGCGTCCCATCCAGGCTCGCCCCGGTAACAAGTAATGATGGCTCCCCGCGTGCGTCCATGATGACGGTGGTTCTCAGCCCCCTACGGAAGTAAGGAGACGTCAACAAGGTCCCAGCAGCCCCGACAGCTGTGCTTCTACAGGGCTCAAACACTCCTCCGACGGCCACGACATCGCGTACACAGGGCTATAGCACCTCTCCGACAGCCACGTTGGCATGTACATAGGGCTCTGGCTCCTCTCTGCCGGACACGTTAGCATATTGCTACACCCCCATTGTACACCTGGACCCACTCCTTGCATCTATAAAAGGAAGTGCCAGGGCCCTCATACGGGTGGGTGGTCGCGCGGGACTCCCTCTCTCCCTCGCGAACGCTTGTAACCCCTACTGCAAGCGCACCCACTCTAGCGCAGGATAACACGAGCCGCGGTTCCCCCCCTTTGTGTTCCGTCTCGCGCCAGCCCATCTGGGCTGGGGCACGCAGCGATAATTTTACTCGTCGGTCCAGGGACCCCCCGGGGCCGAAACGCTGACAGGTTTGTTGCGAACCTCGCCGGTTGGTAGGAACAGCCGAGATTTGTTGCTGCGTGGAGAGGAAGACTCTGGAAAGTGGGCCCCACCAGGCAGTCAATGAGCTCGCGAGGCAGGGCGGCGTAGGGCTGACGCTCGGGCCCGGGTGGCATAGACACAAAGGGACTCAAAGGAAGGATGGACTGAGCAGGTGTGGGAGTGGCGATGGGCCAATCTGCATTCGGTCTAGGCTGAGGTAAGTCTTCTTTTATTTTTTTCTTTTTTATTTGCTATTTTCCTATTTCTTCCTCAAATTCAAATTTGAGTTCAAGTTTTCCATTCAAAATAATATGCACAATATAAAACTCCAACATGAATGCAAAACTATATATATTTTTATATACATATTTATTTATTATCCTATTTTTGCAAATGTTTCTAGCTATGTAGCTCACACATAAATAGTTTATTCTAGAGAAATAATTTTTTATCAAGATATGATTTCTTTAAAGAGTACCTTTCAATGTATAGGTCAAAAAGGGATAACTTCATTTTCCTAGTGATCTTTTCATTTGTTCTTTTACTGAAAACATATTTATTATATAGTTACTGAGAGTAATGCCCCATTTTAACACCATTTTATTATTCATTTGTTCCCTAGTCTCAAGTTGAACCCTAGTTCCAAATTTTAACTCAAATATTTTGGACAAACTTTTATGAATCCCAAAGATAGGATTTTGGGATGTTACAAATTCTACCCCTTAAAAAATCTCGTCCTCGAGATTAGTAGAAAAGGAATGCAGAAGGTTTGGTTTGTGGTTGGCTTCTAGTTCTCCAAACGAGATCAAAGTTAGAAATTTTCTTTCTAATTTAATGGGTGGTTATGAAGGTCATGGGGATCTTTTATGTTTGGCTATTTCGGGCAGAAGTAGAGAAGTTTGAAGTTAAGTAAGGTTAGGGCAAGAAAAAGATTCCTTCTGAAGTATTGAAATCTTGGTTCATCTTGAGGTCTGCTTTGACTTTTATATCCTTCCTTGACGAGGTTGATCTTCTTCGATCTTGGTGTCTCCACTAGTGTTGGGGACCATAATTAGGGGTACCCTCAAGGCTCTTAATTCTCAGCTGGTAACCCCCATCAGCATAAAGCTGCAAAGGCCTGATGGGTGCGATTAAGTCAGGGATCAGTCCATTCGAGGGACTCGATCACGCCTCGCCCAAGCCTAGCCTCGGACAAGGGCAGCCGACCCCGGAGGATCTCCGCCTCGCCCGAGGCCCCCCTCCAGCGGCGAACATATTTCCGGCTCGCCCGAGGCCCTGTCTTCGCCAAGAAGCAACCCTGACCAAATCGCCGCACTGATCGACCAAATCGCAGGACCATTTAATGCAAAGGTGGCTTGACACCTTTATCCTGGCACGCGCCCCTCAGCCGACAGAGCCAAAGTGACCGCCGTCACTTTGCCGCTCCACTGACCGGTCTGACAGAAAGACAGCGCCGCCTGTGCCGCTCCGACTGCGGTGCCACTTGACAGAGTGAGGCTGACAGGCAGTCAGGTCCGGCCGCAGGCACCATAGGAAGCTCTGCTTCGCCCGACCCAGGGCTCGGACTCGGGCTAAGCCCCGGAAGACGGCGAACTCTGCTCCGCCCGACCCATGGCTCGGACTCGGGCTAAGCCCCGGAAGACGGCGAACTCCGCTCCGCCCGACCCAGGGCTCGAACTCGGGCTAAGCCCCGGAAGACGGCGAACTCCGTTCCGCCCGACCCAGGGCTCGGACTTGGGCTCAGCCCCAGAAGACGACGAATTCCGCTCCGCCCGACCCAGGGCTCGGACTTGGGCTCAGCCCCAGAAGACGACGAACTCCGCTCCGCCCGACCTAGGGCTCGGCCTCGGGCTAAGCCCCGGAAGACGGCAAACTCCGCTCCGCCCGACTCAGGGCTCGGACTCGGGCTAAGCCTCAGAAGACGGCGAACTCCGTTCCGCCCGACCCAGGGCTCGGACATGGGCTCAGCCCCAGAAGACGACGAATTCCACTCCGCCCGACCCAGGGCTCGGACTTGGGCTCAGCCCCAGAAGACGACGAACTCCGCTTCGCCCGACCCTAGGACTCGAACTCCGCCCTGGCCTCAGCCAACGGCCTCTGCCTCGCCCGACCTAGGGGCTCGGACTCGACCTCGGCCACGGAAGACGGACTCGACCTCGACCTCGGAGGAGCCTCCACATCGCCCAACCTAGGGCGCGTGCCAGCCACGTCAATGGGAGGCGCCATCATTACCCTACTCCAAGCTGACTCAGGCTACGGGGAACAAGACCGGTGTCCCATCTGGCTCGCTCCGCCAGATAGGCAATGATGGCGCCCCGCACGCTCCCTGACGATGGCGGCTCTCGGCCCCCTTACGGAAGCAAGAGGACGTCAGCAAGGACTCGACAGCCCCGACAGCTGTCCCTCCGCCAGGCTCCAGCGCTCCTCCGACGGCCACGACATCACACAAACCGGGCGCCAAAATCTCTCCGGCTGCCATGATGGCGTGTACTTAGGGCGCTAGCTCTCCTCCGCTAGACACATAGCACTCTGCTACACCCCCCATTGTACACCTGGATCCTCTCCTTACGCCTATAAAAGGAAGGACCAGGGCCCTCTTAGGGGGGGTTTGGCCGCGCGGGGACGAGGACGAGACAGGCGCTCGCTTGGAGCCGCTCGCTCCCTCTCCCGAGTGGACGCTTGTAATCCCCTACTGCAAGCGCACCTGACCTGGGCGCGGGACGAACACGAAGGCCGCGGGATTTCCACCTCTCTCACGCCTGTCTCCGGCCACCTCACTTCCCCCCTTCGCGCTCGGCCTCGCGCCGACCCATCTGGGCTGGGGCATGCGGCGACATTCACTCGTCGGCCCAAGGACCCCCCGGTCTCGAAACGCCGACAGTTGGCGCGCCAGGTAGGCGCCTGCTGCGTGTTGACGAACAGCTTCCCGTCAAGCTCCAAATGGGCAGTCTCCAGCAACCTCTCCGGCCCGGGACGGTGCTCCGTTTCAGGAGCCTTGAGTTCATGTCCCTCGACGGCAGCTACGACATGATACTCTTTCCACCGCCGGGCGACATCGACAATGGCGGCCGACAGCCCGCCCGCCGGCGGCGGAATCGACGACGTCTTCCCCGCGTGGTGGAAGAACAACATTCGAGCTCACCCCGTCCTCTCCCCCGCCGATGGAGGAGGAGGCGGGGCAACCAAGGCCAAGCAGGAGGCAGCGCCTCGTCGGCTGTCGAGCGAGTCGACGGCGCCAGCGCCCCAATGGGGGGCACGTCGGGCATCGACCTCACGTTTGAGACGAGGACGAGCGCCGTCTCCCCGCAACGTGCCGATTCCGGGCAAATGGACGACGCCAGCACGCTCGCAAAAGGCTTGCTGGGTGTCACCCTCGTACCTGAGACGACGGTGCAGTCAGTCCCTGGCGTGACTTCATCACCGCCCATCGACCAAGAGGTACCAACCGATTCCCATCCCACGCCTTTCGGATTCAGCCTCGACCCGCCTAGCGGCTTCGCTTTGGCGGACGCTCTCGCAGAGGCGAGTCCGAACCCTCTGGGGTTTCGTATGCGGTCACCTTGGGACCGGCTGACGAACGTCTCGACCTACGGGCCCTCTGGGTCCGAGGAAGACGACGTGCTCGACTTCTGTTGGGTTTTCTCTGGACTTGGCAACCCTAGTGCCATGCGGGACTTTATGACCGCATGCGACTACTGCCTTTCCGACTGTTCCGACGGTAGCCGTAGCCTCGACGACGAGGCTGCGGCCCAAGCCGCGAATGTTTCCACGTCGATCTAGGGGGTCCCTCCGAGGCCGCGAATGTTTCCGCGCATGCCGGAGGACGGTGATCTCCCTAGGCCGGTGCCTCGCGTTGACATCCCACGGGAGCTAGCTGTGGTCCCCGTTCCGGCGGGGGGTCACGACCCACAGCTCGAGCAAATCCGCGGGGTGCAGGCCAGGCTCGACGAGGGGGCAGGAGCACTTGAGCCGATCCGCCGGGACGTCGGGCAGGAATGGGCGGGCCAGCCTCCGACCGGAGAGATGCGTCATCTACCCCAGGGCTTCCAGCACCGCATCGCCGACGATGTCAGGATGAGGCTGCCACCCGCTTCCAGTGGGGTCGGCCAGAACTTGGCTGCAGCAGCAATGCTCCTCCGCGCGATGCCGGAGCCATCAACCACCGAGGGGCGGCGAATCCAGGGAGAGCTCAAGAATCTCCTGGAAGGCGCCGCGGTCCAGCGGGCCGAGAGCTCCGCCTCCCGAAGGCAGGGGTACCCCTCGGAACATCATGCCGCGACTTCCTGATTCATGCGGGAAGCCTCGGTCTACACCGGGCGCACGCGCAACACAGCGCCTGCGGCCCCGGGTCGTCTCGGCAACGAACACCATCACCGCGACCGTCGGGCCCACCTCGATGAGAGGGTGCGCCGAGGCTACCACCCCAGGCGTGGGGGACGCTACGACAGCGGGGAGGATCGGAGTCCCTCGCCCGAACCACCCGGTCCGCAGGCCTTCGGCCGGGCCATACGACGGGCGCCGTTCCCGACCCGGTTCCGACCCCCGACTACTATCACAAAGTACTCGGGGGAGACGAGACCGGAACTGTGGCTCGCGGACTACCGTCTGGCCTGCCAACTGGGTGAAACGGACAATGACAACCTCATCATCCGCAACCTCCCCCTGTTCCTCTCCGACACCGCTCACGCTTGGTTGGAGCACCTGCCTCCGGGGCAGATCTCCAACTGGGACGACCTAGTCCAAGCTTTCGCCGGCAATTTCCAGGGCACGTACATGCGCCCCGGGAATTCCTGGGACCTCCGAAGCTGCCGACAGCAGCTGGGAGAGTCTCTCCGGGACTACATCCGGCGATTCTCGAAGCAGCGCACCGAGCTGCCCAACATCACCGACTCGGATGTCATCGGCGCGTTCCTCGCCGGCACCACCTGCCGCGACCTGGTGAGCAAGCTGGGTCGCAAGACCCCCACCAGGGCGAGTGGGCTGATGGACATCACCACCAAGTTCGCCTCCGGCCAGGAGGCGGTCGAGGCTATCTTCCGGAAGGACAAGCAGCCCCAGGGCCGCCCATCGGAAGATGCCCCCGAGGCGTCAACTCAGCGCGGCGCCAAGAAGAAGGGCAAGAAGAAGTCGCAAGCGAAACGCGACGCCGCCGACACGGACCTTGTCACCGCCGCCGAGTACAAGAACCCTCGGAAACCCCCCGGAGGTGCCAACCTCTTCGACAAGATGCTCAAGGAGTCGTGCCCCTATCACCAGGGGCCCGTCAAGCACACCCTTGAGGAGTGCGTCATGCTTCGGCGCCACTTCCATAGGGCCGGGCCACCCGCGGAGGGTGGCAGGTCCCGCGACGACGACAAGAAGGAAGATCACCAGGCAGGAGAGTTCCCCGAGGTCCGCGACTGCTTCATGATCTACGGTGGGCAAGCGGCGAACGCCTCGGCTCGACACCGCAAGCAAGAGCGTCGGGAGGTCTGTTCGGTGAAGGTGGCGGCGCCAGTCTACCTAGACTGGTCCGACAAGCCCATCACCTTCGACCAAGCCGACCACCCCGACCACGTGCCAAGCCCGGGAAAATACCCGCTCGTCGTCGACCCCGTCATCGGCGATGTCAGGCTCACCAAGGTCCTCATGGACGGAGGCAGCAGCCTCAACATCATCTACGCCGAGACCCTTGGGCTCCTGCGTGTCGATCAGTCCTCGGTCCGGGCAGGCGCTGCGCCTTTCCACGGGATCATCCCCAGGAAGCGCGTTCAGCCCCTCGGACAACTCGACCTTCCCGTCTGCTTCGGAACACCCTCCAACTTCCGAAGGGAGACCCTGACGTTCGAGGTGGTCGGGTTCCGAGGAACCTACCACGCGGTACTAGGAAGTCCATGCTACGTGAAGTTCATGGCCGTCCCCAACTACACCTACCTCAAGCTCAAGATGTCGGGCCCCAACGGGGTCATCACCGTCGGCCCCAAGTACAAACACGCGTTCGAATGCGACGTGGAGTGCGTGGAGTACGCCGAGGCCCTCACCGAGTCTGAGGCCCTCATCGCCGACCTGGAGAGCCTCTCTAAGGAGGTGCCAGACGTGAAGCGTCATGCCGGCAACTTCGAGCCAGCGGAGATGGTTAAGTCCGTCCTCCTCGACCCCAAGGAGCGAACGCGGGTGCATGTAAGTGGCAAGGCTGACTGAGCCGAGGGACTCCTACGCCTCTGGGTTACGGACACCTCACTCGTCACCCGCCACGAAAAGTGACCCCTACTTGGGGAAGCCACCCTGCTACTGACAGGCGAGGCCGGACACGCAAAATGAAAGGGAAAGGAGCACAACTTTATGCAACGGTAATAAAGTGTTCAGGCCTCAGCGACCGCAGAAAGACACACGTGCATCCAACAGAAACTGCTCCGACAGAGTTAGGCGTCGCCACGGGAAGGAACCGCGCCTTCGGCTTCGTCCCCGCCCTCGGCAAAGTCCATCCCGGCTTCGGACGACGGCGCAGGCGGGAGGATCTCTGCCTCGAAGGTGGTCGCCAGCACTGCGCTCGGACCCACGGTGGCCGCATCGAGCCTCTGGACTTCTGCCAGGGCGGCTTCATCTTCGTCAGGAAGGCAATACCCCTCGCTGACCCGCTCCAGGTCCACGACGTAGTGGGAAGCGAGCACGGTGAAGGCCCGCCTGACGCCGTGGCGTAGCGCCTCGCGGAGTCTGCCGCGCACATGATTGCCCAAGGCCTGCAGGCGACTTTGAGGGGAGCTTCCTGAGGGGACGTCGCCGGAGCCAAGGACCCGGCAGAAGTCCGAGACGGCCTCAGACATGGCCGCGTGGTCGGCCTCCCTCTGCTCGGCCGCCCCGGCAAGCGCCTCGGCAAGCGCCTTGGCGGACTCATCAAGGGCGGACTCGAGCTCTGCGAACAGCCAGAACGAAAGATCTCAAACACAAGCGGAGGAAACAAGCTGAAACAAAAACCGAAAATGGCCAAGGCGTACCTCCGGCTCGGGCACGCTGCTCCGAGGCTGCGACCTGGGCCACGGCTAGGTCGGCTGCAAGGGCTCCAGCCCGGCTTTCAGCCTCGGCAGCCCGGCCCCGAGATTGGTCCCGCTCATCGACGATCCGGTCGAACTCCGACTGCTGTCGTTGCACTTCTGCGCGCGCCGCTGCCGCCTCCGCGCGTGCCGCTACCGCCTCGGCTCTCAAATCGGTGTAGAGCAACCGAAGGTCCGCCGCCTCGGTGCCCTGCTGAGAGAGGCGCGCAGTAGCCCCGACGAGCGAGGTCCTCAGGGATCGCAGCGAGCCCCAGACGTCGACCTCGTGGCGGATGAACGACGACTTGGCGGCGCTCAGATCCGTCAGATCCTGAGGAAAGGAAGTGGGGCGTCACGAAAGACGCCTTGGCCACAAAAAAGAAAAGGTATGCCTGAAACCGCTACCTAGAGGATTTTGGGGACGTCCCTGCAGAAAACCTCCAGCGACGACTGGAGCGACCCCACCGTTGCTTCGGCACACTCGCGGAGCTCGTCCCAGGACTGCTCCTCCCGCTCATCGTCGAGAACGAAGAAGGGATCCGAGGCCCCGCGGGTCCGGAACCGGAGCAACTGGCACCGACCCTCGGAGCTCCGCCGCACAGCGACAAGGATGCCGTTCGGCGGGACGGATCGCGTCTCCACGCCCCCCTCCTCCGAGGCACCAAGCGCCGACGCCTCGGCCGTCTCAGCGTCGGCAGCGACAGGTCGCTCCCTGACTGGGACGGCAGCGACTTCAGTAGCAACAGGTGCCAGCACCGCCGACACGTCCGGTGGGGCCGGGGCCACGTCCGCGTCAGCCGCCTCCCCTAGCACGATGGCCGCCTCGGCAGAAGAGCCGGCCTCGGGAACTCGCTCCACGACGACTGGTGCCGCCTGAGCCCCCTGTTGTGGAGCGCCTTGCGAGAAGGTCAGCTGAACGGCAAGGCCCGGAGCGGCGCCGGCTGCGGAAGCCGACGCCGTCTTAAGGGCCTTTCGGGGAGCCAGATCGGTCAGGCCATGGCTTCGCTTGCTATGGAGGAAAGAAAAATCACGGTCGGGACATACGAATGAAAAGCCAGGACGAAGACGTTCCAAGATACTTACCCGCTCCGGGCCATGATCAACCGTGCCTGAGGGGAGGTCTCTCGGATCTCGACCCCCGAAGCCGCCGCCGAGGTCCGCTTCGCTGGCAGCCTCAGCACCACCCTTGCTTTGGGCGCTTTGGATGCCCGGGAGGCGGACTGCCCAGGCACCGCCACGGCGACCTGAGGATCGCTCTCCTGCGCTGCCGGCGTGGGCGACTGCTCTCGGGGAACATACGCCTCGGCCTGGCTCCCCGAGGTCGCCTCAACTCCCCCAGCCGAGGGGTCAAGTACCCTCTCGGTCTGCCCCCGCTCTTCGGGCTGGGACCTCGGCGTCCCGACTCCAGGGACTGACGGCATCAGCCCACTCGGGGGCTGGCTTGACGGCTCCTGGCCTAACCTCAAGACAGGGCTGAAGCCGAGGCGGGCAGCCATGTCGTCTTCCTCGTCATCATCTTAATCATCGTCGTCGTCATCAGGCGTTTCCGGCGACGGCTCCCTCGGGAGCCCCTCCCTCTCCTGCCGACGACGGAGCTTCTCCAAGGCATCTCGAGCCCGCGTCCGCTCGCGGGCCCGGTCCTTCTCCGCGTCCTTCTTTTTCTTCTTCTCCTCCGCGGCAACCCGCCGCGCTGCTCGGTCCACCGCATCCTGCGGGACCCGTGGCAGGGAAGGCTTGTGCCACCCTACCTCCTGAAGACGGATGGAAATCCTGACCGTAAGAACCAGGGGCAACCCGATGCAAGAGGAAGAAAGGAGCAGACACTCACCAGAGTCACGCACCCTTGGTCAGGGCGCATCAAAGGCTGGGAGAAGGCGCTGGGGTCCGGTTTCCCCAACGCGACGGCCACCCGCCCATGGAGAACATCGAAGGGAAGAGGGTCCGAGGACATCCGCGAGCCCTCCAAGTCAGCCTCTGGTGTCATCTCCCAGAGCGGCAACCGTCGCTCCGCCAAGGGAAGCACCCTCCGGCGGTGGATGGCGGCAATCACTCCCGCGGCGGTGAGTCCCCCTTTCCGCAACGCCTCCAAGGCCTTGAGAAGGGGTTCGAGGTTCTTTTGCCTTTCGTGCGGGGTCCCGTGGCGCCAAGCATCGGCGGTGACGGTGACTACTCGCTGGGAAAATGGCGGGAGCAACTCGCCGTCATTCCGGAGGTAGAACCACCGGCGCTGCCACCCTTTGTTCGAGGACGCAAGGATGGCAGGAATATACAGCGACGCCCGCGACTGCCTCAGCTGAAGGATGCAGCCGCTAGCCCGCACTGCCGCGTGGACCTTTCTCTCCCCCGTCGGTGAAGCGAAAAGCTCCGCGAAAAAGAGATGAGTCCACAAGTCCCAGTGGGGGCGATCCCCAAGTACCCCTCGCACACCGCTACGAAGATGGCGGCCTGCGAGATGGAGTTGGGGCTGAGGTTGTGCAACTCCACCCTGTAGTGGTGCAGGATCGCCCACATAAAGCGGCTCGCCGGCACACCAAATCCCCGCTCGTGGAAGGAGACGAAGCTCACGATGTACCCCGGCGGTGGGGACGGAGCGGCTCCGCTCACGGGGGGAATCCATTCCGGCCGCCTCTCATCAGAGAGAGGGCGAAGTAAACCCTCAGCAACAAGATCCTCCAGATCACCCGCCGTCACTGTGGAGAAAGGCCATGGGTCGCGCGGCGAGATGATGGTCACCCGGTCGGCCATCACCGAGCAGAAGGGGTGGCGGAGCAAAGGACAGGGTGGGCGGTTTCCTTTTCTCTGGCTAAGTCTCTCGGGTTGCGAAAACCTAAGAGGGAGGCAGGAAGCGGAGCAAAGAACCATCGCCAGACCCTCCCCCGAGTATATAAAGACCAAGGCGAGACTGGTTCAATGTTCCGCCCGGACCGGCTGCGGGATTCAAAAACACGAAGCGAAACAGCCGTTCCTCGAACGGCTCGCGCACGCGCAACGGCCGCCCCGCGAACCACTCGCCCCGTCGCGTTAACTCCGCGGCGGGACAGGCGGCGCCTCCGGCAGGAGAAGCGAGCGACGCTTCGCCTTCGCCATAATGACCGCATCAAGAAAGGTACGCCGCGTCGTTCGATCTCGTATCCTTTTCCTTTTTCCTCTTTCTCTCTCTTGCAACAGGGACCGGGAAAGGGGGATATCCCGAAAAGGATCCTTCCCCGTGAAGGAACCAGGCTCCGAGCCTCGCTACTGATCAGAGGTTCGAAGGCTGACCCCTCGGAAGGGTTCAACAGCCGCCTCAGAGCACGTGGGCTCCACACCCACTACTGGTCAGAGGTTTGAAGGCCGGCCCCTCGGAAGGGTTCAACGGCCGCCTCAGGCTACTCGGGCTGCGCGCCCACTACTGATCAGGGGTTCGAAGGCTGGCCCCCGAAGGGTTCACAGCCGCCTCAGACACAGAGCGAGGGATGACCATGGGTACGTTCGATACATAACCAAGGCTCGGGTTGCGCTCTCGAGGTACCCTAGGACATTTCCGAGACCAGCGGGAACGATCTTGTAACGGAATCCCATCAGAGGGAGGCATCGAGCCCTCGGACCCCGTCGCCAGGGGACCGGGTCCGGCAGATCACCCGCAGGTACTTTTGGGCGCGCCTCTGGGCCTCTAGCCGACCCCTAACGAATGGGGCACGGACGTCCGCTCGGATCACCCGCCTGCAGCTCACCGGAGACACCATGTTCGGCGCCCACCGAGGGCAACATGGCGCTCTCCCCCCCTCCTCCTTGCGGAAAGGCGACGCAGGGGCGTATGTAAAAAAGTCGAGTCTGTCCCTGATCGCCCTCTCGCCCTGTGCAGAGGCTCGGGGGCTGCTCTCGCGAACCCGGCTCCGGCCAAACCGTTGACAGCGTCAACATACCAGCCCGAGAACTTGGGACCCGACCGTACACCCGGGCTACGGCCAGCTCGCATGAGGGAACGACCAGACCAGCAGAAGCATTGCGCGAGGCATTAAGACCTCGGAGGAGTCAAACCACTCCTCCGAGGCCTCGGGGGCTACACCCGGCGGGTGCGCTCGCGCGCACCCACCGAAACAAAACGCAACCGAGAAAGGCTGGTCCCCTTGCAAAAAAGTGCGACGAAAGCCTCCAAGCGAGTGCTAACACTCCCTTCGAGGCTCGGGGGCTACTGTCGGGGAGCATAATTAGGGGTACCCTCAAGGCTCCTAATTCTCAGCTGGTAACCCCCATCAGCATAAAGCTGCAAAGGCCTGATGGGTGCGATTAAGTCAGGGATCAGTCCATTCGAGGGACTCGATCACGCCTCGCCCAAGCCTAGCCTCGGACAAGGGCAGCCGACCCCGGAGGATCTCCGCCTCGCCCGAGGCCCCCCTCCAGCGGCGAACATATTTCCGGCTCGCCCGAGGCCCTGTCTTCGCCAAGAAGCAACCCTGACCAAATCGCCGCACCGACCGACCAAATTGCAGGAGCATTTAATGCAAAGGTGGCTTGACACCTTTATCCTGGCATGCGCCCCTCAGCCGACAGAGCCAAAGTGACCGCTGTCACTTCGCCGCTCCACTGACCGGTCTGACAGAAAGACAGCGCCGCCTGCGCCGCTCCGACTGCGGTGCCACTTGATAGAGTGAGGCTGACAGGCAGTCAGGCCCGGCCGCAGGCACCATAGGAAGCTTCGCTTTGCCCGACCCAGGGCTCGGACTCGGGCTAAGCCCCGAAAGACGGCGAACTCCGCTCCGCCCGACCCAGGGCTCGGACTCGGGCTAAGCCCCGGAAGACGGCGAACTCCGCTCCGCCCGACCCAGGGCTCGGACTCGGGCTAAGCCCCGGAAGACGGCGAACTCTGTTCTGCCCGACCCAGGGCTCGGACTTGGGCTCAGCCCAGAAGACGATGAATTCCGCTCCGCTCGACCCAGGGCTCGGACTTGGGCTCAGCCCCAGAAGACGACGAACTCCGCTCCGCCCGACCCAGGGCTTGGACTCGGGCTAAGCCCCGGAAGACGGCGAACTCCGCTCCGCCCGACTCAGGGCTCGGACTCGGGCTAAGCCCCGGAAGACGGCGAACTCCGTTCCGCCCGACCCAGGGCTCAGACTTGGGCTCAGCCCCAGAAGATGACGAATTCCGCTCCGCCCGACCCAGGGCTCGGACTTGGGCTCAGCCCCAGAAGACGACGAACTCCGCTTCGCCCGACCCCAGGACTCAAACTCCACCCTGGCCTCAGCCAACGGCCTCCGCCTCGCCCGACCTAGGGGCTCGGACTCGACCTCGGCCACGGAAGACGGACTCGACCTCGACCTCGGAGGAGCCTCCACATCGCCCAACCTAGGGCGCGGGCCGGCCACATCAACGGGAGGCGCCATCATTACCCTACTCCAAGCTGACTCAAGCTACGGGGAACAAGACCGGCGTCCCATCTGGCTCGCTCCGCCAGATAGGCAATGATGGTGCCCCGCACGCTCCCTGACGATGGTGGCTCTCGGCCCCCTTACGGAAGCAAGAGGACGTCAGCAAGGACTCGACAGCCCCGACAGCTGTCCCTCCGCCAGGCTCCAGCGCTCCTCCGACGGCCACGACATCACACAAACCGGGCGCCAAAATCTCTCCGGCCGCCACGATGGCGTGTACTTAGGGCGCTAGCTCTCCTCCGCTAGACACGTAGCACTCTGCTACACCCCCATTGTACACCTGGATCCTCTCCTTACGCCTATAAAAGGAAGGACCAGGGCCCTCTTAGGGGGGGTTTGGCCGCGCGGGGACGAGGACGAGACAGGCGCTCGCTTGGAGCCGCTCGCTCCCTCTCCCGCGTGGACGCTTGTAATCCCCTACTGCAAGCGCACCCGACCTGGGCGCGGGACAAACATGAAGGCCGCAGGATTTCCACCTCTCTCACGCCTGTCTCCGGCCACCTCACTTCCCCCCTTCGCGCTCGGCCTCGCGCCGACCCATCTGGGCTGGGGCACGCGGCGACATTCACTCGTCGGCCCAGGGACCTCCCGGTCTCGAAACGCCGACAACTAGTGTGTAGGCGGTTTAGATAGGTAGATGGTCGGGAATCATAAGATGGGTCCAACGGGGTTTACGTGTGCTTTTAGGTTGGGATAGATAGATAAGGCAATCTATCAGGTTGGTCAGGTAGTTGTGAATGACCGAGTTGTTCTTAAGGCACCAATTTAGGTTAAACATGTTTATTGGAGTAGGGTCTAATTTATTTCACTAAGATTAACTAACATGTTTAAGTAACTCACATTAGATTTGATCATATTAGATTTAGATGAGATCTAGATTGGATTAGTATGACTAGATTAGATTAGATAAGATCTAATTAATTTGGATTAGATCATGGTTGCTACTCTAAGAGGGGATAAGCAAAGAGGTTAGGATAAGATAAAATAAACTCTTTTAAGATAAGAATGGATCTATGAAGCTAGATATATTCTAATGGGGGATATTCTTAGTTGGTCTAGTTATCTTATAAACCTATTTTTTGCTTGTATGTATATGCATATGCAATTGTGGACATTACTCCACAACTCATCACACTCAATCAAGGAACCAAATCAAACATTTATCATAAGAACAAACATTCAATACTTATAAAAATAGTTTTGTTTTTGTTCCTAAAATTAGATCTCCTATTTTTTAAGGGTCACTTTAGGTACATGATTTCAAACTGTGAAATCCAGTTTTGTCTCTAGAAGTGAAAAGGTAAGAGTAATCAAAGTAAAGCAGCAATAGATGAGAAGATATTAAGAAAAGTTCAGAAAGAATCAGGGTAGCAAAGGTAAGTAGGTAAGGGTTTTGTTTAGTTCTAACTAGGTTACGTCCTACAGTCAACATTCCTCTGATACCACTTCTGTCACACCCAGATTTAGGGGACCAAACCCGGGCACGACTCACATGTGTGGTAGGATCAAGTCTCACACATATGATGACTTATGGTATAGAAACGAATGTCACATCTTTAATATATAATGGAGTTCTATACAAAATAGTTAAATAATTACATTATACGAAGACAACGATCCAACAACCATAGTTGACTGGGAGACGATGGCCTAGACCTCTCATGAACTAATCACGACATCCTTCATGCTTCTTATCTTATGGTACATGTCCTTGACTTGAGGGGGATGTGAGGACAGCAAGGGTGAGCTCACATACGTTCATCGCTCAACAAGTTGTGGGGAATAATGTGCATGAGCTCCCTTACAGTGGGGCTCATGTAAAGTGTAAGGCTTACCAAAGGAGATGGTTAAAGCTGAGCATTACTTTTAAAGTTGGTCAAAGTTTTATTAGCACTTATTAAGTATAAGTAGATACCAACTCAATTAAATAAGATATTGAAAGGGAAATGTGCCTTTGGGCCATTTCAAGTATATTTTGGTGATTAAGTGTCCAACACCTATTAAGTGAGTTATTATATGCCAAATGATGGATGAAGTGCAAATCGACAAGAAGGTATGACTCTAGACTTAGTACATTGGTTTTTGTATACTAATGAAGTTTGTCTAAGTGCTAGAATCAGAGAAAAGAGAAAGAGAAAAGGAATTCGCTGAAGCAGCCAAGACTCAGCTCGGTCTGGCACACCAGACTGTCCGGTGGTGCATCGGACAGTGTCCGGTGGTGCACCGGACAGTGTCCGATGCGCCAGGCCAGCTCTGGCGAACTGGCCACTCTCGGGAATTCGTCGGCGGCGTACGGCTATAATTCACCGGACTGTCCGGTGGTGCACCGGACTGTCCGGTGAGCCAACGGCCGCCAGCGCAACGGTCGGCCGCCGAATCCGCGGGCGATGTGTGGCCCGCTCCAACGGTCGGCAGGGGCACCGGACTGTCCGGTGTGCACCGGACTGTCCGGTGTGCCAACGGCTACAGTTCTGCAACGGTCGGTTGTGCTGTTTTAGGAAGGAGATCCACACCGGACCATGAACAGTGGATGTCTGGTGGTGCACCGGACTGTCCGGTGCGCCACCCGACAGAAGGCAAGAATTGCCTTCCCAGTTTGCTTCCAACAGCTCCTAGCTGCCTTGGGGCTATAAAAGGGTCCCCTAGGCGCATGGAGGAAGCACCCAAGCATTCTTTGATCATTCCTAAGCACCAAGACTCCATTCTCGCGCATTCGATTCTTTGAGATAGTGACTTGAGCTCCATTTGAGTAGAGAACTCCTTGAGTTGTGTTGTGAGCTCAAGTTGTGGCCTGTGTGTGTGATTGTGTTCATACTTTGAGTCTTGTGTGTGTTGCTCTTCCCAACCTTACTTCCGTGCTTCTTTGTGATCATCAATTGTAAGGGCGAGAGGCTCCAAGTTGTGGAGATTCCTCGCAAACGGGAAAGAGTAAAAGAAAGAAAAACACCGTGGTATTCAAGTCGATCATTGGATCACTTGAGAGGGGTTGAGTGCAACCCTCGTCCATTGGGATGCCACAACGTGGAATAGGCAAGTGTTATACTTGGCCGAACCACGGGATAAATCACCGTGTCTCTTGTGCTTGTTTTCCTTGTGATCATTGTGTTTCACAAGAGCTCGGTCCTTAGCCACTTGATTTCATTGTGCTAACACTTAACCAAGTTTTATGGCTACAAGTTTTAGATTTTTACAGGATAACCTATTCACCCCCCCTCTAGGTTCTCTCAATTGGTATCGGAGCCGTTCTCTTCACATAAGGGACTAATCGCCCAAAGAGATGGATCCTAAGGGAAAGAGGATGGTGGTCAACGACAAGACAAAGGAGTATCGTCAACGAGCCAAGAGATGATAAGCCCTCAGACTCCGGGTTGAGTCATAAGAAAAGAGACGGGAAGAAGAAGAGGCGCATCAAGAAGATAGTCTACTACGACAGCGATGAGTCTTCTTCTTCACCAAGAGACGACGACGACGAGAAAAGGAAACCGGTTAATTCTAATTTTTCGTTTGATTATTCTCGTATTCCTTTTAATTCCAATGCTCATTTACTTTCAATTCCACTTGGGAAACCTCCGCACTTTGATGGAGAAGACTACTCATTTTGGAGTCACAAAATGCGTAGTCACCTATTTTCTCTCCATCCAAGTATTTGGGAGATTGTTGAAAACGGAATGCAATTTGATAGCACTAACAACCCCATTTTCATTAATGAGCAAATCCATAAAAATGCACAAGCTACCACTGTTTTGCTAGCATCCTTGTGCAGGGACGAGTACAATAAGGTGAGCGGCTTGGACAACGCCAAGCAAATCTAGGACACCCTCAAGATCTCTCATGAGGGGAACGATGCCACCATGATCACCAAGATGGAGCTGGTGGAAGGCGAGCTGGGAAGGTTCGCCATGATCAAGGGAGAGGAGCCAACGCAAACGTACAACAGGCTCAAGATCCTGGTCAACAAGATTAGGAGCTATGGAAGCACGAGATGGACGAACCACGACGTCGTCTGACTTATGCTCAGGTCCTTCACTGTTATTGATCCTCATCTTGTAAACCTCATCCGTGAAAATCCCAGGTACACAAAGATGACTCCCGAGGAGATCCTTGGGAAATTTGTAAGCGGACGGATGATGGTTAAGGAAGCGCGGTACGTGGATGATGCTCTCAATGGCCCAATGCCCGTCTACGAGCCTCAACCCGTTGCTCTCAAGGCAACAAGTAGCAGGGAGACGCTACCTAGCAAGGTGGCACAAGTTGAGGTGGCCGGGTTAAACGAGGATGAGATGGCCTTAATCATAAAGCGCTTCAAGACCGCATTGCAAGGACGCAAGGAGTACCCTAACAAGAACAAGGCAAAGGGAAAGCGCTCCTGCTTCAAGTGCGGTAAGACTGGTCACTTTATTGCAAACTGTCCCGATAACTCTAGTGACCAGGAACAAGGAAAGGGCAGGAAGAAAGAGAAGAAAAAGAGCTATAGGAAGGCCAAGGGCGAGGCACACATCGGGAAGGAATGGGACTCGGATTGCTCTTCTTTCGACTCCGACAACGAAGGACTCGCCGCCTCGGTCTTCAACAAGTCATCTCTCTTCCCCAACGAGCGCCACACTTGCCTCATGGCAAAGGAGAAAAAGGTAAGCGCTCAAAATTCCCTTAGATATACTACTTCAAGTGATGATGGCTCTAGTGATGATGAAGTAGATTATACTAGTTTATTCAAAGGCTTAGATAGAACTAAAGTCGATAAGATCAATGAATTGATTGATGCCTTAAATGAAAAAGAATAGACTCTTAGAAAAGCAAGAAGATATTCTATATGAAGAGCATGATAAGTTTATTAGTGTACAAAAATCTCTTGCTTTAGAGGTTAAAAGAAATGAATTGCTTTCTTCTGAATTATCTGCTTGTCATGAAACTGTATCTAATTTGAAGAACGTTAATGATAAGTTAAATGCTAAATTAGAAGAAGCAAATAAGTCTAGTTCTTGTGTAGAGCATGTTATCATTTGCAATAGGTGTAAGGATTTTAATGTTGATGCTTGTGATGAACATCTAGTTTCCATTTCTAAATTAAATGATGAAGTAACAAGTCTTAATGCTCAACTTAAGACTTACAAAAGTGACTTTGATAAACTAAAATTTGCTAGGGATGCCTATACTGTTGGTAGACACCCCTCTATTAAGGATGGGCTTGGTTTTCGCAAGGAAGCCAAGAACTTAACAAGCCAAAGAGCTCTCATTCCCGCCAAGGAGAAAGGGAAGGCCCCTATGGCTAGTAGTAGTCAAAAGAATCATGCATTCATTTACGATAGAAAATTTTCTAGGAATACTCATAGGAGTTATGATGCTTATAATTCTCATGATATGATGGCTTCAAGTTCTACTTTTGTGCATGGTAGAAGTAGGCCTAAGAAGGGAAATGTTATTCATCACGTGCCTAGGAAAATACATAATGAATCTACTACTCTTTTTCATGCCTGCAACACTGATTTTGTACTTTCATGTAAAAATAAGAAAGTGGTTGCTATGAAGGTGGGGGCCAAGTGCAAGGGAGACAAGACTTGCATTTGGGTCCCAAAGACTATTGTATCTAACCTTGTAGGACCCAACAAGAGTTGGGTACCTAAGACCCAAGCCTAAATTGCCTTGCAGGTTTATGCATCCGGGGGCTCAAGTTGGATTATCGACAGCAGATGCACAAATCACATGACGGGGGAGAAGAAGATGTTCACCTCCTACGTCAAAAGCAAAGATTCCCAAGATTCGATCATCTTTGGAGATGGGAACCAAGGCAAGGTCAAAGGCTTGGGCAAGATAGCTATCTCAAATGAGCACTCTATTTCTAATGTATTTTTAGTAGAGTCGCTAGGCTATAATCTCTTGTCGGTTAGTCAATTGTGCCACGTGGGCTACAATTGTTTGTTCATAAATGTAGATGTGTGTCTTTAGAAGGAGTGATGGTTCATTAGCGTTTAAGGGTGTACTAGACGACAAGCTCTATTTAGTTGATTTTTCGAAGGAGGAGGCTGATCTAGATGCATGCTTAATTGCTAAGACTAGCATGGGCTGGCTGTGGCATCGACGTCTAGCACATGTTGGGATGAAGAACCTTCATAATCTTCTAAAGGGAGAACATGTGTTAGGACTAACCAATGTAACTTTTGAAAAAGATAGACCTTGTGCAGCTTGTCAAGCAGGTAAACAGGTGAGAAGCACTCATCACAGCAAGAACATGATGACCACGTCAAGACCTCTGGAGCTACTTCATATGGACCTTTTCGGACCCGTCGCCTATTTCAGCATAGGGGGAAGTAAGTATGGTCTTGTTATTGTTGATGATTTTTCCCGCTTCACTTGGGTATTCTTTTTGCAGGATAAATCAGAAACCCAAGGGACCCTCAAGCGCTTCCTAAGGCGGGCTCAAAACGAATTTGAGCTCAAGGTGAAAAAGATTAGAAGCGACAACGGGTCCGAGTTCAAGAATCTTCAAGTGGAGGAGTTCCTTGAGGAGGAAGGAATCAAGCATGAGTTCTCTGCTCCCTACACACCACAGCAAAACGGTGTGGTAGAGAGGAAGAACAGGACGCTTATAGACATGGCAAGGACGATGCTTGGAGAATTCAAGACACCCGAGCGGTTTTGGTCGGAAGCTGTGAACACAGCTTGCCACGCCATAAACCGGGTCAACCTTCATCGCCTCCTCAAGAAGACCTCGTATGAACTTCTAACTGGTAACAAACCCAACGTATCATACTTTCGTGTATTTGGGAGTAAATGTTATATTCTAGTGAAGAAAGGTAGAAATTCTAAATTTGCTCCCAAAGCTATATAAGGGTTTTTACTAGGTTATGACTCAAAAACAAAGGCGTATAGAGTCTTCAACAAATCATCGGGTTTAGTTGAAGTCTCTAGCGATGTTGTATTTGATGAGACTAATGGCTCTCCAAGAGAGCAAGTTGATCTTGATGATATAGATGAAGATGATGTTCCGACGGCCGCAATCCACACCATGGCAATTGGAGATGTGCGACCACAGGAGCAACAGGAGCAAGATCAACCGTCTTCCTCAACGATGGTGCATCCGCCATCACAAGATGATGAACAGGCTCCTCGAAAGGAGGTGTGTTAACAAGGGGGAGCACAAGAAGACCAAGTTGTGGAGGAAGAAGCACCACGGGCCCCTCCAACTCAAGTCCGAGCGACGATTCAACGGAATCATCCCGTCGACCAGATTTTGGGTGACATAAGAAAGGGAGTAACCACTCGCTCTAGATTAGTTAATTTTTGTGAGCATTACTTGTTCGTCTCTTCTATTGAGCCTTTCAGGGTAGAAGAGGCCTTGCTAGATCCGGACTGGGTGTTAGCCATGCAGGAAGAGCTCAACAACTTCAAGCGAAATGAAGTTTGGACCCTGGTGCCATGTCTAAAGCAAAACGTTGTGGGAACCAAGTGGGTGTTCCACAACAAGCAAGACGAGCATGGAGTGGTGACAAGAAACAAGGCTCGACTTGTGGCAAAAGGCTATGCCCAAGTCGCAGGTTTGGACTTTGAGGAGACCTTTGCTCCTGTGGCTAGGCTAGAATCTATTCGCATTTTGTTAGCCTATGCTGCTCACCACTCTTTCAGGTTGTTTCAAATGGACGTAAAGAGCGCTTTCCTCAACGGGCCAATCAAGGAGGAGGTGTATGTGGAACAACCCCCTGGCTTTGAGGATGAACGGTACCCCAACCATGTGTGTAAGCTCTCTAAGGCGCTCTATGGACTTAAGCAAGCCCCAAGAGCATGGTATGAATGCCTTAGAGATTTTCTAATTGCTAATGCTTTCAAGGTTGGAAAAGCCGATCTAACTCTTTTCACTAAGACTTGTGATGGTGACCTATTTGTGTGCCAAATTTATGTCGATGACATAATATTTGGTTCTACTAACCAAAAGTCTTGTGAGGAGTTTAGCAGGGTGATGACACAGAAATTTGAGATGTCGATGATGGGAGAGTTGAACTACTTCCTTGGGTTCCAAGTGAAGAAACTCAACGATGGCACCTTCATCTCACAAATGAAGTACACGCAAGACTTGCTCAAGCGGTTCGGGATGAAGGATGCCAAGCCCGCAAAGACACCGATGGGAACCGACGGACATGTCGACCTCAACAAAGGAGGTAAGTCCGTTGATCAAAAGGCATACCGGTCTATGATAGGTTCTTTGCTTTATTTATGTGCTAGTAGACCGGATATTATGCTAAGTGTATCCATGTGTGCTAGATTTCAATCCGACCCAAGGGAGTGTCACCTTGTGACCGTTAAGCGAATACTTAGATATTTAGTTGCTACACCTTGCTTCGGGATCTGGTATCCAAAGGGGTCTACCTTTAACTTGATTGGATATTTAGACTCCGATTATGCTGGATGCAAGGTTGATAGGAAGAGTACATCAGGGACGTGCCAATTCCTAGGAAGGTCCCTGGTGTCTTGGAGTTCTAAGAAACAAACTTCCGTTGCCCTATCCACCGCTGAGGCCGAGTATGTTGCCGCAGGACAGTGTTGCGTGCAACTACTTTGGATGAGGCAAACCCTCCGGGACTTTGGCTACAATCTGAGCAAAGTCCCACTCCTATGTGATAATGAGAGTGCAATCCGCATGGCGGATAATCCTGTTGAACACAGCCGCACTAAGCACATAGACATCCAGCATCACTTTTTGAGAGACCACCAGCAAAAGGGGGATATCGAAGTGTTTTATGTTAGCACCGAGAACCAGCTAGCCGATATCTTTACCAAGCCTTTAGATGCGACGACCATTTGCAGGCTGCGTAGTGAGCTAAATGTCTTAGATTCGCGTAACTTGGATTGATCTATAACATACATGTGTTTTATGTCTTTGATCATGTTCCTTTATGCACTTTGTTGTTTATTTATGGTGCTCAAGTTGTGCAAGAATCCCCGGACCTCAAAAGTCCATGTGTGAGTGCTGCACATATTTAGGGGGAGATATGCTACAACTTGACCCTTTGAGACTAACCGTATGCTTGAGTTTACTCAATTTAGTCTCAAAGGTGGATTGAAAGGGAAAAGTGAACTTGGACCATGCAAGACTTCCACTGCACTCCGATGAGAGGGTAATTTACTTCAAGTTCATCTCCATGCTCTTATTGCCTTTTTGCTCTTAGTTGACAATTTTGGTGAGGCAATGGGGTTTAAGGGCCAAGATTGATCCCGTTTCGGTGCTTAATGCCAAAGGGGGAGAAAATAAGGCCAAAGCAAATGGATCAGCTACCACTTGTGAAATTTATGAAAAAGAGTAGAGTATAACTTTTGATTGTCAAAATACTCTTACTATCAAAATTTGGTCTCTTGTGGGGAGAATGTTTGATTATGGGAAAAAGGGGGAGTTTTTGGCTCTTAATCATTTTTACTCTTGGATTATCTCTCTTTGAGTCTAAACATGTGTGTTTAACTTAGAGGTAGGAAAATGAATTTGATTTGCAAAAACAAACCAAGTGGTGGCAAAGAATGATCCAAATATGTCAAATCTTGTCAAAGACTATTTTTGTTCTCAATTGCATTGATGTTGCACTTCTATTTGTTGCTTTTTGATGTGTTGGCATAAATCACCAAAAAGGGGGAGATTGAAAGGGAAATGTGCCTTTGGGCCATTTCAAGTATATTTTGGTGATTAAGTGTCCAACACCTATTAAGTGAGTTATTATATGCCAAATGATGGATGAAGTGCAAATCGACAAGAAGGTATGACTCTAGACTTAGTACATTGGTTTTTGTATACTAATGAAGTTTGTCTAAGTGCTAGAATCAGAGAAAAGAGAAAGAGAAAAGGAATTGGCTGAAGCAGCCAAGACTCAGCTCGGTCTGGCACACCGGACTGTCCGGTGGTGCACCGGACAGTGTTCGGTGGTGCACCAGACAGTGTCTGATGCGCCAGGCCAGCTCTGGCGAACTGGCCACTCTCAGGAATTCGTCAGCGGCGTACGGCTATAATTCACCGGACTGTACAGGATAACCTATTCACCCCCCTCTAGGTTCTCTCAGAGATCACAATTAATAATAACACCCACAATGCAATGCATATGACAAATTAAGTTTAGTTCCATAAATTACTCATGTGAGGGTCCGAGCTACTCATGATCGTGAGCACGGCTCATATATGTAACGCCCCGAATTTTGCAGTTGAATTTTTTTTCTTTCTTTACTCGCCAAAATTCGGGCGTTACCTTTTCTTTTTCTTTTTCCCCTCGCTAAACCTTGACCTTTTTCAAAGTTTAGCGGGATTCGGTTTGGAATTCCCGTATGTATAAAAACCCTAAATACTTTATGTTGTTTGATGCACCATGCCGCCCTTGCATTTTTGGTTGTTTGAAAGTGCAATCGCATTCATCTAAAAGATCGGATTTCGAGAACAAGTGGAAAATCTTTTATCTTTCTTTCTCTCTCTTTCTCTCTCCCCTTTCTCTCTCTCTCCCACGCCCTGGGCCGACCCCGGCCGGCCCAGCCGCCCCCTGGCGCCCCCCCCCCCTTGGGCCCAATTGGCCCAAGCCGCCCCCCCCCCACCTCCCCTTTTTCCCCAAACCCTCTCCCTCTCCCTCTCATTTTCTCTCATTCTCTCCCTAGCGCCGCCCCTACCCCTGCCCTAAGCCGCCGCCGCCCCTGCCCCCTACCCTAGGCCGCCGCGCCGCCCCCTGCCGCCGGCCGCCCCTCGCCGTCGATCCCCGCCGGTGAGCCCCCTCCCCCTCCTCCCTCTCCTCCCTCCCCTCTTCTCTCCCCACCCCCGCGCGCCCCCTGGCCGCGCCGGCAGCCGCCCCAGCCCCGCCGTGGCCCCTGGCCGCCGCTGGCCGGCCCTCGGCCGCGCCCAGCCGGCCCCGGCCGCCGCTGGCCCGCCCCGGCCGCTCCCCTGGCCGCCCTGGCCCGGCCGCTGGCCGCCCCCAGCCGCGCCCCGCCCGGCCGCCAGCCGCCCCTAGCCCGCGCCCCGGCCGCCTGGCCCCCTGGCCGCGCCCCCCTGTCCCGGGCCGGTTCAGCCGGCCTCGGCCCCGGCTCAGCCGCCCCCGGCCCCAGCTCGGCCGCCCCCCGCGCTCGGCCGCCCCAGCTCGGCCGCCTGCCCCCGGGCCGGTTCAACCGCCCCTAGGGCCGGTTCAACCGCCCCCCTCTGTTTTTTTTTATTTATTTTTTATTTTATTTTATTTACTTTCTGTGATTATAATTACTGTATTTTAAGTAGGCTAATCACTGTTCATGCTATGGGAAAATAGGAAGTTTAATTTAAAATTCCGTTATGCTATTGATTCACGTAGTTAATTGTTTACCCTGTGCAATGTTGATCAACTAAAAGTGATTAGGTTTCCATTAGTATATATAAATATATATAACAGAATTATTTTGTTAAAAACCAATTGTGTCATTAGTGCATAAGATTTAACCCCCTGCGAGACCCTTTCCTGTTTCTTTCTAACCATAACAAATGCGATATCGAATGTCATACTTGATGCATATTCGCTTTATTTGTTATCTTGTATGGTGTACTGTTCTTTTGTATTAAATATGTGGATGGATGTATGTATGTTTGCGCTCGCATAGAGAACGATTCGGTCGAAGAGCCCGAGGAATTCGCAGGAGAAGCCCCTGAGCAGCAGTCGGTTGGTGGAGGCAAGTGTCCTTTGACCTATCTCTGTCCTATTCATTATTTAATTCACCTCCCGCTTACACATTTATGCCTAAGGATTGACTAGCTTTTGTTATCCATGTCCTTGTTTACCTATCTGGGTTGGATTATTACTGTTTAGCTTTATGCTATTGCTCAACTCTAATCAATGAACATGATGTGGTTATCTATGATACGCTGTTTTCCCGTTCTTCTTTATGATCATACTTGTGGTTTTCAAGGGGACTCGAGCGGTTTCTCGAGTGCCTCTCCGTAAGGACCTGTTCTATGGATGACCGCCCGGGAAAACAGTGCAACCATGAGGGTGGAATGGGGTGCCCTTAGCTGAATAATTAGAGGATCCGGGATGTAGTTCACTTAGCCGTCGTGCCGTCAATGGGGCTCGGTGTATGCGGCTCGCTCTGCCAAGTTTGGGTTCGCCCCTTGGGGAGGAGTGCGGTGCATTTAGGAAACCTAACGGGTGGCTACAGTCCCGGGGAATCTTTGTAAAGGCTACGTAGTGAAACCCTGCCTATTCACCTTGGTAGTGTTTAAGGGTTTGATCGGCCCGAGGCAAGAGGGAATCACGGCTTGTGGGTAAAGTGCACAACCTCTGCAGAGTGTTATGAAACTGATATATCAGCCGTGCTCACGGTTATGAGCGGCCAAGGGAGCTCCAGTGATTAGTGGTACTTGATCAGAGACATTGTGGTACAGGTGGTTATGAGATTGATGGTTCTGGTTATGATTATGGTATTGGTAAGTGGTATTCTTTCCGTTTGGAAAGGGTACATCGGGTTAATAACTTGGGTTAATGCTAAAACTTGGCTTTCTACTAGTAAATAATAATCTGACCAACTAAAAGCAACTGCTTGACTTATCCCCACATAAAGCTAGTCCACTACAGCCAAACAGGATACTTGCTGAGTATGTTGATGTGTACTCACCCTTGCTCTACACACCAAACCCCCCCCCAGGTTGTCAGCATTGCAACCACTGCTCAGGCGAAGATGAAGCTGTGGAAGGAGACTTCCAGGAGTTCCAAGACTACGACGAGTTCTAGGTGTGGGTTAGCGGCAACCCCCAGTCGGCTGCCTGTGAAGGCCGCGTTATCTACGTTTCTTTTCCGCACTTTGATTTATTGTAAGAACTATATGGACGTCTCAGACGTATGATGTAATCGACTATTTCCCTTATTAATACTATTTTGAGCACTGTGTGATGATGTCCATGTTATGTAACTGCTGTGTACGTGAATAACTGATCCTGGCACGTACATGGTTCGCATTCGGTTTGCCTTCTAAAACCGGGTGTGACATAAGTGGTATCAAAGCCGTGCTGACTGTAGGACCGCTAACCTAGAGTAGAATGGTCGTTCTAAGGACTATAGACCTCTGTCTCTTCCTTGACTTTGATATCCCTTCAAAAGTTGGTCCTACTGACCAAACCTATGTTCTACTACATATTATACCTTGCTGAAAATTATGTTTTATTCTGATCCTTCATTTATTTATGATTCATTACTTGCTGGTCATATTAATTCTATTCTCACCCCTTTTGCTTGCGATGTCTTTTGTAGATGGCTCGACTTAGACACACTGCACGAAAGTCAGTCATCCCCTTCTTACCCTCCCGCCTTGCTGAGCGTCCGCTTCGCCGTCCCGTGGCCGGACAGTCCAGCCACTTGGAGAGACTACACCACCGCCTGCGTGAGGAGCAGGAGCGTCGACGACAGGAGCAGCAGAGCTCTTCCTTCTCGCTCCACCAGGAGATAGAGTCTGTGAGGAGCTGCTCCCCTGTGCTTCCCCTGGAGGCGCCCCCTGCACCACCACTGGGCGCCCCAGCTTCTGGAGTAGCTGCTGGAGGAGACCCAGACGACGGAGATGGCGACGACAGCTCGAGCCACGACACCGACTTCTCTGCTAACCTTGAGCCGGAAGGATGGGTTGCTCGACCCATCACTCGCGACGCTGCTCGCGGGTGTCACTTCCACGATGCGCTCGACACCCTGCTACGTCGGGCATTTGACCGGCATACTTGGTCCGTCGAGTATCGCTGTGTGGTCTACCAGCATAGTCGCGGGGTCTACCCGGATCGCTGGGAGGCAACTTGCTTGGTGCGCTGCCCGGAGAACAGTCTCCAGGGAGCGGAGGCTTGCTCAGAGCACTATTCTATCTCTGAGCGGGACTCAGCTGAGGCAGCCATGCAAGATGCTGCACGGCGTGCGCTTTCGCACTACTGCTCGGTTTTCGGTGGGGCAGCTGACGGTCTTGACCTGAAGTATTACCCCCGCCGTTCATCTGGCAGCACAGGAGGCGTGATTGTCTCACCTGTCGGTGAGGGCAATCCTAGGTTGAGCAGCACAGTCAACCTAGCCGCCGTGCTAAACACGGAGCTGGACCATGCATTAGATGAGCTGAGTAGGGCTCGTGCTGAGATCGCCCAGCTGCGGGCTGAGCGCGCGGAACGTCGTTATCTGGATGGTGGTTCCCTCGCTCCCGTCGGGACTCAGCACCCGTACCGCTCACCTCAGCGTGGACACCAGTCTTATGGCAATCCCGCCTGCAAGACCAAGATAACTCTAGAGCCATAGATCGTTAGAGTTGGATCTTGTAATTAATACGAAATATATACGTAGAAGCTTCAGTCTTAGCGTTAGTCTCGGTCTTAGTTAGTCTTAGTTAGATAGGGTAGTTTGCTATATCCTGTGCATTTATGTTTGTCATGATGAACTATGATTGGTTTGGATCTTTGTAATGATTGTCACCAGAGTGTGGGTATCCCCTGCATTTTGGTTTACCTATTATGTTAATAAAGTTAGTTATATAGTTGGGAAAACCTTTATTCTACTTTCCTCTTTTTCTGAGAAGCTGTGTGGCCTGTGTTGGAGATCAGTGAAGATGCTCATCTGTTCAGTGCTGTTGAGGAATTCTATTCTCTTTTCTTATGCTGCAAGATTTGCCAGATCAGTTCTGATGTGTGGTTGCGTTCTGCAGATGTCAGAGAACAGGCGCAGAGGAGGAAGGCGTGCTCAGCAGGAGCAAGCCGGTCAGCAAGATGAGGCGCCCCAGCAGCAGCAGCTGCCGCCCCCGCCCCCGATGTCGATTGAGCAGATGTTTCTGATGCAGACTCAGGCAGTTCAAGCCATCGGTCAGACTCTGGCCGCCATTCAGCAGCAGCAGCAGCAGCAGGCTCCACCTCAGCCTCAGATGCCTCAGATGCCCAGAGACAAGCGTGCTGAATTCATGAGAGGTCATCCCCCAACGTTTGCTCATTCTTCTGACCCTATGGATGCTGAAGATTGGCTGCGCACTGTGGAGCGAGAGTTGCATACCGCTCAGTGCGATGACAGGGAGAAAGTTCTGTATGGTCCCCGTCTGTTGAGAGGAGCAGCCCAATCATGGTGGGAGTCTTACCTCGCCACCCATGCCAACCCCGACACCATCACCTGGGAAGAATTCAGAGGTAGCTTTCGTCAGTACCATGTGCCTGCAGGTCTGATGACAGTGAAGAAGGAGGAGTTCCTGGCCCTTAAGCAAGGGTCATCGTCTGTCAGTGAGTACCGGGACAAGTTTCTGCAATTGTCTCGCTACGCTCCCGAAGATGTCAACACCGACGCCAAGCGACAATACCGTTTTCTGAGAGGCTTGGTTGACCCTCTGCAGTATCAGCTGATGAATCACACCTTCCCAACATTCCAGCACCTGATTGACAGAGCAATCATGACAGAGAGAAAGCGCAAGGAGATGGAAGATCGTAAGCGCAAGATCAGTGGACCCCAGCCTGGAAGCAGCAGCCGTCCCCGTTTCTCAGGCAATCAACCTCAGCAGTTCAGGCAGAACCAGCGTCCACCTCAGCAGCATCAGCAGCGTCAGCAGTATCAGCAGTTCCAAAGGCAGTATCCTCAGCATCAGTACCAGAATCGTCAGAGCAATCAGTCAGGAGGAGGTCAGTTTCAGAGGCAGAATCAACAGACACCTCGTCTTCCTGCCCCAGCAAATCAGCAGAACAGTCAGGCAGCACCAGCTCAGGTTGGAAATAGGGCATGTTTCCACTGTGGAGAGCAAGGCCATTGGGTGATGCAATGTCCGAAGAAGGCAGCCCAGCAGCAGTCAGGCCCCAATGCCCCAGCAAAGCAGAATGTGTCTCAGCCTGGAGCAGGCAACCGCTCTCAGCAGCGCTATAATCATGGAAGACTGAACCACTTGGAGGCTGAAGCAGTTCAGGAGACCCCCGACATGACAGTAGGTATGTTCCCAGTCGATTCCCATATTGCAGAAGTGTTATTTGATACTGGAGCAACACATTCTTTCATTACTGCATCATGGGTAGAAGCACATAATCTTCCAATTACTACCATGTCAACCCCTATTCAAATTGACTCAGCTGGTGGTAGAATTCGAGCTGATAGCATTTGTTTAAATGTAAGTGTGGAAATAAGGGGGATAGCGTTTCCCGCCAACCTTATAGTAATGGGTACTCAGGGAATAGATGTCATCCTAGGGATGAATTGGTTAGATAAGTATCAGGCAGTTATCAGTTGTGATAAAAGGACAATCAAGTTGGTGTCCCCACTAGGAGAGGAAGTGGTGACCGAGTTAGTCCCGCCTGAGCCAAAGAAAGGAAGTTGTTATCAGATGGCTGTTGATAGCAGTGAAGCAGACCCAATTGAGAGTATCAAGGTTGTGTCTGAATTCCCAGATGTGTTTCCAAAGGATTTACCGGGTATGCCACCAGAGCGGAAAGTTGAATTTGCTATAGAGCTTCTTCCTGGAACCGCCCCTATCTCTAAGAGAGCTTACAGAATATCTGGACCAGAGTTGGTTGAGCTTAAGAAGCAGATTGATGAGCTGTCAGAGAAAGGTTACATCCGGCCAAGCACCTCGCCTTGGGCCGCCCCTGTCTTGTTTGTGGAGAAGAAAGATGGCACCAAGAGGATGTGTATCGATTATCGAGCTTTGAATGAAGTCACGATCAAGAACAAGTATCCTTTGCCCAGAATAGAAGATCTGTTCGACCAGTTGAGAGGAGCCAGTGTGTTCTCCAAGATCGATCTGAGGTCAGGTTATCATCAGCTCAGGATCCGACCTTCGGACATTCCGAAGACGGCATTCATTACCAAGTATGGTTTATATGAGTTCACAGTGATGTCTTTTGGTTTGACCAATGCACCAGCGTTCTTTATGAACTTGATGAACAGTGTATTCATGGATTATCTTGATAAGTTCGTGGTGGTATTCATTGATGACATTCTGGTTTATTCTCAAAGTGAAGAAGAGCATGCAGATCATTTGAGGATGGTATTGCAGAGATTGCGAGAGCACCAGTTGTATGCAAAGTTGAGCAAGTGTGAGTTCTGGATCAGTGAAGTCCTGTTCTTGGGTCACATAATCAACAAAGAAGGATTGGCTGTGGATCCGAAGAAAGTGGCAGACATTCTAAACTGGAAAGCGCCAACAGATGCTAGAGGAATCAAGAGCTTCATTGGAATGGCCGGATATTATCGGCGATTCATTGAAGGGTTTTCGAAGATTGCGAAACCAATGACAGCGTTGCTAGGCAACAAGGTTGAGTTCAAGTGGACCCAGAAATGCCAAGAGGCCTTTGAAGCGCTGAAAGAGAAGTTGACAACAGCGCCTGTCCTAGTCTTGCCTGATGTGCACAAGCCCTTCTCTGTGTATTGTGATGCTTGTTACACAGGTTTGGGATGCGTGTTGATGCAAGAGGGAAGAGTTGTGGCTTACTCGTCCCGACAGCTGAAGGTTCATGAGAAGAACTACCCAATCCATGATCTAGAGTTGGCAGCAGTGGTTCACGCACTGAAGACATGGAGGCACTATCTGTATGGACAGAAATGCGATGTTTACACAGACCACAAGAGTCTGAAGTACATATTCACTCAGTCGGAGTTGAACATGAGGCAACAAAGATGGTTAGAGTTGATCAAAGATTATGAGTTGGAGATCCATTACCATCCAGGAAAAGCGAACGTAGTGGCAGATGCTTTGAGCAGAAAGAGTCAAGTCAATCTGATGGTCGCTCGTCCGATGCCTTATGAGTTGGCCAAGGAGTTTGACAGGTTGAGTCTCGGATTTCTGAACAATTCGCGAGGAGTCACAGTTGAATTGGAACCTACCTTGGAGCGCGAAATCAAAGAAGCGCAGAAAAATGATGAGAAGATCAGTGAGATTCGGCGATTGATTCTAGATGGCAGAGGCAAAGACTTTCGAGAAGATGCAGAAGGTGTGGTATGGTTCAAAGACCGCTTGTGTGTTCCCAATGTCCAGTCTATTCGGGAGTTGATTCTCAAGGAAGCTCATGAGACAGCTTATTCGATTCACCCTGGCAGTGAGAAGATGTATCAGGATCTGAAGAAGAAATTCTGGTGGTACGGAATGAAAAGAGAAATCGCAGAGCATGTGGCTATGTGCGATAGTTGTCGAAGAATTAAGGCAGAACACCAGAGACCAGCTGGATTGTTGCAACCGTTGCAGATCCCTCAGTGGAAATGGGATGAAATTGGCATGGATTTCATAGTCGGATTGCCTCGCACTCGAGCCGGCTACGATTCCATTTGGGTAGTAGTGGACCGTTTGACCAAGTCAGCCCACTTCATACCTGTCAAGACCAACTACAACAGTGCAGTATTGGCAGAATTGTATATGTCTCGGATCGTTTGTCTTCATGGTGTGCCAAAGAAGATAGTGTCAGATAGAGGAACGCAGTTCACCTCTCATTTCTGGCAGCAGTTGCATGAAGCCTTGGGCACGCATCTGAATTTCAGTTCAGCTTATCACCCGCAGACAGATGGTCAGACTGAAAGAACCAATCAAATTCTTGAAGATATGTTGAGAGCCTGTGCGTTGCAAGATCAGTCCGGATGGGACAAGCGATTGCCTTATGCAGAGTTTTCCTATAACAACAGTTACCAGGCCAGTTTGAAGATGTCACCGTTTCAAGCGCTGTATGGAAGGAGTTGCAGAACTCCGTTGCAATGGGATCAGCCTGGAGAGAAGCAGGTGTTTGGGCCAGATATTTTGCTTGAAGCCGAAGAGAACATCAAGATGGTTCGAGAGAATCTGAAGATAGCGCAATCGAGGCAGCGAAGCTATGCAGACACAAGAAGAAGAGAGCTGAGTTTTGAAGTCGGAGACTTTGTCTATCTGAAAGTGTCACCGATCAGAGGAGTCAGAAGATTCGGAGTCAAAGGCAAGCTAGCACCCCGCTACATTGGTCCGTATCAAATTCTCTCAAAGCGTGGAGAAGTGGCTTATCAGCTCAGCCTGCCAGAGAATTTGTCTGCTGTGCATGATGTCTTTCATGTGTCTCAGTTGAAGAAGTGTTTGCGTGTGCCAGAAGAGCAGTTGCCAGTGGAAGGTCTTGAAGTCCAGGAGGACTTGACCTATATTGAGAAGCCAGCTCAGATCCTTGAGGTTGCAGATAGAGTCACCCGAAGGAAGACCATCAGAATGTGCAAAGTCAGATGGAATCACCACTCTGAGGAAGAAGCAACCTGGGAGCGTGAAGATGATCTAGTGGCTAAGTACCCAGAGCTCTTTGCTAGCCAGCCCTGAATCTCGAGGGCGAGATTCTTTTAAGGGGGATAGGTTTGTAACGCCCCGAATTTTGCAGTTGAATTTTTTTTCTTTCTTTACTCGCCAAAATTCGGGCGTTACCTTTTCTTTTTCTTTTTCCCCTCGCTAAACCTTGACCTTTTTCAAAGTTTAGCGGGATTCGGTTTGGAATTCCCGTATGTATAAAAACCCTAAATACTTTATGTTGTTTGATGCACCATGCCGCCCTTGCATTTTTGGTTGTTTGAAAGTGCAATCGCATTCATCTAAAAGATCGGATTTCGAGAACAAGTGGAAAATCTTTTATCTTTCTTTCTCTCTCTTTCTCTCTCCCCTTTCTCTCTCTCTCCCGCGCCCTGGGCCGACCCCGGCCGGCCCAGCCGCCCCCTGGCGCCCCCCCCTTGGGCCCAATTGGCCCAAGCCGCCCCCCACCTCCCCTTTTTCCCCAAACCCTCTCCCTCTCCCTCTCATTTTCTCTCATTCTCTCCCTAGCGCCGCCCCTACCCCTGCCCTAAGCCGCCGCCGCCCCTGCCCCCTACCCTAGGCCGCCGCGCCGCCCCCTGCCGCCGGCCGCCCCTCGCCGTCGATCCCCGCCGGTGAGCCCCCTCCCCCTCCTCCCTCTCCTCCCTCCCCTCTTCTCTCCCCACCCCCGCGCGCCCCCTGGCCGCGCCGGCAGCCGCCCCAGCCCCGCCGTGGCCCCTGGCCGCCGCTGGCCGGCCCTCGGCCGCGCCCAGCCGGCCCCGGCCGCTCCCCTGGCCGCCCTGGCCCGGCCGCTGGCCGCCCCCAGCCGCGCCCCGCCCGGCCGCCAGCCGCCCCTAGCCCGCGCCCCGGCCGCCTGGCCCCCTGGCCGCGCCCCCCTGTCCCGGGCCGGTTCAGCCGGCCTCGGCCCCGGCTCAGCCGCCCCCGGCCCCAGCTCGGCCGCCCCCCGCGCTCGGCCGCCCCAGCTCGGCCGCCTGCCCCCGGGCCGGTTCAACCGCCCCTAGGGCCGGTTCAACCGCCCCTAGGGCCGGTTCAACCGCCCCCCCCCCCCTCTGTTTTTTTTATTTATTTTTTATTTTATTTTATTTACTTTCTGTGATTATAATTACTGTATTTTAAGTAGGCTAATCACTGTTCATGCTATGGGAAAATAGGAAGTTTAATTTAAAATTCCGTTATGCTATTGATTCACGTAGTTAATTGTTTACCCTGTGCAATGTTGATCAACTAAAAGTGATTAGGTTTCCATTAGTATATATAAATATATATAACAGAATTATTTTGTTAAAAACCAATTGTGTCATTAGTGCATAAGATTTAACCCCCTGCGAGACCCTTTCCTGTTTCTTTCTAACCATAACAAATGCGATATCGAATGTCATACTTGATGCATATTCGCTTTATTTGTTATCTTGTATGGTGTACTGTTCTTTTGTATTAAATATGTGGATGGATGTATGTATGTTTGCGCTCGCATAGAGAACGATTCGGTCGAAGAGCCCGAGGAATTCGCAGGAGAAGCCCCTGAGCAGCAGTCGGTTGGTGGAGGCAAGTGTCCTTTGACCTATCTTTGTCCTATTCATTATTTAATTCACCTCCCGCTTACACATTTATGCCTAAGGATTGACTAGCTTTTGTTATCCATGTCCTTGTTTACCTATCTGGGTTGGATTATTACTGTTTAGCTTTATGCTATTGCTCAACTCTAATCAATGAACATGATGTGGTTATCTATGATACGTTGTTTTCCCGTTCTTCTTTATGATCATACTTGTGGTTTTCAAGGGGACTCGAGCGGTTTCTCGAGTGCCTCTCCGTAAGGACCTGTTCTATGGATGACCGCCCGGGAAAACAGTGCAACCATGAGGGTGGAATGGGGTGCCCTTAGCTGAATAATTAGAGGATCCGGGATGTAGTTCACTTAGCCGTCGTGCCGTCAATGGGGCTCGGTGTATGCGGCTCGCTCTGCCAAGTTTGGGTTCGCCCCTTGGGGAGGAGTGCGGTGCATTTAGGAAACCTAACGGGTGGCTACAGTCCCGGGGAATCTTTGTAAAGGCTACGTAGTGAAACCCTGCCTATTCACCTTGGTAGTGTTTAAGGGTTTGATCGGCCCGAGGCAAGAGGGAATCACAGCTTGTGGGTAAAGTGCACAACCTCTGCAGAGTGTTATGAAACTGATATATCAGCCGTGCTCACGGTTATGAGCGGCCAAGGGAGCTCCAGTGATTAGTGGTACTTGATCAGAGACATTGTGGTACAGGTGGTTATGAGATTGATGGTTCTGGTTATGATTATGGTATTGGTAAGTGGTATTCTTTCCGTTTGGAAAGGGTACATCGGGTTAATAACTTGGGTTAATGCTAAAACTTGGCTTTCTACTAGTAAATAATAATCTGACCAACTAAAAGCAACTGCTTGACTTATCCCCACATAAAGCTAGTCCACTACAGCCAAACAGGATACTTGCTGAGTATGTTGATGTGTACTCACCCTTGCTCTACACACCAAACCCCCCCCCCAGGTTGTCAGCATTGCAACCACTGCTCAGGCGAAGATGAAGCTGTGGAAGGAGACTTCCAGGAGTTCCAAGACTACGACGAGTTCTAGGTGTGGGTTAGCGGCAACCCCCAGTCGGCTGCCTGTGAAGGCCGCGTTATCTACGTTTCTTTTCCGCACTTTGATTTATTGTAAGAACTATATGGACGTCTCAGACGTATGATGTAATCGACTATTTCCCTTATTAATACTATTTTGAGCACTGTGTGATGATGTCCATGTTATGTAACTGCTGTGTACGTGAATAACTGATCCTGGCACGTACATGGTTCGCATTCGGTTTGCCTTCTAAAACCGGGTGTGACAATATACCAGTTTTACACTCTACAGAGGTTGCACATGTTTACCCACAAGTCGTGTTACCCATTTTCCAAAGTATCGCGACTTCACATTCATCTCTACCGAGGAGACGAGGCAGGTAGCACTACGAGGCCTTTACAAAGTTCCACTAGCTTCAGAAAACACGCTACGGTTTCTGAGAAGGGCAATATAGGAATCCCTCATTCGAAAAGCCATCGCAGCATGGTCGACCCGAGAACCTCCCTATACGCAGCTCCTCTACCGCCCTTACCCCTTTCGGGTAAGGTAGTCCTCCACTAGCTTTCCTAATTAGTCAGCCAAGGGCGTCCCATACCACCCTTGTGGTAGCACTGTTTTCCCGGGTGGTCGCTCCATGTTCTAATTAACACAATGATCTTGTCATGAACAATAATGAACCAACAATAATAGTGAAACATGGTCATAATTCAATATATCATTAATCCCAAAACCATATAGAGCAATAGCAATACTACCCAATAGTTCATTTGTTTGCAAGGTGTAGGATAAACAATATTAGGGAAACCTATTTGGTCCCATCAAATTAACCTAAGCATGTCACAGTGATTAACCAAGAACATTATTTGGTAAAGAAGAGTGATCAAGGGCACAACTTGCCTTAGACTTGAGATCCCATGTACTTCTCCAAATTGGTCTTCGGATTTCTCGTGACCTCACTGCTACTCGTAGCAATACATACAAATAGGCAAGGAGTACATAAACATAACAACACACCAAAATGAGAGCAAACAGTGTAAGAATATTCTACGTGATGCTATGAGACCGTAGGTTCAAGAACCACAAAAATAAGAGTTATGGTCCAAGAGTTATGATTTTATAAAGGTTTAAGTGCTAGATATAAAACAAATTAAGTGTATGGATTTAACCATATGTATTCATAATAAAATAGAGTTACTAGATGATAAACAATATTAATATGAATTGCAACTGGAATGGATCAAAAAGGAATTAAAATGTAAAGGTGTGAAGTATCTAAGTTTATAGATCTCTTTTTATATTTTAAAATCGATTTTCTATATCTTTTGGACCGCTGGTGAGAAAAATAGAAGTTGGTCTGACCTTGCGTTGGGGTTTGCGCTGACGGAAATAGGGAGCTCTATCTTGCCTAGTGGAAATGTCCCCTTTCCTCCGAAACCAAAGAGCAAGCTGGAGTAGGCCATGGTTGATGCCCATTTGGTCGAAGGCGTGCAGGAAATGATGTTGGCTTGGTTTCCGTTCTCAATGAGGACCTTGTGTAGCTCCCATCCTGCCACATTGCAACTGACGACGAGTGTGTCCGTGTGGGGCGCGCTGCGAAGGTTGACGTCTCTTGCGTCGAAGGTTAATGGTACGTGAGACCACTTTGTCTAAACGACGGGTCCTGTGACTGCGACATGATTGACCCTTTGGCAGTGATCCCTTTTTTGTTGTTTGTTCTCGAAGTCGGAGCTGGACCCTCCAGTGATCATGTGAATCACTCCCTTGAAGGGTGGGTATGTGAAGTCTTCTTGCTTTGGTGGTGGGGGTGGTAGGTGTTGGTTTGGATGATGTGGCGGTGGAGGTGGCAGCGCTAACATTTCTTGGTGTTGAAGACACTATTGTTGTGGAAAGAGATTGGGGGGTTTTGCTGCTGGGGGTAATAGGGGTGTTCGTTTTGATATTGATGATGGTTGTACTGTTGGGGTTGATAGGTATGAGCAATGAGTCTTTGGTTGTTGGCTGGCGTGGTCGTGGCCATTCGGTCTTTTGTTGCTTTGGTCTCAGGGCAGTATGTGGTTGGGTGTGCCGAGTCTTCGCCATGAAAAAGACAATATAATCTTCTCTGTTGCTGAGGTCCTTGACCTCTGCCTCTGCCCCTGGTCACGTCGCCATAGCAGCCTTGTTGCGCGCGGGGGGGGGGGGGGGGTAATCTTGACAATGAGGGGTGTTCTCTCCTGGTTGCCGCTCATTTGCGATATTGTGTACTTGGAGCTGGGCACAATCTTGTCGGGCTGTGTCCTACTGCAGAGGCCTGATCCATATTCTGTTGGATTGCGAGGTCTCCTTAGGCTTTCGCTGAGACTCGACTTTTCTTTGGTGGAGCTCTTCTGATCGAGAATACTTTTTAAAAAGCTGGTACAACTCCTGCAGGTTGGTTGGTGGATCCTCATGCAGTGGTTGTACAAGACGTCTAGACTTTCTTTCTTTTGCTGCCTATTGAGCGAGACTTATGCGAGGGCATCTGTCTCGGGTCTATAAACTTGAAAGTTTAGAAGGAATTTGTCGCGGAGTGTTTTCCATGAATCAATTGATAATGGCGGCAGTCTTGAGTACCATGTGAGAGTTGGGCCCTCGAGGAATATGATGAATGGCTTGGCCATGATGGTGTCGTCCCCCCGGATGATGCGATTGCAACCTGATAACTCATGATGTACAGAGTTGGGTCTGCACTGCCATTATACTTTTGGTAAGTGCCTGCTCTAAAATTTTGCGGCCAGGGGAGGCCTGAAGCTGTGGTGCAAGAGGGCTCCGTTCATCAAGGTAATTTAACCCTTGGAAAGCAGCTAGTGCGAAGGCTGGCATGTGGGGGAGACGAGGGTTTATGTTGAATGCGGGGGCGTGCTGCTGGTGGTAGGGGTCCTTGCCTTGGATTTCTGCGATTTGTTGCTCTAGTTCTCTGGATTTTTGCTCTTCTTCTAGGATCATCTGTCTGACTTTGGCTTGCATGTTGATGCGCTGGCGCTTGGCCGCGAGTATCTCCTTTTGTTTTTGTAGGTGATTGTTTTTTATGCGAAGTGCTCATAACTTTAGCTAGTCTTCAACTGAGATGCCTAGAACCTCACCGTCCTCGATCGATGATATCATCAACCTCCTGGGGGTGAAACCTGGCGGGGTTTTCGAGGGAGGCCCTCATAGCTGCACGTGCGAATGGTGCCTTCGGGGGTGGGTGGGTTCTCTGTGCGAGGGCGCTTGCTGTTGACTGCTCCATCGTTTTTAGGTGCCTCTTGGGGAACATCGCGGGTGAGGGCTACCTTGCCTTTCTTCTCGGTGAGGGCCACCTTCGTCGTGTTGTCCAGAGAGGTGGTGGCCTTGGAAGTCGCTTTCTTTGGGGCCATCGCGGGATTGTTTTGTCAAAACGCGAAAGGTGGGTGCCGAATGTTGGTACCGATTGGCACGTGGTCAAACGGGCCCAAACACTCAGGAAAAGAGGGTACTCAGGTGCTCAACAAATGACAGGCATGGAACTGTAGCGTCTTTATTAAGCGTGTCCCATCAATGTACAGTGCAGGAGTATTTATAGGTAACCGGGTAGGTGGGTGTGCCCTCCCAAGTACAATTATGCCCCATTACCTGCTACAGCTTCAGAATATTTCCCGTACAGGATCATTACAACGATGTTAAGTACAACCTAATCAAATACACAGTAAACGCTACCCCAGGGAGGGCTTACAAATGGGCCCGAATGACAACAGAACACGGCCTGAACCCGCCATTGGGTGGCGCGGTCCTCGCCCGCGCGTGGCACCCTTCGCCCTAAGGTACCAGGTCTTCGATTTTTGCCAAGGTTATAGCTCGGAACCGTTCAAGCTGGCGGGGCCGCCTTCGCGAAGTCATGAGGAGCCCCCGCTTTAAACGATAGATCTCTTCGTTTCAATGCCTTCAATGATTCTAGACAAAAACCTCGATTTTGATACCGGCCGAGGTACCCTTCGCTTCATGTCGCACCTGTCCAATTGATGTTAAAGAAAACTGATCGAGGGGGCACACGACCTTCGCTCCAATAGTACTACTGTGGATCTATTGTTTGGTTTTGTGAAGTTAATGTGAGGCGTGTGAAAGCTATGGTGCCTGTGTTTGTATGCTTATGATGAGATATCATTTGTGAAGCTTGTACAATACAATTAATGGGCCATTATTGTTATCTTATTATTTAAGATCTATAATATATTTATTTGCTGCTTTATTTGTTAAGGATGCATTTGGTTCAACTTTTTGAACTTGTTTCTGCTTTGAAAAAAAGGGTTGAAAAAGCAGCTTTTTATAGTCCAAAATTGAAACCAGCTTGAAACCTGTTTTTGTTGCTTATCTAATTTTGTTATATTAGTAAATAGATAATGCAGATAGAAATTTAAAATATTAAAATTAATTAAGTGTTATAATAAATGAAATAAACATATTTTATTTAAAATATTAAAAATTAAATTGTAAATTTGATTTATTTGTAAAAATAGCATGAATGCAAATGTGAAATCGACTTTTAATTAGATATATTAATTAAGAGATATAGTTGAATAAAGTCTATAAAATAATATATATTTTGATTATAGTGGACAACTCACAATAATTTGAACTAAACCACTTTTAGCTTTTTTTCTCACGACAACTATTTCACAGCAAACAACCCAGTATAGCTTTTTTAACACCTCACGGCTGAACCAAACGTACCTTAAAACTCTTCTTCTACTTCATAATTATATTTATAGTATTATCACCAATCTCTTTTTATTTACAACTATTTAGTGGTCACTTAGAGTAACTTCAATAGTTCTCTAAAAGACTCTCTGAATCAATAATTTAGATAGTTAACCTAGAAATTTCTCTCGAACAACTCTCTAAATGATTTTTTTTAAATTTAGCTACTTCTCATAAAACCCCATTTTTTCTCTATGTGTGGCAACCATTTACCAACTCTATAAACAAATAATTGAGATTTTTTTTATTTCGGTGCCTTTTCTCCACTCTACAGTAAAGATAGATTAACATAGCTATGCACAGATCGCCAGTGATGAACAATTGTGGCAGCTACTCGGTTAGAGATTAAATATTTAATAATACAATAGCAGCACATGCACATAAAAAAATAAACGAATAAACAATTGCAGCAACCAATCAAAAGCCAACACGGCTCATCGGGTTGAATCCATCGTCACTTCCACAATTTTGAGATCGAGTTGCAAAAGAAAGATAAAAAAATAAGAAAAATTAGGTGGACCCACTTAAACTGTTGACATATTTAAAAAGTAATATATAGAGAACTGTTAGAGAAGATAAGTTTGTGTGTTTTCTATATTATTTGAGGACTTGATAAAATCTAAGATTTAGATAGTACAATTATACATAACTATTGAAATTGCTCTTAGCATAGTTGGTGGAGGCAATGGATAGCAAGTGTAGGAATTATTGGGTAGTGGCATTTAGGGAGAAATATTTCAATTAGGTGCTTATATAACTTTATCTTATTTTGAGAGTGTATTAGAGAAAAAATATTTTTTTCAGTGCTTATATAACTTTATCTTATTTTCAGTGTTCATTGTTAGAGACTATTTTCTGCAGACTCTCCATTTCACGTTTTCACTTCTATCTCACTTTTATTTTAATCTTCACCTTTTATGAGTGTCCGACTGCTAGAGATGGCTAAGAAACAAACGATTGGAGCTCCTGCCGCTCACGGATTAGTCCGGATCGTTCGTCAGCTGCCAGGGCCCAGGACAACTGTCCCTGCAGGCCTGCACGCCGGCGTCCGTGTGATCGCGCTCGCGCCTCCGAAGATCTGAGCAGCTCAGCTAGTGGACTCGTTTCGCTTCCTCCAGGCTCCAGCGCCTGAGGCAGCCGCAACGCAAGGGCCCCGGAACCACGCGAAAACGCGGCCAAAACACCGCGAAAATCTCGACACCCAACTGCGCCGCGTGGGCGGCTGCGGCGGACGACCAATGTGGAGGGGGACGCGCATGTACAGCCTCCTAGGCGTCCTCCTCCTCCTGGCCCTGGCCTACCTGAACTGGCATCCAGGCCACGGCCCCTCCGCCGGCGGCCCTGGTGGGTTCAAGCTCCCCATGCCGTGGCTGCAGCCGCGGATGTCCTTCGTGGGCCGCGCCGGCACCCACTTCGTCGACACCCTCACTGGCGCGCCGATCTACATCAACGGCTGGAACTCGTACTGGCTCCTCTCGGCCCGGTCTCCCTCGTTGTCCGTCGAGATGCTGCGCCGCGGCCGCCGCATGGGGCTGACGATATGCCGCACATGGGCATTCAGCGACGGTGGCCCCGGCGCGCTGCAGATCTCCCCAGGCCGGTTTAGCGAGCCTGTTTTCCAGGTGCGGATTGCTCCTTCTTCATTCCCTTCTCTTCCCACCTACAAAAGCTATTGGAACGGCGCAATTTGTTTTGACTGTCATCTAGAGTAGAACCGGTTCCACCTTCTGAATTTAACTAACGAATGTCCTGTTGTGATTCTCTTGAGCCAAAAGCATAACATAAGTTACATCGAAATGTAGCTAACAAACAGCCAAACAGGTGCATGTGTAAGCACGTGGATTCGATGGGCTATGCACCATGTGAACATTGTGACTTACAAGAATGCTTTGTTACCAGTTACCACGACCATGGCACACATGAGCTGATTGGAATAGACTTATTTGGTAACCCATCTTACCAGTGGCGGGCCCAGGATTTAGAGGATGGGTATTCGAAATTTTTTATAGGATGATTTTTTGAAAGATTAAAACATGTCTATCGATGTATATAGTTAATTATATATATGTATAACCTATAATTAAGCACACACGCTATGGTCATCACTGATTCAATAACTAGTCTACTAAACTCAAATTTCATACAACTATTTCAAAAGTTTTAAATCGAAATGCACCAGTTGGTTGTTGATTAGTTGATAGCTGGCTACTTGTCCACTTTGGTATTTTCCAATCGCTAATGCCCCATCTGCAGCCCAGTACTGCAAGCAGCAAAGCAGGGGAGGTCAGGTCGGGTGTCCACTAGCTGGGTAGGCTTGGACATTGGCACGATGGGACCTTGTCCTTGGTTGTCTGTCTTGTCATGCGGTGACGTTCTGACTACGATGGATTGAAGCCTTGGACGACGGACGACATACGACACAACAACGAGACCAGATACAACACAATGGCAGTTAGTCGGCCAAGTCTGGGCACCTAGCTGCGCCGTAGAGCCACGATGTCTCAACGGAGGTGCTGGTGTCTCCTTGGCATGTGGGGCTGCAAGATGTGACCACGACTTGGTTGCTGGCGCATATGGTGGCTCTACCATGGTGCAACTACTATAGGGTTTGGGGATTTTTTTGTGGTGAGGTAATGACGTGGACTTTGTCGCTCCGTTGGGCTTCATGGTCCACGAAAAACGATTGGATTAGTTAGGTATGAGAGGTAGGAAGGATCTTTTAGTCCAAATTAACATAATTCCTTTATTTTTTTGATTCATTTTTTATTTTCCATGCATATACACTATATACATGTATATATATATTGAAGTTCTTTTGCCAAAAATAATGGGTATTCATTTGAATACCCTTGAATTCAATGGGGCCCGCCCCTGCATCTTACACATTAAATCATTTACCAACAAACCAGATAACTGTTACATCCATTGGACTACAATGTTTTTGGTGATTGTACGAATCTTATTGGCATAATTTCGTGTGATGAAAAGAACCTCAACAACTTTGAAGAAAAGCTCCTAATCCTTTTAGCAGGTCCAAGTAGTTTGAATTGCTCCTGAATGCACACTATCCAATCTGTAATGTTCTTATTATTTTTTGCAAGCTTCAACTTTCCAGTCCTTTGACAGTCTCAACAAATATGCTATCCACCAAAGAGGAAAAAGGATAAATATTAGTTAGTGGAGTTGATATTTCAGTTACTGGACATCATTGCATGTTATTATTTGTTATTACTAGAGTAAAGGATGCAAATATACAATAAATGCTCTCTTAATAATATTAAATACTGAAATGACAATTTCCAATAAATTGTCTGTTTAAATCGATGAGTTAATAATTACAGGACTTGAGTAATCACTAGCTTACAGTCATTTGAGGAAACATCTAGTTTATATTTCCTTGATCCAGAATGAGTTGAAGTTTCAAATGCTTGCACAATGGGAGTAAAATATCAACTATATTTAGTAACTTTTTGAAGTACAATATGTTTACATACTGGCTAGCTATAATTTCTAGACTTTGCCCCTTTCTCAAATGTTTTTACTTCTTTTTGAGTGGCATTAAGCATATGTAAAGTGTACAGTTTATATTTTTTGGGTAGATGCTGGATTATGTGATATACGAGTCCCGAAGAAATCATGTTAGATTGATCCTATGCCTTGTCAACAATCTTGATAACTTTGGAGGGAAGGCCCAGTATGTTCAATGGGCACAAGCAGCTGGTGTTAATGTCACAAATTCTACGGATTCCTTTTTCTTTCACCCAACTATTAAAGGTTACTACATGGAGTATGTAAAGGTAATCATTATGTATTAAACATTTTTTCAAAATTTTTATTGTGCTAACATGTTTGTATTAGTTTTATATTCACTTAATTTTTGTCAGTTACTTTGTTAATAGGATTATGCATTGTAACAAATTTTAACCAAAACATGTTTGCATAAAATGTCATTATGTCAATATTAAGAATTTAAATGATAGTGTTGGGCACTTGATTTCAATCCCCTAAAGGTATTAAATATCAAGGCAACATAGTTTGATCGAGCTTCATCTGCACTCTCTCATTTCTTTATTCTCAAAGAAAAACTAGGTTGATAGGGTGAAGATGAAGGTATAAACGAACAAATGAAACATTTAAAGTTGAAACAAGAATGATGTAAGATGAGGACTCAATGAAAGTATTCAAATACAAAAAACATTGTTATGTAATGCTCTCTCCTTTTATTAACTAAAGATTTATACAAGTACCTTAGGCTTCGTAAGATTACAAAGAGGGAGAGAAGAAGGAACAACTTCGTATGAAGAGTGACGCGTCCAGTTCCGATCGAGAGAAAAAATCCCCCCTCAATGCATGGCGTTGTTCATCTATTTATAGGCGCAGAGTACAACTTTAGCGAATTTACAACCATGCCCTAGAACCTATTTAAACTATCATACATGCCGAGGGCAAAGTTGTCCTTTCCTTCTTCTATCCTGTTTACTAAGCTTCGAAGGCTTCTTATGGTTTTATTCAGCTTCTTCAAGTATGCACACATGGTGATTGCCCGAAACTTCTGCCTTCGAGTAGATGCATATCAACAGTTTCGATCGAAGCCTACCTTCAGCATTAGTCCTGCAACATATAGAACAAGGTAGAAAACAATTATTGAATTAGTGTTTTGAGGACCTTCGTGAGAAGAAGGCCCCCAACAGTAGCCCCTTCGCGGTGCTAATTCGTTTTTTATAACGAGCTCAGTCCACGAAATATACGAACACTTTTATGCCGAAGGTCCGAAAACACCCTCCTTGAGCGCGTTATTGAAAAGCATGGTAAAAAATGTTTTGCGCCGGTCTACCGATCAGAGAGGGCGAGCGACGCAACCACTCACCTTCACCGCTTACCGGGTTATCTGTCTGCCGACTATAAATTTTTACAGCATTTATTGCTTTTGTACCAACCTGCTGCCACAAATTTCTCTACCTCTGAAGCTCTTTTTCTTGCACACAAGCCTTTTGTAGAGCTTCGACATTCTGCCAATGGCTAGAGTCCGTTTGACCGCTAGATTGACTACTGAGGGTGAGACGACGGATATAGTTGAGACAACTCCTATTTTGGAGGTGATGAGAGAGTCAGGTATTGTTGAGCCAAAGGCTAGAGAGGAAGTGGGTGTTGTAGAGAGAAGCGACTTTGAAGCTGATAGCGACGAAGATGATCCTAACATTCTTCGTCCGAACAAACCCAGTCATATTGAGTTTGGCAAGTCTATTGTAAAGGTCGAAGATCTAGACGTGCTAAAAAGACTTGGGTATATTGATCGAAAGGACGACAATATGATCAGATTTCCTGGTAGTCAGATCATTCTGGAACTGAAGGATGATGTTGTTGTTGTGTTTAGGAGCTTCTTCTGGGTTGGGCATTGTTTCCCGATTTATTAAATGATTGCTGAAGTACCGAAGATATTTGAAATATACCTTCATCAATTAACATCGAATGCAATTGTTAGAATCAACATTTACATATGGGCCCTTCGAAGCCAATGTTTGAGTGCAAATGCCGAAGGCTTCTGCAGAGTTCATGAACTTCATTATCAAACAAAGTTGAGGTCCCCAGACAGTCTTCATAAGAACTTCAAATGTTATAATTTTGCATACAGAAAAGACACCAAGGCTCCGGTGCTAGGATATTGCACGAAGTCGCCAACTGATTGGACTATGATGATCCCAATGAGTTTAAACTTTGGCTTAACACGACCAGTCTGCCATATGACTCTTGGGTCGCCGGCGCAAGTGGCCCAAGTCACCTTCAACATTGTGATTAAGCACATCGTCACTCGGGACTTGGTGTAGGAATTTCTTGCTAACAAAGTGTTCCCAACACTGTCTAGGCGGGGAATGCCGAATCTGAAAGAGAGTGTGGATAAGGGAAATCTTGTAAGATTGTCGTACCAGTTTAAATTTCAGGACGTATTCAAGGAGCCATGCGCCGAATGGCTGGAAATGATTGAAATAATATGTATTGAAATCTTGGGTAATTTTATGAAGAATGAAGATCAATTAATGACTGCAACCTTCGGTAATCGAGAGAAATGAAGGTTGAATAGAGTTATGGATGCCCTGCAGTTTGATTATCTAGACTACCCAAAGATTTCTGAAGAAGCTGCTGGCGTGAAAAGAAAAAGAACTGTTAGTATTATGAAGAGACAAGCAGTAAGATCTGTTAAGGAAAAGAATAAGAAGGAGATGACTACGAAGCAAAAAAGAGAAGAGGCTGAGGAAGGGAGTCCTCACACTCGGGGCCAAAATCCCCTCCCCCAAAGAAGCAGAGAATGGCGAAGCTTGACCGCGCTGGCAAAAAACCTTCGGAGTTACCGAAGAAGGTTACAAGATCCCCTAGGCTTCATCTATTGGTATTACAGAGATTTTAGAGGTAATGACTCGACCCTTGCCTTTTTCTACCTTGAGCCCATCGTGGTCAAACTTGAATAGCCTGTTGATGAAGGACAAGAATGCTGAAGGAGAGGCAGCTAAGGGTCCTTCGGAGGCAGCCGTGGAGGAGTTGACCAAGGCTCGTGTCGAAAGTGCTCCACAGAAGAACCGTCGAATCAAGACGATGATGAAAGCCATATGTAAAACTCCATCGGCAGAGGCGAAAAAGAAAGCTTTGATTGTAGAGGAAGGCGTAGAAGCGGCCGTGACTGTTGAAGCGGATCAAGAAGCCGAAGATAGCGGAGGTGCTGAAGGAACTGCTATGGCTACTATCGAAAGGATAATCACAGAATTAGAGCCTGAGAAAACGGTTGAGGAGGCAGCTGTGGTGACTAAAGTTGCAAAGCAGAAGAAAGCAGTGGCAAAAGCTTTGTCTTCGAAGGTGAACAAGACCGGGGCTTCTAGCGAGGAGGAGGCCTTCAATTTAAGACATTTGACTAGTGGTGAGTTGAGTGCTGAAGAATTATCTGAGTTAATGGAGTTTGCCATTGCAGGTGGTTACAAGCCTGGCGCCATCCTTTTTGGTGGTGTTGATGAAGAATTACTAGAGTGCATTCCTGACCGAGACGGAGCTAGAGTGGTGAACACCTTAACGAAGTCTATCGTTTCCCGAAGCTGGAGAATGAATTGAGCAACATTAAGAAACATCATATCACTGGTAGCTTGGTCTATGCAAATTTTAAGGTATGAATTGATTTACGCAGTGTACTTTTATGTTTATGAGGTATGGAAAATGAATTAACTAAAACCTTTTTAACCTTTGGCATTGTTGCAGAGTTTTTTGATGAGCAAGGCCCTGAAGCTTCAGCAAGAAACGGAGGACCGTAAAAACGAATTTCTTATTTCTGAACTAGAAAACAAGGTTGAAGGTCTTCAAGACGCTGTGGTTCAATCACTTAAGGTGGATTGAGCCGAAGCTAAAAATCAAACGAAGGCATAGAGCTAGAGAGAAAACTTAAGGATGAAAAGATTGCCCATCAAAATAAACACATCCAAGACTTGAGAGAGGAAATAGAAAAGATGAAAACAAGTCACAATGATGAAGTCTCTTGGCTTCATCACGAAGTCGAAAATTTAAAGCAAAAGGTTAACATGAAGGTCGAGGAGAACTCAAAGTTAGCAGAAGCGTTAAAAAACCTTCGGGATACCTATTTTGAAATTGTCACCCAGTGCTTTGCACGATTACATGTGATCTTTCTCTCCATTGGGGTGGCTTCGGAAGAAGCCAACTATGCTCCTGACGATCTACCTGGTGCACTGAGATGGGTAGAAGGCGAAGTGGATGTTTTTGACGAAGTGATGAAGGGACAGGGCGACTTCTGTGCACTTGTTGCTGCTCAAGGTACAACATCTGTTTTTTGAAAAGGCAGGATGCACCCATCTGAAGGCTGTAAACAAGCCGGAATTCGATATTTCTGCGGATGACCTAGCTATAGTGTCCACTAAAGCTTATATCGTGGGAAACAAATTTATCACTCAAATATGGTCGAAGGGTGGTAGGGAAACTGCGGGAGATGAAGATAGGCGCTTCTGGATGAAGTATGTTCCAAGGCTTTTTTCAATGACGCCTTGTGCTCCTTTTCTATTTTTATGTACTAATGCACTCACACTTTTTGTAGGATGACGATGATGACGAAGAAGCCGAAGCTTAGAGGATTTTTACTGAAAAACTTAGAGGACTTGTTAGTGCATTTCGACGACAGAGAAATTGTAATGTAAAAAACTTTGTAAATGTATGGAAACAACTTATTGTGTTACCTTGTTTTGTCCACAACTCCACATGCTTCGTTGTGGATGAAATCAAGAAATAGTACTTTTGAGCCGAAAGGCGAAAACACCTTCCCTTCTTTTCAATCAGGACAAAGCATCAAAGATTTTTTCTTATTGCTGATAGACGAAGCTTTTCTTATTTGAATGACATGATGTTATGATGTCTATGTTGGAGCGAAGCCCGAATTCGACCTCGATCGGGTCTTTTCCCAACCACACTTAACCATGTTTGGACGCAGGGCCCGCAACACCCGAAGACATCGTCTGAAATCAAAGACAAGACTTTGCCTGGAACCGACAGCAAAGCCTCCGACGATGACGGCCTGCATAAAGACGGGGGCTCAATGGCCGCTGGGGCGAAGTCAACTGCGATCGATGACTTGACACCACTACACCGTACGGGGACAAGGCGCTGGTGAAGGCACCCTTGGCGGACGATGAGGAGCGAAGGGTCCGGTGCACGAACGTAGGCTTCATACATTCGAGGGACCCGTACTCTCTCAGTTAGGGCCTGGACCCACTTGTAAGCCCCTTGGAGGGGTGGATTTTTAGGTGTACATAGGTGTGCGTATTTTGCTATTGTGTAATGACCCCGTTGCGGGGAATATTCCGGGAATGTAGTAGGTAACCGGGGGCATAACAGTACTTGGGACCATCTACCCTCCTGGTTACCTATAAATACCATCGTCCTGTACACGGATGAGACACGCATAATAAGACGCTACAGTTCCCTACTGGATGTTTTGTTGTGCACCTGAGCTCTTTTTGTTTCTGAGTGTTAGGGCCCACCTATCCATGTGTCAGTCGGTCCCAACATTTGGCGTCCACCGATTGTGCTCCGTCAACAACTCCCACGGTGGCTCCTAAGAAGGTGACCACCAGGGCCACCTCCTCTCTAGATGAGGTCACCAAGGGAGCCCTTGCAGAGAAGAAAGGAAAAGCAGTCCTCAGACAACACCTTGCCCACTGCAGGTAAGACCAACGGCGAAGATGCAGTCAACAACAAGCACCCTCGCATGGACGACCCCCACTCCAGAAGGCAACATTCACACATGCAATTCCGAAGACCTTTCCCGCGATGACATACCATCTGGGTTCACACCAACGGGACCCCACCTAGTCCAAGAGGACACAGACAACTTACAAGATGGCGAAGACCTAGGAATCTCGTTAGAGGACTAGTTGAAACTGCACAACCTTCACATCAAGAACAACCATCTCTAGAAGCAGAAGCAAGTCCTCACAGCCAAAAGGCAGCAAACCAACATGCAAGCCAGAATCAGGCAGCTAATCTTAGAAGAAGAAAAAGCCAGTGCACTTGAACAGGAGATTGCAGAAATGCAGTACGAAGTCCCCCCTCGTCAGCAACCAATTGAAGCAGCCTTCAATCCAAATAACCTTTGTTTCCAGAGGCCAACATCGATGCAAATCGCGTTCCAAGGGCTCAATTACCTTAATGAGCGCAACCCCCTCTCCACTCAACTCTAGGCCACACCATGGTCACTTAATTACAGAGCAGGCACTTATCCCAAGTACAACGGCAGGACAGGCCCCACTCAGTACATCATGAGTTATCATGTAGTTGTCGCATCTTTGGGAGATGACTACACCATGGCCAAATCCTTCATTATCGCCATCGAAGGCCCAACCCTCACGTGGTACTCAAGGCTTCCACCGTTATCAATTGACTCATGGAAGACCCTCCGCGACAAATTCCTGCTTAATTTTCAGGGATACAGACTCGAGACAGACACATTCGTCGAGCTATCTCTCTGCAGACAGCTAGAAAAAGAGTCTACGCGATTACTACAAGAAATCCCCATCGCTCAAGTCACAACTGCCATTGGTCGACGATCAAATCGCGATCCACTACGCAATAAGTGGCCTTTGCCCACGACATATGTACAACCATTGCACAAGAGATCCACTATCCACTCTCCAGGACTTGTACCAACTCTTCGAGAAGTATGTCCGGTCCGAAGAGCTATACTACCGGAAGGTAGAATCACAACGCAAGCCGAAAGAGTCCCCGCAGTCCAGCAAGTCATGGAACAGGGGCCCACAACAGGAACACCCCACCGAGAGCACAATCAACAACAGCCCTAAATTCATAACATAGCCAATCAGCAGCAGCAGGGTTGAGTCCCCTCTCGACGTTGCGATTACCCTCCGCAGCAAGGCCGCGGTGGTGGTATGCCAAGAGGAAGAGGCCGGGGCAGAGCCCCCAACAACCCAGAAAGTTTAACTGCATGTTCTATGGCGAAGACGCAGAGCACCCAACCAGAGATTGCCCAGAAACCAAAAAAATCAAAGACCGCATGGCTAGAGCCGCCTCCGAACAATCAAAGAGCTATCACCCACACATATCACCCTCATCAATACCACCATCCTCATTACGAAAACGGACACTAATACCACCTCCAGCCGCAACAGAACTACAATCAAAGGGCCCCAACACCCACAACTCCAATACCAAGAAAGGTTACCACTCCCACCTCCACCGCCCCAAGCAAACTAGCGACCCCGTCAACTACCACCACCACCAAAACAAGATGACTTCGCCAATCCACCCTTCAGAGGTGTCATCCATATGATTACTGGAGGGTCCAGTTCAGACTTCGAGAACAAACGACAGAAGGACCATTACCAGAGTCAACCACATTGCTGTCATAGGACCAGTAATTCAGACAAAGTGGTCACATGTCCCACTCACCTTCGACGCAAGAGATGTCGATCTTCGCAGCGCCCCTCATGTATACACGCTGGTCATAAGCTGTAACGTAGCAGGCTCATAAAGTCCTCATCGACAATGGAAGTCAGGCGGACATCATTTTCCTGCGAGCCAGAAGGCCCAAAAGACTGCTTGGTACGAGTCTTGCGAGCGCTGTCATTGTGGATAACATTTATTGGCCCAATCTATGAAAAACAGATCTCTGATGGGCCAACCTAGAAACCACGATGGGTTTTGAATTTGAATGAATTCAAATTATCTTGAAGATGGTCGAAAACTGATCGAACAGTAATGGTGTTGCAGACCACTTCTGCATATGAGCGCAGATGAGAATTACGAGATACATATTGCTATTAAGAAGCTTCCTCAATATTGTAAGATTGTAATTCCTTTACCCAGTCCGAGCCACCATCACGCCACAAGGTAAAGAATATCTTGAAGGATTGACATCCAAAATACTTCAAATTGCAAATCTGATAGCCAATAACCTTAGGAGAGACCTAGAAACAAAAAGATCTAGTACCAACAAGAAGCAAATCGAAATGCTCCAGGGAACCGACACAAGATTGAATAATAAAACTAGGTACATCACCCGAAAGGCCAAATTTATAATGGCCAAAGGAAGCAAGTAACCAAAAGCCCTTGTGTTCTAGTGAAGCCGAAATAGAAATAGGAAGGCCAAATTTTGACAACATAAGTTTCTCACAAGCTTTATCTGGATTGAAATCTAGATCCTTCAAAAGCACGAGAGGGAATGTTAGGAATAGTCTCACATTGTGAGTTGTGGGTGGGTGAACATGATTTAAATAGTTGAGAGTACAACCCCCTAATGGGCTAGTTTTTTGGGGAAAGTGTTGGCCCAACTGACCTAAAACCTGTTGCTATGCGTTCGGACATGTGTGTCGCGATCCGACGGCTTGGGTGGGCGCGACGTGTGTGGCCGACCCGGCGGATGCGTCGTGTGTCGGCGGTTTGGTTCTAACAATTGGTATCGGAGCTCAGGTCGGCCCAGTGCATTCTCAGACAAATCTCGGCTCACAATGTATAAGGGGGAGATTGTTAGAAATAATCCTACATTGTGAATTGTGGGTGGACAAGCATGATTTATATGGTTGGGGGTACAACCCCTAATAGGCTAGCTTTTTGGGGGGAGTGTTGACCCAACATACTTAAAACCTGCTGCCATGTGTTCGGGCGCCTGTGTCACGACCCGACGGCCTTGGTGAGTGTGACGTGTATGCAGGCGACCTGGCAGGTGTGCCGTGTGTCGGCAGTATGGTTCCAACAGGGAAGGCTTTTGGAGGGACATCCGGACGTACGAGATGAAATCTGATTGATGTATGACGAATTTTTGGTCGGACGCTAGAGGATGCAGCGTGCTGCAACATGGCTGTGATTTGTTATTGGATAGCGAGGATTTAGGGTTATGTGTTATATTGTTTCTTTGTTTGGCCTTTGGGCTTTAGGGTTTTGATATGTCCACCGGAGACCGCTCGATGCACCGGTGCATAGAGAGGCATCATAAGACGGGACAATAATGTGGAGAGGTAGAGGTCAGCCAAACTTGACATGGGGGGAGGGACTTGAATGAATGGAATATCCCAATATAGTTGTGTTTGGATAGAAGTGCTTGGAAAGAATCTATCCACGTGCCCGAACCGTAATTAGACTTTTCTCCTGTTTAGTGCATCAAAAGCTTTTTCCCTTCCTCTTTCTCTCTCTTTCTCTTTTTGGTGACATCTTGTTGGGTTTTAACTCTATCCTATCCCAACTTGTTTGGGACTAAAGGCTATGTTGATGTTGATGTTGATGATGTTTGGCCTTTGGGCTATTGGGCTGCAGGCTTCGGCTTTGAGCAATGGGCTGGTCTAACGTATTAACGTTGGGGTGCAGCGTCCTACGTTGTTTGGGCTGGGGTGCTAGGCTGTGGGCTGCACGCTATCTATTTGAAATAATATTTCTATATTTTCTGTTTTTATTTCCTATTTTTATATATTATTAGCCTTAATACTTAAAAGGTAAAAAAAATGGGTTGGTCGTCTTATCGCCTTAAAAGCTATGATCCACTGTGAAAACAAACACTTTTTTTCGCTTCACTGCCTATTTAAGAAGATTGTATTTTCTCCAATCTAACCTGTTGAGATAGGTTTTAGCCGTTTCACTATTTCTGGCAAATGAAATACCTATTATTTTATCATAAAGCTACATTATTGTTATTGACAGGCAATATTAACCAGAAGAAACACTTACAGTGGAATCAAATATTGTGATGAACCTGCTATATTTGCTTGGGAACTCATGAATGAGCCTAGATGTGTGTCCAATTCATCGGGTCCGTATATTCAGGTAGATTACTATGTGAAGAACCCCTTCGCTTAGAAAGTGGGCATATGAGAAATCATTAATTCCCTATCATTAAACCTGGAGTTTATTTGCAGTCTTGGATAGAAGAAATGGCAGCATATATTAAGAGTTTGGACAGAAAGCATCTTATTACAGTGGGTACTGAAGGATTTTATGGCCCTGGGAGAGGTGAGAGACTGGGCGTAAATCCTGGAGACTGGGCAGCTTCAGTCTGCTCTGACTTTATACAGAACTCAGCTGTCAAAGATATTGATTTTGCCTCGGTTCACGCCTATCCTGATAGCTGGTCTGTATCATTACATTTTCATTACTGAACAATTTTAATTGTACCATGTCATTGATGCATCTTTGCTACAGGCTACCAAAGGCAAGTATGGAAGAAAAAGTCAAGTACCTTTCTGTCTGGGTTGATTCACACTTGAATGATAGTGAATACGTCTTGAGAAAGCCTGTCTTGTTTACAGAAGTAGGTTACCTCCAACATGCAGAAGCTAACAGCACAGTTGATGGAGACATTCTTCTAAAAGTTGTCTATGATAAACTATACGATTCGGCAAAAAAGCTGCAAGCAGGAAGTGGCGCTCTTATTTGGCAGTTGATGGTCGAAGGCACGCAGATGTACCATGATGACTTCTCCATGGTGGCACGGGATCGTCCGTCCACATATAAGCTGATGAAGGAGCAGTCATGCCGACTGCAGAGTCTATATGGAAAAGAGGGAGACCCTACTTGGAAATGCTCACCCTAAGGGCTAGTTTGGCAACCCAATTTTTCTATGGAATTTTCAATTTTCTAAGGAAAAATAAACTAATTTCCCTTAAAAAAATGAAAAACCTGTAGAAAAATGGGGTTCCCAAATTAGCCCTAAGTTTTTTCTTCTTCCTATTGGTTTCGAAACCTTCCACTTCATCCAACAAACTGGATTGTTGGAATCATTCAGAAAGAGGATGATTAGGGAAATGATGAACAAACATCTGTGTGGTAAATAGCTTGTTCATAGATTTGTAGCTGAAGAGCTAGACTGCTAGTGGAAAATCCACTTCTTACAACAAACATGCATTCTGTCATATCACATCATGCTGTACGTTGTACAATTAATATGACCTATTAGTGGTCAAAGTGAAAAGAGCACCGATACAAGTTATGATATCTACTGCAGCATGCCTGTATGGCGTGACGGTGGACTTGGGAGTTTGTGCAACTTGTGCTCACCCTAGTGAAAGCACCCAGAGGCCAGAGCATTAGATAGAAAGCACCCACTATACCTTTTTTAGGATATGAAAGCCTGGCGAGCTGCCTGCAGCCCTGCACTCGCTTGCCAGTGCACGGTTCTCAAACTCTTCCACCACCACCACTTGTCCCGGCGACCCGAAGTGCTGCGCGATTATTATTGGTTCGAACGCTGCTCAAACTGCGTTTTTGATTATCCTTAGGGTGATGGAGCTTATGTACTTGTCACTTGTCACTAATGACATCGTGGACCAGTATCTTGTTGAACGCTGCTCAAACTGCGTTTTTGATGCCACCTTGTCACAAGGGCCACACATGGGTATGCAGAACGAGTATAGCCTTTTTCTGTTGATGACGCCCTGCTAAAGAATGAAAGTAGACATTAAAGAAAAATGAAAATAGCATACCCTTGATGTCATGTCAGCACGAAAGCGTACATCCCTCCCACAGTAGACTGACAACGTATCCACTATCCCGGTGCACATGATTTCCAATATCTCTCCAACAACCTAGTCCTCTCTCCTACCTTTCATTAACGCCAACTCCAGCAACACCGTGTATGTGGACGTGTATAACACTGTTTTACACTTGCAGAGATGAGTTTAAAATAGGGAGTTAGATAAGGAGTATAATAGAGAGTCTGCTGGAGATAGTCTAATAATCTCTTGCTCCATCGCCGACCGCCCTTGGTCGCCGTATCCACCCTTGCTCTCGCTCGGCGCCTGGCGCATCCCGCTGCACTCGCCCCCGCCCCAACACACGGTGCTCAGGGACCATGCCCCTCGCCTTCAACGCTAGGCTGCCCGTGCCCCCACCCCACGGTGCTTAGACTATCTCAAACAGACTCCTTATCTCACTCCTTATTCTACTCCCTATTTTAAATTCCTCTCTGCAAACAATGCATCTACATTGCAAAATAGTGTTATACACGGCCACATGGACGATATTGCTGGAGTTGGCCTTATGGACGGCATGCCGCGCTCAAGGTGCCCTTTGCCGCTGCCTCCCTGCCTGTAGCCCTGGCCGCGTCGCCATGCCAGCGTCGCGCTACCTGCAAACAACCCTAAACCCTAAACCTTAGCAACAACAGCTGGTTCTTTCTCCACCTCGCTACATGCAGTTACAAGAACCCCTTCTACTTGTGAAGATTCTTCAGGTTCAGCAGGTTTATCTGTAGTTCCTGAAACTGAAGACATACTAGTGTGTCAACAACACCACTACTGGGGCTAAGCTGTCTATGGGTGAGGAGGAGCCGGATGCAGGCGTTCAGTTTCGAAGGAGCAGTCGGGTGCCGGAATCCAATACCAAGTACTACGACAAGATGTGGACCCGTTAGGAGGTTTATTTGTAATTCTTTCTTGCAGCAGAAGTATGGATTCAAAAGGGGTATAAATATAAACTCTTGTAATAGAATAAGAGACAAGAAAACACACGGTGGAACTGGCGGTAGCCAATACAGAAGGTGAGGGAGAAGTTCTCCTCTTACCGGTGAAATACTCTTGTCTAACAGTTGGTATTCGGAGCTAACCTGGATCCTCCCCACGAGCACCGGACGAGGTTCCAGACGAAGATCAGAGAGATGGCGCCGACGCGAGCGGCTGATCCGATGGCGCAGTTACTGGCGAAGATTGAGGAAGGGAATCGAGAGACTCACAGGCGTATGGAGTTGGTGCAGAGCTCGATTGGAAGTATGGAGTCGACGATGAAGGGTGTGATTGCTGAGCAAGGAGAAATTCAGAAGTGGAAGCCGGAGGTGGAAGCGAAGATGAACCTGATTGCGGGGGCGTTGAAGGACATTCAGGGTCAGGTGGAGTATCTTGGCAAGAGGTCACTGATCAACCAACCGGCTGTGGAGGAGCAAGGAGGGCTGGGGGGAGCGGTGCTGTAGGAGATTCCATCAGTTGAGATTTCGTCAGCCCAGAGCTCCCTGCATCCAGCGGGACATTCTCATCAGAAGCCTGGGGCGAACATGGAAGGACAACACCTGTTCTCGTCATTCGGAGGTACGAATCACAAAAACTCCCAGACACCTTGCAATTGGGGATCGGTGCTGAACCAATCAGTGGGTAATTGGTCCCAGGGATCGAGATCATTGGTGCCTAATATGAGTTTTCCCACCTTTGATGGTTCTAATCCAAAACTATGGAAACATAGATGTGAGACTTATTTTGATTTCTATGCTGTGGCTAGAGATATGTGGATTAGATTTGCAATCATGTACTTCGAGGGCCCAGCGGTATTTTGGCTGCAATCTATGGAACATCATATTAGAAGCATGAACTGGGAGGAATTTTGTTTGCATTTAAACAATCGGTTTGGTAGAGATCAGCACAACATGCTCATTCGACAGTTTTATCATATTTACCAAAACAATACTGTAGCAGAGTATATTGAGCAGTTTGACATTTTAATGCATCAGTTGCTAGCACATGAAGGACAGTTAACCCCAGCTATGATCACTGCTCGGTTTGTGGATGGGCTAAAGGATGAAATTAAGTCAGTTGTGGTGATTCAACGTCCAGTTGATTTGGACACTGCCTGTTCTCTAGCCATGTTGCAAGAGGATGTGTTGATGCACACTGGAAAGAGGGAAAATAGGAGGGTGGAGATAAGTGGGTATTCAAGGCCACTGGGAAAACCTAATTCAGTGGGAGTAAATTCAGTAGCAGTCCCTGTAAGTCGTGGGTTTCCACCATATGGGGAACATCGCAAGACAACAGCTAGTGGACATAAGGCAGAAGAGAATAAACTTGCTGCATTAAAATCCTATAGAAGAGCTAAGGGTTTATGTTTTAAATGTGGAGAGAAGTGGGGCTACAACCACAGTTGTTCCAGCAGTGTTCCCTTGCATTTGGTCGAAGAAATGTGGGCGATAGCTATCAATGATGAGGTAAATGAAGATGAGAAAGAGGAGATTGAGGAACAAACTGAGGCATCAATTGAAGAGGGAGTCCTGGCTATCTCTGTTGCTTCTGTCAGTGGAAGTGAGAGCAATAAAACAATTCGACTGTGGGCATCTATACGTTGCCAGCAAGTTTTGGTCCTAGTTGATTCAGGTAGTTCAGCTAGTTTCATGAGTGAACACTTGGCTGGAGTGGTGAAAGGGATGCAGCTATTGCAGACACCCCTAAGGGTAAAGGTGGCTGATGGTAGGTATTTGATGAGCAAACAGTTTATACCAGACTGTCAATGGTACTGTGGTGGGGTGACGTTTCAGACTGACTTCAAGTTGCTGTCTCTTGATGGTTATGATCTCATATTGGGCATGGATTGGCTTGAGAGCCACATCCCCATGTCCATACACTGGGCTGAGAAGTGGATGAAATTTGTGTATAAAGGAAAAGATATCCACCTGTAGGGTGTAATCCCCAAGCTGAAAACCTGTAATCAGTTGTCGGAAGCACAACTGAGGGGTCTGGTCAGGCAAGAAGCAGTGGAACAAATGTTGGAGTTGAGAGTTACCACTGAAAAGGAAGGTCAGCAGATGCCTGATAGTATAGCCAAGTTGGTAAACAAGCATCAAGAGTTGTTTGCTACTCCTCAAGGTTTACCACCCAAGAGGGCGTTCGATCATGCCATACCTTTGTTACCTGGTATTTCTGCTTTCAGACTTAGACCATACAGGTACACGCCCCAGCAGAAAAATGAGATTGAAAGACAAGTTAAGGAGATGTTGGAGAATGGAGTTATTCAACATAGCTCTAGTCCTTTTGCATCACCTATTCTTTTAGTAAAGAAAAAAGATGGAGAATGGCGGTTGTGTGTCGATTATAGGCGCCTGAATGCCTCTACTGTAAAGAACAGGTACCCAATGCCCATATTTGATGAAATCACAGATGAGTTGTGTGGGGCTACTGTCTTTACTAAGTTGGATCACAGAGCTGGGTACCACCAAATTAGAATTAAAGAGGGTGATGAGTATAAAACTGCTTTCCAAACACATCAAGGTCATTATGAGTATAGGGTAATGCCTTTTGGTCTCACTGGGGCACCAGCCACATTTCAGGATTTCATGAATCATATTTTGGCACCTTTACTCAGGAAATGCGTGGTGGTTTTCTTGGATGATGTGTTGGTTTACAGTCCTAATCTGACTGAACATATTCAGCATTTGGAGCAGGTGTTTGAGTTGCTTAAGGAAAATCAGCTTAAGCTAAAGATGTCAAGTGCCGATTTGCCCAAGACAAGCTGGAATTTCTGGGCCACATTATAAGTGCTGCAGGGGTAGCTACTGACCCTGAAAAGGTGAAAGTTATTCAGAGCTGGCCTATTCCTCAATGTGTGAAGGATGTGAGGAGCTTTTTGGGAATGGCTGGGTACTACAGAAGGTTTGTGGCTGGATTTGGAATGATTAGCAAACCTCTTACCAATTTGATGAGAAAAGGTCAGTTGTTTGTGTGGAACAGTAATACACAACAGGCCTTTGATGCCCTAAAGACAGCTCTAGCACAGGCACCAGTTTTGGCTCTGCCTGACTTTGCCAAGACTTTTGTTATTGAGACTGATGCTAGTGGCAGTGGAATTGGAGCTGTCCTACAGCAGGAGGGACACCCCATTGCTTATATCAGTAAGGCTTTGGGACCCAAAAATTTGGGGTTGTCGACCTATGAGAAGGAGTATCTAGCAATTCTATTTGTTGTAGATCATTGGAGACCCTATCTGCAACATGGGGAATTTCTGATAAAAACTGACCAACAAAGCTTGACTCACCTTAACGATCAAAGAGTATCCACGCCCTGGCAACAGAAAGCTTTGACCAAGCTCATGGGGTTGCAATTTCGAATTATGTACAAAAAAGGGGTGGAAAATCGTGTAGCTGATGCTCTGTCGAGGAGGAGTGATTTTGGTCAGGATGATTCAGCAATGCAGCTTAATGTGATGTCTGCATCCTCTGCGGTTCCAACATGGTTATTAGAAGTTACTGAAGGGTATAAAGATGATGCTATTGCCCAGAAAATTTTGAGTGCCTTGGCAACTGGAGAGCCGATGGAGGCTTTTACCTTAGTGGGTGGAGTGATTAAACATAAAGGTAGAGTGTGGCTGGGTGCTAATCAGCAAGTGCAAGCTAAAGTAATGGGTGCTCTCCATGATAGCCCTGTAGGTGGTCATTCTGGTTTTCCCGTGACCTATCGGCGTATCAAGTCTTTATTCAGCTGGCCAGGAATGAAGTGACAGATCAAGGACTTTGTGAGTACCTGCTTGGTTTGTCAACAGGCTAAACCTGAGAGGGGCAAATATCCTGGGTTGCTCTTACCATTGCCTATTCCTGACCAGGCCTGGAAGGTAGTGAGCATGGATTTCATCTCTGGATTACCTGTGTCACATAAATACAATTGCATCATGGTGGTGGTCGATAAGTTTTCCAAATATGCTCACTTCTTGCCTCTGGCTCATCCCTTCACAGCATTCACAGTTGCCAAGCTCTATTTGAATGAAGTGTTCAAATTGCATGGATTACCCTCTTCCATTATATCAGACAGGGATCCCATATTTACTAGCAAACTCTGGCAAGAATTGTTTAAGTTGGCCGGTACACAACTTTGTATGAGTAGTGCCTATCATCCACAGTCTGATGGACAGACAGAGCGTGTGAATCAGTGTTTAGAAGCTTATCTGAGATGTTTTGTGCAGTCCTATCCTAGACAATGGTCTTCTTGGTTATCCCTTGCTGAATTTTGGTATAATACCTGTTATCATATAGCTCTGGGAAATTATCCTTTTGAAGTATTATATGGTCATGCCCCTTCTCAGTTTGGGTTGGTTTCAGGAGAGCAATGCTCAGTGCCAGAGTTAAAAGACTTGCTGTCTAACCGGCAACAGATGTTACAACAAGTGAAGATGCATCTGCAAAGGGCCCAGGACCGTATGAAAAAGCAGGCTGACAAGGGTCGTATGGAAAGAACATTCAAGGTGGGTGATCGGGTATTCTTGAAGTTACAACCATTTTGCCAGACTTCAATTGCTGCCCGTTCTAGTCGCAAGCTGGCTTTCAGGTTCTTTGGTCCCTTTGAAGTGATTAAGCAAGTGAATCATGTGGCCTATGAATTAGCTTTACCATCTGGCAGTGCCATTCACCCAGTTTTTCATGTTTCTCAACTCAAACCAGTGGTTGGCATTCGAGTTCCAGTGTGTTCTGTGTTGCCAGATTTTGACACTGGGTTACAGATACCAGAGCAAGTGATGGACTCAAGGCTGTTCCAGAAAGGGGGCAAGGTGATATCTCAGGTGCTGGTTCGTTGGTCGAGATGGCCAGAAGTTCTCACAACTTGGGAAGATGAGCAAGCCTTGCGTTAACAATTCCCAGGTGCTCCAGCTTGGGGACAAGCTGTGTCTCAAGGGGGGAAGGATGTCAACAACACCACTACTGGGGCTAAGCTGTCTACAGGTGAGGAGGAGCCGGATGCAGGCGTTCAGGTTCGAAGGAGCAGTCGGGTGCCGAAATCCAATACCAAGTACTATGGCAAGATGTGGACCCGTTAGGAGGTTTATTTGTAATTCTTTCTTGCAGCAGAAGTATGGATTCAAAAGGGGTATAAATATAAACCCTAGTAATAGAATAAGAGACAAGAAAAGACATGGTGGAACTGGCGGTAGCCAATACAGAAGGTGAGGGAGAAGTTCTCCTCTTACCGGTGAAATACTCTTGTCTAACAAGGTGCCCTTTGCCGCTGCCTCCCTGCCTGTAGCCCTGGCCGCGTCGCCATGCCAGCGTCGCGCTACCTGCAAACAACCCTAAACCCTAAACCTTAGCAACAACAGCTGGTTCTTTCTCCACCTCGCTACATGCAGTTACAAGAACCCCTTATACTTGTGAAGATTCTTCAGGTTCAGCAGGTTTATCTGTAGTTCCTGAAACTGAAGACATACTAGTGCTATCTGGGGCCCCATTGGAAGACACAGTTCAACATTAATTGTAGATGCGCTTTTAGATTCTGTAGTTTGGTCTTCGGCAACATTTGCCATAGTAGGTTTGCTCACTTGTTTTCAATTCCTATACGGCATAAAAACAAGGCAACACATGTTGATGAGTTTGAACCTTCGTATTCAAGTTAACACCTCTTACAGATGTTAACTTGAAGACGAAGGTTTTGAGAGAAGATGAAAGTACTTTAATAGAAACATAAATGAACCATAGAATGTAAAACCCATCTCATGTTTCTTAGTATTTTTATTCCATCTTCCCTTGTTTAAAAAAGATTACAAACATTCCCTCAGCTTCTTGATACAAAGCAACACGAAGATATTTCACAGAATGGGTACAACAAAGTTGAGATCTTTCCCCCTCGGAAAAAGAGGTGTCCTTTTGTGGGACACTGTTCATCTATTTATAGACGTGGAATACATCTTTGGTAGAATTACAATTGTACCTTGAAGCCTAAACATTTAGACTACTAAACATGATAAGGGTAGCAGTGTCTTTTCTCTGTATAATCTTGTCGGGGACCATAATTAGGGGTACCCCCAAGACTCCTAATCTCAGCTGGTAACCCCCATCAGCACAAAGCTGCAAAGGCCTAATGGGCGCGATTAAGGTCAAGGCTTAGTCCACTCAAGGGACACGATCTCGCCTTGCCCGAGCCCAGCCTCAGGCAAAGGCAGCCGACCTCGGAGGATTCACGTCTCGCCCGAGGGCCCCCTCAAGCAACGGACACACCTTCGGCTCGCCCGAGGTCCAGTCTTTGCAGAGAAGCAACCTTGGCCAGATCGCCATGCCAACCGACCGTACCGCAGGAGCAATTAATGCAAGGGTCGCCTGACACCTTATCCTGGCGCGCTCTTCAGTCAACAGAGCCGAAATGACCGCAGTCACTTTGCCGCTCCACTGACCGACCTGACAAGAAGACAGCGCCGCTTGCGTCGCTCCGACTGCTGTGCCACTCGACAGAGTGAGGCTGACAGCAGCCAAGTTCGGCCTCGGGCGCCATAAGAAGCTCCGCCTCGCCCGACCCCAGGGCTCGGCCCCCGTCTTGGCCTCAGACGATGGACTCCGCCTTGCCCGACCCCAGGGCTCGGGATCAGCCTCGGCTCCGGAAGACGACGAACTCTGTCTCGCCCGACCCCAGGGCTCGGACTCAGCCTCGGCTCCGGAAGACGACAAACTCCGCCTCGCCCGACCCTAGGGCTCAGACTCAGCCTCGGCTCCGGAAGACGACGAACTCCGCCTCGCCCGAGCCCAGGGCTCGGACTCAACCTTGGCCTCGGACGACGGTCTCCGCCTCGCCCGACCCGGGGCTCGGACTCGACCTCGACCTCGAAGATAGACTCGACGCCAACCTCGGAGGAGCCTCCGCCTCGCCCGACCTAGGGCTCGGACCGACCACGTCACAGGGGGGCCATCATTACCCTACCCCTAGCTAGCTCAGGCTAAGGGGAACAAGACCGACGTCCCATCTGGCTCGCCCCGGTAAACAAATAATGATGGCGCCCCGCGTGCTCCATGACGACGGTGGCTCTTAGCCCCTTACAGAAGCAAGGAGATGTCAGCAAGGACTCGACAGCCCCAACAGCTGTCCTTCCGCAAGGCTCCAGCGCTCCTCCGACGGCCACGACATCACATGAACAGGGTGCCAAAACCTCTCCGGCTGCCACGACGGCATGTACTTAGGGATCTAGCTCCTCTCTGCTAGACACGTTAGCACTTTGCTACACCCCCATTGTACACCTGGACCCTCTCCTTACGCCTATAAAAGGAAGGTCCAGGGCTCTCGGACGAGAAGGTTGGCCGTGCGGGAGAACGGGCCGACGCGTAAAGTCTCTCGCTCTCTCCCACGCGGACGCTTGTAACCCCCTACTGCAAGCGCACCCGACCTGGGCGCAGGGCAACACGAAGGCCACAAGTTTCCCCTTTTGCCTGTCTCCTTTACCCCCTTCGTGCTCCGTCTCGCGCCGACCCATCTGGGCTGGGACACGCGGCGACAATTTACTCGTCGGTCCAGGGACCCCCCGGGGTCGAAACGCCGACAGTTGGCGCGCCAGGCAGGGGCCTGCTGCGTGTTGACGAACAGCTTCCCGTCAAGCTCCAGATGGGTAGTCTCCAGCAACCTTTCCAACCCGGGACGGTTCTCCGTTTTGGGAGTCTTAAGTTCATGTCCCTCGACGGCGGCTATGACATGATACTCCTTCCCCCGCCGCGCGACAGCAACAATGGCGGCCGTCAGCCCGCCCGCCGCCGGCGGAACCGACGACGTCTTCCCCACGTGACGGAAGAACAACATTCGGGTTTGTCTCGTCTCCTCCCCCGTCGATGGAGGAGGAGGCGGGGCAACCATGGCCAAGCCGGAGGCGGCACCTCGTCGGCTATCGAGCGAGTCGACGGCGCCGGCGCCCCAGCGGGGGACACGTCGGGCGTCGACCTCGCGTCTGAGACGAAGACGAGTGCCGTTTCCCCGCAATACACCAACTCCAAGCGAACGAATGACGCCAGCACGCTTGCGAGGGACTTGCTGGGCGTCACCCTCGTACCTGAGACGACGGTGCAGTCCGCCCCTGACGCGACTTCGTCACCGCCCGTCGACCAAGAGGTACCGACCGATTCCCATCTCGTGCCTTTTGGATTCAGCCTCGACCCACCAAGCGACTTCGCTTCGGTGGAAGCCTTCATAGAGGCATGTCCAAACCCTCCGGGGTACCGTAGGCGGTCGCCCTGGGACAGACTGACGGCTGTCTCGACCTACGAACCCTCGGGTTCCGAGGAAGATGACGAGCCCGACCTTTGTTGGGATTTCTCCGGGCTCGGTAACCCCAGTGCCATGCGGGACTTCATGGCCGCATGCGACTACTACCTTTCCAATTGTTCCGACGGTAGCCGCAGCTTCGGCGACGAGGACTGCGGCCCAAGTCGTGAATGTTTCCACGTCGATCTAGGGGGTCCCGGCGAAGGCGACCATCTTGGTATGCCAGAAAACGGCGACCCCCCTAGGCCTGCGCCTCGCGTTGACATCCTTCGGGAGCTAGCTGTGGTCCCAGTCCCTGCGGGGGGTCAGGACGCACAGCTCGAGCAACTCCGCGAGATGCAGGCCAGGCTCGACGAGGGAGCAGGAACTCTTGAGCCGTTCCGGCGAAACATATGACAGGAATGGGCAGACCAAGCTCCGGCCGGAGAAGCGCGTCATCTACCCTAGGGCATCCAGCACCGCATTGCCGACGACGTCAGGGCAAGGCCGCCACCGGCTTCCAGTGGGGTTGGCCAGAACCTGGCTGCAGCAGCAATACTTCTCCGCGCGATGCCGGAACCATCGACCACCAAAGGGCGGCGTATCCAGGGAGAGCTCAAGAATCTCCTGGAGGATGTCGCGGTCCGACGGGCCGAAAGCTCTGCCTCCCAAAGGCAGGGGTACCCCTCGGAGCATCGCGCCGCGACTTCCCGATTCATGCGGGAAGCCTTGGTCCACACCGGGCGCACGCGCAACACAGCGCCTGCGGCCCCGGGTCGCCTCGGCAACGAGCACCACCACTGCAACCGTCGAGCCCACCCCGACGAGAGGGTGCGCCAAGGCTACCACCCCAGGCGTGGGGGACGCTACGACAGCGGGGAGGATCGGAGCCCCTCGCCCGAACCACCCGGTCCGCAGGCTTTCAGCCAGGCCATACGACGGGCGCCGTTCCCGACTCGGTTCCGAACCCCGACTACCATCACAAAGTACTCGGGGGAGACGAGGCCGGAACTGTGGCTCGCGAACTACCGGCTGGCCTGCCAGCTGGGTGAAACGGACGATGACAACCTCATCATCCGCAACCTCCCCCTGTTCCTCTCTGACACCGCTCGAGCCTGGCTGGAGCATCTGCCTCCGGGGCAGATCTCCAACTGGGACGACCTGGTCCAAGCCTTCGCCGGCAACTTCCAGGGCACGTACGTGCACCCTAGGAATTCCTGGGATCTCCGAAGCTGCCGCCAGCAGCCGGGAGAGTCTCTCCGGGACTACATCCGGCGATTCTCGAAGCAGCGCACCGAGCTGCCCAACGTCACCGACTCGGATGTCATTGGCGCGTTCCTCGCCGGCACCACCTGTCGTGACCTAGTGAGCAAGCTGGGTTGCAAGACCCCCATCAGGGCGAGCGATCTGATGGACATTGCCACCAAGTTCGCCTCTGGCCAGGAGGCGGTTGAGGCCATCTTCCGAAAGGACAAGCAGCCCCAGGGCCGCCAGCCGGAAGATGTCCCCGAGGCGTCCACTCAGCGCGGCACCAAGAAGAAAGGCAAGAAGAAGTCGCAAGCGAAACGCGACGCCGCCGACGTGGACCTTGTCGCCGCCACTGAGTACAAGAACCCTCGGAAACCTCCCGGAGGTGCCAATCTCTTCGACAAGATGCTCAAGGAGCCATGCCCCTATCATTAGGGGCCCGTCAAGCACACCCTTGAGGAGTGCGTCATGCTTCGGCGCCACTTTCACAAGGTCGGGCCACCTGCGGAAGGTGGCAGGGCCCACAACAACGACAAGGAGGAGGATCACAAGGCAGAGGAGTTCCCCGAGGTCCACGACTGCTTCATGATTTATGGTGGGCAAGTGGCGAACGCCTTGGCTCGGCACCGCAAGCAAGAGCGTCGGGAGGTCTGCTCGGTAAAGGTGGCAACGCCAGTCTGCCTAGACTGGTCCGACAAGCCCACCACCTTCGACCAGGGCGACCACCCCGACCGCGTGCCGAGCCCGGGGAAATATCCGCTCGTTGTCGACCCCGTCATCGGCAACGTCAGGCTCACCAAGGTCCTCATGGACGGGGGCAACAGCCTCAACATCATCTACGCTGAGACCCTCGGGCTCCTGCGGATCGATCTGTCCTCGGTCCGGGCAGGCGCGGCGCCCTTTCATGGGATCATCCCCAGGAAACGCGTCCAGCCCCTCGGACAACTCGATTTGCCCGTCTGCTTCGGGACTCCCTCCAACTTCCGAAGGGAAACCCTCACGTTCGAGGTGGTCGGGTTCCGAGGAACCTACCACGCGGTGCTGGGGAGGCCGTGCTACGCCAAGTTCATGGCCGTCCCCAACTACACCTACCTCAAGCTCAAGATGCCGGGCCCCAACGGGGTCATCACCGTTGGCCCCACGTACCGACACGCGTACGAATGCGATGTGGAGTGCGTGGAGTACGCCGAGGCCCTCGCCGAATCCGAGGCCCTCATCGCCGACCTGGAGAGCCTCTCCAAGGAGGCGCCAAACGTGAAGCGCCATGCCGGCAACTTCGAGCCAGCGGAGACGGTCAAGTCCGTCCCTCTCGACCCCAGCAACGATGCCTCCAAGCAGATCCGGATCGACTCCGAGCTCGACCCCAAATAGGAAGCAGTGCTCGTCGACTTTCTCCGCGTGAACGCCGAAGTCTTTGCGTGGAGTCCCTCGGACATGCCTGGCATACCGAGGGATGTCGCTGAGCACTCGCTAGATATCCGAGCTGGAGCCCGACCCGTGAAGCAGCCTCTGCGCCGATTCGACGAAGAAAAGCGCAGAGCCATAGGCGAGGAGATCCACAAGCTGATGGCTGCAGGGTTCATCAAAGAGGTATTCCATCCCGAATGGCTTGCCAACCCTGTGCTTGTGAGAAAGAAAGGAGGGAAATGGCGGATGTGTGTAGACTACACTGGTCTAAACAAAGCATGTCCGAAGGTTCCCTACCCTCTGCCTCGCATCGATCAAATTGTGGATTCCACTGCTGGGTGCGAAACCCTGTCTTTCCTCGATGCCTACTCAGGGTATCAACAAATCAGGATGAAAGAGTCCGACCTGCTCGCAACTTCTTTCATCACACCTTTTGGCATGTACTGCTACGTTACTATGCCATTTGGTTTGAGGAATGCGGGTGCGACGTACCAAAGGTGCATGAACCACGTGTTCGGAGAGCACATTGGTCGAACGGTCGAGGCTTACGTCGATGACATCGTAGTCAAGACGAGGAAAGCCTCCGACCTCCTTTCCGACCTTGAAACGACATTCTGGTGTCTCAAGGCGAAAGGCGTAAAACTCAATCCCGAGAAGTGCGTCTTCAGAGTCCCCTAAGGCATGCTCTTGGGGTTCATCGTCTCTGAGCGGGGCATCGAGGCCAACCCGGAGAAAATCGCGGCCATCACCAACATGGGGCCCATCAAGGACTTGAAAGGCGTACAGAGGGTCATGGGATGCCTTGCGGCTCTGAGCCGCTTCATCTCGCGCCTCAGCGAAAGAGGCCTACCTCTGTACCGCCTCTTAAGAAAGGCCGAGTGCTTCACTTGGACCCCCGAGGCCGAGGAAGCCCTCGGGAACCTGAAGGCGCTCCTTACGAACGCACCCATCCTGGTGCCCCCCGCTGCCGGAGGAGCCCTCTTGATCTACGTCGCCGCCACCACTCAGGTGGTCAGCGCTGCGATCGTGGTTGAGAGACGAGAAGAAGGGCATGCATTGCCCGTCCAGAGGCCGGTCTACTTCTTCAGTGACGTACTGTCCGAGACCAAGATCCGCTACCCACAAATTCAGAAGCTGCTGTACGCAGTGATTCTGACGCGACGGAAGTTGCGACACTACTTCGAGTCTCATCCGGTGACTGTGGTGTCATCCTTCCCCCTGGGGGAGATCATCCAGTGCCGAGAGGCCTCGGGTAGGATTGCAAAGTGGGCGGTGGAAATCATGGGCGAGACAATCTCATTCGCCCCTCGGAAGGCCATCAAGTCCCAAGTCTTGGCGAACTTTGTGGCTGAATGGGTCGACACCCAGCTCCCGGCGGCTCCGATCCAACCGGAACTCTGGACCATGTTTTTCGACGGGTCGCTGATGAAAACAGGGGCAGGCGCGGGCCTGCTCTTCATCTCGCCCCTCGGGAAGCACCTCCGCTATGTGCTGCGCCTCCATTTCCCGGCGTCCAACAACGTGGCTGAGTACGAGGCTCTGGTCAACGGGTTGCGCATCGCCATCGAGCTAGGGGTCCGACGCCTCGACGCTCGCGGTGACTCGCAGCTTGTCATCGACCAAGTCATGGAGGACTCCCACTTCCGCGACCCGAAGATGGAAGCCTACTGCGACGAGGTTCGGCGCCTGGAAGACAAGTTCTACGGGCTCGAGCTCAACCACATCGCCCGACGATGCAACGAGGCTACGGACGAGCTGGCTAAGATAGCCTCGGGGCGAACAACTGTCCCTCCCGACATCTTCTCCTGAGACCTACATCAACTTTCAGTCAAGACCGACGACACGCCCGAGCCCGAGAAGGCCTCGGCCCAGCCCGAGGCGCCCTCGGCCCAGTCCGAGGCGCCCTCGGCTCAGCCCGAGGCGCCCTCGGCCCCCGAGGGTGAGGCACTGCGCGTCGAGGGAGAGCGGAATGGGGTCCCGCCCAATCGAGACTGGCGGACTCCGTACCTGCAATATCTCCACCGAGGAGAGCTGCCCCTCGACCAAGCCGAAGCTCGGCGACTGGCGCAGCGCGCCAAGTCATTCGTCTTGCTGGGTGACGGGAAGGAGCTCTACCACTGCAGCCCCTTCGGCATCCTCCAGCGATGCATATCCATCGCCGAAGGCCAGGAGTTATTACAAGAAATACACTTGGGGGCTTGCGGTCATCATGCAGCGCCTCGAGCCCTTGTTGGAAACGCTTTCTGACAAGGTTTCTACTGGCCGACCGCGATGGCCGACGCCAATAGAATTGTCCGCACCTGCCAAGGGTGTCAATTCTACGCAAGGCAGACCCACCTGCCCGCTCAGGCTCTACAAACATTACCCATCACCTGGCCGTTTGCTGTGTGGGGTCTGGACCTCGTCGGTCCCTTGCAGAAGGCACCCAGGGGCTACACGCACCTGCTGGTCGCCATCGACAAATTCTCCAAGTGGATCGAGGTCCGACCCCTAAACAACATTAGGTCCGAACAGGCGGTGGCGTTCTTCACCAACATCATCCATCACTTTGGGGTCCCAAACTCCATCATCACCGACAACGGCACCCAGTTCACCGGCAGAAAGTTCCTGGACTTCTGCGAGGATCACCACATCCGGGTGGATTGTGCCGCCGTGGCTCACCCCATGACGAATGGGAAGGTAGAACGTGCCAACGACATGATTCTGTAAGGACTCAAGCCAAGGATCTACAACGACCTCAACAAGTTCGGCAGGTGATGGATGAAGGAACTCCCCTCGGTGATCTGGAGTCTGAGGACAACGCCGAGCCGAGCCACGGGCTTCGCACCGTTCTTTCTAGTCTATGGGGCCGAGGCCATCTTGCCCACAGACTTAGAATACGATTCCCCGAGGACAAGGGCGTACGACGATGTAATACCCAACTTATAATTTGTGGAGGATAACCTAAAAGGAGAAATGACATTCCTTTGTATATATGTGTGTTGTCCATATTTATCATTTCATGAGAACATCACATGAAAACAAAAAAATATAAAATATCTGCCACTAAATTATGCATCATGCTGGACTTTATTTGGTGTGCATTTTGTGACAATATAAAAGGAATAACATGGAAAAATAATAATGAGAAGAGAATTGGATTTAATCCCAAAAGTGCAAATTGGGGAAAATTGGAAATAATAAATACTATACAAAACAAAATAAAAGCTATACATAAATAAATAACTACGATACTAGTATGTTTATTTTGTACATTAATTTGGGTACAAGTTCACAACACTATTTGAATTCAAATTTGAGATTTAAATTTAAAAGAGAAGAGGAAGAAAATGAAATAAAGAAAAAAGGCTTCATTTGGCGTTGTGGACCAACTTCTTCTCCCCGGCCCATTCCCCTTACTCCCGTAGCCCAGTTCTCCACCAGTGCGCGTGCTTGCGCCAAACCCTAGCCGCCATGTGGGCCCACGTACCGCCCCGTCAGCCTCACATCGCGTGCGCTGCGGAAACAGCCTCTTACGCGTGGGCCGCCTGGGTCAGTGACCGCTGCGCCTCTGCCACTTGGGCCCTGCGAACAGACTCTCCTCCCAGCTCCCGATCGTGGCGGACTCCAACGAATCCGTCGATCTCTGCGCGCGGCAAGATCCGATCCCGGCCGTGTTTCTCGCCGCCCGCGCTGGCCTAACTTGCCCTCTCTGCTCTTACCGCTGATGGTGTCTCACCTGCCTAGACCGAGCCTCTCGCCTGGGAGCTCGCCAGGGTCGTTGAGTTCGGCCGGAGTCTTCGCCGCGGTGTCCGCGACTACTGGGCGCCCGTGAATAAGAGGGAAGGAATCGCCGCTGCCCTGAGCCACTCGCCGCGCGCCTTGCGGATTCGGGGGTGGGGTCCACAGAACAAATTCATCCCCTCCCTGCGTTCCGTTGCGCACGGCTAACGCCGCGGAATCCGCGGAGGATCTCCCGCACTTGTCGCGCGGCTTGACCGAACTCATCCTCGCCCCTGGGTATAAATCCGTGGCCGCGGCATCCCCTGGGCCATTGGCGAGCTGCATCACCGAACAGAGGGTTAGAGAAAGGAAGCGAGATCCACCGCGAACGAATCACGGGTACGCCATCGATAGAGACTCGACAGCGAGTCTGGGAGCTTCGTCGGTTACCCTGGGACGCGTTCGATGCGGCACCGGGGTCGATGGCCAACCTGGTGGCGGGGAATTTCTCGCCGTCGCGCAGCGACGCCATGAATCCGTCGTGCGCCGTGGCCAAGCTTCATCCGTACCTCAATGCCGGTAAGAATACATCCATTGTGATCGCGATGCCGCGCACACCGTGTAGCTCCGTTCAATTTGACTGTGGTGCTCGGGGGAGGCCAATTGGTGCCACAGTCGCGTTCTCCACCGTGTGGCCATGGCGCCGCCTCTGCGCAGTTCCTTGGGGGTTGAAGAAGAGTGCGGGCCGTTAGATCCAAATGGGCGGTGCAGATTAAAACCTATGTACTGCTATGGGCCAACCCGATCCGGACCATGGATTTATTGATGTGTGGCTCGGGTTGTTTTCCCTTCATGCTCACAATCCGATTCGTCCAGATCTAATCCAACGGCTGAGACTTAAAGATACCCCTTCGCGATGACAGTTTTATTAAAGAGCCCCTGTAGTATTCTCAAATCAACCCGCCATCCCTCGATCGTAAGAATATTTCACAGATAAGTCCCTGGAATTAGCAGAAGAGCCCCTGGAAGTATTATTTAGGTATAAATTTAATAGTAAAATACCTATAACCTTGTTTAATCCATATCTCATCCGTTTTAACTTCAAATTGATCCATTCCAGTTGCATTAATTTTGTTTTAACACTGTTTATCACCTAGTACCTTTGTTTAGCCATGAAACTTAATTTAAAATCATTCGCTTGAATGACTCTATTGTAGGTACTAAATAACTCCAGAAATTCATACCTTGGTAACCGTAGCTCCGAATGTAGTAATTCTTGTTCCTACGATCTCGTTGCGCAGCGTAGAATATTCTTATATAGTTTATTCTTATGTTTGGTGTGATGTTAATTTTGCCTATACCATGTATGTTTGTATTGCTACGACTAGCGCGAGGTCACGTGTCATCTGAAGAGCAAGTTGGTACCTGGAATCTCAAGTCCCAGGCAAGTTGTGCCCTTGATCACTTCTTTTACCCACTCATGTTCTAATTAATCATAATGATCTGCATAGGTTAATTTTGATGGGACCTAATAGGTTAATCTAGTTTGTCTATCTTTATGCCTTGTTTACCACTGAACTTTTTGGGTAGTACTTGCTAGTGCTATATGTGGTTTTGGGCATTGAGATACACATTATTCATGATTATACTTTTGTTATCCGTTGTTATTTACTGTTCATGTCAAGTTCATTAATGTTAATTGGAACATAGAGCTTAACTTGAGAAACACGTGCCACCACAAGGGTTTATGGACGCCCTTGGCTGATTAATTAGGAGAGCTAGTGGAGGACTACCTTACCCGAAAGGGGCAAGGGTAGTAGGGGAGTGGTCAGTGTAGGGAGGTCCTTGGTTGATTTTGCTGCGATGGCGGTCAGGCAAGAACCCTGCATTGGAGCTTCCTATAAACTGTAGCGGGTTTTCTGAAGCTAGTGGAACTTTGTAAAGGCCTCGTAGTGTTACCCTGCCTCGCCTCCTCGGTAGAGGTGTATGGGAAGTCGCGATCCCTTGGCAGATGGGTAACATGACTTGTGGGTAAAGGGTACCACCTCTGCAGAGTGTAAAACTGGTATACTAGCCGAGCTCACGGTCATGAGCAGCTCAGGACTCTCTGATGATTAAATTATGAAACTTAAATTCAATTTGTCATATGCATTGCATCGCAGGTGATGTTGTTACTTTTGTTCTACTACTTAATTGGGTTGGTATTTACTTATACTTAGTAATTGCTAATAAAATTTTGACCAACTTTAAAAGCAATGCTCAGCTCTAACCATCCTCTTTGGTAAGCCTTACACTTCACATGAGCTCCCACCTTTGGCGAGTTCATGCACATTATTCCCCACAACTTGTTGAGCAATGAACGCATGTGAGCTCACTCTTGCTGTCTCACACTCCCCACAGGTCAAGAATAGGTACCGCAGGATGAGGCGCATGGAGGATGTTGTGATGAGTTCGTGAGAGATCTAGGCCGTCGTCTCCCAGTCAACTTTGGGTTGCTGGACCGCTGTCTCCTTATAATGTAATTATTTATTTATTTTGTATAGAACTCCTATTATGTAGTAAAGATGTGACATTCGATCCTGTGCCATGATTCATCATATGTGTGAGACTTGGTCCCAGCACACCTGGTGATTATGTTCGTGCCCGGGTCTTGGTGCCCCTCAAACCCGGGTGTGACAGAAGTGGTATCAGAGGAATGTTGACTGTAGGACGAAACCTAGATAGAACTGGACAACCAATACTTACTTACCTTTGCTACTCTGATTCTTTTCTAAACTTATCTTAATCTTTTCTCATCTATTTCCGCTTTACTCTGATTATTCTTACCTTTTTCTTCTGAAGACAAATGTGGATTTCACACTTTGAAATCATGTGCCTAAAGTGACTTTAGGAATAGGAGACCTTCTCTTAGGAACAAAAATAAAACTATTTTTATAGGTATCTATACGCTTGAGTGTTTGTTCTTATGATACTTGTTTGATTTGGATCTTTAATTGAGTGTCATTAGTTGTGGAGTAATGACCAAAATTACTTCTACATATACGCATAGATATAAATAAATAAAACTCATGAGATAACTAAACAACTTAGATTATCCTCCATTAAAGTGTATCTATTTCATATAGATCCCTCTCACCTTAAAAGACCCTCTCTTAACTTTAATGGATCCCTCTTAACTTAAAGGAATCTATCTCATCCTAATAGGATCATCTTGTGTAAAAAATATCTTATCCTCCTAAACTGTTTATAAGATAAACTAGACCAACTAGAATATATCAAATGGATCTATCTTATCTCGAAGGATTCTCTCTCATCTTAAAAGATACTTTCTTAATAGATTCATATTATCTTGAAAGGTTCCCTCTTAACTTAAAATAGATCCATCCTACCTTAAAAGATACTCTCCTATCTTACTAGATCCATTTTACCTTAACAAATTCCATCTTATCTTACAAGATTCTCTCTCGTCTTAATAGATTCATCTTATCTTAAAAGATTCTTTCTTATCTTAATAAGATCCATCTTATCTCGAAAAGATTCTATCCTATCCTAATAGATCTGACCAATCTCAGAAGATTCTATCTTACTCTTGGAGACTCATCTTGTCCTAATCAGCATACTTACCCCCACCAATTTGCTTATCTCATAAAAGTGTAACAAGCATGATGTATTCTAAAATAAATTAAGTAGATCTTATCTAGTCTATGTCACCCATATCCATCTTAACCATACTCCGGTAACTTTGATGATATACACTGACCTCGAATCAATGAGCTCAAGACCGGAGAAGAAAGGATCAACCTCGTCAAGAAAGGAGAGAGGTCAAACCCAACCTTCAGATGCATTACCACTTAACACGGAATTCTTTCCCATCATAAACTTGCTTACCCTAGGCTATTCTTGCCCTAACCTATCTTGTATCCTACACAATAAGGTGACTATACATATATATACCCATGCTTTCACAACTACTTTCTAAATAACATGAAACTTCTTATTTATAAACTAACTAGAAGTTAAAGGCTAAACTATAAATAAAAGCTTTTTACATCCCTGTCCTTACAAATCTCGAGGACGAGATTTCCGTTAAGGGGAGTAGGATTTGTAATACCCAACTTATAATTTGTGAAGGATAACCTAAAAGGAGAAATGACATTCCTTTGTATATATGTGTGTTGTCCATATTTATCATTTCATGAGAACATCACATGAAAACAAAAAAATATAAAATATCTGCCACTAAATTATGCATCATGCTGGACTTTATTTGGTGTGCATTTTGTGACAATATAAAAGGAATAACATGGAAAAATAATAATGAGAAGAGAATTGGATTTAATCCCAAAAGTGCAAATTGGGGAAAATTGGAAATAATAAATACTATACAAAACAAAATAAAAGCTATACATAAATAAATAACTACGATACTAGTATGTTTATTTTGTACATTAATTTGGGTACAAGTTCACAACACTATTTGAATTCAAATTTGAGATTTAAATTTAAAAGAGAAGAGGAAGAAAATGAAATAAAGAAAAAAAGGCTTCACTTGGCGTAGTGGACCAACTTCTTCTCCCCGGCCCATTCCCCTTACTCTTGCAGCCCAGTTCTCTACCAGTGTGCGCGCTTGCGCCAAACCCTAGCCGCCATGTGGGCCCACGTACCGCCCCGTCAGCCTCACATCGCGCGCGCTGCGGAAACAACCTCTTACGCGTGGGCCGCCTGGGTCAGTGACCGCTGCGCCTCTGCCACTTGGGCCCTGCGAACAGACTCTCCTCCCAGCTCCCGATCGTGGCGGACTCCAACGAATCCGTCGATCTCTGCGCGCGGCAAGATCCGATCCCGGCCGTGTTTCTCGCCGCCCGTGCTGGCCTAACTTGCCCTCTCTGCTCTTACCGCTGATGGTGTCTCACCTGCCTAGACCGAGCCTCTCGCCTGGGAGCTCGCCAGGGTCGTTGAGTTCGGCCGGAGTCTTCGCCGCGGTGTCCGCGACTACTGGGCGCCCGTGAATAAGAGGGAAGGAATCGCCGCTGCCCTGAGCCACTCGCCGCGCGCCTTGCGGATTCGGGGGTGGGGTCCACCGAACAAATTCATCCCCTCCCTGCGTTCCGTTGCGCACGGCTAACGCTGCGGAATCCGCGGAGGATCTCCCGCACTTGTCGCGCAGCTTGACCGAACTCGTCCTCGCCCCTGGGTATAAATCCGTGGCCGCGGCATCCCCTGGGCCATTGGCGAGCTGCATCACCGAACAGAGGGTTAGAGAAAGGAAGCGAGATCCACCGCGAACGAATCACAGGTATGCCATCGATAGAGACTCGACAGCGGGTCTGGGAGCTTCGTCGGTTACCCTGGGACGCGTTCGATGCGGCACCGGGGTCGATGGCCAACCTGGTGGTGGGGAATTTCTCGCCGTCGCGCAGCGACGCCATGAATCCGCTGTGCGCCGTGGCCAAGCTTCATCCGTACCTCAATGCCGGTAAGAATACATCCATTGTGATCGCGATGCCGCGCACACCGTGTAGCTCCGTTCAATTTGACTGTGGTGCTCGGGGGAGGCCAATTAGTGCCACGGTCGCGTTCTCCACCGTGTGGCCATGGCGCCGCCTCTGCGCAGTTCCTAGGGGGTTGAAGAAGAGTGCGGGCCGTTAGATCCAAATGGGCGGTGCAGATTAAAACCTATGTACTGCTTTGGGCCAACCCGATCCAGACCATGGATCTATTGATGTGTGGCTCGGGTTGTTTTCCCTTCATGCTCACAATCCGATTCGTCCAGATCTAATCCAACGGCTGAGACTTAAAGATACCCCTTCGCGATGACAGTTTTATTAAAGAGCCCCTGTAGTATTCTCAAATCAACCCGCCATCCCTCGATCGTAAGAATATTTCACAGATAAGTCCCTGGAATTAGCAGAAGAGCCCCTGGAAGTATTATTTAGGTATAAATTTAATAGTAAAATACCTATAACCTTGTTTAATCCATATCTCATCCGTTTTAACTTCAAATTGATCCATTCCAGTTGCATTAATTTTGTTTTAATACTGTTTATCACCTAGTACCTTTGTTTAGCCATGAAACTTAATTTAAAATCATTCGCTTGAATGACTCTATTGTAGGTACTAAATAACTCCAGAAATTCATACCTTGGTAACCGTAGCTCCGAATGTAGTAATTCTTGTTCCTACGATCTCGTTGCGCAGCGTAGAATATTCTTATATAGTTTATTCTTATGTTTGGTGTGATGTTAATTTTGCCTATACCATGTATGTTTGTATTGCTACGACTAGCGCGAGGTCACGTGTCATCTGAAGAGCAAGTTGGTACCTGGAATCTCAAGTCCCAGGCAAGTTGTGCCCTTGATAACTTCTTTTACCCACTCATGTTCTAATTAATCATAATGATCTGCATAGGTTAATTTTGATGGGACCTAATAGGTTACCCTAGTTTGTCTATCTTTATGCCTTGTTTACCACTGAACTTTTTGGGTAGTACTTGCTAGTGCTATATGTGGTTTTGGGCATTGAGATACACATTATTCATGATTATACTTTTGTTATCCGTTGTTATTTACTGTTCATGTCAAGTTCATTAATGTTAATTGGAACATAGAGCTTAACTTGAGAAACACATGCCACCACAAGGGTTTATGGACGCCCTTGGCTGATTAATTAGGAAAGCTAGTGGAGGACTACCTTACCCGAAAGGGGCAAGGGCAGTAGGGGAGTGGTCAATGTAGGGAGGTCCTTGGTTGATTTTGCTGCGATGGCGGTCAGGCAAGAACCCTGCATTGGAGCTTCCTATAAACTGTAGCGGGTTTTCTGAAGCTAGTGGAACTTTGTAAAGGCCTCGTAGTGTTACCCTGCCTCGCCTCCTCGATAGAGGTGTATGGGAAGTCGCGATCCCTTGGCAGATGGGTAACATGACTTGTGGGTAAAGGGTACCACCTCTGCAGAGTGTAAAACTGGTATACTAGCCGAGCTCACGGTCATGAGCAGCTCAGGACTCTCTGATGATTAAATTATGAAACTTAAATTCAATTTGTCATATGCATTGCATCACAGGTGATGTTGTTACTTTTGTTCTACTACTTAATTGGGTTGGTATTTACTTATACTTAGTAATTGCTAATAAAATTTTGACCAACTTTAAAAGCAATGCTCAGCTCTAACCATCCTCTTTGGTAAGCCTTACACTTCACATGAGCTCCCACCTTTGGCGAGTTCATGCACATTATTCCCCACAACTTGTTGAGAAATGAACGTATGTGAGCTCACTCTTGCTGTCTCACACCCCCCCCACAGGTCAAGAACAGGTACCGCAGGATGAGGCGCATGGAGGATGTTGTGATGAGTTCGTGAGAGATCTAGGCCGTCGTCTCCCAGTCAACTTTGGGTTGCTGGACCGCTGTCTCCTTATAATGTAATTATTTATTTATTTTGTATAGAACTCCTATTATGTAGTAAAGATGTGACATTCGATCCTGTGCCATGATTCATCATATGTGTGAGACTTGGTCCCAGCACACCTGGTGATTATGTTCGCGCCCGGGTCTTGGTGCCCCTGAAACCCGGGTGTGACAGACGACCAAAGAAATCGGACCAACCGAGAAGACTCACTGGACTAGCTGGAAGAGGCTCGGGACATGGCCTTACTACACTCGGCGCGGTATCAGCAGTCCCTGCAACGCTACCACGCCCGAGGGGTTCGGTCCCGAGACCTCCAGGTGGGCGACTTGGTGCTTCGACTATGACAAGACGCCCGAGGGCGGCACAAGCTCACGCCTCCCTGGGAAGGGCCATTTGTCATCGCCAAGGTTCTGAAGCCCGGGACCTACAAGCTGGCCAACAGTCAAGGCGAGGTCTACAGCAACGCTTGGAACATCCGACAGCTACGTCGCTTCTACCCTTAAGATGCTTTCAAGTCGTTCGTACACCTCGTTCACATACAAAGTCTAACCATCAAGGAAGGGTCAGCCTTGCCTCGGCAAAGCCCGACCCTCCCTCGGGGGCTAGAAGGGGGGAACCCCCTCTGCGTCAAAATTTTCCTCGGAAAAGGTCTTTCTGTCAGAACGCCTTTCGTGCTTTTCGACTACTTCGAAAGTGGGATCCTGAAAACGACGGAGTACACTTAAGCAGCCAAGGCCGACCGAGCCGAGGGACTCCTACGCCTCCGGGATACGGATACCTCACTCATCACCTTCTGCGATAAGTAACTCACGCTCGGATAAGCGATTCCGCTGACCAAAAAAGTCTTAATGCTCGGAAACTTTTTTGCCGAAACGGTTTTTCGGGCCTTCTCGACTATATCGATAACGGAATCCTACGGACGTGTAAGAGTACACGTAAGCGGCAAGGCCGACCGAGCCGAGGGACTCCTACGCCTCCGGGATACGGATACCTCACTCATCACCTTCCGTGAAAAGTAACTCTCGCTCGGACAAACAATTCTGTTACCGACAAATAAGTCCAGATACTTGAAACAAGAGGAAAAGAAACGCAGCTTTACAACGTGACGACAGTATGTTTGGGCCTCGGCGGCCGCAAAAAACATATGCATACTACAGGCGAACCGATCCTGCAGGCTTAGACGTCGATGGATGGGGAACAACAGCACCCTCGGCGTCAACTCCACCTTCGGCAAAGTCCGACCGAGCCTCGGACGGCAACGCGGTCGGAGGATCTCCGCTCCGAAGGATGACGTCAGCACCGCGCCCGGGCCATCACCGCCAGGGTCTCCTCCAGGAACCCGGCCCGAGCAGACGGCTCGGCTGGCCAGCCCGAAGCCTCAGCCAGCTGTCCTCCGAGGACACCAGCCCGGCTCGTGGCCTCGGCAACTCAACTCCGGCGCTGGTCCCACCAGTGGATGGCCCGGCCAGGCTCCGGCCGACGAAGTCTTCTTTTCGAACCAACTCTGCCTCTGTCCATGCTGACACCGCTGCCTCCGGCCCCGGCTCATCGCAGAGCGGCCGAGGGTTCCTTTAACTAAGCAAGAGAAGCCTCGGGCGGCAAGGTCGACCGAGCCGAGGGACTCTTACGCCTCTGGGATACGGATACCTCACTCGTCACCTTCGCACGAGGCAACTCACACTTGGTTAAGCGGTTCAGTTAGCCAACAGGCGAGTCCTAGTGCTCAAAATGACGAAAAAACACGGCTCCACACCAAAATACATACATGTTCATGCCCCGACAGCCACAATGAACAGACACCGGCACTCAAGGTGCCATTACAAACGGAACTCCGGTTCCACCTCCGCAGGTACGAACAACCCCCCACGTTGGAGGGCCTGCGGAGCAACAGAACACCGACGGATGGCTCGCTGACGCCCGCTCCAGCAGCAGCGACAACGACTTCCGCCCCGGGCGGCCAAACAACAGCAGCAATGACCTCAGGGCAGACGCTGCTGCAACAAGGCCCTCGCCCGCGTCCCCGCCCAAGGGGCGAGGACATGCAGAAGGCCGTAGAGTTGGAGGTCAGACAGCGGGTGGCGCCGGCTATCTCGTCGGTGGAGAAACCTCTTCCGGCTGCCTCGGTGGGAGGTGGCACCGGAAGCAGCGCCGAAGCCGCTCAAGCCGGAGAGCCGGACGCGGCAGCTGCCAGCGCCACGAATGGCGAACGCCCTTCCCCCCGATCACTGAGGGAAGGAGCGGGCCGCTGCCCGCACGGAGACAGGCCCAACTCGGCGCACTCCCCTCCCCAGCACTGATGATGAACATCCTTGAAGCTGAGGGAGGGGCAGAGGCCGCAGCCCGACTTGCTTCTCCCCACCTTGGAACTGGTGGTCACCGTCTTGGGTGACCACCGGCGAGGGGATGCAGCCGGGCTGCCTGATGAAAATCCTTGAAGCCGAACGATGGCTGAAAGGTACCAACTTCTGCGAAGTTGCGTTCCTCCAACGACGACAAGACGAAAGCGACGCGAGTGCTCCCCATCCGGGGGCTCGGAAGGTGGAAGGACGCAATGCATGAAGGGAGTGCGAATACATGGTTGCCTTCCAAGGGGGTCACCCTCCTTTTAAAGGCAACTCCCCCCACTTGCGTCCTCAGCCGGCGCGTACCAAGTCTTCTCCAACACGCTCCAAGGTCCTCCCCCTACGACACGGGGGCTGGGTCCCACGCGTCATGCAAGCTGGCCCAGGACAGAAGGAGCCAAAACCGCCGCACGCGCGGTGCGCGGAACTGCCCAGCGGTTACAAGCGCTTCTCCACTATCGCCTGGACGAGCGGGTGAAAGAGCGGACCGCCATGCAGGCGGCATGCAACCGCACCAAGGGGGCGCACCCTTTCGACTTCGACGCGTTCAGCATGGAGGCCCAGGCCCACACGTCATGTAACCGGCGCGCCGGTTGCTACATGCGAGAAACTGCACCGCCACTCGTGCCAGTACCGCGCCTTCTCGACTGCGGAACCGGTACCGCGACTCGAGGCAACCCTGCGCATGACCCGACAGTGCCAACCGAGCACATCGGTCATGGGTCAGTCAGCCGCGGGAGAAGGCACGACGGTCGATACGACCAGAAATGGGCAGGCAGTAATGGCGGTGGCAGGCGGGCGGAAGCAGCAGTCAAGTCGTCAGCAAGCTCACGTCCCCTCCTGGGACAGCGAGAGAGTCCTCTCCCACGGCGTGAAGACGACGCGTCCGTGTTCCGTTCCTCGAACGGCTCGCGCACGCACAACGGCTGCCCCGCGAACCACTCGTCCCGTCGCATTAACTCTGCGGCAGGACAGGCGGCACCTTTGGCAGGCGAAGCAGGCGACGCTTCACCTCCGCCATAATGACCGTGTCAAAAAAGGTGCGCCACGACGTTCGATTTCATATCCTTTTCCACTTCCTCTTTCTCTCTCTTGCCACAGGGACCGGGGAAGGGGATACTCCGAAATGGATCCTTCTCCATGAAGGAAGCGGGCCCCAAGCCCCCCTACTGATCAGAGGTTCGAAGGCTGGCCCCTCGGAAGGGGTCAACAGCCGCCTCAGAGCACTCGGGCTCCGCGCCCACTACTGATCAGAGGTTCAAAGGCTGGCCCCTCGGAAGGGTTCAACAGCCGCCTCAGAGCACTCGGGCTCCGCGCCCACTACTGGTCAGAGGTTCGAAGGCTGGCCCCTCGGAAGGGTTCAACGGCCGCCTCAGGCCACTCGGGCTCCGCTCCCACTACTGATCAGGGCTTCGTAGGCTGGCCCCCGAAGGGTTCTGACAGCCGCCTCAGAGCACGCAGAGCGAGGGATGACCCTGGGTACGTTCGATACATAATCAAGGCTCAGGCTACGCTCCCGAGGTACCCTAGGACATTTCCGAGACCGACGGGAACGATTTTGTAACGGAATCCCACCAGAGGGAGGCATCGAGCCCTCGGACCCCGTCAAAAGGGGACCAGGTCCGGCAAATGACCCGCTGGTACTTTTGGAGCGCGCCTCCGGGCCACTAGCCGACCCCTAACAAATGGGGCACGGGCGTCCACTCGGATTACCCGTTAGCAACTCACTAGAGACACCATGTTCGGCGCCCTCCGAGGGCAACATGGCGCTTTCCCCCTCCTCCTTGCGGAAAGGTGACATAGGGGCGTATGTAAAAAGCCGAGTCTGTCCTTGACCGTCCTCTCGCTCTGTGCGGAGGCTCGGGGGCTGCTCTCGCAAACCCGGCTCCGGCCGAACCGTTGACAGCGTCAACATACCAGTTCGAGAACTTGGGACTCGACTGTGCACCCGGGCTACGGCCAGTTCGCATGAGGGAACAACCAGACCGGTCGAGGCATCACGAAACGCGCTAAGACCTCGAAGGAGTCAAATCACTCCTCCGAGGCCTCGGGGGCTACACCCGGCGGGTGCGCTCGCGCGCACCCTCCGGAACGAAACGCAACCGAGAAAGGCCGGTCCCCTTGCAAAAAAGTGCGACAAAAGCCTCCAAGCGAGTATCAACACTCCCTTCGAGGCTCGGGGGCTACTGTCGGGGACCATAATTAGGGGTACCCCCAAGACTCCTAATCTCAGCTGGTAACCCCCATCAGCACAAAGCTGCAAAGGCCTGATGGGCGCGATTAAGGTCAAGGCTTAGTCCACTCAAGGGACATGATCTCGCCTCGCCCGAGCCCAGCCTCGGGCAAAGGCAGCCGACCCCGAAGGATTCACGTCTCGCCTGAGGGCCCCCTCAAGCAACGGACACACCTTCGGCTCGCCCGAGGTCCAGTCTTTGCAGAGAAGCAACCTTGGCCAGATCGCCACGCCAACCGACCGTACCGCAGGAGCATTTAATGCAATGGTCGCCTGACACCTTATCCTGACCCGCGCTCTTCAGTCGACAGAGCCGAAGTGACCTCAGTCACTTCGCCGCTCCACTGACCGACCTGACAAGAAGACAGCGCCGCCTGCGTCGCTCCGACTGCTGTGCCAATCGATAGAGTGAGGCTGACAGTAGCCAAGTCCGGCCTCAGGCGCCATAGGAAGCTCCGCCTCGCCCGACCCTAGGGCTCGACCCCCGTCTCGGCCTCAGACGATGGACTCCGCCTCGCCCGACCCCAGGGCTCAGGATCAGCCTCGGCTCCGGAAGACGACGAACTCCGCCTCGCCCGACCCCAGGGCTCGGACTCAACCTCGGCTCCGGAAGACGACGAACTCCGCCTCGCCCGACCCCAGGGCTCGGACTCAGCCTCGGCTCCGGAAGATGACGAACTCCGCCTCGCCCGAGCCCAGGGCTCGGACTCAGCCTTGGCCTCGGGCGACGGTCTCCGCCTCGCCCGACCTGGGGCTCTGACTCGACCTCGACCTCGGAAGACAGACTCGACCCCGACCTCGGAGGAGCCTCCGCCTCGCCCGACCCAGGGCTCGGACTGATCACATCACAGGGGGGCCATCATTACCCTACCCCTAGCTAGCTCAGGCTACGGGGAACAAGACCGACGTCCCATCTGGCTCGCCCCGGTAAACAAATAATGATGGCGCCCTGCGTGCTCCATGACGACGGCGGCTCTCAGCCCCTTACGGAAGCAAGGAGACGTCAGCAAGGACTCGACAGCCCCGACAGCTGTCCTTCCGCAAGGCTCCAGCGCTCCTCCGACGGCCACGACATCACATGAATAGGGTGCCAAAACCTCTCCGGCTGCCACGACGGCATGTACTTAGGGCTCTAGCTCCTCTCTGCTAGACACGTTAGCACTTTGCTACACCCCCATTGTACACCTGGACCCTCTCCTTACGCCTATAAAAGGAAGGTCCAGGGCTCTCGTACGAGAAGGTTGGTCGCGCGGGAGAACGGGCCGACGCGTAAAGTCTCTCGCTCTCTCCCACGCGTACGCTTGTAACCCCCTACTGCAAGCGCACCCGACCTGGGCGCAGGGCAACACGAAGGCCGCAGGTTTCCCCTTTTGCCTGTCTCCTTTCCCCCCTTCGTGCTCTGTCTCGTGCCGACCCATCTGGGCTGGGACACGCGGCGACAATTTACTCGTCGGTCCAGGGACCCCCCGGGGTCGAAACGCCGACACATCTTGTCGCCAAAATCTGTGAACACCTTCTTCTGGCTTCTTCTAGCTTCTCTCTTGTCTTTTTACGCGGTTGTCCCGAAGCTTATACCTTCGTTTTTGCTTGATTCATGCCGAAGGTGTTTTTTATAGAAGCATTTGTAATACTTTTAGAGATGTATCAGGAAACAATGGTTTGTAGGTGCCGATCCGGGTGCCAATCACTGCGTTGAGAATCGGCGGCGGTGCTCTCTGCACAGGCGCGGGCGGTCCGCGACCAGGGGCCAGACGGTCCGTGACCTGGCACAGGGGCTTGTGGCAGAACTGCCCGAATTATTCTAGCTTAAGTGCCCAAGTCACACCTTAGAGGCCGCAACACACTTAAATCAGAATAACCCGTCAGTCCCTCAGATCTAGTCTGATAAAGCCACTTATCCAAGATCAAATACCACTATCACTCGATGGTGAGTCACAGAGAAAATACAATAAAACAGGAAACCTCAAATTAAAGTACTGGAGTTATTACATAAATCGGATTTTTTAAGCCAACTGAAACAAGTTCATAATTTAAATTGCAGCGGATAGTCGATAACGTCGATTGATGAGGAATAGGGCAAGGCCTAGCCCACTACTCCTCCTGCTTCTCTCCTGCTGGAGCAGCATCCCACTCGACCGTCCAACCCGGTGGCAGGGTGGTAGGCCAAGTCACACCATCAACCATATCCTGAAGCGTACCTGCAAAAATTATGCCACAAGCAACGCTGAGTATACTAATACTCAGCTAGACTTACCCGGTGTAAGGAATCTACTCCTCTACCTCTAGACCATGCAGCTGTTTGGCTGAGGGGTTTGGTTTGCCAAAAGCACTAGCTGAGTCTAAAAATCAATTTTAGCTTTTTCAATTCTAGCATCATAATTTTTAGCTAAGTTTGTTCCTTCTAAGCATACATGGTAGCAATCATTTAGTACAATCAACATGTTATCTCAAGTAAAACCTCATTTCACTTCTTACTCAATGTAGTACAAGGGGTCAAGCAGTCTCATTAGCTGCGAGAAGCAGACGATTCGAATCGAGTTTTAACCTTGCAAGGTAAACCTAAACACACGACATGTAGGGGCACACCGTCCCCACACATATCAACCGTCCCCATCGATTCCCCATTCGCGGCCAGGGCTCACCGCCTTGGCATACAATGCTCCACTGACCCCGGCTGCCGCCGTGCAGTGACCGCACTTGTACCCACCATAGCTAGCATGGGAGACCCAGTCTCAGGACAAGTGAGGAGGAAAGTCCACGCCCGACATGTGTTTAGTACGTTCAAACACTTGACTCAGGTATCCACACATTAATCCTTAATTCCTTTTCCGTCTCATGAACATGGCATCCACCCTGGATCCAAGTCCATAGACCATCATAGATCTCGTTATCAAGATGAATACAATCAATTCCTGACCTTGCGCGAGTGCTAGAAAAATCACCCGATTTCTACCGAGATCCTAATTAGCAAAGCAGCTACTCGACCTAGCATACTAGTATCCATCTCAAAAAGGAATCCTGAGTTTATGCAACTAAGGGTTTCAAGCAACTCCTACACTTAAGTGCACATTACAAGCCTACAAACATTAAGTGTAGTAAAGTAGCATATATAAACTGGTTATGCATAAAAACCGGGGCTTGCCTTCAAATGCTGGGCTGCGGGGAGATCTTCTGTGGCAGGCTCGGGAGCTGGTTCCTGGTCTTCCTCGTGGACAACTCCTTGCTCAGGAATGAACACGTACTCTCCGTCAGCGAGGTTTCAATCTAATGAATGCAATGAGTGAGATATATGTATGCCATGACATGCAACTTAGCAATGATAATAGTATGGTGAAATGATAAAGTTAATAAGGTAGAACTTAATCTTATTACTGGAATTTCTAGTGATACACTTGGCCATTTAGGGTCAGGTTTGGTTAAGTCAATTGGTCAAATTATTCTTGTTTTCCACTGATTTCCTTTTAATGTTTTGGTGAAAGTTTATTAAGATTCCTAGCTGAGTTCATTTGTGGTGAGATTCATTATTCTCCCCAATCTCTCTCTTCTTTCCCCTTTTCTCTTATGTTTTAAGGTGGGTTTGAACTACAATTTAGTTTTATAAATTTCCAAAAATTCTGTATAAATTACAGTTGCTTCTCACTGGTGTATAACTCTCTGTAGCAAAAATTGGGGCTTAAAAAGTTAAGGGTTTTCTCTGTACAAAATATCAAATCTTAGGGCAGAGCGGGTGCTTTGAACTACAACTCTCCTTTAACAGTGGAGGATTCCTTCAAGGTTATTTTTGCTGGCATTTAGGTGTAATAACATGACTTTGTACCAAATTTTAGCCACTAATACCTATTGGTTATTTTACTGTGAGTTTCTGAAGTTTTTGGCCAAAGGGGGGCTTTCTATTGCCACTATACTTGAAAAATGTCAAACATCAGATTTCTAATTTTTTCTATCTTCTTCTTTGTGCAAGAGCAAGTATTCTAGGATTTGGCAACTTTTTGCTTAAGGGAAGAGGGGTAGAATTTCTTTGATTTTATGACCTTTTTCATGGGGTAGGGGGTAATGGGTGTTACTTTACATTTTTAGATAGGTTTCATATTTTTCTCCGGTGGTCTACTTCATCAATAGTTGGGTAAGAATTTATTTGCCTACTATTGCACAATTTTAGGCTTCCTCATGGTTTAATTAGCACATGAGCCAAAATCAAATTTTAATTGTTCAACCCACTTATTATGATGGGTTGGGGTGTCTATTATTTTTGTAGTTGTGTTCTAGTAGTTAGGAGTCTACTGAATTTTCCTTACCAGTTTTGAATGACCTTTATATTTTTAATTATGGCTTTTCTGAATTTCTTAGCACCTAATAATTATTTAACCTTGGATTTGCTCTGGACTAGGTTTCTTTGTATTTTTCCTATGTTCTTTATCACCTAAGTATACTTGGAAAAATATGTTCATCCTTTGTTTATTGTTTTCTACTGCCTTTCTTGATTTTCTAAGTTTTGGACAGATATAGTCTTTAATAGCAAAACTTGAGTTAATCTTGTATACTGGGGTGCTTAGTATTTTTAAACAGTGCTTAAGTTGGGTATGTATCTCTACAAATTTTCTTAAGCCTAGTACATAATCATAACTATTTTTCCTTATATTAATAAGGTTTGGGCAGTTTCCCTATTTAATTCAAAACTCTAAAAATTAATACAAAAATCATAGGGTTCAATATTTTTGTTCAATAGTTCATATTATTTGGAATCCAGCAAAATTGGTTTGACTAAATTTGGTTAGATATTTCTCAAGTTATGAATTTCCTAAGTTCTCTGGTCATTAAAAAGAATTAACCTGAAATGGTTAAATGGAAACTAACTTGCATCGGGGTCCCTGGCGAATGTTTTTAAGTTTCCTTACAGACTAGTCCTCGGGTTACTATTCACATGTGCCACTGACATTTCAGAAAACCCCCTGGGGTTTTACTAAACCTAACCCGAGGTCCTTCCCCCAATTAAACAGTACCCGCGGTGGAGGAAAGGGCGGAGGGGCTTACCGGTGGCGAGATTGCTCCAGTGAGGTGGTCAAGGGCGTAGGGGAGGTCGTGACGGTCACGTCGATGTGCGGATCGTCTCCGGCGATGGTCAGAGTAGGCCGGTCCACGTGCGCAGGCGGGGGAGCTCGTCGGTGGCGAGAGCTCCGGCCTATCCAGGGCGGTAGAGTTCAATTAAACTGGTCAGTGAGGTTCACTAGGTGTTAGGGAAGGCGTAGGCACGAGGAATTGAAGAATGGATTACCGGATAGCTCGGTCTACGCGTGGTGGCGGGCGGCCGAAGTCCGGCGAGGGTGATTCTGCTCCTTCGGTGAGGAAATGCCTCGACTCAAGCTTGGAGAAGCTTCATAGCCTCTCGGCAAAGCTGTCCAGAGGCTAAGGCGAGGCTGGGGGTCGTTAGAAAATATTGGTCACGACGGCCGTGCTCGGGCAGTGATGGCGGGCGGTGGCGCTCGCTTTCAACGGCGAACTCCGGTGATCTCTGGCTCGGGCGGGGCTTTTGGTGCGCAAGTGCATACGGCTAAGGCCTCTGGGCGCACTTATAGGCGAAGGCAAGGTGCAGACGAGCGGGGTGGGGCGACCATGCGCGGGGCGCGCGCTGCCGCGGCCAGTCTGCGCTCGGCCGGTCAGGCAAGCGATCGAACAGGTGGCCTCGCTCGGTCTTGTCATTTTCAAACGCTAATTGGCTCGCGATCTTCTCATAACTCTCCCAAATCCCTGCACACGATTTCTTCTTTGTCGTTTACTCTTTGTTTCTCTTACAACACTTGAGTGGATTTGATCTCGGATTCGCGAGATACGAGGGGGCAAAGTTGGGTTTGTCGCTCGGCTGAAATCCGAGACTAAAGTCGAGTCAACATGTGTCAAACAGTTTTTGTTTGATTTTCAAACTTTATCAGAGTATGTTCAAGGTAATTTGGCACCACTTTCATATTTGGGTTTTGTAGATTTGAGTTTTGGAAGACATAGAACACGACTGAACTTCATAAACGGGCAAAAATTCAGTTCTGAATTTTCCGAATTTCCCTTTTGAAAGTTTAGCTTGAGGGGTCTTTTTGAGAACTTTGCAAATCTCCAATGATCAAACTTTCTTACTACATTTTGTAGTTTATTTAGTGTATTTTAACTTTGTTATTTGGTTCTCCTCATGATTTTGTGTTTTTCAAATCTTTTTACAAGTTTTCTCCTTTTGCACTTAAATGGCCTACTTAGGGTTAATTAGGGTTTGTGAATTCTTCTCAGTTTGAGGTACATGACATGATTAAGGCACAATCCTTTAAGATGAAAAAGACTTAATTAAACCTTTGTTCCTAATTTTTGATGTCCTTTGCTCAATTTGTTTCACATGTGATAATGGTTTTAAGTTAGCACTGAGAAGAATCTTTTTGGAATTACTGGCGTGTTACAGCCTTCCCCCTTAAAGGAATTTCGTCCCGAGATTCAGGTCGGGGTCTGTTGGGGGCCTTCGGCTTCCGAAGGTCCTCAAAAACAAGATTTGACAATGTTTTCCAAGTATGCGAGCAGGTATCTTCGGAATCAGGTTGCAGGTATACAAGAGCATGGTCAAGACGAAGCTTGACTGAAATGGATGACGATCATGACGAAGGATGAAACGATCATGAAGCTATGTACAGAAAAGCTTCGGCATGACAGCAGAAAAGGGGAACCGACTTAAAGATGAAAAGCCAAATTAGACCTCGAAGAATTACTATAGAGTTATTGATAAAAGTATAGGGCATTAATGTAATTTTACACGGGCTGCGTCCCATGCCTATAAATAGATGAACAGTATTCCCGTACTGTTCACGCTGACTTGGCATTTGCATTAGCATCACGCTTGTACCCTTACTTTCCTTCAAGCCGAAGGTACATTTGTAATTTGTTGTTGTTTATATAAGTAAGATAAATAGAAATAAAATAATAATAATGTTCGAAGTAATCATGTTATTTTCTGTGTTTTGTGTATAAATCTCTCTTATCTTTTATTATGATAGTGAAGGTACGTCCTTCACAACCTTCGTCCGAAATTCATTATATCCGAAGGGAAATAATGTTTCGAAGGACGAAGGGCTTTGATATTTAACATTTTATGTTGCCTTGTTCTTAATTCATAGCATTTGAGAACAAGTCCCCAGCATTGGCGCCCACCTCCGGTGAACTCACTTCCATTTCTTGAGCTTTGAACACCTTCGGCAAGCATCACCTTCGTCATGCCGCCGAAAAAAGCTTCAGCGACAGGGGCTGCCACTCTGCAGCCGCTGGACCCCAATCAGGACGTCCTTTCTCTTAGGGAGGCCCGAAGCCAGAAGAGGAAGGCCACTAGTCCAACGCCTCCGGAGGACGACTTGGACCAGGAAATCCAAAACCTGGAGATGCTCCATCAACAGGTGCAATGAAAGAAGGAGAAGATGGCTCGTCTAGCTGACCTTCAGAGGCAGATAGATGAAGCTTCGGAAGAGGTTCGTCATCTTGCTCAAGATGACCAGAACCGAAGGCCTCCGCGCAGAGAGCTTCATCAGGAGGGCTTCTACAATGAGGACGACTGGTATGAAGATTTCCATCATGGAAATTTTGCTTTTGATGCTGCTTCTCCTCTATCAACAGAATTGCAGGCTACACCATGGCCCCAGTCTTACAAGCCACCCCAGCTCCCCATGTACAACGGTCATTCAGACCTGAAGCAATTCTTGATGAGCTATGAAGCAACCATATTTTCGTATGGTGGCAATACTGCAGTCATGGCAAAGTCTTTTGTCATGGCCATCAAGAGTGTCGCTCAAACCTGGTACTCCTCTCTTCGGCCAGGGACAATCACCTCATGGCAGAAGCTGAAGGATATGTTGATAACCAGCTTCCAAGAGTTTTAGACGAAGCCAATTACTGCTCAAGCTTTATTCCAGTGTACCCAGGACCACGAAGAATACCTTCAGGCGTATGTCCGAAGGTTTCTGCGTCTAAGGGCACAGGCGCCAACAGTGCCCAATGAAATTGTCATTGAGGCCATGATTAAGGGACTTCGGCTGGGACCTTCAGCGCAATACTTTGCCAGGAAGCCACCACAAACTTTGGAGAAGCTGTTCCAGAAAATGGACGAGTATATCCGAGCTGACAATGACTTCCGCTAAAGAAGGGAGGAGGCATTCAGGTTCTCTGAAATGACCAGGGGCTTAGGAGGAAGATTTCATCCGAGGCACGTCAGGTCAATTCATAACTCCACTCAGAGTGATGATAGAGGGAGCCAACAGCAAAGGCCACAATACTCCTCGCAAGCCTCGGGGCAGCAGCAAAGCTCTTTTCGGCCGCCAGCGCTAAGGGGCAGAGGCACCAGGGGCTTCGGGGGAAGATTTGGGGATCAGCCAAGAAAAATCTACTGCCTATTCTGTGGTGAAGACAAGAGCCATACCACCAGGATGTGCCATGTTACCATCCAGAAGCAAAAGGAGATAGCAGAAGCTGCAGCACAACAGAGTCAGCCGAAGCAGGTCATGCATACTGCTTCGTACCATTCGCCTTACATTCCAGAATATGTAGGCAATCACTCTGCAGCTTCTGTTGCTTCGGCAAGCCAACCCCAAGCATCTTGGCAACAACCTCCACCGCCACCACCAACACAACGAGGTCAGCAGCCAGAAGGGAGTCAGCACACTCACCTTCAGCGGGACTTCAGAGAGGAGTCCGAAGCTCGCACAGTCAATAGCACTGTGCCAGAGTCGAAGCACATTTACTGACAAATATCCTACCTCGACAGCAGCTTTTCGCATTTTCACATTCAGTATTATTTTTTTAATAAGGAACAATTATGGAGAGTCTAAATGTCTTTTATCGTCTTTCAATTTCTTGTAATAGTTTCACTTTTTACCATAATGAAAATATATCTTTTCATAGGCCTAAGTTGCCGAAGCATGAGAATTCATGATGGCAAGGAGGACTTTCGAATTATCAAAAAAAATTTCTAAGGAACGCAATGCAATTTTTTCGAAGTAGCAAAAAGTCGTTCCTAAGGGAGCGCAGTGTAAGTTTTCTGAGCCTACAGCGAAAAATAAGCGCTGATTCCGCTGAAAGTAAAAGGCGAAGAAGCTCCTAAGGGAGGCTTACAGCGAAAAATAAACGCGGATTCCGCTGAAAGTAAAAGGCAAAGAAGCTCCTAAGGGAGGCTTACAGCGAAAAATAAACGCTGATTCCGTTGAAGTAAAAGGCGAAGAAGCTCCTAAGGGAGGCTTACAGAGAAAAATTAATGTCAACCTTCGGCAAATATCATTTTGCACAGCATTACATCATTACATCATTTGCATAGCATAACATCATACATCATAGTGCATCAACAACGCAAGAAGGGGGGTCTCGATATTGATATTCGAAGATTGTTTTGAAGAAATAGTGATAGGGCACAAAAAATAGCCGTTGAAAAGTTATACCATCGTCAAACTCTGAAATGGAAGGACCTATTGATTATTGATTTTACAAGGATTGATCACTGATTTTTACAAAGCATGAAATGAAGGGAAGGTGTTTTTTCGCCGAAGGCTCAAAAATGGTACGTATATGATGTTTCATGCATCGTCAAAAATAGAATTATAAACAGCTAAAATGCTATATCCAAAGTTGCACAATATTACACATGATACTCAGCAAGCATTACAATCTAAATGTTTTTACAGCAGCATTTAATCTTCCCTTAAGACTACTTCTGCAGCTTCATTTAGAAGCTGATCAACAACTCTATCCATGATGGCTTCGGCCATTTGTTTAATTTCGTCATCCCCCTTCGTGTGGGGGCCTGGTGATAGCTCAGCAGGTTCTGAGGGAAGAGAAGATATGGATATATTACTATTACAAACCATGAACAAGTTCGAAATCAAAAAGTTACAACGAAGAGTCAGTTATCACTAACTAATACCTATTTGCCCTTCGGGCTCTGCGCTTTTCTCAGCAGCCTCTGCTACCTTCCTAGCATCATGGATGCCTTTTTCGCTTTTTTGAATGATTTCTTGGGCCATTTCTCGGCCGCCATTGTCCCAGATGTCGGTGAAAATTTTTCCACCAACCAGGCTTGCTTCGGCCGAGGGGTCTTTTATATCTTCGGAAGACAAGGCAGTTTCGGATTGCGCTAAAGATTTCACATGATCACAGCCTTTTCTTTCCAAAACAGTAGCAATCCCCCTGGCGCCTGAAAAAGCACATATGTCTCCGCGGCTATTCAAGATTTCCTCGAAGGCCTCAGCTTCGTGACTGATCCATTCAATCGGGCCTTCTGGATTCCCCCTTGTAAAATTTTCTTCGCTAGAGAATGCGCCAACGCTGGCGAAGCTGGATTTTATCTTCTTAACACACTCTATGGATTTGTCATAGCACCTTTTCTTGGATGCACGAAGCTCTTCAACATTTATTTCCAAATGATTTGCCCATTGATCACTAAGTTCTCCTTTTGTTTCTTCAAGTATGCGTTCTTCTTTAGCTCTGGCCAGCTGTTTCCGAAGATCCTGAATTTCGCGTTTTTGGGCTTCAGCTTGAGCCTTAGAGGTAGCTTCGTCTTCCTTTATTTTATCCACCAGTGTAAGCAGAATTTTATCTTTTTCCAAAGCTTCGTTCCTTAGCTTAATAACCTCTGTTCGTAGGTTGTTGAAAGCAATATTATAGCTCTCGTCTTCGGCATTCTTTTGCGCTCTCAAAACGTTGCTCAGTATTAAACCCTATATGGAAAAAGAATTAGTATAAGAATAAAAGAATGATTCAAAAATTACAAATTTCCAAATATACAATTCTCATACCTTCAGACTATTATATGCAAGGCTATCTGCAAGATCGTCCTTCGTCATAGCGCAGAGCCCAGCTTCAAGCTTCGGGAACCCCATACTTCTAGCCATCTCCCGGCAGACAGATAATTCTTTGTTGTCTGGGAGGCAGTATAAGAAGTCATCTTCATCTGTGCCGTTGAATACTAAGGCCCCTTTCGGATACTTCAGTTCTCGGGCATAGTGATTAGCTTCAAAAATTTCTTCTTCAGATAATTTCTTCCCCGAAGCATGTCGTACAATATAATCAAGTACTTTGGAAGATGCTTCGGGGGCAGCAGCGCCAATTTCTTCAACCAAAATTTGTTCTGCTATTTTTGTTTTTTCGGCTTCCAAGTATTTCACCTTGGCAGGCTCTGAAGGCCCGGCTTCAATTTCAGACTGTTGCTTTGAAGCTTCGGCGACAAAGGCTTCAGTATGTACTTCAGAAGTTTTAACAATTTTCTTTGGAGGTGTGCTTGAAGATTTGATTGTCTCTAAAACATCTAGCACATTAACCATCCTTCTTCTTTTAGGGGTCACTGCTGGACCCTTATGGCTTTTTGTCGTCTCAATTTCTGCCGAAGGACTCAAGATTTCTGATGTGTTTATTTCTTCAGCTCTCGGTTCTTCTATTTTTTCAGTCGCTGGCACTTCGGCCAGCACTTCAATATTTGGCAGGGGGGTTGGCTCTTTAGCTTCGGTGGCCGAAGAGGTCTCACCGGCAAATTCAGGCACTTTGGCCGGTTCAATATAACGTGGCCGGTGTGTGAGAATCTTTACCCTTTTCCTCTTCGGCGCGGGCTCACTTGGAGCGGCTGAAGCAGTTTCCTTCGCAGAGGATGGATTCTTTCTTTTTTGACCCACGCTGGATAGCGGTAGTCGGGGTAGACAAACCCAATTGCATCAAATACTCGATTGAGCCTCTTCCTCTTTCGGCCTCCGAAGGCCGCTGATAATGCAGTATCTTCGGCCTTTGAGTATACACCAAGCAATTCATCACTGATGGCCTCAATACTTTTTAACCAGTCATCATCTGGCTCAACGAATTTATCTCCGTATTTAAATGTGTATTTCAGCCTGACTAGTCCACCTTCGTCAGTTTCTTTAATTGTTTCCTTCGGCATTTCCCATTTTTCCACAAGTGGCCATACTCTGAAGGCAATGTGTTCTTGGACCAAATCCCTTGTCCCAATAAAAGAGCAAACAACACCGAAGGCTCTCTGGCATTCTTCGGCTGCTTCATTCATTTCCACATTCGGCCTCCGCAGGCCGAAGCGTTGCCAGATGGGACGCATAATGATCCTTTTTATATCGTCCCGTGATTTCAAGTCATTCTTCACGTAAAACCATTCCGTCATCCAGCCACCGGGCCACCTCTTTCGAAAGGTCGGCACGGGGCAGCTTGACCCAGACCGGGAGCCGAAGCTGTAGCAGCCAAAATTGTTGTGATACTGTTCTTTACCCCACGGTTTTGTCTCGTACAATAATTCATGTATGTTGCAGAAACTTTTCGCATTAGGTTCCAAACCTTGGCTTCTCACGGCCCACACAAAGATATTCATCCTTATGATTGCTTCGGGGGTAAGTTGGTGAAGGTAGATTTCAAATATCTTCAGTATTTCTACAACAAAACTGCTTAAGGGAAATCGTAGTCCAGCTTTCAAGAAGCTTCGGAATACCACGACTTCATTTTCCTCAGGAGTCGGACAAGTCTTCTCTCCTTCATTAGCCCTCACAACGGACAAGTCCTGGAAATATCTGCCTCTCATATTGACAAGATGATTTTCTTTAATACTTGATTTACCAAAAACCGCATGGCTTGGTCGCCAAGGTCGGTCTTCGGAGTCTTCGCCACCACTATCCACATCATAACTGTCACTGTCACAAGTATCTTCAGATAAACCCTCCAAAATTTCTTTAGTAATCTTCTCTGTATTAGTCTTCGACATTGATTGAAGAAAGCCCAGATGCATCTCCTCAGAAAGACTTAGCTTCGAATCACCAATAGCTTTTTTGTCTTCAGACATCCTTGCAAATGCTGAGAAAGTGCTCTCAAAACCGAAGCTTAAAAATCTAAAAAGCCAAGCAAGTGTTGTTGCACGCAGGCTAAAAGTTGGGTGGGTAAAAGCAGTTGGCAAGAGAGCGTGCCAAATAAACTCGTGATGAGCTCTTATTTATACACCTAGTGCGTTGAAAACTGGAGGGTCCCGCTTGTCAAAGACTGTTGCTATTCTAGGAAAGAGAAGGTGTTTTTTCGGACCTTCGGCTTAAGGCCTTCGTCCATATCGCAATATGAATTTATCATTACAACAAATTAATATTGCGAGGGGCTACTGTTGGGGGCCTTCGGCTTCCGAAGGTCCTCAAAAACATGATTTGACAATGTTTTCCAAGTATGCGAGCAGGTATCTTCGGAATTAGGTTGCAGGTATACAAGAGCATGGTCAAGACGAAGCTTGACTGAAATGGAAGACGATCATGATGAAGGATGAAACGATCACGAAGCTATGTACAGAAAAGCTTCGACATGACAGCAGAAAAGGGGAACCGACTTAAAGATGAAAAGCCAAATTAGACCTCGAAGAATTACTATAGAGTTATTGATAAAAGTATAGGGCATTAATGTAATTTTACACGGGCTGCGTCCCGTGCCTATAAATAGATGAACAGTATTCCCGTACTGTTCACGCTGACTTGGCATTTGCATTAGCATCACGCTTGTACCCTTACTTTCCTTCAAGAAGAAGGTACATTTGTAATTTGTTGTTGTTTATATAAGTAAGATAAATAGAAATAAAATAATAATAATGTTCGAAGTAATCATGTTATTTTCTGTGTTTTGTGTATAAATCTCTCTTATCTTTTATTATGATAGTGAAGGTACGTCCTTCACAACCTTCGTCCGAAATTCATTATATCCGAAGGGAAATAATGTTTCGAAGGACGAAGGGCTTTGATATTTAACATTTTATGTTGCCTTGTTCTTAATTCATAGCATTTGAGAACAAGTCCCCAACAGGGTCCTTCGGGGTGAAAAGAAGGTTTTATGGCTTGATTGAATTTGGTGGTTTGTTCATTAAGGTTCTTCTTAGTAAACTGCTCTTCGAATGTCATCTTCTTTGCAACTTCAGAAGGAAGTCCTTTTTTGATTTAGTTTTACAACTAACTCATTTTATGTTAAGGCGGTCACTCTTCTTATATTTAGGTTCGAAGGGCAGGGGGAGAGGTTGGGCATGGTTACGTACCAATTCCCTTAGGTAGACAATCAGGGAAGTTCGAACGTAGAAATTCCTTAGTCTCCCAAGTAGCCTCTTCCTCTGAGTGATTACTCCATTGGATCTTATACATCCTGATCGATTTACCCGAGTCAATCTTTCTTTGCAATCCAGAACCTTGGAAGGGTACTCTTGGTACGATAGATCTGGCTCGATCTCCACTTCTGGTTCTGCTATGATCTCGGTTGGCAATCGAACACATTTCTTCAGTTGGGATACATGGAATACATTGTGGATGGCAGACATTTTTGGAGGTAACTTCAATTTGTATGCCACGGGTCCACATGCTTCCACGATCTCATAAGGTCCAATGTAGCGAGGGGCTAACTTGCCTTTGATCCCAAACCTTTGCACTCCTTTGGTGGGTGATACTTTCAGATATACAAAATCTCCCACTTCAAACTGGAGGGGTTTTCTTCTTTTATCATGGTAACTCTTCTGCCTGGCTTGAGCAGCTTCGAGATTCTTCCTAATTAGTTTGACTTTCCTTTCGGCTTCAGTCACTAAGTTAGGTCCAAAGATTTCTCTTTCTCTAGGCTGAGACCAATTGAGGGGTGTTCGACACCTTCTTCCATATAGGGCTTCGAAAGGTGCCATCCTTAGGCTGGATTAATAGCTGTTGTTATAAGCGAACTCTGCCAAAGAGAGGTACTTATCCCAGTTCTTGCCATAATCGATCGCACAAGCCCTTAGCATATCTTCAAGAATTTGATTGACCCTTTCGGTCTCACCATCAGTCTGTGGGTGGTAAGCTGAGCTCCTCATTAGCTTGGTTCCCAAGGACTCTTGCAATTGTTTCCAAAATCTGGCAACGAATTGGGCTCCTCGGTAAGAAACAATGGTCAGGGGTAACCCGTGCAAACACACGATTCAGTCAATATACAGCTCTGCATACTTTTGAGCCTTATCGGTGGTGTGCACTGGAAGAAAATGTGCCACTTTTGTCAATCGGTCCACAATGACCCAAATTGAATCATGATGTCGAGAGGTGTTGGGCAGACCCACAATAAAATCCATGCTGATATCATCGCATTTCCATGAAGGTATTGATAGGGGTTGCAAGGCACCAGCTGATTTCAAGTGGCTTGCCTTTATCCTCTGACATGTGTAACACCATAAAAGCCATCAACTAAAAATAATGAATTTAGTTATTACGATAAATAGGGTAATAAATTTTTATTCAAGTGTTTATTATTTATTTGCATTCATAATAAATTTTTTATTGCGCATGATTGATTTGTGGGTATTTAACAACAATTCTTCTTAAAGGAAAATTCTAGTGAATAATATAATAATTAAATAATATAATAGTTATTAGTCTAAAAATAAAGATTTTATTTATAAATGGTTTTGGTTTAATTATTATGAATTTTTGAGTTATTTAAAAGTGCATTTCGAAATTAAAAAAAAATAAGACAAACCCTAACCTTCCCTAGGCCCACTAGGGGCCCAACTAAACTACCGCAGCCTCTCCCTGGCTCCCTACCTCCCAGCCGCCGCCGCCGCCACCCCTATCCTTCTCCCTCTCCCCTTTCTCTCTCCTCCCTCCCTCGCTTCTCTCTCACGCCCGCAGCCGTCCCCGCGCCGGGGACTCCGCCCGAGAGCGCCCCTGCACCCAGCCCAGGCTCGGCGCGCCGAGGCGCCCTGCCTACTACCCTGACGCCACCCTGCACCCGCGTGCCAGGAGCTCCCGCGGCCCCACGCGACCGGCCCCACGCGACCCTGCACCGAGCCCAAGACCCGACCGGTGACCTGCCAGGCCGTCGAGCACCCAAGCCACGACATCCTCTGCAGCGCCGAGCCAAGACCCGACCAACGCCGCACGACCGTTTCGTCTCCCGTGTTATGGAGCATGAACTGTTTCCGTTTCTTCCTCCCCCATGATTCTCTTCGGTAACCAACACCATTGATGGCACTTGAAGCCCCGCCGTCCGCCTCTCCCTCTCTCTAGCGTCTCTATCTCGCTCCCATCGCCCCTATAAATCCGACGCCAAGCTCTCTCTTCCTCCCCTACCCAAGCTCGCCCCTCTCTCTAGCTCTTCTCGCTTGCCATCGTCGCTGGAGCCCTGCATTACCGGAGCTTCGCCCGCCCAAGCACACCATCGTCAGCCGTCTACGCTCGTCGGAGCTCTTGCCCCATCGCAGACCATCCCCTACTCGTCCATCGTGCTGTTCGTAGAAACAGAGAGGAGAAGAGAAGGTAGAAGAAAGTAAACTTTTGTTTAGGCCTCTGGTTTCTTGTTAAATTACGTCTACGTCTTTCAGCAGTGCAAAAGTATTAAAAACAGGTCCTGATTTCTTATTTACTACCCCTCAAAGTCTACATATAATAGAGGATCAAATCCCTGCACCGTTGTGTTATTTTAATTTATGTATTTTTGAGTCTAAAATCGTGTATACTGAATGATTAATTTCATGTGTATGTAATAATCTATTTTAATTAGTGCCTGCTATCTTTCGCATTTGTGTATCTTAATTTAGTTATGTCTATTGAGAATTAATTTAAATATAGATTACTAGAGTGAAGGATTAAGGGATAGGTACGTAGAACACATATTTGTAATAAAAATACTAGATGAATAATTCTACGGTTATCTTTGCTCAGGATGAACTATAGATTTTTGGTCAAATTATATGTGTTCGTATGTGCGATTATACACAAATTGCTTCTTCACTAAGTCATGCTAAGTCTCGATTAGTATTAAAATAATATAGCGACTATGTCCACTGTAAACTAAATAGTAGAATTAAATTGGTAGTTTAATTTAGTTCTCTTAAATATTAAGGTTACGTGACTTTTTAAATAATATTGTAACATCTACTATAATTTTCTTTTAGAAAGAAATAATAAAATATACCCCACGTACTATCCGGTAGAAATAATTGATTAGCTAATTAAACTAACTCCATAGAGTTTGGTTTAGCGCTATATCTATATTAATGAATTTATATAGTACAGACTTCCATAGTCAAATTTGCCACATAGATCTCTCTAGTGAATTATGCAAACAATATAAATAGTATGTCGTAGCAAATGAGATGGTCGTTGATGTGTTTTATTATAGTTACAAATTAAGTTTTCTTTTTGGAATGTTTTTCTTTTACAAGTATAATTTGTAAAGCGTATGTTTCATTGTTTGTTGAATGGTGTATGTTTATTTATTGGTGTATGTTTTCTCTTTGTATGGAAACATTCGACGTTATTAGAAGATGATTGTGTGGTAGAGGAATCGAATTTGTTTGAGGACGAACCGCAGGATACTTTTGAGCAAGGCAAGTGGATTCTCCCTCTGCATATTCTATTTGTACCCAATTAATACATATAATAATGTTTACTTTTTGGATATACTGCATAATTTGATGGGATTTACCTAATTAAGGATTTCCTAGATTTACCAACTGTATTCCTTGATTACCCTAGGAAAATACTATGCTTTGCAAATTTGTGCTACCGCTCAACTTATTTATTTGATGTCACTCATTATTAATGTTCCGAAAATGAAATTGGTATTATGATGTTAACCCGATGGTTAAACAAGATTATTGCATATGAATTGGAACATGGAGTGACCACCCAGGAAAATAGTGCTACCATGTGGGTGGTATGGGACGCCCTTGGCTAAATAACTAGGGAAGTCATATGTTGGGTGCTGGTCGTGGTCGACCGGAACGGGGGCATCTGGCAAGCGCTTATATTTCTGGCTCAAGCAGATTGGATACGGGCATAGTTCCCAAAGCTTTACTCTGCAGTCTGGACTATAAGTTGGTTACGTTAGATGTGCTCTATGCAGTTTGACCATTTCCAGCATTTGCATATTGAGGACTCTAGGGAAAAGCCTCGTAGTGAGATCCTAGCCATTCACCTCGGAAGTGAATACGGGTCTGATCAACCTAGGCTAGAAGGGAATCGTGACTCATGGGTAAAGATGCGCCACCTCTGTAGAGTGTAAAACTGATATGTCAGCCGTGGTCACGGTTAAGAGCAGCCTGGACTCCTCACATGATAATTGAACTTGAAGATGGAAATAAATCGAGATCCGACAATCTGCCAATGGTTTGCTTAAGTGGTTTCACTTAAATGTTTTTGATATACTCTTATACCTTTGAATTAATGGGAATACTTGGGATTCACACTTATTAGTAAGACATGTGTTGTTAATAAAATGTTGACCAACTAAAATGCTTACTGCTTAACCTTAGCCTCACCTTGTTAAACTTGCATTAATTTTCCCCCTACTTGCTGAGCCCCGACCATAAGTGAGCTCACCCTTGCTAATATTTTGATCAGAGGGTGATGCTAGAGACTTCACTGATGATGACGATGAGTTTTAAGTCTAACGATACGCCGGTCATCTTCCTGTGGGAGATTACCCATGTTATTTAATTCCGCCTTACTTTGATGTTGATACTTGTTAAAGATACAATGAATCATATGATGTAATAAAGTTATTCTACTCTCTTTACACCTTTATTGCATTGTCTTTTGATATATTACACTTGTGACGTCAACATATGTGTGGAAATGGATCTTGGCACACATATGCTATGCGCTCGGTTCTGCCCCTAGAACCAGGTGTGACAGAAGTGGTATCAAAGTTATGCTGACCCTACGTCGTTAGACTAGTTAGAAATGGAAGGCCTAGTTTGTTCAAAACTTGTTAATTTCATTCTTATAAAATTATTTTATCAGCCTTACCTCTTTAAAGATCAACTGAGTTGACACTTTCTCTTGTAGATGGTTCGTACCCTTCAAACCACCCGGGTTAACACCAGCTACGCCCCTCCGCCACGGCAAATCCCTATCTACCTAGTGGTAGTAGAGGAAGTTCCGGTGGACCTCCCTCGCATTCGAGTGGAGCATGGAGTCATCCTGGAAGACAGCTCAGAGGAACTTCTATCGACGCCCACCCCGTTGGCAGAGTCACTGGCCTTCACAGCTAGGTCATCAACCTCGGCACCGCCTCCACCAGCCGTTCAAGCTCCTGCACCCGGAGGCGACGACTCAGACGACTCTGGGGACGATGACGAGGATGACGACAACGACGAGGACAAAGAGGAACATGTCAACGAAGAAGCCAACTACGCCCAACAAGACTACTTCATGGGGTTTGGTCCTGTCGTCGAACATTACACATCAATGTTCGTGACGGGGTACTTCCCCAACCTGCTGCAAGATGTGCTGCACGCGTTAGGAACCTACGTCCGTCCCCTGTATGAAACAAGGCGAGTGAGCGAGCCTCCCCGGGCTTGCTACTACATCACTCGCATTCACGTCAGGGTGATGGATGCAGGGGATAGTGGATTCATGACTCTGTCTGCTCATGAGTCCCTGACACCGCTATCCAGCTACGCTGCCTCGGTCAGCGATGCTGCCAGACGAACCCTGTGGTCTCTCAGCCACACCTACCGGCAGCAGCTGAATGACACGAAGTTCAGGCATCTCCCTCTGTGTCTGAGTGGAGGAAGCTAGACCAGCATCGTTCCAGGTGGAGCTGGTGAGGATCGCCTCAACACCCTAGCTGGTGTAGAGGCCGGACTCAACACCGACCTTGACAATGCCACCCTGGATCTCTCTAGGGTGCACTTGGAGCTGGAGGATGCCCATGCCAGGATTGCAGCCCTGGAAGCCCAACTTCAAGGACGGGATCCGCCTGAAGCTTAGGTCCCCGCCTTGGCGTTGTCTCCTCCCTGCAAGAGGCTTTGCTATGGGGAGCCCGGATCCGTCACCAGGCTGCTCTAGAAATTTTAAGTTTATGTTGTAATAAGTTAGCTCTCACGTCAGACGCTGAAAACTCTCTTTTTAAGTTATCTTCATAATAATAAGAACCATGTGATGGTGTTGGTTCCTATGTTTGAGTTGGATTTTTGTTTGAGTGCAATGGTCTTATGGAATGGTGGCCATAAGAGCATATAAAAATTTTAAACTTAAGCTATTTCCCTCTAGAATCTTTATTACTCCTCACTCCTCTAAGGAAGTTCACTTTCTAACTAATCAAATGGTGAACGCTCGCCAAGGACCCAACAACAACAGGAACCAGCGTGGTCAACGGATACCACCACCACCACCGAACCCCAACATGGAATAGTTCATCGCAGCTTAGATGCAGCTTCTACAGGGTCTCGCTGCATCTGTTCAGCAGATTCAACAAAATTAGCAGAATCAGCAACACCAGCAGCAACAACAGTATGCACCCCTGGCTAGAGATAAGCACCGGGATTTTATGAGCCATCACCCGCCAACTTTCTCTCATGCGGTTGATCCTTTGGATGCCGATGACTGGCTCAAGGTCATTGGAAAGAAGTTGGATATCACCCAGTGCAACGACCAGGAGAAGGTCTTGTACGCCTCAGCAAGACTCGAGGGTTCCGCATCCGATTGGTGGGATGCCTTCACAGCGGCACACCCCAATGCGGATACCATAACCTGGCAGGAGTTCCAAGTGAACTTCTGCGCTCATCATATCCCCTTGGGAATTATGAAGCTGAAGAAGAAAGAGTTCCTTTCCCTTACTCAAGGGAATATGACTGCCAGTGAGTACCGTGATCGCTTCATTCAACTTTCACGCTACGCCCTGGAGGAAGTGGATATGGATGAGAAGCGCCAAGAGCGTCTCTTGGAGGGTTTGATTGGACCTCTGAATTATCAACTGAAGAGTCATACCTTCCCTAACTTCCAGACTCTGCTGAACAAGGCAATTGGCCTTGAGAGCAAAAGAAGGGAATTGTCTGACCACAAAAGGAAGTTTCAAAGTCAGTCCAGCAGGAACACCCGCCCGAACAACGCTCAAGGTTCGCAGTTCCGCTCTAGAAATCAGGGTGTAAATAATTATCAAGTGCAACGCTCTGGACAACAAGGCCCGAGAAATAATCAAAGCCAAAACCAGCAGAGGAACAACTCCCAGACCAACCAGAGGTCTGGTGGGAGTTCACAGAATCGTCAAGGTGGCACCGTGAACACGCAGGCCAGAAGCAACAACGCACCAGTCCAACCTAATGGCTGTTTCAAGTGCGGTGAGCTTGGCCTTTATGCTAACAACTGCCCTAGGTGCAACCAGCAGACACCTCAGAAGAACAACAACCAGAGGAATGACCATAACACCCCTGCTCGTGGATCTGCTCAGAACAAAGCTCCACAGAACCAGAGTAGAGGAAGGGTCAATCACGTCACAACAGAATCAGTGCCTGAGGATGCCGACGTGGTGTATGGTATGTTCCTTGTTAACTCCATACCTGCATCAGTTTTATTTGACTCTAGAGCATCGCATTCATTTATAACTGAGTCATTCGTGGAAAAGCATAACTTATCAAAGCATCCTCTTAAGAAGATGTTACACATTAGTTCACCAGGAGGTGACATGAAGGCCACTCATTCATGCCTCCATGTTAATCTCAAGATTCAAGGAATAGATTTTCCAGTCAACCTAGTGGTCCTAGGATCCAATGGTATTGATGTGATTCTTGGATGTGACTGGTTGAAAAGTCGTGATGGAGTGATACAATGTGCCAACGAAACAATTATGTTGACAAGTCCGCAAGGCGAAAGAATCCAAGTTAGCACAGACATGTCAACAAATGCAAAAGGAAATACAGTGATAAATCACTTGGAAGAAAAGCCTCTGGAAAATATCAAGGTAGTGTGTGAATACCAAGACGTATTTCCGGAGGAATTACTAGGTATGCCACCTGATCGTGATATAGAGTTTTCCATTGAATTATTACCCGGAACTGCACCTATCTCAAAACGACCTTATAGAATGGATGTCAAAGATTTAGTTGAACTGAAGAAATAAATAGAAGAATTACTAGAAAAGGTTTCATTCACCCAAGTTCATCCCCTTGGGGAGCCCCAGTTCTATTTGTGAGCAAGAAAGATGGTTCGAGGAGAATGTGTGTTGATTATAGAATTTTGAATGAAGTAACCATCAAGAATAAATACCCATTACCTCAAATTGAAGATTTATTTGATCAGATGAAGAGAGCTAAGATATTCTCGAAGATAGATCTGAGATCGGGATATCATTAGTTAAAAATTCGAGCTGAAGATGTACCCAAGACAGCCTTCACCACAAGATATGGATTATATGAGTTTTTGGTCATGTCGTTTGGACTAACTAATGCACCAGCATACTTTATGAACTTGATGAATAAAGTATTCATGGAATATCTGGATCAGTTTGTGGTCGTATTCATTGACGACATACTGATATATTCTCCGAATGAAGAAACACATGAAGATCATCTAAGGCTAGTCCTACAAAAGCTTCGTGACAACCAACTTTTGCAAAGTTCTCGAAGTGTTATTTTTGGTTGAAGGAAGTTGCTTTCTTAGGACATATTGTTACTGATGGTGGAATTAAAGTGGATCCATGAAAGATAAGTGCGATACTAAATTGGAAGCAACCAAAGGATGCATCCAATATCACAAGTTTTCTTGGATTGGCAGGATACTACAGAAGGTTTATTGAAGTTTTTTCCAAGTTAGTGAAACCCCTTACCTCACTACTAGAGAAAGGTAAAGAGTTCAAGTGGGATAAAGCATGCCAGAATTGTTTTGAGGAACTCAAGAAAAGGTTAACCACTGCATCAATATTGGTAATACCAGACATTCACAAGGGATTTGATGTGTATTGTGATGCATCACACCTTGGACTTGGATGTGTACTAATGCAAGAAGGAAAAGTAATAGCCTATGCTTCAAGACAGTTGAGGAAGCATGAGAAGAATTATCCTACACATGATTTGGAACTAGATGCCGTAGTCCATGCTTTGAAGATTTGGAGACACTATATGATCAAAAACAAGTGCAAAATCTTCACGGATCAGAAAAGCTTGAAATATATATTCACTTAGAAAGAACTCAACCTCAGACAGAGAAGATGGCTTGAGTTGATCAAAGACTATGATTTGGAAATACAATATCACTCAGGAAAAGCAAATGTAGTGGCTGATGCTTTGAGCCGTAAGGGTCAAGTGAACAACATCACTACTCATTTGATGTCACAAGAATTGTGCTGGGAAATGGAGCAACTCAACCTTGGTATGCTCAATAATGTAGAAGCAACGGTTATGGAAGTTGAACCTACGTTGGAAAAAGAGATTCGTAAAGGACAGGAATCTGATGAGAGGATTAAAGAAATTAAAACTTTGATTGGTTTGGGTAAAGCCCCAGATTTCACGTAAGATGATCAAGGCACAATATGGTTTAAAAAGAGAATATGTGTACCGGAAATCGAACACAAATGCCAACTTATTTTGAGAGAAGCTCATGATTTGGCTTACTCTATTCACCCTGGAAGTACAAAAATGTACCAGGATTTGAAGGAAAAGTATTGGTGGTACGGTTTGTGAAAGGGAATTAGGCTTACACCTAGTCCCTAATTAATTTTGGTGGTTGAATTGCCGAACACAAACATTTGGACTAACTAAGTTTGCCTAAGTGTATAGATTACACAGGTGTAAAAGGTTCACACTCAGCCAATAAAAAGACCAAGTTTTGGATTCAACAAAGGAGCATTGTGGGAACCGAAGGCCCTCTGGTCTGGGAGCACCGGACTGTCCGGTGTACACCGGACAGTGTCCGGTGCTCCAGAGGACTCCAGCTCAAACTCGCCACCTTCGGGAATTTCCAGAGGCGACTCCGCTATAATTCACCGGACTGTCCGGTGCGCCAAGGAAGGTCAGCCTCAGGAACTCGCCAGCTTCGGGAAACTCCAAACGGCTAGTCCGCTATAATTCACCGGACTGTCCGGTGCGACTCCGGAGCAACGGCTATCTCCGCGCCAACGGCTCTCTGCCGCGCATTTAATGCGCGCTCTGCGCGCGCAGATGTCAGGCGCGCCCACTCCGGCACACCGGACAAGGAACAGTAGATGTCCGGTGTGCACCGGACACCCAGGCGGGCCCACAAGTCAGAAGCTCCAACGGCTAGAATCCAACGGCAGTGATGACGTGGCAGGGGGCACCGGACTGTCCGGTGTGCACCGGACTGTCCGGTGCGCCATCGAACAGACAGCCTTCCAACGGCCACATTTGGTGGTTGGGGCTATAAATACCCCAACCACCCCACCATTCATTGCATCCAAGTTTTCCACTTCCCAACTACTACAAGAGCTCTAGCATTCAATTCTAGACACACCAAAGAGATCAAATCCTCTCCAAATTCCACACAACTCCATAGTGACTAGAGAGAGTGATTTGCTTGTGTTCTTTCGAGCTCTTGCGCTTGGATTGCTTTCTTCTTTCTTGATCCTTTCTTTGCAATCAAACTCACTTGTAATTGAGGCAAGAGACACCAAACTTGTGGTGGTCCTTGTGGGAACTTTGTGTTCCAAGTGATTGAGAAGAGAAAGCTCACTCGATCCGTGGATCGTTTGAGAGAGGGAAGGGTTGAAAGAGACCCGGCCTTTGTGGCCTCCTCAACGGGGAGTAGGTTTGCAAGAACCGAACCTCGGTAAAACAAATCTCCGTGTCTCACTTGCTTATTCGCTTGGGATTTGTTTTGCGCCTCTCTCGCGGATTCGTTTCTTTATTACTAACGCTAACCCCGGCTTGTAGTTGTGTTTATATTTGTAAATTTCAGTTTCGCCCTATTCACCCCCCCTCTAGGCGACTTTCAATTGGTATCAGAGCCCGGTGCTTCATTAGAGCCTAACCGCTCGAAGTGATGTCGGGAGATCACGCCAAGAAGGAGATGGAGACCGGCGAAAAGCCCACTACAAGCCAAGGGAGCACTTCATCGGAAGAGTCCCGCACCAAGAGGAGGGAGAAGAAGAAAATCTCCTCCAACAAAGGGAAGGAGAAGAAATCTTCTTCTCACCACAAAGAGAAGAAGGAAAAATCTTCTTCCCACAAGCCACATCGGAGTGGAGACAAGCAAAAGAGGATGAGGAAAGTCGTCTACTACGAGACCGACACTTCATCAACATCGACCTCCGGCTCCGACGCGCCCTCCGTAACTTCTAAACGCCAAGAGCGTAAGAAGTTTAGTAAGATCCCCCTACACTACCCTCGCATTTCTAAACATGCACCTTTACTTTCCGTCCCATTAGGAAAACCACCAACTTTTGATGGTGAAGACTATGCTAGGTGGAGTGATTTAATGCGATTTCATCTAACCTCACTCCACAAAAGTATATGGGATGTTGTTGAGTTTGGTGCACAGGTACCGTCCGTAGGGGATAAAGATTATGATGAGGATGAGGTGGCCCAAATCGAGCACTTCAACTCTCAAGCAACAACGATACTCCTCGCCTCTTTAAGTAGAGAGGAGTATAACAAAGTGCAAGGGTTGAAGAGCGCCAAGGAGGTTTGGGATGTGCTCAAAACCGCGCACGAGGGAGACGAGCTCACAAAGATCACGAAGCGGGAAACGATCGAGGGGGAGCTCGGTCGGTTCCGGCTTCGCAAAGGGGAGGAGCCACAACACATGTACAACCGGCTCAAGACCTTGGTGAACCAAGTGCGCAACCTCGGGAGCGTAAAATGGGATGACCATGAAATGGTTAAGGTTATTCTAAGATCTCTTATTTTCCTTAACCCTACTCAAGTTCAATTAATTCGTGGTAATCCTAGATATACTAAAATGACCCCGAGGAAGTAATCGGGCATTTTGTAAGTTTTGAGTGCGTGATCGAAGGCTCGAGAAAGATCAACGAGCTTGACGAACCCACCACATCCGAAGCTCAACCCGTCGCATTCAAGGCGACGGAGGAAAAGAAGGAGGAGGCTACACCAAGTCGACAACCAATAGACGCCTCCAAGCTCGACAATGAGGAAATGGCGCTCGTCATCAAGAGCTTCCGCCAAATCCTCAAGCAAAGGAGGGGGAAAGACTACAAGTCCCGCTCCAAGAAGGTTTGCTACAAATGTGGTAAGCCCGGTCATTTTATTGCTAAATGTCCCATATCTAGTGACAGTGACCGAGGCGACGACAAGAAGGGGAGAAGAAAGGAGAAGAAGAGATACTACAAGAAGAAGGGCGGCGATGCCCATGTTTGTCGGGAGTGGGACTCCGACGAAAGCTCAAGCGACTCCTCCGACGACGAGGACGCCGCCAACATCGCCGTCACCAAGGGACTTCTCTTCCCCAACGTCGGCCACAAATGCCTCATGGCAAAGGACGGCAAAAAGAAAAAGGTAAAATCAAGATCCTCCACTAAATATGAAACTTCTAGTGATGAAAATGCTAGTGATGAGGAGGATAACTTGCGTACCCTTTTTGCCAATCTTAACATGGAACAAAAGGAAAAATTAAATGAATTAATTAGTGCTATTCATGAAAAGGATGACCTTTTGGATTCCCAAGAGGATTGTCTTATTAAGGAAAACAAGAAACATGTTAAGGTTAAAAATGCTTACGCTCTAGAAGTAGAAAAATGTCAAAAACTATCTAGTGAGCTAAGCACTTGCCATGAGATGATTGACAACCTTAGACATGAAAATGCTAGTTTAAATGCTAAGGTTGATTCACATGTTTGTAATGTTTCAATTCCCAATCCTAGAGATAATAATGATGATTTGCTTGCTAGGATTGAAAAATTAAACATTTCTCTTGCTAGCCTTAGAGTAGAAAACGAAAATTTAATTACTAAGGCTAAAGAACTAGATGTTTGCAATGCTACCATTTCCAATCTTAGAGATAAAAATGATATTCTTCATGCTAAGATTTTTGAACTTAATTCTTGCAAACCCTCTACATCTATTGTTGAGCATGTATCTATTTGTACTAGATGTAGAGATGTTGATGTTAATGCTATTCATGATCATATGGCTTTAATTAAACAACAAAATGATCATATAGCAAAACTAGATGCTAAAATTGCCGAGCATAACTTAGAAAATGAAAAATTTAAATTTGCTAGAAGTATGCTTTATAGTGGGAGACGCCCTGGCATCAAGGATGGCATTGGCTTCCAAAGGGGAGACAATGTCAAACTTAGTGCCCCTCCTAAAAGATTGTCTAACTTTGTTAAGGGCAAGGCTCCCATGCCTCAGGATAACGAGGGTTACATTTTGTACCCTGCCGGCTATCCTGAAAGCAAAATTAGGAGAATTCATTCTAGGAAGTCTCACTCTGGCCCTAATCATGCTTTTATGTATAAGGGTGAGACATCTAGCTCTAGGCAACCAACCCGTGCCAAGTTGCCTAGAAAGAAAACTCCTAGTGCATCAAATGATCATGACATTTCATTCAAAACTTTTGATGCATCTTATGTGTTGACTAACAAATCCGGCAAGGTGGTTGCCAAATATGTTGGGGGCAAGCACAAGGGCTCCAAGACTTGTGTTTGGGTACCCAAAGTTCTTGTGTCTAATGCCAAAGGACCCAAAACCATTTGGGTACCTAAAATTTAGAACTAAAATGGTTTTGTAGGTTTATGCATCCGGGGGCTCAAGTTGGATACTCGACAGCGGGTGCACGAACCACATGACTGGGGAGAAAAAGATGTTCTCCTCATATGAGAAAAACCAAGATCCCCAAAGAGCGATCACATTCGGGGATGGAAATCAAGGTTTGGTCAAAGGTTTGGGTAAAATTGCTATATCCCCTGACCATTCTATTTCAAATGTTTTTCTTGTAGATTCATTAGATTACAACTTGCTTTCTGTTTCCCAATTATGTCAAATGGGCTACAACTGTCTATTCACTGATATAGGTGTCACTGTCTTTAGAAGAAGTGATGATTCAATAGCATTTAAGGGAGTGTTAGAGGGTCAGCTATACTTGGTAGATTTTGATAGAGCTGAACTCGACACATGCTTAATTGCTAAGACTAACTTGGGTTGGCTCTGGCACCGCCGACTAGCCCATGTTGGGATGAAGAATCTTCATAAGCTTCTAAAGGGAGAACACATTGTAGGACTAACAAATGTTCATTTTGAGAAAGACAGGATTTGTAGCGCATGCCAAGCAGGAAAGCAAATTGGCACTCATCATCCGCATAAGAACATAATGACGACTGACAGGCCACTGGAGCTCCTACACATGGATCTATTCGGCCCGATCGCTTACATAAGCATCGGCGGGAGTAAGTACTGTCTAGTTATTGTGGATGATTATTCTCGCTTCACTTGGGTATTCTTTTTGCAGGAAAAATCTCAAACCCAAGAGACCTTAAAGGGATTCTTGAGACGGGCTCAAAATGAGTTCGGCTTAAGGATCAAGAAAATTAGAAGCGACAACGGGACGGAGTTCAAGTACTCTCAAATCGAAGGCTTTCTTGAGGATGAAGGCATCAAGCATGAGTTCTCTTCTCCCTACACTCCACAACAAAATGGTGTAGTGGAGAGGAAGAATCGAACTCTATTGGACATGGCAAGGACCATGCTTGATGAGTACAAGACTTCGGATCGGTTTTGGGCCGAGGCGGTCAACACCGCTTGCTACGCCATCAACTGGTTATATCTTCACCGAATCCTCAAGAAGACATCATATGAACTCCTAACCGGGCATATAGGGTCTTTAACAAGTCCACTGGACTAGTTGAAGTCTCATGTGACGTTGTGTTTGATGAGACTAACGGCTCTCAAGTAGAGCAAGTTGATCTTGATGAAATAGGTGAAGAAGAGGCTCCATGCATAGCGCTAAGGAACATGTCCATTGGGGACGTGTGTCCTAAGGAATCCGAAGAGCCTCCAAGAACACAAGATCAACCATCCTCCTCCACGCAAGCATCTCCACCAACTCAAAATGAGGATGAGCCTCAAGTTGATGAAGAAGAAGATCAATCAAATGAGTCACCTCAAGATGATAGCAATGATCAAGGGGAAGATGCAAATGGTCAAGAAAAGGAGGATGAGCAAGAACCAAGGCCGCCACACCCAAGAGTCCACCAAGCAATCCAACGAGATCACCCCGTCGACACCATCCTCGGCGATATTCATAAAGGGGAACCAAATGGGTCTTCCGCAACAAGCAAGATGAGCATGGTGTGGTGACAAGGAACAAAGCTCGACTTGTGGCCAAGGGGTACTCTCAAGTCGAAGGTTTGGATTTCGGTGAAACCTATGCACCCGTAGCTAGGCTTGAGTCAATTCGCATATTATTAGCCTATGCTACTTACCATGGCTTTAAGCTTTATCAAATGGACGTGAAAAGTGCCTTCCTCAATGGACCAATCAAGGAAGAGGTCTATGTTGAGCAACCTCCCGGCTTTGAAGACAGTGAGTATCCTAACCATGTCTATAAGCTCTCTAAGGCGCTTTATGGGCTCAAGCAAGCCCCAAGAGCATGGTATGAATGCCTTAGAGATTTTCTTATTGCAAATGGATTCAAAGTCGGAAAGGCCGATCCTACACTCTTTACTAAAACTCTTGAAAATGACTTGTTTGTATGCCAAATTTATGTTGATGATATTATATTTGGATCTACTAACGAGTCTACATGTGAAGAGTTTAGTAGGATTATGACACAAAAGTTCGAGATGTCTATGATGGGGGAGTTGAAGTATTTCCTAGGATTTCAAGTAAAGCAACTCCAAGAGGGCACCTTCATTAGCCAAACAAAGTACACTCAAGACATTCTAAACAAATTTGGGATGAAGGATGCCAAGCCCATCAAGACACCCATGGGAACTAATGGGCATCTCGACCTTGACACGGGAGGTAAGTCCGTGGATCAAAAGGTATATCGGTCGATGATAGGTTCATTACTTTATCTTTGTGCATCTCGACCGGATATTATGCTTTCCGTATGCATGTGTGCAAGATTCCAAGCCGACCCTAAGGAAGCTCACCTTACGGCCGTAAAACGAATCTTGAGATATTTGGCTTATACTCCTAAGTTTGGCCTTTGGTACCCTCGGGGATCCACATTTGATTTGATTGGTTATTCGGATGCCGATTGGGCGGGGTGTAAAATCAATAGGAAGAGCACATCGGGGACTTGCCAGTTCTTGGGAAGATCCTTGGTGTCTTGGGCTTCAAAGAAGCAAAATTCAGTCGCTCTTTCCACCGCCGAAGCCGAGTATATTGCCGCAGGCCATTGTTGCGCACAATTATTTTGGATGAGGCAAACCCTGCGGGACTACGGTTACAAATTAACCAAAGTCCCTTTGCTATGTGATAATGAGAGTGCAATCAAAATGGCCGACAATCCCGTCGAGCATAGCCGCACTAAGCACATAGCCATTCGGTATCATTTTCTTAGGGATCACCAACAAAAGGGAGATATCGAGATTTCTTACATTAACACTAAAGATCAATTAGCCGATATCTTTACCAAGCCACTTGATGAACAAACTTTTACCAAACTTAGGCATGAGCTCAATATTCTTGATTCACGCAATTTCTTTTGCTAGATTGCACACATAGCTCATTTATATACCTTTGATCATGTCTCTTTCATGTGCTATGACTAATGTGTTTTCAAGTCTATCTCAAACCAAGTCATAGGTATATTGAAAGGAAATTGGAGTCTTCGGCGAAGACAAAGGCTTCCACTCCGTAACTCATCCTTCGCCGCCACTCCGCGCTTCTCTCCTTCTTTAGGGGGAGAATTCCAAGCAAAAGGACTTCGTCTTTGGTATAATCTTAACTCATTTATTTATGACCAAAGGGGAAGATAGCACTTCGAGGGCTCTAATGATTCCGTTTTTGGCGATTCATGCCAAAAAGGGGGAGAAATGAGCCCAAAGCAAAAGGACCGCACCACCACCTAATTTAAAAACTTAGTATTGAATATTTTCAATTGGTAATTTCAAATGGTATCCTATTGTGTTCAAAAGGGGGAGAAAGTAGTATTTCAAAATGATATATCAAAACCCTGTTGACCACTAAGAGGAGGATCTCATTTAGGGGGAGTTTGTTTAAGTCAAAGGAAAAGCATTTGAAAAAAAAGGGGAGAAACTTTCAAATCTTGAAAATGCTTTGCAAAATTCTTATTCACTACCTTTGACTATTTGCAAAAGAACTTTGAAAAGGATTTACAAAAGAGTTTGCAAAAACAAAACATGTGGTGCAAGCGTGGTCCAAAATGTTATATAAGAAAGAAACAATCCATGCATATCTTGTAAGTATTTATATTGGCTCAATTCCAAGCAACCTTTACACTTACATTATGCAAACTAGTTCAATTATGCACTTCTATATTTGCTTTGGTTTGTGTTGGCATCAATCACCAAAAAGGGGGAGATTGAAAGGGAATTAGGCTTACACCTAGTCCCTAATTAATTTTGGTGGTTGAATTGCCCAACACAAACATTTGGACTAACTAAGTTTGCCTAAGTGTATAGATTACACAGGTGTAAAAGGTTCACACTCAGCCAATAAAAAGACCAAGTTTTGGATTCAACAAAGGAGCATTGTGGGAACCGAAGGCCCTCTGGTCTGGGAGCACCGGACTGTCCGGTGTACACCGGACAGTGTCCGGTGCACCAGAGGACTCCAGCTCAAACTCGCCACCTTCGGGAATTTCCAGAGGCGACTCCGCTATAATTCACCAGACTGTCCGGTGTACACCGGACAGTGTCCGGTGCGCCAAGGAAGGTCAGCCTCAGGAACTCGCCAGCTTCGGGAAACTCCAAACGGCTAGTCCGCTATAATTCACCGGACTGTCCGGTGTGCACCGGACTGTCCGGTGCGACTCCGGAGCAACGGCTATCTCCGCGCCAACGGCTCTCTGCCGCGCATTTAATGCGCGCTCTGCGCGCGCAGATGTCAGGCGCGCCCACTCCGGCACACCGGACAAGGAACAGTAGATGTCCGGTGTGCACCGGACACCCAGGCGGGCCCACAAGTCAGAAGCTCCAACGGCTAGAATCCAACGGCAGTGATGACGTGGCAGGGGGCACCGGACTGTCCGGTGTGCACCGGACTGTCCGGTGCGCCATCGAACAGACAGCCTTCCAACGGCCACATTTGGTGGTTGGGGCTATAAATACCCCAACCACCCCACCATTCATTGCATCCAAGTTTTCCACTTCCCAACTACTACAAGAGCTCTAGCATTCAATTCTAGACACACCAAAGAGATCAAATCCTCTCCAAATTCCACACAACTCCATAGTGACTAGAGAGAGTGATTTGCTTGTGTTCTTTTGAGCTCTTGCGCTTGGATTGCTTTCTTCTTTCTTGATCCTTTCTTTGCAATCAAACTCACTTGTAATTGAGGCAAGAGACACCAAACTTGTGGTGGTCCTTGTGGGAACTTTGTGTTCCAAGTGATTGAGAAGAGAAAGCTCACTCGATCCGTGGATCGTTTGAGAGAGGGAAGGGTTGAAAGAGACCCGGCCTTTGTGGCCTCCTCAACGGGGAGTAGGTTTGCAAGAACCGAACCTCGGTAAAACAAATCTCCGTGTCTCACTTGCTTATTCGCTTGGGATTTGTTTTGCGCCTCTCTCGCGGATTCGTTTCTTTATTACTAACGCTAACCCCGGCTTGTAGTTGTGTTTATATTTGTAAATTTCAGTTTCGCCCTATTCACCCCCCCCCTCTAGGCGACTTTCAGTTTGAAAAGAGATGTTGCTACTCATGTTGCATTGTGTGACGTGTGTCAGTGGGTTAAAGCCGAACACCAAAGACCAGCAGGATTACTACAACCTCTCAAGGTACCTGAATGGAAATGGGAAGAAATCGGTATGGATTTCATAGTTGGACTACCCCTTACTCAGGATGGCTATGATTCAATATGGGTCATAGTAGACAGGTTAACTAAAGTGGCACACTTTATACCTGTGAAGACAACTTACTAAGGAGCCCAGTTAGCAGAACTATACATGTCGAGGATTGTTTGTCTGCATGGAGTACCGAAGAAGATCGTATCGGATCGAGGAACCCAGTTCACCTCACGCTTTTGGAAAGGACTACATGAGTCCATGGATACCAAGCTAAACTTTAGTTCAGCTTATCATCCGCAAACGGATGGGCAAAAGGAAAGGACAAACCAAGTGTTGGAAGATATGCTAAGAGCTTGCGCTCTGAAGCATGGTAGAAGCTAGGACAAAAGTTTGTCTTATGCAGAATTCTCGTATAACAATAGTTATCAAGCAAGTCTAAAGATGGCACCATTTGAAGCACTTTATGGACAAAAGTGTAGAACACCGCTTTATTGGAATCAGACCGGAGAAAGCCAAGTATTTGGTCCAGAAATTCTCCAAGAAGCAGAAAAGCAAGTGCAGATTATGAGAAAAAATTTGAAGACAGCACAGTCAAGATAGAAAAGCTATGCTTATAATAGAAGAGAGTTGATATTTGAAGTAGGAGACTTCGTATACCTTAAAGTTTCACCGATGAGAGGAATGAAAAGATTTAAGGTTAAAGGAAAACTATCTCCTCGCTATATTGGCCCATTCAAGATTTTGGAAAGAAAGGGTGAAGTAGCCTACCAGTTAGAGCTACCCGATAGTTTATCGGATGTGCATGACGTATTTCACGTATCACAACTCAAGAAGTGCTTGAGAGTATCGGAGGAACAGTTACCCATGGAAGAACTAAATGTTAATGAGGATTTGACTTACTCGGAGTACCCAGTCAGAATTCTGGAAACATCTCGCAGAATTACACGGAGTAAAGTTATTAACATGTGCAAAGTTCAGTGGAGTCATCATTCGAAAGATGAGGCCACTTGGGAAAGAGAAGATGAGCTCAGAGTAGAATTCCCTCATTTATTCTTGGAAGTTTCTTAATCTCGAGGACGAGATTCTTTTAAGAGGGGTAGGTTTGTAACACCATAAAAGCCATCAACTAAAAATAATAAATTTAGTTATTACGATAAATAAGGTAATAAATTTTTATTCAAGTGTTTATTATTTATTTGCATTCGTAATAATTTTTTTATTGCGCATGATTGATTTGTGGGTATTTAACAACAATTCTTCTTAAAGGAAAATTCTAGTAAATATTATAATAATTAAATAATATAATAGTTATTAGTATAAAAATAAATATTTTATTTATAGATGGTTTTGGTTTAATTATTATGAATTTTTTAGTTATTTATAAGTGCATTTCGAAATTAAAAAAAATAAGACAAACCCTAACCCTAGCCCTAGGCCCACTAGGGGCCCAACTAAACTACCGTCGCTTCTCCCTGGCTCCCTACCTCCCAGCCGCCGCCGCCCCTATCCTTCTCCCTCTCCCATTTCTCTCTCCTCCTTCCCTCGCTTCTCTCTCACGCCCGCAGCCGTCCGCGCGCCAGGGACTCCGCCCGAGAGCGCCCCTGCACCCAGCCCAGGCTCGCCACGCCTAGGCGCCCTGCCTGCTACCCCGACGCCGCCCTGCACCCGCGCGCCAGGAGCTCCCGCGACCCCATGCGACTGACCCCGCGCGACCCTGCACCGAGCCTAAGACCCGACCGGCGCCCTGCCAGGCCGCCGAGCGCCCAGGCCGCGACATCCTCTGCAGCGCCGAGCCAAGACCCGACCAATGCCGCATGACCGTTTCGTCTCCCGCGTTATGGAGCATTAACTGTTTCCGTTTCTTCCTCCCCCATGATTCTCTTCGGTAACCGACGCCATTGATGGCACTTGAAGCCCCACCGGTCGCCTCTCCCTCTCTCCAGCGTCTCTCTCTCTCTCCCTTTGCCCCTATAAATTCGACGCCAAGCTCTGTCTTCCTCCCCTACCCGAGCTCGCCCCTCTCTCTAGCTCTCCTCGCTTGCCATCGTCGCCGGAGCTTCGCCCGCCCAAGCGCCATCGTCAGCCGTCTACGCTCGTCGGAGCTCTTGCCCCATCGCAGACCATCCCGTACTCGTCCATCGTGGTGTTCGTAGAACCAGAGAGGAGAAGAGAAGGTAGAAGAAAGTAAACTTTTGTTTAGACCTCTAGTTTCTTGTTAAATTACTTCTACGTCTTTCAGCAGTGCAAAAGTATTAAAAGCAGGTCCTGATTTCTTATTTACTACCCCTCAAAGTCTATAGATAATAGAGGATCAAATCCTTGCACCGTTGTGTTATTTTAATTTATGTATTTTTGAGTCTAAAATCGTGTATACTGAATGATTAATTTCATGTGTATGTAATAATCTATTTTAATTAGTGCCTGCTATCTTTCGCATTTGTGTATCTTAATTTAGTTATGTCTATTGAGAATTAATTTAAATACAGATTACTAGAGTGAAGGATTAAGGGATAGGTACGTAGACCACATATTTGTAACTAAAATACTAGATGAATAATTGTACGGTTATCTTTGCTCAGTATGAACTATAGATTTTTGGTCAAATTATATGTGTTCGTATGTGCGATTATACACAAATTGCTTCTTCACTAAGTATGACTTAGAGTCTCGATTAGTATTAAAATAATATAGCGACTATGTCCACTGTAAACTAAATAGTAGAATTAAATTGGTAGTTTAATTTAGTTCTCTTAAATATTAAGGTTATGTGACTTTTTAAATAATATTGTAACGTCTACTATAATTTTCTTTTAGAAAGAAATAATAAAATATACCTCACGTACTATCCGGTAGAAATAATTGATTAGCTAATTAAACTAACTCCATAGAGTTTGGTTTAGCGCTATATCTATATTAATGAATTTATATGGTACACACTTCTATAGTCAAATTTGCCACATAGATCTCTCTAGTGAATTATGCAAACAAAACAAATAGTATGTCGTAGCAAATGAGATGGTCGTTGATGTGTTTTATTATAGTTACAAATTAAGTTTTCTTTTTGGAATGTTTTTCTTTTACAAGTATAATTTGTAAAGCGTATTTTTCATTGTTTGTTGAATGGTGTATGTTTATTTATTGGTGTATGTTTTCTCTTTGTATGGCAACGTACAACGTACGAACCGCAGGATACTTTTGAGCAAGGCAAGTGGATTATCCCTCTGCATATTCTATTTGTACCAAATTAATGCATATAATAATGTTTACTTTTTGGATATACTGCATAATTTGATGGAATTTACCTAATTAAGGATTTCCTTGATTTACCAACTGTATTCCTTGATTACCCTAGGAAAATACTATGCTTTGCAAATTTGTGCTACCGCTCAACTTATTTATTTGATGTCACTCATTATTAATGTTCCAGAAATGAAATTGGTATTATGATGTTAACCCGATGGTTAAACAAGATTATTGCATATTAATTGGAACATGGAGTGACCACCCAGGAAAACAGTGCTACCATGTGGGTGGTATGGGACGCCCTTGGCTAAATAACTAGGGAAGTCTTATGTTGGGTGTTGGTCGTGGTCGACCGGAACGAGGGCATCTGGCAAGCGCTTATATTTCTGGCTCAGGCAGATTGGATACGGGCATAGTTCCCAAAGCTTTACCCTGCGGTCTGGACTATAAGTTGGTTACGTTAGATGTGCTCTATGCAGTTTGACCATTTCCAGCATTTGCATATTGAGGACTCTAGGGAAAAGCCTCGTAGTGAGACCCTAGCCATTCACCTCGGAAGTGAATACGGGTCTGATCAACCTAGGCTAGAAGGGAATTGTGACTCATGGGTAAAGATGTGCCATCTCTGTAGAGTGTAAAACTGATATGTCAGCCGTGGTCTCGGTTAAGAGCAGCCTGGACTCCTCACATGATAATTGAACTTGAAGATGGAAATAAATCGAGATCCGATGATCTGCCAATGGTTTTCTTAAGTGGTTTGACTTAAGTGTTTTTGATATACTCTTATACCTTTGAATTAATGGAAATACTTGGGATTCACACTTATTAGTAAGACATGTGTTGTTAATAAAATGTTGACCAACTAAAATGCTTACTGCTCAACCTTAGCCTCACCTTGTTAAACTTGAATTAATTTTCCCCCCACTTGCTGAGCCCCAACCATAAGTGAGCTCACCCTTGCTAATATTTTGACTAGAGGGTGATGCTGGAGACTTCGCTGATGATGACGATGAGTTTTAAGTCTAACGATGCGCCGGTCATCTTCCTGTGGGAGATTACCCATGTTATTTAATTCCGCCTTACTTTGATGTTGATACTTGTTAAAGATACAATGAATCAGATGATGTAATAAAGTTATTCTACTCTATTTACGCCTTTATTGCATTGTCTTTTGATATATTACACTTGTAATGTCAACTTATGTGTTGAAATGGATCTTGGCACACATATGCTATGCGCTCGGTTCTGCCCCTAGAACCGGGTGTGACAACATGTGTCACATTCTGATACATATTGGGCTATCTCCCTCTTCATTCTAGTCCACCAATACAAGGGATTCAGATCATGGTACATCTTGGTGCTTCCCGGATGCATGGAGAATTTGGAGAGATGAGCCTCATCCAAGATTTTCTTCTTGAGATCTTTATTTTTAGGAACCACCAATCTGCTTCCAAACCACAATATACCCTTCCCATCTTGGCGGATACATTTATACTTCTTTGTCTTCTGATGGAGGTTCTCCTTAATAATTTGCACTCCCTTGTCACTGAGTTGAGCCATGATTATCTGGTCTCGCAATGTTGGCTCAACGGAAATGTGAGGCAAAGCACCAGAAGGAATCACTTCAATCTTCATTTTGCTCAACTCGTCACACAGGGTGTTGATGCGAGAATCCATCATAACACAATTGCATTGCGACTTCCGACTCAAGGCATCAGCTACCACATTGGCTTTCCCTTGGTGGTAGTGCACCTCAGGTCGTAGTCCTTGATCAGCTCTAGCCATCTTCTCTGTCTCATGTTGAGATCAGCCTGAGTAAAGATATACTTGAGGCTCTTATGATCTGTGAAGATGTTGCAGTGGGTTCCCATCAAATAGTGTCTCCACATCTTCAAAGCATGAACCACTGCTGCTAATTCCAGGTCATGAGTGGGATAATTTTGCTCGTGAGGCCTGAGTGCCCTGGATGCATAGGCAATGACCCGGTTGTCTTGCATCAAAACACAACCTAGTCCAGTGCCAGAGGCATCAGAGTACACATCAAAAGGCTTGCCGTTGTCGGGAGGCGATAATACTGGCGCTATGGTAAGATGTTGCCTTAAGGAGTGGAAAGCATCTTCGCACTTCTGACCCCAATCAAACTTGGCCCCTTTCTTCAAAAATTCAGTCATGGGCTTCGCAATTTGAGAGAAATCAGGAATGAATCTTTGATAATAACCGACCAATCCAGTAAACTTCGAATCTGACAGACAGTTGTTGGTGGCTTCCAGTTCATCACCTCCTGCACCTTATCCGGATCAACAACTATGCCTGCCTGAGAGATAGTGTGACCCAAGAATTTGATTTCTTTTAGCCAAAAATCACATTTTGACAGCTTGGCATAAAGACGGTGCTCTCGCAGACGCTGAAGCACTATATGCAAATGACCGGCATGCTCTTCTTCATTCTTTGAGTATACTAAGATATCATCGATGAAAACCACCACGAACTTGTCCAGTTCAGGCATGAAGATAGAATTCATCAGATACATGAAGTATGCTGGCGCATTAGTCAGCCCAAATGACATCACTAAATACTCATACAACCCATATCTGGTTGAGAAGGCAGTCTTTGGAATATCACTTGCTCGTATCTTGATCTGATGATAGTCAGAGCGAAGGTCTATCTTGGAAAACAGTTTGGCTCTGACCAACTGATCGAAAAGAACATCAATACAAGGCAAAGGATACTTGTTCTTGATAGTCACCGCATTAAGTGGGCGGTAATCTATACATAGCCTCAAGCTTTCATCCTTCTTCTTCACAAATAGGGCTGGAAATCCCCAAGGCGAAGTACTTGGGCGGATGAAACCCTTGTCTAACAATTCTTGCAATTGTTTCTTCAATTCTGCCAATTCAGCGGGTGGCATCCGGTAAGGCCTCTTGGAAACAGGTGTCGTTCCTGGTTGCAACTCGATGGCAAATTCAATATCCCGGTCTGGTGGCATTCCTGGCAATTCATCAGGAAAAACATCTGCATACTCACAGACCACTGGAATCTTCTTCAAAGGTAACTCTATCATAGCAAAAGCACATGATCGAGTAGAGTCTTGGCTGGGTAGATACAATGCAAGGTCTTCGAAGGTAGGAGAACGGATTTCGAGAGCTCTGGCAGCTACATCCAACACCACTCGGTGTTGAGTCATCTAGTCAGCTCCGAGAATGATGTCCATACCTTCTAATCCCAAAATCAGGAGTGTGGTTTTGAAGATTTTGCTTCCCAGTGAGATAGGCACATTACGGTTTAATTGGTTCGTTGCAATTTTACCCCCAGATGTTACTATCATGAAAGACCCTTTTGTATGATAGAAAGGCAGTTGACATTTAGCACTGAACTTCTGGCTAATGAAACTATGAGATGCACCAGTATCAAACAGAATTAATGCAGGTTGATTAAAAACTAAAAAGATACCAGTCATGATGGGTGCTCCTTCAGGTAACTCCTCTAGAGTAGTGAAGTTGAGCTTCCCTTGCCTGACTTGCACCTTTTGCTTTCTTCCTATGTCTTGATTTGATGCTGGCATCTGCCTCTGCTGGTTCTTTGGGCAATTCTTGGCATAATGGCCCACACTGCCACAAGTGAAGCACTTGTTCCCATTTCCTTGGCGGAACTGCTGATGCTAACAACGGATTCAGACTGCGACGTGAACGAAGGCCTTAAGCCAAAGGTCCGAAAAAACACCTTCCCTTCGCTAGAATAGCCAAAGTCAATGACAAACGGGGCCCACCAAGTTGCAAAGCGCTAGGCGTATAAATAGGAACCCACAACGGCAACATTTGATACGCCATTTCTGCTGCTTGCATTATTTTCTCAAAATTTTAATTCTCATTTAACAGCTCTTCGCCTGATTTTTGAGCTTCAGTTTAAAGACGTGCTTGCTCCATGTCTGAGGAGAAGAAGATGACTGAGGAGAAGAAGATAACTGAGGAGAAGAAGATGTATGAAGAGAAGAAAGTTGCAGATACTTTTATTGCTGGGTTTTATGAGTCTATGGCAAAAACGAATACAGAGAAAATTACTAAGGAGATAATGGAGGGTTTGTCTCAAGATTCTGATGACAGTGATGATTATGATGTGGAAAGTGGAGATGAAGATTCTGAGGACCGGCCCTGGCGACCAAGTGTAACACCCTGAATTTGGGGGTATAAAATTTCTTTTCTAATATCCACCAAATTCATGTGTTACCCTCTCTTTTCCTTGATTTTTCTTTTCTTTTCCCTAAATAGTGGGGAACTATTTTGTTTTAAATCTACGTGTAAGCCTAGTAGATTAAAACCCTATAAGTGCTTTGATTGTCGCATCATGCTGGAGTGCTTTTATTTTATGTTTAACATATTGTCTTGGTGAATATCCATTTAATTTGTAGCTCTTTTTTGTGTATAAATACGAATAGGAATAAAAGAAAATAAATAAAGAAAGAAAATAGAAAAAGCCTAGCTCCCCTCCTCTGCCCCCTCGCCAGCCCATCTGGCCGGCCCATCCCGCGAGCTGGCGCAGCCGCGCGGCCCAGGCGCCTGTGTGCCACTCCGCGGCCCAGCTCGCACGCGGCGCTCGCTCGGCCCCGCAGCCTAGCCGCGCCCCCCGCAACCCTAGCGCGGTGCGCTCCCAGCCGCCGCCACTCACGCGCGCAGGGACGCTCGCCCGCGCTCGCCTAGCCGCGTCGTTCGCCCAGCGCGCAAGCGCGCTTGCCAAGCCGCCGCCAGGGCCCGACCTCCACTCCCGTGCTGCGCATCTGGCGGCCCAGTCACGTGCGTCCTACGCCCCGTGGTCAGCGCGCTCGCGGAGCAGCCAACCCCCAGCGCTCTTCTCTCCCATCTTCTCGCCTCGAAGTCTGCCCTGCTCCCTTCTTCTCAACTGCACCCGCGTCGCACGCCAGGAACTCGTCGAGCCTTCATCACCAAGCCCCACCGCCGTCCTGCACCTCCCGTCGTGTGCGCGCGCCCGGTGCACCTCGTGTCGTCCGCGCAGAGCCGCGCACCATCGCCATCATCCACGCCCTGTCGAGTCGCACCCTCGCCATCTCTGTCGAACTTCAAGGTGAGGATCCCCGACGTGTACCCCTGACCATGGCCTCTCGTTCTTCTCTATCCCTGTCGGCGCTCAGTGCCAAGGCAGCACCCTGCTCGCTCGGTCATCCATGGCCATGGCCGGGCGCAGCTCCTACGACGAACTATAGCTCCCACGATGTTGCCCCTGCGCGACCCTGTTCGGCAGCCGCGGCCTTGTCCACCATGGCGCTAGCGTTGAGCCCACACCCTTCCCGAGCAGAGCCCCTGCGTCTCGACTCCCATCCGCATAGCCACCTCGGTCCCCTTTTCGGTGACACGACCGGTCAACCTTGCTTCATCCCCACGGTCGACGAGCCTGCCCCCGGCCGGATTAGTGACCCTAGCACAGCGACGATTCCAGATAGGTCTCCCTGCGTGCGTGTGTGTGGACGCAACCGCCTGACTCGCAGAACGTTTGTGCGCTCCCCGCCACGCCGTTCCCATCGATTCCGTGCACGGGCGCGCCGTGTCCTCACCGCCAGCCCCTGCTGCTCGGACTCCGTAGTTGAGGCTACTGCCGTGCCTCGCTTTCCTAGTCCCACCGCAGTCTCACCACTGCGACCGCGTCGTTGTCTGAGATGAGACCGTCTACCCCATCATTGTCTACCCCTGCCTACCTGTCTACCCCCCCGTCTACCTCGCCTATCCCCTCCCCCTGCACGTGCGCGCGTTTGCGCCGTTCGCACGTGTCGTTGTTGTCATTCGTGTGCGCGGTCGGTGCGCGCCGTCACCGTATATTCGCGCTTTGTCGCGCACGCGATCCGCGCACATTAATTAGTTGTTTCGCTATAATCGTTCGTGCTTAGTAATTGATTGAATAATTGATAATAGCTTACGCAAATGATTTATGCTAACTAAAATCAACTTAGAAAATATAGTATTGCTTCATCATATCACCTATTTTAATTAGTTATTTACTTTTTTATTCAATGCTTATCAGGTTGTCGCACTAGTTAAAACTAAATTATAGTTATAGTTATCAACCCAAGCTTTTTTTACAAATGGATGTCAACCCAAATTAATGTAATGTTGTTTTTAATATCTATTTGGTATTTAGTATAAGCACGACATGTAGTTAGTGATTTTTGCATACCGCACGTGCGGTTTTGCACGTGGTTACGTGCTGATCCGCGTGTCGTTCACGCTCGTCGTTTACGTTGTTTCGCGCAGTCGCGCGCGTTATTAAATCCGTTACGACCCTTTTCGCGTTACGTTAATTTCATAACAATATCGTCAACATATTAATAATGTTATTTCATCACGTCACAAGTTTATATTATTTGATTAGCTATTAATTCTGTTTTATAGTTCTTAACTCGCGCTTTTATAAATAAGGGCTAACTTGATTAATACCAACTTAAATGCTTCTTGCTTTAATTCGTGTCTAGTATAGTCACGTTATCTGTTAGCGAGTATCGTGCGTTGTCGCGCACATTATTTCGTGTATCAGTCGTGCGCCGTGTGCGCATCATCGTGCTATTCGTGCTGTAGCGGTGTCGCGCGTGCTGTTCCACACGTGGTGGCGTGCTAATTCGCGCGTCATTCGCGTTGGTCGCACGCGTTGTTTCGTGTGTTGTCAGCGTGCTGTGTCGCGCGTGTCCACGCGTCGTCTTCACACTGTCGTGTTATTTCGTGTATCGTAAATTTGCCTCACGTTGAATCTCTCGTGTTAATTAAATTACTTATTTGACTAACATTCGTTAGCATAGCGGATTAATCGAACTAAATTATAGATATTACTTATATTTGACAATGTCGAACTAGATATTATGATTAATACTCGTTTAGTGTGTACACGATAACCTCTCGACCATAGCCTCGACCGTCGCGTTTCTTTGTCCTCGTGTGACCGTAGTAACACACTCTATTTTATTTTGCGTATTTTATTATGTTTTACTTGAATGATGTAATGTTCTTATGCATATATATGGTTGTTTGTTTGTGTCTGTTTGTATTCGCTGTGCGTCGCGAATAGACTGCGATCCATTTCCGAGTTTCGAGGAATCGACAATCAAGCTTCGGCGACCAAGTGATCTAGCTCTTCGAGTTCCACGAAGTCGAAGACCCTGAGCATCTGTTTGGTGAAGGCATGTGTCCCTTGACCTATCTCTGTCCTATACGTTCTTTAATTCACCTCCCGCATTACACATTTATACCTAAGGATTTACTAGCTTTTGTTAGCCATGTTCTTGTTTACCTATCTGGGTTGGATTATTATTGTTTAGCTTTATGCTATTGCTCAACTCTAATCAATGAACATGATGAGATTTACAAATGATACACTGTTTTCCCTCTTCTTATTATGATGTTATACTTGTGGCCTTCAAGGGGGCTCGAGCGGTTTCTCGAGTGCCTCTCCGTAAGGACCTGTTCGTTGGATGACCGCCCGGGAAAACAGTGCAACCATGAGGGTGGAATGGGGTGCCCTTAGCTGAATAATTAGAGGATCCAGGGTGTAGTTCGCTTAGCCGTCGTGCCGTTAATGGGGCTCGGTGTATGCGGCTCGCTCTGCCAAGCTTGGGTTCGCCCCCTTGGGGAGGAGTGCGGTGCATTTAGGAAACCTAATGGGCGGCTACAGCCCCGGGGAATCTTTGTAAAGGCTACGTAGTGAGACCCTGCCTACTCACCTTGGGAGTGTTCAAGGGTCCGTACAACCTGAGGCAAAAAGGGAATCACGGCTCATGGGTAAAGTGTACAACCTTTGCAGAGTGTTATGAAACTGATATATTAGCCGTGCTCGCGGTTATAAGCAGTCAAGGGAGCTCCATTGATTAGTGATACTTGATCAGAGATGTTCGGATTATAGGTGGTGATGAGAATGATGGTTTTGATTATGATTATGGTAATGGTAAGTGGTGTTCTTTCCGTTTGGAAAGGGTACTTTTGGGCTAACAACTTGGGTTAATGTTAAAACTTGGCTCTCTACTATTAATAATTACCTGACCAACTAAAAGCAACTGCTTGACCTTAACCCCACATAAAGCTAGTCCACTTCAGCCAAACGGGACATTTGCTGAGTACGTTGATGTGTACTCACCCTTGCTTTCACAAAACACCAGGTTGCCTTTAGTGCAATCTATGCTCAGGTAAAATGGAAGGAGAACGGTGTCGAGGCGGATCTCCAGGAGTTCCAGGACATCGACGAGTTCGAGGATTAGGCTAGCGACCTCCCCCAGTCAGCTGTCTGTGGTGGGTTATTTACGTTGGCTACGTTTCGATTCTGTGTACTTTGATTTATATTATGTAAATGACTCTAGTCTGTAATACCATTACTTACTCTATTGTAATTCGAAGCATTGTGCTATGATGAGTCATTTATGTATTCGCTGTGTACGTGAATTTCTGATCCTGGCACGTACATGGTTCGCATTCGGTTTACCTTCTAAAACCGGGTGTGACATAAGTGGTATCAAAGTCGTGCTGACTGTAGGACCGCTGACCTAGAGTAGCATTGGCCGTTTTAAGGACTTATTGATTATTACTTCATCTCATCCTTGATTCTGCTTCAAAATATTAGTCACCTCGACTAATTCTATGTTGTGCTCCTATATGCCCCCTTGCCAAAAAGTATTTTATTCTAGTATGGTCTATACTTCTCTCAATCTATTAGATCTGATCTCATCTTGTGCTTGCGACATCTTTGTAGATGCCCCCTGACCATAGCCTTTAGTCTTTTGGGACTCTTTCCTCATCCATTATTAAATTGCTACTATTTGACCATCTCTATTCCATTTTGTTATTGACATGCTCGTATCCTTGCGTTTTTAATACCCTTATCCCTTAATCTAAAGCACTTACCCTTGTACCTCTACTACCTATTTAAACATTTCAGTTTATATGTCCATGATCTTACTATCTTTTGAGACCCTTTCCTATTCTATTGATAAGTCGCTATCTTTTTGGCAATTTGTACTTTCTTGGTCTTGGTATGCTCGTACCATTGGAATCTTGCATACTCTTATTTTTATATATGCTTACCTTTATATCCCAATATCTGTTTGAAATATTTCAGTTAACATGCCCTTGACCACCCTTGTTTCCTAATGATCCATGAGTGATCATTTTATTTTGCACACCTGTAGTAATCTCGTTGTTTCCTTGTAACTCCACTCGGTAATGAATCTTTACTTGAACCCTTATGTTGGAACCTTACCGATCTTACCCTTGATTGTTTTCTCCACTTTGTCGTTTCGCGAGTCTTGTCTTAACTATATCCTTTGTTACGCTTTTTAATTATTATCATATGCACCCTTGACACCTCTATATCCTACATTGATGTTTGTCTCATACCTGCCCTTTAAAATCGCCCCTCTTCCGTCTCATACCTTCTTTCTCTTGGTCGTATCCTCTTCTTTGGCTCGCGAGTTTGTAACCTCATCCTTTGTTGTGCTTTTGCTTCTTATTGCCTTTACCCTTCTCATCTCTCAATCTTACCTTGGTAATTACGCTATGTTCGTTATCTAAAACCTCCAATCTCCCACCTTAGTTAAAGCGTGGTCTCTTACTTATCTCACCCGTGGTTATATCCTATACTTTACCACTTGCAAGACTTATCTTAACTCTATTCTTGGTTGTACCTAGATTCCTGGTTTTTATGCACATTTACCTTTCCCTTTATATCCTTACCTATTATCACCTTTGACCCTTGACCTCTCTCCATATTTACCATGATGTTTACCTATTTTTCTTAGCCTCACTTATTCCATTTCAATCTGAGAGTGTTGTTTTCCCTATCCTGCTCTTGTTTGTTTCCTTTCCCTTTGTCGCTTTGCAATCTTGTCTTACCTTAACTTCATCCTTTGTTGAGCTTTTGTTTGATATCATCCTTACCTTTGTAATCTGTAGATCTTGCCTTGATACTTATCTTAGGTCTGCTTGTTGAAATCCCCTCTTTTCTATCTCAATTCGAGAGATATGTTTTACTTATCTCACCCTTGACTATATCCTCTTCTTTACCGCGTGTAGGCCTAGACTTAACTCCATTCGTTATTGTATTTGTACCACTTGCTCTTCTATGCCTTTATCTTTTCTCTTACACCATTGTCTGTTATCGCCTTTGGCCCTTGCGATATTTATGTCTTCTACCTAAATGCTTACCTTAAACTTATCCTTTAAATCCTCCCCTTTCTTTCAACCCAGTTTGAGAGTTGCGAGTTACCTACCTCTCCCTTGATTTCTCTTCACTTCTTTTCGCCTTACAAGTGTTGTCTTAATTCCATCCTTTGTTGTGTTTTGATTTTCTATCACCATCACCTTGTCATCCATCGATCTTGCCTTGATACTCATCTTTATTCATACTCAAAAAAAATCTCCGCTCTTCCACATCAAATTGAGAGTGGCAGTTTACCTATCTAGCCCTTGGACGTACCCTCTTTTTTTCACTTGCACGTCCTGTCTTAACTCCACCCTCTGTGGTATTTATATCCTTGGTTCTTATACCCATTTACCTCCTCTTCTACATCCTTGTCCATTATTACCTTTAAACCCTCGTGATACCTATGCCCTTGTTCACATGCTTATCTTGAACCTACCCTTTAAAGCCTGCTCTTTTTCATCGTTGTTTGAGGATAATGCCTCACCTACTTCACCATTGATTGCTTCCCCTTCTTTGATGCCTCACAAGTTTTGTCTAAAATACATCCTTGGTTGTGTTTGTCTGTTATCACCTTAACCCTTGTCATCCCTTGATCTTTACCATGATGCTTATCTTGCACCTGCATTTTAAAGCCTCCTCTCCCATTTCATTTTAAGAGTGATGTCTTGCCTATCCCGCTCTTGTTCATTCCCTTTTTCCTCTGTCGCGTTGCAAGTCTTGTCCTAACTCTATCTTTTGGTGTGTTTTTGCCTTTCACCTCCCTTGCCTTTGTAATCTCTAGATCTTTCCATGATGTTATCTTATGCCTACCTTTTGAAATATCATCTTTTCCATCTTGATTTGAAATATCCTGACCTTGGTTGCATTCTCTCCCTTGTTGGTTACAATCATTGCTTTAGCTCCATCCTTTATTATGCTCATGCCCCTACCCTCCATGTCTTATTATTCCCCTTGCCTTTTGTTGGCCTTAGAGGAAAGACCACCATTTAATTAAAAGGAACATATAGCAACGAGATGTTTGTTGATGTGTGCTCATGATGTTTGTCCTTCTGCTATGACTGATTTGCTTCTTTGGAATGAGTGTTGATGTGTTGTGGCCCTTGGACCGCAATGGAATCTGTTTACTAGGTGAGTGCCATAGAGTTAAGTAGTTGGGTTCTCCCCCTACTCTCTCTAATCCGTCTATACTTACCATTTCTCGCTATTCTTTCCTCTTGCACCTATCCAATTGGCAACCTCCAACTCCTCCAAATCAATCAAGATCAGAGTCGGCAGCATCTTCACCAAGTGCATATCAACGCTTCTGTTAAGGGGGTTAGTCGCTAACCCCAATGAAAACAATGCGATCAACATCAACAAACAAGATCAAAGTCCTAACCCACAGGTCCAAGGGATCCTCAAGAATTGCATCGATCGGCCTGAAGCATCTAAAGGTCAAAGCAACCAGTCCACAAGTTAAGTTTGTAGAGTCAAAGTCAACTCAAGAAAGCTGTGAACAACCAATGAACCAATCTCATTTTCTTGCTAGCCTCTCCTTGAATCTCGAGGGCAAGATTCTGTTAAGGGGGTTAGATTTGTAACACCCTAAATTTGGGGGTATAAAATTTCTTTTCTAATATCCACCAAATTCATGTGTTACCCTCTCTTTTCCTTGATTTTTCTTTTCTTTTCCCTAAATAGTGGGGAACTATTTTGTTTTAAATCTAAGTGTAAGCCTAGTAGATTAAAACCCTATAAGTGCTTTGATTGTCGCATCATGCTGGAGTGCTTTTATTTTATGTTTAACATATTGTCTTGGTGAATATCCATTTAATTTGTAGCTCTTTTTTGTGTATAAATACGAATAGGAATAAAAGAAAATAAAGAAAGAAAGAAAATAGAAAAAGCCTAGCTCCCCTCCTCTGCCCCCTCGCCAGCCCATCTGGCCGGCCCATCCCGCGAGCTGGCCCAGGCGCCTGCGTGCCCTCCGCGGCCCAACTTGCGTGCGGCGCTCGCTCGGCCCCGCAGTCCAGCCGCGCCTCCCCCCCGCAACCCTAGTGCGGTGTGCTCCCAGCCGCCGCCACTGGCGCGCGTAGGGACGCTCGCCCGCGCTCGCCTAGCCGCGCCGTTCACCCAGCGCGCAAGCGCGCTTGCCAAGCCGCCGCCAGGGCCCGACCTCCACTCCCGTGCTGCGCATCTGGCGGCCCAGTCGCGCGCGTCCTACGCCCCGTGGTCAGTGCGCTCGCGGAGCAGCCAACCCCCAACGCTCTTCTCTCCCATCTCCTCGCCCCGACATCTGCCCTGCTCCCTTCTTCTCAACTGCACCCGCGTCACACGCCAGGAACTCGTCGAGCCGCCATCACCAAGCCGTCCTGCACCTCTTGTCGTGTGCGCGTGCCCGGTGCACCTCGTGTTGTCCGCGCAGAGCCGTGCACCATCGCTGTCATCCATGCCCTGTCGAGTCGCACCCTCGCCATCTCTGTCGAGCTTCAAGGTGAGGATCCCCGGCGTGTACCCCTGACTATGGCCTCTCGTTCTTCTTCATCCCTGTCGGCGCTCAGTGCCAAGGTAGCACCCTGCTCGCTCGGTCAGCCATGGCCATGGCCGGGCGCAGCTCCTACGACGAACTCTAGCTCCAACGATGTTGCCCCTGCGCGACCCTGTTCGTCAGGCGCGGCCTTGTCCACCATGGCGCTAGCGTTGAGCCCACACCCTTCTCGAGCAGAGCCCCTGCGTCTCGACTCCCATCCACATGGCCACCTCGGACCCTTTTCTGTGACACGACTGGTCAACCTTGCTTCATCCCCACGGTCGGCGAGCCTGCCCCCGGCCGGATTAGTGACCCTAGCACCGCGATGATTCCAGATAGGTCTCCCTGCGTGCGTGTGTGTGGACACAACCGCCTGACTCGCAGAACGTTTGTGCGCTCCCCACCACGCCGTTCCCATCGATTTCGTGCGCGGGCGCGCCGTGTCCTCACCGCCAGCCCCTGCTACTCGGACTCCGTAGTTGAGGCTCCTGCCGTGCCTCGCTTTCCTAGTCCCACCGCCGTCTCACGACTGCGACCGCGTCGTTGTCTGAGATGAGACCGTCTACCCCATCATCGTCTACCCCTGCCTACCTGTCTACCCCCCCGTCTATCTCGTCTATCCCCTCCCCCTGCACGTGCGCGTGTTTGCACCGTTCGCACGTATCATTGTTGCCATTCGCGTGCGCGGTCGGGGCGCGCCGTCACCGTCCATTCGCGCTTTGTCGCGCACGCGATCCGCGCACATTAATTAGTTGTTTCGCTATAATCGTTCGTGCTTAGTAATTGATTGAATAATTGATAATAGCTTACGCAAATAATTTTTGCTAACTAAAATCAACTTAGAAAATATAGTATTGCTTCATCATATCACCTATTTTAATTAGTTATTTACTTATTTATTCAATGCTTATCAGGTTGTCGCACTAGTTAAAACTAAATTATAGTTATAGTTATCAACCCGAGCTTTTTTTACAAATGGATGTCAACCCAAATTAATGTAATGTTGTTTTTAATATCTATTTGGTATTTAGTATAAGCACGACATGTAGTTAGTGATTCTCGCGTACCGCACGTGCGGTTTTGCACGTGGTTATGTGCTGATCCGCGTGTCGTTCACACTCGTCGTTTACGTTGTTTCGCGCAGTCGCGCGCGTTATTAAATCCGTTACGACGCTTTTCGCGTTACGTTAATTTCATAACAATATCGTCAACATATTAATAATGTTATTTCATCACGTCACAAGTTTATATTATTTGATAAGCTATTAATTCTGTTTTATAGTTCTTAACTCGCGCTTTTATACATAAGGGCTAACTTGATTAATACCAACTTAAATGCTTCTTCCTTTAATTCGTGTCTAGTATAGTCACGTTAACTGTTAGCGAGTATCGCGCGTTGTCGCGTACATTATTTCGTGTATCAGTCGTGCGCCGTGTGCGCATCATCGTGCTGTTCGTACTGTAGCGGTGTCGCGCATGCTGCTCCACACGTGGTGGCGTGCTGATTCGCACGTCATTCGCGTTGGTCGCGCGCGCTGTTTCGTGTGTTGTCAGCGTGCTGTGTCGCGCGTGTCCGCGCGTCGTCTTCACGCTGTCGTGTTATTTCGTGTATCGTAAATTCGCCTCGCGTCGAATCTCTTGTGTTAATTAAATTACTTATTTGACTAGCGTTCGTTAGCATAGCGGATTAATCGAACTAAATTATAGATATTACTTATATTTGACAATGTCGAACTAGATATTATGATTAATACTCGTTTAGTGTGTACGCGATAACCTCTCGACCGTAGCCTCGACCGTCGCGTTTCTTTATCCTCGTGTGACCGTAGTAACACACTCTATTTTATTTTGCGTATTTTATTATGTTTTACTTGAATGATGTAATGTTCTTATGCATATATATGGTTGTTTGTTTGTGTCTGTTTGTATTCTCTGTGCGTCGCGAATAGACTGCGATCCATTTCTGAGTTTCGAGGAATCGACGGTCAAGCTTCGGCGACCAAGTGATCTAGCTCTTCGAGTTCCACGAAGTCGAAGACCCTGAGCATCTGATTGGTGAAGGCAAGTGTCCCTTGACCTATCTCTGTCCTATACATTCTTTAATTCACCTCCCGCATTACACATTTATACCTAAGGATTTACTAGCTTTTGTTATCCATGTTCTTGTTTACCTATCTGGGTTGGATTATTATTGTTTAGCTTTATGCTATTGCTCAACTCTAATCAATGAACATGATGATATTTACAAATGATACGTTGTTTTCCTTCTTCTTATTATGATGTTATACTTGTGGCCTTCAAGGGGACTCGAGCGGTTTCTCGAGTGCCTCTCCGTAAGGACCTGTTCGTTGGATGACCGCCCGGGAAAACAGTGCAACCATGAGGGTGGAATGGGGTGCCCTTAGCTGAATAATTAGAGGATCCAGGGTGTAGTTCGCTTAGCCGTCGTGCCGTTAATGGGGCTCGGTGTATGCGGCTCGCTCTGCCAAGCTTGGGTTCGCCCCCTTGGGGAGGAGTGCGGTGCATTTAGGAAACCTAACGGGCGGCTACATCCCCGGGGAAACTTTGTAAAGGCTACGTAGTGAGACCCTGCCTACTCACCTTGGGAGTGTTCAAGGGTCCGTACAACCCGAGGCAAAAAGGGAATCACAACTCATGGGTAAAGTGTACAACCTCTGCAGAGTGTTATGAAACTGATATATCAGCCGTGCTTGCGATTATGAGTAGCTAAGGGAGCTCCATTGATTAGTGATACTTGATCAGAGATGTTCGGATTACAGGTGGTGATGAGAATGATGGTTTTTATTATGATTATGATTATGGTAATGGTAAGTGGTATTCTTTCCATTTGGAAAGGGTACTTTTGGGCTAACAACTTGGGTTAATGTTAAAACTTGGCTCCATACTATTAATAATTACCTGACCAACTAAAAGCAACTGCTTGACCTTAACCCCACATAAAGCTAGTCCACTTCAGCCAAACGGGACATTTGCTGAGTATGTTGATGTGTACTCACCCTTGCTTTCACAAAACACCAGGTTGCCTTTGGTGCAATCTATGCTCAGGTAAAGAATAAGGAGAACGGTGTCGAGGCGGATCTCCAGGAGTTCCAGGACATCGACGAGTTCGAGGATTAGGCTAGTGACCTCCCCCAGTCAGCTGCCTGTGGTGGGTTGTTTACGTTGGCTACGTTTCGATTCTGTGTACTTTGATTTGTATTATGTAAATGACTCTAGTCTGTAATACCATTACTTACTCTATTGTAATTCGAAGCATTGTGCTATGATGAGTCATTTATGTAATCGATGTGTACGTGAATTTCTGATCCTGGCACGTACATGGTTCGCATTCGGTTTACCTTCTAAAATCGGGTGTGACACCAAGCCATACGATCTTCGGAAAATCAACCATTAAACAAAGTCATATTGACTCCATGAGAGGAAGATACTTTCGCGACATGTCTATTGTGAGGGTTGGAGGAGACAACATTGCCCCTGCTCCCGAGGAAAATGAAGTTGTTGTTTACCAAAGCTTTTTGAAGGCAGGCCTTTGGTTCCCGTTGAGCAAATTTGTGGTTGAAGTGCTGAAGATATTCCAGATCTTTCTTCATCAACTTACCCCCGAAGCTATAATTAGGATGGGCTTGTTTGTTTGGGCTATAAGAAGCCAAGGGCTGGAACCAAGCGTGAAGTGTTTTTGCAGTATGCATGAACTTTTGTACGAGACGAAGGCGACCGGCAAAGAACATTATCACAACAACTTCAGTTGTTATAGATTCATTGCCTGCTCTAATGCAAGCTACCCGGTGCCAACATACCGGAAAAGATGGCCCGAGGCCGGATGGAAGAATGATTTTATGTTAAAAATAATCTGATTGAAAGGGAGGATATTAAGGAAATTATCCAGCGCCCCATCTGGTCTCGCTTCGGCCTCCGAAGGCCGAAGGTGGTTATTGAAAGTGACGTCGAAGCATGCCAGAAGGCCTTTAGCAATGTTTGTGCTTTCATTGGCACAAGAGATATAATCCAAGAGCACATAGCCTATAGGGTGTGGCCACTTGTGGATAGCTGGGAAATGCCGAAGGATACTACTGTTGAATCCAGTGAAGGTGGCCTAGTTCGATTGAAATATACCTTCAGATATAGAGAGAAGTTCGACGAACCAAATGATGACTGGTTGAAATGCATTGAAGCTACCAGCGATGAGCTACTTGGGACATATTCCAAGGCCGAAGATGATGCCTTGTCCGCAGCCTTCGGAGGTCGGGGCAAGAAAAGATTAAACAGGGTTTTTGATGCAATTGGCTTCATATATCCTGATTAGTGCTACCCCTTGAGGAAAGGAAAAAAGAGGAAAACTGCCGCTTCAGCCACCACCACTGTGCCAAAGGGAAAGAAAATGAAGGTTCTGACGCACCGACCTTGATATATTGAAACGACCGTAGTGCCTGAATTTGGTGAGGGGACCTCCTCCACTGCCGAAGCAGAACAAGCCACTCCCGCTGCTCAGAGCGCTAAAGGGTTTATTGTAGTGCCGAAGGTGCCTACAATCGGGCCAGCCGAAGCCAAAGATGATGCGGCCAAAGAGCCAAAATTGGAAAAAACAGTGAACATGCCAGAAATTCTGAGCCCACCAGCAGAGGTAGAATTGCCGAAAGTGCAAAAGGCTCCTGCCGCAACTCCTAAGAGAATGAGGATGGCCAGCGTGCTAGATGCTGTCATGGAGACCACAAAATCCTTGACCCCTGCTCGTACTACGAATGTTGCCGAAGCTATCAAAGTCTAGGCCGAAGTCGAAGCTGGGCCTTCAGTGCCCATTGAGACGAAGGCTAGCGCGCCTGAGGATAAAGCTGAGCAACAAATTCCAGATACCGGCATGGCAACAGGGCTAGATATGATAGAAAAAGCTAAGTCTCCTGCCCCCGAAGCTCCGGCCGATGATGTTGATTACATTATTCGACATGCTTTGAGGAAAAATTTATCCAAAGAAGAAATTTTAGAAGCCAGACACTACGCTCAGAAACTAAAATATCCAAAGGGGGCCTTAGTGTTCAATGGCACTGACGAAGATGATTTCCTATACTGTCTCCCGGATAACAAAGAAATATCCATTTGCCGAGAGATAGCCAAAAGCATGGGATTTACGAAGCTTGAGGAAGGTCGTTCGACCATGACGAAGGATGATCTTGCTGATAGCCTTGCATACAACAGTATAAAGGTACAGAAGCTATTAACTTTAAAGTTGGGAATGAAGTATTTCATTGTCATGCTTAATTCTTTCTTTTTCTTGTAGGGCATAATTCTTAGCAAAGCCTTGAGCGCACAAAAGAACGCTGAAGACAAAAGCTGCTCAATAGCTCTCAGCAACGTTTGCTCAGAGGTAATTGAGCTGAGAAACGAAGGTTTGGAGAAAGATAAGATTTTAATTTCAATGGTGAGCAAGGTGAAGGAGGATGAGGCGAAATACAATGCCTAAGCCGAAGCTCATAAAGCCGAGGTTGAAGACCTTCGGAGACAACTTGCCGAAGCCAAAGAAAATTGTGAGGTTGCAAAGGCCAGCCAAGAAATCAGCGAATGGTGGAAGGCCAGGCTAGAGAAAAATATTGAGGAGCTTCGTGAATCCAAGGAAAGATGTTTTGAAAAATCCTTGGATTGCGTGAAGAAACTAAAAACTAGCTTTTCCAAAGTGGGTGCGTACTCCTCTGAGGAAAATTTTATCCGAGGCGACCCCGAGGCGTTATTGAGTGGATAAGCGGGGAAGCCGAAGCTTTTGAAGAAATTCTGAACGATCGCGGAGATATCTGCGCTTTCTCCGGCGCCCGAGGGATTGCAGCTATTCTGGAGAAGGGTGGATGCGATCACGTCAAAACTACAGCCCAAGCCGAAGCTGCCTTCTCCATAGACGATACAAAAGATCCTTCAGACGAAGCGACTTTGATGGGAGGAAAATTTTATTCTTATGTCTGGGTGAACGGTGGCCGAGAGTTGGCCAACAAAATTATAAAAAAGGATGAAAAAGACACCCATGATGCCCGAGAAGAAGCTAGGCGAGCTGAACAGGCTGCTGAACGCGAAAGGCGCATAGGTATTCTTTTTTGGATTTTAACTTCGGTACTTACTTTGTGGCTTCGAACTAATAGCTTACCTACTACAGCTGAGCTATCACCGCTGTCGGAGCCGTACAATCCCCTGGCTGATCCGGAGATGAAGGAAGCACTGGATGTTACAAGCATTGCAAACTCTATTATCGACGAAGTTGTCGACAAGTTATTAAACGAAGCCACAGAAAAGATCCTTAGAGAAGAGTAGACATCGTTGTAATAACACTTTGTAACTTTATTGTAAGAAAACTTTGTAACATTTGATGTGTGGAACAATTGACGAGACATGTAAATTACTGTAATATATTTACGATGCGTGAAATTTGCATACATACCGTTTTTGAGCCTTCGGCGAAAAAACACCTTCCCTTCTTTTTCATGCTTCGTAAAGAAAGAGACCCCTATGGCAAGTCTGATACAACTGTATTTCCCGAAATTTACATCTTCATTTTGACGAAGCATGTGCCGAAGGTTTGCTTCATATTCAATTTTTTGTGCCGCTAATGCAATATGATGTATGATGTAATGTTATGTGAAATTATATGATGATATGATGCAAAATGATGACGATGCCGAAGACACAGACCCACGCGCCCACACTGGAATACACAAGACTCTGCATCCCCTTAGGGACGTCTTTTGAGTCTTTAAGCTCTGCATCCCCTTAGGAATGACTTTTGAGCTTCTTCACCTTCTATTTCGGTGGCATTTAAGCTCTGCATCCCCTTAGGAACAACTTTTGAGCTTCTTCACCTTATATTTCAGTGGCATTTAAGCTCTGGATCCCCTTAGGAACGACTTTCGAGCAGAAAACTTACACTGCACTCCCTTAGGAATGACTTTTTTGCAGCTTCAGATCATAATTTTTGGCTTTGCATTCCTTTAGGAACGACTTTTGAGCAGAAAACTTACACTGCGCTCCCTTAGGAACGATTTTTTTGTAGCTTCGGATCATAATTTTTGGCTCTGCATTCCTTTAGGAATGACTTTGAGCTTTGGAGTTTTACTCCGCTTTCTTAGACACGTCTTTCGAGCTTCGTAAATCCATAAGGAAGATGTATTTCACTCTGGTGCAGGCACAATTATTACAAGAAATTGAAATTAAATTCTTCATTACTTGTTTCTCACAAAAAAAATAAAATGGCATAAAAGATAAAAGTACATCAAAAGTAGGATATTCCTCAGTATATATGCTTCGATTCTGGTACAGTGCTATTAACTGTACGAGCTTCGGACTCCTCCCTAAAGTCGCGCTGCTGTTGGGCGTGCTGGTGCCCTTCTGGCTGCTGGCTTCGGGTACGAGTAGGTGGCAATGGTGGTGGTTGTGGCGGAACTGCCCGAATTATTCCAACTTAAGTGCCCAAGTCCCGCCTTAAGGCTAGACCACACTTAAATGGGAATAACCCGTCAATCCCTCGGATCTAGTCCGACGCGGCCACTGACAGGATCAAGTACCACAATCTCACTCGAGGGTGAGTCACAGAGCAAATACAATAAAGCATAAAACCATACATGTCACAATGTTAAATTATTACATCACCATCATCATTATCGGAGTTTTTGCAAAAGTAACCATCATTGTTCGAAGTGCAGCGGAATGAAACTAACGGTAATTAAACAGAGAGATGGGGAAGCCTGTCCCATCACTCCTCATGCTCCTCCTCGGCCGAGGCAGGGTCCCACTCAACAGTCCATCCCGGTGGCAAGGTGGACGGCCAAGTTATCCCAGCAACCATCTCCTCCAGAGAACCTGTAAAAATTATGCCACAAGCAAGGCTGAGTATACTAATACTCAGCTAGACTTACCCGGTGTGAGGAGTCTACTCCTCTACCTCTAGACATGCAGCTGTTTGGCTGTGGGGTTGGGTTGCCAAAAGCACTAGCTGAGTTTCTAAATCAAGATTTTAACTTAGTCAAAGTTAAGTGTGACTCTCTTAAGGCTAAAAGTGTACTATCTATTCATACAAAGTAGCAAACATTTTAGCAATCAACATTTTATATCATCTCCGCATCATTCCACTTGTTACTCAATGTAGCAGCATGGATCAAGCAGTCTCATTAGCTGCGAGAAACAGACGATTCAAATCGAGTTTTTAAACCTTGCAAGGTAAACCTAAACACACGACATGCAGGGGCACTCCGTCCCCACACACATCAACCGTCCCCATCGATTCCCCGTCAGCAGAGAGGGGCTCACCGCCTTGGCGTACAATGCCTCACTGACCCCGACTGGCCGTCGTGCAGTGACTGCACTTGTACCCACCATAACCGGAATGGGAGACCTCGTCTCAGGTCGCGTGAGGAGGGCAATCTGCTGCCAGGTTCAATCAGGTACTAGGCTTACTGATTTACCATATTTCTCGGCATGTGCTTAGTACGTTCAAACGCTTGACTCACGGTACCACACCTTAATCCTTATTCAAATTTTTATCCCGTAGACAACCAATCCCCATGGATTGTTGCCCACAACCTAACATCATTATGATACGAAAGTGGATATAATCAATTTCCTGACCTCGCGCGAGTGCTAGAAAAATCACTCGACTTCTACCGAGATCCTAATTAAATAAGCAGCTACTCGACCTAGCATACTAGTATTCATCTCAATGGGATTCCTGAGATCATGCAACTAGGGTTTCAGTCAACTCCTATACCTAAGTGCACAATCAATCCTACAATCATTAAGTATAGTAAAATAGCAATAAATAACAGGTTATGCATAAAACCGGGGCTTGCCTTCCAAAGCAGTGGCAGGCAGGTCCTCTGGTGCAGGCTCTGGTGCTGGGCCTGGGGCAATCTCCTGGGCAGCTCCTTGCTCCGGCACGAGGATGTACTCTCCGTCAGCAAGATTACAGTCTATCGAAATGCAATGAACATGTATGTCATGATTATGCAAGATTTAAGATCATTAAGCTAAAGAAACTAGCCAAGAAGTAACTTAGGGTTTCTTAGTCATGCGGGGCTTCTAGTGGTACATAGATAGACTTATTACCCTTTGGACTTAAGTTTTCCTTTAGGATAACATAGGGGATTTGCATTGCTTGATCTATCTTAGTGGACAGATTACAAAGTTTTTGGGACAACATTTATTCACATCTTTCATTTCTCTTTCCTTAATCTCCATTTAGGCTTTTAGTGTTTGTTTGAACTACAACAGGGTATTAATAATTTCCAAAAATTCTGTAAAAATTACAGTGGGTTGTCACTGGCTATTCTAGCTTGTTCTAAGAACTTGAGGCTTAAAGTATAAAAGTTGGGCTTTAAACAAAAATAACAAAAGTTAGGCCAAATGGGCCACTTCACACTACACCTCCTAGTTAGGGGTAGGTTCTGACCTAAAGGTTATTTTTGTTGGCATCCTCTGGTAATAATAGGTCTTTGTGCTAAAAATCATAGGAAACTAAGGGGTGGTTATTTAGTTATGATTTTCTCAAGTTTAATGTCAAAAAGGCACTTTCTACTACATTATTATTTGAAAAATGTCAAACAGCAGATTTCTTATTTTTCCTAAGTTCTTATTATCAAAACATTAGTTATCCTAAGGTTTGGGGAGGTTTCACCTTAGGGTTATTTTTGTAGGGTTTTTCTAAGTTATTCTTGTTTTATTGAATTAAAAGATAGTTTTCTTATTTTTCACTACAATAGGGTATGATATATTTTTCCAGTGAACTACATTGAATAAGTAACCTAACAAAAATAGAAGTACTCTCTGGTTCATTAATTAAGTTGCATTTTCTATTTTCTTTATCCTTAAGCATATTTTATAATAAAGGGTAAAATTAACTTGAATGGAGTGGACAGAGGTGTTTAATATTTTTAACTAGGTCAGTAGGTAGATAATAACTTCTCTAAATTTTTCTAACCTTAGTTAAATAATACAACCATTTTTCTTGCTATTATTAAGCTTTTGGTTCAAACTGTAATTAAATCAGGACCTTACATTTTTCTATAGTACTTATGGGGTTTTATATTTTTCTTAGACAGGTTACATTATTTAGAGTCTGGCAAAATTAGTTTGACCAAATTTGGGTAAACCAAATAGAAGTTATGGGTTTTTAAAGTTTCTGTTTGAATTTAAATCAGGTTTTAATTAAGTTTTTCTGAAAGAGTAGTTTGCGCCAAGGTCCCTAGGTTTAAACCGAATCAAACCTCGCAGATCTACCCTCGGGCCACTATTCACTCGGGTCATTGACTTTTCACTTAACCCCCTGACTTTCTCTCCCTCTCACCCGCAGTCCTTCCCTCAACTGAAACAGTAGCCGCGGGAAAGGAAAGGGTGGCGCGGCTTACCGGCGGCGAGGGAGGTCCGGCGAGGTGGTCGGTGATGTTCCGGAGGTCGCGACGGTCACGTCGATGTGCGGGTCGGCGCCAGAGGTGGTAGGAGCTCCCCTGGCCACGAACACAGGCGGCGGGGATCGTCGGCGACGCCTGCTCCGGCCAAACCACGGCGGTAGAGTTCAATTAATGGGCACGAGGAGCTTCACGGGGTGACACAGAGGCCATGCGCGCAACGAATCGGGAAATGGTGAAGGGGTTTACCCGGTCCACGTGCGCCGGCGGGTTCGTGAACTCCGGTGAGCGCGATTTGGCTACCTCGGTGACGCGGGCCCTCGGTTTAAGCTTGAGCAAGGCTCACGGCTTCACCAGGAAGCTCTCTGAAGGCTTGGATCGAACGGAAGAGGACGGGAGAGGGGCTGGCCACGGTGGCTGCTCTCGGGCGGCACTGGCGGGCTGCGGGGAGGTCGCCGGAGGCAATGGCTGGCTCGGGCAAGACAGGCGAGGTACGGAGGAGGCAATGGGGAAGGCAACCGAGCGCTGGGGCGTGTTTTATAGGCGCGGACGCGGCCGGGGCGTCGGTTCGACCGTTTGGCGCGACGCGGGCACGCGGGGCGCGCGCGGCGTGCCCTGGCGAGCTCAGAGCGCGTCGAACACGTGGCGCGTTGCTTCTGCCCGTGTTCTTCGCTCTGCTGAGCGGCCAGGCGTACGAATCTTGCCCTACCGCCTGTGGGAGATCTCTTCCCTGCACCTAGAGCTACCTAGTTCATGTGAGTTCCAAGAGTAGATGTGGTCTGGTTGAGGAGATATGGTAGCGCCAAGTCTTGTCTGTCTGCCCTGTGCAAACCGAGACAAAACCAGTGCCAACTCGTGTCAAATGGTTTTGGCTTGGGTTCAAACTTTTCCAGGGCATTCTAGGGTTCATTTGGCACCACTTTGTCCATTAGGTCGACAGGTTTTGAAGAGGGGATCAAGGTGAACAGGTGGGATCTTTGCTCAAGGGTTGATTTTTGACTTAGGCAAAATCTGAATTTCTCCCTTGTGTTCAACCTTTGGTGATCTTTTTAGGACCTTTCTGAAAACTTTTTGGGGGTACTTCCTCACTATTAATGGTAGGTTATTGAGTATATTACAACCTTTGTATTTGGCCCAAACCATGATCATGGTGTTTACATGATCTTTTGATCATGGCTTCTATTAGGGTTATTATTGCATATGGGGGTTTTGTTCTAGGGTTTTGGGAGATCCCCACTTAGATGTGCATGATAAGCTAGGGCATGACATCCAAAGTGGATTACACTTGCTTAGGACCTAGAATTCCAAGTGTGGTATACTTTGCCCAATTCAATATTCATGTGATAATGGATAAAAGGGGGTAACCCTGGGGGTGGACACCCTGAGTAACACCTGGGGTGTTACAGCCCTCCCCCCTTAAAGGAATCTCGCCCCGAGATTTCAGGTAGAGCCCTTTGGAGGGATGCTTGAAGGTGTGATGGTGTTGTTTTCCCCCTTTACACTTAAGTTTCTCTTAGTTACTGCTCTTCGAATGTCATCCTCTTTGCAACTTCAGAAGGAAGCCCTTCTTAAGTTAAATCCACAACCTAGACTATCCTTGTTATCTAAGTTTTTCTTATAATTGGATTCAAAGTGCAGGTGGGGGTGGGGTTTTGGGGTTACATACCGACTCCTTTGGGTAGAAAGTCGGGGAAGCGAGAGCGTAGAAAATCCTCAGTCTCCCATGTAGCTTCTTCTGCTGAATGGTGACTCCACTGAACCTTATACATTCTGACCGACCTTGCCCGAGTTGATCTCTCCTTTTGATCTAATACCTTGACGGGGTACTCTTGGTAGGATAAGTCTGATTCTATCTCAATGTCTGGTTCCGGGAGTACTTCAGTGGGTAGACGAACGCATTTCCGCAGCTGAGATACATGGAACACATTATGAACTGCTGACATGTGAGGTGGCAACTCCACTTGATAGGCTACGGGTCCACAAGCCTCCTTGACCTCGTATGGCCCAATGTAGCGAGGGGCTAACTTGCCCTTGATCCCGAATCTCTGGACACCCTTGGTGGGTGATACCTTAAGATAGACATGATCTCCCACCTCAAACTGTAGAGGCTTCCGCCTCTTATCATGATAGCTCCTTTGCCTGGCCTGAGCAGCTTCCAAGTTCTTGGTAATGACCCTGACCTTTGCCTCTGCCTCGAGTACCAAGTCTGGCCCAAAAATTTCCCTTTCTCCTGCTTGAGACCAATTTAGTGGGGTCCTACACCTTCTCCCATATAATGCCTCAAAAGGTGCCATCTTCAGACTGGATTGATAGCTGTTATTGTAAGAAAACTCTGCCAAAGACAGACACTTGTCCCAATCCTTCCCATAATGTAGTGCACATGCTCGCAACATGTCTTCCAAAATCTGGTTCACCCTTTCTGTTTGGCCATCTGTTTGAGGGTGATATGCTGAGCTTCGGATGACATGGGTCCCAAGTGACTCTTGCAATTGCTCCCAAAATCGTGCCACAAATGGTGCTCCTCTGTCAGATACAATGGTCTTGGGAATACCATGCAACCTTACTATCTGATCAATATAAATTTCAGCGTACTTTTCTGCCCCGTGGGTGGTATGCACTGGCAAGAAATGAGCAGTCTTGGTCAACCTGTCTACGATAACCCAAATAGAATCATGGTGCCTGGAGGTATTGGGTAATCCCACTATGAAGTCCATGCAAATGTCCTCCCATTTCCAAGATGGTATGGGAAGGGGTTGCAAAGGGCCTGCTGCCTTCAAGTGACTAGCTTTAATTCTCTGGCAGGTGTCACATTCGGATATGTACCTGGCAATTTCCCTTTTCATTCTAGTCCACCAATATAAAGATCTGAGGTCATGGTACATCTTGCTGCTACCAGGGTGCATGGAGAATTTGGAAAGGTGAGCTTCATCTAGTATCTTCTTTCTGAGCTCAGGGTCCTTAGGAACAACCAATCGATCTCCAAACCATAGAATTCCCTTGCTGTCCTGCCGGAAACACTTGTATTTCTCTGCCTTTTGCTTGATCATATCCTTGATAACCTGAACACCCTTATCCTCAACCTGTGCCCTGACTATTTGTTCTTGCAATGTGGGCTCCACCGAGATATAGTTTAGGTTACCCGAAGAAACAACTTCCAGGTTCAGCTTACACAACTCATCACATAGGGTGGTCATTCCCACATCCATGCTCATACAATTACACTGGACCTTTCTGCTCAAGGCATCTGCCACAACATTGGCCTTACCTGGGTGGTAATGCACTTCTAAATCATAATCCTTGATCAACTCTAACCATCTCCTTTGCCTCATGTTCAGATCTGCCTGAGTGAAGATGTACTTGAGACTCTTGTGATCAGTGTAGATGTTACAGTGAGCTCCCATCAGATAGTGTCTCCATATCTTAAGAGCATGAACTACAGCTGCCAATTCTAGATCATGTGTAGGGTAGTTCTGCTCATGGGGCCTGAGTGCCCGGGAAGCATAAGCAATCACTCTGTTCTCTTGCATCAAGACACATCCCAAACCAGTACCCGAAGCATCACAATAAACTTCAAATGGCTTGGTGTTGTCAGGTTGAGCTAGCACTGGGGCTGTTGTCAAATGCTGCCTCAAGGTATGGAATGCACCTTCACACTTTTGGCTCCACTCAAATTTGACTCCCTTCTTCAATAGTTCAGTCATTGGTTTGGCAATTCGGGAAAAATCCGGAATAAATCGTCGATAATACCCTGCCAATCCTAGAAAACTCTGAATCTGCTTTACTGTAGTCGGGGGCTTCCAATCCATTACCTCTTGTACCTTCTCAGGATCAACTGATATCCCATCTTGAGAAATGGTGTGACCCAAGAATTTGATCTCCTTCAGCCAAAACTCACATTTAGACAACTTAGCATAAAGATGATGATCGCGCAGCCGCTGAAGCACGATGTGCAGGTGCTCAGTATGTTCGTCTTCATTCTTGGAGTAGACCAGAATGTCGTCAATAAAAACAACCACGAACTTGTCTAACTCTAGCATGAATACTGAGTTCATCAAGTACATAAAATAAGCCGGGGCATTTGTCAGCCCAAAAGACATCACCAGAAACTCATACAATCCATATCTGGTAGAAAAAGCCGTCTTGGGAATATCGCTAGCGCGGATCTTGATCTGATGGTATCCTGAGCGAAGGTCTATCTTGGAGAATACCTTGGCTCCAACCAACTGATCAAACAGAACATCAATGCGAGGCAACGGGTATTTGTTCTTTATGGTCACCGCATTGAGAGGGCGGTAGTCAACACACATCCTCAAACTCTCATCCTTTTTCTTCACAAATAAAGCTGGACATCCCCATGGTGAAGTGCTGGGACGAATAAACCCCTTGTCCAACAACTCTTGCAATTGCTTCTTCAATTCTGCCAATTCCGCGGAAGGCATCCTATAAGGCCTCTTGGAGATAGGAGCAGTCCCGGGTTGCAACTCAATTGCGAACTCAATGTCTCGGTCAGGTGGCATCCCTGGTAATTCTTCCGGAAACACATCCGGGTAGTCACAGACTACTGGGATCTCTTTCACTGGGGACTCTAACATAACAAAGGCACAAGATCGGGTACAACCCTGGTTGGGTAAATACAAAACAGTCTCGCCATAAGCAGGGGAATGGATTTCAATGGCTCTGGCTGCAATGTCCAATACTGCCTGATGCCTGGTCAACCAGTCAGCTCCCAAAATAATATCCACGCTATCCAATCCTAAGATGAGAAGGGTGGTTCTAATCACCAGACTACCAAATTTTATAGGCACTTGCCTGTTGATTTGATAAGTGGCAACTCTGCCTCCTGGTGTTGAAATTGTAATGCCCCCATCGGTATGGTGAAAGGGCAACTGGCATTTGGCACTAAACTTGGCACTGATAAAACTATGCGATGCACCCGAATCAAATAAAACAATAGCAGGATAATTCAAAACTGTAAAGATACCAGTCATGACGGGTGCTCCCTCTGGAATGTCAGCCATTGTGGTGAAGTTCAGCCTGCCCTGCCTCACTTGCACCTTCTGTCTCTTGCCTTGGTTCTGATTTGCATTCTGCCCCTGCCTCTGCTGGTTCCTGGGGCAATTCTTGGCATAATGCCCAGTGTTGCCACAGGTGAAGCACCTGTTGTCATTGGCTTGGCGGTACTGTTGCTGCTGATTATTCCGCTGTGCCGGAAATTGATTGCGGTAGGGTGCCTGCTGCTGCTGTTGCTGAGGTCGGATTACCCATCGCCCTTGCTGCTGCTGGGGCCCCCTGCCCTGGGTGTCGGACATAATCCGGAAACGCTGTGGCTGAGCTGAGGGTCCTGCCACGGGGGTCTTCCTCTTTTTCTCTGCCTGCCTAGCGGTAATGCAGTCCTCTTGGGAGATGGCCATGTTGACCAACTCATTGTAGCTGTTGGCCCTGACGGTGTTGAGGCGATCCCGTAGCTTAGTGCTGAGCCCCCTTCTGAATCTGTCCCTCTTCTTCTCATCTGTATCCGCATGATATCCCGCATACTGGCACAAGTCATTAAAGGTTTGGGCATACTGCAACACTGTCCTGCTGCCCTGAGTGAGTGCCAAGAACTCATTGAGCTTCCTGTCCATGATCCCGGCTGGTATATGGTGTCCCCTGAAAGCTGCCTTGAACTCTCTCCACTCCACCTCTCGGTCCTCTGGCTGCATAGCAAGAAAATGATCCCACCAAGTCCTTGCAGGCCCGCGAAGCTGCTGGGTAGCGAACCTGACTTTGGTGACCTCTGAGCAAACTCAATGGAGCAGTGGAAATTTGGATTCCACCACTCGCAGCCACACATCTGCGTCAAGTGGGTCCTCCGCCCTTGTGAACAGTGGAGGCTGGGTGCTGAGGAATTCCTGATAGGTGGCCGCCGCGGGGTGACGTTGGTGGTCTCCACCACCATAATGCTGGGGTGGTGGCTGGCGTTGAGCCAGCTGCCTCAGGATCTCATTCTGCTGAGCCATGAGCTCCTGCAGAGTGGGAGGTGGGGGCGGCGGTGGAACGTGCTCGTTCTGGCCACGACGCTGCCTCCCGGCCATCTGAAAAACCACATACTCACTTAACACCACAATTCCAAATTTCAAGATTTTTTTTTTCACGAGGACAAGTTAAAACAGCATGATAGACTCCGACTTCACAAAAGGGATTTTTTTTTACGAGGCATAAATTTTTTTTCCTTCCAAATTTAAACTGATAAAAGCATCCATCAACCAAGCTCCCAAGAGAGTTTACATGATTACATCAAATCGTTCCAAAATGACTCAACTCTATCTAGCCTAGTACCCCAAGGGTGCAAAAGCTAAGCTAGCTGCGAGGAGTCCGACTATCCAACCTCTAAGCTTATCCTGAACACCTAGTGAGCGAACGAAGCGACGCTTGACTCGGGGGAAGGTGGTCTTCCCGAGCCAGCAGTGTCTACACTGGAGGCAGGCTCGTCTCCTCCCACAATGTCGACGTCCTCATTGTCCTCCTGGTCCTGGATCTCCTGGTGATGCATGTCCAGGTGCTCGTTAGCCTCAGCAAGCTGCTGCTGAGTGTTAATGAGCTGATCCTCGAGAACCTCAATGGTGTTCTCCCTCGTACCTACCAGCTCTTCCAACTCCTAAATATCGGTGGATAGCTGCTCCACCTGCAAGTCCTTCTCCACTAATTCTTGAGATAAGTCCACCACGAGCTCCTCTCTGTTATCCAGCGTGATCTTTCTTGCCTCTAGCAGTGCCATCAGGTGGGACATTGCCTCACCGCGCATCACTTGCAGTCGGTACAGAGCATTCATGCACCGTACTGTCAAGTGCGCAGTCTGTCCTGGGTAGATGGCCCAGATATCCTTGGCATGCTCCACCCGATCCTTCCACATTGGGTCGTCCTCCTTCTCAGCGGGGAACAAGCCAATGGGGTGGGTAGCCAGCTCCAAGGGATGGAATCCGCAGAAGGTAGTCAATCCATGCAGAGCGATCGCCTCAATCGTGTCCTCTGCCCGGTACCCGAAAGACTCGGAATCCAAGGAGCGCCAGCCTAGCTGCAGGGGATGAGGCTCCAAAGTCATCCTCACCCTACAGCGGGGCACTCGGTGCTTCTCGAACTGCTGCACCGCGTACTGAGGGGGTGTCGTGTATCCATCCCCCTGAAGTACCTCCCACAAAATGCGGGGAAAACCCTCTCGTGCAAGTCCGTCCGTGTGGGTCAGTGCATTTCCGTCATCGGAGGATCCGTGGGAAGTCATCTGTGTACGGTTAAGCGTAAGTAAAAGAAAAAGAATGGTAAAAAGAACAAGGAAAATAAAACTCAGCCCTTCTCTAGTTAAGTAAAAAGGCACTAGGGACCTAGTTGGTTGTTATCTTGTTTTTAAGTCTTTTACTCAGTTATCCATTTGCTTAATTATGAATGCATGCATGCTCGTCCTGAACGACCTCACAACAAGATAAAAGGAATAGGGAGGAACTCCCATCCTGTAAAAGTGGCCTGTAGGGCCTAGCTACTTAGCCACCTAGCTACCCTTCTATTATCTTAAGGCTTCACGTCCTAGGTCTATCCTGCTCGCCCTACTATCTATCCAACATTGTTTCTATCAAATTTTAGTTGGAAAATTGATGGTATTTACATTTTATTGATTCCTCTGTGGTGGTACAAGCTCCGATACCAGCTGTGGCGGAACTGCCCGAATTATTCCAACTTAAGTGCCCAAGTCCCGCCTTAAGGCTAGACCACACTTAAATGGGAATAACCCGTCAATCCCTCGGATCTAGTCCGACGCGGCCACTGACAGGATCAAGTACCAAAATCTCACTCGAGGGTGAGTCACAGAGCAAATACAATAAAGCATAAAACCATACATGTCACAATGTTAAATTATTACATCACCATCATCATTATCGGAGTTTTTGCAAAAGTAACCATCATTGTTCGAAGTGCAGCGGAATGAAACTAACGGTAATTAAACATAGAGATGGGGAAGCCTGTCCCATCACTCCTCATGCTCCTCCTCGGCCGAGGCAGGGTCCCACTCAACAGTCCATCCCGGTGGCAAGGTGGACGGCCAAGTTATCCCAGCAACCATCTCCTCCAGAGAACCTGTAAAAATTATGCCACAAGCAAGGCTGAGTATACTAATACTCAGCTAGACTTACCCGGTGTGAGGAGTCTACTCCTCTACCTCTAGACATGCAGCTGTTTGGCTGTGGGGTTGGGTTGCCAAAAGCACTAGCTGAGTTTCTAAATCAAGATTTTAACTTAGTCAAAGTTAAGTGTGACTCTCTTAAGGCTAAAAGTGTACTATCTATTCATACAAAGTAGCAAACATTTTAGCAATCAACATTTTATATCATCTCCGCATCATTCCACTTGTTACTCAATGTAGCAGCATGGATCAAGCAGTCTCATTAGCTGCGAGAAACAGACGATTCGAATCGAATTTTTAAACCTTGCAAGGTAAACCTAAACACACGACATGCAGGGGCACTCCGTCCCCACACACATCAACCGTCCCCATCGATTCCCCGTCAGCAGAGAGGGGCTCACCGCCTTGGCGTACAATGCCTCACTGACCCCGACTGGCCGTCGTGCAGTGACCGCACATGTACCCACCATAACCGGAATGGGAGACCTCGTCTCAGGTCGCGTGAGGAGGGCAATCTGCTGCCAGGTTCAATCAGGTACTAGGCTTACCGATTTACCATATTTCTCGGCATGTGCTTAGTACGTTCAAACGCTTGACTCACGGTACCACACCTTAATCCTTATTCAAATTTTTATCCCGTAGACAACCAATCCCCATGGATTGTTGCCCACAACCTAACATCATTATGATACGAAAGTGGATACAATCAATTTCCTGACCTCGCGCGAGTGCTAGAAAAATCACTCGACTTCTACCGAGATCCTAATTAAATAAGCAGCTACTCGACCTAGCATACTAGTATTCATCTCAATGGGATTCCTGAGATCATGCAACTAGGGTTTCAGTCAACTCCTATACCTAAGTGCACAATCAATCCTACAATCATTAAGTATAGTAAAATAGCAATAAATAACAGGTTATGCATAAAACCGGGGCTTGCCTTCCAAAGCAGTGGCAGGCAGGTCCTCTGGTGCAGGCTCTGGTGCTGGGCCTGGGGCAATCTCCTGGGCAGCTCCTTGCTCCGGCACGAGGATGTACTCTCCGTCAGCAAGATTACAGTCTATCGAAATGCAATGAACATGTATGTCATGATTATGCAAGATTTAAGATCATTAAGCTAAAGAAACTAGCCAAGAAGTAACTTAGGGTTTCTTAGTCATGCGGGGCTTCTAGTGGTACATAGATAGACTTATTACCCTTTGGACTTAAGTTTTCCTTTAGGATAACATAGGGGATTTGCATTGCTTGATCTATCTTAGTGGACAGATTACAAAGTTTTTGGGACAACATTTATTCACATCTTTCATTTCTCTTTCCTTAATCTCCATTTAGGCTTTTAGTGTTTGTTTGAACTACAACAGGGTTTTAATAATTTCCAAAAATTCTGTAAAAATTACAGTGGGTTGTCACTGGCTATTCTAGCTTGTTCTAAGAACTTGAGGCTTAAAGTATAAAAGTTGAGCTTTAAACAAAAATAACAAAAGTTAGGCCAAATGGGCCACTTCACACTACACCTCCTAGTTAGGGGTAGGTTCTGACCTAAAGGTTATTTTTGTTGGCATCCTCTGGTAATAATAGGTCTTTGTGCTAAAAATCATAGGAAACTAAGGGGTGGTTATTTAGTTATGATTTTCTCAAGTTTAATGTCAAAAAGGCACTTTCTACTACATTATTATTTGAAAAATGTCAAACAGCAGATTTCTTATTTTTCCTAAGTTCTTATTATCAAAACATTAGTTATCCTAAGGTTTGGGGAGGTTTCACCTTAGGGTTATTTTTGTAGGGTTTTTCTAAGTTATTCTTGTTTTATTGAATTAAAAGATAGTTTTCTTATTTTTCACTACAATAGGGTATGATATATTTTTCCAGTGAACTACATTGAATAAGTAACCTAACAAAAATAGAAGTACTCTCTGGTTCATTAATTAAGTTGCATTTTCTATTTTCTTTATCCTTAAGCATATTTTAGAATAAAGGGTAAAATTAACTTGAATGGAGTGGACAGAGGTGTTTAATATTTTTAACTAGGTCAGTAGGTAGATAATAACTTCTCTAAATTTTTCTAACCTTAGTTAAATAATACAACCATTTTTCTTGCTATTATTAAGCTTTTGGTTCAAACTGTAATTAAATCAGGACCTTACATTTTTCTATAGTACTTATGGGGTTTTATATTTTTCTTAGACAGGTTACATTATTTAGAGTCTGGCAAAATTAGTTTGACCAAATTTGGGTAAACCAAACAGAAGTTATGGGTTTTTAAAGTTTCTGTTTGAATTTAAATCAGGTTTTAATTAAGTTTTTCTGAAAGAGTAGTTTGCGCCAAGGTCCCTAGGTTTAAACCGAATCAAACCTCGCAGATCTACCCTCGGGCCACTATTCACTCGGGTCATTGACTTTTCACTTAACCCCCTGACTTTCTCTCCCTCTCACCCGCAGTCCTTCCCTCAACTGAAACAGTAGCCGCGGGAAAGGAAAGGGTGGCGCGGCTTACCGGCGGCGAGGGAGGTCCGGCGAGGTGGTCGGTGATGTTCCGGAGGTCGCGACGGTCACGTCGATGTGCGGGTCGGCGCCAGAGGTGGTAGGAGCTCCCCTGGCCACGAACACAGGCGGCGGGGATCGTCGGCGACGCCTGCTCCGGCCAAACCACGGCGGTAGAGTTCAATTAATGGGCACGAGGAGCTTCACGGGGTGACACAGAGGCCATGCGCGCAACGAATCGGGAAATGGTGAAGGGGTTTACCCGGTCCACGTGCGCCGGCGGGTTCGTGAACTCCGGTGAGCGCGATTTGGCTACCTCGGTGACGCGGGCCCTCGGTTTAAGCTTGAGCAAGGCTCACGGCTTCACCAGGAAGCTCTCTGAAGGCTTGGATCGAACGGAAGAGGACGGGAGAGGGGCTGGCCACGGTGGCTGCTCTCAGGCGGCACTGGCGGGCTGCGGGGAGGTCGCCGGAGGCAATGGTTGGCTCGGGCAAGACAGGCGAGGTACGGAGGAGGCAATGGGGAAGGCAACCGAGCGCTGGGGCGTGTTTTATAGGCGCGGACGTGGCCGGGGCGTCGGTTCGACCGTTTGGCGCGACGCGGGCACGCGGGGCGCGCGCGGCGTGCCCTGGCGAGCTCAGAGCGCGTCGAACACGTGGCGCGTTGCTTCTGCCCGTGTTCTTCGCTCTGCTGAGCGGCCAGGCGTACGAATCTTGCCCTACCGCCTGTGGGAGATCTCTTCCCTGCACCTAGAGCTACCTAGTTCATGTGAGTTCCAAGAGTAGATGTGGTCTGGTTGAGGAGATATGGTAGCGCCAAGTCTTGTCTGTCTGCCCTGTGCAAACCGAGACAAAACCAGTGCCAACTCGTGTCAAATGGTTTTGGCTTGGGTTCAAACTTTTCCAGGGCATTCTAGGGTTCATTTGGCGCCACTTTGTCCATTAGGTCGACAGGTTTTGAAGAGGGGATCAAGGTGAATAGGTGGGATCTTTGCTCAAGGGTTGATTTTTGACTTAGGCAAAATCTGAATTTCTCCCTTGTGTTCAACCTTTGGTGATCTTTTTAGGACCTTTCTGAAAACTTTTTGGGGGTACTTCCTTACTATTAATGGTAGGTTATTGAGTATATTACAACCTTTGTATTTGGCCCAAACCATGATCATGGTGTTTACATGATCTTTTGATCATGGCTTCTATTAGGGTTATTATTGCATATGGGGGTTTTGTTCTAGGGTTTTGGGAGATCCCCACTTAGATGTGCATGATAAGCTAGGGCATGACATCCAAAGTGGATTACACTTGCTTAGGACCTAGAATTCCAAGTGTGGTATACTTTGCCCAATTCAATCTTCATGTGATAATGGATAAAAGGGGGTAACCCTGGGGGTGGACACCCTGAGTAACACCTGGGGTGTTACAGTGGTAGTGGGGGCAATGGCCAGAAAGCTTGTGAATGACCTGCCGAAGCAACAGAAGCTGGAGGTTGATTACCCACGTATTCTGGTATATAGAGAGAGTAGCACGAAGCAGTATGTAAAACCTGCTTCGGCTGATTCTGCCGCGCTTCTGCTTTGGCAATCTCTTTTTGCTTCTGAATGGTGACCTGGCATTTTCTTGTAGTGTGGCCCTTGTCTTCACCATAGAATAAGCAATAGAGTTTCCTAGGTTGATCCCCATACTTCCTCCGAAGCCCCTGCCGCCTCTGCCCCTTGGAGCTGGTGGCCTGAAAGAGCTTTGTTGTTACCCTGAAGATTGTGAGCTATGTTGTGGTCTCTGAAACTGCTTCCTCTGTCATCACTCTGATTGGAGTTGTGGATTGATCTGACATGCCTAGGGTGGATTCTTCCTTCGAAGCCCCTAGTCATCTCAGAAAACCTATAAGCTTCTTCCCTTCTCTGGCGGAAATCATTATCGGCACAGATGTACTCATCCATCTTCTGAAGCAGCTTCTCCAAAGTCTGAGGGGGTTTCCTGGCGAAGTATTGAGCCGTAGGTCCTGGTTGAAGCCCTTTTATCATGGCCTCAATGACGATTTCATTGGGCACTGTGGGCGCTTGTGCTCTTAGACGCAAGAACCTTCAGACATACGCCTGGAGGTACTCTTCATGGTCTTGCGTGCACTGGAACAAAGCTTGAGCAGTAACCGGCTTCGTCTAAAACCCTTGAAAACTGGTGATCAGCATGTCCTTCAGCTTCTGCCATGATGTGATTATTCCTGGCCGAAGAGAGGAGTACCAGGTTTGTGCAACATTCTTGACTGTCATGACGAAGGATTTCGCCATGACTGTAGTATTGCCACCATATGAAGATATGGTTGCTTCGTAGCTCATCAGAAACTGCTTCGGATATGAGCTAAGAACAAGGCAACACAAAATGTTAATGGTCAATAACCTTCGTCTGTAGATCATTATATCCTAAGGGAGATAATGCTTCAAAAGACGAAGGTCTTTGACCATTAACATTTTTTGTTGCCTTGTTCTTAACTCTTAGTATTTGAGAACAAGTCCCCAACAAGTCTAAACCGCCCGATCTCGGACGGACGCCAGAGATCTAACGGCCAGGGACGGACATGGGCGCGGTGGCGCCGCTCGGTCCCATGTCGAGAGTTCACCAGAGACGAGGAGGCTGGCAACGGCAGGGCTCCTAAGGCTTGGGGATTAGTCTAGGTGCGATCAGGGCGGTCTGGCGGGTTCAGCCATGGCCTTCACGCTGGCGCAGGGGCACCAGGGGCGCAGGCAACGGTGAGGTGGGCTAACGGCGGCGCGGGATAGCTCCGGTGAGCAATCGTGCGAGCAACAGAGCGGGGATGACCAAATTAAGTGTACGGGCGGGTTGCTCACCTCGAGGGGAAGTGCTGGAGTCGCGAAGCAATGGCGGAGGCACAAGGACGCGACGAGGCGACGGCGGCAGGACTCCGGCTATGCAAAGATTGCTCCGATGAGCGCCGATCGGACGAAACAGAGAGGGAGAGGGCACACCGAAGGGTGTCCCGAGCAGCTGACAGCGAGGCGGAGCTCACCGTGGCACTAAACGGGGCGCGGACGCGACGGTGGCCACAGATTAGGCAGCGGGCAGTGGCGGAGCTCCCCGCACGCGTGGGCAGAGCGAGAGAGAGGACGAGAGGGTCTGGCAGAGGGCGCAAATGAGCGAGGGAGGTGGGCGAGCAGGGTGCGGGGCTCAAAAGGGACGCGGGCGCGGGGACATGGCCGGAGAACACGCGGTCGTGGGCGCGTCCACGGCGGGGAGATCGTGGGCGAGAGGTTAGGGACGACTGGCAGGTGGGGACAGCAGGACAGAGAGAGAGCAGTCGCGGGGGAAGTGAACGACGCTGACAGCTCGGCCCCACAGAGCAGCGAGAGAGCGAGGGAGTGAGCGTGCTCGGGTTTGCGCCGACAGGCGGGGCCCGCCTGTCAGGCACCGAGGGTGCGCGGGCGCGGGAGCGCGCGCGGGCTGGGCTTAATGGCTGGCTTCGGCCGAAATGACTTTTTCCTTTTTCCTGGAATTTCTATTGCCTTTTCCATTTATTTTGTCTAGGGTTTTCAATTCAAATTCAAATTAAGTTTCAAATTCAAACCAAATCAAATATGTGCAACAATTCAAAGAATATTTAGGCTCAATATGATGCAACATTCCATGACTCATGTTTTGGGCAAAATAAAATAAATAATCCTTCACTAATTCAACTGACCTTAACTAAAAGAAAAAGAGAGGGAGAAAACTAGAGAGAGAGAGAAACTAGAGTGAGATAGAGAAGAGTAACACCTGAATTTGGATGATCATAAGAAAGAAATTTTATATCCCCAAATTCAGGGTGTTACATAAACCTTGGAGAAGCTCCTCTAAAAGATGGATGAATATATCCGAGCCGACAATGATTTTCGGCAAAGAAGGGAAGAAGCTTACAGATACTCTGAGATGGCCAGGGGCTCCGGAGGAAGATTCCACCCTAGGCATGTCAGATCAATCCATAATCCCAGTGCAAGCGACGACAGGGGAATCATACCCAAGCGCAACAACATAGCTCTCAGTCATCAGGGGTGCAACAAAGTTCTTTCAGGCCACCAGCTCCAAGGGGTAGAGGGGGAAGAAGCTTCGGAGGAAGATTGGGAAATCAGCCCAGGAAACTGTTTTGTTTATTCTGCGGAGAAGATAAGGGGCATAACACAAGGATGTGCCAAGTGACGATCCAGAAGCAGAAAGAAATTGCCAAAGCTGAAGCATGACAGAATCAGCCGAAGCAGGTCTTGCATACCACTTCGTGCTACTCTCCCTACGTCCCAGAGTACGTAGGGAATCAACAACCTACGAGCTCTGTCGCTTTGGCAAGTTATTCCCAAGCTTCCTGGGCCCAATTGCCACAACCACCACCGCTAGCGCCTGCCTTGGTCCACAGTCAACAGCCAGAAGGGCACCACCACGCTCAGCAATAGCGCGACCTTCGGGAGGAGTTTGAAGCTCGCATAGTCAATAGCACTGTGCCTGAATCAAAGCACATCTACTAGAGGCTACAGCGGTGCGGCTAAACAATATCCTGATCTGATGTATCTTAAATTTTTTTGCCTTTATATTTTCTTGCAAGAAAGACAATTAAGGAAGAATTAATATCCAATTTGATGTAATAATAATACTTTCATTACATCATCGATTGTCAAAGTCGTTCCTAAGGAAACGCAGAGTAAGTTCCGAAGCTACAAAGTCGTTCCTAAGGGAACGCAGAGTAAGTTCCGATGCTCCAAAGTCGTTCCTAAGGGAATGCAGAGCTAAGATACCACCTAAATAAAAGGTGAAGAAGCTCCAAAGTCGTTCCTAATAGGATGCGGAGCTTAAATACCACCTAAGTCAGAGGTGAAGAAGCTCCAAAGTCGTTCCTAAGGGGATGCAGAGCTTAGCTCCAAAGTCGTTCCTAAGGGGATGCAGAGCTGAAATGCCACCTAAGTAAAAGGTGAAGAGACTCCAAAGTCGTTCCTAAGGGGATGCAGAGTCTGGGTGTGTTCTTGTGTGGGTGTGTGTCTTCGGCATAGGCATCATGCTACATCATATCACCGCATCATTTCACATAGCATTACATCATACATCATATCGCATCGACAACAAAGTTGTGGAGGGGGAAGAAATGCTCCTCTCAAAATATTTGATGAAATATGGAATAATGTGTTGAAGCACAAAGTACACCTTCGGCAGATTTAATTGTACACAACAGGAAAACCTTCGTCAGCAATGCTATTATACAACAGTCGTGGCAAAAGTACGAAGTATTCAATCAATAGACACGACAATTTTTCTTCGCGAAACATGAAAAGAAGGGAAGGTGTTTTTTCGCCGAAGGCTAAAAAACAGTATGTACATAGATTTCATGCATCACAAAGAAATATATTACATCAACATACATACAAATGTTCGATGTTCGACTCATACATGAATATTACATTTCTTAGTACACAAGAATTTAGTCTTCTTTCAATATCTTCTCGGCAGCTTCATTTAGGAGTCTATTGACAGCTTCGTCAACAGCTTCGTTGGCGATACTTATCGTTTCTAATGCTTCCTTCATGGCCAGATCAGCCTCGGGATTATATGGCTCAGGCGGCGGTGAAAGTTCAGCTGTAGTAAAGAACAAGTTGTTAATCCGAAGGCAAAAACAAACACCGAAGCTAAATTCAGTAAAAGTACCTATACGCCTTGCGCGCTCAGTAGCCCCTTCAGCTCGCTTAGCTTCTTCTCGGGCGTCGTGAGAATCTTTCTCATTTTTTCTAATATCTTCATCAGTCATCTCACGACAACCCTTTATCCACACATCGGAGTAGAACTTACCACCCAAGGTAGAGGCTTCAGCCGAAGGGTTCTTAATATCTTCCACCGAGAAAACAAATCCTGGCCTAGTTGCAGCCTGAACATGCTCAATCGGCCTTCTCCAAGATTGCAGCGACCACTCGGGCGCCAACAAACGCGTAGAAGTCTCCTCAATCGCTTAAGATTTCCTCAAAGGCGTCGACTTCTCAACTCATCCACTGCACGACACCATCAGGGTCACTGCGGATGAATTTCTGCTCTGAAGAGTACGCTCCCACTTTTGCAAAACTATACTTTAGAGTCTTGGCGCACCTTAAGGATATTTCGTAGCATTTCTCTTTAGAATTGCGGAGGTCTTCGACATTTTTTGCGCTCTGGATTTCTCAATTTCGCTTATTTCATGTTTTACCATTGCGACTTCAAATTTCTCACTTGTTTCTGCGAGTTGTTTCTTTAAGTTTTCAATTTCGACCTTGTGAGCTTCAGTTTGTGCATCAAGCCTAGCTTCACTGACCTTCAGCCTATCCACTAAGGAAAGCAATATCTTATGTCACACCCGGTTTTGGAAGGCAAACCGAATGCGAACTATGTACGTGCCAGGATCAGAACTCACGTACACAGCGATTACATAAATGAACATCATCGCACAATGCTCGAATAATAACATAAAAGAGTATTAACTTATTACATCATAGAGTCATAGACATCCACATAGTCATTGTCTTAACAAGTAAATCAAAGTGCTAAGCGAAACGTAGTAAAGATAAGGCCTTCACAGGCAGCTGACTGGGGGTTGCCGCCAACCCACACCTAGAATTCATCGTAGTCTTGAAACTCCTGGAAGTCTCCTTCCACGGCTTCACCTTCTCCTGAGCAGCGGTTACAATGCGGACAACCTGGTGTTTTGTGGTAAAGCAAGGATGAGTACACATCAACGTACTCAGCAAATGTCCCGTTTGGCTGAGGTGGACTAGCTTTATATGGGGTTAGGCTCAAGCAGTTGCTTTTAATTGGTCAGGTATTTATCATTAGTAGAAGCCAGATTTTAGCATTAACCAACCCATAAACCATTTCCTCATCGAGGAACATCATCATCATAGTCGAACCAAAACCATATCATAATCATTGTATCTCGAACCATCTGTATCTCTAATCAAAGAGGATCCCAAGGCTGCTCTTAACCGTGAGCACGGCTGATATATCAGTTTCACTACCCTCTGTAGAGGTCGCACACTTTACCCATGAGTCATGATTCCCTTTCTACCCGGGGAGAGCTAATCCCCATTGACCACTACCTAGGTGGTCCGGCAGGGCATCACTACGTAGCTTTTACAAAGATTCCCTAGAGACCATAGCTGCCTGTTAGGTTTCTCCAGTTTGATAAACACAGTACCCCTCCCCGCAGGAGAGTGACTAACAAAGAGCAAAACGAAAGAACCTCGGCACTCAGCCTCGGCAGAGCAAGCACTGTGCCTGGACCCCATTGACGGCACGACGGCTAAGCAACTACACCTCTAGTTCATCCAATTAATCAGCTAAGGGCATCCCATTTCACCCTCATGGTTGCACTGTTATCCCGGGTGGTCTCTCAACGAACCAGTCCTTACGGAGAGGTACTCAGGAAACAGCCTGAGCCCCCTAGAGTATCACAAGATCATCAACATCATCAGGATAACAGTATCATAAATAGTCACATCATGTTCATTGATTAAGTTAAGGCAAAAGCAGAGTGCTAACCATAACAACCCAATAGGTCATCAAGGACAAAGTAAAGTGTAAAGCTAGTCAATCCTTAGGTTTCAAGTAAGTAATGCGGGGTAGTAAGTTATAAATGAATAGGACATAATGGGACAGAGGACACTTGCCTTCACCAAACTGCTGATCAGGGACTTCCTCTGCAACTTCCTCGGGAAACACAGACTGCTCGTTGTCTACGTAAAGTAATCATTCACACTATGCACTTGGGAAGATAACAAACAAAAGAAGCATACCAAACAAATGCAGCAGAGAGAGATCACAAGTTCATAGTTGAAAAAGGGATAGGCACTCTGGTGTTCCCTAGGTCTGGGGTAGAGGACTATACAAAGTGATTCACTATCCACTAATCAGGTTTAAGCCAGTGGTGGAATTAAATCATTACCTGGTTTTAAGTTCCTAAGCTTAGGTGTTTAAGTTCATAAACTTAAGTAATCCAACTTTTATTAAAGTCTACCAATTTCTAATTATCTCAAATAAGGTTCCAATAGTCTTAATCCTATCCTAGTGATTAACTATTAATTGGTACATGGAAACAGCAGGGAAACATTGTTTAAATAGATAGACAAAAACATAATGAGCATTTTGCAATTTGAAGCACCTCATTTGGAGTTCATATGACAAAGTTATGAATTTTACAAGTTTGGGGATTAAAATTATACCCTAAATACCTATTTTGAATTAAATAAAAGGGCCAGGGACTTAACTGCGAGAAACCAGGGACGACGGGTTCAAATTCCAGAAAACCGGGGGTCTCTTTAAGAAAAAGCGCAGGCGAAGGGGTATCGGGCTCCTACGGCCGTTGGATCTCAAGCGAACGGCCAGGATTAGATCCTGCGGGCGGGCGCGCGAGCGCGAGGCGGGCTGGGCGACTGACAGGCGGGGCCGGCGGGCAGAGCGCGCGCGGGCGGGCTGACAGGCGGGACCGAGCGGGCAGAGCGCGCGCGGGCGGGCTGACAGGCGGGGCCGGCGGGCAGGGCGAGCGCGCGAGCGGGCTGACAGGCGGGGCCCAACTGGCAGGGAGGTGGGGTGAGGGGGAAGTGGGCCTGGGCCGCTGGATCTCCGGCGGACGGCCAGGATTAGGTCCGGGCGAGTTGAATCAGGGCCGCCCGATCTGGGATGAACGGCGGGGATCGGGTGGGCGGCCTGGGTCTTTCCTACGGCTAGCTAGGGCGGCGGCGCTCGTCCCCGCGGCGGAGGGCTCGCCGGAGACGAGGGGCGCGGGCGATTGGCGGGCCTCTGGGGTGACCTGAGTGGCCGGGAAGGTTGGGGAGGGCACGGGGAGTTCTCTGGTGGGGTCGGGGTCGGGGCAGAGGCACCGGAGGGGGGCGGTTCACGGCGGAGCGGCTCGGCGGCGGGATTACTCTACTCCGGCGAGGAATTACACGCGGCAGAGAGCAAAACAAAGGGCGATAGGGGCGGGAGAGGTCCCTTACCTCAAGGCGGGCTCCGGGGACTCCTCGGCGGCGGCAATGGCGCGACGGTGGCCCGGGGCAACGGTGGCGGACCTCCGCGGCTGCACGGGGAACGGCGGGTGAGCGCGGGCAGAGAGAAATAGGGAGGGGGAGAGAGAATTGGGGCGCGTCCCGGGTTGCGGGCGCCGGGGCGAAGCTCACCGTGGCAACGGACACGGCGGAGCTCCAACGGCGGCCGGGAAACGAGCTCGGGACGGCGGGGGTTATGGCGGCGGCGCTCTGCGTGCACGCAGCGAGGGGGAAAGAGGGTCTACTGGAGCGCAAATGGGGGAGGGGGTGAGGGCGAGTGGGGTTCGGGGCTCAAGTGGCCAGGGCGGGTCAGTTCCGAGCTCCACGCGCGACGTGGGCGCGGGGAAGGCGGGCGCGCGCAGCTCGGCGGCGGTTATGCGGGGACGACGGGGCTGACAGCCCGGGTCCGCGAGCAGAGAGAGAGGGGAGAGGGGAGGCGGGCGCGCGAGAGGCGGCTGCGCTGACGGGCGGGCCTGCCAGGGCAGAGAGAGCGGGGGGGAGGGAGAGGCGCGCGCGGGAATGGGCCGGTTGGGCCGAAAGGCCGAGGGGGCGGCGGGGTTGGGCCTCTTTCTCTTTTCTTTTTATTCTGAATTGTTTTTCCCTTTTCTTTTTTACTTTCCCTATTTGATTCAAATTCAAACAAGCCACAAATTCAAACCAAACCTTCCAAGAATTATGCACCAAGCAAAAGTGAAATCTAGGGTTCAACATGATGCAACAATTCATACTCCCTTAGGGTTTAACATAATAAACTATAATTACAAATAAAATAAGCACTTATCTCCTATAGAAATGAGAAAGAAAAGAATGAGGAAGGATGAGAAAAGGAAGTAACACCTGAATTTGTGAATATGAGCAAAGAAATTTTATACCCCCAAATTCAGGGTGTTACAAACCTATCCCCCTTAAAAGAATCTCGCCCCGATATTCAAGGTTGGTCAGCAAAGAGTTCAGGGTATTTGTCCTTCAGATCATCTTCTCGTTCCCAGGTTGCTTCTTCTTCTGAGTGGTGACCCCATCTGACTTTGCACATTCTGATGGTGTTTCTCCGGGTGACTCTGTCTGCAAACTCCAGAATCTGCGTTGGCTTCTCTACGTATGTCAGATCCTCCTGGACTTCCAAACCCTCCACTGGCAACTGTTCTTCTGGTACTCGCAGACACTTCTTCAATTGCGACACATGGAACACATTGTGCACTGCTGACAAGCTCTCTGGTAGGTTGAGCTGGTAGGCCACCTCTCCACGCTTTGCTTGAATCTGATACGGTCCAACGTACCGGGGTGCTAACTTGCCTTTAACTCCGAACCTTCTGACTCCCCTGATAGGTGACACCTTCAGATAGACGTAGTCTCCCACTTCAAAACTCAGTTCTCTTCTCCTTCGGTCCGCGTAGCTTCGATGTCTTGACTGGGCTGTCTTTAGGTTCTCCCGAACCATTTTGATATTCTCTTCGGCTTCAAGCAAGATGTCGGGGCCAAACACCTGTCTCTCTCCAGGCTGGTCCCAATGCAGCGGAGTCCTACAACTCCGCCCATAGAGCGCCTGAAACGGTGACATTTTCAAGCTGGCCTGGTAACTATTGTTGTAGGAGAATTCCGCATAAGGTAACCTTCTGTCCCATCCTGACTTGTCTTGCAACGCACAGGCTCTCAACATATCTTCAAGGATCTGGTTAGTTCTTTCAGTCTGACCGTCTGTCTGCGGGTGATAAGATGAGCTGAAGTTCAAATGCGTGCCCAAAGCTTCTTGTAGCTGCTGCCAAAAATGAGAGGTGAACTGCGTTCCTCGATCTGACACTATCTTCTTCGGCACACCATGAAAGCAGACTATCCGTGACATGTATAACTCAGCTAACGTTGCTCCGGTGTATGTTGTCTTCACAGGTATGAAATGGGCCACCTTTGTTAAGCGGTCCACAACCACCCAGATGGAATCATAGCCGGCCCGGGTACGAGGTAGGCCAACTATAAAATCCATCCCGATCTCATCCCACTTCCACTGAGGAATCCGCAATGGTTGCAACAATCCGGCAAGCCTCTGATGCTCTGCTTTGGTTCTCTGACAGCTATCACAGATGGCGACATATTCTGCGATCTCTCTTTTCATACCATACCACCAAAACCTCCTTTTTAAATCCTGGTACATCTTCTCACTCCCTGGGTGTATCGAGTAGGCTGTCTCATGAGCTTCCTTGAGGATCAGTTCCCGGATAGGTTTGAGGTCGGGAACACACAATCGGTCTTTGAACCATATTACTCCCTCTTCGTCCTCTCGAAAGTCTTTGCCTCTTCCTTCTAAGATCAGCTGCCGGATCTTGTTGATGTTTTCATCATCCTTCTGTCCTTCTTTGATCTCCCGCTCTAAGGTGGGCTCTAACTCCACTGTTACTCCTTGCGTACTGTTCAGGAAACCGAGGCTCAGTCTGTCGAACTCCTTGGCTAACTCATATGACATCGGGTACGAGGCCAACATATTGACTTGACTCTTCCTGCTCAGAGCATCTGCAACAACATTGGCTTTGCCTGGGTGGTAATGTATCTCCAGCTCATAGTCTTTGATCAATTCCAACCATCTTCGCTGCCTCATGTTTAACTCTGACTGGGTGAATATGTACTTCAGACTTTTATGATCGGTGTAGATGTCGCATTTCTGTCCATACAGGTAATGTCTCCAGGTCTTTAAGGCATGAACCACTGCTGCCAATTCCAGGTCATGTGTGGGATAATTTTTCTCATGGATCTTCAGCTGTCGAGACGAGTATGCTACAACTCTTCCTTCTTGCATTAGCACACATCCCAATCCGGTGTAAGAAGCATCGCAATACACTGAGAATGACTTGTGGACATCAGGCAGGACTAACACAGGAGCTGTAGTCAATCTATTCTTCAGTTCTTCAAATGCTTCCTGACACTTTTGAGTCCACTTAAACTCAACTTTCTTCGCTAGCAACGCTGTCATTGGTCTAGCAATCTTTGAGAAGCCTTCAATGAAACGCCTATAGTATCCGGCCATCCCAATGAAGCTCTTGATCCCACGAACATCCTTCGGTGCTTTCTAGTTCAGGATATCTGCTACTTTCTTTGGATCCACTGCCAACCCATCTTGGTTTATGATGTGACCCAGAAATAAGACTTCACGAATCCAGAACTCGCATTTGCCCAGCTTGGCATACAACTGATGCTCTCGAAGTCTTTGCAATACCATCTTCAAATGCTCTACATGATCTTCCTCACTTTGAGAGTATATGAGAATGTCATCGATGAACACTACCACAAACTTGTCCAGATAATCCATGAACACATTGTTCATCAGGTACATAAAGAAGGCTGGCGCATTTGTCAAACCAAAGGACATAACTGTGAATTCATATAATCCATACTTGGTGATGAACGTTGTCTTCGGTATATCCGAGGGTCGGATTCTGAGTTGATGGTAACCTGATCTCAGATCTATCTTCGAGAATACGCTGGCACCCCTGAGCTGGTCGAACAAATCTTCTATTCTTGGCAGGGGGTACTTGTTCTTGACAGTGACTTCATTCAAGGCTCTGTAGTCTATGCACATCCTTTTGGTACCATCTTTCTTCTCTACAAACAACACTGGAGCGGCCCAAGGCGAGGTGCTTGGCCTGATGTAACCCTTCTCTAACATCTCATCTATCTGCTTCTTGAGTTCCACCAATTCTGGTCCAGACACTCGATAGGCTCTTTTAGAAATGGGGGCGGTACCATGGATAAGCTCTATGGCAAATTCAACCTTTCTCTCGGGTGGCATGCCCGTTAGCTCCTCGGGAAACACATCCGGAAAGTCGGACACAACCTTGATGGCCTCGAGCGGGTTGGGCTCCTTACTATCAACTGAAATCTGGTGACAGACTCCCTCTTCTGACTTAGGCATCCTTAGCTCGGCCACTACCTCTTCTCCTGAAGGGGACTTCAATGTTACGGTCCTCTTGTCACAACTAACATTTGCTTCATACTTCATTAACCAATTCATCCCTAGAATAACATCTATCCCGGGGGTGTCTATTACTATTAAGTCACTGGGGAATCCTATCCCCCTTATTTCCACCATTATATTTGAACATATTTTATCTGTTTGCACCTTGCCACCAACCGAATTAATCCTCATGGGTGGCATCATTGCCTCTACTGAGATGTTATGCAATTCTACCCAGGTTGCAGTGACAAACGAATGAGTTGCACCAGTATCAAATAGCACTTTCGCGGGATGAGATTCGACTGAGAACATACCTACTGCCACATCTGGTGCATCCTGGATTGCTTCGGCCTCCAAGTGGTTCACCTTTCCACGGTTGTACGCTTGGTTGCGATTGCCTGCTGCCGGTTGCAGTACACCTTGCCTTGTTGGAGCATTGGGGTTGGTCTGCTGCTGAGCCATCTTCTTTGGGCACTGCATCGCCCAGTGGCCTTGATCTCCACAGTGGAAACATCCTCTGCCTCCTCCTTGTGCTGGGGTTGCTTGGTTGCTCTGATTTGCTGCTGGGGCAGGAAGGCGAGGTGCCTGGTTGTTCTGCTTCTGATACTGATTACCTCCCTGCTGGCTGTTCTGACGATACTGCTGTTGCTGCTGTGGGTACTGCCTCTGAAACTGCTGCTGATGCGGACGCTGATTCTGATTTCTGATATCCCTGTGGGTGACCAGGTCTGCCTTGCTGAGATGAACTGCCTGAGAAACGCGGACGGCTGATGCCTCCGGACTGGGGTCCATTCATCTTGCGCTTCCGATCTTCCATATCCTTACACTTCTTCTCAGTCATGACTGCCCTATCGATCAGGTGCTGGAAGGTTGGGAAGGTGTGATTCATCAGCTGGTAATGCAGGGGATCCACCAAACCTCTCATGAACCTGTACTGCCTCTTGGCATCAGTGTTGACATCCTCGGGTGCATAACGAGACAGCTGCAGAAACTTGTCTCTGTACTCACTAACAGACAGGGGTCCCTGCTTCAGAGCCAGAAACTCCTCCTTCTTCACGATCATCAGTCCCTCTGGCACATGGTACCTGCGGAAACTCTCGCTGAATTCCTCCCAAGTGATGGCTTCGGGGTCAGCATGGGTGGCGAGGTAGGACTCCCACCAGGACTGGGCTGCTCCCCTCAGCTGGCGGGGACCATACAGAACCTTCTCCCTGTCGTCACATTGGGCGGTGCGCAGCTCCCTTTCCACTGCGCGCAGCCAGTCTTCTGCATCCATGGGGTCAGCAGAATGGGCGAAGGTAGGAGGGTGCCCTCTCATGAACTCACCACGCTTATCTCGTGGCATCTGGGGCATCTGCACTTGCAATTGGGATTGGGGTTGCTGTTGAGCCTGCTGCATGGCTGCCAGAGTCTGCCCAATGGCCTGCACTGCCTGGGTCTGCATCAAGAACATCTGCTCCACTGACATCGGGGGTGGTGGGGGAGGCTGCCTCTGATTTTCCTCCTGCTGGTCATGCGGCTCTAGCTGAGCACGCCTGTTGCATCGGCGCCTGTTGTCGGACATCTGTGGAAGACATTCATACATCAGCATTGATCTTACAACCCTTCAGCATAAGAAAAGAGAATACAGAATTCTTCATGACACTGAGTGAACAAAGAGCCTCACTGATCCTCATTCATGATTCAACACAGCTTCTCAGATAAGAAAGGAAAGTAAGAGTAAATGGTTTCCCAACTAAACAACTGACTTCATTAATATTACTAGCTAAGCCAAACTGCAGGGGAAACCCGCAGGTTGGCAACAGTCATTACAAAGATTCAAATCCAGTACAAGTTCATCATAACAAGCATGAAAGCAACTGATAAGCAAACTAAACTAAATGGAGGCAACTGATAAGCAAACTAAACTAACTATCTAAGACTGAGACATCTAACTTAAGGATTATTACAAACTCCAACGCTAACGATCTAAGGATCCAGATCTATCCTGGTCTTACAGACAGGGGAACCATAAGTGTGGTGACCACGTGGTGGTGAGCGGTATGGGTGCTGAGTCCCAACAGGAGCGGGAGAACCACCCTCCTGGTGATGGCGCTCTGCCAACTCAGCACGCAACTCCGCAATCTCCGTTCGAGCCCTGCTTAGCTCGTCCAGAGAGTGGTCCAGCTCAGTGTTAAGCACTGCGACTAGGTTGACTGTGCTGCTCAACCTAGGGTTAGCCTCACCAACAGGTGAGACAACCACACTCTCGGTGCTGCCAGTAGGGTGGCGGGGGTAGTACCGAAGGTTAAGACCGTCGGCCACGCCGCCGAACAAAGAACAGTACTGGGAGAGTGCACGCCGTGCTGCATCCTGCATAGCCGCCTCTGCAGTGTCCCTCTCGGAGATGGAATAGTGCTCCGAAACGGCCTCCGCACCCCGGAGGTCATCCTCCGGACGGCGAACTAGGCAGGTAGCCTCCCAGCGGTCCGGGTACCTCCCGCGACTGTGCTGGTAGACTACACAACGATACTTGATCGACCAGGTGTGCCGGTCGAAAGCCTGGCGCAACAAGGTGTCGAGTGCGTCGTGGAAGTGACAACCGCGAGCGGCGTCACGGGTGATGGGTCGGGCGACCCATCCTTCCGCCTCCTGCGGCTCAGAGGACTCCGTGCTGTGGTCTGAATCGTCGTCGTCGGGGTCTCCTCCAGTAGCTCCTCTAGTAGCTCCTCCAACAGCCGGGGCGTCCCGCGGTGGTGCAGGGGGCGCCTCCAGCTGGGCCACAGAGGAACGGGGCCTCACGGACTCCACCTCTCGCTGGGGTGGGGAGGAAGAGCCCTGCTGCTCTCTGTGCTGGCGCTGACGTTCCTGCTCCTCACGCAGGCGGTGGTGCAGCCTCTCCAGGTGACTCGACTGTCCGGACACGGTGCGGTGCAGAGGACGCTCTGCAAGTCGAGACGGCAGGAAAGGAATCACCGACTTACGTGCAGTGTGTCTAAGACGAGCCATCTACAAAAGACACCGTAAGCACAAGAGTAAGAGCAGAACTAATATGACAAGTGAATAAACAAAAGATAGAATAAGATAAAAAATTTTAACAAGGTATAGTATAGATAGATAGTAAAGCATAGGGTTGGTCGAGGTGACCGGCCTTTTGAAGTAACATCAGATGTCAAGGTGAGGGGGAGGGTCATTAGTCCTTAGTACGACCAGTGCTACTCTAGATCAGCGGTCCTACAGTCAGCACGGCTTTGATACCACTTATGTCACACCCGGTTTTGGAAGGCAAACCGAATGCGAACTATGTACGTGCCAGGATCAGAACTCACGTACACAGCGATTACATAAATGAACATCATCGCACAATGCTCGAATAATAACATAAAAGAGTATTAACTTATTACATCATAGAGTCATAGACATCCACATAGTCATTGTCTTAACAAGTAAATCAAAGTGCTAAGCGAAACGTAGTAAAGATAAGGCCTTCACAGGCAGCTGACTGGGGGTTGCCGCCAACCCACACCTAGAATTCATCGTAGTCTTGAAACTCCTGGAAGTCTCCTTCCACGGCTTCACCTTCTCCTGAGCAGCGGTTACAATGCGGACAACCTGGTGTTTTGTGGTAAAGCAAGGATGAGTACACATCAACGTACTCAGCAAATGTCCCGTTTGGCTGAGGTGGACTAGCTTTATATGGGGTTAGGCTCAAGCAGTTGCTTTTAATTGGTCAGGTATTTATCATTAGTAGAAGCCAGATTTTAGCATTAACCAACCCGTAAACCATTTCCTCATCGAGGAACATCATCATCATAGTCGAACCAAAACCATATCATAATCATTGTATCTCGAACCATCTGTATCTCTAATCAAAGAGGATCCCAAGGCTGCTCTTAACCGTGAGCACGGCTGATATATCAGTTTCACTACCCTCTGCAGAGGTCGCACACTTTACCCATGAGTCATGATTCCCTTTCTACCCGGGGAGAGCTAATCCCCATTGACCACTACCTAGGTGGTCCGGCAGGGCATCACTACGTAGCTTTTACAAAGATTCCCTAGAGATCATAGCTGCCCGTTAGGTTTCTCCAGTTTGATAAACACAGTACCCCTCCCCGCAGGAGAGTGACTAACAAAGAGCAAAACGAAAGAACCTCGGCACTCAGCCTCGGCAGAGCAAGCACTGTGCCTGGACCCCATTGACGGCACGACGGCTAAGCAACTACACCTCTAGTTCATCCAATTAATCAGCTAAGGGCATCCCATTTCACCCTCATGGTTGCACTGTTATCCCGGGTGGTCTCTCAACGAACCAGTCCTTACGGAGAGGTACTCAGGAAACAGCCTGAGCCCCCTAGAGTATCACAAGATCATCAACATCATCAGGATAACAGTATCATAAATAGTCACATCATGTTCATTGATTAAGTTAAGGCAAAAGCAGAGTGCTAACCATAACAACCCAATAGGTCATCAAGGACAAAGTAAAGTGTAAAGCTAGTCAATCCTTAGGTTTCAAGTAAGTAATGCGGGGTAGTAAGTTATAAATGAATAGGACATAATGGGACAGAGGACACTTGCCTTCACCAAACTGCTGATCAGGGACTTCCTCTGCAACTTCCTCGGGAAACACAGACTGCTCGTTGTCTACGTAAAGTAATCATTCACACTATGCACTTGGGAAGATAACAAACAAAAGAAGCATACCAAACAAATGCAGCAGAGAGAGATCACAAGTTCATAGTTGAAAAAGGGATAGGCACTCTGGTGTTCCCTAGGTCTGGGGTAGAGGACTATACAAAGTGATTCACTATCCACTAATCAGGTTTAAGCCAGTGGTGGAATTAAATCATTACCTGGTTTTAAGTTCCTAAGCTTAGGTGTTTAAGTCCATAAACTTAAGTAATCCAACTTTTATTAAAGTCTACCAATTTCTAATTATCTCAAATAAGGTTCCAATAGTCTTAATCCTATCCTAGTGATTAACTATTAATTGGTACATGGAAACAGCAGGGAAACATTGTTTCAATAGATAGACAAAAACATAATGAGCATTTTGCAATTTGAAGCACCTCATTTGGAGTTCATATGACAAAGTTATGAATTTTACAAGTTTGGGGATTAAAATTATACCCTAAATACCTATTTTGAATTAAATAAAAGGGCCAGGGACTTAACTGCGAGAAACCAGGGACGGCGGGTTCAAATTCCAGAAAACCGGGGGTCTCTTTAAGAAAAAGCGTAGGCGAAGGGGTATCGGGCTCCTACGGCCGTTGGATCTCAAGCGAACGGCCAGGATTAGATCCTGCGGGCGGGCGCGCGAGCGCGCGGCGGGCTGGGCGACTGACAGGCGGGGCCGGCGGGCAGAGCGCGCGCGGGCGGGCTGACAGGCGGGACCGAGCGGGCAGAGCGCGCGCGGGCGGGCTGACAGGCGGGGCCGGCGGGCAGGGCGAGCACGCGGGCGGGCTGACAGGCGGGGCCGGCGGGCAGGGCGAGCGCGCGGGCGGGCTGACAGGCGGGGCCGGCGGGCAGGGCGAGCGCGCGGGCGGGCTGACAGGCGGGGCCGGCGGGCAGGGCAAGCGCGCGGGCGGGCTGACAGGCGGGGCCCAACTGGCAGGGAGGTGGGGTGAGGGGGAAGTGGGCCTGGGCCGCTGGATCTCCGGCGGACGGCCAGGATTAGGTCCGGGCGAGTTGAATCAGGGCCGCCCGATCTGGGATGAACGGCGGGGATCGGGTGGGCGGCCTGGGTCTTTTTTACGGCTAGCTGGGGCGGCGGCGCTCGTCCCCGCGGCGGAGGGCTCGCCGGAGACGAGGGGCGCGGGCGATTGGCGGGCCTCTGGGGCGACCTGAGTGGCCGGGAAGGTTGGGGAGGGCACGGGGAGTTCTCTGGTGGGGTCGGGGTCTGGGCAGAGGCACCGGAGGGGGGCGGTTCACGGCGGAGCGGCTCGGCGGCGGGATTACTCTACTCCGGCGAGGAATTACACGCGGCAGAGAGCAAAACAAAGGGCGATAGGGGCGGGAGAGGTCCCTTACCTCAAGGCGGGCTCCGGGGACTCCTCGGCGGCGGCAATGGCGCGACGGTGGCCCGGGGCAACGGTGGCGGACCTCCGCGGCTGCACGGGGAACGGCGGGTGAGCGCGGGCAGAGAGAAATAGGGAGGGGGAGAGAGAATTGGGGCGCGTCCCAGGTTGCGGGCGCCGGGGCAAAGCTCACCGTGGCAACGGACACGGCGGAGCTCCAACGGCGGCCGGGAAACGAGCTCGGGACGGCGGGGGTTATGGCGGCGGCGCTCTGCGTGCGCGCAGCGAGGGGGAAAGAGGGTCTACTGGAGCGCAAATGGGGGAGGGGGTGAGGGCGAGTGGGGTTCGGGGCTCAAGTGGCCAGGGCGGGTCAGTTCCGAGCTCCACGCGCGACGTGGGCGCGGGGAAGGCGGGCGCGCGCAGCTCGGCGGCGGTTATGCGGGGACGACGGGGCTGACAGCCCGGGTACGCGAGCAGAGAGAGAGGGGAGAGCGGAGGCGGGCGCGTGAGAGGCGGCTGCGCTGACGGGCGGGCCCGCCAGGGCAGAGAGAGCGGGGGGGGGGGGGGGAGGGAGAGGCGCGCGCGGGAATGGGCCGGTTGGGCCGAAAGGCCGAGGGGGCGGCGGGGTTGGGCCTCTTTCTCTTTTCTTTTTATTCTGAATTGTTTTTCCCTTTTCTTTTTACTTTCCCTATTTGATTCAAATTCAAACAAGCCACAAATTCAAACCAAACCTTCCAAGAATTATGCACCAAGCAAAAGTGAAATCTTGGGTTCAACATGATGCAACAATTCATACTCCCTTAGGGTTTAACATAATAAACTATAATTACAAATAAAATAAGCACTTATCTCCTATAGAAATGAGAAAGAAAAGAATGAGGAAGGATCAGAAAAGGAAGTAACACCTGAATTTGTGAATATGAGCAAAGAAATTTTATACCCCCAAATTCAGGGTGTTACACTTATCCTTTTCAAGGGCTTCGTTCCTTAGGTAAATGACATCCGCCCGAAGATTCCCAAGAGCTATTTGGCAGCTCTCATCTTCTGCTTCTTTTTGGGCTCTCAAAGCTTTACTTAGGATCAAACCCTAATAATAGAAATATATGAGAACACAGCAATAAAAAGAAAATCTATAAACATAACTTATTTTACAACAAAAATATATATACCTTCAAGCTATTATAAGCAAGGCTGTCTGCAAGTTCATCCTTCGACATTACAGATAGGCCAACCTCTAGCTTCAAGAATCCTATATTTTTTGCCATCTCCCGACAGACAGATATCTCCTTATTGTCCGGAAGACAGTATAGAAAGTCGTCTTCATCAGTGCCATTAAACACCAAGGATCCTGGGGGATACTTCAAATCCTTGGCATATTGCATAGCTTCGGCAATCTGCTCTTCTGATAGTTTTTCCCTACCGCGTGACGCACTATAAATTCCAATCCCTAAGTAAAAGCTCCAGCAGCAGGGGATTCAGACTTTTTGCTAGTTTTTGTAGCATCTGAAGGTCTTGCTTTGATATTCTTTTCAACAACCTCCATAGGCACTGTTTCTGCGGGAACTGAAGGCTCAGCTTTAGTTCTAGCCTGAGTCATGACAGCTTCGGCAGTTTCCTTCGCATTCTTTTCACCTATGTTAGGTACTTCTGTAGAAGCAGGAGTCAGTACCTTTGTCGATTCCATGACAGTGTCTAATACGCTGGCCATTCTTCTCCTTTTTGGAGTTACTGCAGGAATTTTTAACACCTTCGGTAGCTCCGTCTCTTGCGACGGGCTCAGAATCTTCGGTTGCTCTGCCGACTTCCTTGGTTCTGGTTTTTCGGACTTTTTCTCCTTAGTTTAGGCAGGTCGCTTCGGCACTTCGGCCGTCTCAGTTTTCTCCTGCTTTGTTATCACCATCGGTTTCGGCACTTCGGCCGATTCCCCCTTGGCTTCAGCAAGAGCGGGGTACTCTGGCTCAATAGCAGAAGAAGGCCCCTTAGAAAGCATCGACACTTTGGCCGTTTCAATGTACCTGGGTCGGTGTGTCAAAACTTTAACCTTTTTTCCCTTCGGCGTGATAGAAATAGCCGAAGCAGCAACCTTTCTCTTCTTTCCCTGCTTTCGCGAGGGATAACAATAGTCTGGGTACACGAAGCCAATAACATCAAAGACTCTGTTCAATCTCTTTTTGCCTCGCCCTCCGAAGGCCACTGTGAGGGCATCATCCTCGGCCCTCGTGTAAGCACCAAGCAACTCGTCACTAGTTGCCTCTATGCAGTCTAGCCAGTCATCGTTTGGCTCATCGAATTGATATCTGTATCTGAAGGTGTACTTCAGGTAAACTAAACCATTCTGGCTGGACTCAGAAGCAGCTTCGTTCGACATCTCCCAGCCATTTCCGAGAGGCCACACCCTGTAAGCAATGTGCTCCTGAACTAAGTCCCTAGTGCCAATATATGTGCAAACTGTGTTATACGCAGCTTGGCATGCTTCTACGTCGTTTCCAAGAGCAAGAGACGATCTTCTTATGCCGAAGCGAGACCAGATAGGGCATTGAATGATACCCTTAATATCTTCTCTTTCGACCAAGTAATTTTTCACATAAAACCACTCTTGCATCCAGGACCCTAGTCACCTCTTCCTAAACGTTGGAACTGGATAGCTCACACCGGAGCGAGGCACGAAGCAATAGCAACCAAAATTATTATGATATTGTTATTTGCCAGTGGCCTTCGTCTCGTATGATAGTTCGTGAATATTGCAAAAACATCTTCCATTTGGTTCTAACCCCTGGCTCCTCATGGCCTAAATAAAATCTTCATTCTGATAAAAGCCTTGGGGGTGATTTGGTGGAGGAATATTTCAAAAGTCTTCAAAACTTCAAATAACAGTTTATCTAAAGGGAACCGAAGCCCTGCTTTTCATGAAACTTTTTTAAATGACTACTTTGTCAGCTTCGGGCAAATGGGCACTACTATCTCCCCCAGCCCTCACAATAGAAATATCCCGGAAATACCTTCCCTTCATTGCATCAATTTGGCTTTGTTTGATGGTTGATTTTTTGAAGATAGTGTGACTTGGTCACCAGGGCCGATCTTTGGCACCTTTGTTTCCACTTCCTATGTCAAAATCCTCACTATCACTGGAATTTTCAGATATTCTAGCAAGTGTCTCGCGAGCAATCTTTTCTGCGTTGGTCTCTTCCATGGCTTTGTAAAACCTAGAAAGAGCTATGTCGTCAATCTTCTTCTCACCAGCCATCAAGTCTTGTTGGAATGCCGAGGCTCACAATTTAATCAAAACTCGGAGGAGCAAGAAAATTTAGAATGATGAACACAGTGCACGCAGCTAAAATGGTGTAGCAAATGCTATCAATGTGAGTCCCTATTTATATGCCAGCGCCTCACAAATTGGTGTGTCCTACATGTTAGTGACTTTCGCTATTCTAGCGAAGGGAAGGTGTTTTTTCGGACCTTCGGCTAAAGCTTTCGTTCACGTTGCAGTCTAAACTTATTATGAAGAAACAAATTAACACTGCGAGGGGCTACTGTTGGGGGCCTTCCTCTTCCGAAGGTCCTCAAAAGTGTGACTAACCATTTGTTTTCAGTATGATAGACTATTGTAGGAAGCTTCGGCTTTGGGATGAAATTTCTCTCTTGATAAAGGCGTGTGATAAGAATATACAACCCGAAGGTGACATGGATGGATGCCGAAGCTGTGACTCAAGAAGCTTCGGCTTGGATGGAAGACGAAACCGACCTAAGGGGGAAAAGACTACTCAATCCTTGATAACTTGTATTACAACTAAGAGTAAATGTTATGGGTATGAATGTAATCTTATCCGGGTTGCGTCCCGCGCCTATAAATAGATGAACCATAACATCGTATTGTTCACGCTGGATTGTAATCTCTCTCTCTCTCTCGCGCGTCATCTTTATATTCGTATCTTCTAGCGAACCGAAGGTACAATTGTATTATAAATATTATTAATGTTGATTCTGATATGTGGATATGAATATAAATAAATTGTGAGGATATAATCATTATCTTTCATTCTTTAGTGTTCTTTCACACTCTTATTCATATTTATATTCATATTTACATACTGAAATGATGAAGCTACGTCTTTCATGACCTTCGTCTGAAGCTCATTATATCCGAAAGGAAATAATGCTTCGAAGGATGAAGGTCTTTAACCATTAACAATCGTGTTGCCTTGTTCTTGTTCCGTAGCATTTGAGAACAAGTGAACAACACCAGTCTTCATATCCGAGAAGTTCGGCGATCCGAATCAATTAATACCCAGCTGGGGATCCCCAACCACTCGACATATGTAGCACATAACCCTTGCATATATCAACTCGCCAACGGGTTTCTCAAGACCAGAATGGGTCCCCGCCAACCAAGAGCTCAGTACCCCACCATCTAGCCTCTTGCCAGGTGGTATTGGTCCAGCCGAGGCTAAGCTTACCCATGATGAGGCATGTGGCTAGTTAAAGGGTCCTAGATCAGCAGGCCAACAATCATGCGGTCCTTAAGTGACACAGACAGGTGACATTTCCTGCTCAACGTCTGGTCTCACATTAAAATATTTCTGAAAACTTGGTACCTGTCAGAGGTATCCTTCTAAAATGATGAAGTCATCAAGGCCTTTGATACCTTCATCACTAGAGTCTCTTTTTCTTTGTAAAAACATGATTCATATATTAAAACATTTTGTTCCTTGTATAGAAGCATACTAAGCATATCTAGCTTTTCAAATCAGGTATCAAGGACAATAATCAATAATTCAAGGAAGTTATGCAGCAAAGGTTTAATCATTCAACACCTATTACCTAATGCAACATATAAGTGATAAAAGTTTAAAAACAACAAGGAGATGGCAAATGCACCGGGGCTTGCCTTGATGAGGAGGAGAGTCAGGCTCTTCTACTAGGATATTGCAGTTAGCAGCAAACCCTATCGGGACACCTTATGGAGGACCTTCAGAGACAACTTCAGTTGGAGCAGTTTCATACGTGGGAGCAGGCTCCTCTTCCACTTCCACTTCAAATTCTTCTTCTAGGTGCTCTACAAGTCAATTTCAAGTATATGAATTCTCATGTAATGATAGGCTATGCAACCTCTCACTTAGGGAGAGGTGGAAAGCTCACATACTCTCAACTAAGCATAAGATAATTACACTCATATTTCTAGGTAATATAGTCTTTGCCCAAAGGGATCAAATTAAGATTACTTTAGAGAATCAGAGAACTATATATATACTAAAGTTGATCAACTTGCTGCTTAGCATTTTGTATAACTTGGGTTTGACATAACCCTAGATTAGTATCAAAACTTAGGGTTTATAATATTTATACTTAACTAGTTTCTGGTTCTCTAGGTGAAACAAATCCAAACATGCTCAAATTTTTACTAGGAGCTATTCTAAGGGCATATCATCTTTCTACAAATTTTTTATGATTTTTGGACCTATGGTTTTATTTCTAAAATTCCTTAAAGCCTCCCAAGGGTACTTTTAAATAACTAGAAATTTACTTGATGCTGCAAAAATCTTAAAACTAATTTTATCAAAAGTTACATAATTTTTTGGACTCTACAAAATTGGTTTCACTATTTTATCATTTTCCTACATTTTCTAGTGTAATTTACTAGTTGGCAGGAAAAAGAAAAAGAAAAAGATTCAACAGTAGTGGGCCGAAACCAACGGGCTCGGCCCACGAACGTAGAGGAAACGACCCCTGCGCAGGTCGCCCGCGTCCGCGTTAAAGATTTGAGCTAAGACCCCTAGGTATTCGAATAACCAGTAAATAACACGAGGGACTATTTACGTGTCTCACTGACATTTGCGCAAAGACCCCTGGACTTTTGTTTCTTCACAGCTCTAGATCCTTGACGGAGCCACGTCAAACACGTGGCCGGACTCATGGTTTCCTGGCGACGACGACCCCTCCATGAGACAATAAGCACTCGGACACCAAGCGCGAGCCTACCCAAGCATATGCCCTCACTTAATTTGACTGGTCCAACCCTAATTGATGCTTGTTCATGGCCACGGTGACGCTAGAGCTCCGGTGAGCGCGTTCCGAACAACCAAACACGGCAGTGTTTAAATTGGAGCTAGGGCGAGTTTCACTGATTCACCAGAGGGCGGGTACATGCGTGAATTTGAACGGAGCGGGTATGGGAAAGTGGGTCGACGGGAGCGCGCTCTCAGACGTGTTCGACGGCGGCGAGGTAAGGTTCTCGATGCCCTATCGCGGTAATATTCAATCGGTTGGGCCGACAAGCTATGTTAACATTTAAAGATGCTAGAACATGGCACAGAGGGGAAAGGAACGAACCTGGGAACGGTTGGTCAAGGCCGGGTGCCTCACGGCGGCGTAAATGACCACTGAAATTTGTCAGCTCTTCTGGGTAATTGGAAGCGAAGAGTGGTGTGCTAGGCACATAACCAGAAGGCAGATCAGGGAGAGCCTTTAATTTATAGTATCTATGTAAGTGCTTCATGAATTTGGGATGAGAAGATCTCACGGCCGGAAGGGAGGTGAGTCTCTGGAGGGCAACTATCGTGGAGCTTGGTGAGGTAGGGCCCCTAGCGGTAAATGGGCTGTCCACAACGACCTATTGCGACGTGGTAACGTCTCCAAGCACGTGGCATCCTTGCGGCAAGTGGCAGACGCCGACGAGGACATTCCGGCCGGTTGCGAAGCAAGTGGTTACGGTGGCCAGCTCACAAACTTATTAGTAGTCACGATCTTTTCACTTGCTCGGTAATATCCGCGTTGATCCGTGCACGAATCTTCACTACGATCTCGAATCGTGGCGCCTGATCACCAGCGGCGAGGTACACTGCACCGGAATCTTCTTCAGTGTACTGTACCATGGCAATGTTCATTCAGCGTGCCTGACAGAGCCATTTGAGAGTCATTTCTCTTCGACTTTCGTTCAACAACCTACCAAGCCAACCATAGAAAATTTGTTGTCCATCATGTCAGCTTTAACTTTGTTATATGGTTCTTGTTCATACCTCCACTCAATCAAGCACAATTCAGCTCTCAAGATGGTCTAATGCCACTATCAGTCTAACCTTCAGGCCAACCCCTGACTGATAGCCCAACTTCCAAGCCATTTTGCTACAATTTTTGTACAACTCTAGGGCTCACTCCCTTAATCAAACCAGGACTAATTTAATAGCTCTACAAATTTGTTGTAGTGCCCCATGGAAAAATCCCCATGGATCAAGAGATACAGGGATCAAAAATCAGCACAATATCACTGTTTTTTGAGTTAAGCATTTGGCTGCCTTTGGGACCTTTTTGCAATTTACTCCAATTTGTTCCATAAAACATGGAAATCTCCAAATATAAAATTTCCCTAGTTTTTGGTACTCTACCACTCTGATATATGCACTTTTGTCCAAAAGTGCATAAAAATTGGAGTCACCTCATAAGACACTAATTAGTGTTTCTAGGGTCCTTATTAGGGTTTGAGTGTTCTAGGGTTTATGTACCACTCCAACACTCTATGTTTAGTCTCTTTTGAACATCTTCACTAACCTTTGAGTTCATAATCAAATTGCTATCTCACACACCCACATGCTTCTAGTTCTTGGGTAAGCACCCTACCCTAGGGTTAAGGATCAAGTCAAGGCATGACATCACAACTTGTTTTGAAATTTTTACCTAGTGGATGCACTCTAGGTGTATCATACATAATGAAATGCCAGTGCAAATGATGTCATGCCAAATTTTTAGTTCTGGTAACACCAGAGGTGTTACATCAGATGTCAACCTTGAACCATACTTAGCCTACTCGGAATATCCCATAAATGTTTTGGATCAAAAGGATCGGGTTACTCGAAGAAAGGTGATCAAGTTTTACAAGGTACAGTGGAATCAACATTCAGAAGATGAAGCCACGTGGGAGTCGAAAGACTATCTAATGGAGAAGTTTCCTGAGTTTCTAGTCACTTGTAAACCGTAGGTTTTGAGTAAATTATCTTTGATGTAAACCAACAGGGGCACACCCCCTGCCATGTAAGAGTAAATGTAAGATAAGTTGGTGACTCATTTTCTTTTCCATTACTTGGCCTAGAATTTTAATCATGGGACGAGATTCCTTTTTAGGGGGAAAGGATGTAACACCCCTGGTGTTACGAGAACTAAAAATTTGGCATGTCATCATATGCACTTGCATTAACTTGCTTCATACACCTATAATGCATTCACTAGGGTAACAAATTTGCAAAAGGGTGAGGTTGTGTCGTTTCGAAGAGAGCAAGAGAAAGTTAGAAACCTTGTTTTAAATCTAGTACAAGCAAACAACTTAAACCAATGGCAATTTGGACATGAGCTCTATACACCAAAGTTGGGTTTGAGCTTAAGGGTAACCTTGTTTTAGTAGGATGCAATAAATTGATGAAATACTTGAAGCAGATCAATTCCAATTTCAACTCTAAACTATCTCAAAAGTGGATTTTAAGATCTTGCTATGTTTTGCTAAAAGTTCATATATCAAAGTTGTGGAGCTTGGAAAAGTGAACAATTTTCATATTTGGAGCTCTACAAGTGGTGTGGGAGAATTTGAAGTAATTTGCAGAAGTTCAGATTTGGATCAGTTTGGAATCAGCCCAAAACAGTTTGGTTTACCTGTAAGTTGCTATTTTTTTGTATTGTTGTAACTTTTAATCCATGAGTATTTTGAAAAAGGTAGCTATAGAAAACTTGCAGAGACACTATAAAGGAGCAGCTTTTATGAACTGTTGCAGCCCTAAAACCATATGGAACTAGGAGAAAAAGCGGTCCAAACAGGAGCTGACAGAAATTGTGGATTTCAGACTTTGTGCAATAACCTGAAACTGAATTTTAGTGTTATGAGTGCTGTTTTGGAGCTTAATTGTGGTTAATCCATAAAGATTTGGGTTGTGGTTTATATAGAAGAATTGAAGACCATATATTGGTAAACCAATCTCCTTAAGTTGGTTTGGCTTGGCGATTATGGAAAATAGAGTGAAAGCTGCCCAAAATGGACTGTCAGTTTGCACTGACTGAATTTTTGTTCAGATGAGCTGAAAAGTGGATTGAAGTAGATTGCTCAGTTTGGAGCTCTCCTGTGACCATTTCATGAGGTTTTGGGCTACTAGTTGTATAGCAAAGTCAAAGACCAGATGAAGGTGAACAAGTTTCATCAGGGCAATATGTGCTGAAATTTTCTGTGTCAGGTGTTGCGTTCAGTTCTTTTTCAGTTAGCTGAAATTGAGCTTTTGTTTTCCACCTCAAGTTTGGTGCTCTATAACTTGAGATCTGTTTAGGGTTAGCTAGTAGCTGTTGTAACAAAGATGGAGAGAGATTATAGAGGAACCATTCCTAGTAAGGAAATACATTTAGCCCTCATATGGAATTGTGAGAAAATAGTGTTATAAAACCCTCTGTTAGACTTGGAGTGGGCTGTTTCAGCTAACTGAAAACCTGTTCAAGGTGTTGTTTAGCCAAGTTTGGAGCTCTCTAGCATTTGGTCCATGGGGCTTTGAGCCATACTCTATGTAGCAAAGAAAAAGACCATAGTATAGTGAGTAAGTTTCTTTCAGTAAGGGTAACTTGGTGTTGCATAGAACTGGGAGTAACATGTGCCCAAATCTTCTCTGTCAGCTGAGCTATGAGTGTAACCGACATAGAAGAATACAATGAAGTGGGGGCAGCGTTGAGGTACAATAACTCCTACCCTGAATGTTTTCAACCATGGGTTGCTATACCAAGTTGGTAAAGCTATGATTGGGGAATAAGTCTTGTTAAAGGAGATTGGTTTGTTGTTATGCGAAACTGCAAAATAAAAGGGGCTAAGAATGGAGGGTGTAGTGCAACTGTGGTGGCTGATTTAGTAAACTAGTGCCTAGATTGGAGTAACTGAAGAATATCACCTCGTCCCTGCTGGCTGCCCTAGTATGTTTGAGTTGGTGTATGGATGTGGTGCATAGCCAAGGTCTAGAGACTTCAGCTCTTGCTCAAAATATCCAAGCTTTGGGGAGGTCTTGAATTATCTGTGGTAGACTATTATATGTGTGGTCCATGCTCATTTCTTTTTATCAAGTTCAATGTACTACTAAATTCTATTGTGTAGTATGGAGATATGGATGAGGTGCATAACTTGAGTGCTAGAGGCTTCTCCCCACTGAATTATCTAGTCTTGGTTGTTTTGGTGTTGGGTGTGTCCTCTACAGCCGGTCAATAGAGACCGAATTGGGCTTAACCCAACTATCGTTCCTTTAATTGGGCCCTTGATTAGGAGGGCCCACGCTAACCTCGGTTGGAGCCCCCAGACACATGACGCTATATATAGGACTAAGGGGTCACAGGAAAGACTAACGCTAGTACCTCGCCCCAAAACCCTAGTCCCCAGAGGCCCCCATCGCCTAGGCGTCAAAGTGTCTGAAAACGCGACAACCTACAGTGGCTCGAATCTCGATGTCTGCTGCTTCTCTGTAGGGCGACGGTATGAAGATAGCAACAGCAACAACAAGGTGTGTTTCCCAATTCCTCTCAATAGATCAGATCTACTCGTCATCGAGGTTTCACTTCCAATTATGGATTGGTATTCTAGGGACTTAGAATCGATCCTATGCACCTTAGAGAATCTAACAATGGTATCAGAACCAAGTTATTATTTGTTTTTCTATGCATTATTGTTTATTATGAAGCCTACGTGGATTAATTCTCTTTGAGTGCATAGAAATTCAGATTTTTTGTGGTGATTGAATATTTTGACCAACGTCGAATATTGTTGCCACATTTTATACAAGAATTAAGTTTTCTAGATCATCCAACGATGGTTTAGAATTTTAGAACAAGAAATTTTGTAGATCAGACATGGTTATTATTTGACCAACGTCGAATATTTAATTCATGCAAGTTCTATGTTTCAGTATTTACTTCAGATGTCCTGAATATTTTCTGTTTTACTTTGCAAAAGTGCACATATTGGCCTACTAGTTGGTCAGATAAGGTAGATTAAACCACTATGTGGTATTTATTGTCACTTATGGCGGGAAAAGATTGAAATGATAACTATAGTGGATGAAATAGATTCCTCACTGTGGTTTGAGAAACCCACTAAGCCTACAGTAGGCTCACCTTAGGATGACCTTAAGATGGCGCAGTACAGCATCTATAAGGTCAACTAGAAAAGATCCAAGTGTAATGTACTTGATCACAATAAGAGTCTCATCCAGGATCCTATTGAGGGTGCTATTCCAGAATATGAGACATTTCATGATTAGTAAAACACCTGTCTAAATGGACAAGTGTTATATAGATCAACTCACGACACAGTGTGTCTAGAAGGAGGAAAGTTTGATAAGTCAAATAAGTGATTCTATCAATCTTCCCAAACTAAGAATCCTCAAACAGAAAAGACCTCTAAGAAAGGTTCAAGAATAAGATCAAACATGATCACAATGTTTTCTATATGCAATAATCAGACTGTTTCTCAGATCCCCCTGAGACCTGCCTCTATTGCAAGAAGACAGGGCATACAATAGAAAGTGTCCAGAATTCCTGCAATAGATGCTATAGAATGCAATTCCGTACAAACCTAAGGCTCCCAAAGGGCTGAAAACAGTTACAGTGGTTAACAGAAAGCAAGCAGACACTTAACTTCAATTTCGTGATTAGACAATCAGCACATCGACTATCACTTCGGTGACAGCGAATGTGTGTTATTCAGTTTTGATAATAAAGATGTTGGTCTCGCCATCTGACGAGACATGCTTTATGAAAGGGAATTAGGCTTACACCTAGTTCCTAAATAATTTTGGTGGTTGAATTGCCCAACACAAATAATTGGACTAACTAGTTTGCTCTAGTGCATAAGTTATACAGGTGCCAAAGGTTCACAACAAGCCAATTAAAAAGACTAAAGTTGGGTTCAAAGAAGAGAGCAAGGGATAACCGAAGGCACCTCTGGTCTAGGGCACCGGACTGTCCGGTGTACACCGGACAGTGTCCGGTGCACCAGAGGACTTCAACTCAAACTTGCCACCTTCGGGAATTTCCGGAGGCGCTCCGCTATAATTCACCGGACTGTCCGGTGTACACCGGACAGTGTCCGGTGCTCCAAGGAAGAGCGTCCTCAGGAACTCGCCAGCTTCGGGAAACTGCATCGGCTGCTCCGCTATAATTCACCGGACATGTCCGGTGTACACCGGACTGTCCGGTGTAACAGCAGGGCAACGGCTATTTCGGCGCCAACGGCTACCTGCAGCGCATTTATTGTGCGCCAGCGCGCGCAGAAGTCAGGCACGCCCATACTGGCGCACCGGACACTCTACAGTACATGTCCGGTGCGCCACCGGACATCGAGGCGGGCCCAGAAGACAGAGCTCCAACGGTCGAATCCCAATGTCTTTGGTGACGTGGCTGGCGCACCGGACATGTCCGGTGTACACCGGACTGTCCGGTGCACCATACGACAGTCAGCTCCACCAAACGGCTAGTTTGGTGGTTGGAGCTATAAATACCCCCAACCACCCTCCATTCATTGCATCCAAGTTTTCCACTTCTCAACCACTTACAAGAGCTAGGCATTCAATTCTAGACACACCAAAGAGATCAAATCCTCTCCAACTCCACTCAAGGCTTTAGTGATTAGCGAGAGAGATTTGCCGTGTTCTTTTGAGCTCTTGCGCTTGGATTGCTTCTTTTCTTTCTCACTTGTTCTTGTGATCAAAACTCTATTGTAATCAAAGCAAGAGGCACCAATTGTGTGGTGGCCCTTGCGGGGAAGTTTTGTTTCCGGTTTTGATTTGAGAAGAGAAGCTTACTCGGTCCGAGGGATCGTTTGAGAGAGGGAAAGGGTTGAAAGAGACCCGGTCTTTGTGACCACCTCAACGGGGAGTAGGTTTGCGAGAACCGAACCTCGGTAAAACAAATCCTTGTTTCTCACCGCTTTACTTGCTTGCGATTTGTTTTACGCCCTCTTGCGGACTCGTTTATATTTCTAACGCTAACCCGGTTTGTAGTTGTGTTTATATTTGTAAATTTCAGTTTCGCCCTATTCACCCCCCCCCCTCTAGGCGACTATCAATTGGTATCGGAGCCAAGTGCTTCATTAGAGCCTAACCGCTCGAAGTGATGTCAGGAGATCACGCCAAGAAGGAGATGGAGACCGGCGAAAAGCCCACTACAAGCCACGGGAGCACTTCATCCGAAAAGTCCCGCACCAAGAGGAAGGAGAAGAAGGACTCCTCCAAAGGGAAGGAGAAGAGATCTTCTTCACACCACAAAGAGAAGAAGGAGAAATCCTCTTCCCACAAACCGCATCGGAGTGGGGACAAGAAAAAGAGGATGAGGAAGGTGGTCTACTACGAGACCGATTCTTCATCGGCATCCACCTCCGGCTCCGACGCGGCATCCGTCACTTCAAAACGCCAAGAGCGTAAGAAGTATAGTAAGATCCCCCTACGCTACCCTCGCATTTCTAAACATGCACCTTTACTTTTCGTCCCATTAGGCAAACCACCAACTTTTGATGGTGAAGATTACGCTAGGTGGAGTGATTTAATGCGATTTCATCTAACGTCGCTCCACAAAAGTATATGGGATGTTGTTGAGTTTGTTGCACAGGTACCATCCGTAGAGGATGAAAACTATGATGAGGATGAAGTAGCCCAAATCGAGCACTTCAACTCCTAAGCCACAACCATACTCCTCGCCTCTCTAAGTAGAGAGGAATATAACAAGGTGCAAGGGTTGAAGAATGCGAAGGAGATTTGGGATCTACTCAAGACCGCACACGAGGGTGATGAACTCACCAAGATCACCAAGCGGGAAACGATCGAGGGGGAGCTCGGTCGCTTCCGTCTTCGCCAAGGGGAGGAGCCACAAGATATGTACAACCGGCTCAAAACTTTGGTGAACCAAGTGCGCAACCTCGGGAGCAAAAAGTGGGATGACCACGAGGTGGTTAAGGTTATTCTAAGATCTCTTACTTTCCTTAACCCTACTCAAGTTCAATTAATTCGTGGCAACCCAAGATATACATTAATGACTCCCGAGGAAGTTATCGGGAATTTTGTGAGCTTTGAATGTATGATCAAGGGCTCAAAGAAGATCAATGAGCTTGATGATCCCTCCACATCCGAAGCACAACCAGTGGCATTCAAGGCGACGGAGGAGAAGAAGGAGGAGTCTACACCAAGTAGACAACCAATCGACGCTTCAAAGCTCGACAACGAGGAGATGGCTTTAATCATCAAAAGCTTTCGCCAAATCCTCAAGCAACGGAAGGGGAAGGATTACAAATCCCGTTCCAAGAAAGTTTGCTACAAGTGTGGTAAGCCCGGTCACTTTATTGCTAAATGTCCATTATCAAGTGACAGTGACAGGGATAACGACAAGAAGGGCAAGAGGAGAGAAAAGAAGAGGTACCACAAGAAGAGGGGCGGCGATGCCCACGTGTGCCGCGAGTGGGACTCCGACGAGAGATCCACCGACTCCTCCGACGACGAGGACGCCGCCAACATCGCCGTCACCAAGGGACTCCTTTTGCCCAACGTCGGCCACAAGTGCCTCATGGCAAAGGACGGCAAGAGGAAAAAGGTTAAATCCAAATCATCCACTAAATATGAGTCTTCTAGTGATGATAATGCTAGTGATGAGGAGGATAACTTGCGTACCCTTTTTGCCAACCTTAACATGGAACAAAAGGAAAAATTAAATGAATTAATTAGTGCTATCCATGAAAAGGATGACCTCTTGGATTCACAAGAGGACTTCCTAATCAAGGAAAATAAGAAACATGTTAAGGTTAAAAATGCTTATGCTCTAGAGGTAGAAAAATGTGAAAAATTAACTAGTGATCTAAGCACATGCCATGACACTATTGCCAACCTTAGATATGAAAATGCTAATTTGATAGCTAAGGTTGATTCTCATGTTTGTAATGTTTCAACTTCCAATTCTAGAGATGATAATGTTGATTTACTTGCTAGGATTGATGAGTTGAATGTTTCTCTTGCTAGCCTTAGAATTGAGAATGAAAAATTGCTTACTAAGGCTAAAGATTTTGATGTTTGCAATGCTACTATTTCCGACCTTAGAACTAAGAATGATATATTGCATGCTAAGGTTGTAGAATTAAAATCTTGCAAAACCTCTACATCTACCGTTGAGCACACTTCCATTTGTACTAGATGTAGAGATGTTGATGTTAATGCTATTCATGATCACATGGCTTTAATTAAACAACAAAATGATCATATAGCAAAATTAGATGCTAAAATTGCCGAGCATAACTTAGAGAATGAAAAATTTAAACTTGCTCGTAGTATGCTTTATAATGGGAGATGCCCTGGCATCAAGGATGGCATTGGCTTCCAAAGGGGAGACAATGTCAAACTTAATGCCCCTCCTAAAAGATTGTCTAATTTTGTTAAGGGCAAGGCTCCCATGCCTCAGGATAACGAGGGTTACATTTTGTACCCTGCCGGTTATCCCGAGAGCAAGATTAGGAGAATTCACTCTAGGAAGTCTCACTCTGGCCCAAATCATGCTTTTATGTATAAGGGTGAGACATCTAGTTCTAGGCAACCAACCCGTGCTAAGTTGCCTAAGAAGAGAACTCCTAATGCATCAAATGATCATGACATTTCATTCAAAACTTTTAATGCATCATATGTTTTGACTAACAAATCCGGCAAGGTCGTTGCCAAGTATGTTGGGGGCAAACACAAGAGCTCAAAAACTTGTGTTTGGGTTCCCAAAGTTCTTGTTTCTAATGCCAAAGGACCCAAAACCGTTTGGGTACCTAAAGTCAAGAACTAAACTTGTTTTGTAGGTTTATGCATCCGGGGGCTCAAGTTGGATCATCGATAGCGGGTGCACAAACCACATGACAGGGGAGAAGAAGATGTTCTCCTCCTATGAGAAAAATCAAGATCCCCAACGAGCTATCACATTCAGGGATGGAAACCAAGGTTTGGTCAAAGGATTGGGTAAAATTGCTATATCTCCTGACCATTCTATTTCCAATGTTTTCTCGTAGACTCATTAGATTACAATTTGCTTTCTGTATCTCAATTATGCAAAATGGGCTACAACTGTCTCTTTACTGATATAGGTGTCACTGTCTTTAGAAGAAGTGATGATTCAATAGCATTTAAGGGTGTGTTAGAGGGTCAGCTATACTTAGTAAATTTTGATAGAGCTGAACTCGACACATGCTTAATTGCTAAGACTAACATGGGTTGGCTCTGGCATCGCCGACTAGCCCATGTTGGGATGAAGAATCTTCATAAGCTTCTAAAGGGAGAACACATTTTAGGACTAACAAATGTTCATTTTGAGAAAGACAGGGTTTGTAGCGCATGCCAGGCAGGAAAGCAAGTTGGAGCCCATCATCCACACAAGAACATCATGACGACCGACAGGCCGCTTGAGCTACTCCACATGGATCTATTCGGCCCGATTGCTTACATAAGCATCGGCGGGAGTAAGAATTGTCTTGTAATAGTGGATGATTATTCTCGCTTCACTTGGGTATTCTTTTTGCAGGAAAAATCTCAAACCCAAGAGACCTTAAAGGGATTCTTGAGACGGGCTCAAAATGAGTTCAGCTTAAGGATCAAGAAAATTAGAAGCGACAACGGGACGGAGTTCAAGAACTCTCAAATCGAAGGCTTCCTTGAGGAGGAGGGCATCAAGCATGAGTTCTCTTCTCCCTACACGCCACAACAAAATGGTGTAGTGGAGAGGAAGAATCGAACTCTATTAGACATGGCAAGGACCATGCTTGATGAGTACAAGACTTCAGATCGGTTTTGGGCCGAGGCGATCAACACCGCCTGCTACGCCATCAACCAGTTATATCTACACCGAATCCTCAAGAAGACATCTTATGAACTCCTAACCGGTAAAAAGCCCAATATTTCATATTTTAGAGTCTTTGGTAGCAAATGTTTTATTCTTGTTAAAAGAGGTAGAAAATCTAAATTTGCTCCTAAGACTGTAGAAGGCTTTTTACTAGGATATGATTCAAACACAAGGGCATATAGAGTCTTTAACAAGTCCACTGGACAAGTTGAAGTTTCTTGTGACGTTGTGTTTGATGAGACTAACGGCTCTCAAGTAGAGCAAGTTGATCTTGATGAGATAGGTAATGAAGAGGCTCCATGCATCGCGCTAAGGAACATGTCCATTGGGGATGTGTGTCCTAAGGAATCTGAAGAGCCTCCAAATGCACAAGATCAACCATCCTCCTCCACGCAAGCATCTCCACCAACTCAAAATAAGGATGAGGCTCAAAATGATGAAGAAGATCAAAGAGATGAGCCACCTCAAGATGACGGCAATAATCAAGGGGGAGATGCAAATGATCAAGACAAGGAGGATGAAGAACCAAGGCCGCCACACCCAAGAGTCCACCAAGCAATCCAACGAGATCACCCCGTCGACACCATCCTCGGCGACATTCATAAGGGGGTAACTACTAGATCTCGTGTTGCACATTCTTGTGAGCATTACTCTTTTGTTTCCTCTATTGAGCCACATAGGGTAGAGGAAGCACTCCAAGATTCGGATTGGGTGATGGCGATGCAAGAGGAGCTCAACAACTTCACTAGGAATGAGGTATGGCATTTAGTTCCACGTCCTAATCAAAATGTTGTAGGAACCAAATGGGTCTTCCGCAACAAGCAAGACGAGCATGGTGTGGTGACAAGGAACAAAGCTCGACTTGTGGCCAAGGGATACTCCCAAGTCGAAGGTTTGGATTTCGGTGAAACCTATGCACCCGTAGCTAGGCTTGAGTCAATTCGTATATTATTGGCCTATGCTACTTACCATGGCTTTAAGCTTTATCAAATGGACGTGAAAAGTGCCTTCCTCAATGGACCAATCAAGGAAGAGGTCTATGTTGAGCAACCTCCCGGCTTTGAAGATAGTGAGTACCCTAACCATGTCTATAAACTCTCTAAGGCGCTTTATGGGCTCAAGCAAGCCCCAAGAGCATGGTATGAATGCCTTAGAGATTTCCTTATCACTAATGGCTTCAAAGTCGGAAAGGCCGATCCTACTTTATTCACTAAAACTCTTGAAAATGACTTGTTCGTATGCCAAATTTATGATGATGATATTATATTTGGGTCTACTAACGAGTCTACATGTGAAGAATTTAGTAGGATCATGACACAAAAGTTCGAGATGTCTATGATGGGGAAGTTGAAGTACTTCTTGGGATTTCAAGTAAAGCAACTCCAAGAGGGCACCTTCATTAGCCAAACGAAGTATACTCAAGACATTCTAACCAAGTTTGGAATGAAGGATGCTAAGCCCATCAAGACACCCATGGGAACCAATGGGCATCTCGACCTCGACACGGGAGGTAAATCCGTCGATCAAAAGGTATACCGGTCGATGATAGGTTCTTTACTCTATTTATGTGCATCTTGACCGGACATTATGCTTTCCGTTTGCATGTGTGCAAGATTCCAATCCGACCCTAAGGAATCTCACCTTACGGCCGTAAAATGAATCTTGAGATATTTGGCTTATACTCCTAAGTTTGGGCTTTGGTACCCTCGGGGATCCACATTTGATTTGATTGGTTATTCGGATGCCGATTGGGCGGGGTGTAAGATTAATAGAAAGAGCACATCGGGGACTTGCCAGTTCTTGGGAAGGTCCTTGGTGTCTTGGGCTTCAAAGAAGCAAAATTCGGTCGCTCTTTCTACCGCCGAAGCCGAGTACATTGCCGCAGGCCATTGTTGCGCGCAATTGCTTTGGATGAGGCAAACCCTGCGGGACTATGGTTACAAATTAACCAAAGTTCCTCTGCTATGTGATAATGAGAGTGCAATCAAGATGGCGGATAATCCCGTCGAGCATAGCCGCACTAAACACATAGCCATTCGGTATCATTTTCTTAGGGATCACCAACAAAAGGGAGATATCGAGATTTCTTACATTAACACTAAAGATCAATTAGCCGATATCTTTACCAAGCCTCTTGATGAACAAACTTTTAACAAACTTAGGCATGAGCTCAATATTCTTGATTCGCGCAATTTCTTTTGCTAATTTGCACACATAGCTCTTTTATATACCTTTGATCATGTCTCTTTCATATGCTTTGACTAATATGTTTTCAAGTCAATTTCAAACCAAGTCATAGGTATATTGAAAGGGAATTGGAGTCTTCGGCGAAGACAAAGGCTTCCACTCCGTCACTCAACTTCCGCCATCACTCCAAGCATCTCTCCATCTTTTTGGGGAGAGTTCAAAGCAAAAGGACTTCGTCTTTGGTATAATCTTCACTCATTTATTTATCACCAAAGAGTAAGAAAGTACTTTTAGGGCTCTCATGATTCCGTTTTTGGCGATTCATGCCAAAGGGAGAGAGAGTATGAGCCCAAAGCAAAAGGACCGCACCACCACACCTAATTTTAAAATTGGAGATTTTTGATTAATAAATTTCAAATTGGTATCTTATTGTGTTCAAAAGGGGGAGAAGTAGTATTTCAAAAATGATATATCAAAACTTTCTTGAACACTAAGAGGAGGATTTCATTTAGGGGGAGTTTTGTTTAGTCAAAGGAAAAGCATTTAAAACAGGGGGAGAAAATTTCAAATCTTAAAAATGCTTCGTAAAATCTTATTCATTTACCTTTGACTATTTGCAAAAGAACTTTGAAAAGGATTTACAAAAAGAATTTGTAAAAACAAAATCTGTGGTGCAAGCGTGGTCCAAAATGTTAAAAATGAAGAAACAATCCATGCATATCTTGTAAGTATTTATATTGGCTCAATTCCAAGCAACCTTTGTACTTACATTATGCAAACTAGTTCAATTATGCACGTCTATATTTGCTTTGGTTTGTGTTGGCATCAATCACCAAAAAGGGGGAGACTGAAAGGGAATTAGGCTTACACCTAGTTCCTAAATAATTTTGGTGGTTGAATTGCCCAACACAAATAATTGGACTAACTAGTTTGCTCTAGTGCATAAGTTATACAGGTGCCAAAGGTTCACAACAAGCCAATTAAAAAGACTAAAGTTGGGTTCAAAGAAGAGAGCAAGGGATAACCGAAGGCACCTCTGGTCTAGGGCACCGGACTGTCCGGTGTACACCGGACAGTGTCCGGTGCACCAGAGGGCTTCAACTCAAACTTGCCACCTTCGGGAATTTCCGGAGGCGCTCCGCTATAATTCACCGGACTGTCCGGTGCTCCAAGGAAGAGCGTCCTCAGGAACTCGCCAGCTTCGGGAAACTGCATCGGCTGCTCCGCTATAATTCACCGGACATGTCCGGTGTACACCGGACTGTCCGGTGTAACAGCAGGGCAACGACTATTTCGGCGCCAACGGCTACATGCAGCGCATTTATTGCGCGCCAGCGCGCGCAGAAGTCAGGCACGCCCATACTGGCGCACCAGACACTCTACAGTACATGTCCGGTGCGCCACCGGACATCGAGGCGGGCCCAGAAGACAGAGCTCCAACGGTCGAATCCCAACGGCTTTGGTGACGTGGCTGGCGCACCGGACATGTCCGGTGTACACCGGACTGTCCGGTGCACCATACGACAGTGAGCTCCACCAAACGGCTAGTTTGGTGGTTGGGGCTATAAATACCCCCAACCACCCTCCATTCATTGCATCCAAGTTTTCCACTTCTCAACCACTTACAAGAGTTAGGCATTCAATTCTAGACACACCAAAGAGATCAAATCCTCTCCAACTCCACTCAAGGCTTTAGTGATTAGCGAGAGAGATTTGTCGTGTTCTTTTGAGCTCTTGCGCTTGGATTGCTTCTTTTCTTTCTCACTTGTTCTTGTGATCAAAACTCTATTGTAATCAAAGCAAGAGGCACCAATTGTGTGGTGGCCCTTGCGGGGAAGTTTTGTTCCCGGTTTTGATTTGAGAAGAGAAGCTCACTCGGTTCGAGGGATCGTTTGAGAGAGGGAAAGGGTTGAAAGAGACCCGGTCTTTGTGACCACCTCAACGGGGAGTAGGTTTGCGAGAACCGAACCTCGGTAAAACAAATCCTTGTTTCTCACCGCTTTACTTGCTTGCGATTTGTTTTACGCCCTCTTGCGGACTCGTTTATATTTCTAACGCTAACCCGGTTTGTAGTTGTGTTTGTATTTGTAAATTTCAGTTTCGCCCTATTCACCCCCCCCTCTAGGCGACTATCACTTTATTTATCTTCACACAGTGGTGCTAGATACACCAGAAAACAAACTAGCCAACATTGGCAGGAGTAAGAAAACAATGTGATGGAGAAACCTCGTCAAAACTATGGCACTATCGTTTAGGCCATATTTCAAGGGGGAGAAAAGAAGTCTCGTTAAGGGACAGATTCTCCATCACATAGACTTCACAGACTTAGAGCAATGCAAAGATTGCATGCACAGTACGTGAGTGTTAGAAATTATTCATATAGATATATGTGGTCCTTTTCCAGTTAGGACAGTAGATGGGTTTGACTTGTTCATAACCTTCACAGATGACTACTCTCGCTACAATTATATTTACCCTTTTTAAGGGAGAGATCATAAGATTTAGACAAGTTTAAATAGTTCAAGGCTGATGTAGAAAAACAACACGATTTGAACACAAAGATTGTCATATCAAATCGTGTGGGGGAGTACTGTGGGCACCATAATGAGTATGGACAGGTCCCAGGATCCTTTCACGAGGTTCCTAAGTGAAAACAGTATTGTAGCTCAGTATTCAACACCTGGTGAACCGCAACAAAATGTGGTTGCCTAAAGGCGTAAGAAGAACACTGATGGACATGGTAATGAGTATGCTTAGTTACTCTAACTCTCCATTGGGTTTATGGATGGAGGCTTTAAAAACCACTATGCAAATACTCAACAAAGTTCCTAGCAAATCAGTGGCTAAAACTCCATATGAGTTGTGAACTGACAGAAAGCTCACGCTCAACTACTTCCACATATGGGGTTGTTCAGCAGAAGCTAGAATATTTAATCCTAGGCAGGAGAAACTAGATGAGAGAACCACTAGCTGCCATTTTATTGGCTATCCTGAGAGATCGAAGGGTTACAGATTCTATTGCCTAGGCAGACAAACCAAGTTTATAGAAACCAGACATGTCATTTTCCTAGAAGATGACATGATCAAGGGGAGTAAGGTACTCAGAGAGGTTGACCTTCAGGAAAAGAGGACGTATGTCCCGATTCCGATGGTTGAAGAACCATACTTCTCAATACCCGCTGTGGTTCCACCAACGATTGTAACGACTCGAGGTGAAACCCCTGCTGCAAATATTGTATCACCAAGTGCAACTACTACAGAGCGAGTCACTTCACCTTCTACACAATCTGGCTCTTCTAAGTCAGTTGCACAGGAGGGTTCACATGACAGTAGTAGTGTCACGCCAAGTGATGCACCAATGCAGGAGCCCCAAAACGAACCAGAACTAGAAACAAGTTTATGAAGGTCTCGAAGGTCTAGACGATCTGCGATTCCTGATGATTATGGAGTTTACACAAGTGTAGACATAGAAAGCGATGAGATTTATATGTGTGAGGACATCGATGCAGAAGGTGATCCCACTACATATGAAACAACTATGAGAAGCGCAAATTAGTGGGGCTAGAAGACTAAGCGTGACTCCAAAGGGAATATAGAAAGATACAAGGACCTGTGGCCAAGACATTCACATAGTGAGAAGGCATTGACTACCATGAAACCTTCTCACTTGTCCTAACAAAAGTTTGGTTTCGAGGAAAACGAGGAAGACAATTGCATTTATGCAAAGTCTAAGGAAAAAGAAAGCATATCTTCCTTGTTCTGTATGTCGATGACATATTTTTAGCTAGTAGTGATAAAGATCTACTGGTGGAAACAGAAAGTTTTCATTCCTCGAACTTCGATATAAAAAGACATAGGAGAAGCCTCTTATGTTTTAAAATAGAATTTCACAGAGATAGAAATAATGAAGTATTAGAACTCTCACAGAAGTCATACATAGAAAGGTACTAAAGAAGTACAATATGCATCAGTGTAAGGCCACGTCTGTGCCAATAGTCAAGGGTGATAAGTTTGGGAATCATCAGTGTCCCCAGATTCAGTGTCAGAAAGATCAGATAAAGTTAGTACAATATGCTTCTACTATCAGAAGCATTTTGTATGCTCAAATATATATTCGCCCTGACTTAGAATTTACTACCGGGATGCTTGGGAGATATCAGATCAACCCAAGCATAGAACACTGTTAAGCAGTTAAGAAGGCTCTAATGTGCCTCCAAGGTACGAAAATGGCCTCATGCTAACAAACAGAAGATCTAGTTCCCTACTTCGAGGTATAAATTTACTATATTCGGGGGAGTTATTTCTTATAAAAGTTGCAAACAGACAGCGAGAGCATCGTCGACAATGCACGCTGAGTTTGTAACCATGCATGAGGCAAATGGGCAGGCAATAAAGATAAAGAAATTTGTACCCGGATCAAGAGTGGTTGATAGCATAGAGCGACCACTGAGAATTTACTACGATAATGAACCAGCGGTACTGTACTCCTATAACAGCAAGTCATGTGGCGTTGCCAAGTTCATTGACTTTTAGTATTATGTTGTTAAGGAGTAGATTCAGGATCAAATCATAAAAGATGAGTGTAACAGAAGATAGCAGATGCTAGCAGATCCGCTCACAAAAGGTCTTCCACCCAGCGTGTTTAGTAAGCACGCAGCCGGCATGGGTTTAAGGGAGTACCTATGATCTTGAATCAAAGGGGCTACAGATTGCAACCAAATGAAGTCTCTTTTCATTCTAAAGCAGGCGAGCATGTTGTAGTCAATGAGTGCGATGATACTTAATCGGTCATTGTCACACATTGGTCTCTATGTGTAAACTTGTCGAGGGATGGAATCCAGAAAAGTTGAGTATAAGGAATGTAGAGAACTAGTTGTTGGTCTCTATGTGAAAACTAGTTGTTGGTCAAAAAGGAAAAATAGATTTATCCCTGGGTGATTAAAGCACCGAATGACTTAGTAAAAATGGAGTTGCTTAGCAAGTTTTGGATGGTTAGATGAGTTCTAAGGATAAGTAGCTCCGAGGTAGTTATGGCTTGTGGTGATAGCTTGTAATTGTAATTTGTAATGCTTCGTAATACCTTCCTTGCTAGTAGCATATGCACAAGCATTCATAATCATGGCATTTCATGTAGAGTACCAAGAAGAAGTGATTTGTGAAGAAGGAGCCTGCTCCAGTTCTGCTGATCCACTAGTGGATTCCATCTAACTGCTTATCGTGTTAGAAGATCTCAGATCTCCTTCCGTAATAAGGCAAGACCCGGTGCATTTGCCCCCTTCCTTATGTTTTAAACGCTTTATCACCTTATATGATACATTAGGTGATAGGACTTATGTGATAAAAAATTGATGCATTACCATTCCTTGGAAATTCCTGAACCCCTGTTTTATAAACAGAATTATTACTGCTTAGTCCTGCTTAGAAACTCAAAAATCATTTGTTTTTCAAAATAATGATGTGTAACATTGGTTATGCGCTTTTTGACTTAAAAATCAAAGCAAACTTATGATGATGAGTCCATTAGGACTCCGGTTGGGTTCATCATCCGAAAAGAGTACCCCTGTCGGGTACCAAAACTGGGAAAATGGTTTGAATAAATCAAGACCAGACATTGAGCAGACAAGGTCGCCAATCTGTGTCAATTAAGGACTATACCGTTGATTGGCCTATTGTGGTTGAGACTTTGCAACTAGCTACATACCCTGGTATGGGATAGGGTAAGCTTGAACCCGGCTATTCCATACGTGAAGAGACAATCACACACTGGGAGTGGAGAGATGGCGGGAGTAGCATGTACCCTCATGACATAGTAGCACGCCTGGTAGGGTAATGTGCTCTCGGGTGGCGCAGACCTATTCATGTAGTGGAGGACTTCGTGGGAACGGTTAACATATGCAAGGGTTAAGTGCTACTTATGTCGTGTGGTTAGAGATCTCCAGCTGGGTATAATCGGTTCGAATCGTCGTTGCTCCTCGGTTATGGAGACGCATCCCGGTGACCATCATCGTAGTTAGCAAGTGAAATATGAGTATGGATAAAATGCAGCTAGTATAGGCCAAGTGCTTGAACTAGATTAGGCAAATCTATATTCAGGCAAATACCTAACTTATGAAATAAAACTTGGCTTAGGGATCAACTGGTAGTAAGCTTTTCTGCCAAAATGGTCTTTGATAATTGATAAGCTTTAACTTAAGTCCCAAATCCAGCATACCCTTGATAGTCTTTTGTTTAGTCGGGTAAGTCTTGCTGAGTAATTGCATACTCAGGAAAATTGATAAGCTTTAACTTAAGTCCCAAATCCAGCATACCCTTGATAGTCTTTTGTTTAGTCGGGTAAGTCTTGCTGAGTAATTGCATACTCAGGGTTTTATTCCCTATGTTGTTGTAGGAAGGATTCTTCAGCTCCTAATAGTTGCTTCGTGGGGAGGCCTTGAAGATTTTAATGTTTAGTGTATTTCTTATGGAAAGGCTTCACCTTTTCCAATTGTGTATTAAGTCATGCACTTGAGTACTATCAGGACTTGTAATAATTATAACTCTTTCTATGATGTAAAACTTGAGATTTGGAATTGTAAAAATATGTTTTGTAAAGTCTTCTGCTATATCTTCGAAGTGTGTGTATCAAATGTGATTACTGTAATGTACATGTTATGTGTGAGATCCTTGGGATGATGAGTTCGAGTTGATGAACTCGATAGCCTTGTTAAGTTACCCGGTACACGTGCACAACCATCTTAGGACGTTAATGACAAGGATTGGTACATGTGGACCTAATAACTTGGGAGGGCTGTCACAAACACAGAGGACTAGTGTTTCCAAGAAGCTGCAACTTTTTTCTTCTTCTCTCTAGTTATTGAAGTGAAACATGCTTACGACGGAATGTAAACATGGGCTAATCCACATAGGGCTTTCCGAGTGCACGTGAACCAGGGGGGAAAACAGTTCCAGTGATTAAAAACTAAATTCTACCACTTGTGCACACCCTAATTTTTAATTAGAGAAAAATTTTAATACATGTGTATATTGAAATATTAAGTGTGCACTCAGATTCTCCGGCCTCTAGCTTCGCCCCTGAATGTAAAAGGAGAGTGAGAGTCCAAGCACTTATCGCGTCGTGCATTGATATGCGTGTCCATCCCCACGCTTGTACGACGCGCTTATGTCCGCATGCTCAGGCTCGCTGTGAGTTATTCTTGCGCGACTATTAGCACGCATGGTGGCCACCACGTTCGGAGCCAGGGTTCACAAAATAGGTAAAAATTTACCAAATCCAAATTCAAACCATTTATTGAATTTTCTCGGTTTGACATCGATTTATCCATCCATATGACCGATTAATCGGTTCTAGAACCGATAAGCTGACAACACATCAGGTAAAACCTAATCTCTTGTTTTTGGCAAATAAAAACATGTTTAGGTCTCAACAACTGAACAAAAAATGTCTCAAATGTTATCACAAGTTTAATTAGAACATTTAGTCATAGTAATTTAAAAAGATTTCAAGCGAAAAGAGAAAAAAAATACCCTAACCTTAGCTCCTATTCGACCGCCAACTAATCAGTTCTACACATCGATTTATTGCACTACCGGAATTCGCGCCTTTGCCGAGTGCCGACGGCTTTGCCGAGTGCTTTTTATCGGGCACTCGGCAAAGCAGACTTTGCCGAGTGCCGCACTCGGCAACTTCCTGCGCTCGGTAAAGAGCTAGTTTACCGAGTGTAGGACACTCGGCACAGCCAAGCACTCGACAAAGACTTCTTTGCCGAGGGTCAAGTACTCGGCAAACATGGCTCTCGGCAAAGGGCCGTTAGCGGCCGTCTACAACTGACGGCCGTCAGTCTTTGCCGAGTGTCAAATATCTGGCACTCGCCAAACATAGCCTTTGTCGAGTGTCCTCTGTAGACACTCGCCAAAGCATATTTTTATTTTTTTTATTTTGGTCACCAAAATTTTTGTGGTATGTTTATACACTATGTAGACCTACATGTACCATTTTGGGACAATTATAACAGTGTTTTCTATAGCTAGTACATTTAGTTTGTTTATTTCAATTTCTTCGGAAAATTCAGATTTGAACTGCAGGTCACTCGAAACTTGGAAAACCGTGAATGCAAAAATGATATCCATGCTACATAGCACAAGTTACGACCGATTTCAGGAGCGGACCGGAAACTTCGAGCACCATGCTCACTCAACATGACCGTAAACTTGCCATCCAGGTGTTTAAACATTGTATAAAACAGAAACAAAGTCAGAAAATCATGAACCATGTCCACGTGTCATGATATCATATGTAGAGGCTGTGATAAAAAATTTAGAATGTTTGGAGAAAGTTGTGAGACACTATGTGTAGAAACCTAAGAGAACCACACATGAAATCATAGAGTTTCAATGTGGATCTCTTAGGTTTGTACACATAGTGCGTTACAGCTTTCTCGAAACTTTTTCAAATTTTTATCACAGCCTCTACATATGATATCATGACACGTGGACAGGGTTCATGATTTTCTGACTTTGTTTGTGTTTTATACAATTTTTAAACAGCTGTATGGCAAGTTTACGGCCATGTTGAGTGAGCATGGTGCTCGAAGTTTTCGGTCCGCTCCTGAAATCGGTCGTAACTTGTGCTATGTAGCATGGATATCATTTTTGCATGCACGGTTTTCCAAGTTTCGAGTGACCTGCAGTTCAAATCTAAATTTTCCGAAGAAATTCAAATAAACAAACTAAATGTACTAGCTATAGAAAACATTGTTATAATTGTCCCAAAATAGTACATGTAGGTCTATATAGTGTAGGAACATACCACAAAAAATTTGGTTGGCAAAATAAAAAAAATAAAAATGTACTTTGCCGAGTGTCCAAAGAAGACACTCGGCAAAGACTATGTTTGCCGAGTGCCATCCCGGCAGCATTCGGCAAAAACAATAAGTTAAGGTTTTGCCGAGTGCCTGTCAGTCGGCACTCGGTAAAATGTATTTTAAAATTGTTAAAAAATGCTTTGCCGAGTGCCCGCGATCTGGCACTCGGCAAAGACGGCTTTGCCGAGTGCCAGGCCCGGGGCACTCGGCAAAAGGTATTTTAAAATTTTTAAAAAATTCTTTGCCGAGTGCCCGTGATCTGGCACTCGACAAAACCATTGAATAATACTCCGGTCGTCTTCCTCCCTTCTTCTTTTCGCTCATTTCCTTTCTCTCTTCCCACGCCGCGCCCACGCCGCCACGATGCCGCCGGGCCGCTTCCCGCCGCCCCCACGCCGCCACCACGCCGTCGAGCCGCTTCCCGCCGCCCCCACGCCGCCACCACGCCGCTGGGCGCCGCGCCTCGCCCCCACGCCGCCGGGCCGCGCCCCGCCGCGCCCACGCCGCCAAGCGCCGCCGCCCACACTGCCACCAAGCGCCGCCGCCCCTGCAGTGCCATCTACGCCACTCCCCGCTCCGGCCATCGACATCTTCCCTGCGCAGACCGAGGTTAGAATCATGTGTATTAGGATTTAATTCTTGTTTATGTTAAGTGAGATTTAGGACTTGATACTCTCAATGATCAACATAACCTAGACAATAGTTGGTAACTAGAAATATTATACTAATCATCTTTGCTTTGGATGAACTAAAGTTAGAAGAACAGATAGTTGCCATTAGGGCTTCATATTATACTAATCGTCTTTGCTTTAGTATCTACTTTAGTATTTATTATTGCTTAGTGTTTATGATTTATAGAGAAAATTTTTACGGACTATTTACACATACTCTAACCACCGGGTCCTTTCAAAAAAGAGGAGATTATTATCAATCTAACAGTCCTAAATACAGAGGGCTTATAATCATTCAAAGATCTTTGAAAACCTTGTGCTCACTTGTTCTCGGCACTAATTAGATTGATCTATTACCTTTGGAGTGTATACTTTAAGTGAATTTTTTGTTACTATGTGCATGTCAGCCATCGTGCTGTTAGTGTTATTTGCAGGTTTTAAAAACCTCAACGTACAGGGGAGGTGCTGTCGATTTTTTTTGTATCAATAGACTTGTGTTTCTTTTTTACAGAGAAGATACTTGTCTTCCTAGCCGCTGCGGGTCTGCCTGCACCGCGTCGCGTCGCCACTGCACCGACCCGCCACAGCCCCACTAGCCTGACTCCACCGCCACCCTAGGTATAACCTCTATTTCCGCATCATGGTCGTAGATCACGTAACCCAGTTAGCCGTCTCCCGTTCGAAAGAGATACGGTGTAGATATGCAGATCTTTGCATATCTACAAATGTATCAGTTTCGAATTGTCCACGTTTTTTGGACAGCCCGCGGTTGCGTAGATGGTGTTAGTTTCCATGCTCTACTCCGGTCCGAGAAAGAGTTTCGGCGTCACCTCCCTGTTGTTCTCCGGATAGTACACTCTCCCTGCCAGGACGTGTATCCGGAGAACAGCGGGGAGGTGCTGCCGAAATTCTATCTCGGATCGGAGTAGAGCATGGAAACTAACTCCATCTACGCAACCGCGGGTGGGATTAGGACCTATCCTCACCTATTAGAAGGTAGGAACGTAGTGTACATGCATTACATGTCTATATTAAACTATACTCGGTTATATATGTTAGAGGATGGAGGACCGTGAGTGGATGTACACGGGCCGCGTTCGACGTAATGATGTCACCCATGAATGGATTAGGAAGACCGATGCTTTCGTGGAACGGGCATATGGCGAAGCTGCTAAAGGAGCTAGCCTAGTCCCTTGTCCGTGCAGCAAATGTGACAACCGGAAAAGAAAACCAAAGAAGGCCATGGTAGAACATATTTGGAAGAATGGATTTACGCCGGACTATACTCGGTGGATCTTCCATGGTGAAGCGCATCGCACGAGAGAGGAGGTGGTGAGACAACGCGTCGAGGATTACGATGCTGATGCCGGGGTAGGAGACATGTTGAACGACTATCACGAGGCACAGTTCGCCGAAGGACGTACGGAGGACGAGCCAGAGGCGACCGCAAAGGCATTCTACGACATGTTTGACGCGGCACAGAAACCCCTTCACGGCAAGACAAAGGTTTCTCAACTGGATGCCATTGGGCGTATAATGGCGTTCAAGTCGCAGTATAGCATGAGTTGAGACGCATTCGATGGTTTGTTGACAGTTATTGGCAGCCTGCTTCCGGAGGATCACGTTCTGCCAAAGAGCATGTACGAGGCACAGAAACTCCTTCGTGCACTCAAGATGACGTATGAGCAGATACATGCTTGTCCGAAGGGCTGCGTCCTATTTAGGAAAGAACACACTGAGGCAAAGTACTGTCCGAAGTGTAAATCATCTAGGTTCATGGAGGTAGACTCTGGTGATGGACATAAGAGGCAGCTCGACATCCCCGTGACAATCCTACGCCACCTTCCGTTCATACCGAGGATCCAGCGTCTATACATGACAGAGGAATCCGCGAAACAGATGACATGGCACAAAAAAGGCAAACGATACAATCCTGACAAGATGGTTCACGCATCCGATGGTGAAGCATGGACCCACTTTGATGCCATTCACCATGAGAAAGCCAAAGAGGCTCGTAATGTTCGTGTTGCGCTGGCCACAGATGGGTTCAATCCCTATGGAATGACCGCTGCCCCATACACATGTTGGCCCGTGTTCGTTATCCCCATCAATCTCCCCCCCGGCGTATGCTTTCAAAGACAGAACATATTCGTGTCGTTGATAATTCCTGGACACCCGGGGAATAAAATGGGCGTGTACATGGAGCCTTTGATTGATGAATTGGTCCGTGCTTGGGAGGAAGGGGTATGGACGTACGACCGAGCTACGAAGACAAACTTCAAAATGCATGTTTGGTACCAGTACTCCATGCATGACTTTCCGGTGTATGGGCTATTTTGCGCCTGGTGTGTTCACGGTAAGTTCCCATGCCCAGTTTGCAAGGAAGCTCTTAGGTTCATTTGGTTGAAGAAGGGTGGCAAATATTCGTCATTCGATAAACATCGACAATTTCTCCCTCCTGACCATGCATTCCGACTAGACATCAAGAACTTTACGAAAGGTGTCGTGGTGACAGACCGCCCACCTGCAATGATGACTGGTGCCGAAGTTCGCGAACAGATAGATGGTCTCGTGGCCAACCCAGAAGGTGGTTTTGTGGGATATGGTGAGCAACATATGTGGACACATAAGTCGGGCTTGACTCGGCTCCCCTATTATGATGACCTGCTCCTTCCACACAACATTGACGTGATGCACACTGAAAAGAATGTCGCCGAGGCACTTTGGGCGACAATTATGGAGATTCCTGATAAGTCAAAGGATAACGTAAAGGCAAGAGTGGATCTGGCAGAGTTATGTGATAGACCAAACCAAGAGATGAAGCCGCCTAGTGGTGGTAAGACATGGAGAAGGCCTAAGGCCGATTTCGTCCTGAGCAGGGCCCAGAGGAAGGAAGTACTACAATGGATCAAGATGTTAATGTTCCCTGATGGGTATGCAACTAACCTTAGTAGGGGGGTGAACTTATCTACTCTGCGAGTCTTAGGGATGAAGAGTCATGACTTCCACATATGGATTGAACGAATTCTTCCGGCGATGGTTCGAGGCTATGTCCCTGAGCATGTCTGGCTAGCGCTTGCAGAGTTGAGCTATTTCTTCCGCCAGCTTTGTGCAAAAGAGTTAGCTCGGACCATGATTGCAGACTTGGAAAGGATGGCACCCGTGTTACTGTGTAAGCTGGAGAAGATCTTTCCACCCGGCTTCTTCAATCCGATGTAGCATTTGATTATTCATCTCCCGTATGAGGCACGAATGGGGGGGCCCGTGCAGGGACGTTGGTGCTATCCAATCGAGAGATGTCTAAAGACTATCCGAAAGAAATGTAGAAATAAATGCAAAATCGAGGCTTCCATTGCAGAGGCATACATACTGGAGGAGGTGTCAAACTTCACAACAACTTACTATGGTGACAAACTGCCGAGCGTGCATAATCCACCCCCTCGTTACAATGATGGCGGCAATGAATCGAACCTCAGCATTTTTCGAGGGCAACTCGGAAGCGCGAGTGGTTCGACCACCAAGACCCTGAGACATGAAGAGTGGCGCCATATCATGCTATATGTATTGACCAAACTTGAAGAGGTGACGCCATACATGGAGCAATTTCTTCATGAATTCTGGCGTCGATCAAGGGACCCAACTCCACAGGAATATGATACCCTTCTTAGAAAGGGTGCGGGAAATGGATTGCCCGATTTCGTTTCCTGGTTTAAACATAAGGTACGTGCTTAGTTTGTTATTCCAAGTTGCTCTTACGTGCGAATAATATAACAATCTAGCGTGTTTGAACTTGCAGGGCCAAAGAGAGCCGTCTATGAGTGCCGAGTTGAGACAAGTAGCCAATGGCTTTGCTTATAGGGTCAGGAAATTTTCTGGGTATGACGTCAATGGATACCGTTTTCGCACAACAAGCTACGACCAAAGTCGGCCCAATCGAAAAACCACGTGTTCTGGAGTCTTTACGCCCGGGCTTGACGAGGTCGAGTATTATGGAAGAATTGAAGAAATATATGAACTCAATTTTTATGGTTCCAAACCTCTTACTCCAGTGATATTCAAATGTCATTGGTTTGACCCTGAAGTTACGAGACGGACACATTCTAACCTTGGGCTAGTCGAAATTCGACAGGATTCCACCTTACCAGGAGACGATGTCTATATTGTGGTCCAACAGGCCACACAAGTGTATTATCTTCCATATGCGTGCCAAACAAAACAACATCTTAAGGGTTGGGATGTTGTGTATAAGGTATCACCGCACGCTAAATTACCTGTTCCAAACGATGAAGATTATAACTTAGACCCGGACACATATGACGGAGAGTTCTTCCAAGAAGATGGGCTCGAAGGGCAATTTGAGATAGACTTAACCGAAGCGATCGGAATGGAAGTAGATATTGAAATGGTTGTTGATGACGAGGATGATGAGGTGCAAAATGAGAATGACTTAGAAATACTTGAAGGCAATGCCAATGACGAAATTGCGCCTTCAGATGATGTTGACTATGAAATGGTTGATAGTGATGATGACACTTATGATCCGGCTAACCCGGACACATATGAAGATTATTTTTAATCGATGTAATGCTATATTTCATTTATTTTGCATATGTTTCTAAATACATATTTTTTTATCTGTGCTTAATTGTTTACTCTTAATTGCAGGTTGTTGGACAAAGATGGTGGGCGGTGGGACGAGGACGAGGAGGGGGAGGGGGAGGGGGAGGAGGAGCACCCGTAGGACGGAGGAGGAGGCGCAGCAAGACGACGCCGTACAGCAGCAGGTGGAGCAGCAAGCCGCTGTCGATGCGCACAGCAGGACGACGACGATGCGGTGCAGCAGGACGACGACGACGACGACGCCGCTCAGCAGGACGTCTCAGGTTCTGGCTCCTCAGGTTCGAGGAGTATCTACCTGCGAGGTCCCGCGAGCCTACCTAAGCGACCCATACTTCGTGACAGACGTCCGCTGATACGACCCGATGGAGAGAGGTAGGTAACTTTAGATGTTGTTGCTGCTTTTTCATATTATATGTTCAAATTAATAATAGAAACTAATACTTCATCTTAATCACTTTGACAGGTCTTGGATGGTTTTGGAGACTGCAGGGGGTCACGGCCGCAACCCCAATGGCATCCTCGGCCTTCTATGCCGGGAACACTTCCCTGGACTTGTCGAGTACGCCGGAGTGACGAGCCCAGCATACACCTTCGACCACTACGCCGTCGCTCCCGATGCAGTAGATCGGGACGGCAGACAATTCAACAACAAGGCGGAGCGGGTGAAGCAAGAGCTGTGGGTAAGTCTTCCTCGCACTATATTGTTTAATAAGTCGCATTTGTTGCATATTCTTGAAATAATGTATGGATACATCGTTTTTGTATGTAGGATTTCTTCAGGTGCGATGCTGGATACGAGGCTAGGGCGGATGTGGTGTCTACGACGTGCTGTAAGAAGCTCGTCGTGGACATGCACTACGAGGCGCGCATCCAGGCCATCGTCACTTACCACGGCTCCGTCCTTGGGGAGAAGGTGAACAAGAAGGACGCCCGAACCATGTCATTGACTGTGGACCAGTACTTGCAGGTAAATACAAAGCTTTATTATTGGTACTAAATATGCTTATTCTTATCTTCTGATATGCGGTGTACTTATATTTTTTTTAGATGATTCCTCATTGGTGTGCCGCGCATCCTGAGTGCTGGGAGAAGATAGTGCAGAGGTGGTGCTCGGCTGAGTGGGACGAGGCGCACAACGCTAGCCGGGAACGGCGTATGCTGATGCAAGGTCCCTCCCACCATCAAGGCAGCCGCAGCCTGGGCAAATACGCGGAAGCATGGGTACGCGCTCTTTTTTATTTAGGTATATAACTTTCGATTAGACATGATTTCTAACCATATCGTTGGTTTTCTCGCAGTCGGCGGCACATGGTGGCGCGCCTTGCTCCACGTTCTCGGCATATGCCATGGCCCACAAGGGGAAGGCGACGTCCGACGTCACCTACAACCCCGATGACGGGCCCGAGGCGTACACCAACCCCGCCATCCACAGCCGACTTAGTGAGTACACCGCCATGGCCAAGGAGGTCCATGGGCCAGATTACGATCCGAGGACCGAGGACATCGACGGAGATGTCCTCATGAGGGTCGGAGGAGGCAAGAGGCATGGGCGGTACTGGATTGCCGACGGGGCAATCGACTCGTCCTCCACTCCCACTCTCTCTCAGGTGCGAGCAAGGAGCACGAGTGCGAGCCCAGCCATACGACCTCGGCAGGACACCTCATAGCATCGTATCCAGCAACTCCAGGTTATTCCTTATCTATTCATCGTTCATTGATTTTTATATATCTTCTCTTTGCATTATCGTAACATTAGGGCGAAATATTACAGACTCAGCTAGATGATGAGAGGAGGCAACGTGAGGAGCTGGAGAAGAGGATGGCGGAGATGTTCGCGTACATGCAGAGCCTTGGCGCCGCACAGGGTCATGCTCCACCACCTCCGTTGTTCCCTGCAGCTGACCCTACAGAGTTCACTACTCCTGTGAGTATCAAAATTTTAGTACTGCATGATATATATTCATATGTTCTCACACATACAATCTCTTCTCTGTGCAGGGTCAATCGGCGGCGTCGAACAACCCTCATGCTTCGTCCAGCCCTTCGCCGAACCAGTCCAGATGCCCACCTCGTTGATGATTTGTTTTGTGATGATCCAGACTTACCTTTATGAGTGTTGGTGATGTTAGTTAAACTTTATCTTGTGAGATACTTGGTGATGTTAGTGATGACGCAGACTTATATCTGTTTTGTGATGATCCTTACTTATATTTGTGAGACTTTGTGATATATATGGTGTTGATGATAAATGTGTTCATTATGTGATGTGATTGATATATAATGTGATGTGAATCATATATATCTTTTGTTTGTTTGGATGGAACAACAAAAGCAAATAAAAAAGGGACATTCTGGTCACTTTGTCGAGTGTAACACTCGGCAAAGGGGCGCTTTGCCGAGTGCTATGACCATGGCACTCGGCAAAGAAGCAAACCTGGGAACCGGTAAAGACATCTTTGCCGAGTGCTGACCATGGCACTCGGCAAAGAAGGAAACCTGGGAACCGGCAAAGACATCTTTGCCGAGTGCTATTGCCAAGGCACTCGGCAAAGGGACTGGCAAAGGGGCCCACTGGAGGGTTCTTTGCCGAGTACCTGTCCAACAGACACTCGGCAAAGAGTCCTCCTTTGCCGAGTGCCTACTAGAGCTCTCGGCACAGGGACTGGCAGTGGGGCCCACTGGGTCAGTCTTTGCCGAGGGCCTCTCGAGCGAACACTCGGCAAAATTGACCTCTTTGCCGAGTGCCGCAGAAAGCACTCGGCAAAGTATCGGTCACCGTTACTTGGCGCAGTGACGGTGACTTTTCTTTGCCGAGTGTCATTTGGCACTCGGCAAAGTCTTTGCCGAGTGCCCGACAAATAGTACTCGGCAAAGAGGCTGTTGCCGATGTACAGTTCGCCGAGCGTTCTTTGCCGAGTGTTACACTCGGCAAAGCGTTTGCCGAGTGTAAAATAGCCTTTGCCGAGTGTCTGAGACACTCGGCAAAGCAGCTGATTCCGGTAGTGTTGGTCTACACTTCGATTATTTTTAATTTGAAATCTATTGTGTATTTTGAAATTTGGTTTCAGCAAAAAGTCTTCAAATAGTTATCACAAGTCCAATAACATATTTAATTAGTGGTTTAAATGCATCACATGACACGGTTTAATGATTCAAATACATTACATGTAAGCCAATGAGCTATAAGAGAGAGCCGGGAACTGTTTTCAGAGGAGCCGGAGCAGGGGGCCTTTGTATGCTTCATCCTAGAGAGGAATCGAATAAAAGTCGTGTGCTACTTGTTTTCGCCGTTCATTCCTTGTGGCTAGCTTGTGGCATTACGTCCATAGTGGTGGTAAATTAACATGCTACATCTTTTATTGTGTCATCCTGTGGTCACCAGTGGTTTAAGATAAGTGGAATTTATTGTGCCAGCCTAGTTAAAGGAGCTGTTATTCGACTGCACTAGCAATATGTACTACTGTAGGAGTACTATATATTTCACATACGTAGGCAGTCTAATTCTATAGTTCTTATTCTAAACGTCATTGAATTCACTGCTGAGGAAGCGATGGGCAACAATGAATTGTCATGCCCGCTCTCAACAACACATGTATGTAGCTCCTCTGGTACTAGATTGTAAATACACGGCCGGCTCCATTTTTTTTTGGATAGTAGTACTCCAGTAATAACAGTTATGCTGGGTGCCTGGGTGGGTCACAACCAACCGCGCATCAGTGCACTTATTTTTGGTATAGCCATGGAAGCTTGTACAGCTTGCAGCCACGCTTTCCCGGCTTCTCTATAAAATGCAGGCACTGCATTTCCATATTCTCACCCCAAGCCGCGTCCTACGTGGTCGAGGACTACAGCAAGAAATGGGGGTCTACAAGTCTGCAGTTCTGCTTGGTGTGGTTTTGGCCTCAGTCCTTCTCGGCTTCCTGGACGTTGTGTACGCAAGGGAGCTCACTGAAGCCAATGGTTGCTAATCCGTCTCTCTCCCTGTGCTTTGTGTGTTGTGCACTACTGTTACATTACTGCATGAATTAACTAGCTAGAACCATTTTAAAGAAGGTATATCTTTTTGTGCTTCATTCTTTCTTCATGCAGGCTCTGGAGTGAAGAATAATGTGAAGCCTGCAGGAGAGCCTGGGCTCAAGGATGAGAAGTGGTTTGGTGGTGGATACAAGCATGGTGGAGGGTATGGAAACAACCAGCCAGGATACGGTGGCGGAGGAAACAGCCAACCTGGATACGGCGGCGGAGGAAACAGTCAGCCCGGATACGGTGGAGGATACAAGCGCCATCACCCTGGTGGCGGCTACGGGTCTGGACAAGGAGGGCCTGGATGTGGATGTGGAGGAGGGTATGGAGGTGGCAATGGTAGTCCTGGGTACGGCGATGACAATGGTGGTGGCAGTGGCACTGGTGGCGGAAATGGCAATGCTGGTGGGTACGGAGGAGGAGGAGGCGGCGGTTATGGAGGCGGCTACGGCAGTGGTAGTGGTACAGCACCAGGAGGCGGATATCATGGCGGTGGTGGTGCACAACGCTACGCTGGGCAAAACTAGCAAGAACAACCCCTTATGCTAGTTTATGTTAAATAAACGATCCATTGTTCATGTGACTGAGCAATTTAAGCAGTGAAGGATCTTGACTCGTGTTATTTGTGTTACCATATGTATTGGTTGTTTTATGTTTAAGATGAATGTACACCGCTATTTGTATGTCGAACTCGTTGCATGGAGATGAAAAAAAAAGGCACAAAAACATCAGCAAACCATGCTTTCCTTCCGGTCGACCAGATTTGGGCTGATATTTATTGAGTAAAAAAAATGTATCTCTGGGAGATTGTTTCAAGTAAAAGCTAGAGCGTGACATTTTGTAGCGGAAAATCGGAACGAAAACATGTCCAACGTCGAAATTATTGTATATATTCTAATGGATATATATAACGTAACAGAAGGAAAATTGTTTCCAAGTCATTTTTTCACAATGCAACAGTCAAACATGGATGCGGCGAGCGAAGGATGCAGGTGGGTTCCCCTGCCGCTCCAAATCCTATAGAGCCCTCCTAAAGACTCCCCTAAAATTAGATCTTATGTTTCTCATTATGTGTTTTAAGATTTTCATTATTCATGGATGTTTCGATATAAGACTATTTTGAATTATCATATTTGTCTATTGTGAGTCGTTTAGGCCCCGTTTGGTTCTATTAGTCTTAGGATGTGTCACACTCGGATTTAAGGGACAAATCCGGGTGCATCTCATACATACGCCAAATAAGACAATATATATAATAACAGAGTGTATAGAGATAAATGTCATAATAATATTAGAGTACTTTTACAATGCGGAAGTCTTACAAAATAAAAGATAAACATAAAATGAACTAAAATCCATCTTTGGCGCCAATAAGTCAACTGAAAGACGCCATCTAAATCAGATCGAACTCCTCGTTGTGTGGCTCCTCTTGAACTACCTGTCCTTCTCCTGTGGGGGTGTGAGACAGCAAGGTTGAGCTTACACATGATCATAGCTCAACAAGTTGTGGAGAAACCAGTGAGCATGAATTCACCAATGGTGGGAGCTCATGTTATGTGTAAGGCTGATAAACAATAAGGGTTAAAGCTGAACATTGCTTTTAATAAGTTGGTCAAAATTTTATTAGCAGTTACTAAATGTAAGTGCATACCAAACCATAATAGAAATAATAGAACAAAATTAATAAATGATCTCATACAATGCAAATGACAAATTGAATTTAAGTTCCATAATTTAATCCTGCGAGAGTCCTGAGTTGCTCATGACCGTGAGCTCGGCTAGTATACCAGTTTTACACTCTGCAGAGGTTGTACCCTGTACCCACAAGTCATGTTACCCATCTGCCAAGGGATCGCGACTCCCATACACCTCTACCAAGGAAGCGAGACAGGGCAACACTACGAGGCCTTTACAAAGTTCCACTAGCTTCCGAAAACCCGCTACAGTTTATGGGAAGAGCACTTGCAAGAATCCCCCGTCTGATCGTCATCGCAGCAAAATCAACCCGAAAACCTCCATGCATGTAACTCCCCTACTGCCCTTGCCCCTTTCGGGTAAGGTAGTCTTCCACTAGCTTTCCTAATTAGTTAGCCAAGGGGTCTCATTCCTCCCTTGTGGTGGCACGTGTTTCTCAAGTTAAGCTCCATGTTCCAATTAACATTAATGATGTTGACATGAACATAAATAAAATAACAAATAATTGGAACATGGATATAATGATATATTAACCCAAAACCATGTGAAGCAATAGCAAAACTACCCAAGTGATTCAGGGGTAACAAGGTAAAGAGTTAAACAGTCTAGGGTGACCTATTAGGTCCCATCAGAATTAAACCTATGCATGAAATAAGTGATATTAAAGAACATTAATGGGTATAAAAGTGGTCAAGGGCACAACTTGCCTTCAATGAGCTCCTACTCAACAACTTCTATCTGCTGGGCACCAGGATCCTCAGTCACAGACTCTTCTACTCGCCACAATACAAACAAGCACAATATATAGAGAAAATTAACATCACACCAAACATGTAAACAAAATGCATAATAATAATATACACATTAAAATAAGATCCTAGGAACATGAATCATTAATTTTGAAGTTATGTATTTTAAGATATGAATTTACAAAGGTTTTATGTGCTTGATATATGAGAAATTAATTTTATTACTATTTTCATGTCAAAACAGAGACTCTAGGTGATAAACAATAATACTACAAAATTTTAGAAACTGGAATGGATCAATTTAGACTAAAAAAGAATTTCCTATGAATTAAATAAGTTTTAAGATTTATTTTTGTATTAAAAATCTATTTCTAATTTATTTTCTCTGGTTTTGTAATACTCTGGACTGGGCCTCAAATTCATAAAAGGCTAGAGGCCTCGGTGCGAAAAACTCTAAGACTCAGCACCACCCGCGCTGGACCGCGGGTTATTTTCCCTATTTCCTGAGGGCTCTTTAACAAAAATGCCTGGACGAAAGGGTATCGCCCGTTCCTGACCGCATGATCTTCTATCGACCGAAAGGATTAGACTTAGTCTTTCACGAACCGGTACGCAATCGCAGTCGTCGAATACAGATCCGACGATCCAGATCTATAATAACTAGCCTTCGAATCCTATTCGTACGATCTCAGATCCATGGTCCGAAATCAACCGCGTGAAAGGGAATATCATATCTAATCAGGGCCATCCGTGAACGGATCAACGACACAGGCACTGTCTCCTTCCCCCGGCCGGCTAATCATGGCGGCGTAGCGCCCGCACGGCAGCGCAACACACCGGTGATCCATACTGCCGCGCCCAGGGACACTACCTCAAGTCTAAAAGCGTCTACACGATGCGGAGATTATTGCGAAGACATGGGTGAACGACTTACTAGCAATGACGGCGTAGAAAATCCTGGTCGCGGAACGGTGCTACCCGCGACGGAGTTCAGTCGGCGGCGAGAAATTGTCCACGCACCGCAGGTACCGACCTCCAATTGTGGTCGCGGAGGACTACCCCAAGTGGTGACGGTCCCCCTTGGCCCCACTCTGAGGACAGAGACCCAACAACGACGAGACTCACCGGCGGCGGCACTCCCCGCTCCCCCTCTTCTCCCTTTCGACCGACTTGGCACACAGCTCCGTCTCGGTCTGGCGAAATACGAGAGTAGGAGGGTTGCGGATGGCTACTATATACGAGCGGGGCAGCCCAATTAGTAGGAACGGCCCTCGGCGAGCTCAGCAGAGTTGGTTGAACCGCGACGGCATTTGCGCGGAGCTTGGGCACGACCCGATCTGACGCAGGGACCCCGCCAGTCAGTGACAGAGCGAAGGAAGCGGGCGTGAGCGCATTGAGTGGCTGACAGCCGGACCCATTGCATCGGCGCGTGCGAGAGAGGAGTCTGGCGAGTGGGCCCGCTGTGACGGCGTCAGCGCACGCTATGAGCCAGGGCCGTCGCGGTCACGAAGGAGAACTGGGCCAAAATGGTCACGGTTTGCCCAAAGAGCATAATTCCATTTTTTATTTTTTATTTTATTTTTCCTTTCCTTTTGAATTCAAAATTCAAATTTAAATCTATGGTAAATCTTCCTCAAATTAAGAGTATAATTTTGCACATACTTATTATTACCTTTATTTATAATATTTATTTTGTTTATACATTTTCTTTTCTTTCCCCACTTTTAAATTCTAGATTTTCTTTTATATTCTGAATTCCACTTTGGGACTTTAATATATTTATTTTCATATGATTTCTTATATGGTCACATGATGCACACAAAAATGAAAACCAGCATGATGCATAATTTAGTGGCATATATCTTATTAATTATTTGTTTTTAAGTATGGTGTTCACATGTGATGGTACATAAAGGTCAAACTCACATATAGATAAAGAGAAATTGTTTCTCCATTTATATTATCTCTAACAAATTACAAATTGGGTATTACAAATCCTACCTCCCTTAAAAAGAATCTTGTCCTCGAGATTTAGGAAGAACTAGAGAAAAGATGGGGAAAATCTATGCGAAGCTCTTCTTCTCTCTCCCAAGTAGCTTCATCTTCTCCATGATGACTCCATTGCACTTTGCACATCTTTATCACCTTATTTCTTGTAACTTGAGCCAAAGTGTAAAGAATCTTGATAGGATACTCCGTGTAAGTCAAATCACCCTGGACACTGAGCTCCTCCATTGGTAACTGTTCCTCAGGGACACGGAGACACTTCTTAAGTTGAGACACATGGAATACATCATGCACATCAGGTAAATTATCAGTTAACTCAAGTTGGTATGCCATCTCCCTAATTCTCCTGAAGATTCTGAATGGTCCAATAAAGCGAGGGGACAATTTGCCTTTGACTTTAAATCTCTTCATTCCACGAAGTGGTGACACCTTAAGGTACACATGATCACCTTCCTCAAACTCCAGTGGTATTCTTCTATTATCAACATAGCTCTTTTTCCTGGTCTGAGCTACCCTCAAGTTTCTCGGATTATACAGACTTGTTCTTCTGCCTCTTGAATAAGCTCAAGCCTAAAGAACTGTCTTTCTCTAGTCTGATCCCAATATAGAGGAGTCCTGCACTTCCTGCCATATAAAGCTTCAAAATGAGACATCTTCAGACTGGCCTGGTAACAATTATTATATGAGAACTCAACATATGGTAGACTTTTATCCCAACTGCCCCATGTTGAAGGGCACAAGCTCTCAACATATCCTCCAGTACTTCATTAGTCCTTTCAGTTTGGCCATCAGTCTGAGGGTGATAGGCCGAACTAAAGTTCAACTTTGTATACATTATGCACATCTGTTAGATTATCAGGTAGCTCGAGTTGGTATGCCATCTCCCCAACTCGCCTAAAGATTCTGAATGGTCCAATAAAGCGAGGGGACAATTTGCCCTTAACTTTAAATCTCCTCATTCCACAAAATGGTGACACCTTGAGGTACACATGATCACCTTCCTCAAATTCCATTGGTCTTCTTCTATTATCAGTGTAGCTCTTTTGCCTGGTCTGAGCTACCCTCAAATTCTCCCGGATTATACGGACTTGTTCTTCTGCTTCTTGAATAAGTTTAGGCCCAAAGAAGTGTCTTTCTCCAGTCTGATCCCAATATAGAGGAGTCCTGCACTTCCTACCATATTGAGAGCACCTAGAGGGGGGGTGAATAGGTGATCCTGTAAAACTTGAAACTTAAGACACAAAAACTTGGTTAAGCGTTAGCACAATAATGCCAAGTGGCTAGAGAGGAGTCTCAACAAAACACAATAACCACAAGAGATCAATCACAGAGATGGCACAGTGGTTTATCCCGTGGTTCGGCCAAGAACAACGCTTGCCTACTCCACGTTGTGGCGTCCCAACGGACGAGGGTTGCAATCAACCCCTCTCAAGCGGTCCAAAGACCCACTTGAATACCACGGTGTTTTGCTTGCTTTACTATATCCCGTTTGCGTGGAATCTCCACACTTTGGAGCCTCTCGCCCTTACACTTAAAGTTCACAAAGAAGCACGGAGTAAGGGAGGGATAAGCAACACACTCAAGACAAGAAATCACAGCAACACCACGCACACAAGTCGCAACAAGAGCTCACAACACAACTCAATGAGTTCACAACTCAACTAGAGCTCTAATTGCTATCGCAAGGAATCAAAGGCGCGAAATCGATGTCTTAGTGCTTAGGAATGCTTAGAGAATGCTTGGTGTTGTCCTCCATGCGCCTAGGGGTCCCTTTTATAGCCCCAAGGCAGCTAGGAGCCGTTGAGAGCATTCCTGGAAGGCAAATCTTGCCTTCTGTCGCCTGGCGCACCGGACAGTCTGGTGCACACTGGACACTGTCCGGTGCGGATTTCTTTCCTTTCCTGGCGAAGCCGACCGTTGGCGCCTGGGAACCGTTGGCGCGCCGGACACTGTCCGGTGTACACCGGACAGTCCGGTGCCCCCTCCCGACCGTTGGCTCAGCCACGTGTCTCGCGCAGATCGCGCAGCCGACCGTTGGCCCCGCCGACCGTTGGCTCACCGGACAGTCCGGTGCACACCGGACAGTCCGGTGAATTATAGCCGTACGCCGTCAAATTCTTCCCGAGAGCGGTCAGTTTGCCTGAGCCAGCCTGGCGCACCGGACACTGTCCGGTGCACCACTGGACAGTCCGGTGCTCCCAGACTGAGCAGAGTCTTGGTTGCTCGAGCCAAGACATTTCCAATTGTTCTTTTCCTGTTTCCAGCACTTAGACACAATGCATTAGTCTCTAAAACAATGTACTAGGTCTGAGAAACATACCTTTTGACATGATTTGCACTTTGTTCACCACATTGCATAGATCAACACAAAAGCACTTGCGTTGGCACTCAATCACCAAAATACTTAGAAATGGCCCAAGGGCACATTTCCCTTTCAATCTCCCCCTTTTTGGTGATTTATGCCAACACAACATAAAGCAACTAGAACAAGTGCAATATCAATGCAAATGAGAACTCAAATTTGTTTTGAATCAAATTTGGCATATATGGATCATTCTTTGCCACCACTTGGTTTGTTTTTGCAAATCAAACTCTATCTCTAAGTCAAACACACTTGTTAAGACATGAAGAGAGTCGTTCCAAGAGAAATTGATTCAAGATTTCAAAAACTCCCCCCTTTTTCCCATAATCAACACTTCTCCCCACAAGAAGCCAACTTTTGACAATAAGAAGCAAACAAGAGTATTTTGACAAACAAAAACTCTAACTCTATTTTTTCAAAATTCTCAAGTGGTAGCTGATCCATTTATTGCTTTGGCCTTATTTTCTCCCCCTTTGGCATCAAGCACCAAAACGGGATCAATTTGGCCCTTTAACCCCATTGCCTCACCAAAAATCTTCAACTAAGAGTAAAAGGCAATAAGAGTACTAAGATGAACTTGGAAGAAGTTACTCGTTCATCGGAGTGCAGTGGAAGTCTTACATGGTCCAAGTTCACCTTTTCCCTTTCAATCCTCCTTTGAGACTAAATTAAGCAAACTCAAGCACACAGTTAGTCTCAAAGGGTCAAGTTGTAGCACATCTCCCCCTAAATGTGTGCATCACTTGTCAATGGACTTGTAAGGTCCAGGGAGTGCTTGTACAACTTGAGCACCATAAATAAACAACAAAATGCATAAGGAACATGATCAAGGCATAAACACATGTATGCTATAAATCAATCCAAGTTCCGCGAATCTAAGACATTTAGCTCACTACGCAACTTGCAAAAGGTCTGCTCATCTAAAGGCTTGGTAAAGATATCGGCTAGCTGGTTCTCGGAGCTAACATGAAACACTTCGATATCTCCCTTTTGCTGGTGGTCTCTCAAAAAGTGATGCCGGATGTCAATGTGCTTTGTGCGGCTGTGTTCAACAGGATTATCCGCCATGCGGATAGCACTCTCATTATCACATAGGAGTGGGACTTTGCTCAAATTGTAGCCAAAGTCCCTGAGGGTTTGCCTCATCCAAAGTAGTTGCGCGCAACACTGTCCTGCGGCAACGTACTCGGCCTCAGCGGTGGATAGGGCAACGGAGGTTTGTTTCTTAGAACTCCATGACACCAAGGACCTTCCTAAGAATTGGCACGTCCCCGATGTACTCTTCCTATCGACCTTACATCCAGCATAGTCAGAATCTGAATATCCAATCAAGTCAAAGGTAGACCCCTTTGGATACCAGATCCCGAAACAAGGCGTAGCGACTAAATATCGAAGAATTCGCTTCACAGCCACTAAGTGACACTCCCTTGGATTAGATTGAAATCTAGCACACATGCATACACTAAGCATAATATCCGGTCTACTAGCACATAAATAAAGTAAAGACCATATCATAGACCGGTATGCTTTTTGATCAACGGACTTACCTCCTTTGTTGAGGTCGGTGTGTCCGTCGGTTCCCATCGGAGTCTTTGCGGGCTTGGCGTCCTTCATCCCAAACCGCTTGATCAAGTCTTGCGTGTACTTGGTTTGAGAGATGAAGGTTCCATCCTTGAGTTGCCTCACTTGGAACCCAAGGAAGTAGCTTAACTCGCCCATCATCGACATCTCGAATTTCTGAGTCATCACCCTGCTAAACTCTTCACAAGACTTTTGATTAGTAGAACCAAATATTATGTCATCGACATAGATTTGGCACACAAAAAGATCACCATCACACGTCTTAGTAAAAAGAGTTGGATCGGCTTTCCCAACCTTGAAAGCATTAGCAATTAAAAAATTTCTAAGGCATTCATACCATGCTCTTGGGGCTTGCTTAAGTCCATAGAGCGCCTTAGAGAGCTTACACACGTGGTTGGGGTACCGTTCATCCTCGAAGCCAGGGGGTTGCTCCATGTACACCTCCTCCTTGATTGGCCCGTTGAGGAAAGCGCTCTTCACATCCATTTGGAACAACCTGAAAGAATGGTGAGCGGCATATGCTAGCAAGATACGAATGGACTCTAGCCTAGCCACAGGAGCAAAAGTCTCCTCAAAGTCCAAACCTGCGACTTGGGCATAACCTTTTGCCACAAGTCGTGCCTTGTTCCTTGTCACCACCCCGTGCTCGTCTTGCTTGTTGCGGAACACCCACTTAGTTCCCACAACATTTTGCTTGGGACGAGGCACCAGTGTCCAAACTTCATTTCTTTTGAAGTTGTTGAGCTCCTCCTGCATGGCCAACACCCAGTCCGGATCTAGCAAGGCCTCTTCTACCCTGAAAGGCTCAATAGAAGAGACAAAGGAGTAATGCTCACAAAAATTAACTAATCAAGATCGAGTAGTTACTCCCTTGCTAATATCACCCAAAATCTGGTCGACGGGATGATCCCTTTGAATCATCGCTCGAACTTGGGTTGGAGGTGCCGGTTGTGCTTCTTCCTCCATCACATGATCATCTTGTGCTCCCCCTTGACCATTCTCCTCTTGATGAACCTGTTCATCGTCTTGAGTTGGGGGATGCACCATTGTTGAGGAAGAAGGATGATCCTGCTCATCTTGTTCTTGTGGCCGCACATCTCCAATCGCCATGGTGCGTATTGCGGCCGTTGGAACTTCTTGTTCATCTACATCATCACTATCAACAACTTGCTCTCTTGGAGAGCCATTAGTCTCATCAAATACAACGTCGCTAGAGACTTCAACCAAACCCGATGATTTGTTGAAGACTCTATACGCCTTTGTATTTGAGTCATAGCCTAACAAAAACCCTTCTACGGCTTTGGGAGCAAATTTGGAATTCCTACCCTTCTTCACTAGAATGTAGCATTTACTCCCAAAAACTTGAAAATACGTAACATTGGGTTTGTTACCGGTTAGGACCTCATATGACGTCTTCTTGAGGAGGCGATGAAGGTAGACCCTGTTGATCGCGTGGCAAGCCATGTTCACGGCTTCCGACCAAAAGCGCTCGGGGGTCTTGAACTCTCCAAGCATCGTCCTCGCCATGTCTATAAGCGTCCTGTTCTTCCTCTCTACCACACCATTTTGCTATGGTGTGTAGGGAGCGGAGAACTCGTGCTTGATCCCTTCCTCCTCAAGGTACTCCTCCACTTGGAGGTTCTTGAACTCGGACCCATTGTCGCTCCTTATCTTCTTTACTTTGAGCTCAAACTCATTTTGAGCTCTCCTTAGGAAGCGCTTGAGGGTCCCTTGGGTTTCAGATTTTTCCTGCAAAAAGAATACCCAAGTGAAGCGGAAAAGTCATCAACTATAACAAGACCATACTTACTTCCTCCTATACTTAGATAGGCGACGGGTCCGAAGAGGTCCATGTGAAGCATCTCCAAAGGCCTTGATGTGGTCATCACATTTTTGGTGTGATGTGCTCCTCCTACTTGTTTACCTGCTTGACAAGCTGCACAAGGTCTATCTTTTTCGAATTGCACATTAGTTAAACCTATCACGTGTTCTCCCTTTAGAAGCTTGTGAAGGTTCTTCATCCCCACATGTGCTAAGCGGCGATGCCACAGCCAGCCCATGCTAGTCTTAGCAATTAAGCATGCATCTAGACCGGCCTCCTCTTTTGCAAAATCAACTAAGTAAAGTTTGCCGTCTAATACACCCTTAAAAGCTAGTGAACCATCACTTCTTCTAAAGACATACACATCTACATTTGTGAATAGACAATTATATCCCATATTGCATAATTGACTAACAGATAACAAATTATATCCAAGAGACTCAACTAAAAACACATTAGATATAGAGTGCTCATTTGATATTGCAATTTTGCCTAAGCCTTTCACCTTGCCTTGATTCCCATCACCGAATATGATTGAATCTTGGGGATCCTTGTTCTTGAATGTTGGGGGCCTTCGGCTTCTGAAGGTGTTCAAAAACGTAATTGACTATGTTCTCCAAAAGAAATATGTGAACAGGTACCTTCGAAGTCAAGTTGCGAGTACACAAAGGCATGGTTAAGACGAAGCTTAACTGAGCTGGCAATCACGACGAAGGATAAGACGATCACGAAGCTATGCGCAGAAGAGCTTCGGCATAACGGCGGAAAGGGAAACCGACTTAAAGATAAAAAGCCAGATTAGACCTCGAAGAATTACTATAGAGTTATTGATAAATGTAAAGGGCATTAATGTAATCTTGCATGGGCTGCGACCCGTGCCTATAAATAGGTGAACAGTATTCCCGTACTGTTCACGCTGACTTGGCATTCGCTTTTGGCGTTACACTTGTATTCTCACTCCTTCAGGCCGAAGGTACATTTGTAATCTAATATTGTTTGTACAAATAATATAAATGGAAATAGATTAATAATAATGTTTACAAGAGATTATGTTACTTTCTGTACTTTGTATGAATGTCCTTCATTTTTTATCATGATCATGAAGGCATGTCTTTCATAACCTTCGTCCTAGATTCATTATATCCGAAGGGAAATAATGACCCGAAGGACGAAGGGCTTTGACATTTAACATTTTATGTTGCCTTGTTCTTGATTCATAGCATTTGAGAACAAGTCCCCAACATTGGCGCCCACCTCCGGTGAACTCACTTCCATTTCTTGAGCTTTGAATACCTTCGGCAAGCATCACCTTCGTCATGCCGCCGAAAAAAGTTTCAGCAACAGGGGCTGCCACTCTGCAGCCGCTGGACCCCAATCAGGACGTCCTTTCCCTTAGGGAGGCCCGAAGCCAGAAGAGGAAGGCCGCTGGTCCAACGCCTCCGGAGGACGACTTGGACCAGGAGATCCAAAACCTGGAGATCCTTCAGCAGCAGGTGCAGCGAAAAAAGGAGAAGATGGCTCGTCTAGCTGATCTTCAGAGACAGATAGATGAAGCTTCGGAAGAGGTTCGTCATCTTGTTCAAGATGATCAGAACCGAAGGCCTCCGCGTAGAGAGCTTCATCAAGAAGGCTTTTACAATGAGGATGACTGGTATGGAGATTTCCATCATGGAAATTTAGCTTTCGATGATGCTTCTCCTCTCTCAACAGAATTGCAGGCTACACCATGGCCCCAGTCTTATAAGCCACCTCAGCTCCCCATGTATGACGGTCATACAGACCCGAAGCAATTTCTGATGAGCTATGAAGCAACTATATCTTCGTATGGTGGTAATACTGCAGTCATGGCAAAGTCTTTTGTCATGGCCGTTAAGAGTGTCGCTCAGACCTGGTACTCCTCTCTCCGGCCAGGGACAATCACCTCTTGGCAGAAGCTGAAGGATATGTTGATAACTAGCTTCCAAGGATTTCAGACAAAGCCAGTCACCGCTCAGGCTCTCTTCCAGTGTACCCAGGACCATGAAGAATACCTTCAGGCGTATGTCCGAAGGTTTCTGCGCCTGAGGGCACAAGCGCCAACAGTGCCCAATGAAATTGTCATTGAGGCCATGATTAAGGGACTTCGGCCGGGACCCTCAGCACAATACTTTGCTAGGAAGCCGCCACAAACTTTGGAGAAGCTGCTCCAAAAAATGGACGAGTACATCCGAGCTGACAATGATTTCCGCTAGAGAAGGGAGGAGGCATTCAGGTTCTCTGAGATGACCAGGGGCTTCGGAGGAAGATTTCATCCGAGGCATGTCAGGTCAATTCATAACTCCACTCAAAGTGATGATCGAGGGAGCCAGCAGCAAAGGCCACAATACTCTTCACAAGCTTCGGGGCAGCAGCAAAGTTCTTTTCGGCCGTCAGCGCCAAGGGGCAGAGGCGCTAGGGGCTTCGGGGGAAGGTTTGGAGATCAGCCAAGAAAAATTTACTGCCTATTCTGTGGTGAAGACAAGGGCCATACCACTAGAATGTGCCATGTTACCATCCAGAAGCAGAAGGAGATAGCAGAAGCAGTAGCGCAACAAAGTCAGCCGAAGCAGGTCATGCATACTGCTTCGTATCATTCGCCTTATATTCCAGAATATGTAGGCAACCACCCTGCAGCTTCTGTTGCTTCGGCAAGCCAACCCCAAGCATCTTGGCAGCAGCCTCCACCACCGCCGCCGACGCAGCGAGGACAGCAGCCAGAAGGGAGTCAGCACAATAACCTTCAGAGAGACTTCAGAGAGGAGTCCGAAGCTCGCACAGTCAATAGCACTGTGCCAGAGTCGAAGCACATTCATTGATAAATATCCTACCTCAACTGCAGTTTTTTCGCATTTTTACATTCAGTATTACCTTTTTGTTAATAAGGAACAATTATGAGAAGTTTAAGTGTCTTTTATCGTTTTTCAATTTCTTGTAACACTTCGTCTTTTACCATAATAAAAATATGTCCTTTCCATAGGCTTGAGTTGCCGAAGCATACGAATTTATGGTGGCATGAAGGACCTTTGTATTATCAATAATTTGTTTTAACGGACACAGTGCAAATTGTTCAAAACAGTGAAAAGTCGTTCCTAAGGGAGCGCAGTGTAAGTTTTTTGAACCTACAGCGAAAAATAAACGCTGATTCCGCTGAAAGTAAAAGGCGAAGAAGCTCCTAAGGGAGGCTTACGGCGAAAAATAAACGCTGATTCCGCTGAAAGTAAAAGGCGAAGAAGCTCCTAAGGGAGGCTTACAGCGAAAAATAAACGCTGATTCCGCTGAAAGTAAAAGGCGAAGAAGCTCCTAAGGGAGGCTTACAGCGAAAAGTCAACGCTAATATAAAAAGTATGTGTGCTCTATTACAGGGACATGTATCTGCGGCACAAATATCATTTTGCATAACATAACATCATCACATCATTTTTGCATAACATAAGCATCATACAGCATATTGCATGAGGAACAAGAAGGGGATACATTGTTGATCTTCAGAGAATATTTTGGAAAAGAGAAAATCGTGCTAAGGCACAAGATAAATCGAGACGAAGTGTAGCTTCATTGGAGAGGCAACATAAAACTTTTTTATAACTTCGGAGAATATTTCACGAAGCTTGGATAGTCTTCATCAGAGAAGTATGCAGAATTTTGTGATATAGAAAAGATTTTCTTCACGAAGCATGAAAAGAAGGGAAGGTGTTTTTTCGCCGAGGGCTCAAAAAATGGTATGTATGTACAATTTCATGCATCGTAAAGAATTAAATTATAAATAGATTATATATTACATTCAAAGTTACAATATATTACACATGTTATGTTCCAAATGTTTCTACAATAGCATTTAATCCTCCTTGAGAACTATCTCTGCAGCTTCGTTCAGTAGCTGGTCGACAACCTTGTCCATAATGGCTTCGGCCATTTTTCTAATTTCATCGTCCCCCTTCGGGTGGGGGCCCGGAGATGCCTCAGCAGGTTCTGAGGGAAGAGAAGATACGGCTATATTACTATTACAAACCGCGAACAAAGTCTGGAATTAAAAATTACAACACAACAAAAACCACTAATTAATACCTATTTGCCCTTCGGGCTCTGTACTTTTCTCGGCAGCTTCTGTCACTTTCCTAGCGTTGTGGATCCCTTTTTCACTCTTTTGAATAATTTCTTGCGCCATTTCTTGGCCGCTGTTGTCCCAGATATCAGTGAAGAATTTTCCGCCAACCATGCTTGCTTCGGCTGAGGGGTCTTTGATGTCTTCGGAGGACAAGGCAGCTTCGGACTGTGCTAAGGATTTTACATGCTCGCAGCCTCTTCTCTCCAAAATAGTAGCAATTCCTCTAGCACCCGAAAAAGCACATATGTCACCACGGCTATTCAGGATTTCCTCAAAGGCCTCTGCTTCGTGACTGATCCATTCCATCGGACCTTCGGGATTGCCCCTTGAGAAATTCTCTTCGCTAGAGAATGCGCCAACGTTGGCGAAGCTGGATTTTATCTTTTTAACGCACTCTATGGATTTAACATAGCATCTTCTCTGGTATGCATGAAGCTCTTTAACATTTATTTCTAAATGATTGGCACATTGATCACTAAGCTCTCGTTTTGTCTCTTCAAGTATACGTTCCTCTTTAGCTCTAGCTAGCTGCTTCTGAAGATCCTTTATCTCGCGTTTTTGGGCTTCAGCCTGGGCCTTTGAGGCAGCTTCGTCCTCTTTTATCTTATCCACCAATGTAAGCAGAATTTTATCCTTTTCCAGAGCTTCGTTTCTTAGCTTAATAACCTCTGATCGTAGGTTGTTGAAAGCAATATCATAGCTCTCGTCTTCAGCATTCTTTTGCGCTCTTAACGCGTTGCTTAGTATTAAACCCTATATGTAAAAGAGTTGGTATAAGAATAAAAGAATGATTTACAAATTATAAAATTTCCAAACATGCAGTTCTCATACCTTCAGGCTATTGTACGCAAGACTATCTGCAAGATCGTCCTTCGTCATAGCGCATAATCCAGCTTCAAGCTTCGGAAACCCCATACTTCTAGCCATCTCCCGACAGACGGATAATTCTTTGTTGTCTGGGAGGCAGTATAGGAAAACTTCTTCGTTCGTCCCATTGAACACTAGTGCCCCCTTCGGATATTTCAATTCTTTGGCATAGTAATTAGCTTCAAAAACTTCTTCTTCCGATAACTTTTTCCCCGAAGCATGTCGCACGATATAATCGTATATTTTGGAAGATGCTTCGGGGGCAGCGGTATCAATTTCTTCAACCAAAGTTGGCTCTGACATTTTCATTTTTTCGGTTGCCTTTGCAATTTTTGTTTCTTCTCCTTCCAAAGGTATTACCTTGGTTGGTTCTGAAGACCCGGTTTCAACTCCAGTCTGTTGCTTCGGAGCTTCAGCAACAGATACTTCAGCAAGCGCCTCAGAAGTTTCAGCAGTCTTCTTTGGGGTTGTGCTTGGAAGTTTAATTGTTTCCAAAACATCTAACACATTAACCATTCTTTTTCTTTTTGGGGTCACTGTTGGCCCCTTTTTAATTTTTGCTGTTTCAATTTCTTCTGAAGGACTTAAAATTTCTGATATTTTCACTCCCTCAGCTGATGCTTTCGCTTCTTCCGTCTTTGGTTCTTCCATCCTTTCTGTCGCTGGCACTTCGGCCATTTCTTTGACTTCTGGCAGCAGGGTTGGCTCTTTAGCTTCGGTGGCCGAAGAGGTCTCACCGGCGAACTCAGGCACCGTGGCTGGTTCAATATAGCGTGGCCGGTGTGTGAGAACCTTTACCCTTTTCCTCTTCGGCGCTGGCTCGCTAGGAGCAGCTGCAGCAGTTTCTTTCGCAGAAGTTGTGCCTTTTCTTTTTTTCCCCCCGCACTGGATAGCGATAGTCGGGGTAGACAAACCCGATTGCATCAAACACTCGGTTGAGTCTTTTCTTTTTTCGACCTCCGAAGGCCGCTGACAATGCAGTGTCTTCGGCCTTCGAATATACCCCAAGCAATTCATCACTTACAGTCTCAATGCTCTTTAACCAATCATCATCTGGTTCAACGAACTTGTCTCCATACTTGAATGTATACTTCAGCCTGACTAGCCCACCTTCGTCAGTTTCTTTAATAGTTTCTTTCGGCATTTCCCAATTGTCTACAAGAGGCCACACTCTGAAGGCAATGTTTTCTTGTATTAAATCCCTTGTCCCAATAAAAGAGCAGACTACACCGAAGGCCCGTTGGCATTCTTCGGCTACTTCATCCATTTCTACCTTCGGTTTCCGGAGTCCGAAGCGCTGCCAGATGGGGCACATGATGACATCCTTAATATCTTCTCGAACCTTCAAATCATTTTTTACATAGAACCATTCTTTCATCCATTCTCCGGGCCATCTCTTCCGAAAGGTTGGCACGTGACAGCTTGATCCAGAGCGAGCACCGAAGCTGTAGCAACCAAAGTTGTTATGATATTGCTCTTTACCCCAGGGCTTCGTTTCGTATAATAATTCATGTATATTGCAAAAGCTTTTCGCACTTGGCTCTAGGCCCTGGCTCTTCACAGCCCAGACGAAGATTCCCATTCTTATTATTGCTTCAGGGGTAAGTTGATGAAGGTAAACCTGATATATTTTCAGAACTTCTACCACAAACCTGCTTATAGGGAATCGTAGCCCAGCTTTAAAAAAGCTTCGGAAGATAACGACTTCATTATATTCGGGAGTCAGCACAGTCCTCTCTCCGTCATCTGCCCTCACGATGGACATATCTCAAAAATATCTCCCCCTCATGTTTTCAAGGTGACTTTGCCCAATAGTTGATTTTCTGAAGACTGAATGGCTTGGTCGCCATGGTTGATCTTCGGAATCCTCACCCCCACTGTCTGCATCATAACTATCACTTTCACCAGTATCTTCAGATAAGCCTTCCAAAATCTCCCTAGTAATTTTCTCTGTATTTGTTTTTGCTATTGATTCAATGAAGCCCAGATTTTTCTCCTCAGAAAGGCTCAGCTTCATTTCGGCAGCAACCTTCTTCTCCTCAGACATCCCTTCAGAATTCTTGCCTCTCGCTTCCGAAGCTTAAAACTAGGGAGGCAACCAAATATTTGTGGGCAGAAAGCTATTTGAGCAGGCAAAACAGATGGCAAGAGAGCGTGCCAAATAAATTGTGGCGAGCCCCTATTTATACACCCATTATGTCAGAAACTGGAGGGTCCCGCTTGTCAATGACTGTTGCTATTCTAGCAAAAGGAAGGTGTTTTTTCGGACCTTCGGCTCATAGCCTTCGTCCATTTCGCAATATAAATTTATCTTTACAGCAAATTAATATTGCGAGGGGCTACTGTTGGGGGCCTTCGGCTTCCGAAGGTCCTCAAAAACGTAATTGACTATGTTCTCCAAAAGAAATATGTGAACAGGTACCTTCGAAGTCAAGTTGCGAGTACACAAAGGCATGGTTAAGACGAAGCTTAACTGAGCCGACAATCACGACGAAGGATAAGACGATCACGAAGCTATGCGCAGAAGAGCTTCGGCATAACGGCGGAAAGGGAAACCGACTTAAAGATAAAAAGCCAGATTAGACCTCGAAGAATTACTATAGAGTTATTGATAAATGTAAAGGGCATTAATGTAATCTTGCATGGGCTGCGACCCGTGGCTATAAATAGGTGAACAGTATTCCCGTACTGTTCACGCTGACTTGGCATTCGCTTTTGGCGTTACACTTGTATTCTCACTCCTTCAAGCCGAAGGTACATTTGTAATCTAATATTGTTTGTACAAATAATATAAATGGAAATAGATTAATAATAATGTTTACAAGAGATTATGTTACTTTCTGTACTTTGTATGAATGTCCTTCATTTTTTATCATGATCATGAAGGCATGTCTTTCATAACCTTCGTCCTAGATTCATTATATCCGAAGGGAAATAATGACCCGAAGGACGAAGGGCTTTGACATTTAACATTTTATGTTGCCTTGTTCTTGATTCATAGCATTTGAGAACAAGTCCCCAACATTGACGTAGGAGGTAAACATTTTCTTCTCCCCCGTCATGTGGTTTGTGCATCCGCTGTCGATAATCCAGCTTGAACCCCCGGATGCATAAACCTGCAAGGCAAATTTAGGCTTGGGTCTTAGGTACCCAACTCTTGTTGGGTCCTACAAGGTTAGTCACAATTGTTTTAGGGACCCAAATGCAAGTTTTGTCTCCTTTGCATTTTGCCCCTAATTTTCTAGCAACTATCTTCCTATCCTTTCTACAAATAGCAAAGGAAGCATTTAAAGCATGATATATTGTAGAAGGTTCATTAACTTTCCTAGGAACATTAACAACATTTCTCCTAGGCATATGAACAACATTTCTCCTAGACATATCTTTACCATGCATATAGGAAGAACTAGAAGCAAACATGGCATGAGAGTCAAAAACATCATAAGTATTGTAACTCTTATAAGATTGTCTTCTATCATGATACATAAAAGCATGGTTCTTTTTAGTACTACTAGCCATAGGGGCCTTCCTTTATCCTTGGCGGGGATGGGAGCATTATGGCTTGTTAAGTTCTTGGCTTTTCTCTTGAAACCAAGTCCATCCTTAATTGAGGGGTGTCTACCAATTGTGTAGGCATCCCTTGCAAATTTTAACTTATCAAATTCACTTTTGCTAGTCTTAAGTTGGGCATTAAGACTAGTCACTTTATCATTCAAATTAGAAATTGAAACTAGGTGTTCACTACAAGCATCAATGTCAAAATCTTTACACCTATTACAAATTGTAACATGTTCTACACAAGAGTTAGATTTACTAGCTATCTCTACCTCAGCATTCAAATTATCATTTATGCTCTTTAAGTTAGAAATAGAATCATGGCATGTAGACAACTCACAAGCAAGCATTTCATTCCTCTTAATTTCTAATGCAAGGGATTTTTGAGCCTCTACAAACTTATCATGTTCTTCATACAAAAGATCCTCTTGCTTTTCTAGTAGCCTATTCTTATCATTTAAGGCATCAATCAATTCATTAATCTTGTCAATCTTAGATCTATCTAAACCCTTAAATAAGCATGAATAGTCTATTTCATCATCATCACTAGACTCATCCTCACTAGAAGCATAAGTAGAGTTTCGAGTACTTACTTTCTTCTCCTTAGCCATGAGGCATGTGTGATGCTCGTTGGGAAAGAGGGATGACTTGTTGAAGGCGGTGGCGGTGAGTCCTTCGTTGTCGGAGTCAGACGTGGAGCAATCCGAATCCCACTCCTTTCCAATATGTGCCTCGCCTTTTGCCTTCTTGTAATTCTTCTTCTTTTCCCATTTTCCACTCTTCTTTTCCTGGTCAGTATCATTATCAGGACAATTAGCAATAGAGTGACCAATCTTACCACATTTGAAGCATGAGCGCTTCCCCTTCGTCTTGGTCTTGTTGGGATGCTCCTTGCGACCCCTTAACGCCGTCTTGAAGCGCTTGATGATGAGGGCCATTTCTTCATCATTAAGCTCGGCCGCCTCAATTTGCGCCACCTTGCTTGGTAATGCCTCCTTGCTTCTTGTAGCTTTGAGAGCGATAGTTTGAGGCTCTTGGATTGGGCCGTTCAATGCATCATCCACGTATCTAGCCTCCTTGATCATCATCCGCCCGCTTACGAACTTTCCAAGTATCTCCTCGGGCGTCATCTTGGTGTACCTAGGATTCTCACGAATATTGTTCACAAGATGAGGATCAAGAACAGTAAAGGACCTTAGCATTAGGCGGACGACATCGTGGTCCGTCCATCGCGTGCTTCCATAGCTCCTTATCTTGTTGACAAGGGTCTTGAGCCTATTGTACGTTTGGGTTGGCTCTTCCCCCCTTATCATCGCGAATCTCCCAAGTTCGCCCTCCACCAACTCCATCTTGGTGAGCATGGTGACGTCGTTGCCCTCATGTGAGATCTTGAGGGTGTCCCAGATCTGCTTGGCATTGTCCAAGCCGCTCACCTTATGGTACTCATCCCTGCACAATGAGGCTAGCAACACAGTAGTAGCTTGTGCGTTTTTATGAATTTGCTCATTGATAAACATTGGACTATCACTACTATCAAAATGCATTCCACTCTCTACTATCTCCCATATGCTAGGATGGAGAGAGAACAAGTGACTACGCATTTTGTGACTCCAAAATCCGTAGTCCTCTCCATCAAAATGAGGAGGTTTACCAAGTGGAATGGATATTAAATGAGCATTTGTACTTTGAGGAATACGAGAGTAATCAAAAGAAAAATTCGAATTGACCGTTTTCTTTTTCTCGTAGTCGTCGTCATCCTTTTGGGAAGAGGAAGATTCGTCGCTGTCGTAGTAGACTATCTCCTTGATGCGCCTTGTCTTCTTCTTCTTCCCATCTTTACGTCTGTGGCCCGAGCCCGAGTCGGTAGGCTTGTCATCCTTCGGCTCGTTGACGAAAGACTCCTTCTCCTTGTCGTTGATCACGATTCCCTTCCCCTTAGGATCCATCTCTTTGGGCGGTTAGTCCCTTTCTTGAAGAGAACGACTCCGATACCTATTGAGAGCACCTAGAGGGGGGGTGAATAGGTGATCCTGTAAAACTTGAAATTTAAGACACAAAAACTTGGTTAAGCGTTAGCACAATAATGCCAAGTGGCTAGAGAGGAGTCTCAACAAAACACAATAACCACAAGAGATCAATCACAGAGATGGCACAGTGGTTTATCCTGTGGTTCGGCCAAGACCAACGCTTGCCTACTCCACGTTGTGGCGTCCCAACGGACGAGGGTAGCAATCAACCCCTCTCAAGCGGTCCAAAGACCCACTTGAATACCACGGTGTTTTTCTTGCTTTACTATATCCCGTTTGCGAGGAATCTCCACACTTTGGAGCCTCTCGCCCTTACACTTAAAGTTCACAAAGAAGCACGGAGTAAGGGAGGGATAAGCAACACACTCAATACAAGAAATCACAGCAACACCACGCACACAAGTCGCAACAAGAGCTCACAACACAACTCAATGAGTTCACAACTCAACTAGAGCTCTAATTGCTATCGCAAGGAATCAAAGGCGCGAAATCGATGTCTTAGTGCTTAGGAATGCTTAGAGAATGCTTGGTGTTGTCCTCCATGCACCTAGGGGTCCCTTTTATAGCCCCAAGGCAGCTAGGAGCCGTTGAGAGCATTCCTGGAAGGCAAATCTTGCCTTCTGTCGCCTGGCGCACCAGATAGTCTGGTGCACACCGGACACTGTCCGGTGCGGATTTCTTTCCTTTCCTGGCAAAGCCGACCGTTGGCGCCTGGGAGCCGTTGGCACACCGGACACTGTCCGGTGTACACCGGACAGTCCGGTGCCCCCTCCTGACCGTTGGCTCAGCCACGTGTCTCGCGCAGATCGCGCAGCCGACCGTTGGCTCACCGGACAATCCGGTGCACACCGGACAGTCCGGTGAATTATAGCCGTACGCCGTCAAATTCTTCCCGAGAGCGGCCAGTTTGCCTGAGCCAGCCTGGCGCACCGGACACTGTCCGGTGCACCACTGGACAGTCCGGTGCTCCCAGACTGAGCAGAGTCTTGGCTGCTCGAGCCAAGACATTTCCAATTGTTCTTTTCCTGTTTCCAGCACTTAGACACAATGCATTAGTCTCTAAAACAATGTACTAGGTCTGAGAAACATACCTTTTGACATGATTTGCACTTTGTTCACCACATTGCATAGATCAACACAAAAGCACTTGTGTTGGCACTCAATCACCAAAATACTTAGAAATGGCCCAATGGCACATTTCCCTTTCACATATAAAGCTTCAAAAGGTGACATCTTCAGACTGGCCTGATAACTATTATTATATTAGAACTCAACATATGGTAGACTTTTATCCCAACTCCCTCCATGCTGAAGGGCACAAGCTCTCAACATATCCTCAAGTACTTGATTAGTCCTTTCAGTCTGTCCATCAGTCTGAGGGTGATAAGTCGTACTAAAGTTCAACTTTGTATTCATATTCTCATGAAAGCTTCTCCAAAATCTTGAGGTAAACTATGAATCTCGATCAGACACGATCTTCTTTGGTACTCCATGTAAACACACAATCCGAGCCATATACAACTCTGCTAGTTGAGAACCTTTATAAGTAGTCTTGACCGGAATGAAGTGAGCCACTTTGGTCAGTCTATCCACAATCACTCAGGGCCTGTTCGTTTCTGCTGGAACAGACCAGGATTAATTCCAAATCTCCAAAACTTATAGTAATTATTGAAGGAATCCAAGCTAGATTTATTCCACCCCTTCGTTCCATGCCAAACGAACAGGCCCTCATATAGAATCATATCCTTTCGGGGTGTGAGGCAATCCAGTAATGAAATCCATACCAATCTCTTCCCACTTCCACTCGGGTATCTTTAGTGGATGCAGTAGTCCAGCTGGCCTCTGGTGTTCAGCCTTAACTCTTTGACACACATCGCACATAGCCACATGTGCAGCCACATCTCTCTTCAATCCATACCACCAGTATTTCTGCTTCAGATCATGATACATCTTAGTGCTACCAGGATGAATAGAATAATCAGAGTCATGTGCTTCCTTCAATATAGTCTCACAAAGGCTATCCATATCAGGAACACATATCATGTCCTTGAACCATACGGTGCCTTGCTCATCCTTCATGAACTCTGGGCCTCTACCTTCCATAATGAGATCCTTGATCTCCTGAATTTTAGCATCACCAATCTGACCTTTGTGAATTTCTTGTTCCAAGGTAGGTTCCACATCAATAGTAACTCCTTCCGTGTGAGCAACTATCCCCAGGTTAAGTCTCCTGAAATCCTCAACAATCTCTTCGGGTAGCTGGGCAACAATAGCTGAATGAACGTGTTCCTTCCGACGCAAGGCATCTGCAACCAAATTCGCCTTGCCTAGGTGATAGTGAATCTCCAAATCATAATCCTTAATAAGCTCCAACCAACGGCGTTGCCTTAGGTTGAGATCCTTCTGTGTGAATATATACTTCAAACTCTTATGATCCATGTACACTTGGCACTTGGTTCCCATAATATAATGTCTCCAAATCTTAAGCGCATGCACTACGGCTGCTAGTTCTAAGTCATGAGTGGGATAGTTCAACTCATGTTTCCGCAACTGACGAGACACGTAGGCAATCACATGTCCTTCTTGCATCAGCACACATCCCAAGCCTTGGCCGCAGGCATCACAATAAATGTCAAATCCTTCTATAGATCTGGCATAACCAACACTGGGGCAACATCAACCTCAACTTCAGTTGATTAAAGCTATCTTGGCACTTCTCGTCCCACTTAAACTCTCTTCCCTTCTCCAGAAGCGAGGTCATAGGCTTAGCAATCTTAGAGAATTCTTCAATAAATCTCTGATAGTATCCTGCAAGTCCCAAGAAACTCAGAATCTCCGTAATTGTAGTGGGTATGCTCCACGCCATTATCTCCTTGACCTTAGCAGGATCCACATATATCCCACCATTGGAAATGATATGTCCAAGAAATGGCACCTCGTCAATCTAGAACTCACATTTGCTATACTTGGCGTAGAGTTGATTATCCCGTAGCTTATGTAGCACCAATCTCAGATGTTCCTCATGATCACTATCACTCTTGGAATAAATAAGAATATCGTCGATGAATACCACGATGAATCTGTCTAGATACTCCATAAACACCTTATTCATTAGATTCATAAAATAGGCTGGTGCATTAGTTAGTCCAAATGACATAACCGTGAACTCATATAAAACCATATCGGGTCGAGAAAGCCGTCTTAGGAATATCCGATGGCCTAATCTTCATTTGATGGTAACCCGATCGGAGATCAATCTTCGAGAATACCCTAGCACCTCTCATCTGATCAAATAAATCCTCAATGCGGGGTAACCGATACTTGTTCTTCAAAGTAACATAATTAAGGGATCTATAATCCACACACATCCTTTGCGACCCATCTTTCTTCTGTACAAACAGAACCAGCGCTCCCCAAGGTGAGGAACTCGGACAAATGTACCCAGCCTCCTATAATTCCGTTAACTGCTTCTTAAGTTCCTTTAGTTCTTCTACGAACATCTTGTACGACCGTTTAGAAATAGAGGCAGTCCTAGGTAAGAGATCAATGACAAACTCAACTTCCCTATCTGGTGGCATCCCTGGTAACTCCTCTAGAAAGATATCCGGGAAATCTCTAACCACCCGGATGTTGTCACCAACAAACTCCCCATCTATAAAGAATGCCGCACGTTGGGTAGAAGTAGTTACTGCAATTCAACCTGAAACCTTTCTCCTTTAGGGCTGGTGAGTCCTACAGTACCCCTACCACATTGTATAATGGCCTTTGGCTTTCTTAGCCATGGCATACCAAGGATCAGATCTATACTGCTTGCCTCTAATATTATAGCGGTAGCCTAGAATTCTCTTCCCATAATTGTTAATGTCAATCTATGTGTCATATAACTTGCCTCAATAGGCCCTTTAGGTGTAATTACTATCATTGGTGTTTTCATATTTTTCAGTGGTAACTCATTTGTGTTGGCATATCAAGCAGACATGAATGAATGTGTAGCACCAGAATCAAATAATATTGTTGCAGGAATTGCATTAATATAAAACATACCAAGTGAGATATCAGCTCCTTCCGCAGTAGCATCAGCGATAACCTGATTAACTCTGGCAATAGAGAATCCCTTGCCAGATCCTGGAGTCTGTTGTTTGTTCAGAACTAGGGTAGTAGCAATCCTCTGTGGGCAAACATTTGCATAATGTCCAGTCTTCCCACACTTGTAGCAAGTAGTGTCTGCACTCTATCCTGAAAATTTCGTTGGGGTGCCAGTGGGGGTAGCCTGACGAGTCGGTGGAGTCCCCTGAGGTGAGTGCTGAGCTGGGCGCTGGCCTCCTCCAGTGCGAACTGGTGTACCCTGGGGTGAACTGTAGCAAGGATGAACACTGCTGCTTCCCTGTCCCTGGGATATCGCCTTCCTCTTCAAATCTCCCAGCTGAACATGCTTGTGTTCAATAGCTAGGGCCTTGTCAAGGAGCCTCTAGAATGACAGAAAGGTGTGAGCCACTAGAGCATACTGCAGCGGTCCATTGAGTCCTTCAATAAAGTACTCCTGCTTCCTCTAATCTTCAGCAACTTCATTCAGTGCGTATCTAGAGAGCTGAATGAACTTGTCGTGATACTCGCTTACTGACATGCTCTCCTGCTTCAAAGACAAACTCTTTCTTCTCAATCTTCATCTGTCCAGCAGGAATATGGTAGTTTCTGAACTGAGTAGAGAATTCCGCCCATGTCATAGTATCGGCAGCATCATGGGCAGTAGTGTATGAATCCCACCAATCAGCAGCAGGACCTGTCAAACGACCAGAAGCATATAGAACCTTCTCTCGGTTAGAGCATTGGGCAATAATCAACATCTTTTCCACAGACTTCAGCCAATCATCAGCGTCAAGTGGATCAGGAGAACTAGCAAACGTCTGCGGCTTATGGCTCATGAACTCCTCCTGGTGCTTGTCTCGGGGTGGAACTAGTGGTGGGGGTGGAGGCAGTGGTGCTTGCTGCTGTTGTTATTGCGCCCTTCTCTCCTGGCGTATCTCCTCTCGCTCTTGGTGCAACTCCTGTCATATATCCTCTCGCTCTTGGCGCATCTCCTAGCGTTACTGCCGCATCTGCACGTGCATATCCGCCATGGTGTCAGCCATCTGTTGCATTATCCTCATCTATGCTGCAACAGCTGGGTCAACTCCGTCTGGTGGAAGCTATGGAGGATCCATCTCAGTTTGTTGTTGTTGTGGTTGTCTAAATATCCTCCGAGTGTGTCAATTGGGAGGTAGATCAATTCCACCACTCTTCCCGGTATTGACCATCTGAGTTAGAAACATATGGTAAGAGAGAAAGGATTGTAGACAAGGCAGGTAATTACAAGGCATGTTACTTTGGGGGATTTATTAGCTAAGCGGATTAATGTTTTACCTACCAAAGCTAATTCATTACCTTATGGTGGTACATGCTAAGATGTCCATTTATAATATCTCAATCAATCAAAGAAGCAAATTAGACATTTATCACTAGAACAATCAACCAACATTTTAAATAGAGAAAATAGTTTTAATTTTGTCTTAGGTTCCCTATCTCTTAAGAATGTCATAAATGTAGGATTCCAAGGTGTGAAACCCATCTTGCCTTAAAGTGGAAAAGATAAGAGTAATCAGAGTATGACAACAAAAGGTGAGACAGGATCAAGATAAGATATGTATAGAATGAATCAGAGTAAGGTAAGTAGGTAAGGGTTTTGTCTATTTCTATCTAGGTTTCGTCTGATACCACTTCTGTCGCACCCGGATTTAAGAGACAAAACCGGGTGCATCTCATACATGCGCCAAAGTAGACAACATATATAATAACATAGTGTACAGAGATAAATGTCATAATAACATCATAGTACTTATTACAATGTGGAAGTCTTACAAAATAAAAGATAAATATAAAACGAACTAAAATCCATCTTTGGCGCCAATAAGTCAACTGGGAGACGCCACCTAGATCAGATCGAACTCCTTGTTGTGTGGCTCCTCTTGAACCACCTGTTCTTCTCCTATAGGGGGGTGTGAGACAGCAAGGGTGAGCTCACACATGATCATAGCTCAACAAGTTGTGGGGAAACCAGTGGGCATGAACTCACCAAAGGTGGGAGCTCATGTTATATGTAAGGCTGATCAACAATAGTGGTTAAAGCTGAGCATTGCTTTTAATAAGTTGGTCAAAATTTTATTAGCAGTTACTAAATGTAAGTCAATACCAAACCATAATAGAAATAATGGAACAAAATTAATAAATAATCTCATGCAATGCAAATGACAAATTGAATTTAAGTTCCATAATTTAATCATGCGAGAGTCCTGAGATGCTCATGACCGTGAGCTCGGCTAGTATACCAGTTTTACACTCAGCAGAGGTTTTACCCTGTGCCCACAAGTCATGTTACCCATCTTCCAAGGGATCGCGACTCCCATACACCTCTACCAAGGAAGCGAGGCTGGGCAACACTATGAGGCCTTTACAAAGTTCCACTAGCTTCCGAAAACCTGCTACAGTTTATGGGAAGGGCACTTGCAAGAATCCCCCGTCTGACCGCCATCGCAGCAAAATCAACCCGAGAACCTCCTTGCATGCAACTACCCTACTGCCCTTGCCCCTTTCGGGTAAGGTAGTCTTCCACTAGCTTTCCTAATTAGTTAGCCAAGGGGTCCCATTCCTCCCTTATGGTGGCACGTGTTTCTCAAGTTAAGCTCCATGTTCCAATTAAAATTAATGATCTTGACATGAACATAAATAACATAACAAAATAATTGGAACATGGATATAATGAAATATTAACCCAAAACCATGTGAAGCAATAGCAAAACTACTAAAGTGATTCAAGGATAACAAGGTAAAGAGTTAAACAGTCTAGGGTGACCTATTGGGTCCCATCAGAATAAAACCTATGCATGAATAAGTGATATTAAAGAACATCATTGGGTATAAAAGTGGTCAAGGACACAACTTGCCTTCAATGAGCACCTGCTCGGCAACTTCTATCTGCTGGACACCAGGATCCTCAGTCACAGGCTCTTCTACTTGCCACAATACAAACAAGCACAATATATAGAGAAAATTAACATCACACTAAACATGTAAACAAAATACATAATAATATACACATTAAAATAAGATCCTAGGAACAGAAATCATTAATTTTGAAGTTATGGATTTTAAGATATGAATTTTCAAAGGTTTTATGTGCTTGATATATGATTAAGTGAGAAATTAATTTTATTACTATTTTCATGTCAAAACAGAGACTCTAGGTGATAAACAATAATACTACAAAATTTTAGAAACTGGAATGGATCAATTTGGACTAAAAATGAATTTCCTATGAATTAAATAAGTTCTAGGATTTATTTTTGTATTAAAAATCCATTTCTAATTTATTTTCTCTGGTTTTATAATACTCTGGACTGGGCCTCAAATTCATAAAAGGCTAGGGGCCTCGGTGCGAAAAACTCTAAGACTCAGCATCACCCGCGCTTGACCGCGGGTTATTTTCCCTATTTCCTGAGGGTTCTTTAACAACAATGCTTGGACAAAAGGGTATCGCTCGTTCCTGACCGCACGATCTTCTATTGACCGCTAGGATTAGACTTAGTCTTTCACGAACCGGTATGCAATCGCAGTCGTCGGATACAGATCTGACGCTCCAGATCTATAATAACTAGCCTTCGAATCCTATTTGCACGATCTCAGATCCACGGTCTGAAATTAACCACATGAAAGGTTATATCCTATCTAATCAGGGTCGTCCATGAACGGATCAACGGCACAGGCACTGTCTCCTTCCCCCGGCCGGCTAATCACGGCGGCGCAACACACTGGTGATCTGTACTGCCGCGCCCAGGGAAACTACCTCGAGTCTGAAAGCGTCTAAATGATGCGAAGATTATGGCGAAGACATGGGTGAACGACTTATTGGCAATGACGGTGTAGAAAATCCCGGTCATGGAACGGTGCTACCCGCGACGGAGTTCAGTCGGCGGTGAGAAATTGTCCACCCACCGCAGGTCCTGACCTCCAATTGTGGCCGCGGACGACTACCCCAAGTGCTAACGGTCCCCCTCGGCCCCACTCCGAGGACAGAGACCCGACAATGACGAGACTCACCGGCGGCGGCACTCCCTGCTCCCCCCTCTTCTCCCTTTCGACCGACTTGGCACACGGCTCCGTCTCGGTATGGCAAAATAGGAAAGTATAATTTAACTCCATGGTAAATCTTCCTCAAATTAAGAGTATAATTTTGCACATACTTATTATTACCTTTATTTATAATATTTATTTTGTATATACATTTTCTTTTCTTTCTCCACTTTTAAATCTAGATTTTCTATTATATTCTAAATTCCACTTTGGGACTTTAATATATTTCTTTTCATATGATTTCTTATATGGCCACAAGTTGCACACAAAAATGAAAACCGGCATGATGTATAATTTAGTGGCATATATCTTATTAATTATTTGTTTTTAAGTATGGTGTTCACATGTGATGGTACATAAAGGTTAAACTCACATATAGATAAAGAGAAATTATTTCTCCATTTATATTATCTCTAACAAATTACAAATTGGGTATTACATAGGACTAAAGTTTAGTCCAGCGACTAAACTCGACTAAACTGTAGTTCCTACTTTGTTTGGTTGTAGGGACTAAACAGATTCTAAAATATATAAATGCAACACATAAAGACTAAAATACCCCTTTTCTTGTTTCACCCAGTTTTCTAGGCAAGGCCAATTGTGGTAAATGTTGCCCTTTAGTCCTTTTTAGGACCCATGTGAGTGACTAGAGACTAAAGCCAATTAGTTCTTACTTTAGTCCTTCCGTTTGGTAAAATAAATACTAAACAGGACTAAAAAACAGGGACCAAAAATTAGTCACTCTAACCAAACGGAGCCTTGGTGAGATTATGTCATAAGACTTAGGGATGAAAACAGGACAGATATAGCCGGATACAGGGTCATCCTATATCCTACCCTAATGTATTCCTCTCGGATACGTGACCGGATACGGGTAGTTAAGATTTGGGATGAATACAGGATGGGATCGGGTAATAATCAGGGCGGGTAAGAAACGGATAACAAATAATACTCGGGTAGGTATCAGATAGTTACCGGGTAGTTCGTCCCGATGATATTAATTGTCGAACCATCCAACAAACACAAAATTAAGCAATACATAATCATGTATATGATAGATCAAATGTAGAAAAGGAAACCAATAAAATTGACATCATGCAGTTCAAAGTTACTAATCACAAGGACATTGTAGAACCAACACCACAATATTAAAAATTCATAAAATATTGCAGTTTCACTCAAAAATTGCAAATAAGTTACAAAAACTAATAAACATTTTATACGAAGATAACTCAAGTCCTCATATGAAAATGATAAAGTAAAGTACTGATTATATTGAAACTTGCATACTTACAATGATTTCACATGTAACTCATACAAATTAGTGAAAGTGAAATGAAAGAAACGCGGACATTTTATAGATCTTATGATCCAAAAAATTTTATGGTTATATATGGACATATGTTGTGCCTCTGTAAAATTTCACTATTTTTTGAGGCTATTTATGTATTATTAATTTCTTGTCGTAGAAAATCATCAAAATACAATTAAATCCATAAAATATTGTAGCATCGGCAAAAAATCGTAAATAAGTTACCAATACTAATAAATAATCTATAAAAAGATAACCTTAAGTTCTCACATGGAGATAACCTTAAGCCCCCCACATAAAAATGATGAAGTCTACTTTTTCTGATTTTAATTTATAATTTTATAACTATATTATGTAAAAAAAGAAAAAACGGGTACCTGAATTCCGGGTACCCGTATCCGACCCGAATATCCGGGTATTTACCGGGTAGTCCTCTGTATCCGACCCGAATTCGAAGCTGTAGTATCCGGGTATTACTCGTATCCGAAAAAACGGGTATTTACTCTATCCGTATCCGATACCCGACGGGTATACCCGACCCGTTTTCACCCCGAATAAGATAGCCCGCACTGATTGTCCCTTGCCTCTAGGGGTTAAAACAGGTCGGGTATACCCGTCGGGTATCAGATATGGATAGTGCAAATACCTATTTTTTCGATACGGATTCGGGTATTTTTATATTTGGGTTGGATATGGGTAATACTTGGATACTACAACTTCGGATTTGGGTCGGATACGGAGCGAGGACTACCCGGTAAATACCCGGATATTCGGGTCGGACCGTTTTTTCTTTTTTTGCATAATATAGTTATAAAATCATAACTTTTACATATGAAATCGGATGAAGATAAAATTTATATGAAAATTGTAGAGCTCGAAGAGATCTATAACTTTGTAGTACATAAATTTTTTGTTTAAACATATATTTAGGCCAAAATCATTGAAATAATATCCAAATTTATATCAAATTAATAGACTTTATCATTTTTATGTGGGGGGCTTAAGGTTATCTCCATGTGAGAATTTAAGGTTATCTTTTTATAGACTATTTATTAGTATTGGTAACTTATTTGTAATTTTTGGTCGACACTACAATATTTTATAGATTTAATTGTATTTTGATGATTTTCTACGATAAGAAATTAATAATACATAAATAGCCTAAAAAATCGTGAAATTTTACACAGGCACAACATATGTCCATATATAACCATAAAAATGTTTGGATCATAATATCTATAAGATGCTCGCGTTTCTTCCTTTTCACTTTCACTTATTTGTATGAGTTACATGTGAAATCACTGTAAGTATCCAAGTTTCAACATAATAAGTACTTTACTTTACCATTTTCATATGAGCACTTGAGTTATCTTTGTATAAAATGTTTATTAGTTTTTATAACTTATTTGAAATTTTTGAGTGAAACTACAGTATTTTATGAATTTTTAATATTTGGTGTTGGTTCTACAATGTCCTTGTGATTAGTAACTTTGAACTGCGTGATGTCAATTTTATCGGTTTCCTTTTCTACATTTGATCTATCATATACATGATTATGTATTGCTTAATTTATGTGTTTGTTGGATGGTTCGACAATTAATATTATCAGGAGAACTACCCGATAACTATCTGGTACCTACCCGAGTATTATCCGTTTCTTACACGCCCAGATTATTACCCGGTCCCATCCTGTATCCGCCCCGAATCTTAACTACCAGTATTCGGTCATGTACCCGAGAGAAATACATTAGGGTAGGATATAGGATGACTCTGTATCCGACTGTATCCTGTTTTCATCCCTACTTGCCTCCCCTTGCCCTAGAATAGCGGCACAATATAACCTCTAACCACCGCAGAGGTCGCCCCTACGCATCCATCCATCTTTTAGTGACACTCTCCCCCCTCAATGAAGCGACTCCCTACCAATTGTCACTCCCACTCGTATACAACCGCTCTTCCTCTTCGCGCAAGCATCCCGAAGAAGGCAAGTGCGAAGCCGAGGCACAGTTCGGCTGCGGACCGGAATTGCATCCTCACATTCCACGGCCCGACAGTGTGGGCTACGACACGCCTTGACGACGAGTGTGTTATCTGACTCAGAGGAGTCCTACAAAATTTATTTCACCATTTTTCGGGTTCAAAAACTTGAGTTACGATTTTTCCAAGGTTCTCTACGTTTTAAATCGAAAAAGGAAAAGAAAACACAAAACCACTTGCATGTCAGCCCTCGAGTTTTAGCTAACTGCAAACAGTCACCACAAGGTCCTCGGTCACTATTCACTGAGTCTATGACATATTAGAGGAAAACCCCTCGGCTTTGGCTTATTTGTGCGCGACATCCATCTTCTACCTCGGAACAAAGAGAGGGAGAGACGCGAGCGTGGCTCGCTCAACGGCTTACCGATGGCAAGACGAGTCGAGGCCGGGGTCAGCGAGTAGCGACGGTTGACGACGAACTCGATGGTGCCCTCGGCTTTGCGAATGGTGGACGACGGCGCTCGGTCCACGCACGTCGACGGAAACCGAGGAACGACAGCGTCGACAGTGGTGCTCTGGTCGTCCTTCGGCTCGGGAAAGTGGTGCTGAGACAGGCGCACGAGTTGGTGGAGCGATTGTGGGGCTTGGTTTGGTAAATGGCGGACGGTGGGAGCCCGGGTGTGACCTAGTGAGCGATGGCCATGGCGATCGGCGTTGGGTGGAAGACGAACCGAGAGCGAGGGCGAGTGAGAGCGAGACGAGAGCAGAGGAAGAGAGCGAGTGAGGCGCTGTGGAGTGCTCGACCAAATGAGCCAGGCTCGGTTGCTAGCTTATCCATGCGCGCGGACAAGGTGCGGCGCGGAGTAGGGCGCGGCGCACACGTGTCCTCAAGCGCGACACTTGGCAGTTGCATCCTGTCCGGTTTGCAGGCGCAGAAGAGACAAAGGGGGAGCACGAAGCGTCGCCCAACATCAGGCGATTTGTTCCCCGCTCTACCGGCTACAACTTTGCTATAGTAATTAGGGTGATTCAGGGGCTAGATTTTGAAATATATGCCTCCAAACTTTGGTTTGTCAGCACAACACAAAACAATGGAAACCGGTCGTCTAACCGTGTCAAAACATGTCAAACGGATTCAAAAGTTTACCAACTTTTTACAGGGCGTGCCCCAAGTAATTATCTACAACTTTTGTAATTGGGACAATGTGATTTGAAGATCATTTATATTTGAACGGACTGAAGTTTGAGAAGAGGTACAAGATCAAACTTAGTAAAATCAGGGTTGTCCCCATTTTTTGGTTTCTGAAGAAACTTCATTCATCAAGCACACAGTCACTAAACCACATCATCACATATAGTTTAGAAACTACCATTTTCTTAACTCAAGAGTTGGAAGATTAACCAACATCAATCTAAATTAATTAAGTGAAGATTACCCACACTCTAGCACTATGATAATCTATGTCTAAAAGAACTAGGTTTTCTACTGGTGCAAGCAAGGGTTCACTTCACAACCACTAGTGCCAATTTAAGATTTTGATGTAAGTGATAATATCATTGATGATGCTCATGATAATGCTTTCATGATGCACATGCCATGAATGAATATGCTAAACACCAGGGGTGTTACAGTCCTTCCCCCTAAAAGGAATCTCGCCCAGAGATTTCAAGATTACTAACCATTTTTGGTAAAAGTCAGGGTAAACTTCTCGTAGATAGGCATCCGTCTCCCAGGTTGCGTCATGCTCATCGTGGTGACTCCATAGAATTTTATACGTCTTGACCGTACTGTTTCTAGTAATTCGGTCCTTAGTGTCCAAAACTTCGACGGTTTGTTCTTGATATACCAAGTTTGACCCGATCTTCAGATCTCTGACTTCTACTCTCTCTTCGGGTACTCTAAGACATTTCTTCAGTTGAGATATGTGAAACATGGGAAAGATTGTGCTCATGTCCTCAGGCAACTGAATTTTGTAGGCTACTTCTCCCTTCCGTTCGATAACCTGATAAGGTCCTACATATCTTGGAGCAAGCTTCTTTTTTGCCCCAAATCTTCGCACGTCTTTGATTGGTGATATTTTAAGATACACAAAATCTCCGACTTGAAATGTCAGCGGTCTTCGTCTTTGGTCAGCATAACTCTTTTGTCGGTATTGCGCTGATTCCATATTCTGACAAATAACTCGAACCATTTCTTCGGCTTCAGCGATTAAGTCGTTGCCACAGAACCTTCGTTCTCCGGCTTCGACCCAATTGAGCGGTGTTCTTCATCTTCTTCCATACAGCGCTTCGAATCACGAGCCGTGTGGGGCTACCTAGCACTACTACATATATGAATATTTAAGACACACCATTAAAGACTCATATAAGTACATTTTATAGAAGTGTCTTATATCATACGATGTTGAGTAAGATAAGACAATTGTTTGGAAATCCGTCTTAATTGGAAAAGTTTTCTGAGACAGTTACGTCGTAACAAATGTCTTATATTGATTTAAGACATGTTTTTATTATAAACTGTCTCAAATAAGGATAGTATTTGAGTCATCCCTACTTTAACAACTGTCTTAGATGACAATTAGCATTTGAGACACTTCTATGTATGAAACCATCTCAAATAAGAATACTATTAGAGTCGTCTAGACTATAAGAACCGTCATAGATGTTAGTGAGTATACTAGACACTTATAAATATGGAACCGTCTTCACATGATAGTCTGACAAGGTGTATATGAAAAATGTAGCAAATAGCGAAATCACCTTGAGTTGATGATATATATAAATCGCTATCATTTTGTTTCCATCCCGCGACGCCTTCTCACCATACACACCCAATGGCTCCCTCGGGAACGACCACCGCCGCCCAATAATCATGGACTCCGAACCCCAAGAATCGCCGCCGCCGGAGGCCGTCTCACACCAATGCATCTTTAAAATCCTAGTTGCTGAAATTGTATTTATATGTGTATATCTATACTACTATACTTAAAGCACCAGTTTGAACGGTTGTCGTGCGTCAACAATTTATAAAAAAACCCTTACAATTCTTTAAATTCAACCCGCGGTACGTGCCCTCCTTCTCGCGCTCCTAAACAATCGCCCGACATCCTCCCCTTCCATTCTAGGCTCCGTGTCTCGCTGTCCCCACTACGTCTCCTCCGGCTCCATCTCATCCCGCTGCCGCTCCTTCTCATCGTCGTCGTCCCAGTCCCGGAGTCGCTCCCCTCCTCTGGCTAAGCGCAGGTGAGGCCCGACCCTATACGTTGTAGATCCATTGATTCTAGGCTACGATTTACTTATCCGAGTGTCACTTTGTCAAACCCTAATGCCTTTTGTAACTTCATCTTATAAGCCTTGATGTGTCGGCAACTGGAGTATTTGGTACAAGACTGCTTGATCCAGATAATTTTATTACACTTCAGGCGTGGCTTGTGTGTTCAGACTACTACTGTTGAATACAGTTACAGTTGGTCCTTGTGGCCCTCAACAGTTTGGATGCCGTCATTCAGCATTGAACAGAGCCAGAGTCTGGTAACAGTTTTTAATCATGTTCTTGATAGGATGGATACATCTGTTAAATGTGTGACCCTGCATTTAGAATTCAGATCGACACCTTTGATTGGTTCCAATTCCCTGCTGCTGGCTTATTATTTAACTTTCCTTTTTGCAGTTTCTATAATAGCAGAGACATGCACTAACCAGCATTTGCTAACCCAATCAATTTGTTGGCATCATTTTATTGATTGAATCCATCCTGCCTCATGCTTTTGCTTCGCCCTGTTAACATGTTTTTATTGCTGTCGTGGGCTCTTCGCAATTTAAAGTTCTCTCGTATATGAAGTCACATAGTTACATGACGTACATTCTACTTGAACATGGTTGTTTGGTATTTTTTCTCATGAATTGTAATGTTTCTTATGCTGGTTCTCTTTATCCTGGGTGCATTTACTTCTGGATAATGTTGTATGCCCAGTTTGCCTGGAGCACGGAAAGACGATCACCTTCACCCCCCTAAAAAGGGTTCACCTTCAAAAAAAGTTTGTTCTCCATCACCACCCCCTAAAAAGGCTTCACCCCCTAGGTATATAAAAGTTTTCATACAAATTGCATATGTTACTCTGGCTATGTTTATTGATAATTATGTATATCTATAAGCGTGTTGTTTCACTTGTAATTTGACTATCATTGTTATCTCATATATATATGAAGTGATTTTAGTTTGTCAAATAGGATATTGTATATGGGCTAATGGTACAAAGGATCTTTAAAATTCTCTACTATATTAAAGTACCAGTTTTAACAATTTATAAAAAAACCCTTACACTTCTTTAAATTCTAACCCGCGGTACGTTGCCCCCTTCTCGCGCTCCCAAACAATCGTCCAGCCTCCTCCCCTTCCATTCTCCTCCCCACGCCGCCATCCGCTCCGCTCCAACCACGCTTATAGCTTATATCCCTCACCGGTTGTTATTCCTCTCCCTAGATAAGCTTTATCTCACCAAACTAATCTCGCTATAAACAAGGACCCAATTTCATCCAGTAATCCCGCTATAAACAAGGACCCGATTTCATCCTTTGCGAGTAAGAAGCAAAAAACCAAGGTGGGCGAGGACGCGAAGAAGCAAGGGAGAAGGACAGAGCGGGAGGAGGATGCTGCCTGCTGCTTTCCCTGCTCCTTGACACGAAGGCCGCCCTGGATGGTGGATCCGAGGGGTTCCATGGCCTGCCCCATGGCGTCAAGGCGACATGCTACGCCGAGGTGGAGGCCGGGTTGAACGCCGTATACCGGCAGTGCCGGAGCCTTGACCGCTCCTTGGGGCCGCTAGAGATCCGCATGGTGTCCCTCGACGCCGCGACTACAACATCACCATGTCCGGCGCCAGCGCGCAAGAGGAGTTGTCCATGTGGCATCATCTCTGGCTCCGCCACTCTGGTGCACTCTATGGCATTAGAGGCGAGGAGCTCGCAGTCCGCCAGGCCTGGCCAACCCTCTCACTGTTACCCTCTCTCAGGGCTTGTTCGGTTATTTTCAATCCATATGGATTGGAGGTGATTGATACAGATTGGGAGATATTTTGACTTACTAGGGATTGAAACCCCCTCAATCCATATGGATTGGGGAAGAACCGAACAAGCCCTCATTGGTTTCTTCTCCCACCAGGCCACCACAACCTAGATCCCAGTCCTCGGACATGTTGTGGGGGTTGCTTTTTCGATTTATTTGCAAGAGCTTGGTGGTGTCTATGATGTTGGTTGGATATAGTTAGTAGAAGTGCATAATCATAGCCTTCAGATTTTATAAATTATTCCTTAATTTGCTGAAAGAAAGATGATGATAAGCCTTTATTACATAGACCAGAATTGGTCAGTTCTTTGCTGATAGTAGTTCGTCTGTTGATTCAAGTGTATTTTTCTTATTTGTATATATTATGTTTGATTGTATCTCACAGGTTTGAGGGATGCCGAGGGGTTGTACCTCGCCAGCGATTCGAACAAGCGGCTATTGATCTACTTCCCCTTTATGCAGGTCAAGCTACATTCCGTGCTATTCAAAGGCCCCAAGGATGACGGTAAGATTTGCAACTCCCTGTCTGTCTGGGTCTGTGAGCTAACGGACTTGTGCCAAATTGTTAGTTTATATGTTCAAAGTAGATAGAAGTACTACTTTCCTATGAGTTAGTTTCAGCAACAAGGATGTGGAAGTAAACCAACTGCTGCTCTAACGGTTACATGCAGAATTGCAGACCATGAGTTCAACCCCATCTTTTCACATGGCACTCATCAGACTCTTTATGGAATAGTTAACATTAGTGTTATTAAGAACAAAAGTTAGATTCATAATTAAGTGAGTCTATAATTTTGATGTCCATATAAAGGAGCACTCATGTACTAGCGTTGAATAGATATTTAGCTGAAATGCATATTTATGTAATAAATGTCAGCAATGGCAATGACTATCTACCAATGGACATCGTGGAGCTATCTTCCGATCATTTGATAGAGGTACGACTTATTATCCTACTCTTAAATATGGTTGATGGTCATCCTGTTTTTTGACATCCTAACCATTATTGTTTTGCTCACCCGAATGGGTCTTGACCTTGTTTCTGGCAGAATAAACCTTTGCTGCTAAAGGATGTCAAGTTCTAAAACGTACACGGGTATATACATTTCACAGTATATATGTTTTTGTTACCCCATTTATGTTTCTTACCATTGTTTTTATTTAATGGTCTTTTGTTATTATTTCATCCTGACTATATTCATTGTGGACAACCAAAGTTTCTTCTACCCAATATGTATAGGGAATTTCAGTGAATTTTGATACAGATTCTTCTGTCTTGTTATAGGCTTACCAGTGCTTATGGACCTTTGTTTGTTCGGGACACTACCTTTGCTAATGGGGAACAGGTAAGCGGTAGGCTATATATCTTGTTTCTCTTTTGAAATAATGCAAAATACTCTTACATCTTTACATAAGCTTTAATGTTGATTGTTGCAGATTTTTTTGGTCCAGGGTTAATTATATTTTATTTTGTTAATATAATTAGAAATGATCACAATAAGGGAGCTACATTTGAGTTATTTGAGTTGTAGGGTGCGTTCAGGAGACTATAGGGTCGTGGGTGTAAGATATGGTTTAGAGAATGTGTCTACTGGAACATCCTTTGTACCAATTCCCTGTATACATCTATCTATCGTTAAAACACCTTCTATTGGAACATATTTTCACTATACATACACTTATGAGTAAGGTATTTAGCTCAAATTTATCTATACAATATCCTTTTGTATTCCTAAATAGCCTGCCGAAAGAAGAAGATAGCCACAATTATGCATGAAAGCTCCGTTTCTACGATTGTATACCGTCACAACGTACGGGTATTGGACTAGTTTGTATAGAAAAGAGAGAAGGGAAAATCTGAATTTTCTTGCCTCTACATGTCCATCTCCAACAAAGCAACAACTACAACCCAAAAATAATGTATTATATATATATATTTAAAACTGCTACTTTTAGCTACCTCTACAGATCTGCTAAAAATGCTTGAATGAAGGCATTATTAGTCTATAATTTTTTAGATAGCCAACATCTGCTAAATCCTATGTATTCGACATTGTGTGTCCTAATCTCCCCTTATAAAAAATAACTGCATGACTGCATTCTCAATGTAACACTTTTTTTTTACAGATAAATTTCAATTACTATACTTATAGAAAATAAACAAGGTCCAACGTTGTTTGCTTTCCATTTCCCTTCTACTTTGATATTATGTGATTTGGTTTATTCATATTACTGTCCATAGCATATTTGTTGTGGACACAGTTATAAATTCGTTTTCTCGACACTGCACAGGCAAGGGGAAAATCTTCTTATAGATCTGTTCCGTCACTGTGACAATCATTTGGGAGAGAAACAAGTAAACAACCCTTTTTTCCATGTATGATCCCATTATTTGTCTCGCAGAATTACATGAACATGATGCCTCGCAATGTAGTTTTGAACTTCACTGCATTTTTCTTGCAGAAAACTCCATCTGGAAGTGCACGACAGCCACTACAGTTGACTAACGATGTAACCAAGATGATGCAAAAGCATCAGCTAGAAACGCCACAGTTCCATCAGACCCGATTTTCCGTTTTACAGAATGTACCGAGGAGCACAGAGAAGTGTGTGACATAACTAATACATGCCTTCCTTATTCCTCTGCTTCTCCCTTTCCCTTTCTTAACAATTTATTTTCACGTTTGTCGGGGACCATAATTAGGGGTACCCTCAAGACGCCTAATTCTCAGCTGGTAACCCCCATCAGCATAAAGCTGCAAAGGCCTGATGGGTACGATTAAGTCAGGGATCAGTCCACACGAGTGACTCGATCACGCTTCGCCCGAGCCTAGCCTCGGCCAAGGGCAGCCGACCTCGAGAGACTTCCGTCTCGCCCGAGGCCCCCCATTTTATGGCGGACACACCTCCGGCTCGCCCGAGGCCTTGGCTTCGCTTAGAAGCAACCCTGACTAAGTCGCCGCGCCGACTGACCAGGTTGCAGGAGCATTTAACGCAAAGGTGGCCTGACACCTTTATCCTGACACGCGCCCCCCGACAGAGCCGAAGTGACCGCCGTCACTCCACCGCTCCACTGACCAGTCTGACAGAAGGACAGCGCCGCCTGCGCCACTCCGACTGCAGTGCCACTCGACAGAGTGAGTCTGACAGGCAGTCGGGCCCTGCCAAAGGCGCCATGGGAAACTCCGCTCCGCCCGACCCCAGGGCTCGGACTCGGGCTAAGACCCGGAAGACGGCGAACTCCGCTCCGCCCGACCCCAGGGCTCGGACTCGGGCTAAGACCCGGAAGACGGCGAACTCCGCTCCGCCCGACCCCAGGGCTCGGACTCGGGCTAAGACCCGGAAGACGACGATCTCCGCTCCGCCCGACCCCAGGGCTCGGACTCGGGCTAAGACCCGAAAGACGGCGAACTCCGCTCCGCCCGACCCCAGGGCTCGGACTTGGGCTCAGAAGACGACGAAACTCCGCTTCGCCCGACCCCAGGGCTCGGACTCCGCCCTGGCCTCGGCCGAACGATCTCCGCCTCGCCCGACCCGGGGGCTCGGGCTCGGCCTCGGCCACGGAAGACAGACTCGACCTCGGCTTCGGAGGAGCTCCCACGTCGCCCGACCTAAGGCACAGGCCCATCACGTCAACGGGGAGCGCCATCATCATCCTACCCCGAGCCGACTCGGGTCGCGGAGAACAAGACCGGTGTCCCATCTGGCCAGCTCCGCCAGATGGGCAATGATGGCGCCCCGCAAGCTCTGTGACGACGGCGGCTCTCAGCTCTCTTACGGAAGCAGGGCAACGTCAGCAAGGACTCGACCGCTCCAACAGCTGTCCCTCCGCTAGGCTCCGTCGCTCCTCCGACAGCCACGACATCACGCCAGCAAGGTGCCAAGACCTCTCCGGCTGCCACATTGGCATGTACCCAAGGCGCTAGCTCACTCTCTCCGCTAGACACGTAGCACTCTGCTACCCCCCATTGTACACCTGGGTCCTCTCCTTACGACTATAAAAGGAAGGACCAGGGCCTTCTTAGAGAAGGTTGGCCGTGCGGGACCGAGGACGGGACAGGCGCTCTCTTGGGGCCGCTCGCTTCCCTCACCCGCGTGGACGCTTGTAACCCCCCTACTGCAAGCGCACCCGACCTGGGCGCGGGACGAACACGAAGGTCGCGGGACTTCCACCTCTCTCACGCCCGTCTCCGGCCACCTCGCCTCTCCCCCCTTCGCGCTCGCCCACACGCTCGACCCATCTGGGCTGGGGCACGCAGCACACTCACTCGTCGGCTTAGGGACCCCCCTGTCTCGAAACGCCGACAGTTGGCGCGCCAGGTAGGGGCCTGCTGCGTGCTGACGAACAGCTCCCCGTCAAGCTCCAGATGGGCAGTCTCCAGCAACCTCTCCGGCCCGGGACGGTGCTTCGTTTCGGGACTCTTGAGTTCATGTCCTTCGACGGCAGCTACGACATGATACTTCTTCCACCGCCGCGCGACAACGACAATGGCGGCCGACAACCCGCCCGCCGGCGGCGGAATCGACGACATCCTCCCCGCGTGGTGGAAGAACAACATTCGAGCTCGCTCCGTCCTCTCCCCCGCCAACGCAGGAGGAGGCGGGGCCATCAAGGCCAAGCGGGAGGCCGCGCTTTGTCGGTCGTCGAGCGAATCGACGCCCCCGACGCCCCGACGGAAGGCACGCCGGACGTCGACCTCGCGTTCGAGACAAAGGCAAGCGCCGTCCCCCCGCGACACGCCGACCCCGAGCAAGAAGACGACGCCAGCGCGCTCGCGGAAAGCCTGCAGGACGTCGCCCTCGTACCTGGGATGACGGTGCAACCAGTCCCCGATGTGACTACGTCGCTCCTCGTCGACCAAAAGGTACCGACTAACTCCCATCTTACGTCATTTCGACTCGGCCTCAACCCGCCAAACGACCTCGCTTTGGCGGGCGCTCTCATTGAGGCGAGTGCAACCCCACTGGGGTTTCGTATGCGGTCGCCTTGGGACCGGATGACGGACGTCTCAACCTACGGGCCCTCTGGGTCCGAGGAAGATGACGATCCCAGCATCTGTTGGGATTTCTCCGGACTTGGCAACCCCAGTGCCATGCGGGACTTCATGACCGCATGTGACTACTGCCTCTCCGACTGTTCCGACGGAAGCCGCAGCCTTGGCGACGAGAGCTGCGGCCCAAGCCGCGAATGTTTCCACATCGAGCTAGGGGATCCCTCCGAAGGCAACCATCTCGGCATGCCGGAGGACGGTGATCTTCCTAGGCCGGTGCCTCGCGCCGACATCCCACGGGAGCTAGCTGTGGTCCCCGCTCCGGCGGGGGTTACGACCCACAACTCGAGCAAGTCCGCGAGGCGCAGGCCAGGCTCAACGAGGGAACAGGAGCGCTTGAGCCGATCCGTCGGGACGTCGGACAGGTATGGGCGGGCCAACCCCTGGCCGGAGAAATACGTCACCTGCCCCAAGGTCTCCAGCACCGCGTCGCCAACGATGTCAGGGTCAGGCCGCCGCCCGCATCCAGCGGGGTTGGTCAGAACCTGGCAGCCGCGGCGTTGCTCCTCCGCGCGATGCCGGAGCCATCAACCACCGAGGGTCGGCGAATCCAGGGAGAGCTCAAGAATCTTCTGGAAGGCGCTGCGGCCCGACGGGCCGAGAGCACTGCCTCCCGAAGGCAGGGGTACCCCTCGGAACCTCATGCCGCGACTTCCCGATTCATGCGGGAAGCCTCGGTCTACACCGGGCGCACGCGCAACACCGCGCCTGCGGCCCCGAGCCACCTCGGCAACGAGCACCATCGACGCGACCGTCGGGCCCACCTCGACGAAAGGGTGCGTCGAGGCTACCACCCCAGGCGCGGGGGGCGCTACGACAGCGGGGAGGATCGGAGTCCCTCGCCCGAACCACCCGGTCCGTAGGCCTTCCGTCGGGCCATCCGACGGGCGCCATTCCCGACCCGGTTCCGACCCCCGACTACTATCACGAAGTACTTGAGGGAAACGAGACCGGAACTGTGGCTCGCGGACTACTGCCTGGCCTGCCAACTGGGTGGAACGGACGACGACAACCTCATCATCCGTAACCTCCCCCTGTTCCTCTCCGACACTGCTCGCGCCTGGTTGGAGCACCTGCCTCCGGGGCAGATCTCCAACTGGGACGACTTGGTCCAAGCCTTCGCCGGCAATTTCCAGGGCACATACGTGCGCCCCGGGAATTCCTGGGACCTTCGAAGCTGCCGGCAACAGCCGGGGGAGTCGCTCCGGGACTACATCCGGCGATTCTCGAAGCAGCGCACCGAGCTGCCCAACATCACCGACTCGGATGTCATTGGCGCATTCCTCGCCGGCACCACTTGCCGCGACCTGGTGAGCAAGCTGGGTCGCAAGACCCCCACCAGGGCGAGCGAGCTGATGGACATCGCCACCAAGTTCGCCTCTGGCCAGGAGGCGGTCGAGGCTATCTTCCGAAAGGACAAGCAGCCCCAGGGCCGCCCATCGGAAGAGGCTCCCGAGGCGTCTGCTCCGCGTGGCGCCAAGAAGAAAGGCAAGAAGAAGTCGCAATCGAAACGCGACGCCGCTGACGCGAACCTTGTCGCCGCCGCCGAGTACAAGAACCCTCGGAAGCCCCCCGGAGGTGCAAACCTCTTCGACAAGATGCTCAAGGAGCCGTGCCCCTACCATCAGGGGCCCGTCAAGCACACTCTCGAGGAGTGCGTCATGCTTCGGCGTCACTTCCACAGGGCCGGGCCACCCGCCGAGGGTGGCAGGGCCCGCGACGACGACAAGAACGAAGATCACCAAGCAGGAGAATTCCCCGAGGTCTGCGACTGCTTCATGATCTATGGAGGGCATGCGGCGAATGCCTCAGCTCGGCATCGCAAGCAAGAGCGCCGGGAGGTCTGCTCGGTAAAGGTGGCGGCGCCAGTCTACCTAGACTGGTCCGACAAGCCCATCACCTTCGACCGGGCCGACCACCCAGACCACGTGCCGAGCCTGGGAAAATACCCGCTCGTCGTCGACCCCGTCATCGGCAACGTCAGGCTCACCAAGGTCCTGATGGATGGGGGCAGCTGCCTCAACATCATCTACGCCGAGACCCTCAAGCTCCTGCGCGTCGATCTGTCCTCCGTCCGAGCAGGCGCTGCGCCCTTCCACGGGATCATCCCTGGGAAGCGCGTCCAGCCCCTCGGACGACTCGACCTCCCCGTCTGCTTCGGGACGCCCTCCAACTTCCGAAGGGAGACCCTGACGTTCGAGGTGGTCGGGTTCCGAGGAACCTACCACGCTGTACTAGGGAGGCCATGCTACGCGAAGTTCATGGCCGTCCCCAACCACACCTACCTGAAGCTCAAGATGCCGGGCCCCAACGGGGTCATCACCGTCGGCCCCACGTACAAACACGCGTTCGAATGCGACGTGGAGTGCGTGGAGTACGCCGAGGCCCTCGCCGAGTCCGAGGCCCTCATCTCCGACCTGGAGAACCTCTCTAAGGAGGTGCCAGACGTGAAGCGTCACGCCGGCAACTTCGAGCCAGCGGAGACGGTTAAGGCCGTCCCACTCGACCCCAGTGGCGACACCTCCAAGCAGATCCGGATCGGTTCTGGGCTCGACCCCAAATAGGAAGCAATGCTCGTCGACTTTCTCCGCGCAAACGCCGACGTCTTTGCGTGGAGTCCCTCGGACATGCCCGGCATACCGAGGGATGTCGCCGAGCACTCGCTGGATATTCGGGCCGGAGCCCGACCCGTCAGGCAGCCTCTGCGCCGATTCGACGAGGAGAAGCGCAGAGTGATTGGCGAAGAGATCCACAAGCTAATGGCAGCAGGGTTCATCAAAGAGGTATTCCATCCCGAATGGCTTGCCAACCCTGTGCTTGTGAGGAAGAATGGGGGGAAATGGCGGATGTGTGTAGACTACACTGGTCTCAACAAAGCATGTCCGAAGGTTCCCTACCCTCTGCCTCGCATCGATCAAATTGTGGATTCCACTGCTGGGTGCGAAACCCTGTCCTTCCTCGATGCCTACTCAGGGTATCACCAAATCCGGATGAAAGAGTCCGACCAGCTCGCGACTTCTTTCATCACGCCGTTCGACATGTACTGCTACGTCACCATGCCGTTCGGTTTGAGGAACGCGGGCGCAACGTACCAGCGGTGCATGAACCATGTGTTCGGCGAACACATCGGTCGCACCGTCGAGGCCTACGTCGATGACATCGTAGTCAAGACAAGGAAGGCTTCCGACCTCCTCTCCGACCTTGAAGTGACATTCCGATGTCTCAAGGCGAAAGGAGTCAAGCTCAATCCTGAGAAGTGTGTCTTCGGGGTGCCCCGGGGCATGCTCCTGGGGTTCATCGTCTCCGAGCGAGGCATCGAAGCCAACCCGGAGAAGATCGCGGCCATTACCAGCATGGGACCCATCAAGGACTTAAAAGGCGTACAGAGGGTCATGGGATGCCTCGCGGCCCTGAGCCGCTTCATCCCACGCCTCGGCGAAAGAGGTCTGCCTCTGTACCGCCTCTTAAGGAAGGCCGAGTGTTTCGCTTGGACCCCTGAGGCCGAGGAAGCCCTCGGGAACCTGAAGGCGCTCCTTACAAAGGCGCCTATCTTGGTGCCCCCAGCGGATGGAGAAGCCCTCTTGGTCTACGTCGTCGCGACCACTCAGGTGGTTAGCGCCGCGATTGTGGTCGAGAGGCAAGAGGAAGGGCATGCATTGCCTGTTCAGAGGCCGGTCTACTTCGTCAGCGAAGTGCTGTCCGAGACCAAGATCCGCTACCCACAAGTTCAGAAGCTGCTGTATGCTGTGATCCTAACGAGGCGGAAGTTACGACACTACTTCGAGTCTCATCCGGTAACTGTGGTGTCATCCTTCCCCCTGGGGGAGATCATCCAGTGCCGAGAGGCCTCGGGCAGGATCGCAAAGTGGGCGGTGGAAATCATTGGCGAAACGATCTCGTTCGCCCCTCGGAAAGCCATCAAGTCCCAGGTGTTGGCGGACTTCGTGACCGAATGGGTCGACACCCAGCTGCCGACGGCTCCGATCCAACCGAAGCTCTGGGCCATGTTTTTCGACGGGTCGCTGATGAAGACAGGAGCCGGCGCGGGCCTGCTCTTCATCTCGCCCCTCGGAAAGCACCTGCGCTACGTGCTACGCCTCCATTTCCCGGCGTCCAACAATGTGGCCGAGTACGAAGCTCTGGTCAACGGGTTGCGGATCGCCATCGAGCTAGGGGTCAGACGCCTCGACGCCCGCGGTGACTCGCAGCTCGTCATCGACCAAGTCATGAAGAACTCCCACTGCCGCGACCCGAAGATGGAGGCCTACTGCGACGAGGTTCGGCGCCTGGAAGACAAGTTCTACGGGCTCGAGCTCAACCACATCGCTCGGCGCTTCAACGAGACGGCGGACGAGCTGGCTAAAATAGCCTCGGGGCGAACGACGGTCCCCCCGGATGTCTTCTCCCGGGATCTGCATCGACCCTCCGTCAAGACCGACGACGCTCCCGAGTCCGAGGCACCCTCGGCACGGCCCGAGGCACCCTCGGCACAGCCCGAGGCACCCTCGGCTCAGCCCGAGGTACCCTCGGCCCCCGAGGGCGAGGCACTGGACGTCGAGGAAGAGCAGAGCGGGGCCACGCCTGATCGAGATTGGCAGGCCCCGTACCTGCAATATCTCCGTCGAGGAGAGCTACTCCCCGACCAAGCCGAGGCTCGGCGGGTAGCGCGACGTGCCAAGTCGTTCGTCTTGCTGGGCGATGAAGAGGAGCTCTACCACCGGAGCCCCTCGGGCATCCTCTAGCACCGCATCTCCGTCGCCGAAGGTCGGGAACTACTGCAAGAAATACACTCGGGGGCTTGCAGCCATCACGCAGCGCCCCGAGCCCTTGTCGGGAATGCTTTCCGGCAAGGCTTCTACTGGCCGACGGTGGTGGCTGACGCCACTAGAATTGTCCGCACCTGCGAAGGGTGCCAATTCTATGCGAAGCAGACCCACCTGCCCGCTCAGGCTCTGCAGACGATACCCATCACCTGGCCTTTCGCTGTATGGGGTCTGGACCTCGTCGGTCCCTTGCAGAAGGCGCCCGGGGGCTACACGCACCTGCTGGTCGCCATCGACAAATTCTCCAAGTGGATCGAGGTCCGACCCCTAAACAGCATCAGGTCCGAGCAGGCGGTGGCGTTCTTCACCAACATCATCCATCGCTTCGGGGTCCCAAACTCCATCATCACCGACAACGGCACCCAGTTCACCGGCAAAAAATTCTTGGATTTTTGCGAGGATCACCATATCCGGGTGGACTGGGCCGCCGTGGCTCATCCCATGACGAATGGGCAAGTAGAGCGTGCCAACGGCATGATTCTACAAGGGCTCAAGCCTCGGATCTACAACAACCTCAACAAGTTCGGCAAGCGATGGATGAAGGAACTCCCCTCGGTGGTCTGGAGCCTAAGGACGACGCCGAGTCGTGCCACGGGTTTCACGCCGTTCTTCCTGGTCTACGGGGCCGAGGCTATCTTGCCCACTGACCTGGAATACGACTCCCCGAGGACGAGGGCCTACACCGATCAAAGCAACCAAGCTAGCCGAGAAGAATCACTGGACCAGCTGGAGGAGGCTCGGGACAGGGCCTTACTACACTCGGCGCGGTACCAGCAGTCCCTGCGACGCTACCACACCCGAGGGGTCCGGTCCCGAGACCTCCAGGTGGGCGATCTGGTGCTTCGGCTGCGGCAAGACGCCCGAGGGAGGCACAAGCTCACGCCCCCCTGGGAAGGGCCATTCGTCATCGCCAAAGTTCTGAAGCCCGGAACATACAAGCTGGCCAACAATCAAGGCGAGATCTACGGCAACGCTTGGAACATCAAACAGCTACGTCGCTTCTACCCTTAAGATGTTTTCAAGTTATTCACATACCTCGCACCAACGCAAAGTTTAGTCATCAAGGAAGGGTCGGCCTCGCCTCGGCAAAGCCCGACCCTCCCTCGGGGGCTAAAAGGGGGGAGACCCCCTCTGCGTCGAATTTTTTCTCGAAAAAAGGATCTCTTTTTAGCAGGATTTCTTTCGTGCTTCTTGACTACTTCGGAAAGCGGATCCTGGAAACGACGGAGTACACGTAAGCAGCCAAGGCTGACCGAGCCGAGGGATTCCTACGCCTCCGGGATACGGATACCTCACTCATCACCTTCTGCGATAAGTAACTCGCGTTCGGATAAAGCGACTCCGTGGACCGAACAAGTCTTCACGTTCGGAAGCTCTCCTGCCGAAGCAGTCCTTCAAGCTTTCTCGACTAAGTCGGGGACAGGGCCTCATGGACGGGTGAAAGTACGCGTAAGCGGCAAGGCCGACCGAGCCGAGGGACTCCCACGCCTCCGGGATACGGATACCTCACTCGTCACCTTGACACGGGGCGACTCATGCTTGGTAAAGCGGTTCAGATAATCAACAGGCGAGACTTAGTGCTCAAAAATGAGGAAAAAACACGGCTCCGTGCCAAAATTACATACATGTTCAGGCCCCGATAGCCACAATGAACAAAAAACACTGGCATTCGAAGTGCCATTACGAACGGAACTCCGGTTCCCCCTCCGCAGGTACGAACGACCCCACTCCATGGGGAAGGCCTGCGGAGCGACAGAAAACTGACGAGCGGCTCGCCGCCGCCCGTTCTGACTACGGCGACAGTGGGCGGGCGCTGCTACAATCTTGCCCTCGCCCACGCCGACGCTCGAGGGGCGAGGACAAGTACGCCGGCGCAGTGGCCCGGGGCGCGGATGGTGGCAGCGATCCCGTCGGCGATGAGGACTTCTCGAGCCGCCTCCGCCTCGGCGCCGATGGCAGGGGACGCCAGCCCCCCGGCAGATCCCCACTCAAATCCTCCCAGACGGGTGGGGCACCGGCCTCTGCGCGAGGGCGCCGTCCCAGTGCAAAAGCAGGGCCACCCCAGAACACGAACGCCGCCCTAGCAGCGCGCGGCATCGTGGGTGGTCCTCCCGTGCACACGGCGCGGCGGCCGCCCTCCGGCAGGAGGGGCCGCCGGGAGCCCGGCCGACGACTCCGACACGCTGGAGGTGACGACGCCCGCCGTCGATCAGCCCCACGTTGTCTAAGTCTGCGCCGCCCGCAGGGCCAGCGAGCGCCTCCACCCCCGAACGCCGCGGAAAAGGGTGACCCGCGGACCCGCGCGGGAGGTAGAGCGCCGGCTCAGCGTGGCCCCCACCCCAGCGAGGATGATGAACATCCTTGAAGCTGAGGATGGGACCAAGATCGCAGCCCGGCTTGCTCTTCCCCACCCAGAAACTGGTGGTCACCATCCTGGGTGATCGCCGACGTAGGGGTGCGGCCGGGCCGGCTGATGAAAATCCTTGAAGCCGAACGATGGCTGAGAGGTACCAACTCCCATGGAGTTGCGTTCCTCCAACGAGGAGGCGGAAAGACGGCGGGTACCCCCCATCCGGGGGCTTGGAAGATGGAAAGACGCGACGCATAAGGGAGGAAGAAGACATGGTTGCCTTCTGAAAGGAGTCTCCCTCCTTTTAAAGGCAACTCTCCCTACGTGCGCCCCCAGACGCCACGGGCTGAGTCTTCTCCAACACGCTCCAAGGCCCTCCCCTGCGACTCGGGGGCTGGGTCCCGCATGTCATGCAAACCGGCTCAAGGCAGAAGAAGCCAAACCGCCGCGCGTGGTGCGCACAACCGCCCAGCGGTTACAAGCGACCCCCCACTTTTGCCCAGACCAACGGGCGGAAGGGGCGGGCAGCCATGCAGGCTGCATGCAACCGCGCCAGGTGGACGCTCTTCTCCGACTTCTGACACGCCAGCTTGGAGGCCCAGGCCCACGCGTCAAGCAACCGACGCGCCAGTTGCTGCATGCAAGCAACCGCACCGCCACTTGTGCCACCGTCGCGCCTCTTCGGTTGCGCAGCCTGTACCGCGACTCGAGGCGACCAGCGCACGACCCAGCGGCGCCAGCATGGCGCGACGGTCAATGCGGCCGAAAGTGGGCCGGCAGTAATGACGGTGGCAGGCAAGCGGGAGCCGCAGTCACGTCGTTAGCCAGGCTCACGTCCCGTCCGGGGACAGCAAGGGTGCCTCCTCCCACGGCGTGATGACGGTGCACCCGTGACCCGTTCCTCGAACGGCTCGCGCACGCGCAGCGGCCGCCCCGCCAACCACTCGCCCCGTCGCATTAACTCCGCGACGGGACAGACGGCGCCTCTGGCAGGAGAAGCGGACGACGCTTCGCCTTCGCCGTAATAACCGCGTCAAAAAAGGTACGCCACGTTGTTTCGATTTCGTATCCTTTTCCTTTTTCCTCTTTCTCTATCTCTTGCAACAGGGACCGGGAAAGGGGGATACCCCGAAAAGGATCCTTCTCCGCGAAGGAACCGGGCTCCGAGCCCCTCCCTACTGATCAGAGGTTCGAAGACTGGCCCTCCGAAGGGTTCAACAGTCGCCTCAGATCGCGTGGGCTCGACACCCACTACTGGTCAGGGGTTCGAAGGCCAGCCCCCCGAAGGGTTCCATGGCCGCCTCAGGCTACTCGGGCTCCTCGCCCACTACTGATCAGGGGTTCGAAGGCTGGCCCCCGAAGGGTTCACAGTCGCCTCAGACGCCGAGCGAGGGATGACCAGGGGTACGTTCGATACATAACCGAGGCTCGGGCTGCGCTCCCGAGGTACCCTAGGACATTTCCGAGACCAGCGGGAACGATCTTGTAACGGAATCCCATCGGAGGGAGGCATCGAGCCCTCGGACCCCGTCGCCAGGGGACCGGGTCCGACAAATCACCCGCAGGTACTTTTGGGCGTGCCTCTGGGCCCCTAGCCGACCCCCAACGAACGGGGCACGGACGTCCACTCGGATTACCCGCTTGCAGCTCACCGGAGACACCATGTTCGGTGCCCATCGAGGGTAACATGGCGCACTCCCCCCCTCCTCCTTGCGGAAAGGCGACGTAGGGGCGTATGTAAAAAGTCGAGTCTGTCCCTGATCGTCCTCTCGCCCTGTGCGGAGGCTCGGGGGCTGCTCTCGCAAACCCGGCTCCGGCCAAACCGTTGACAGCGTCAACATACCAGCCCGAGAGCTTGGGCCCCGACCGTGCACCCGGGCTACGGCCAGTTCGCATGAGGGAACAACCAGACCAGCCGAAGCATTACGCAAAGCATTAAGACCTCGAAGGAGTGTAACCACTCCTCCGAGGCCTCGGGGGCTACACCCGGCGGGTGCGCTCGCGCGCACCCACCGGAACAAAATGCAACCGAGAAAGGCTGGTCCCCTTGCAAAAAAGTGCGACGAAAGCCTCCAAGCGAGTGCTAACACTCCCTTCGAGGCTCGGGGGCTACTGTCGGGGACCATAATTAGGGGTACCCTCAAGACGCCTAATTCTCAGCTGGTAACCCCCATCAGCATAAAGCTGCAAAGGCCTGATGGGTACGATTAAGTCAGGGATCAGTCCACACGAGTGACTCGATCACGCTTCGCCCGAGCCTAGCCTCGGCCAAGGGCAGCCGACCTCGAGAGACTTCCGTCTCGCCCGAGGCCCCCCATTTTACGGCGGACACACCTCCGGCTCGCCCGAGGCCTTGGCTTCCCTTAGAAGCAACCCTGACTAAGTCGCCGCGCCGACTGACCAGGTTGCAGGAGCATTTAACGCAAAGGTGGCCTGACACCTTTATCCTGACACGCACCCCCCGGCAGAGCCGAAGTGACCGCCGTCACTCCACCGCTCCACTGACCAGTCTGACAGAAGGACAGCGCCGCCTGCGCCACTCCGACTGCAGTGCCACTCGACAGAGTGAGTCTGACAGGCAGTCGGGCCCTGCCAAAGGCGCCATGGGAAACTCCGCTTCGCCCGACCCCAGGGCTCGGACTCGGGCTAAGACCCGGAAGACAGCGAACTCCGCTCCGCCCGACCCCAGGGCTCGGACTCGGGCTAAGACCCGGAAGACGGCGAACTCCGCTCCACCCGACCCCAGGGCTCGGACTCGGGCTAAGACCCGGAAGACGGCGAACTCCGCTCCGCCCGACCCTAGGGCTCGGACTCGGGCTAAGACCCGGAAGACGGCGAACTCCGCTCCGCCCGACCCCAGGGCTCGGACTTGGGCTCAGAAGACGACGAAACTCCGCTTCACCCGACCCCAGGGCTCGGACTCCTCCCTGGCCTCGGCCGAACGATCTCCGCCTCGCCCGACCTGGGGGCTCGGGCTCGGCCTCGGCCACGGAAGACAGACTCGACCTCGGCTTCGGAGGAGCTCCCACGTCGCCCGACCTAAGGCACAGGCCCATCACGTCAACGGGGAGCGCCATCATCATCCTACCCCGAGCCGACTCGGGTCGCGGAGAACAAGACCGGCGTCCCATCTGGCCAGCTCCGCCAGATGGGCAATGATGGCGCCCCGCAAGCTCTGTGACGACGGCGGCTCTCAGCTCTCTTACGGAAGCAGGGCAACGTCAGCAAGGACTCGACCGCTCCAACAGCTGTCCCTCCGCCAGGCTCCGTCGCTCCTCCGACAGCCACGACATCACGCCAGCAAGGTGCCAAGACCTCTCCGGCTGCCACATTGGCATGTACCCAGGGCGCTAGCTCACTCTCTCCGCTAGACACGTAGCACTCTGCTACCCCCCATTGTACACCTGGGTCCTCTCCTTACGACTATAAAAGGAAGGACCAGGGCCTTCTTAGAGAAGGTTGGCCGCGCGGGACCGAGGACGGGACAGGCGCTCTCTTGGGGCCGCTCGCTTCCCTCACCCGCGTGGACGCTTGTAACCCCCCTACTGCAAGCGCACCCGACCTGGGCGCGGGACGAACACGAAGGCCGCGGGACTTCCACCTCTCTCACGCCCGTCTCCGGCCACCTCGCCTCTCCCCCCTTCGCGCTCGCCCACGCGCTCGACCCATCTGGGCTGGGGCACGCAGCACACTCACTCGTCGGCTTAGGGACCCCCCTGTCTCGAAACGCCGACAACGTTGTTGCTGGAATCCATCTAAGAGATGTCTCCTTTTTAATTCCTCATTCTTGGCTGCCTGCTATGTTAGATGATCAGGTATGTGGTCTGCCTTCTCTAATAACATTATTGTTTGTTCACTTTTCTTTGTGCTTCCAAAAACACATTGCACTACATTACCTCATTTATACACATTTGCATAATACAGTATGTCAAAGTGCAACTTTTTAGAACATATGCAAGCATATACCTCTCAACTATAACCTCTTAACTATGGACACATATCCTGATGAATGGTCTAATTTTTTAATATGAAAAACTTACAATCTATTTGGTATTAGTTTCGTGTGGTGTGAGTAACTAATCATCATCCACAATAACAAACCAAACTTCTCATATGTATTACTATTTTCCACTACAAAAATTGAAACTCATGCATGTCTTTTCCCCCTCCTTTTCCATCTCCCTTTCTTATCGTTGCATGTTTCGTTGGTGCTACTGAGTACCATCCTTATATCCTTATTTCCTAATTGTTGTGGTGCATATACAGGTTTTTTTTAAAAACGAATTCCGAATTGGTTATTGTTGTTAGAACTCATCTGAGTGCTACCTTCTCATATGCTCCTTTTCTCTCTCTCTGTTATGTTAAAGGACCAGATACAAGTCAATCTTCCCTTCAAATTACAGTTCAATTATTTTATATCTCGCTTCTGCAAGACACTTCAAAAAAATATAACAGCATGTGATCCCTATACACCTATTTTGGTTGCTGATTTGTGGTTTCATTTTTTTGGCAGATGTCATTTCCATCCCTAAGACAAACAAGAACTACAGGCTGCTTCCGTCTTCACCCAATCAGGGATGAGGATGCCAAGGTTAGCTCAATTCTCTTACACATCATCTCTCATTGTTCTAGTTGAGCATGATGATCTTGGTAACTGTGTGAGGTTGCTGTTTTCATTAGTAGATCTGTGTACCTTATCTTTGCTATACAGTCCATATATGTTGTGTGCATGAAATTCTTGCATTGAAAATGTCATGTGCTACAATCGTTATGACTATTAATAGATGTTGCTCTGTCTATCTATACAGTTACATCATTGGAAATTCCCATGCCCTTTCATAGTACGCCTGTGAAATGCTCACTTCTTTTCTATTGGTTTGTGTACAGTTCAAGCTCTGCAACAGGAGGTCTGTTCAGTTTGACGTCGGCAACATGGTCATGGTGACCGGCGGGAGGAACACTGGGCGTGTAGGAGTGATCAAGAACTGGGAGAAGCACAAGGGCATCTTCGAGGTCATCGACGTGCTGCTTGGAGCTTTTTGCATGCTATGTCTAGTTTTCTCCTATTTGTTGTACAGGAAAACATAGAATGGAATTCAAATTTGGTGGTCGTAAAAGTGTGGAGACTTGAATTCAAATAAAGTTAGGCTTAACATTAGTGCAAACAGTTGTATTTTAGTTTAGATTTAGAGTACACTTATGTATGCCTTGTTTGACAATGCTTATTTATGATATATTGAATGGTACTTATTTATATTATATTAATTATAATGTTGTTCAATATATGTGTATGTATATTTTTCTTTCAAATTATTATAACGTGATGTCTGAACAAATGATTATAAATTGAAGAATGTACTGTCGTGAGTCATTTCATTTAAATCTTAATAAGACAGTCACTAAAATGTCTAATATCAGTCTCCTAAATAAGACGGTTTCTAAAACGTCCATTATTAGTCACCTAAATAAGATGGTTTTCCTATTGTAATCGTCTATTATTGTAGAATATTCGAGACGGTTTGATAAATACTTTATGACTTTTAATGTTTGTATTCTCTATGGTTCTTTAGAAGCAGTGTCTTAAAAAAACCTAATTCAAGACGGTTTATCGGACAAAATGACTTAAACAAATACCCTTTTCAGACAGTTTATCGGACAAAATGACTTAAACAAATACCTTTTTCAGACGGTTATAAATTAAAATTGTCTTATATAATATCTTTTAAGACGGTTTATAACCATCTTAAATGTGGGACATCTTTTGCGACTCCGTCAAATTTGGACACTTCATAAGCGTCTTAATAACTAAAAATTAACCGTCTCATATAACATGATTTGTAGTAGTGTAGACACGTCACTATCATGATTAGATTTAATTAAAGACATAAATTCTAATGCGTAAAAAATGTTTCTAAGAGCTAGTTCGGGAACTCTATTTTATCAAGAGATTCTTATTTTTCCAAGAGAAAGTAAACTAATTTTTCTTGAAAAAATGAAAATCTCTTAAGAAAATAGGGTTCCTAAACTAGCCCTAACTATATATTTTTAACGTATGACATCAACATTGGTGTGCACCCTGAACCACACATGTATGTAATTATGCAAATCAAACTTTGTCAATGCCCGGCTTCATGGGACAGTAATCAAGCCGAAAACGAGACGTGTGGGAGCTCTGCTCAGTCCAGTTGCAGAGCGCTAACAGCTAACTGTGCGACTAGACAAGTGCACTTATTGAGTGTGGAAACTTTGCACTTATTCTGCGTCCAAGCCTGTTGCATACGGTACTTTACGCCTCTATAAATAGCATGCTAATACCGTGCCATCTCCTCAACCCATGTGCGTTTAGCATCAATTCATCAGCTAGAAGTTCGAAATGGGGGTCAAGTTTTTAGTCCTTCTCGGTGTTGTCCTGGCCTCTCTTGTCTTCCAGGACGTGGCATTTGCTAGAGAGCTCACTGAGGCCAATAATGGTTTGTACCTACTATCTCTCTGCCTGTGTGTATGAATTACATAAGCATTTCTAAAGCCTAGGATAATAGCACACGCTCATCAGTGAGACAAGCACACTTAAAACTAACTTAGGTTTGCAATTTATGTAATTTAAAGTATGAGTCATACCTGTAAAATGATTGTACAGTGATAAAAGCTTCTTCTTGCACATGCAGAGGATGAGGGAAAGAACATGAAACAAGGAGGAATGACTGAATTAAAGGATGAGAAATGGGGAGGTGGATATAATGGAGGATATGGATATGGAGGTGGGTATGGTGGTGGATATGGAAAACCGGGCTATGGTGGTGGATATGGTGGAGGATACAGGCCCAAATATGGCAGGGGCTACAGGTCCGGATATGGATACGGTGGCGGGTATGGTGGAGGATACGGTGGCGGTTATGGTGGGGGATATGGTGGCGGTGGTGGCTATGGAGAAGGTGGAGGCTTTGGAGGTGGGCATGGTGGTGGTCGCTATCCTGGTGGTGGAGGGCACCATGGTGGTGGAGGGCACCATGGTGGATGGAATTAAGAAGCATTGCTACATAAAGTTTCTCTATGTCCGATAACAATAAATGGCGACGATAAATTTGAATGCTACATGTAGTTCCGTGATGGAAATCTTATGTATTTTGTATAAAACATGGTACATGGACTGTTACGTATGTTGCATGAAATACTGTACTAGAATAAGATCTTTGTATGCCATGTATGGTATTAGTGTGCATGTGTCTGGCTTTTGAAAGGTGTACCTCGTCATTTATGGACTTATATGTATGTATAGATAAAAATAATATTTTTATCAAGGCTTGAGTCAAAGGGCGATGTATGGATGAACTCATGGTTCTTCCATCGTTGTGTTTTTATTTCATTTTCACTACATATTTCTGGCTCCACTGCTTGTGAAATGATTATTACACTGCTTTTGGTGCCATTTGCATTGATCTACTTCAAGAACATCTCAAGATATGTGGTAGTCATTGAGCTTGCTAGAAAAATGCAAATTTAAAATTAAGATTTGTGTTAATAATAACATGTTTCAGTTACTACTGCTAGGTTTCATTGTTGCAAATTTAGTTGTGCAAGCTTATGATTTTCACTAGACCCAAAAAATTTCAAACCATAGCATACAAATAAAAAATGCAAATAAATATAATTATGATTGAGCCGGTCCGGTCGTTATTATGCTTCACTGCCAAATAAAAGTGCATCTATCTTTGATATATTTTAGTGAATTGAATGACAACAAGATGAAATAAATAACATGGTTGACAAGTGTTGGGAAAGTTATTGTTATCTTATATACATTTGCAATCTACATATCTCATTATGAATCAAGGCCCTATTTGAATGAAAAACATGCAGGGTATTTCATATGTGACTAATTGTCGAAATATTGGAATGTCATTGATCAAAAGAGACATGTTGGTTGATGGATATCAAATGAAGTCTCAAATGTGAATCTTGATCAAGTAGTGCAATAGAAAATCAAAATGGACATTTTTGAAAGGAAGATCACAGAAACAATCTACTTTGAAAATATAACAATATAAATGATGTTAGATTTCATTGAAGGTTTAGTGTTGAAACACTGAAGTTAGTGTTGGTCACCTGTTAAAGCTCCTGGAAGAACCATAACATGACAACACAGTTAAAGGTAAATCTATCTCCCTTCTCCTTAGGCATTCAGAAAAGAAGGGAGAAGGGGAATAACACGAAGTTATCTATTAGAATAAATAATGCAAGACTCGGTATATTAGGTCTCCTCATTTTTCTCCCTCCATTTGTATTCCATCAGAAACAGTTCATAGAACAAATTACATGCAGGCTGATACATTGTATCTTTGAGGGTCCTCTAAATCTCCCAAAGGACTAGATTGCTACAATGCTTCATAAGATCTGCTCTCCGAAGGAAATACAGACTCAGGGGTGCGACCGTTCTCCCTCTCTATAGCAATAGTACCATTCATCTATTTATTGGGGGCAGATCGATGTACATGTTTATGCAGAAACACATAAATATCCCACATTCCTGTACAAAATATCTAAACGACCGAAGGAGGGTATCCTTGCCCTTCTACACATGAGATGTGTCATGTACGTGTTCTATTGGCCCTTCGTTCTTCCATAGTTCAAAGGTAGCATATCTCGGTCATATATGTAAACCCTAAAATATGTATTTAAGATATTGGGAAGTTTCTTCATCATTCAAGAAATAACATTATGACAGCATATCCTTCCAAATAGCTATACAAATAAAAGTAATATTGAATGTTGATACCTCAAATCTAAATTGGAAATTTTAAAAATTTAGAATATAATTTTGAACTTAGGAAAATAAGCAATAGAAGGATTTCCTATTTAACCGAGTGAATATTCCTTTCATTTATAATACATGCAGAGTCATTCACTTAAATAAATAATAAATAAACAAAATATAATTTTGCATCCCATGCTGGATTGGATTTGTGAATTTGAAATTTAAGTTGAACTTAGAAACTCAAACTAGAAAACAAAATAGAAATGTTAAAATAAAAGAAAATAGAAAAGATAAACCCTACCTGCTGGGCCGACTCCTCTTCCCTCGGCCCATCTCATACGTCAGCCCTCACATGCATGGGCCAGTACCGGCCCATTCCCCGCCGTGCACGCACCATTGACCACGATCACCGACGCCTGGGACCCGCTCGGCGCTGCCCCTTTTCCCCCCTCTTGTCGCCGACAACTCGGGCCTACTTTCAGCTCCGTCCTGAACCCATCGGACTCGGAACCAAATCACGCGCCGACCACTCCGCATTTCACGGCGTGAGATTCATCCGTTTTGGGGCTATAAAAACTTGGCACCCATGGTGCCTTGCCTGTCGAACCCCAACGCCTGCAGGCCATACCGGGAGCTTGCGACCGCGTCACCCAGACCATGAGGGGTTTGCCGCCGAGGGCAAACCGTGTCTGGCCGTCCTTCGAGCGTCAATTGGGGACCTTAACCGCATCGTCGGGGTCTTGGGGTGGTTTTCCAGGGTCTCCTCATCCTAGTTCGGTTGTTGGTGTATCGGCTATTGCTCACCAGAGGCCAATCTCCGTCGTGGAACAATAGAGCACCGTGGGCAGCATCGCACTCTCCCCCGCCCGCCGGTAAGACTACTTCCTGTATGTTCGCTACTTCGCCATCATTTTGCTTCACGAAAATCGCGTCGGGTTAAAGGGTTGTGCGCGTGGACAATGTCTCGCGCGTGGCGGCGATGGTCTCCACGCGGGTGCTTGGCGGCGGCGCCGGTGCGTGCGCCTGGGAGCAAGGAGAATATGGTGTAGCCATTGATCCGCGAGCGAACGTACCAGATTAAAACCACAATATACCCCTTCGCCCCATTAAACAACAATCACAGATCATAGGTCGAGGGGCCAGGGTGATCCCATAACGTTGGTGTCTCGGTGACTGTGGATCCTTGATCCAATGACGCACGTTCCATACCGGTTGTGGACGCGTTGGTCTAATCTAGACCAGGGATATGTGATCTGATGGCCCAGAGCACTTCGTACCCCTTCGGCCGACGATATTGCAAAAGAGCCCCCGGGTTTTACCAAAATCAACCCGCCATCCACTCCCGTATTAAGATCAATGCGATCAGGTCCAAATACATATGAAATAGACCCTTAGCTTTTCACAAATAAAACCAGCAGTCCAAGGGATTTGCTGATTCGTATAAATTCAATTTTAAATTGATTTTTAGTATAAAGGTAATTCATACAACTTTGAAAATCAATAACTTCTATATAACTCCAAATTACACCATTCAAGTTGTGTTAGCTTCATAAAAGTATTTTCTACGCAGTAGCAACATCATGTGTACCATATTCCATATATTTATAATTAGAAAATTGTTCAATCTATATTTAGTAGATTAACTCTACTAATTTAGGTTAATCTCTCTATAAATATAATCTGAGTAAAAGGTAATCCATAATCAAGTTATAATCTAGATTAAAGTTGGATTAGTTTTTAGAATATATTTTCTCATATATTGTATATTAATCAATTTATAATATAGTAGATCTTCGGAAAATCATATCTTTCTAACCGTAACCCCAAATTTAGTGGTTCTCGAACCTAGGATCTAGTTATGACGCGTAGATCAGTATTATCTTATGTTTAGTGTAATGTTAATTATGTCTATACCATGTTTGTTTGTAGCAGTGAGGTCACGAGAATCTAAAGATCATCCTCGTACCTGGAATCTTGAGTCTCAGGCAAGTTGTGCCCTTGATCACTTTTCTTTACCCAATAATGTTCCTGTTAATCACTGTGACATGCTCAGGTTAATCTGATGGGACCTAATAGGTTTCCCTAGACTTTTTTATCTCACACCTTGTTTACCACTGAACTTTTGGGTAGTTATGCTATTGCTCTATCTGGTTTTGGGATTAATATTACATTATGATCATGTTCCAATTATACTGTTGTTTAAATTATTGTTCATGTCAAGATCATTGTGTTAATTGGAACATGGAGTTTAACTTGAGAAACATGTGCTACCACAAGGGTGGAATGGGACGCCCTTGGCTGACTAATTAGGAAAGCTAGTGGAGGACTATCTTACCCGAAAGGGGCAAGGGTAGTAGGAGAGTTGCGTATAGGGAGGTTCTCGGGTCGATCATGCTGCGATGGCTTTTCGGACGAGGGATTCTTATATTTCCCTACCTAGAACTGTAGCGGGTTTTCTGAAGCTAGTGGAACTTTGTAAAGGCCTCGTAGTGGATCCCTAGCCATTCACCCCAGAAGTGGCTAAGGGTCTAGCTAACCCTAGCTAGACGAAATACACAACTTGTGGTAAAGGGCGCAACCTCTACAGAGTGTAAAACCGGTGTATCAGCCGTGCTCGCGGTCATGAGCAGCTCAGGACTCTCGCATGATTAATCTATGGAACTAAACTTAATTTGTCATATGCATTGCATTGTGAGTGTTTTTATTAATTTGATCTCTTACTTATTTGGGTTGGTATCTACTTATACTTCGTAACTGCTAATAAAATTTTGACCAACTTTAAAAGCAATGCTCAGCTTTAACCATCTCCTTTGGTAAGCCTTACACTTCACATGAGCTCCCACCTTTGGTGAGTTGATGCACATTATTCCCCACAACTTGTTGAGCGATGAACATATGTGAGCTCACCCTTGCTGTACTCACATCCCCCAGGTCAAGGACCAGTACCACTGGACGAGGAGCATGAAGGATGTTGTGATGAGTTCATGAGTGGTCTAGGCCGTCATCTCCCAGGCAACTTTATGGTTGCTAGATCATTGTCTGCATATGATGTAATTATTTAACTATTTTGTATAGAACTCCTATTATATATTAAAGATGTGACATTTGTTTCTGTACCATGCGTCATGATATGTGCGATACTTGGTCGCAACACACTTGATGATTATTTGCACGCCTGGGTTTTGGTGCCCCTAGAACCCGGGTGTGACAATATCTTCTTCCATCAGTTAGTCTTTGAAGGTGGTTCCCAAAGCCTTTCGTTGTGGTGCGAGATCTTTGAAGATTGCTCCTTGAAACAAACTTATATATTAGATTTAGTTACATGCAGACAATCGACAAGGCCTTCTCCCCAATAAATAGCAAGGAAAATAGCTTTAAGGTACTAAGTAAAGATGAAGGGCAAGCCATTGCTTCAACACTTAGGTACTATGGCTAAGGTGAAGAAAAAAGTACTTGCATTTAGTCAAGGCTCTATCAAGCTATGTAAAGACATATCTTTAATTTGGGATATTCAAATTATTGTTGATTTATATGAATGACTTGTTGTCATAAAGTGAACTCATTTGCATGGAATGGTCCAAGTCATATTCTCAAGTTGGCAATGCTCAAATGATGAAGACAAAGTGATGCAACTCCTATAAAGATGAAATGACAAGCAATGGTGTTTATGAAGACTTGATGCCCAAGAAGTTAAAGTGTTGGTTTTCATTTAATCTCTAGTCCATAGGTATCTTACTATCAAGATGGATGCAACATAATGAGTTTTAATAAGTATACAGTGTTCATGTGAACCCATGATCAATGATAGAGAAACACCAAAATCTAACTTTATTTGATTGCACTTTGATATGCACTAACACAGTATGCATAGGTTGCACTAGTTATGCATGTGTGTTCTCAATTATATGCAACTTCAAAAGTTAGTTAAATGTTCAGGAGATTTGACCTCTAAAAGTTTTGATACCCTACGAAAGTTGCATTTTTATGTGCGTATTGTGGAGATAACTATTTGAACCAATAATGGTCTAGAAAGCCACATGCCAATAGTTATACAACTTTATTTGAGTGCACTAGTGAGGAATGCACATGTTATATGCGCGTGTTTTTAGCTCTATGCAACTTTGTAAGTTGGTTATTTGTTCAGCAGTTCTGATCTTAAAAAATTCAAATTTTGCATGTGTGTTCTTGAGCTAACTATTCGAAATTGCAATGGTTTATTAGGTCATACTAGACTACTCTGGTACGCACTACATAATGTCCAGTTTTGTTTGAAGGTTATACCTCCATCAAGTTTGTAAGGAAAATGCACCCCGGGCCATTTAGCTCAATAGATTTTGGTGTTTGATGATCAACATAACCTATGGACTAATGTATTTCCCAAGTGTTTGTGTGTTGTAGTTCACAGGATGCGAAGTGGATTGGACTGAGGCTCTGAGGATGCAACACCTCAAAGATGACATTATAAGACCCATAGAAGACATTTCAAAGTCATATTGAAGACACTTTATACATGCTAAGAGTCCCACACATCAAGAAGTAGAAGTGAGATACAAAGCTGCAAAACAAAAGTGAAAAAAACTACAACAACATATGGGATGTCAGGTGCACACCGGACTGTCCGGTGATGTCAGGTGCACACCGGACTGTCCGGTGTGCCAAATTTGCTCAAACTAGCATGGCTTCAACTCTGGGGTGTAGAGAATTTTATAAGATATCCAAAAAGTACAAGATCATCGAAATCAGAGTTTAGAGCTAAAAGTTATAGCCAAAATAAGACAAGCCAGCATGGGCTATCGGTGCACACCGGACTGTCCGGTGCGCCATGTCCGGTGCGCCATCTTCGGAAGCTCCAACGGCTACCTTTAAAGGCTAGTACACGTGGCATGTCCGGTGCACTACCGGACAATCCGGTGCACCTGTCCAGTGCGCTGCAGAAAGCTACAGAACTGCTTTCCAACGGCTATATTTGAGTTGGGGCCTATATATACTTCTCCTAACCGACCATTTGGAGGTGTGGGAGCCCAAGAGACATACCAAGGCACATAGTTCACATTTCCAAGAGCTCATATGTTGGGGGCCTTCGGCTTCCGAAGGTCCTCAAAAACATGATTTGACAATGTTTTCCAAGTGAAATATGTGAACAGGTATCTTCGGAATCAGGTTACGGGTATACAAGTGTCTAGTCAAGACGAAGCTTGAGCGGGACGAAAGGCGATCATGACGAAGGATAAGATGATCACGAAGCTATGTGCAGAAAAGCTTCGGCATGACGGCAGAAAAGAGGAACTGACTTAAAGATGAAAAGCCAAATTAGACCTCGAAGAATTATTATAGAGTTATTGATAAGTGTAAAGGGCATTAATGTAATTCTACACGGGCTGCGTTCCGCGCCTATAAATAGGTGAACAGTACTCCCGTACTGTTCACGCTGACTTGGCATTCGCTTTTTGCATCACGCCTGTACCTTTACTTTTCATCAATTCGAAGGTACATTTATAATTTGTTTTTACGAATTTGATAATAAAAATAAGTTGATGATAATATCTGTATTATTATTTGTATTTCATATATGTGTTCTTCTTCATCATCTATCGAACTTACGAAGGTTTTTTCCCTCGTAACCTTCGTCCAGAATTCATTATATCCGAAGGGACATAATGTTTTTAAGGACGAAGGACTTTAACATTTAACACTTTTTATGTTGCCTTGTTCTTAACTCTTAGCATTTGAGAACAAGTCCCCAACATTGGCGCCCACCTCCGGTGAACTCACGTCCATTTTTTGAGTTTTGAACACCTTCGGCAAGCATCACCATCGTCATGCCGCCAAAGAAAGCCTCAGCCACAGGGGCTGCCACCCTGCAGCCGCTGGATCCCAATCAGGATGTCCTTTCTCTTAGGGAGGCCCGAAGCCAGAAGAGGAAGGCCACCAGTCCAACACCTCCAGAGGATGACTTGGATCAAGAAATCCAAAACATGGAGATGCTCCATCAACAGGTTCAATGAAAGAAGGAAAAGATGGCTCGTCTAGCTGACCTACAGAGGCAGATAGATGAAGCTTCGGAAGAAGTGTGTCATCTTGCTCAAGATGACCAGAACCGAAGGCCTCCGCGCAGAGAGCTTAATCAGGAGGGCTTCTAAAATGAGGACGACTGGTATGAAGATTTCCATCATGGAAATTTTGCTTTTGATGATGCTTCTCCTTTGTCGACTGAACTGCAGGCTACACCATGGCCCCAGTCTTAGAAGCCCCCCCAGCTCCCCATGTACGACGGTCATTCAGACCTAAAGCAATTCTTGATGAGCTATGAAGCAACCATATCTTCGTATGGTGGCAATACTGCAGTCATGGCAAAGTCCTTCGTCATGGCTGTCAAGAGTGTTGCACAAACCTGGTACTCTTCTCTTCGGCCAGGAACAATCACCTCATGGCAAAAGCTGAAGGACATGTTGATAACCAGCTTCCAAGGGTTTCAGACGAAGCCGGTCACTACTCAAGCCTTATTCCAGTGCACCCAGGACCACAAAGAGTACCTTCAGGCGTATGTCCGAAGGTTCCTGCGTCTGAGGGCACAGGCACCAACAGTGCCCAATGAAATTGTCATTGAGGCCATGATTAAGGGACTTCAGCCGGGACCTTCAGCTCAATACTTTGCCAGGAAGCCTCCCCAAACTTTGGAGAAGCTGCTTCAGAAGATGGACGAGTATATTCGAGCTGACAATGATTTTTGCCAAAGAAGGGAGGAAGCATTCAGGTTCTCTAAAATGACCAGGGGCTTCGGAGGAAGATTCCATCCGAGGCACGTCAGGTCAATTCACAACTCTACTCAAAGTGATGATAGAGGGAGTCAACAACAAAGGCCGCAGTACTCCTCGCAAGCTTCGGGGCAGCAGCAAAGCTCTTTCCGGCCGCCAACGCCAAGGGACAGAGGCGCCAGGGGCTTCGGGGGAAGATTTGGAGATCAACCAAGAAAAATTTACTGCCTATTCTGTGGTGAAGACAAGGGCCATACCACCAGGATGTGCTATGTTACCATCCAGAAGCAAATGGAGATAGCAGAAGCTGCAGCACAACAGAGTCAGCCGAAGCAGGTCATGCATACTACTTCATACCATTCGCCTTACATTCCAGAATATGTAGGCAATCACCCTGCAGCTTCTGTTGCTTCGGCAAGCCAACCCCAAGCATCTTGGCAACAACCTCCACCGCCACCACCAACACAACGAGGTCAGCAACCAGAAGGGAGTCAGCACACTCACCTCCAGCGGGACTTCAGAGAAGAGTCCGAAGCTCCCACAGTCAATAGCACTGTGCCAGAGTCGAAGCACATTTACTGACAAATATCCTACCTCGACAACAACTTTTCGCATTTTCACATTCAGTATTACTTTCTTTTTAATAAGGAACAATTATGGGAAGTTTAAGTGTTTTTATCGTTTTTCAATCTCTTGTAGCAGTTTCGCTTTTTACCATAATGAAAATATATCTTCTCCAAAGGCTCGAGTTGCCTAAGCATAAGAATTTATGGTGGCACGAAGGACCTTCGAATTATCAAAAATTTGTTAATAAAATCACTTGGTGATTAGCTTAGGTGCTTTGCGAAGTGCTTAGGTTAGTTAGACCACTCTAGCGCTTGCTCTTGGTGAATCCTGGTTAGTTGAGTGAGTTTAGATAAACCACACAACCCCTCGGCTCTTGCACGAGCCATTGTAATTGTACCTAGTGCGGCAAGAGTCTTGCGAGACCGTGACAACCGCGTTTGTGTCATGGCCGCCACCGTGTACCGGAGGGAACGAGGCCCGCGGCATTTTCAGCTGGAAGCTCGATAGTGGAGACAGCGGGGAGCGTCCGAAAGGAGCCGGAAGCGGTGCATGGAGAAGGCCTGAGGCTCTCTACGGAGTTACTCGACCGAGGTTCTTGGCCCTCACGTGGGCTTCCCTTTGCTTAGGGGCACCAACAAGGATTAGTTGGGACCTTGCGTGGTTCTGGATACCTCGGTAAAAATACCGACATCATCCACGAGAGTTTGCATCTCTATCTTGCTCTTTAAGCTTCCGCATTTATATTAAGCATTTAAGTTTCAATCTTGTCTTTATACTTATATAGTGTAGATTGAAACTTAGCCATTGCGGTAGAGATAGCAACACTTAGACAAAACCTAGTTTGCACATTTGTAACACTCCAAAATCGTATCTTGGTGAGTTAAGAAAATTCCCTAAAGATTTAAAATCTCAAGTGTATTATAACAAAGTTATGAATTGAGATTTTCTTCCCTAAAATTTAATAAATAGTAAATTTAAAATGTTGGCTATAAAAAAACTATAATAAATAGGATAGTGAGTTATTCTATATAATGTAACACCCGAGGGTTACCTAGGGTGCTTCTCAGTGCTAACTCAAGATCATTATCACATGTAAATCCAATTGAGCAAAAGACACCAAAAACTTAGGAGCTAAATCTCAACAAAGTACTTTATCTTAAGGATCATGCCTAAACCATATCATGCATTCAAAAAAGTGGAAAAATATTAAAACCCTAGAACAACCCAAATTAGGCCATTTAAGTAGAGAGGAAGAAATGGGTAAAGAGACCATGAAAAACATGGAATCATGGCTTAGGCCAATTATAATAGTTGAAACACACTAACTAAGCTACAATAAAGGTTATAAAAGTTTGGCCAAAATAGTTTGTTAAAAACCCCAAACAAGCCATTCAATTGGAGGCTTCCTAGAGAAATCTGAAATTTAGATTTATGAATTTCAGCCTCTAACTCAAAACCGAGAGCGTTCACCTTAATCCCTATCTCAAAACCCTAAGCTCCCATTAACAAAAATGTGCTAAACTAACCCCTCTACCACATATCTGAAGATGGCAATGGGATTCGTACCCTAGACACGACAAAACCGAAGATTTGCCTCGGGCTCGGGCTGAGAGACAGACCCGACTTGAGAGCTCCATATCTTTGGAACCAGTAGGCCAAATCCTATGATCCCCACACAAGATCGGTAGCTTATAGGGAGGAGAAGAGGTTTTGTGCACTGACCAAGGCAAGAGCAGGCTCAGATGAGTGACAACACGCGCCAGAACTCGGGCATAATGAATGCACACACGTGTTCGACCCTGGTCGGCACGCCGGCGTTCGCCCAACCCGCGCGCGCTCGCCCCAGTGCCCGGTCAAGTCACACGCGCCCTCGCCCACGCCGTGCTTATAAAGCAGCCCCAAGGCCTCGGCCGTACTCCTTGCACGCTCTTAGTTCTGCCCAAGCCAGAGTTCGTTGGACCTTGCCTTGAGCACGACGCGCCACCGCCCGCTAAGCCACCCGAGCCTCGGCCACCGTGGCCAGCTCACTCCAGCCACTCCCAATATGCGCCAGTTGTTCGGTTAGCTTCGCTAGAGACCCGTCAAGCTCCCCAAGTCCTCGGACCCGGCAGAGCCTCACCGGAGACCCCGAATCACCCTCGCTGGACTTCTTTCGCTCACCGGCGAACGTGGACCGGGTAAGTCTCTGCGCCATTCTCAAATTCCTTCCGGATAACGCCTCTACGTCACCTGGTCGAGCCTCCCGAGATAACCAATTGGACTATTGCACTGTGAGCAGGCCGGAATACTCGCCGCCGACGAGCTCACCCGCCTGCGCACGTGGACCAGCCTACTCCGACCATCCCCGAAGACGATCCGCACATCGACGTGACCGTCAAGACCTCCCCTACACCCTCGGCCACTTCACCGGAGCAATCTCACCGCCGGTAAGCCCCTCCGCCCTTTTCCTCCGCCGCGGTTACTGTTTCATTAGGAGAAGGACCGCAGGTTTAATTTAGAGTCATCCCAGGGGGTTTTGTGCGTAGTCAGAGACTCCTGTGAATAGTGCTTCAAGGGCACGGTTTAAATGACTTAGTTAGAAACAAGCCCAGGGACCCCGATGCAAAACCATTTTGCTTTAGCTATTTCTGTTTATTCTTTTAATGAGCAGAGAACTTAGGAAATTCATAACTTAAGAAATATTTAACCAAATTTAGTCAAACCAATTTTGCTAGATTCCAAATAATATGAACTATTGAGCAAAAATACTGAACCTTATGATTTTTGTATTGATTTTTAGAGTTTGGAATTAAATAAGGAAACTACCCAAACCTTATTAAAATAAGGAAAAATAGTTATGCTTCTGTACTGGACTTAAGAAAATTCATAGAGGTACATACCCAACTTAAGCACTGTTTAAAAATATTGAGCACCCCATTATACAAGGTTAACTCAAGATTATATATTAAAGACCATATCTGCCCAAAACTTAGGAAAATAAGAAAGACAATAGAAATTAATAAACAAAGGATGAACATATTTTTTCTTGTCCACTTAAGTAATGAAGAACCTAAGAAAAATACAAAGAACCCTAGTCCACAGCAAATCCAATTTTAATTATTTATTTGGGCACTAATAAAACCAAAAAGCCCATAATTAAAAACATAAGGACCATTTCAAAATTGGTAAGAAAAATTCAGTAGACTCCTAACTACTAGAACGCCACTACAAAAATAATAAACACCCAAACCCATCATCATAAGTGGGTTGAACAATTAAAACTTGATTTTTTCTATATTCTAATTAAATCCTAAGAAAATCTAAACTTGTGCAACAATAGGCAAATTAATTTTTACCCAACTATTAGTGAAGTAGAACACCAGAGGAAACTACAAAACCTATTCAAAAATATAAGGTAACACCCATTACCCCTACCCCATGAAAAAGGTCACATAATCCAAGAAATTCTACCACCCTTTCCCTTAAGCAAAAAGTTGTCAAATTCTAGAATGATTGCTCTTGCACAAAGAAGAAGATAGGAAAATTTAGAAATCTATTGTTTGATATCTCTCAAGTATAGTGGTAGTAGAAAGCACCCCATAGGCCAAAAACTTTAGAAAATCCTAGTAAACTAACTAATAAGTGTTAGTGGCTGAAATTTGGTACAAAGTCATGTTATTACACCTAAATGCCAGCAAAAATAAGCCTTAGAGAATAACCTACTGTTAAAGGAGAGTTGTAGTTCAAAGCACCCCCTCTGCCCTAAAACTTTATAATTTTGTATAGAGAGAACCCTTCACTTTTTAAGCCCCAATTTTTGAGACAGAGAGTTATACACCAATGAGGAGCTACTGTAATTGTTACAGAATTTTTGGAAATTTATAAAACTATCTTGTAGTTCAAACCCACCTTAAAGGCATAAAAGAAAAGGAAAGGAAGAAATAAATTAGAAAGAATAATGAATCTCACCCCAATGAATTCAACTAGGAATCTTATTAAAATTTCACTAAAACATAAAAGGGGAAAGGTCAGTGGAACACCAAAATAGTCTGACCATCCAGTAACCAAACTTAACCCTAATTTACTAAGTATACCACAGAAATCTCTAGTAGCAAGATTTAGCTCTACCTTGTTTACTTAATCTTTCACCATACAATTTTAATTGCTAAAATTGCATATCATACCATACATATGTCTTATCCATTGCATTCATTAGATTGCAACCTCGCTGACAGAGAGTACATGCTCATTCCTGAGCAAGGAGCTGTCCACGAGGAAGATCAGGAGCTAGCTCCCGAGCCTGCCATCGAGGATCTCCATGCAGCCCAAGCAATTGAAGGCAAGCCCCGGTTTTATGCATAACCAATTTATATATGCTACTTTACTACACTTAATGTTTGTAGGCTTGTAATGTGCACTTAAGTGTAGGAGTTGCTTGAAACCCTTAGTTGCATGAATTCAGGATTCCTTTTTGAGATGGATACTAGTATGTTAGGTCGAGTAGTTGCTTTGCTGATTAGGATCTCGGTAGAAGTCGAGTGATTTTTCTAGCACTCGCGCGAGGTCAGAAATTGATTGTATTCATCTTGATAACGGGATCTATGATGGTCTATGGACTTGAATCCAGGGTCGATGCCTTGTCCACGAGACGGGAAGAGGAATTAAGGATTAATGTGTGGATGCCTGAGTCAAGCGTTTGAACGCACTAAACAAATGTCGGGAAATATGGTAACCGGTAAGCCTAGTACCTGAGTGAAGCCGGGCGTGAACTTTACCCTCACTTGTCCTGAGACTGGGTCTCCCATGCTCGTTATGGTGGATACAAGTGCAGTCATTGCTCGGCGGCAGCCGGGGTCAATGGAGCATTGTATGCCAAGGTGGTGAGTCCTGGCCGCGAACGGGAAATCGATGGGGACGGTTGACGTGTGTGGGACGGAGTGCCCCTACATGTCGTGTGTTTAGGTTTACCTTGCAAGGTTAAAAACTCGATTCGAATCGTCTGCTTCTCGCAGCTAATGAGACTGTTTGACCCCTTGTACTACATTGAGTAAGAAGTGAAATGAGGTTTTACATGAGATAACATGTTGATTGTATTAAATTATTGTTACCATGTATGTTTAGAAGGAGCAAACTTAGCTAAAGGTAATGATAGTAGAATTGGAAAAGCTAAAAATGATTTTAGACTAAGCTAGTGCTTTTGGCAAACCTAACCCCCCTGCCAAACAGCTGCATGGTCTAGAGGTAGATGAGTAGATTTCCTCACACCGGGTAAGTCTAGCTGAGTATTAGTATACTCAGCCTTGCTTGTGCATAATTTTTGCAGGTACGCTTCAGGATATGGTTGATGGTGTGACTTGGCCTACCACCCAGCCATCGGGTTGGACTGTCGAGTGGGATGTTGTTCCAGCAGGAGAGGAGCAGGAGGAGTACTGAGCTAGGCCTTGCCCGATTCCTCATCATTCGACGCTATCGACTATCCGCTGCAATTTAAATCATGAACTTGTTTCAGTTTACTTGGAAAACTCCGATTTATGTAATAACTCCAGTACTTTAATTTGAGGTTTCCTGTTTTATTGTATTTCCTCTGTGACTCACCTTCGAATGAGCTTGTGGTATTTGATCCTGGATAAGTGACTTTATCAGACTAGATCTGAGGGACTCACGGGTTATTCCGATTTAAGTGTGTTGCGGCCTCTAAGGCGTGACTTGGGCCCTTAAGCTGGAATAATTTGGGCGGTTCTGCCACATATAAATTACTCCTATTGGTATATATAACTATGTGAATTCCATGCTTATGAAATTTCATGCATACAAATACTTATTTGAGCAAAGCAAATAAGGAGTAAATAAATGTGAAATATTTGCATTCATGTTGGTGTTTTGGTTGTGCATATTAATATGGTTTCAAAAATTATCAGATTTGAATTGTGATAATTAAATCTAGAAATAAAAATATAGAAAAAAGAATAGCAAATAAAAGGCTTATCTATTCGGCCACTTAAGGAACACAACCCACGTGAGTTTTTCCTCCTATTTTTTTATTATTCCACTTGTCGGATCTTGCATCATTGTTACCTATTCTAGATTCGAGTTTGTTAGAGTTCCTAATAGATAGGATAGGATTGTAAGAGATAAGTACCGGATTAGATCTATCATGTAACAGATTTGGGTTCGAGTTTGTTAGAGTTCCTAATATATAGGATATCATTGTAACAGATAAGTACCAGATTAGATCTATCATGTAACCACCCACCTCCTAGCCTATATAAATACATGTCACCATAACACCACAAGCCATCAATTAAAAGACTCATCTCATCCATAGCCTCGCAGCAGCCACCGCTCGCCGGTGGGCCTGCCACCGTGGGCAGGATGTCGTAGCCCCGTTTTGGCATGAACAGGATCGTAAGGGGGAGAAACGGCCCTGGCCGTCGATCCGGTGATGAGCGCTCATGATTGAATCTCAAATACCCCATCGTGATAAAAAAGCATAGCCGTTGATCTCGAATCTATTGGCCGAGATCATATCGCGGGATCCTTTAATCTCGAGCGTTGGATCGGGATCTGACCGCTGACACGGGATTCCCGTTCACGACTTTGTGGATCTAATCTCGGGCGTTAAAACAGATCGAACGACTCCTGGTGATGGATACCCCTTCGACCTCGGTAATGTTGGGACCATGCTTCGTCGTCAAAGGTCCTGAAGGAAGAAAAACCTTCGGCAAAACCTGTTTATACGTGATACCAAAGTTACCACTCATGAAGCTTCGGTATTATGGCGTATTCGAAGATGAAGGATCGAACCGACTTAAAGGTGGAATGACTTTTTAGTCCATAAGGGTCTGAGTCATAATTGTAATCTTTTGTAAGGGGTATGATTGTAATTTCTTACAGGCTGTGTCCTGTGCCTATAAATAGTGAACAGTACTCCTTTACTGTTTACACAATCTTGTAATTGCTAATGCATTACTCTGGAATTATTGTTTTCTGTCAAGGCGAAGGTATAAATGTAACTAAACATCATGTTTTAATATTTCAATTTATATTATAAAATGGGTGAATGATGTTATTTATTCTTGGTATTCTTTAATGTCTTATATTTTATATTTCATTTCACATTATTTTACTTCTGATCACGAAGGTAAGACCTTCGTGATTTATCATCCATAACCTTCGTCCGAAGCTCATTAAATCCTCAGGGAAATAATGCTTCAGCGGACGAAGGACTTTAACATTTAACATTATATGTTGCCTTGTTCTTAATTCATACCATTTGAGAACAAGTCCCCAACATTGGCGCCCACCTCCGGTGAACTCACTTCCACTTTCTTGAGACAATGGCTTCGTTCAAGAACCAAGCTGGAGTTGCTTCGGCTCCGAAGCTGATTCTCCCGATAATAGGCGGTTCATGCTCAGAGCCGGCTAACAAGAAACAGAAGAAGGAGGCACAGAGAAGAGTACAACATGTAGGGGTACAAGGACCCTTCATCAAGTCAAGATGGTCTCACATTCCAATTACCTTCTCTCAAGAGGATCTTCAGCTCAAGGATTACCCACACAATGATGCTATGGTTACCTCTTGTGTGATCAAAGGATTTCTGGTCCACAATGTTTTGGTTGATACAGGCAGTGCAGCGGATATTATATTTGCTAAGGCCTTCAGACAAATGCAAGAGCCCGAAGACAAGATTCATGATGCTACGCACCCTCTTTGTGGCTTCAGAGGAAGACGGATTGTAGCGCTCGGTAAGATTACCATGCCAGTGACCTTCGGATTCGTCAACAATACAAGGACTGAGCAAGTTGTGTTTGACATTGTCGACATGGAGTATCCTTACAATGCTATCATCGGTCGCGGAACACTCAATGCTTTCGAAGCAATTCTTCATCCAGCATATCTTTGCATGAAGATACCTTCGGATCAGGGACCTATTGCTATTCCTGGGAGTCAGGAAGCTGCCAGAAAGGCCGAGGGGAATTGGACTGATTCAAAAGCAATCCACAATATAGATGAAGCCGAAGCTTGTGAGCAGTACAAGTACAGAAGAGAGAAGGCTGCTTCGGCCGATTGGCCGAAACCCATGCTTTTATGCGAAGATATCACAGAGCAGAAGGTGCTGCTGGGATGTCAATTGTCTGAGCAACAAGAGAAAACCTTGATAAGGTTTCTCTTCAACAACAAAGATGTTTTTGCATGGTCAGCTAATGATCTTTGCGGAGTCAACAGGGATGTTATTGAACACTCGCTCAATGTTGATCCATCTTTTAGACCCAGAAAGCAGAGGCTTCGGAAGATGTCTGATGACAAGGCCGAAGGTGCTCCGAATGAAGTGAAAAGACTCCTCAGCGCCGGAGTTATCAGAGAAGTAAAATACCCAGAATGGCTAGCTAACACTGTTATGGTAAAAAAGGTCAATGGAAAATGGAGGATGTGTATTGATTTTACTGATCTCAACAAGGCCTGTCCGAAGGATGAGTTTCCATTACCGAGGATAGATTCCCTAGTTGATGCAGCAGCTTCATCAGAGCTTATGAGTCTGCTGGATTGTTATTCAGGCTATCATCAAATTTGGATGAAGAAGGAGGATGAGCCAAAAACCAGCTTCATAACCCCTAGTGGAACATATTGTTACCTTCGGATGCCTGATGGGCTCAAGAATGCTGGAGGAAGCTTCAACAGAATGACAGCGAAGGTTCTTCATTCTTAGATAGGCAGAAATGTGTTAACTTATGTTGATGATATCATTGTAAAAAGCACGAAGAAAGAAAATCACATTGCTGATCTGCAGGAGACCTTGCTAATTTTAGACAGGCCGGTCTAAAGCTGAATCCAGAAAAGTGTGTCTTCGGAGTAAAGAAGGGAAAATTCCTTGGTTGCCAAGTTTCAACAAAAGGGATTGAGGCTAATCCAAATAAAATCGAAGCTATCCTTCGAATGGAACCACCAAGCACAAAGAAGGGGGCTCAACGATTGACAGGAAGACTAGCATCTCTCAACAGATTCATATCCAGATCAGCAGAGAGAAATTTACCATTCTTCGAAGTGCTAAAGTCAGCCGAAGTTTTTCAATGGGGACCAGTTTAGCAGAGAGCCTTCGAAGAGCTGAAGCAATATTTGATAGACTTAACGACGCTAACTCCACCAACGCCAGGGGCTCCTCTGTTGTTATATGTGGCAGCTTCGCACTCAGCGGTAAGTGCAGCACTTGTCCAAGAGAATCTTGAAGGGCAAGTCAAAAAGCAAGCCCCAATATACTTTGTATCCGAAGTTCTTAGTTTATCAAAGAAAAAATATACAGAATTGGAGAAGGTGCTGTATGCTGTTTTGATGGCCTCCAAGAAGCTTCGGCACTATTTTCAAGCATACAATATAATTTTCCCTTCTTCTCAACCATTGAAGGATATTATGAGAAATAGAGAAGCTACTGGAAGGGTTGGAAAACGGGCTGCGGAACTCAATGAGTTCTGCATTGATTATGTGCACAGATCTTCGATTCAGTCCCAAGCGTTAGCAGACTTCATTGCTGACTGGACGCCAGGGGCTCAGGAAGAAGAAGCGAGTAAAGACGCAAAAGTTTGGACAGTATTCTGCGATGGTTCTTGGGGAACCTTCGGGGCAGGAGCAGCCGCTGTGTTGGTCGCACCCTCCAGAGTTAAAACTTGCTACGCAGCAAGACTTGATTTCAGTTGCACAAATAACATTGCTGAGTACGAAGCTTTGCTCTTGGGTCTTCGGAAGTTAAAGGCAATGAGAATTAGAAGGGCAGTTCTTAAAACTGATTCCCAGGTTATTTCTGGTCATATTGACAAGAGTTGTAAAGCAAGAGACCCGAAGCTTGAGAGATATTTAGACACGGTCCAATGGATTGAGGCTTCCTTTGAAGGGTTTTCTGTCAAAAATATTCCTCGAGGAGACAATGAACATGCTGATTTGCTAGCCAAGTCAGCAGCACAGGGGCTGCCCTTACCTTCGGAAGTATTTTTCGAAACAATAAAAGCACCTTCGGTTGAACTTCTTGAAAGAGCAGTCCTCAATATATCCCCTGTTTATAGTGAAGACTGGAGAACTGAGATCATCTCTTTCCTTCAGGGTAACATTCTTTCAGATGACGAAGCTTATAACAGGAGGATAGAGGCAAGAGCTCGACCATATGTTATAATAGAAGGGGAGCTGTACAAGCATGGGGTCTGTTCTCCATTACTCAAATGTTTATCCAGAGCCGAAGGTATAGAATTGATGAAGGAAATACACGCAGGCCTGTGTGGATCTCACATTGGATCTAGGCCTTTGCTTGGAAAAGTTTTTCGTCAAGGATTTTATTGGCCAAAGGCAGCTTCGGATGCAGCGGAATTAGTCCAAAAGTGCGAAGGCTGTCAGAAATGTGCAAGAGATAAAAAACAACCTTCGTCTCTAACCTAGTTAATACAACCCACTTGGCCATTGCAAAGGTGGGGTCTTGATTTGTTAGGCCTGTTACCACCAGCACAAGGGAACTTAAGATATGTTGTAGTGGCAGTGGAATATTTTTCTAAGTGGATTGAGGCAAAGCCTTTAGCCACAATAACTTCGGTTACTATTCAAAAGTTTTTCTGGCAAAATATTGTCTGTCGCTTCGGAGTGCCAAAGGCTATTACTGTGGATAATGGAACGCAGTTTGATTCCGAAGCTTTCAGAGAATTTTGTGAACAAATTGGCACGAAGATCCATTTTGCATCAGTTCGTCATCCGGAGTCAAATGGACTTGTTGAAAGGGCTAATGGCATCATAATGACAGGAATAATGAAGTTAATCTTCAATCAGCCCAGGGAAAAGTGGCCAGACGAATTAATCAAAGTGGTGTGGAGCCACAACACAACAATATCAAGATCAACGGGTTTTACACCATTCAAATTATTGTTTGGTGACGAAGCAATAACTCCGGAAGAAGCCAAAGCAGGATCAATAAGAATAGTAGCTTCGGCAGAAGACGAAGCTGAAGCTGATTACTCTGTGGAAAAAGATGCTATAGAGGGGATCAGGCTTCAAGCTGTGGAAAACATCAATAAATACCAAGCTGAAACAATAAAATGGCGTGATAGAAAGGTTCGGCTAAAGAACATTGAACCAGGACATTTGGTGCTTCGAAGAGTAGCCAACCCAGAGACAGTAGGCAAGTTACAGCTGAAGTGGGAAGGACCTTTTCTGGTAGTATCTTCGTGAAGACCCGGTTCCTACAGATTGAAGGATATGGACGGCAATGACTTTCCTAGGTCATGGAATGCGAATGAGCTTCGGCAATATTATGTTTAGCTTGATGTAATTTTTTCTATTCTTTCTTGTGGCACCCTTTTCCTTTCCAAAGGGGGAGAAAGGTTTTTAATGGGGCCACAACATGTAATTTTTCTTTTTCTTATTTCAATTCTATAAGAGCGATATCCCCCAAAGATGTAAATGTAAAAACTGAGAACGCACCATCAAGTGCAAAGGAAAAAGAAAAGAAAACAGGGAGAAGCTCTAAAGTCGTTCCTAAGGGAATGCAGAGCTTACAGCGAAAAATAAACGCTGATTCCGCCGAAGTAAAAGGCGAAGAAGCTCCTAAGGGAGGCTTGCAGCGAAAAATAAACGCTGATTCCGCCGAAGTAAAAGGCGAAGAAGCTCCTAAGGGAGGCTTGCAGCGAAAAATAAACGCTAATTCCGCCGAAGTAAAAGGCGAAGAAGCTCCTAAGGGAGGCTTACAGCGAAAAGTCAGCGTTGATACACCGAAAAATAAACGGTGAAGCCGAAAAATAAGCGGCAAAAAGAGTTGAGTCATTCCCAAGGGAATGAAGGCTATGATTATGGCTTCGAATATATATTTGGATATTCATTTGCACGATACATTACATCATGACATTTGCATTCATAAACATTCATTTAGACATACATAGGATCATTATCATCATATCATACAGAAAAAGCAGATGCTTCGGCTATGAGGAAAAAACTTCGGAGAAACAAGAAATTTTCATGCTTCGTTGTGTACGAAAAGAAGGGAAGGTGTTTTTCGCCTTCGGCTCAAAAATAAAATTTCGTCCACAGCAAAGCAGATCGCACACGGATAAAGGGGAAAAGATATATTACAAGGTATGCACAAATTTACATAAGTTTCTTTACAATTATATTACAAAAATTTCTCTAGAATCTTTTGCAGAAAAGTCTTTCGGAGCATCTGTTAAGCTTCAGCTCGTCATTCTTCAGCTTCATCATCCTGTACATATTAAAACGGAATGAGAAAGGTGCAGAATTCAAGGAGAAGGTAAAAGTAACAAGTATAAGTTTCTCACTGGCTTAAGGTGGCTCCGAGCTTCGTCACCATCCATTTTTCGCCCGCCGTTTATCCAAATCTGGGTCATAAACCTGTTTCCTATGCTTCGGGCTAAGCTGGGGATGTCAACCAAATCTGCCGGTGACAAACTGAAGTTTGGCCTATTTACAATTTTCCCGTGCGTGCAGCCAGCCTTCAGAAAAGCGGTAGCCGTGCCTCGAGAAGCTAACAGGGCGCAGAAATCGGCATGCCCAGCGATAACTTCGTCAAGTGCATCAACTTCGCCCTCAATGTATTCAAAGGTGCTTGACAGGTTTTCAGTTGAAGGCATAAACTTATCAGAGTTGGCTCCAATTGAGTAAAACACATCCTTCAGCCGCTGCATGCAGCGGTTGCAAAAATCTAAGCATTTTTCCTGAAGCTCCTTCAATGATTTCTGCAAATTTGAATTCTTCTCAATATCGATCTTGAGACTTGTTTCGAGATTCTTCTTTTCTTGCTCAGATTTTTCTGATTTTATAAGTAATTCGCTGTTCAATTTGTCAATTTCGGCTTGAGCTTCAGCCAGTGAACCTTCCACACAGTGGATGACGAAGTCTTTCTTTTCCAAGGCAGCTTCGTGATCTTTTACTTTGTTTTCAAGGTCTTGAATGACGAAGTCCATTTTCTTCAAAGCAGCTTCGTAACTTTTGACTTTGTTTTCTAGATCTTTGATGGTAGCTTCGTTTTTCTCGTCCTCAAGATCTTGTTGCATCCTCAGCACTTTACTTAGCAATATACTCTGCCAAAATAACCTTCGTCAGAAAACATCTTAATTCAAAAAAAAACAATAAAAAGTTGAGATTGTACCTTGAAATAAGCATAGAGCAAGCTACCGGCGATATGCTGTCGCTGGTACCTGCAGAAGTCCGCTTCAATCTTCGGCAGACCAACGCTCTTTGAGAAGGTCCTAACAACCTTGGCCTCGGTTCGATTCCGAAGGCATCTTAGTTTCCCTTCGTTGACTCCGCCAAACAACAGAGACCCTATTTTGTATCCACAGGATATAGCATATTTCTTTAGCTCTTCTTTCTCAGTTTCTGATAATTCTTGTCCAAGTATATCTTGAAAATTAAAGTTTTCTTCTTCCAAAGTGTCTTCAATTTGCTCTTTTCCTTTCTCAATTGTCATGTCCACCGCGGCTGCAGCAGCTTCTTCTTCAGCCATTCTCAGAAGCATATTATCAATATCACCAAGTGTGGTTTCTAAATTAGGATCTTCGGCGGTCTCGGTTTCGGCTCCGGTGGCTTCGGCTTCGGTGGCCGCTCTGGTGGCTTCGACTCCGGTGGCTGTGGTTTCGGCAGTAACAGTGCTTTCAATAAATGGTATTTTTGGCGCCGATGTCGGTGGCGGTGTCTGATGAATGACATCGGCCACTTGGATAATTCTTCGTTTTTTCGGCTTAGCAGGACTTTCTGTTGCCGAAGGTTCTTTTTCCTTCTGAAAAAACTTCGTCAGTTCTGGCACCAACGGACTTAGCTTGATAGGCAAAGGTTCAGTCATTGCCTTTAGAATCTCTTCCACTTCGGCAGCAGAAGGTGTTGCAGGAGCTTCCTCCTCTTGGGCCGACGTCGTTGGTTTTGGGGATGCAGCTTTTCTTTTCTTTGGAGCAGCTATCTTCGGCTCAGGGCTCAGTTTTCTTTTCTCAAAAATTTCTTTGTCCTTTTTAGCCAATTTGGTGCCTTCTTTGTCAAGGGCGCTGGCAATCCTTTTTCTCTTCTGGCCTTCGACATCTCCGCCTAGTTGCTCATAATCAGGGTAATCAAAATTCAAGGCATCTAGCACCCGATTCAATCTTCGTTTCGGACGAGTGCCGAAGGCCGCAGTCATTAACTGATCTTCTTTCTTAGAGTAATTACCGAGGATATCGTTGCACATAACCTCGATTGTGTCCAACCACTCCTGGCAGGGTATTTTAAAGTGTTTCTTAAACTTGTAGTGATAAGACAATCGAACAAGTTCTCCCTTCTTCTTTTCTCCCTCTAGCTTCGGCATCTCCCACTCCCTCAGTGTCGGGAACACTTTAAAAGCCAAAAATTCCTGCACTAGGTCTCTAGTGCCAATATGATCTGAAATCACTCGAAATTCAGCCAAAGCAATCTGGCTCGGGCTCCCCATTATCATGTTGCATCGGGGCCTCGTCTCTCCGAAGGTTAGTTCTAGCAGACTCTGGACCAATTTATCTTCATCTTCATCAACTTTAACATAAAACCATCAGACTTCCATCCGGCTGGCCATTTGCTTCGGTAGCTTATCACTGGAAACTTCGTAGTCTTGCGATAAGCAAAGTTGTAGCAGCCAAAATTCTCATGCAGACCATCTCCTCTGGCTTTAGTCTGGTAGTGTAATTCATGAACTCGGCAGAAACCCTCACCGAACGGTTCCACTCCCTGGCTACGAAGGGCCCAAATATAAACACTTAATCTAACGATAGCATTAGGGGTCAGCTGATGAAGGTAAACCCCAAACTTCTTTAGTACAATAGCAATCATCTTGTTTAGGGGGAATCTTAAACTAGCTTTATGAAAACTTTTGAAGACTACTACCTCATCCTTTCCTGGCTTTGGGATAGTTTCTTCTCCACCAAAACGAATTAATTTCTTCTTGGCCTCACTGAAATAACCCAGCTTCACCATTTTAGGAAGATCAGCTTCAGAGATGGTGGACTTTCCAAAGTCTAGATGACTAGGTTTACTTGGCACCCCGCAGCTGTACTCATCTTCGGAACCAACTTCTTCAACATTAGCTTGTGTTGCTTCGACAACAGGTGTGTCCTCTGATGAAACCAGCCCAGAACGCCTCATTGCTTCGGAAATCGGAACAGTTTCAGTGGCTTTGGCCTCATCTCCATCACGCTCAACCCTAGCAGTAGAGCGTACTCTGGCCATTTGATTATAAATTTTTTGCAAGTTTTTTGGAAATTAATAACCTTTTTTCCGAAGCTCTTCTTGTGATGAAGCAGAGTCCAAAGTGGTGCTTCGTTTGAATGCAAAAGTTAAATTTTTGGCAGCAAAACAGTGCAATAGCAATGAATGCTGTGGTAACTTCACACCTACCCGTCTGTTTATGTAGTGTTGCAGGTAAGAAGGTGAATCATCAAATCTTTTACACCGGATAAATAGTTGCTTGCACCCACTGAACGGTGGGCCACAAAACCCGAGAAGGTGAACCTGCATGGTGGGACCGCTCCGCGCTCGGAAATTGTATCGTTTCCCGGCAACGAGCTCAGGGAAGGTGTTTTTCGGACCTTCGGCTTCCCGAAGCCTAAGAGACTTTTTTCACGGATCAAGCTCGTTACGAAAAACGATCTAGCACCGCGAAGGGGCTACTGTTGGGACCATGCTTCGTCGCCGAAGGTCCTGAAGGAAGAAAAACCTTCGGCAAAACCTGTTTATACGTGATACCAAAGTTACCACTCATGAAGCTTCGGTATTATGGCGTATCCGAAGATGAAGGATCGAACCGACTTAAAGGTGGAATGACTTTTTAGTCCATAAGGGTCTGAGTCATAATTGTAATATTTTGTAAGGGGTATGATTGTAATTTCTTACAGGCTGCGTCCTGTGCCTATAAAATAGTGAACAGTACTCCTTTACTGTTCACGCAATCTTGTAATTGCTAACGCATTACTATGGAATTATTGTTTTTTGTCAAGGCGAAGGTATAAATGTAACTAAACATCATGTTTTAATATTTCAATTTATATTATAAAATGGGTGAATGATGTTATTTATTCTTGGTATTCTTTAATGTCTTATATTTTATATTTCATTTCGCATTATTTTACTTCTGATCACGAAGGTAAGACCTTCGTGATTTAACATCCATAACCTTCGTCCGAAGCTCATTAAATCCTCAGGGAAATAATGCTTCAGCGGACGAAGGACTTTAACATTTAACATTCTATGTTGCCTTGTTCTTAATTCATAGCATTTGAGAACAAGTCCCCAACAGGTAATTTGCTAAAGAGCCCCTCAGTTTTATCAGAATCAACCCGCCGTCTAGGGGAGTGTAAAAGTAATTTAGTTTAGGCCCTGGAAATTTACAAATTGATCCCTGGAGCTAGTAAAATTAGTATTAAGTGATCCTAAATCTTATTTAATGCATATCTTCCACGTTTTAACTCTGAATTGACCCGTTCCGATTGCGCTAGCCTCGTAATAAAATTGTCTACACTTTAGTAACATTATTTTATCATATAACATGTTCTCAAAAATAGTTAACTAATTTATTCACCCTATGTTTATTGGGTTAACAAGTTAATATAGTATTTCAATTCGGAGTATCTATAATTTTACTGGAACAGGATTATGTTATAACTTAACCTAAAGTTGAATCAATTATTTTTATATGTTTCTCACATGATTTATAGCACATAATATATTATTATCATTTAATCACCTAAAACTTCAGAAAATCATATCTTTATAACCATAACTCCGATTTTAGTCGTTCTTGAACCAACGAAATCGTAGCATCGCGTAGAATATTATTATACAGTTTGTGCTTATGTTTGGTGTGATGTTAATTTTGCCTATACCATGTTTGTTTGTATTGCTACGAATAGCTGAGGTCCCGAGAATCTGAAGATCATCCTGGTACCTGGAATCTCAAGTCCCAGGCAAGTTGTGCCTTTGATCACTTATTTTTACCCAATCATGTTCTTATTAATCATAATTATTTGCATAGATTAATTTTGACGGGACCCAATAGGTTACCCTAATTTGACTATCTTTATACCTTGTTTACCACTGAATTTTTGGGTAGTACCTGCTATTGCTATATGTGGTTTTGGTTATGGAGATACACATTATTCATGATCATACTTTTATTATCAGTTTGTTATTTACTATCCATGATAAGATCATTATGTTAATTGGAACATGGAGTAACCACCCAGGAAAACAGTGCTACCACAAGGGTGGCATGGGATGCCCTTGGCTGACTAATTAGGAAAGCTAGTGGAGGACTACCTTACCCGAAAGGGGCAAGGGCAGTAGGGGAGTGGTTAGTGTAGGGAGGTCCTTGGGTTGATTTTGCTGCGATGGCGGTCTGGCATGGGATCCCTGCATTGGAGCTTCCTAGAAAATGTAGCGGGTTTTCTGAAGCTAGTGAAACTTTGTAATGGCCTCGTAGTGGTACCCTACCTTGCTTCCTTGGAAGAGGTGTATGGGGTTCGATCAACCCCGTGGCAAATGGGTAACACGACTTGTGGGTAAAGATGCGCAACCTCTGCAGAGTGTAAAACTGGTATATCAGCCGTGTTCACGGTCATGAGCAGCTCGGACCCTCACATGATTAATTTATGGAACTAAATTCAATTTGTCATATGCATTGCATTGAGGGTGTTGTTATCACTTTTGTTCTACTACTTAATTGGGTTGGTATTTACTTATACTTAGTAATTGCTAATAAAATTTTGACCAACTTTAAAAGAAATGCTCAGCTTCAACCATCCTCTTTGGTAAAGCCTTACACCTCACGTGAGCTTCCACCTTTGGCGAGTTCATGCACATTATTCCCCACAACTTGTTAAGCGATGAACATATGTGAGCCCACTCTTGCTGTCTCACACCCCCATAGGTCAAGAACAGGTACCGCAGGATGAGGCGCATAGAGGATGCTGTGACGAGTTCATGAGAGGTCTAGGCCATCGTCTCCCAGTCAACTTTGGGTTGCTGGATCATTGTCTCCTTATGATGTAATTATTTATTTATTTTGTACAAATCTCCTATTATATAGTAAAGATGTGACATTCGTTTTTGTACCTCTATTCATCATATGTGTGAGACATGGTCCCAGCACACCTGGTGATTATTTCGCGCCCGGGTTTTGGACCCCTAAAACCCGGGTGTGACAGAAGTGGTATCAGAGGGGATGTTGACTGTAGGACGAAACCTAGATAGAACTAGACAACCCTTACTTACTTACCTTTGCTACTCTGATTCTTTCTAAACTTTTCTTAATCTTTTCTCATCTTCTACTGCATTACTCTGATTACTCTTACCTTTTCTTTTCTAAAGACAAAAGTGGATTTCACACTTTGAAATCCTATAGCTAAAGTGACCTTTAGGAATAGGAGACCTAATCTTAGGAACAAAAACAAAACTATTTTTGTAGGTATCTGTACGCTTGAATGTTTTGTTCTTATGATAACTGTTTGATTTGGTTCTTTGATTGAGTGTGATGAGTTGTGGAGTAATGTCCACAATTGCATCTGCATATATATATATAGGCATAAAAATGTGTTATAAGATAACTAGCCAACCTAGATTAATCCCCATTAAAAATATATCTAGTTTAATAGATCCATTTTCATCTAGTAGAGATACCTTATCCTAATAAGATACATCCTACCTGAAAAAGATTCTATCTTATCTGCCCATCTCAACCCAACCACTTCGCTTATCTCATCATGAAGTAACAACCATGACCTAATCCAAAATTAACTAGATCTTATCCATCTAATCTAGTCAGACCAATCTAATCTAGATCCCATCTAAGCTACTATGATCTAATCTAAAGTGAGTTACTTAACCAGTTAGTTAATCCTGGTGAAATAGATTAGACCCCACTCCGATCAAACATGAACCTAAATTGGTGCCTTACACCAACTCGTTCGTGAACAACAACCTAACCTACATCAAAGGATGCCTAATCCATTTATCCCAAAAGCAAAGCAAAACTTTGTTTAACCTACCTCCCCATGTACCCACAATTGTTATCCCAACTCGAATGATAGTATCTAACACCAAGACCGATGGTACCTAAATTAGACTCAAGAAGAAGGAGATCAACATCGACAAGAAGGATGGTGTCTTTCTTCCACCTAGTCTTTCTTACCATAACCATCTCTCATCTTACCAAATAGACGGCCAGACATAGGAGATACCCATTAAAGAACTTGAAAAAAATAAAATTGGTACTGTAACCAATTTGAAGCAAACCCAACTAACTATGTTCCTCTTCTTAGTAATTCGGGGACGAGATTATTTTTAAGGGGGGTAGAATTTGTAACACTCCAAAATCGTATCTTGGTGAGTTAAGAAAATTCCCTAAAGATTTAAAATCTCAAGCATATTATAACAAAGTTATGAATTGATACTTTCTTCCCTAAAATTTAATAAATAGTAAATTTAAAATGTTGGCTATAAAGAAACTATAATAAATAGGATAGTGAGTTATTCTATATAAATTACTCCTATTGGGTATATATAACTATGTGAATTCCGTGTTTATTAAATTTCATGCATACAAATACTTATTTGAGCAAAGTAAATAAGGAGTAAATAAATGTGAAATATTTGCATTCATGTTGGTGTTTTGGTTGTGCATATAAATATGGTTTCAAAATTTAAAATCAGATTTGAATTGGGGTAATTAAATCTAGAAATAAAAAATAGAAAAAAAGAATAGCAAATAAAAGGCTTATCTATTCGGCCACTTAAGAAACACAGCCCATGTGAGTTTTTCCTCCTATTTTTTTATTATTCCAATTGTCGGATCTTGCATCATTGTTACCTATTCTACATTCGAGTTTGTTAGAGTTCCTAATAGATAGGATAGGATTGTAAGAGATAAGTATCAGATTAGATCTATCAGGTAACATATTTGGGTTCGAGTTTGTTAGAGTTCCTAATATATATGATATGGTTGTAACAGATAAGTACCAGATTAGATCTAACATGTAACCGCCCACCTCCTAGCCTATATAAATACATCTCACCATAACACCTCAAGCCATCAATCAAAAACTCATCTCATCCATAGCCTCGCAGCAGCCACTGCTCGCTGGTGAGCCTGCCACCGTGGGCAGGATGTCGCAGCCCCGTTCTGGCGTGAACAGGATCGCGCGGGGGAGAAATGGCCCTGGCCGTCGATTCGGTGATGAGCGCTCACGATTGAATCTCAAATACCCCCATCGTGATAAAAAAGCATAGCCGTTGATCTTGGATCTATTGGCCGAGATCATATCGCGGGATCCTTTAATCTCGAGCATTGGATCAGGATCTGACCGCTGACACTGGATTCTGGTTCACGACTTTGTGGATCTAATCTCGGGCGTTAAAACAGATCGAACGACCCCTGGTGATGGATACCCCTTCGACCTCGGTAATTTGCTAAAGAGCCCCTTAGTTTTATCAGAATCAACCCGCCGTCCAGGGGAGTGTAAAAGTAATTCAGTTTAGGCCCTGGAAATTTACAAATTGATCCCTGGAGCTAGTAAAATTAGTATTAAGTGATCCTAAATCTTATTTAATGCATATATTTCACGTTTTAACTCTGAATTGACCCGTTCCAGTTGCGCTAGCCTCATAATCAAATTGTCTACACTTTAGTAACATTATTTTATCATATAACATGTTCTCAAAAATAGTTAACTAATTTGTTCACCCTATGTTTATTGGGTTAACATGTTAATATAGTATTTCAATTCGAAGTATCTATAATTTTACTGGAACAGGATTATGTTATAACTTAGCCTAAAGTTGAATCAGTTGTTTTTTATATGTTTCTCACATGATTTATAGCACATAATATATTATTATCATTTAATCACCTAAAATTTCAGAAAATCATATCTTTATAACCATAACTCCGATTTTAGTCGTTCTTGAACCAAGGATCTCGTAGCATTACGTAGAATATTATTATACAGTCTACGCTTATGTTTGGTGTGATGTTAATTTTGCCTATACCATGTTTGTTTGTATTGCTACGAATAGTTGTGAGGTCCCGAGAATCTTAAGATCATCCTGGTACCTGGAATCTCGAGTCCCAGGCAAGTTGTGCCCTTGATCACTTCTTTTTACCGAATCATGTTCTTATTAATCATAATGATCTGCATAGATTTATTTTGACGGGACCCAATAGGTGAAGCGCCCCAGATCCCCTGGGACTCAAATGTGATACAATTACTAGTCCCAGGAGGCTAGTAAATACATTTATACATCAGATGATTATAGATTTGCTGAAACGAGACAAACCTATAAAGGTGGCGAACAACTTTAAGAGTTGGTCCACGACTCAGGAGATATCATCAAGGTGGGGCTGAAGCAGCCCGATATACGCAGCGAAGCAAATCAGTAGCCCAACAACCACAAGCAAGGTTGAGAATAGTCGTAACTCTTACCTGATCTCCTTTTCTAAAAAACAACAAATAAGCAAGGGTGAGTACAAACGTACTCAGCAGCACACCTTCACCCGCGGAATGGGTAAATCAGATATAATGCATGGAATATGTGGAGCTCAGGATATTTTGCAGAAACAACAATATTTTATGCAGGGTTGTTTTGTAAAACATTTTGTATTTTTAAAGCGCATCCTCTCCCAAAGGAGCAAGAAGTTTTTCAATATAGAATAAAATCCCCTGGACTAAACCATCCAGGTATCTCAGCAGTTTACCACTGGTTTTCATTTTCAAAAACAGCTACTGGACTTCCCGTCCACCATAGCTCACGGCTCAACCGCCGGACCTTTTAAAAAACCACTTTTCTCAAACACACCTTTTTTTTGAAACAAAATACTAATTGTCATACCACACCAGACTCGTCCATTCCTGTGGACACACACTATTCAAATAGGTTTGAACTCTGCACAGAGGGGTACACTTTACCCACTAGTCCGGTTTCTGCGATCTCATAGTCGTGAGACCCGAATGCCGAATCTCTTTCCTTCCTTGCACGTCCTTACCTTAACGGTTATACCGGAAGGAGTCAGGCCACCGCCATGTCCAAACCGGACAAAACATTCCCCCTCCTTATCCTCCCGGTGCTCCCCAGCCTTCATAACCCTAGGGTTTGGACCGTACAAGTTTAGATTGAGTGACTGCCCATACAGTCTCGAGTGGTTGTACTTATCATGAGTACAGGTAGTGAAGGATGACAAATCAGTCCTTATATGAGAGGACAATCCTTCTGCTCACACCTAAACCAGCTGAGCCATCGCCTTAGGCCCTCCCCTAAACCAGGGAGTCCCTGATCATCCCTACTCAAAGGTGATAAGGGTGAAAACCCTTCATCATACACATTTTGAAAAGCATTTTCTTTTGAAAACTCGCACCTTTTCTTAAATCATTTGTAACAAATATATCAAGGATTGATTGCGACAAGCGGCTGGGTGGCCATAATAACTAATCTCAAAATCATATCATGCATAAAATAACAGGCTGAGGGTTGTGGTTGAAAAATCATAGGTAATTTATGCATCAAAGGGATCCAGTGAGCTTATCGTGCTTATTCGGTGGAAGGGGGGAGAGCTCGCGGAACTAGCTTCTAGCTCCACTGCCTGGCGTAGACCTGCAGATCTGGCCTCCACGAGACGGCTTGAACGCTCCGATAACTATGCAACATGAACAAGCAAACATACAAACCAGCAAGTATACCAACAAATATTTAGTACAGTGGTCAGAATAGCGATATATGGATGGGTAGAGTCTTGAGCAGAATCTGTGTCATGTGGTGTTGAGATACTACTAGTGGTGGAGCGGAGGTGCTTACCAGGAGGGTGGACTGGAGGCGAAGCGACACTATGCGTGTAGCCGGCAGAGCGGAGTAACTGAGTGGGTGGGGTGTTTGCCTTGGCTGAGGGTGTTGAGTGTGTGTGGAGAGGGAGAGGGTAGCTGGGTGTATTTATAGCTGGGTGTATGTGGTGTAGCACAGTGAAGTTCACTATTGGTGAGAATTGTGATGAATGAATCGTCTGACTTAGTATGAACGGGAGAGTTATAGGCAGGATATGGGACAAGATTATTTTGGGAGTTTTCTGGAACATGAACCATGCTTAAGGGATGACATGGTTGGATAGGTAATAGTTTGATAAGAATTTAGAAACAAGAATTATTGGAATCGGAGTTTGGAAGCCTGGTTCGAAGGAATCTCAAAGTTAAGCGTGCTCAACTTGGCGAAACCTGGGATGGGTGACCAGATGGGATGTTCCCACTGGAAGGAAAATCACAGTCATCGAAGTTCATATGACTAGAATATGGGTCTAGCTGGTCTTAGGTGGACTGGACAACATGATGGATGAGTAGTTGAAATTTGGGGTAATCGGATGAGCGATGAATAGTAACAATGAATAGTAACGATGAATAGTAACGACGAAAAAGTCACCATAGATATCATCGATGAATAGCAACGTTGATGGATAGTGTCGGTGAATAGTAACGATGATAATAGTGTCGGTGAATAGTAACGTTGATGAAAAGTAATAGTAAATAGTACGATGATGAATAGTAACGATGGATAGTGAATAGTACGTATGAACGAACGGTGAACGATGAATAGTGCCGATGAACAAACGATGAATAGGAACTATGAACGAATGGACGAACGATCGAATGATCGGACGAACGAACGATCAGAATTACGGTAGCATAACGGCAGGACAAAGATTATCTGGAAGAACGATGAATAGGGACTATGAACGAACGATGAATAGGAACTATGAACGAACGATGAACGATCGAATGATCGAACGAACGAACGATCGGAATTTCGGCAGCATAACGACAGAAAAAGATTATTTGGACGAACGAACGAACGAACGATCGAACGATCAGACGAACGGACCATGAACGATCGGACAAACGAACGAACAAACTAAGGACAGGTGGACGAACGATTGAAGAACGACCGAACGATCCTTGTGCTAGTGTGTGCTTGTGTGGGAGGTGGAGTGGGCGTGTGTGCGGGGGGGGGGGGGGGAAGAGAGTTGCCATGAAATGGCTTCGGGTGGGATGAGAGGAGGCCCTTGCCCCTCTATTTATAGCCATGGTGGGGGGATTAGGGGGAGGGATGAGAGGATTAGTGGGAGATTAGCATGTATTTGTCTTGTATAAGTGAGATTAGCATGTAGAGCTCACCGTATGACACCGGAGGCATACGTATACGTATGAGCATGAGGAAAGTTATGAAGAAAATATTTGGAGGGACTTGAAAAATGATTCTGAAGGTATTTCTTAGGAGGAAAACACTTGGAGATATATCGGTGGAATATTGGGCAGTATTTCTGGAAAGAACTTGAAGGGGATTACTGGGGAAATATCTGGGCGGTATTTCTCGAAAGAATTTGAGGGGGATCACTGGGGAAATATTTGTAGGATATTTTGAGGAGGATTTTGGAGAGAATATAGACCACTATATTTTATTTGTTGATATTAACTCGCAAACAAACATTTTTGTCGGCGTTTCGACCCCGGGGGGTCCCTGGACCGACGAGTAAAATTGTCGCTGCGTGTCCCAGCCCAGATGGGTTGGCGCGAGATGGAACACAAGGGGGAAAACGCGGCTCGTGTTATCCTGCGCCAGGGGGATGCGCTTGCATTAGGGGTTACAAGCGTTCGCGAGAGAGAGAGTGAGCCTGTTCGTCAGCCCGTCCTCCCGCGTGACCCTCCCGCATGAAGGCCCTAGACCTCCCTTTTATAGATGCAAGGAGAGGGTCCAGGTGTACAATGGGGGTGTAGCTATGCGCTAACGTGTCCAACAGAGAGGTGCCTGAGCCCTGTGTACATGCCAACGTGGCTGTCGGAGAGGTGCTAGAGCCCTGTGTACGCGGTATCATGGCCGTCGGAGGAGCGCTTGAGCCCTGTAGAAGCACAGATGTCGGGGCTGCTAGGACCTTGCTAACGTCTCCTTGCTTCCATAGGGGGCTGAGAACCACCGTCGTCATGGACGCACGCGGGGAGCCATCATTACTTGTTACTGGGGCGAGCCTGAATGGGACACCGGTCTTGTTCCCCCATAGCCTGAGCTAGCTAGGGGTAGGGTAATGATGCATCCTCCGTGGCGCGGTCGGTCCGAGCCCAAGGTCGGGCGAGGCAGAGACTCCTCCTGAGGCCGAGGCCGGGGACGGGCGAGGACACGATTCCACTCGAGGTCGAGGTTGAGGCCGAGCCCTGGGGTCGGGCGAGGCGGAGACCACCTTCCGAGGCCGAGGCGGGGGCCGAGCCCTGGGGTCGGGCGAGGCGGAGACCTCCTCCTGAGGCCGAGGCCCAAGGTCGGGCGAGGCGAAGCTTCCTGTTGTGCCTGAGGCTAAACTTAGCTGTTGTCAGCCTCAACCTGGCGGGTGGCACAGCAGTCGGAGAGGGGCGAGCGGCGCTGTTTTCCTTTCTGGTCGGCCAGTGGAAGTGCGAAGTGACTGCGGTCACTTTGACCTTGCCAACTGAGGCACGTGTGTCAGGATAAGGTGTCAGGCAATCCTCGCATTGAATGCGCCTGCGATACGATCGGTTGGTGAGGCGATTTGGCCAAGGTTGCTTCACAACGAAGCCTGCCCGAGCTGGGGTTCGGGCGAGTTGAGGGTGCGCCCGTTGCTTGAGGAGGCCCTCGGGCGAGGCGAGAACTCATCTGGGACATCTGTTCCCGCCCGAGGCTGGGCTCGGGCGAGGCGAGATCGCGTCCCTTGAGTCGACGAAGCCTTGACCTGAATCGTGCCCATCAGTCTCTGCAGCTTGCGCTGATGGTGGTTACCAGCCGTGTTTAGGAGTGTTGGGGTACCCCTAATTACGGTACCCGACAGTAGCCCCCGAGCCTCAAAGGGAGTGTTAGTACTCGCTTGGAGGCTTTGTCGCACTTTTTTGCAAGGGGACCGGCCTTTCTCGGTTACACTTTGTTCCGGGGGGTGCGCATGAGCGCACCCGCCGGGTGTAGCCCCCGAGGCCTCGGAGGAGTGGTTTGACTCCTCTGAGGTCTTAATGCCTTTCGTGATGCCTCGGCCGGTCTGGTTGTTCCCTCATGCGACCTGATCGTAGCCCGGGTGCATGGTCAGGTTCCGAGTTTTTAGGCTGGTTTGTTGACGCTGTCAACGGTTTGGCCATAGCCGGGTTTGCGAGAGCAGCCCACGAGCCTCTGCACGGAGCGAGAGGACGACCAAGGACTGTCTCGACATTTATATACGCCCCTTCGTCGCCTTTCCGCAAGGAGGAAGGGGGGGAAAGTGCCATGTTGCCCTCGGAGGGCGCCGAACATGGTGTCTCCAGTGAGTTGCTAACGGGTGATCCGAGTGGACGCCCATGCCCCGTTCGATAAGGGTCGGCTAGTGGCCCAGAGGCGCGCTCCAAAAGTACCTGCAGGTGATTTGCCGGACTCGGTCCCGTTCGATAGGGTCCGAGGGCTCGATGCCTTCCTCTGATGGGATTCCGTTACAAAATTGCTCCTGCTGGTCTCGGAAATGTCCTAGGGTACCTCGGGAGCGTAGCCCGAGTCTCAGCCATGTGTCGGACGTACCTAGAGTCATCCCTCACTCTGTGTGCTCTGAGGCGGCTGTCGAACCCTTCCGAGGGGCTAGCCTTCGAACCCCTGATCAGTAGTGGGCGCGGAGCCCGAGTGCTCTAGGGCGGCCGTCGAACCCTTCCGAGGGGCCGGCCTTCGAACCCCTGATCAGTAGGAGGGCTCGGGGCCCGCTTCCTTCGCGTAGAAGGATCCCTTTCAGAATATCCCCTTTCCCGGTCCCTGTAGCAAGAGAGAGAAAGGGGAGGAGGAAAAGGATACGAATTTAAATGGTGTGGCGCACCTTTTTTGACGCGGTCATCACGGCGGAGGTGAAACAACGCCCGCTTCGCCTGCCAAAGGCGTCGCTTGCCCTTTCGAGGAGTTAATGCGACGGGACGAGTGGTTCGCGGGGCAGCCATGTGCGCGTGCTGTTCGAGGAACGGAACACGGGCGCGTCGTCTCCACGTCGTGGGAGAGGGCTCCCCTACTGCTTCAGGAGGGGACGCGAGCCTGCAGGCAATTTGACCGCTGCTCCCGCTCGTCTGCTGCCGCCATTACTGCTGGTCCACTTTTGGCCATATCGACCGTCGCACCTCCTCCCGCGGCTGACTGACCCGTGATCGATGTGCTCGATTGGCACTGTTGGGCCATGCGCAGGGTTGCCTCGAGTCGCGGCACTGGTTCCGCAGTCGAGAAGGCACAGCATTGGCGCAAGTGGCGGTGCAGTTTCTTGCACGTAGTAACCGGCACGCCGGTTACATGACGTGTGGGCCTGGGCCTCCATGCTGGATGCGACGAAGCCGAAGGGGTGTGCCTTTGCGGTGCGGTTGCATGCCACCTGCATGGCGGTCCGCCCTTTCGACCCTTGGTTTTGGCGAGGATGGAGGAGTGCCTGTAACCGCGGGGCGGTTACACGCTCCGTGTGTGGCGGTTTGGCTTCTTCCTTTTCGGGTCAGCTTGCATGACGTGTGGGACCCAGCCCCCGTGTCATATGGGGAGGACCCTAGAGCACGTTGGTGAAGACTTTGTCCGTGACGCCTGAGGATGCGAGTGGGGGAGAGGGCGCTCACCGGCCTTGCTGAGGGGGCGAACCTCGACAACGCGGGGCCGGTCGACCGCGAGCGTCGTCAGCTCCATCGTGCCTGGCTCACTGGCTCAGCTGGCTCTATCGCGGCCTCCGACGCTGCCTCCTGCCGCTTGATCCGGGCATGGCCGTCCGCCCACAGTACGGGCGGCTATTGCGCCGTGTGCACCGGGGGACTGTCCAAGACTTCGCACGCCGCTAGGGCGGCGTTCGTGTTCTTGGATTATTTTGTCCTCACTCTGACACGACGCCTCCGCGCGGAGGTCGGTGCCTGCCCGTCCGCGAGGACTTGAGTGGGGATCTGCCGGTGCAGGCTGGGGCGGCCGCCATTCGTTGGCGTAGCGCTGGCGCGCAGGTGGCCGCTGTCGTCGATGCTGAGGTGGTGGTCACCAGAGGAGGTTTCTCTGCCGACGAGACCGTTGGCGCCACCTACGGACAGGCCTTCGGCTCTTTGGCTTTGATAGCTTGTCCTCGCCCCTCGAGTGGGGACGTGGACGAGGGCCTTGTCACAACAGCGTCTGCCCTGAGGTCATCGCTGCTGCTGTTTAGCCGCCCGGAGCGAAGATCGTTGTCGCTGCTGGTGCAGTGGTCGGCGGTGAGCCACCTGGAGTTTGTTGTCCCGCAGGCCCTCTGGTGTGGAGGTAGTTCATACCCGCGGGAGTGGAAACGGAGTTCCGTTTGTAATGGCACCTTGAGTACCGGTGTTTGTTCATTGTGGCTGTCGAGGCCGGAACATCTGGGTATTTGGGCATAAAGCCGTGTTTCTCCCTCATTTCGAGCACAAGGACTCTCCTATCGACTAGCCGAACCGCTTAACCGAGTGTGAGTTGCCTTGCGCGGAAGGTGACGAGTGAGGTATCCGTATCCCGGAGGCGTAGGAGTCCCTTGGCTCGGTCGGCCTTGCCACTCAAGGTTTCTCTTATTCAGTTTAAGAACCCTCGGCTGCTCTGTGATGAGCCGGAGCCGGAGGCAGCGACGTTGGCATGGACAGAGGCGGAGTCGGCTCGAAAAGAGGCTTTGTCGGCCCAGGAGCAGGTGGCTTCCCAGGCCGAGGAGGTGCAGCAGCGGCAGCTGGAGCTTGACCAGGTCATCCGCGAGCGGGACAAACTACAGAGTCACGCTGCCGAGGCCGTGAGCCGAGCTGATGTCCTCGAGGGACAGCTGGCTGAGCTACGGAGCGGCCAGCCGAGGCGTCCGCTCGGGTCGGAACCCTTGCGGAGACCCTGGCTGCAATGGCCCAAGCGCGGTGCTGGCGTCCTCCTTCGAGGTGGAGATCCCTCCGCCCGAGTCACCGTCCGAGGCCGGGCCAGATTCTGTCGAAGGCGGAAACAACGCCGAGGGTGCTGTTGCTCCCTCTGTCGATGTCTGAACCTGCAGGAACAGTCTGTCTGTAGTATGCATATGCTTGTTGCGGCCGCCGAGGCCCAAACATCTTATTGTCGTGTTATAAAGCTGCGTTTCCTTTCCTCTTGTTTCGAGTATCAGGACTTGTTCATCGATAGCAGAATTGCTTATCCGAGCGAGAGTTACTTTTCGCGGAAGGTGATGAGTGAGGTATCCGTATCCCGCAGGCGTAGGAGTCCCTCGGCTCGGCCGGCCTTGCCGCTTACGTGTACTCTTACTCGTCCGCAGGATTCTGTTATCGATATAGTCGAGAAGGCATGAAAATCGTTCTGGCAGAAAAGTTTTCGAGGGTTAGGACTTGTTTGGTAGCAGAATCGCTTATCCGAGCATGAGTTACTTATTGCGGAAGGTGATGATTGAGGTATCCGTATCCCGGAGGCGTAGGAGTCCCTCGGCTCGATCGGCCTTGCCGCTTACACGTACTCTCGTCGTTTTCAGGATCCCGCTATCGAAGCAGTCGAAAAAGCGCGAAAGACGTTCTGGAAGAAAGACTTTTTCCGAGGAAATTTTTGACGCAGAGGGGGTTCCCCCCTTCTAGCCCCCGAGGGAGGGTCGGGCTTTGCCGAGGCAAGGCTGACCCTTCCTTGACGGTTAGACTTTATTTATGTATGTAAAGAGAACGAGGTATATGAACGACTTGAAACATCTTAAGGGTAGAAGCGACGTAGCTGTTGGATGTTCCAAGCGTTGCTGTAGACCTTGCCTTGATTGTTGGCTAGCTTGTATGTCCCGGGCTTCAAAATCTTGGCGATGATGAACGACCCTTTCCAGGGAGGAGTAAGCTTGTGGCGCCCTCGGGCGTCTTGCCGCAGGCGAAGTACCAAGTCTCCCACCTAGAAGCCTCGGGGCCGAACCCCTCAGGCGTGGTAGCGTTGCGGAGACTGCTGATACCGTGCCGAGTGTAGTATGGCCACGTCCCGAGCCTCTTCGAGCTGGTCCAGTGAGTCTTCTCGGCTGGTCTGGTTTCTTCGGTCGTCGTACGCCTTTGTCCTCGGGGAACCGTATTCTAAGTCTGTGGGCAAGATAGCCTCGGCCCTAGAGACTAGAAAGAACGGCGAGAAACCTGTGGCTCGGCGTGGCGTCGTCCTCAGACTCCAGACCACCGAGGGTAGTTCCTTCATCCACCGCTTGCCGAACTTGTTGAGGTCGTTGTAGATCCTTGGTTTAAGTCCCTGCAGAAGCATACCGTTGGCACACTCCACCTGCCCATTCGTCATGGGGTGAGCTACGGCGGCCCAGTCCACACGGATGTGGTGGTCCTCGCAGAAGTCCAGGAACTTCTTCCCAGTGAACTGGGTGCCATTGTCGGTGATGATGGAGTTCGGGACCCCAAAGCGATAGATGATGTTGGTGAAGAACGCCACCGCCTGCTCGGACCTGATGCTAGTTAGGGGTCGGACCTCGATCCACTTGGAGAATTTGTCGATGGCGACCAGCAGGTGCGAGAGGCCCCCGGGTGCCTTCTGCAAGGGACCGACGAGGTCCAGACCCCACACAACAAATGGTCAGGTGATGGGTATTGTCTGCAGGGCCTGAGCGGGCAGGTGTGTCTGTCTCGCGTAGAATTGACACCGTTGTCAGGAGCGTACAATCCTAGTGGCGTCGGCCACCGCGGTTGGCCAGTAGAGGCCTTGTCGGAAGGCGTTCCCAACGAGGGCTCGAGGTGCTGCATGGTGACCGCAAGCCTCCGAGTGTATCTCTTGCAATAGCTCCTGTCCTTCGGCGACGGATATGCATCGTTGGAGAACGCCCGAGGGGCTACGATGGTAGAGCTCTTTTTCATCACCCAGTAAGACGAACGACTTGGCGCACCGCGCCAGTCGCCGAGCTTCGGCTTTGTCGAGGGGTAGCTCTCCTCGGAGGAGATATTCCGGGTACGGGGTCTGCCAGTTTCGATTAGGCGTGACCCCATTCCGCTCTCCCTCGACACGTAGTGCCTCGCCCTCGGCGGCCGAGGATACCTCGGGCTAGGCCGAGGCCTCCTCGGGCTCGGGCGTGTCGTCGGTCTTGATGGAGGGTTGATGTATGTCTCTAAAGAAGACATCCAGGGGAACCGTTGTCCGCCCCGAGGCTATTTTAGCCAGCTCATCCGCAGTCTCGTTGTACCGTCGAGCGATGTGGTTGAGCTCGAGCCCGTAGAACTTGTCTTCCAGGCGTCGGACTTCGTCGCAGTAGGCCTCCATCTTCGGGTCGCGGCAGTGGGAGTTCTTCATGACTTGGTCAATGACAAGTTGCGAGTCGCCACGAGCGTCGAGGCACCGAACCCCTAGCTCGATGGTGATGCGCAACCCATTAACCAGAGCCTCGTACTCGACCACGTTGTTTGACGTCAGGAAATGGAGGTGCAGTACGTAGCGGAGATGTTTCCCGAGGGGTGAGATGAAGAGCAGGCCAGCACCTGCTCCTGTTTTCATCAGCGACCCATCGAAGTACATGGTCCAGAGTTCCGGTTGGATCGGAGCTGTTGGCAGTTGGGTGTCAACCCATTCAGCCACGAAGTCCGCCAAGACTTGGGTCTTTATGGCCTTCCGAGGAGCGAACGAGATTGTCTCGCCCATGATCTCCACCGCCCACTTTGCTATCCTACCTGAGGCCTCTCGGCACTGGATGATCTCCCCCAGGGGGAAGGATGACACCACAGTCACCGGATGAGACTCAAAGTAGTGTCGCAACTTTCGTCGCGTCAGAATTACTGCGTATAGTAGCTTCTGAATTTGCGGATAGCGGATCTTGGTCTCGGATAGCACTTCACTGATGAAGTAGACCGGCCTCTGGACGAGCAGTGCATGCCCTTCTTCTCGTCTCTCGACTACGATCGCGGCGCTGGCCACCTGAGTGGTTGCGGCTACGTAGATCAAGAGGGCTTCTCCCGCAGCGGGGGCACCAAGATGGGTGCGTTTGTAAGGAGCGCCTTTAAGTTTCCGAGGGCTTCCTCGGCCTCGGGGGTCCAAGTGAAGCGCTCGGTCTTCCTTAAGAGGCGGTACAATGGTAGGCCTTTTTCGCCGAGGCGCGAGATGAAGCGGCTCAGAGCCGCAAGGCATCTCATGACCCTTTGTACTCCCTGCAAGTCTTTGATAGGCCCCATGTTGGTGATGGCTGCGATTTTCTCCGGGTTGGCCTCGATGCCTCGCTCGGAGACGATGAACCCCAGGAGCATGCCTCGGGGGACTCCGAAGACACACTTATCGGGATTGAGTTTCACGCCCTTCGCTCTCAGACACTTGAATGTCGTTTCAAGGTCAGAGATGAGGTCGGAGGCTTTCCTCGTCTTGACAACGATGTCATCGACGTAAGCCTCGACCGTTCGGCCGATGTGCTCTCCGAACACGTGGTTCATGCACCTTTGGTATGTCGCACCTGCATTCCTCAAGCCAAATGGCATAGTAGAATAGCAGTACATGCCGAAAGGTGTGATGAAAGAAGTCGCGAGCTGGTCAGACTCTTTCATCTTGATTTGGTGATACCCTGAGTAGGCGTCAAGGAATGACAGGGTTTTGCACCCAGTAGTGGAATCCACAATTTGATCGATGCGAGGCAGAGGGTAGGGAACCTTCAGACATGCTTTGTTTAGACCAGTGTAGTCTACACACATCCTCCATTTCCCACCTTTCTTTTTCACAAGCACAGGGTTGGCTAACCATTTAGGATGGAATACCTCTTTGATGAATCCTGCAACCATCAGCTTGTGGATCTCCTCGCCTATGGCTCTGCGCTTTTCTTCGTCAGAATGGCGCAGAGGCTGCTTCACGGGTCGGGCTCCAGCTCGGATATCCAGCGAGTGTTCGGCGACATCCCTCGATATGCCTGGCATGTCCGAGGGACTCCACGCAAAAACTTCGGTGTTTGCGCGGAGAAAGTCAACGAGCACTGCTTCCTATTTGGGGTCGAGCTCGGAGCCGATCCGGACTTGCTTGCAGGCGTCGTTGCTGGGGTCGAGAGGGACGGACTTAACCGCCTCTGCCGGCTCGAAGTTGCCGGCGTGGCGCTTCGCGTCAGGAACCTCCTTGGAGAGGTACTCCAGGTCGGCGATGAGGGCCTCGGACTCGGCGAGGGCCTCAGCATACTCCACGCACTCCATGTCGCATTCGTACATGTGTCGGTGCGTGGATCCGACGGTGATGACCCCGTTGGGGCCCGGCATCTTGAGCTTGAGGTAGGTGTAGTTGGGGATGGCCATGAACTTGGCGTAGCACGGTCTCCCCAGCACCGCGTGGTAGGTTCCTCGGAACCCGACCACCTCGAACGTAAGGGTTTCCTTTCAGAAGTTGGAGGGAGTTCCGAAGCAGACAGGCAGATCGAGTTGTCCAAGGGGCAGGACGCACTTCCCAGGGATGATCCCGTGAAAGGGCGCCGCATCGGCCCGGATCATGGACAGATCGATCTCCAAGAGCCCGAGGGTCTCGGCGTAGATGATGTTGAGGCTGCTGCCTCCGTCCATGAGGACCTTGGTGAGCCTGGTGTTGCCGATGACGGGGTCGACGACGAGCGGGTACTTTCCTAGGCTCGACACGTAGTCGGGGTGGTCGCCTTGGTCGAAGGTGATGGGCTTGTTGGACCAGTCTAGGTAGAATAGCGCCGCCACCTTTACCGAGCAAACCTCCCTGCGCTCCTGCTTGCGGTGCCGAGCCGAGGCGTTCGCCACTCGCCCACCGTAGATCATGAAACAACCGTGTACCTCGGGGAACTCCTCTGCCTTGTCACCCTCCTTCTTGTCGTTGTCTTGGCCTTTGCCACCTTCCGCCGGTGGCCCGGCCTTATGGAAGTAGCGCCGAAGCATGACGCATTCCTCAAGGGTGTGCTTGACGGGACCCTAGTGATAGGGGCACGACTCCTTGAGCATCTTGTCGAACAGGTCGGCCCCTCCAGGAGGCTTCCGAGGGTTCCTATGCTCGACAGCAGCGACGAGATCCGCATCAGCGGCGTCGCGCTTCGCTTGCGCCTTCTTCTTGGCCTTCTTCTTTGTGCCGCGCTGGGCGGACGCCTTGGGGACGTCTTCCTGCTGGCGTCCCTGAGGCTGCTTATCCTTCTGGAAGATGGCCTCGACCGCCTCCTGACCAGAGGCGAACTTGGTGGCGATGTCCATCAACTCACTCGCCTTGGTAGGAGTCTTGCGACCCAGTTTGCTCACCAGGTCGTGGCAAGTGGTGCCGGTGAGGAACGCCCCGATGACATCCGAGTCGGTGATGTTGGGCAGCTCGGTGCGCTACTTCGAAAACCGCTGGATGTTATCTCGCAGGGATTCCCTCAGCTACTGGCGGCAGCTTTGGAGATCCCAGGAGTTCCCAGGGCGCACGTACGTGCCCTGGAAGTTTCCAACGAAGGCTTTGACCAGGTCGTCCCAGTTGGAGATCTGCGCAGGAGGCAGATGCTCCAGCCAGGCTCGGGCGGCGTCGGAGAGGAACAGGGGGAGGTTGCGGATGATGAGGTTGTCATCGTCCGTTCCACCTAGCTGGCAGGCCAGCCGGTAGTCCGCAAGCCACAGTTCCGGCCTTGTTTCCCCCGAGTACTTTGTGATGGTAGTCGGGACTCAGAACTGGGTCAGGAACGGCGCCCGTCGTATGGCCCGGCTGAAGGCTTGTAGACCTAGTGGTTCGGGTGAGGGGCTCCGATCCTCCTCACTGTCATAGCGTCCCCCACGCCTGGGGTGGTAGCCTCGGCGCACCTTCTCGTCGAGGCGGGCTCGACAGTCACGGTGGTGGTGCTCGTTGCCGAGGCGACCCGGGGCTGCAGGCGTTGCGTCCCGCGTGCGCCCGGTGTGGACCGGGGCTTCCCGCATGAATCGGGAAGTCGCTGCGCGATGCTCCGGGGGGCACCCTTGCCTTCGGGAGGCAGATCTCTCGGCCCATCGGACCGTAGCGTCCTCCAGGAGATTCTTGAGTTCTCCTTGGATACGCCGCCCCTCGGTGGTGGATGGCTCCGGCATCGCTCGGAGTAGTATTGCCACTGCAGCCAGATTCTAGCTGACCCCGCTGGAGGCCAGGGGCAGCCTTGCCCTGGCATCGTCAGCGATACGGCGCTGGACGTCCCGGGCCTGATGACGCGCTTCTCCAGCGAGTGCTCGGCCTGCCCACTCCTGCTCGATGTTTTGCCGGAGCTGCACAAGTTGTCCTGCTTCCTCGTCGAGCTTGGCCTGCATCTCGCGGATTTGCTCGAGCTGTGTGTCCTGACCCCCCGCAGGGACTGGGACCACAGTTAGCTCCTGCAGGATGTCAACGCGAGGCGCAGGCCCAGGGGGATCGTCATCCTCCAGCATATCAAGGTGGTTGCCTTCGTCGTGACCCCCTAGATCGACGTGGAAACATTCGTGACTTGGGCCACAACCCTCGTCGTCAAGGCTATGGCCATCATCGGAGCAATCGGAGAGGAAGTAGTCACATGCAGTCATGAAGTCTCGCATGGCACTGGGATTACCAAGCCCGGAGAAATCCCAACTAGAGTCGGGCTCGTCTTCTTCCTCGGAACCCGGGGGCCCGTATGTCGAGACGGCCGTCATTCAGTCCCAGGTTGACCACATATGGTACCCCGGAAGGTTAGGATATGCCTTTATGAAAGCGCTCACCGAAGCGGGGCCGCTTGGTGGATCGAAGCATAATCTAAAAGGCATAGGGTGGAAAACGGACGGTACCTCTCGATCGATGGACGGTGACGAGGTCGCGTCGGGGACGGACTGCACCGTTATCTCAGGTACGAGGCTAACGCCCAGCAAGCCCTCCGCGAGAGTGCTGGTGTCATCTGTCCGCTTGGGGTTGGCACGTTGCGGGGAAGCGACTCTTGCCGTTGTCTCAGGCGCGAGGACAACGCCCGGCATGTCCCCCGTTGGGGTGCCGGCGTCGTCGACTCACTCGAAAGCCGACGAGGTGTCACCTCCTACTTGGCCACGGTTGCCCCGTCACCTCCTCCTGCGGCAAGGAAGGTGGCGGGACAAACCCGGTTGCTGCTCTTCCGCCACGGGGGAATACGTCATCGAGTTCGCCGCCGCCGGGCGAGCTGACGGTCGTCGTTGTCGCTGCCACGCTGCGGGGGGAGGAGTACCATGTCGTAGTTACCGTCGAGGGACATGAACTCGAGACTCACGAAGCGGAGCACCGTCTCGGGCTGAAGAGGTTGCTAGAGACTACCCATCTGAAACTCAACGGGAAGTTGTTCGTCAACACGCAGCAGGCCCCTACCTGGCGCGCCAACTGTCGGCGTTTCGACCCCGGGGGGTCCCTGGACCGACGAGTAAAATTGTTGCTGCGTGTCCCAGCCCAGATGGGTTGGCGCAAGATGGAACACAAGGGGGAAAACGCGGCTCGTGTTATCCTGCGCCAGGGGGATGCGCTTGTAGTAGGGGTTACAAGCGTTCGCGAGAGAGAGTGAGCCTGTTCGTCAGCTCGTCCTCCCACACGACCCTCCCGCATGAAGGCCCTGGACCTCCCTTTTATAGATGCAAGGAGAGGGTCCAGGTGTACAATGGGGTGTAGCTATGCGCAAACGTGTCCGGCAGAGAGGTGCCTGAGCCCTGTGTACATGCCAACGTGGCTGTCGGAGAGGTGCTAGAGCCCTATGTACGCGGTATCGTGGCCGTCGGAGGAGCGCTTGAGCCCTGTAGAAGCACAACTGTCGGGGCTGCTGGGACCTTGCTGACGTCTCCTTGCTTCCGTAGGGGGCTGAGAACCACCATCGTCATGGACGCACGCGGGGAGCCATCATTACTTGTTACCGGGGTGAGCCTGGATAGGACGCCGGTCTTGTTCCCCCGTAGCCTGAGCTACCTAGGGGTAGGGTAATGATGCATCCGCCGTGGCGCGGTCGGTCCGAGCCCAAGGTCGGGCGAGGCGGAGACTCCTCCTAATGCCGAGGCCGGGGTCGGGCGAGGACGCGATTCCTCCCGAGGTCGAGGTTGAGGCCGAGCCCTGGGGTCGGGCGAGGCGGAGACCACCTTCCGAGGCCGAGGCGGGGGCCGAGCCCTAGGGTCGGGCGAGGCGGAGACCTCCTCCTGAGGCCAAGGCCCAAGGTCGGGCGAGGCAGAGCTTCCTGTTGCGCCTGAGGCTAAACTTAGCTGTTGTCAGCATCACCCTGGCGGGTGGCACAACAGTCGGAGAGGGGCGAGCGGCGCTGTTTTCCTGTCAGGTAGGCCAGTGGAAGGGCGAAGTGACTGCGGTCACTTCGACCTTGTCGACTGAGGCACGTGTGTCAGGATAAGGTGTTAGGCGATCCTCGCATTGAATGCGCCTGCGATATGGTCGGTTGGTGAGGCGATTTGGCCAAGGTTGCTTCACAACGAAGCCTGCCCGAGTTGGGGTTCGGGCGAGTCGAGGGTGTGCCCGTTGCTTGAGGAGGCCCTCGGGCGAGGCGAGAACTCGTCTGGGACTTCTGTTCCCGCTCGAGGCTGGGCTCAGGCGAGGCGAGATCGTGTCCATTGAGTCAACGAAGCCTTGACATGAATCATGTCCATCAGTCTCTGCAGCTTGCGCTGATGGTGGTTACCAGCCGTGTTTAGGAGTGTTGGGGGTACCCCTAATTACGGTACCCGACAATTTTGAAATGAAATTTAAAATTCATTTTGAATTTAGAGCGAGTTTGAGAAAAATTCAAGATTTGAAATTTTGGGATGCTAAAAATCTACCCCACTTAAAATGAATCTCGTCCTCGAGATTCGGCTTAGAAGGGTTATGGGTATTGCTTTACTTTAGCTACATATCTTCACTTTGCAACTCTTCGAGGAGATGGAACTTCAACACGATCTGGCCTTGAGGAGCATCCGATTGCCGATTGCAAACACTGATTTTGGCTACTCAAGGATCATCTTCAGGCTTCTAGCTTTTGCTTGGCAGCTAGCTTATTGAGGAAGCATCGATGCCAACACACAAACCTTTCTCTTGCGAACTCCCACATGGATTCCTTCCTTGATTAGTCTTCTGGTGCTTCATCAATGGAACTTGGGTGACCACTTCTCATCCAGAAACTTATAAGCTTCGATGACCTGGTCCTCCACAAGCTTGCTACAGGCTTTCTTCTTTTTCTCCATAGCAGGAACCTTACTGGAATACTACCCCACTTAAAAAGAATGAGGGTAGAACTCTTGAATCATGGGGATTTGAACTCCTTGAAGTACCTCATAACAAGGGTGTTGCGGGGCCTTTTTCTGTTGTTGCTGCTTGAGCAGGCTACGGAGAAATGACTGACACGGGGTTGATTCTGGGAGAACCTTCTTCTCATCTTCTCTTCACTATCTTCTTTTCACTTCTCACTATTCACTTTTCACTGACCCTTTCTTTCTCTTTGCGCTTCCCACTGGAGGATTCTATCAAAGAGTATTACCATCATACAGAGATGGAAACTAAAGACTATGAGCCATGTGCAACAGTCTTCAACCCAAGAATCACCAAGCATTGTGATCTTAGGAGCAAGGGAGTGGAAAATGAAGTTGCTTGCAATTTGGCAGAGGGGATTTATCTGGAGTGTTTTGCTTTCAGTGGAATAGGAACTGAGGGAGCTGGTGCAGAAGTTTTATAGGCGAGCGGTATGCGAGGTGGTGCTCGGGGTGTGGAGTGGTGGTGATGGAGCAAGTGCCACATGGCAGTAAGTGCGATGGAGGGGGGGTCGGTGTTGCTGGCGGTAATGGCGGTGGGTGCGCTGCAAAAGGGGGGCGTGAGGCGGTGGTGGTGCGCATGGAGGCAGGCACGCGTACGGGGGGCACGGGTGAGTGGTGGGGTCAATGACCCTGATGTTTGTGGTCTCTGGTTCCAAGAATCTTTGCCTCTCTATATGGTAATAACTCCTTCTGTCCTCTTTTTCTGTTTACTTTGACTCAGGGGCAGTGCTTTGATTCTCATGGTCGGTCCTTTTGACTGAGCGGCTGGACTGGTTTCTTCTGTAGCTTATTCCAGGCTTCAAGGGTAAGCTTCCCGGTATCTTCTTGGGTAAGGGGCTTTTCTCTTGAGATGGGTTAAGATGAGAATGGAAGCATAAGGTGAGGATTAGCTCTAATTCGTTATCTATGTTTTTAGAGAAAACCTTTTTAAAAAAAAATAAATAAACACACAAGCTTAGCAATGATAAGCACAAACAATTCAAATGTTTTGAATAAGGGAAGAATAGAGTTTTTCAGAAGCACAGACTACTCAGATTCAGAGGCTAAGCATAACTACTATTGCTCGGCTCCTAAACTGAGAACTATGCTTAATGCAACTTATGAGCACTAACGTTAAAGCATCACATATGCACTCAAAAGGGAAGAAAACATCAAGCAAAATTTATTTTGAAATGCCCTAGGGGGGCACACAATTAGAGTTTTGCAAAACACGAGTCTACACGATTACCTCTCATACATGTAGGGCTCTAGCCAAAGTGAAGAAAAACTTCACTACCCAATGCATGCAGAGGACTAGGCGTAACTAACTTCAGACCAGGCAGCTTCTCTTCTGGCAAGGCTGGCGCACAACTTCAATCTGAGACATCTCCTGGATGGGTCAAGAGGGAGCTGATGTTGATGACATCTTCTGGCGGCGACTGAGATGGCAACACGGGGTCGAACTCTTCTTCAAGCGGAACTGGATCTTGTAGCTCCTCAGAGGGTGGCGGTGCTGGCGGGGTGCTTGCAGCTTATTCTTTGATCTCACGGGACGGTGCTGGAATCTTCTTCATGGTGAGGGGCTCAAACAACTCTGGCGGGGGATCTTGGGAGGACTCGGGGTGCTCTTGCTTATCCATAGCCTAAGGGAAGACTGGAATTCCTTCCAAGACTATGGCTCCTTCCGGGAGTTCCCAAGCCTTCTTTTCTCCTCTGGTAGAGATCGGGTGGCCTTCAATAATCTGGGGATCTTCAGCTCTCATGGATTGAACTAGGTTGGATGAAGCGGGCTCTTGGATCCGCAGGGCTCTACGTTGGTTATGGGTTACCAAGTAGGCCTCCATCAACTTCTGGACATGCTCATCCTTGTCTTGCTTTAGGGCTTCAATAGCAATGACTTCACGACTTTCCAAGGCAGCTACACAGGCTTGAGCTGTGGTGAGATCCACAAGAAGCTGACTGTAGCGCTTCTCTGCATCTTCTGCTCGGGCAATCATCTGACGGTGGTGCCGAGCCAAGAAATCATATTGCGCATCCAGGGTGAGCAGGTATGCAGTGAGGTACACGACTGAGGGGTCGTCCTCAAGCAACTGCTGCTCTTCCAATGCACGCATCCTGGCCATCCAAACGGGACGGTTTCTCTGAAAGGGCAGAAAGAATCTGAGCGGGGTGTCGGCCACCTCTTCTTCATAGATCTGACACAGAGCCCTCAATGCCTTGCGGGCGACGACTTGGCAGGTGTCCATCAGCAGTGACACTCCATTCCACATGGTGCAGACTGGATCCAATGTATACAGTCACGACACACTTCTCTGTGCCATGCTCGATGAATTCATGACCATCATACGCTGGCTGGCTCCTGATTCCGAGGCGGACTGTGCATGCTCTCAACAACTTGGGGAAACCATCTTCATTCTGGCAAAAGCTGGTTTGGCAACAGACCTCCATCTGACTTCTGAGAAAAGGAAAGGGGGAAAGCATTTTTGAAATGAAGGGATGAGAGCAAGAATTTTTTTAAGAAAATAGTTTTGACTCAAAAACTTTTGGATCAGGCTAAGGGTTACGTCCTGTGGCCAACGTAACAGCTCTGATACCACCTGAAGCGCCCCAGATCCTCTGGGACTCAAATATGATACAATTACTAGTCTCAGGAGGCTAGTAATCACATTTATACATCAGATGATTACAGATCTGCTGAAATGAGACAAACCTATAAAGATGGCGAACAACTTTAAGAGTTGGTCCACGACTCGGGACATATCATCAGAGTGGGTCTGAAGCAGCCCGATATACGCAGCGAAGCAAATCAGCAGCCCAACATCCACAGGCAAGGTTGGGAACAGTCGTAACTCTTACCCGATCTCCTTTTCTGAAAAACAACAAATAAGCAAGGGTGAGTACAAACGTACTCAGTAGCCCACCTTCACCCGCAGAATGGGGAAATCAGATATAATGCATGGAATATGTGGAGCTCAGGATATTTTGCAGAAACAGCAATATTTTATGCCGGGTTGTTTTGTAAAAAATTTTGTATTTTTCAAAGCGCATCCTCTCCCAAAGGAGCACGAAGTTTTTCAATATAGAATAAAAACCTCTGGACTAAACCATCCAGGTATCTCAGTAGTTTCCCACTGGTTTTCATTTTCAAAAACAACTACTGGACTTCCCGTCCACCATAGCTCACAGCTCAACCGCCGGACCTTTTAAAAAACCACTTTTCTCAAACGCACCCTTTTTTTGAAAACAAAATAATAATTGTCATACCACACCAGACTCGTCCATTCCTGTGGACACAGACTATTCGAATAGGTTTGAACTCTGCGTAGAGGGGTACACTTTACCCACTAGTCCGGTTTCTGCGATCTCACCGTCGTGAGACCCGAATGCTGAATCTCTTTCTTTCCTCGCACGTCCTTACCTTAACGATTATACCAGAAGGAGTTAGGCCACCGCCATGTCCAATCCGGACAAAACATTCCCCATCCTTATCCTCCCGGTGCTCCCCAGCCTTCATAACCCTGGGGTTTGGACCGTATGAATTTAGATTAAGTGATTGCCCATACAGTCTCGAGTGGTTGTACTTATCATGAGTACAGGTAGTGAAGGATGACAAACCGGTCCTTATATGAGAGGACAATCCTTCTGTTCACACCTAAACCAGCTGAGCCATCGCCTTAGGCCCTCCCCTAAACCAGGGAGTCCCTGATCATCCCTACTCAAAGGTGATAAGGGTGAAAACCCTTCGTCATACACATTTTGAAAAACATTTTCTTTTGAAAACTCACACATTTTCTCAAATCATTTGTAACAAATATATCAAGGATTGATTACGGCAAGCGGCTGGGTGGCCATAATAACTTGTCTCAAAATCATATCATGCATAAAATAACAGGCTGAGGGTTGTGGTTGAAAAATCATAGGTAATTTATGCATCAAAGGGATCCAGTGAGCTTGCCGTGCTTATTCAGCGGAAGGGGGAGAGCTTGTGGAACTGGCTTCTAGCTCCACTGTCTGGCGTAGACCTGCAGATCTGGCCTCCACGAGACGGCTCGAACGCTTCGATAACTATGCAACATGAACAAGCAAACATACAAACCAGCAAGTATACCAACAACTATTTAGTATAGTGGTCAGAATAGCGATATATGGATGGGTAGAGTCTTGAGCAGAATCTGTGTCATGTGGTGTTGAGATACTACTAGTGGTGGAGCGGAGGTGCTTACCACGAGGGTGGACTGGAGGCGAAGCGACACTATGCGTGTAGCCGGCAGAGCGGAGTAACTGAATGGGTGGGGTGTTTGCCTTGGCTGAGTGTGTTGAGTGTGTGTGGAGAGGGAGAGGGTAGCTGGGTGTATTTATAGTTGGGTGTATGTGGTGTAGCACAGTGAAGTTCACTGTTGGTGAGAATAGTGACGAATGAATCGTCTGACTTAGTATGAACAGGAGAGTTATAGGCAGAATATGGGACAAGAGTATTTTGGGAGTTTTCTGGAACATGAACCATGCTTAAGGGATGACATGGTTGGATAGGGAATAGTTTGATAAGAATTTAGAAACAAGAATTATTGGAATCGGAGTTTGGAAGCCTGGTTTTAAGGAATCTCAAAGTTAAGCGTGCTCAACTTGGAGAAACCTGGGATGGGTGACCAGATGGGAAGTTCCCACTGGAAGGAAAATCATAGTCACCGGAGTTCGTATGACTGGAATATGGGTCTGGCTGGTCTTAGGTAGACTGGACAGCATGATAGATGAGTAGTTGAAATTTGGGGTGATCGGATGATCGATGAATAGTAACGATGAATAGTAACGATGAATAGTGACGACGAAAAGTCACCATAGATGTCATCGGTGAATAGCAACGGTGAATAGGAACGGTGAATAGTAACAATGATGAATAGCGTCGGTGAATAGTAACAATGAATAGTAACGATGATAAATAGTGTCGGTGAATAGTAATGGTAAATAGTAACGATAATGAATAGTAACGATGAATAGTGATAGTGAATATTCGTTCGAACGAACGGTGAACGATGAATAGTGACGATGAATGAACGATGAATAGGAACTATGAACGAATGGACGGACGATCGAATGATCGGACGAACGAACGATCGGAATTACGGTAGCATAACGGCAGGACAAAGATTATCTGGAAGAATGATGAATAGGGACTATGAATGAACGATGAACGATGAATAGGAACTATGAACGAACGATGAACGATCGAATGATCGAACGAACAAACGATCAGAATTTCGGCAGCATAACGGCAGGAAAAATATTATTTGGACGAAGGAACGGACAAACGATCGAACGATCGGACGAACGGACGAACGGACCATGAACGATCGGACGAACGATCAAATGATCGGACGAACGAACGAACAAACTAAGGACAGGTGGACGAATGATCGAAGAACGACCGAACGGTCCTTGTGCTAGTGTGTGCTTGTGTGGGAGGTGGAGTGGGCGTGTTGGGGGGAGGAAGAGAGTTGCCATGAAATGGCTTGGGGTGGGATGAGTGGAGGCCCTTGCCCCTCTATTTATAGCCATGGTGGGGGATTAGGGGGAGAGATGAGAGGATTAGTGGGAGGATGAGAGGATTAGTGGGAGATTAGCATGTATTTGTCTTGTATAAGTGAGATTAGCATGTAGAGCTCACCGTATGACACCGGAGGCATATGTATACGTATGAGCATGAGGAAAGTTATGAAGAAAATATTTGGAGGGACTTGAAAATGATTCCGAAGGTATTTCTCAGGAGGAAAACACTTGGAGATATATCGGTGGAATATTTGGGCAGTATTTCTGGAAAGAACTTGAAGGGGATTACTGGGGAAATATCTGGGCGATATTTCTCGAAAGAATTTGAGGGGATCACTGGGGAAATATTTGTAGGATATTTTGAGGATTTTGGAGAGAATATAGACCACTATATTTTATTTGTTGATATTAACTCGCAAACAAACATTTTGAAATGAAATTTAAAATTCATTTTGAATTTACAGCGAGTTTGAGAAAAATTCAAGATTTGAAATTTTGGGATGCTACAATAGGTTACCTTAGTTTGACTATCTTTATACCTTGTTTACCACTGAATTTTTGGGTAGTACCTGCTATTGCTATATGTGGTTTTGTGTATGGAGATACACATTATTCATGATCATACTTTATTATGAGTTTGTTATTTACTATTCATGATAAGATTATTATGTTAATTGGAACATGGAGCGACCACCCGGCAAATCAGTGCTACTACAAGGGTGGTATGGGATGCCATTGGCCGACTAATTAGGAAAGCTAGTGGAGGTCTACCTTACCCGAAAGGGGCAAGGGCAGTAGGGGAGTGGTCAGTGTAGGGAGGTCCTTGGGTTGATTTTGCTGCGATGGCGGTCAGGCGAGGGATCCCTGCATTGGAGCTTCCTAGAAACTGTAGCGAGTTTTCTGAAGCTAGTGGAACTTTGTAAAGGCCTCGTAGTGGTACCCTGCCTCGCTTCCTTGGAAGAGGTGTATGGGGTCCGATCAACCCCACGGCAAATGGGTAACACGACTTGTGGGTAAAGATGTGCAACCTCTGTAGAGTGTAAAACTGGTATATCAGCCGTGCTCACGGTCATGAGCAGCTCGGACCCTCACATGATTAATTTATGGAACTAAATTCAATTTGTCATATGCATTGCATCGAGGGTGTTGTTATCACTTTTGTTCTACTACATAATTGGGTTGGTATTTACTTATACTTAGTAATTGCTAATAAAATTTTGACCAACTTTAAAAGAAATGCTCAGCTTCAACCATCCTCTTTGGTAAAGCCTTACACCTCATGTGAGCTCCCACCTTTGGCGAGTTCATGCACATTATTCCCCACAACTTGTTGAGCGATGAACATATGTGAGCTCACTCTTGCTGTCTCACACCCCCCATAGGTCAAGAACATGTACCGCCGGATGAGGCGCATGGAGGATGCTGTGACGAGTTCATGAGAGGTCTAGGCCGTCATCTCCCAGTCAACTTTAGGTTGCTGGATCATTGTCTCCTTATGATGCAATTATTTATTTATTTTGTACAAATCTCCTATTATATAGTAAAGATGTGACATTCGTTTCTGTACCACTATTCATCATATGTGTGAGACATGGTCCCAGCACACCTGGTGATTATTTCACGCCAAAACCCGGGTGTGACAACATTCTAGTTTGATTATTTGAATAGGTTTTGCTCTAGGGATTTATTTGTGGCCTAGCTTAGTGAAAGTTTTAGAAGTCCTAATTCACCTCCCTCTTAGGCGTCACCTGTTTCCTTCAAAGTTCTCTCACTTGAGGGCTATTGATTCTAGTGCTTGCTCGAGCTTTGTGAGCCTCATAAGACACTTCACACACCCTCTAACTATGAGATTGATCCTCAGTTACCAAATCAAGTGGTGGGTTGAGTGTGATTTCAAATAGAGAGAAAAATAGGTCAAGCCAAACCTTGAGCACTTGTAGACAATAAATGATATAGAGAAATCATTTGTTACTCTTGGAGATCTAGTCTTCTAGACTACTAGGAGTTAGCAGTAAGCACTACAAGGTTGTGGAGTACCATGGGAAGTTTGTGAGGGCTTCAATCTTTCCCCTAAAATAAAAAAATAAACTAGTGGATCAAGGAAAGTGGCTAAAAGAAACCTAGCTAGAGATTGACTATGCATGGTTGCTAATAGCTTACTCAATAGAAATGTAGGTTCAAGTGGGAACCCAGACTTCAATAAACAAATCACGTGTATCCTTTGTGATTTGAATTGAAGTATTTGTGGGATAGCATAAAGCATTCCATCCACAACCAACAAAGTCATTGTCCTTCATTATGGAGGATTTTTATTTATTAATTGTACACCCACTCTTGAAACTCCTACATGGACACCATGAGGGGAGCCTTGATGTTTATCTCAAAAAGAACATCACTCTATCAATTTTGTTTAATAATTCGATGTGTTTTTCAAGATGGAATCAAATCCCAAGCCTAATCCAAAGAGGAAGTAATGGCCACTTTTTCTCAAGAATCGATTGAACATAATCTATAAGAATATGCCAATGAGTTCATCTAACAAGAAGCTAATCTAGAAGAAACCAAAGATCTAGAGTAATTTGATCTTACATCCCAACTTCCTATTGAACTAAACCCCCTTCCTTCTAGACCTTTCCTTAATGATAATCATGAAGCTCCAAGAATAATAAGTGACAAACTTTCCTTGGAGGAGACTTCCAAACTCAACATTGTTTTAGAAAAGACATTGATTTGTTTTAGGCTACTCTCTTTAACATCTTAAGAGGATTAATCATGCTCTCTCCATGCATCACATCTAATCAATCCTAAATTAACAACTTTTAAGGAGCCTCAAAGGAGGCTAAACAATGCGATGAGAGAAGTTGTGAACAAAGAGGTCTTGAAATAATCTACACGTTCCTAATAGCGAGTGCGTTAGCTCTATGAAGGGAGGTCTGGCGGTCATCATGAATGAAAAAATGTGTTGATCCCTCAATAAAACACCATGAGTTGGAGGGTGTCCATATGTTACCCAAAACACAACGAGTCTATAAAGAAAGACCACTTTTCATTACCCTTCATCGGTGGAATACTATAACGTTATCAAACCACACATGTTTTTGTTTCCTTGATGGTTATTAACAGTATCATCGAATCCATATCTACCCCATGGATCAATGTAAGACCACCTTCACATGCCCTTATGGGACATATGCATACCGACACATGTCTTTTGGTCTATGCGATGCCCCTACTTTATTTCATAGGTGCTTGATGTCCATCGTCTTCGACATGATCGATGAAATTATGGAAATATTCATGGACAATTAATCCATCTATGGACATGCTCAGGTTAATTTGATGGGACCCAATAGGTTACCCTAGTTTTGTTTATCCCACACATTACAAACAAATGAACTATTGGGTAGACTTTCTATTGCTCTACTGTCACACCTAGATTTTAGGGGGCCAAAACCCGGGCGCGAAATCAACAAATGTGTGCTAGGACCAAGTCTCAAACATATGATGATTCATGGTACAGAAACGAATGTCACATCATTAATATATAGCGGAGTTCTATTCAAAATAGATAAATAATTACATCATATGAAGACAGACCACTCACGAACTCATCACAACATCCTTCATGCGCCTCGTCTAGTGGTACCTGTTCTTGAACTAGGGGGGTGTGAGTATAGCAAGGGTGAGCTCACATACGTTCATCGCTCAACAAGTTGTGGGGAATAATGTGCATGAACTCACCAAAGGTGGGAGCTCATGTGAAATGTAAGGCTTACCAATGGAGATGGTCAAAGCTGAGCATTGCTTTTAGAGTTGGTGAAAATTTTATTAGCAGTTACTAAGTATAAGTAGATACCAGCCCAATAAATAAGAGATCAAAATTAATAATAACACCCACGATGCAATGCATATGACAGATTAAGTTTAGTTCCATAAATTAGTCATGTGAGAGTCCTGAGTCGCTCTTGACCATGAGCACGACTGATATATTAGTTTTATACTCTGCAGAGGTTGTGCCCTTTACCCACAAGTCATGTTACTCATTTGCCACGGGGTTGTACGGACCCCATACATCTCTACCGAGGAGGCAAGGCAGGGTAGCACTATGAGGCCTTTATAAAGTTCCACTAGCTTCAGAAAACCCGCTACGGTTTCTGAGAAGGCAATATAGGAATCCCTCGTCCGAAAAGCCATCGCAGCATGATCGATCCGAGAACCTCCCTATACGCAGCTCCTCTACCTCCCTTGCCCCTTTCGGGTAAGGTAGTCCTCCACTAGCTTTCCTAATTAGTCAGCCAAGGGCGTCCCATTCCACCCTTGTGGTAGCACGGATATCTCAAGTTAAGCTCGATGTTCCAATTAACACAATGATCTTTTCATGAATAATAATTAAACAACAACATAACTAGAACATGATCATAATGTAACATTAGTCCCAAAACCAGGTAGAGCACTAGCAAAACAACCCCAAAGTTCAGTGGTAAACAAGGTGTGGGATAAATAAATCTAGGGAAGCCTATTAGGTCCCATCAAATTAACCTGAGCATGTCACAGTGATTAACCGAAACATTATTGGGTAAAGGGAAAAGTGATCAAGGGCACAACTTGCCTGATATTTGAGATTCCTAGGTACCAACTTGGTCTTCAAGTGACTCGTGATCTTGCTAATAATCGTAGCAATACAAACAAACATGGTATAGGCAAAATTAACATCACACCAAACATAAGCATAACCTGCATAATAATGTTCTACGCATCAACACATCATAACGAGATCCCAGGTTCGAGAACCACTAAATTCGGAGTTACGATTAAAAAGTTATGATTTTCTGAAGGTCTAGGTGTCTATTATAAAACAAAGGAGGTACAAGATTTTAACCATATGTTTCATGGTAATGCAGGGTTACTAGATGATAAACAATATTAATATGAATTTAAAGCAACTGGAATGAATCAATTCGGAGTTAAAATAAGGAGTTATAAATTTTCCTAACTTTGGTCAACTAAAAATCATTTTATATATTGATATTTTAATTCCCTCTACTGTTGTATTGCGCGCACTAATTGTTTAAGTGTGTTGCTGCCCTTAAGGGGCTTTTGTGAAAATATTAGGACTGACCTGCACTATTCCTTACACTAGTATGGATGGCGGGTTTATTTCGATAAAACACAGGAGTTCATTTGCAAGAATCCGCGGCTAACGGGGTATGGTCGATCATGGACCGCCCGATCTAATCCTGACGGCTAGGATTAGATTATGTCCCCCCAGAGTGAAGCGGCATGCAACCGACCACACGATTCAAAATCTACGGCGTAGATTTTAATTCTCCCGGAGCCTTCCAGATCCGCTCGATCGGATCGCAACGGGCCAGATCCATCCGCCTGAATCGGTATGACATGATCTGATTTTAGCCACTCATCTTCAGATCAACGGCTCGAACGATTCCTCCCCCATCCCCGTCACTCGACGGCGGCGCTATGGCGGAACCACCCGAATTATTCCAGCTTAAGTGTTCAAGTCGCACCCTTAAGGGCAGCAACACACTTAAACATGAATAACCCGTCAGTCCCTCGGATCTAGTCCGATAAAGCCACTTATCCAGGATCGAATACCACTAGCTCACTCAAAGGTGAGGCACAGAGAAATACAACAAAACATAATACCACAAATTTAATAAGTACCATTAGTGATTACATTATCGGAATTTCAGAAATAATAACCATAAATTTTAATGCAGCGGAAAATAACTAACGGAGAAAACCGAGTAACATGGCGAAGCCTGGCCACGCTACTCCTCCTGGTCCACTCCTACTGAAGCAATAACCCACTCGACCATCTATCCCGGTGGCAGGGATGGGGGCCAAGTCACACCATCGAATAAATCAAGGAAGGTACCTGCAAAAATTATGTCATAAGCAAGGCTGAGTATACTAATACTCAGCTAGACTTACCCGGTGTGAGGAGTCTACTCCTCTACCTCTAGACATGCAGTTGTTTGGCTGAGGGGTTTAGTTTGCCAAAAGCACTAGCTGGGTCTAAAAATCAAGTTTTAGCTTTTTCAAGTTTTAGTATGCTCCTTTTCAAACTAGATGTGTACCTAGCTATTCATACATGGTATCAAACATTTTATCAATCAACGTCTTTTGTCAGTCACCTCATTTCCACTTATTACTCAATGTAGCAGCATGGATCAAGAAGTCTCATTAGCTGCGAGAAGCAGACGATTCGAATCGAGTTTTTAAACCTTGCAAGGTAAACCTAAACACACGACGTGGCGAGGCACTCCGTCCCCACACACATCAACCGTCTCCATCGATTCCCCGTCAACAGATCAGGGCTCACCGCCTTGGCGTACAATGCCTCACTGACCCCGACTGCCGTCGTGCAGTGACCGCACTTGTACCCACCATAACCGGAATGGAAAACCACGTCTCAGGTCGCGTGAGGGGTAAAGTCTGCTGCCAGGTTCACTCAGGTACTAGGCTTACCGATTTACCATATTTCTTGGCATGTGCTTAGTACGTTCAAATGCTTGACACACGGTACCACACCTTAATCCTTATTCCAATTTCCGTCTCTTAGACAACACATCCCCATGGACCATCGTCAACAGACCATCATCATTCCAATATAAAATGGATACAATCAATTTCTTAACCTCGCGCGAGTGCTAGAAAAATCACTCGACTTCTACCGAGATCCCTAATTAGTAAAGCAGCTACTCGAACTCGCATACTAGTATCCATCTCAAAAGGAATCCTGAGTTCATGCAACTAAGGTTTCAGTCAACTCCTACACTTAAGTGCATAGTGTAAGCCTACAAACATTAAGTGTAGTAAAATATCATATATAAACAGTTATGCATAAAACTGGGGCTTGCCTTGAATTTAACACTTAGATAGTGTTTGCTGGGGGGGTACTCGCTTGGCGAGCATCCACTAGATAAGTCCATCATTCTCCAGGTCGCCCACCAACTGCATCTTGTGGTTGGCACCACATCACTTGCATGATCATCATCTCTCGGTCCTAAATGAGATGCAAGATGCATATGTATGAATATAATGAAAGTAGCACAAAAGTAGCACAAGATATACAAAGACACAGTGGCGAACTAAACATTAAATTGGAAGACACCGTAGACAACCACATGTTAGCTTTAGTTATCTATACGTTATCGGCGTTCAACATTAACACCATTAAAAAGACGACAATATTTTATTTATTTACGCAACACAAATACGACATCACGAGTACGCGCATTTACTATGCTCAACTTAGTCACTCATGTGTTCTCCTATTGACCACAAAAGAGCAACCAAGACAACGTAAGTTTAATAGGACCTAGGCATCAATGTCTATGAAACTCATATATCACAATCGACTAGAAAAAACATATAAAACATGACACACATGCATTACTAAGCTTAGTAATGGCAAGTCTATATTAATTTAGTGCTAACCAACCATTTTTAGCCAAAAGAGTGAACTAACAATCAAATAAGCACTAGCAGAATTTTTGGACAGCAATACAGCAGTTACTTGTTTTAATCATAACTTTTCAATTATTAGTCCAAAAATATCAAACTAGGACTTTCTGGAAAGCTTAAAAAGTGAACTACAACTTTGGTATTTTCACCTCAACATGATTCCACACTTAGCAAGGTTAAAAATGCTAACACAACAGATCTGTCCAGATTTGGACAGATTCAGACTTGCAACTTCAAATATTCACAACTAAAGATTTAGACATCCAAACAAATTGATCCTAGACTTTCTGGAAAGGTAATGAAATTTTCTACATATCATTTATAAACATCTCAAGGTGATTCAATATTTAACTAAGGATAAAAGACACTAGAAGACTTTGCTGTCCAGAACTGGACAGATTCAGTCTTCACATTTTAAACATCCATAACTTAATCTTCAGACCACAAAAAGAGTGATCTAAGACTTTTTTGAAATCTTGGCAAAAGCACTACATAACTTTTATAATCACCCAGAAGTGATTCAATGTTTAACTAAATCAAACAACACAATTTTCGAAATCTGTTCTGACGGTGGACAGAACACAGCAACCAGTTTGTAAAATTCATAACTCTTAAACTGTCAGGCCTATGGTTGTGAAATTTTAACACAAGAAAGATAAGAAAAGTATCTACAACTTTCTTATAACAACCATAAACATATTGTAAAATTAAATTAGGCAAACAATGCAGTTTCTGAAATCTGTACAGAATTTGGGCAGATTTAGTTACTGAATTTGTGAAAAGCATAACTCCTAAACGATTAGACTTATGCCTGTCAAATTTTAACACAAGTAAGATAATAAAGTTATCTATAACTTTTCTATATGGCTTTTCTACAGAAAATATAATTTATTTCTTCAAACAAACAGCACAACGAAAACAGTGTGTGCAGTCCAAAACAACAATTAATAACTTTCAGCTTCTATATAATTCAAGAATTGCCATGTTTTAGAGACTTCAAGTATTCTAACACTTTACCATTTGTTAGAGTTAAAATAATCAAATGAGAACTAACAAGTAGACTCACTAATTTTTGTCCATGTCATTTCAAGCGCTAGAAGTACCATACTCAATTAACAACGCATTCTCTACGATAATCAATATCGAAGCGCTTTTCACCCAATAATTTGCATTTTAACTTAGACATCACATGAGCGCTAATACTTTTCATCCGTGACCATAACCATACGCATTTAGGCTACAACAAGCAAATCATCGTGACTACGAGCTTAACTAAAGTCATCTAACGAGTCAGCTAGCTAGAGCAACGACACAGCCCGCTAGACAGCATACACGTCGGCTTGCCTATTATTATCACAATTCGAGGTACAACATATATATAATAATCACTTAACACAATCAACTCCTACCTAACATGAGTTGGCTAATGCCGTGACTATTTCCCAATTACCATCACACACCACCTTTCGCCATTTTTGGATAACCGGCACGACACACAGCTATTGTAATACATCTCAAGTTCATTCAACCCATCAGTGGAGCACTAGCATATTTCAGAAAATTTCCTGAGACTACGACGACAAGGCATCGAGCTTATCATGCACATAAAAGCATCACAAGCATATTTACGGAACCTATCGATTAACCTAATCGACACACTAGACATGTTCTTCGCCCTTCAAAATTTATCGCACAACCAAAATCATCCCACTTGCTAATGACACCAACAATACCTACTGATATGTTATTCACATCACGAGCACAGTTACACGCTGCATACTAGTTTCTAACATAATCCTCATATAACTCGTAATTCAAACTACTCACTAACAATAAATCACGCACGCCAACTACCACATCGACCAGTTAATTTATTTGGACACCGCCTGTCTAGCGTACCACTAGTACCCCACATTTTGACTCATGCTCAAAAATACATCCTTTATTCGATTATACAACAGCGACCTAAGCATCATGTCACCCAGTACATACATCTTTCTTCATCGCGAGTATAACCATATTACGACATACACCCGCACACCCCAAACAAATATCTTACGCCCCCACTATTATAATACACCACGTCGACCAAAACGTAATTAGACAAATTACAAATCGCACCCATAAACAACCTCTTGTTCTCTAATCGCAAATGCAATCCTACCTGTCGGCGTTTCGACCCCGTGGGGTCCCTGGACCGATGAGTAAATTTGTCGCTGCGTCCCAGCCCAGATGGGTTGGCGCGAGATGGAACACAAGGGGAAAACGCGGCTCGTGTTACCCCGCGCCAGGGGGGTGTGCTCGTAGTAGGGGTTACAAGCGTTCGCGAGAGAAAGAGAGAGTGAGCCTGTCCGTCAGCTCCTTCTCCCGCGTGACCCTCCCGCATGAAGGCCCTGGACCTTCCTTTTATAGATGCAAGGAGAGGATCCAAGTGTACAATTGGGGTGTAGCTATGCGCTAACGTGTCCGGCAGAGAGGTGCCTGAGCCCTGTGTACATGCCAACGTGGATGTCGGAGAGGTGCTAGAGCCCTGTGTACGCGGTATCGTGGCCGTCGGAGGAGCGCTTGAGCCCTATAGAAGCACAGCTGTCGGGGCTGCTGGGATCTTGCTGACGTCTCCTTGCTTTCATAGGGGGCTGAGAACCACCGTCGTCATGGATGCACGCGGGGAGCCATCATTACTTGTTATCAGGGCGAGCCTGGATGGGACACCGGTCTTGTTCCCTCGTAGCCTGAGCTAGCTAGGGGTAGGGTAATGATGTGTCCCTCGTGGCACGGTCAGTCCAAGCCCGAGGTCGGGCGAGGCTGAGACTCCTCCTAAGGCCGAGGCCGGGGTCGGGCGAGGACACGATTCCTCCTGAGGCTGAGGCCGGGGTCGGGCGAGGACACGATTCCTCCCGGGGTCGAGGTTGAGGCCGAGCCCTGGGGTCAGGCGAGGCGGAGACCACCTTCCGAGGCCGAGGTTGAGGCTGAGCCCTGGGGTCGGGCGAGGCGGAGACCACCTTCCGAGGCCGAGGTGGGGGCCGAGCCCTGGGGTCGGGCGAGGCGGAGACCTCCTCCTGAGGCCGAGGCAGAGCTTCCTGTTGCGCCTGAGGCTGAACCTAGCCATTGTCAGCCTCACCCTGGCGGGTGGCACAGCAGTCGGAGCGGGGCGAGCGGCGCTGTTTTCCTGTCAGGTCGGTCAGTGGAAGGGCAAAGTGACTACGGTCACTTCGATCTTGCCGACTGAGGCACACATGTCTGGATAAGGTGTCAGGCGATCCTCGCATTAAATGCGCCTGCGATACGGTCGGTTGGTGAGGCGATTTGGCCAAGGTTGCTTCACAACGAAGCCTGCCCGAGCTGGGCTTTGGGCGAGTCTAGGGTGCGCCCGTTGCTTGAGGAGGCCCTCGGGCGAGGCGTGAATTCGTCCGGGACTACTGTTCTCGCCCGAGGCCGGGCTCGGGCGAGGCGAGATCGTGTCCCTTGGTAGACGAGGCCTTGACCTAAACCACACCCATCAGCCTTTGCGGTTCGTGCTGATGGTGGTTACCAGCCGTGTTTAGGAGTGTTGGGGGTACCCCTAATTACGGTACCCGACAGTAGCCCCCGAGCCTCAAAGGGAGTGTTGGTACTCGCTTGGAGGCTTTTGCCGCACTTTTTTGCGAGGGGACCGGCCTTTCTCGGTTATCCCGAGGCCTCGGAGGAGTGGTTTGACTCCTCTGAGGTCTTAATGCCTTTCGTGATGCCTTGGCCGGCCTGGTTGTTCCCTCATGCGACCTGATTGTAGCCCGGGTGCATGGTCAGGTCCCGAGTTTTCAGGCTGGTTTGTTGACACTGTCAACGGTTTGGCCGTAGCCGGTTTTGCGAGTGCAGCCCCCGAGCCTCTGCACGGAGCGAGAGGACGATCAAGGACTGTCTCGACTTTTATTATACGCCCCTTCGTCGCCTTTCCGCAAGGAGGAAGGGGGGAAAGCGCCATGTTGCCCTCGAAGGGCACCGAACATGGTGTCTCCAGTGAGTTGCTAATGGGTGATCCGAGTGGACGCCCGTGCCTCGTACGATAAGGGTCGACTAGTGGCCCAGAGGCGCGCTCCAAAAGTACATGCAGGTGATTTGCCGGACCTGGACCCGTTCGATAGGGTCTGATGGCTCGATGCCTCCCTCTGATGGGATTCTGTTACAAAATCGCTCCTGCTGGTCTCGGAAATGTCCTAGGGTACCTCGAGAGCGTAGCCCGAGCCTCGGCCATGTAACGGATGTACCTAGAGTCATCCCTCGCTCTGCGTGCTCAGGGGCGGCTGTCGAACCCTTCCGAGGGGCTAGCCTTCGAACCCCTGATCAGTAGTGGGTGCGGAGCCCGAGTGCTCTGGGGCGGCTGTTGAACCCTTCCGAGGGGCCAGCCTTCGAACCCCTGATCAGTAATGAGCTTGAAGCCCGAGCGCTCTGGGCGGCTGTCGAACCCTTCCGAGGGGCCAGCCTTCGAACCCCTGATCAGTAGGAGGGCTCGAGGCCCGCTTCCTTCGCGGAGAACGATCCCTTTCGAAATATCCCCTTTCCCGGTCCTTGTAGCAAGAGAGAGAAAGGGGAAGAGGAAAAGGATATGAATTTAAATGGTGTGGCACACCTTTTTTGACGCAGTCATCATGGCGGAGGTGAAACGACGCCCGCTTCGCCTGCCAAAGGTGTCGCTTGCCCCGCCGAGGAGTTAATGCGACGGGACGGGTGACTCGCGGGGCGGCCGTTGCGCGTGCTCGAGTCGTTCGAGGAACGGAACACGGGCGCGTCGTCTTCACGTCGTGGGAGAGGGCTCCCCTGCTGCTTCAGGAGGGGGCGCGAGCCTGCAGGCGATCTGACCGCTACTTTCGCTTGTCTGCTGCTGCCATTACTGCCGGTCCACTTTTGGCCATATCAACCATCGTGCCTCCTCCCGCGGCTGACTGACCCATGATCGTTGTGCTCGATTGGCACTATTGGGCCACGTGCAGGGTTGCCTCGAGTCGCGACACCGGTTCCGCAGTCGAGGAGGCACGGCATTGGCGCAAGTGGCGGTGTGGTTTCTTGCACGTAGTAACCGGCGCGCCGGTTACATGACGTGTGGGCCTGGGCCCCCATACTAGATGCGACGAAGCTGAAGGGGTGCACCCCCGTGGTGCGGTTGTACGCCACCTGCATGGCGGTCCGCCCTTTTGACTGTTGGTTTCGGCGAGGAGGGAGGAGTGCTTGTAACCGCGGGGCGGTTACACGCTCTGCGTGCGGCAGTTTGGCTTCTTCCGTTTCGGGTCAGCTTGCATGACGTGTGGGACCTAGCCCCCGTGTCGTAGGGGGAGGACCCTGCAGCACGTCGGTGAAGACTTTGCCCTTGACGCCTGAGGATGCGAGTGGGGAGAGCCGCCTTTAAAAAGGACCGATCCCTCGGGCGGTAGCCATGCCTTCGCACTCCCCTCATGCATCGCACCCTTCCACCTTCCGAGCCCCCAGATGGGGGGCACCCGCGTTGCCTTCGTCTTGCTGCTGTTGGAGGAGCACGACCTCACGGGGGTTGGCTCCCTTCAGCCATCGCTCGGCTTCAAGGATTTTCATCATGCAGCCCGGCTGCATTCCCTCACCCATGGTCATCTAGGATGATGACCACCAGTTTGGTGGTGGGGAGAAGCAAGCCGGGTTGCGGCCTCTGCCCCGCCCTCAGCTTCAAGGATCTTCATCATCCTTGCTGTGGCGGAGGGCAAGTTGAGCCGGGGTTCTACCTCCCGCATGGGCCGGCAGGCCGCCTCTTCCTTCAGCATTCAGGGGAGAGGGCGCTCACCGGCCTTGCGGAGGGGGCGAACTTCAACAACGCGGGGACGGTTGGCCGTAAGCGTCGTCAGCTCCAGCGTGCCTGGCTCGCTGGCTCAGCTGGCTCTATCGCGGCCTCCGGCGCTACCTCCTGCCGCTTGATCTGGGCGTGGCCGTTCGTCCACCGCACGGGCGGCTGTTGCGCTGTGCGCACCGGGGGATCGTCCAAGACGTCGCACGCCGCTAGGGCGGCGTTCGTGTTCTTGGATTGTCTTGTTCTCACTCCGGCACGACGCCTCCGCACGGAGGTCGGTGCCTGCCCGTCCGCGAGGACTTGAGTGGGGATCTGCTGGTGCAGGCTAGGGCGGCCGCCATTCGTTGGCGTAGCGCCGGTGCGCAGGTGGCCGCTGTCGTCGGTGCTGAGGTGGTGGTCGCCAGCGAGCCACCTGGAGTTTGTCGTCCCACAGGCCCTCTGGTGTGGAGGTTGTTCATACCCGCGGGAGTGGAACCGGAGTTTCGTTTGTAATGGCACCCTGAGTATGGGTGTTTGTTCATTGTGGCTATCGAGGCCTAAACATCTGGGTATTTGAGCGTAATACCGTGTTTCTTCCTCATTTCGAGCACTAGGACTCGCCTATTGGCTAGCTGAACCGCTTAACCGAGTGTGAGTTGCCCTGCGCGGAAGGTGACGAGTGAGGTATCCGTATCCCGGAGGTGTAGGAGTCCCTCGGCTCGGTCGGCCTTGCCACTCAAGGCCTCTCTTGCTCAGTTTTAGAACCTTTGGCCACTCTGTGATGAGCTGGAGCCGGAGGCAGCGGTGTCGGCGTGGACAGAGGCGGAGTCAACTCGAAAAGAGGCTTCGTCGGCCCAGGAGCACGTGGCTTCCCTGGCCGAGGAGGTGCAGCAGCGGCGGCTAGAGCTTGGCCAGGTTGTCCGCTAGCGGGACCAACCCCGGAGTCATGCTACCGAGGCCGTGAGCCGGGCTGAGGTCCTCGGGGGACAGCTGGCTGAGGCTACGGAGCGGCCAGTCGAGGCGTTCGCTCGGGCCAGAACCCTTGCGGAGACCCTGGCTGCGATGACCCAAGCGCTGTGCTGGCGTCCTCCTTCGAGGTGGAGATCCTTCCGCCCGTGTTGCCGTCTGAGGCCGGGCCAAATTCCGCCGAAGGTGGAAACGATGCCGAGGGTGCTGCTGCTCCCTCTGTCGATGTCCGAACCTACAGGAACAGTTTGTCTATAGTATGCGTATGTTTTTCTCGGCCGCCGAGGCCCAAACATCTTATTGTCGTGTTATAAAGTTGTGTTTCCTTTCTTCTTGCTTCGAGTATCAGGACTTGTTCGTCGGTAGCAGAATCACTTATCCGAGCGAGAGTTACTTTTCATGGAAGGTGATGAGTGAGGTATCCGTATCCCGGAGGCGTAGGAGTCCCTCGGCTCAGTCGGCCTTGCCGCTTACGTGTACTCTCATCGTTTTCAGGATCCCGCTATCGAAGCAGTCGAGAAGGCACGAAAATCGTTTTGGCAGAAAAGTTTTCGAGCGTTAGGACTTGTTCGGTAGCAGAATCGCTTATCCGAGCGTGAGTTACTTATCGCGGAAGGTGATGAGTGAGGTATCCGTATCCCGGAGGTGTAGGAGTCCCTCGGCTCAGTCGGCCTTGCCGCTTACGTGTACTCTCGTCGTTTTCAGGACCCCGCTATCGAAGCAGTCAAAAAAAGCGCGAAAGACGTTCTGGCAAAAGACTTTTTCCGAGGAAAATTTTGACGCAGAGGGGGTTCCCCCCTTCTAGCCCCGAGGGAGGGTTGGGCTTTGCTGAGGCAAGGCTGACCCTTCCTTGACGATTAGACTTTATTTGTGTATGTAAAGAGAATGAGGTATATGAACGACTTGAAACATCTTAGGGGTAGAAGTGACGTAGCTGTTGGATGTTCCAAGCGTTGTTGTAGACCTCGCCTTGATCGTTGGCCAGCTTGTATGTCCCGGGCTTCAAAATCTTGGCGATGATGAACGGCCCTTCCCAAGGAGGAGTAAGCTTGTGGCGCCCTCGAGCGTCCTGCCGCAGCCGAAGTACCAAGTCTCCCACCTGAAAGCCTCGGGGCTGAACCCCTCGGGTGTGGTAGTGTCGCAGAGACTGCTGATACCGCGCCGAGTGTAGCAAGGCCATGTTCCGAGCCTCTTCAAGCTGGTCCAGTGAGTCTTCTCGGCTGGCCTGGTTGCTTCGGTCGTCGTACGCCTTTGTCCTCGAGGAACCGTATTCTAAGTCTGTGGGCAAGATAGCCTCGGCCCCATAGACTAGAAAGAACGGCAAGAAACCCGTGGCTCGGCTTGGCGTCGTCCTCAGACTCTAGACTACCGAGGGTAGCTCTTTCATCCATCGCTTGCCGAACTTGTTGAGGTCGTTGTAGATCCTCGGTTTAAGTCCTTGCAAAATCATACTGTTGGCACGCTCCACCTGCCCATTCGTCATGGGGTGAGCTACGGCGGCCCAGTCCACACGGATGTGGTGGTCCTCACAGAAGTCCAGGAACTTCTTCCTAGTGAATTGTGTGCCATTGTCGGTGATGATGGAGTTCGGGACCCCAAAGCAATGGATGATGTTGGTGATGAACGCCACCGCCTGCTCTAACCTAATGCTGGTTAGGGGTCGGACCTCGATCCACTTGGAGAATTTGTCGATGGCGACCAGCAGGTGCGAGAAGCCCCCGGGTGCCTTCTACAAGGGACCGACGAGGTCCAGACCCCACACAGCAAACGGTCAGGTGATGGGTATTGTCTGCAGGGCCTGAGTGGGCAGGTGCGTCTGTCTCGCGTAGAATTGACACCCTTGGCAGGAGCGTACAATCCTAGTGGTGTCGGCCACCGCGGTCGGCCAGTAGAAGCCTAGTCGGAAGGCGTTCCCAACGAGGGCTCGAGGTGCTGCATGGTGACCGCAAGCCCCCGAGTGTATTTCTTGCAATAGCTCCTGTCCTTCGGCGACGAACATGCATCGTTGGAGAATGCCTGAGGGGTTGCGGTGGTAGAGCTCCTTTTTATCACCCAGTAAGACGAACGACTTGGCGCGCCGCGCCAGTCGCCGAGCTTCGGCCTTGTCGAGGGGTAGCTCTCCTCGGAGGAGATATTCCAGGTACAGGGCCTGCCAGTTTGGGTTAGGCGTGACCCCATTTCGCTCTCCCTTGACGCGCAGGGCCTCACCCTTGGCGGCCGAGGATACCTCGGGCTGGGCCGAGGCCTCCTCAGGCTCGGGCGTGTCGTCGATCTTGATGGAGGGTTGGTGTACGTCTCTAGAGAAGACGTACGGGGGAACCGTTGTCCGCCCCGAGGCTATTTTAGCCAGCTCATCCGCAGTCTCGTTGTATCGTCGAGCGATATGGTTGAGTTCCAGCCCGTAGAACTTGTCCTCCAGGCGCCAAACTTCGTCGCAGTAGGCCTCCATCTTTGGGTCGCGGCAGTGGGAGTTCTTCATGACTTGGTCGATGACTAGCTGCGAGTCGCCACGAGTGCCGAGGCGCCGAACCCCTAGCTCGACGGCGATGCGCAACCCATTAACCAGAGCCTCGTACTCGGCCACGTTGTTTGACGCCGTGAAATGGAGGCGCAGCACGTAGCGGAGATGTTTCCTGAGGGGTGAGATGAAGAGCAGGCCAGCACTTGCTCCTGTTTTCATCTGCGACCCATCGAAGTACATGGTCCAGAGTTCCGGTTGGATCGGAGCTGTTGGCAATTGGGTGTCGACCCACTCCGCTAGGAAATCCGCCAAGACTTGGGATTTTATGGCCTTCCGAGGGACGAATGAGATTGTCTCGCCCATGAGCTCCACTGCCCACTTTGCTATCCTACCCGAGGCCTCTCGGCATTGGATGATCTCCCCCAGGGGGAAGGATGACACCACAGTCACCAGATGAGACTCGAAGTAGTGTTGCAACTTTCGTCGTGTCAGAATTACTGCGTACAGTAGCTTCTGAATTTGCGGGTAGCGGATCTTGGTCTCGGATAGCACTTCACTGATGAAGTAGACCGGCCTCTGGACGACCAGTGAATGCCCTTCTTCTTGTCTCTCGACTATGATCACGGCGCTGACCACCTGAGTGGTTGCGGCTATGTAGATCAAGAGGGCTTCTCCTACAGCGAGGGGCACCAAGATGGGTGTGTTTGTAAGGAGCGCCTTTAAGTTTCCGAGGGCTTCCTTGGCCTCGGGGGTCCAAGTGAAGCGCTCGGTCTTCCTTAAGAGGCGGTACAAGGGTAGGCCTTTTCGCCGAGGCGCGAGATGAAGCGGCTCAGAGCCGCAAGGCATCCCATGACCCTTTGTACTCCTTTCAAATCTTTAATAGGCCCCATGTTGGTGATGGCCGCGATTTTCTCCGGGTTGGCCTCGATGCCCCGCTCGGAGACGATGAACCCCAGGAGCATGCCTCGGGGGACTCCGAAGACACACTTCTTGGGATTGAGCTTCACGCCCTTCGCTCTCAGACACTTGAATGTCGTTTCAAGGTCAGAGAGGAGGTCGGAGGCTTTCCTCGTCTTGACAACGATGTCATCAACGTAAGCCTCGACCGTTCGGTCGATGTGCTCTCCGAACACGTGGTTCATGCACCTTTGGTATGTCGCACCTGCATTCCTCAAGCCAAATGGCATAGTAGTATAGCAGTACATGCCAAAAGGTGTGATGAAAGAAGTCGCGAGCTGGTCGGACTCTTTCATCTTGATTTGGTGATAACCTGAATAGTTGTCGAGGAATGACAGGGTTTCGCACCCAGCAGTGGAATCCACAATTTGGTCGATGCGAGGCAGAGGGTAGGGAACCTTCGGACATGATTTGTTTAGACCAGTGTAGTCTACGCACATCCTCCACTTCCCACCTTTCTTTTTCACAAGCATAGGGTTGGCTAACCATTCAGGATGGAATACCTCTTTGATGAACCCTGCAGCCATTAGCTTGTGGATCTCCTCGCCTATGGCCCTGCACTTTTCTTCGTCAAAGCGGCGCAGGTGCAGCTTCACGGGTCAGACCCCAGCTCGGATATCCAGCGAGTGCTCGCGACATCCCTCGGTATGCCCGGCATGTCCGAGGGACTCCACGCAAAAACTTCGGCGTTTGCTCAGAGAAAGTCGACGAGCACTGCTTCCTATTTGGGGTCGAGCTCGGAGCCGATCCGGACTTGCTTGCAGGCGTCGTTGCTAGGGTTGAGAGCGACGGACTTAACCGCCTCAGCTGGTTCGAAGTTGCTGGCGTGGCGCTTCGCATCAGGCACCTCCTTAGAGAGGCACTCCAGGTCGGTGATGAGGGCCTCGGACTCGACGAGGGCCTCAGCGTACTCCACGCACTCCACGTCGCATTCGTACGTGTGTCGGTACGTGGATCCGACGATGATGACCCCGTTGGGGCCTGGCATCTTGAGCTTGAGGTAGGTGTAGTTGGGGACGGCCATGAACTTGGCGTAGCACGGTCTCCCCAGCACCACGTGGTAGGTTCCTCGGAACCCGACCACCTCGATCGTGAGGGTTTCCTTTTGGAAGTTGGAGGGAGTTCTGAAGCAGACGGGCAGATCGAGTTGTCCAAGGGGCAGGACGCGCTTCCCGGGGATGATCCCGTGAAAGGGCGCCGCACCGGCCCGGATCGTGGACAGGTCGATCTCCAAGAGCCTGAGGGTCTCGGCGTAGATGATGTTGAGGCTGCTGCCTCCGTCCATGAGGACCTTGGTGAGCCTGGCGTTGCCGATGACGGGGTCGACGACGAGCGGGTACTTTCCAGGGCTCGGCAAGCAGTCGGGGTGGTCGCCTTGGTCGAAGGTGATGGGCTTGTCGGACCAGTCTAGGTAGACTGGCGTCGCCACCTTTACCGAGCAGACCTCCAGGCGCTCCTGCTTGCGGTGCCGAGCTCAGGCATTCGCCACTTGCCCACCGTAGATCATGAAACAGTCGTGGACCTCGGGGAACTCCTCTGCCTTGTCGCCCTCCTTCTTGGCATTCCTCAAGGGTGTGCTTGACGGGGCCCTGGTGATAGGGGCACGACTCCTTGAGCATCTTGTCGAACAGGTTAGCCCCTCCGGGAGGCTTCCGAGGGTTCCTGTGCTCGGCGGCAGCGACAAGATCTACGTCGGCGGCGTTGCGCTTCGCTTGCGACTTCTTTTTCACCTTCTTCGCGCCACGCTGGGCAGACGCCTCGGGGACGTCTTCCTGCTGGCGTCCCTGAGGCTGCTTGTCCTTCCGGAAGATGGCTTCGACCGCCTCCTGACCAAAGGCGAACTTGGTGGCGATGCCATCAACTCGCTCGCCTTGGTGGGAGTCTTGCGGCCCAGTTTGCTCACCAGGTCGCGACAAGTGGTGCTGAAAGAGAAATGTGCCCTTGGGCCATTTCTAAGTATTTTGGTGATTGAGTGCCAACGCAAGTGCTTTTGTGTTAATCTATGCAATGTGGTGGACAAAGTGCAAATCATGTCAAAAGGTATGTTTCTAGACTTAGTACATTGTTTTATGGACTAATGTACTGTGTCTAAGTGCTGGAAACAGGAAAGATTGAATTGGAGCAGAGGTGGCTAAGTTCTGCCAAAGACAGCGCAGTCTGGGTGCACCGGACTGTCCGGTGGTGCACCGGACTGTCCGGTGGTGCACAGGACAGTGTCCGGTGCGCCAGGCTGGCTCGAGCGAACTGGCTGCTCTTGGGAATTCATTGGCGATGTACGGCTATAATTCACCGGACTGTCCGGTGAGCCAACGGTCGGCCGCGCGATCTGCGCGGGACACGTGGCTGAGCCAACGGCTAGAAGGGGGCACCGGACTGTCCGGTGTGCACCGGACATGTCCGGTGCGCCAACGGCTCCCAGGCGCCAACGGTCGACTTCGTCAGGAAAGGAAAGAAATCCGCACCGGACAGTGTCCGGTGTGCACCGGACTGTCCGGTGCACCAGGCGACAGAAGGCAAGATTTGCCTTCCAGGAATGCTCTCAACGGCTCCTAGCTGCCTTGGGGCTATAAAAGGGACCCCTAGGCGCATGGAGGAGGAGACCAAGCATTCCTTGAGCACTCTTGATCACTCACACTCAATTCCTGCGCACTTGTTCAACATTTTAGTGATTTGAGCTCCGTTCTAGTGTGCTAGTCTCTTGAGCTCAAGTCTGGGTCTTGTGTGTGCGTATTTGCTGTGATTTTTGTGTCTTGTGTGAGTTGCTAATCCCTCCCTTGCTCCGTGCTTCTTTGTGAACTTCAAGTGTAAGGGCGAGAGGCTCCAAGTTGTGGAGATTCCTCGCAAACGGGATTAAGAAAAGCAAAGCAAAACACCATAGTATTCAAGTGGGTCTTTGGACCGCTTGAGAGGGGTTGATTGCAATCATCGTCCGTTGGGACGCCACAACGTGGAGTAGGCAAGCGTTGGTCTTGGCCGAACCACGGGATAACCATCGTGCCATCTCTGTGATTGATATCTTTGTGGTTATTGTGTTTTGTTGAGACTCCTCTCTAGCCACTTGGTGATTATTGTGCTAACACTTAACCAAGTTTTGTGGCTTAAGTTTTAAGTTTTACCGGATCACCTATTCACCCCCCCTCTAGGTGCTCTCAATTGGTATCAGAGTCGTTCTCTTCAAGAAGGGACTAATCGCCCGAAGAGATGGATCCTAAGGGAAAGGGGATGGTGGTCAACAACAACGAGAAGGAGTCTATCTTCAACGAGCCGAAGGATGACAAGCCTACCGACTCGGGCTCGGGCCACAAGCGCAAAGACGGGAAGAAGAAGAAGACAAGGCGTATCAAGGAGATCGTCTACTATGACAGCGACGAATCTTCCTCTTCCCAAAAGGACGACGACGACTACGAGAAAAAGAAAACGGTCAATTCGAATTTTTCTTTTGATTACTCTCGTATTCCTCAAAGTACAAATGCTCATTTATTATCTATTCCACTTGGTAAACCTCCTCATTTTGATGGAGAGGACTACGGATTTTGGAGTCACAAAATGCGTAGTCACTTGTTCTCTCTCCATCCTAGTATATGGGAGATTGTAGAGAGTGGAATGCACTTTGATAGTACGGATAGTCCCATGTTCATTAATGAGAAAATTCATAAAAATGCACAAGCTACTACTGTTCTTCTAGCTTCATTGTGCAGGGATGAATACCACAAAGTGAGCGGCTTGGATAACGCCAAGAAAATTTGGGACACCCTCAAGATCTCTCATGAGGGGAATGACGTCATAATGCTCACCAAGATGGAGTTGGTAGAGGGCGAACTCGGGAGATTCGCTATGATAAGGGGAGAAGAGCCAACCCAAACGTACAACCGGCTCAAGACCCTTGTCAACAAGATAAGAAGCTATGGAAGCACGCGATGGACGAACCACGACGTCGTCCGCCTAATGCTAAGGTCTTTTACTGTCCTTGATCCTCATCTTGTAAACAATATTCGTGAGAATCCTAGGTACACCAAGATGACGCCCGAGGAGATACTTGGAAAGTTCGTGAGCGGGCGAATGATGATCAAGGAAGCAAGATACGTGGACGACGCATTGAATGGTCCAATCAATGAGCCTCAACCTCTTGCTCTCAAGGCAACAAGAAGCAAAGAGACGCTACCTAGCAAGGTGGCACAAATTGAGGCGGCCGGACTTAATGATGAAGAGATGGCTCTCATCATCAAGAGATTCAAGACGGCGCTAAAAGGTCGCAAGGGGCAGCCAAGCAAGACCAAGACAAAGGGGAAGCGCTCATGCTTCAAATGTGGTAAGCTTGGTCATTTTATTGCTAACTGTCCCGATAATGATAGTGATCAGGATCAAGGGAACAAGAGGGAGAAGAAGAAGAACTATAAGAAGGCAAAGGGCGAGGCGCATCTAGGCAAGGAGTGGGATTCGGATTGCTCCTCTTCCGACTCCGACAATGAAGGACTCGCCGCCACCGCCTTCAACAAGTCATCCCTCTTCCCCAACGAGCGTCACACATGCCTTATGGCAAGGGAGAAGAAGGTATGTACTCGAAACTCTACTTATGCTTCTTCAAGTGAGGACGAATCTAGTGATGAGGATGAAATAGATTATTCATGTTTATTTAAGGGCCTAGATAGAACCAAGGTAGATAAAATTAATGAATTGATTGATGCCTTGAATGATAAGAATAGGCTTTTAGAAAAGCAAGAGGATTTGTTGTATGACGAACATGACAAATTTGTAGAAGCACAAAAATCTCATGCTCTAGAAGTTAAAAGAAATGAAATGCTTTCTTGTGAATTATCTTCTTGCCATGAGACAATTTCTAACTTAAGGAGCATTAATGATGATTTGAATGCTAAGTTAGAAATAGCTAGTAAATCAACATCTTGTGTAGAAATTGTTGCATCTTGTAATAGGTGTAAAGATTTTGACATTGATGCTTGTAGTGAACACCTAGTTTCAATTTCCAAACTTAATGATGAATTGGCTAGTCTTAATGCTCAACTTAAGACTAGGAAGAGCGAATTTGATAAGCTAAAATTTGCGAGGGATGCCTACACGATTGGTAGACACCCCTCAATTAAGGATGGACTTGGCTTCAAGAGGGAAGCCAAGAACTTAACAAGCCATAAGGTTCCCATCCCCGCCAAGGAGAAAGGGAAGGCTCCTATGGCAAGTAGTACTAAAAAGAACCATGCTTTTATGTATCATAATAGGAGACATGCTAGAAATGACTATAGAAGTTATGATTCACATGCTTATGATTCACATACTATGTTTGCTTCTAGTTCTTCTTATATGCATGATAAAGATATGTCTAGGAGATATGTTCATCATGTGCCTAGAAAGAATATTGTTCATGTTTCTAGGAAAGTTATGGATGGTCCTTCTACAATATATCATGCTTTAAATGCTTCCTTTGCTATTTGTAGAAAGGATAGGAAGACAGTTGCTAGGAAATTAGGGGCAAAATGCATTGGTGATAAAACTTGCATTTGGATCCCTAAGACAATTGTGACTAACCTTGTAGGACCCAACAAGAGTTGGGTACCTAAGTCCCAAGCCTAAATTTGCCTTGCAGGTTTATGCATCCGGGGGTTCAAGCTGGATTATCGACAGCGGATGCACAAACCATATGACGGGGGAGAAGAAGATGTTCACCTCCTACGTCAAAAACAAGGATTCCCAAGATTCAATCATATTTGGTGATGGGAACCAAGGCAAGGTGAAAGGCTTAGGCAAGATTGCAATTTCAAATGAGCACTCTATCTCTAATGTGTTTTTAGTTGAGTCCCTTGGATATAATTTGCTATCTGTTAGTCAATTATGTAATATGGGATATAATTGTCTATTTACAAATGTAGATGTGTCTGTCTTTAGAAGAAGTGATGGTTCATTAGCTTTTAAGGGTGTATTAGACGGCAAACTTTATTTAGTTGATTTTGCAAAAGAGGAGGCTGGTCTAGATGCATGCTTAATAGCTAAGACTAACATGGGCTGGCTGTGGCATCGCCGCTTAGCACATGTAGGGATGAAGAACCTTCACAAGCTTCTAAAGGGAGAACACGTGATAGGTTTCACTAACGTGCAATTCGAAAAAGATAGACCTTGTGCAGCTTGTCAAGCAGGTAAACAAGTGGGAGGAGCGCATCACAGCAAGAATGTGATGACCACATCAAGACCCCTGGAGCTGCTACATATGGACCTCTTCGGACCCGTCGCCTATATAAGTATAGGAGGAAGTAAGTATGGTCTTGTTATAGTTGATGACTTTTCCCGCTTCACTTGGGTATTCTTTTTGCAGGATAAATCTGAAACCCAAGGGACCCTCAAGCGCTTCCTAAGGAGAGCTCAAAACGAGTTTGAGCTCAAGGTGAAAAAGATAAGGAGCGACAATGGGTCCGAATTCAAGAACCTTCAAGTGGAGGTGTACCTTGAGGAGGAAGGGATCAAGCACGAGTTCTCCGCTCCCTACACACCACAACAAAATGGTGTAGTAGAGAGGAAGAACAGGACGCTCATCGATATGGCAAGGACGATGCTTGGAGAGTTCAAGACCCCCGAGTGCTTTTGGTCGGAAGCCGTGAACACGGCTTGCCACGCCATCAATAGGGTATACCTTCATCGTCTCCTCAAGAAGACGTCATATGAGCTTCTAACCGGTAACAAACCCAATGTATCTTACTTTCGTGTATTTGGGAGCAAATGCTACATTCTAGTGAAGAAGGGTAGAAATTCTAAGTTTGCTCCCAAAGCTGTAGAAGGGTTTTTGTTAGGTTATGACTCAAATACAAAGGCGTATAGAGTCTTCAACAAATCATCGGGTTTGGTTGAAGTCTCTAGCGACGTTGTATTTGATGAAACTAATGGCTCTCCAAGAGAGCAAGTGGTTGATCTTGATGATGTAGATGAAGAAGACGTTCAAACGGCCGCAATACGCACCATGGCGATTGGAGATGTGCGGCCACAGGAACAACATGAGCAAGATCAACCTTCCTCCTCAACTATGGTGCATCCCCCAACTCAAGACGATGAACAGGTTCATCAAAAGGAGGCGTGTGATCAAGGGGGAGCACAAGATGATCATGTGATGGAGGAAGAAGCGCAACCGGCACCCCCAACCCAAGTTCGAGCGATGATTCAAAGGGATCATCCCGTCGACCAAATTCTGGATGATATTAGCAAGGGAGTAACTACTCGATCTCAATTGGTTAATTTTTGTGAGCATTACTCCTTTGTCTCTTCTATTGAGCCTTTCAGGGTAGAAGAGGCCTTGCTAGATTCGGACTGGGTGTTGGCCATGCAAGAGGAGCTCAACAACTTCAAGCGCAATGAAGTTTGGACACTGGTGCCTCGTCCCAAGCAAAATGTTGTGGGAACCAAGTGGGTGTTCCGCAACAAACAGGACGAGCACGGGGTGGTGACGAGGAACAAGGCTCGACTTGTGGCAAAAGGTTATGCCCAAGTCGTAGGTTTGGACTTTGAGGAGACTTTTGCTCCTGTGGCTAGGCTAGAGTCCATTCGTATCTTGCTAGCATATGCCGCTCACCATTCTTTCAGGTTGTTCCAAATGGATGTGAAGAGCGCTTTCCTCAACGGGCCAATCAAGGAGGAGGTGTTCGTGGAGCAACCCCCTGGCTTCGAGGATGAACGGTACCCCAACCACGTGTGTAAGCTCTCTAAGGCGCTCTATGGACTTAAGCAAGCCCCAAGAGCATGGTATGAATGCCTTAGAGACTTTTTAATTGCTAATGCTTTCAAGGTTGGGAAAGCCGATCCAACTCTTTTTACCAAGACACGTGATGGTGATTTGTTTGTGTGCCAAATTTATGTCGATGACATAATATTTGGTTCTACTAACCAAAAGTCTTGTGAAGAATTTAGCAGGGTGATGACGTAGAAATTCGAGATGTCGATGATGGGCGAGTTGAAATACTTCCTTGGGTTCCAAGTGAAGCAACTCAAGGACGGCACCTTCATCTCCCAAATGAAGTACACGCAAGACTTGCTAAAGCGGTTTGGGATGAAGGACGCCAAGCCCGCAAAGACTCCGATGGGAACCGACAGACACACCGACCTCAACAAAGGAGGTAAGTCCGTTGATCAAAAAGCATACTGGTCAATGATAGGGTCTTTACTTTATTTATGTGCTAGTAGACCGGATATTATGCTTAGCGTATGCATGTGTGCTAGATTTCAATCTGATCCTAAGGAGTGTCACTTAGTGGCAGTGAAGCGAATACTTAGATATTTAGTCGCTACGCCTTGCTTCGGGATCTGGTATCCTAAGGGGTCTAACTTTGACTTAATTGGATACTCAGATTCCGACTATGCTGGATGTAAGGTCGATAGGAAGAGTACATCGGGGACGTGCCAATTCTTAGGAAGATCCCTGGTGTCATGGAGTTCTAAGAAACAAACCTCCGTTGCCCTATCCACAGCTGAGGCCGAGTACGTTGCCGCAGGACAGTGTTGCGCGCAACTACTTTGGATGAGACAAACCCTCAGGGACTTTGGCTACAATCTGAGCAAAGTCCCACTCCTATGTGATAATGAGAGTGCTATCCGCATGGCGGATAATCCTGTTGAACACAGCCGCACAAAGCACATTGACATCCGGCATCACTTTTTGAGAGATCACCAGCAAAAGGGAGATATCGAAGTGTTTCATGTTAGCTCCGAGAACCAGCTAGCCGATATCTTTACCAAGCCTTTAGATGAGCAGACCTTTTGCAAGTTGCGTAGTGAGCTAAATGTATTAGATTCGCGGAACTTGGATTGATTTATAGCATACCTATGTTTATGCCTTTGATCATGTTCCTTATGCATTTTGTTGCTTATTTGTGGTGCTCAAGTTGTACAAGCACTCCCCGGACCTCACAAGTCCATTGCAAAGTGATGCACATATTTAGGTGGAGATGTGTTACAACTTGACCCTTTGAGACTAACCATGTGCTTGAGTTTGCTTGATTTAGTCTCTAAGGAGGATTGAAAGGGAAAAGGTGGACTTGGACCATGCAAGACTTCCACTGCACTCCGATGAGAGGGTAACTTATTTCAAGTTCATCTTTACGATCTTATTGCCTTTTACTCTTAGTTGAAGATTTTGGTGAGGCAATGAGGTTAAAAGGCCAAGATTGATCCCGTTTTGGTGGTTGATGCCAAAGGGGGAGAAAATAAAGGCCAAAGCAATAAATGGATCAGCTATATCACTTGAGAATTTTGAAAATAATAGAATAGAGGTTTTGTTTTGTCAAAATACTCTTATTGGCTCTTTTTTGTCAAAAGTGGGCTTCTTGTGGGGAGAAGTGTTGATTATGGGAAAAAGGGGGAGTTTTTGAAATCTTGAATCAATTTCTCTTGGAACGACTCTCTTCATGTCTTAACAAGTGTGTTTGACTTAGAGATAGAAATTTGAGTTTGATTTGCAAAAACAAACCAAGTGGTGGCAAAGAATGATCCATATATGCCAAATTTGATTCAAAACAAATTTGAGTTTTCATTTGCATTGATATTGCACTTGTTCTAGTTGCTTTATGTTGTGTTGGCATAAATCACCAAAAAGGGGGAGATTGAAAGAGAAATGTGCCCTTGGGCCATTTCTAAGTATTTTGGTGATTGAGTGCCAACGCAAGTGCTTTTGTGTTAATCTATGCAATGTGGTGGACAAAGTGCAAATCATGTCAAAAGGTATGTTTCTAGACTTAGTACATTGTTTTATGGACTAATGTACTGTGTCTAAGTGCTAGAAACAGGAAAGATTGAATTGGAGCAGAGGTGGCTAAGTTCTGCCAAAGACAGCGCAGTCTCGGTGCACCGGACTGTCCGGTGGTGCACCGGACAGTGTCCGGTGCGCCAGGCTGGCTCGAGCGAACTGGCCGCTCTCGGTAATTCATAGGCGACGTACGGCTATAATTCACCGGACTGTCCGGTGTGCACCCGACTGTCCGGTGAGCCAACGGTCGGCCGGGCCAACGGTCGGCCGCGCGATCTGCGCGGGACACGTGGCTGAGCCAACGGCTAGAAGGGGGCACCGGACTATCTGGTGCGCCAACGGCTCCCAGGCGCCAACGGTCAACTTCGTCAGGAAAGGAAAGAAATCCGCACCGGACAGTGTCCGGTGTGCACCGAACTGTCCGGTGCACCAGGCGACATAAGGCAAGATTTGCCTTCCAGGAATGCTCTCAACGGCTCCTAGCTGCCTTGGGGCTATAAAAGGGACCCCTAGGCGCATGGAGGAGGAGACCAAGCATTCCTTGAGCACTCTTGATCACTCACACTCAATTCCTGCGCACTTGTTCAACATTTTAGTGATTTGAGCTCCGTTCTAGTGTGCTAGTCTCTTGAGCTCAAGTCTGGGTCTTGTGTGTGCGTATTTGCTGTGATTTTTGTGTCTTGTGTGAGTTGCTAATCCCTCCCTTGCTCCGTGCTTCTTTGTGAACTTCAAGTGTAAGGGCGAGAGGCTCCAAGTTGTGGAGATTCCTCGCAAACGGGATTAAGAAAAGCAAAGCAAAACACCGTGGTATTCAAGTGGGTCTTTGGACCACTTGAGAGGGGTTGATTGCAATCCTCGTCCGTTGGGACGCCACAACGTAGAGTAGGCAAGCGTTGGTCTTGGCCGAACCACGGGATAACCACCGTGCCATCTCTGTGATTGATATCTTTGTGGTTATTGTGTTTTGTTGAGACTCCTCTCTAGCCACTTGGTGATTATTGTGCTAACACTTAACCAAGTTTTGTGGCTTAAGTTTTAAGTTTTACAGGTTCACCTATTCACCCCCCCTCTAAGTGCTCTCAGGTGCCAGCGAGGAACGCCCCGATGACATCCGAGTCGGTGATGTTGGGCAGCTCGGTGCGCTGCTTCGAAAACCGCCGGATGTACTCTCACAGGGATTCCCCTGGCTGCTGGCGGTAGCTTCGGAGATCCCAGGAGTTCCCAGGGCGCATGTACGTGCCCTGTAAGTTTCCAGCAAAGCCTTTGACCAAGTTGTCCTAGTTGGAGATCTGCGCAGGAGGCAGATGCTCCAGCCAGGCTCGGGCGGCGTCGGAGAGGAACAAGGGGAGGTTGCGGATGATGAGGTTGTCATCGTCCGTTCCACCCAGCTGGCAGGCCAGCCGGTAGTTCGCAAGCCACAACTCCGGCCTTGTTTCCCCTAAGTACTTGGTGATGGTAGTCGGGGCCGGGAACCGAGTCGGGAACGGCGCCCGTCGTATGGCTCGGCTGAAGGCTTGCAGACCTGGTGGTTCGGGCGAGGGGCTCCGATCCTCCTCACTATCGTAGCGTCCCCCACGCCTGGGGTGGTAGCCTCGGCGCACCTTCTCGTCGAGGCGGGCTCGACGGTCGTGGTGGTGGTGCTCGTTGCCGAGGCGACCTGGGGCTGCAGGCGTCGCGTCCCGCGTGCGCCCGATGTGGACCGAGTCCTCCCGCATGAGTCAGGAAGTTGTTGCGTGATGCTCTGGGGGCACCCTTGCCTTCGGGAGGCAGAGCTTTCGGCCCGCCGAACCGCGGCATCCTCTAGGAGATTCTTGAGTTCTCCCTGGATACGCCGCCCCTCGGTGGTGGATGGCTCCGGCATTGCTTGGAGCAGTATTGCCGCCACAGCCAGATTCTGGCTGACCCCGCTGGAGGCCGGGGGTAGCCTTGCCCTGGCATCGTTAACGATACGGCGCTGGACGTCTCGGGCCTGATGACGCGCTTCTCCGGCGAGTGCTCGGCCAGCCCACTCCTGCTCGATGTTTTGCCGAAGCTGCACAAGTCGTCGAGCTTGGCCTGCATCTCGCAGATTTGCTCGAGCTGTGTGTCCTGACCCCCCGCAGGGACTGGGACCACAGCTAGCTCCCGTAGGATGTCAACGCGAGAAGCAGGCCCAGAGGGATCGTCATCCTCCGGCATACCAAGGTGGTTGCCTTCGTCGCGACCCCCCAGATCGATGTAGAAACATTCGCGACTTGGGTCACAACCTTCGTCGTCAAGGCTATGGCCATCATCAGAGCAATCGGAGAAGCAGTAGTCACATGCGGTCATGAAGTCTCGCATGGCACTGGGATTACCGAGCCCGGAGAAATCCCAACCAGAGTCGGGCTCGTCCTCTTCCTCGGAACCCGGGGGCCCGTAGGTCGAGACGGCCGCCAGTCGGTCCCAGGATGACCACATATGGTACCCCGGAAGGTTAGGATATGCCTTTACGAAAGTGCTCACCGAAGCGGGGTCGCTTGGTGGATCGAAGCTGAATCTAAAAGGCACAGGGTGGAAAACGGACGGTACCTCTCGATTGATGGACGGTGACGAAGTCACGTCGGGGACGGACTGCACCGTTATCTCAGGTACGAGGCTAACGCCCAGCAAATCCTCCCCGAGAGTGCTAGTGTCATCTGTCCGCTTGGGGTTGGCATGTTGCGGGGAAACGACACTCGTCGTTGTCTCAGGCGCGAGGACAACGCCCAACATGTCCCCCGCTGGGATGCCGGCGTCGTCGACTCGCTCGACAGCCGACGAGGTGCCGCCTCCTGCTTGGCCACGGTTGCCCCGTCTCCTCCTCCTGCGGCGAGGAGGGTGGCGGGACAAACCCGGATGCTGCTCTTCCGCCACGGGGAAGACGTCGTCGAGTTCACCGCCGCCGGGCGAGCTGACGGCCGTCGTTGTCGCTGTCGCGCTGCGGGGGGAGGAGTACCATGTCGTAGCCACCGTCGAGGGACATGAACTCGAGACTCCCGAAGCGGAGCAGCGTCCTGGGCTGAAGAGGTTGCTAGAGACTACCCATCTGGAACTCAATGGGAAGTTGTTCGTTAACATGCAGCAGGCCCCTACCTGGCGCGCCAACTGTCGGCGTTTCGACCCCGAGGGATCCTTGGACCGACGAGTAAATTTGTCGCTGCACGTCCCAGCCCAGATGGGTTGGCGCGAGATGGAACACAAGGGGAAAACGCGGCTCGTGTTACCCCGCGCCAGGGGGGTGTGCTCATAGTAGGGGTTACAAGCGTTCGAGAGAGAGAGAGAGAGAGTGAGCCTGTCCGTCAGCTCCTTCTCCCGCGCGACCCTCCCGCATGAAGGCCCTGGACCTTCCTTTTATAGATGCAAGGAGAGGATCCAGGTGTACAATGGGGGTGTAGCTATGCGCTAACGTGTCTGGCAGAGAGGTGCCTAAGCCCTGTGTACATGCCAACGTGGCTGTCGGAGAGGTGCTAGAGCCCTGTGTACGTGGTATCGTGGCCGTCAGAGGAGCACTTGAGCCCTATAGAAGCACAACTGTCGGGGCTGCTGGGATCTTGCTAATGTCTCCTTGCTTTCGTAAGGGGCTGAGAACCACCGTCGTCATGGAAGCACGCGGGGAGCCATCATTACTTGTTACCGGAGCGAGCCTTGATGGGACGCCGGTCTTGTTCCCCCGTAGCCTGAGCTAGCTAGGGGTAGGGTAATGATGTGTCCCTCATGGCCCGGTTTGTCTGAGCCCAAGGTTGGGCGAGGCGGAGACTCCTCCTGAGGCCGAGGCCAGGGTCGGGCGAGGACACGATTCCTCCTGAGGCCGAGGCCGGGGTCGGGCGAGGACACTATTCCTCCTGAGGTCGAGGTTGAGGCCGAGCCCTGGGGTCGGGCGAGGCGGAGACCACCTTCCGAGGCCGAGGTTGAGCCTGAGCCCTGGGGTTGGGCGAGACGGAGACCACCTTCTGAGGCCGAGGTGGGGGCCGAGCCCTGGGGTCGGGCGAGGCGGAGACCTCCTCCTGAGGCCGAGGCCCAAGGTCAGGCGAGGCGGAGCTTCCTATTGCGCCTGAGGTTGAACCTAGCCGTTGTCAGCCTCACCCTGGCGGGTGGCACAGCAGTCGGAGCGGGGCGAGCGGCGCTGTTTTCCTGTCAGGTCGGTCAGTGGAAGGGCGAAGTGACTGCGGTCACTTCGACATTACCGACTGAGGCACGCGTGTCAGGATAAGGTGTCAGGCGATCCTCGCATTAAATGCGCCTGCGATACGGTCGGTTGGTCAGGCGATTTGGCCAAGGTTGCTTCACAACGAAGCCTGCCCGAGCTGGGCTTCGGGCGAGTCGAGGGTGCGCTTGTTGCTTGAGGAGGCCCTCGGGCGAGGCATGAATTCGTCCGGGACTACTGTTCCCGCCCGAGGCCGGGCTCGGGCGAGGTGAGATCGTGTCCCTTGGTAGACGAGGCCTTGACCTAAACCGTGCCCATCAGCCTTTGCGGTTCGTGCTGATGGTGGTTACCAGCCGTGTTTAGGAGTGTTGGGGGTACCCCTAATTACGGTACCCGACACTACCAATGCGTATAACTGAAACGTTTTACACACATCCACACATACATGCACGACCTGACATCAACCAAAGCATATGTATTATTATAAATCAATCAACGTGAACGAGTCGTGACTAGACGCATGGGCTGTCCACATGGCTCGGCATTTCGTCGAACGGGCAAGGCGCGAAGCGAGGCGTCGACCACTAGCTGCGATTAGACACACGCAACAGTTCAACATTTTTACCGAGCACAAAAAAATATAATAGTAGCAAGGGCTGCGGGGGTTTTCTCACCACGGGTTTCGACGGCGTCGCGGATGGGGCTGCGCAATACATCAAACACTCAGCAGGGCATCACGGCGTGCTGTCCACTGCGCAACACCTCACCTGGACAGATTGCCGAACACATGGCACCGTGCAGCGCTAGCAGCGAGGAAGCAAGGGGAGGTATCGGGGCTGTAGGAACAGCGGTGTTTCGCCATGGTGGAGCTGGGCTCAGGGAATCCTGGGCGCCATGGAAGGTGGAGCTCGGCGACTAGGAAAGGAACAGCTCTGCGCACGCACAGGAAAAACAGAGGGGAAGAGAAGAAGTTGCTGCCATGCCCGAAGGGGAGAGGCGTCGAGCGCCCTGGTGGGCGAGGGGAGGAGCTGAGCTCCCTGCGGGCAGTGGAGCAGGGGACACGCAGGGTTGCTGCTGCCGTGTGCCACAGATCAGAGAGGAAATGTGGTGTGGGGGTGGGGGCGCCATGAGGAGGAGCCATGACGCGCCAAGGGAGCAGGGAGCACGCGCAAGGAGGAGGATAGGGAGGGCGCTCGACTGCTCGCCATGGACAGTAGAGAGAGGGAGGAAGGGATGGGCGCCATGGGAGCAGCTTCAGCGCGCCGAGGAAGAAGGGCATCCTGCTGCAGGGGCGCCGAGCAGGAAGGAGCCAAGGCTGCTGGGAGCGCCTGCTCTAGGGGAGCCCGGCCAGCGTCCATTGCAGGGGGTGGAGGCCTGCGCGCTTAAGGAAGAAGAAGAGGGAGCGTGTGCGCATCGGCTGAAAGAGAAGAGAGGGAGAAATGGCTGTGGCGGCTAGGGGGTAGATGAATAAAAGCCAATTTGCAAGGGGATACATTCTATTTACGGGGCGTTTGGATCCCTTCATTTTAGAGGAATTGGAATTCACTCATTAAAGTAACTTATTTAGTTTGGAATTTAACATTCCACCACTTTCCAGAGTTCAGATATAAGCCTATATCAAATTCATGGGGTGAAGGATGGGAAATGATTTTATGCATTAGTAGAATTTGTTTGTATTCTGTAACTTACATGACACTCTTTGTTTCATTCCTCTATAGTAAAAATGTAGCACATAAATATCTCTGACATCTTGCTAATAATAGTATACAAATATATTTGCATAAAACTGAATTAGCTTAATTGATATATGACTAAATTATTATTATTAGAATGGAATTCAATTCCAATGATCCAAACGGGGCGTTATAGAAAATGGCTAAGGTTTTAGGGCTGGTTGCTTAGTGGAGAAGCAAGGGTTGCTTCTAGACTAAGGAACCCGAAAATATCCCTGGATTTGATTGGTGATTCATCTATGAGAAATACTCGAACCGGTGTGACGAACGAAAAATAAACCAGTGGCTAGATGACAGATGACTGAGTGCTTAATTTGGATCGAGAATTCGATTTTTTTTGAGTCACTTTGAAATTCTCTTGCGCACTATTTTAGAAACAAGTTTTATCTCAAAATTTTTATTGACTTTGGATTTTTTTAGTCGGAGAAGGCGAATCGTGACATTTTTAAAAAGCACTGTCGATGCGGGTTTTGAATTCAGTTTAGACACAAGATACTAGGCTGAGTCGAGTAAGAATTAATTAGAGGACGACATATTGAGTATTCCGTTTGAGAGTACGGACTCGGATTAAAATTAGTCAGACATCGATCGGGGTTCGAGGAATTAGACTCGGGCCCAGATCAAATAACAGTCGTCGAGAGTTTGATTAAATGAGCTTCAGATGAGATTTATAATTCGAGATGGATTATCGAGTTCGGATTCGTGCCAAGAGATAAAGTTTTAACTGGCTCCAAATTCGGCCTTCTGTGAGACTGGAATAACTCCGAATTCGGTGAAATATGGATGAATATCTAGATAATCAGAGACATACGCGAGCGAGAATTTGAAATTTCCACTGAGCATCCGAGATTAGGATAAATCTCCCGACGTAACACGAAACTGACACTTGGGGTGTCACAGGCGCCGCCCGGGTGCTGTGTTGGTCCATCGCCGGAGTCACACCAAATGACGCCTAGGAGCGGCAATCCTCGATCCGAGACCCGATACACAATGTGGAGGACAATTTGAACAAGTTAGGTAGCCACATACCGTCGGCAGAGTCGAAGATGGAGGTTGCCCACGATGCACGACGAAGTCGCGGCGACGGCGAGGAATTGCAGCCACTGAGACCACCTTTCTTCCCTTTTGGTGTCCCCAACGTGATTCGGTTGCTCAGGCAAAACCCCACGACCACGCGCTCACCCGCGAGCGAGGATGCTAACGGTGATTACTTGTGGCGGCTTCCCTCAAGCTCCCATGGCGGCGCTCATAGCGTGATTCCCAGAGGGTGATGAGCGCGTGTGATGGTCACCGGGATGCGGGAGCCTAGATTTTATACTCCCCCGGGGAGAGCAGGAGCTGAGGTCAACGCCCAAGCGAGATTGGCTCCAGCATGCACGGGGGAAGGTTTGTTGCGCTCGGCCGATTTGAGGGGAGAGGGCGGTCCTGACAGCCCAGGTCCACGCGCCAGACACACGAGTGATCGGATGAGCAAGCAAGCCAGCGGGTCCCACTTGACAGCGAGTCACGGTGGAGTAATGAGCGCGCAGAGCGGCTGGCAAGCTAGGCCCACCCATTAGCTTCAGCGCGGGCGCGCGACAGGCAAGTTGGGCTGCGCGCACGATAGATGGGCCGAGCAGGGAGGAACTGGCCTAGAGACGTAAGGCTTCTTTTTTTCTCTTTTTTGTTTTTATCTTTTCTTTTCTAATTTTCAAATTTGAATTTGATTCAAGTTTTAAACTTCAAATTTCGAAAATACTTCAGACCAAGGTTTCAACATGTTTTTGCAGAAATATTTCATTTATTTCTAATGTATTTATTTATTCATTAACATTTTAAACTACATAGTTAATGAAAGGAATATCCCACTTGTTTTATCACAGATGAGAAATCTTCTTGTGATTACATATCTAAATCATATGTTTTAAAGACACAATTACATAAATTTTATACTAAAGGATAGTTTTATCTCACCCTATCTAGAGAATATTTCTAATTATTTAATCCAAAAGAAGAGTCTAACACATAAACCAAGTATAATTTAATTTCTAAGTATCTTTTATTTTAGTCTTTTATTTAGGCAATATATTTATTTTGGGACATTTTTAATTATTGATGTTATAAATTCCAAAGTAGAATTTTGGGTGTTACAAATTCTACCCCTTAAAAATAATCTTGTCCTCGAGATTAATAAGAATAAGAATGTATCCCAATCTTGTCTCAAAACATATGCGCAATCAAAAATTTCAGCATGATGCATAACTTGTTATAAAACATAGGATCAAATAGACCTTATTATTATTCATAAAATAGTAAAATACTAGCTGCTACCTAAGGTATTATTTAGGTCTTACAAATACTACTTCCTAAGAATATATATATACTCCAATCTTTTTGCTTGTTGCCTTCTTCACCTTCAACCGGCACCTCTTCCGGGTATTCGGGCTCTTCCTATTCAACTTCTGCTTCCACATGGTGGACTTGTCCCCGATTGACTGATAAGGCCTAACTCTTACCTTCTGAGGTATTTCCTTGCTTCATCGGACCTCGAGTGGTATAAGTAGCCCTGTTGGGGTAGTAGTTGGCATAATGACCGGGCTCTCCACATTTGAAGCACGACTGTTTGTGGATGTTTTAGGAGCAATAGGTCCAGCTCGATTGCTTGCTTGAGGAGGAGCTCATTGGGTATGTTGAGTCTGTTGTCCGGAACTGCCACGAGATGGTGTGCCTGAGGTGTAGTATAACGGGCACGGGAACTACTTCCAGCCTATCCCTGGTTAGTAGCCCTTATTTTCTCTCCAAGCTCAACTCTCTTGTGTTCCAGAGCGATAGCCTTGTCTAGCAATCTCTGGAAGGACGAGAAGGTGTGCGACATCAATTGGTATTGGAGTGGCCCGATCAAACCTTCCAGAAATAGCTTCTGCTTTTTCACATCATCCTCAACTTCTCCGAGAGCATATCGGGATAGTTGGATGAATTTGTCTCTGTATTCGCTTACTGACATTTTCCCTGTTTGAGGGATAGGAACTCCTTTTTCTTGATCTTCATGAGACTAGAAGGAATATGGTAATTCTAAAGTGAGTGGAGAATTCTGCCCAGGTAATGGTGTGATCAGTGGCGTGAGTAGCGCGATATGCATCCCACCAATCTAGAGCGGGGCCGATGAGGTGACCCGATGCATATAGCACTTTCTCCCTGTCAGTACACTGAGCTATGTTGAGCATCTTGTCCATGGACTTTAACCAGTCATCATCTTGTAGTAGATTTGAGGAATTAGAGAATGTAGATGGCTTGTGACTCATAAACTCTCGGTGCTTATCCCTGGGCGGAGCTGGTGGTGGTGGAGGTGGTAGTTGCAGTCGTTCCTGCCATTCTTGGTGCATTTCTTGACGTTCTTGTCGCACTTGTCGCATTTCCGGTCGTTCTGGACAGATCTATGCTTGCATTTTCGTCATTGTGTTGGCCATTTGCTCTAGTAGTCGCATTTGAGCAGCAACCATGTCATCAATAGGCGAGGGATTCGAAGGACGATTCATTCTGGTTCCGGATTAGCTACAGGCCTTCTTCGACGAATTCGTGCGGGTAGATCAACACCTCCTCCTCTCCTGGTATTAACCATCTGGGTTAGAGACATATGGTAAGATAGTTTTGCAAGGGGAATTATTTAGTAGGCAGAACAGATAGTCTAGTAGCTGGTCATAAACTGAAGGATCTTAGACAAAGCTTTGGCCTGTTATTTGGTGTCTTTGTCAAGACAACTATACTTATTGGATGAATCTCCAAGGATATGATAGAATCTTCTAAGGTAAGATAGGTATGTGATACTAGCTATATTTCAATGAGAGATAATCTAGGTTGGCTAGTTACCTTATAAACACAAGTTTTTTTATGCCTATATGTATATGCAGATGCAATTGTGGACATTACTCCACAACTCATCACACTCAATCAAAGAACCAAATCAAACAGTTATCATAAGAACAAAACATTCAAGTGTATAGATACCTACAAAAATAGTTTGTTTTTGTTCCTAAGATTAGGTCTCCTATTCCTTTAGGTACAGGATTTCAAAGTGTGAAATCCATTTTTGTCTTTAGAAGTGAAAAGGTAAGAGAAATCAGAGTAAAGCGGCTATAGTTGAGAAAAGATTAAGAAAAGTTTAGAAAGTATCAGAGTAGCAAAGGCAAGTAGGTAAGGGTTGTCCAGTTCTATCTAGGTTTCGTCCGACATTCAACATTCCTCTAATACCACTTCTGTCACACCTGGATTTTAGGTGGCCAAAATCCGGGCGCAAAATCAACAAATGTGTGCTAGGATCAAGTCTCACACATATGATGATTCATGGTACAGAAACGAATGTCACATCATTAATATATAGCGGAGTTCTGTACAAAATATATAAATAATTACATCATATGAAGACAACGATCCAGCAACCAAAGTTGACTTGAAGACGACGGTCTAGACCACTCACGAACTCATCACAGCATCCTTCATGCGCCTTTTCCAGTGGTACCTATTCTTGACCTAGGGAGGATGTGAGTACAGCAAGTGTGAGCTCACATACGTTCATCGCTCAACAAGTTGTGGGGAAAAATGTGCATGAACTCACCAAAGGTGGGAGCTCATGTGAAGTGTAAGGCTTACCAATGGAGATGGTTAAAGCTGAGCATTGCTTTTAGAGTTGGTCAAAATTTTATTAGAAGTTACTAAGTATAAGTAGACACCAGCCTAATAAATAAGAGATCAAAATTAATAATAACACCCGCGATGCAATGCATATAACAGATTAAGTTTAGTTCCATAAATTAGTCATGCGAGAGTCCTGGGTCGCTCTTGACCGTGAGCACGACTGATATATCAGTTTTACATTCTGCAGAGGTTGTGCCCTTTACCCACAAGTCGTGTTATCCATTTGCCACGGGGTTGTACGGACCCCATACACCTCTACCGAGGAGACGAGGCAGGGTAGCACTACGAGGCCTTTACAAAGTTCCACTAGCTTCAGAAAACCCGCTATGGTTTCTAAGAAGGGTAATATAGGAATCCCTTGTCCGAAAAGCCATCACAACATGATCGACCCGAGAACATTCCTATACGCAGCTCCTCTACCGCCCTTGCCCCTTTGAGGTAAGGTAGTCCTCCACTAGCTTTCCTAATTAGTCAGACAAGGACGTCCCATTCCACCCTTGTAGTAGCACAGATATCTCAAGTTAAGCTCCATGTTCCAATTAACAAAATGATCTTGTCATGAACAATAATTAAACAACATCATAACTGGAACATGATCATAATGTAACATTAATCCCAAAACCAGGTAGAGCAATAGCAAAACTACCCAACGATTCAGTGGTAAACAAGGTGTGGGATAAACAAATCTAGGGAAGCCTATTAGGTCCCATCAAATTAACCTAAGCATGTCACAGTGATTAACCAGAACATTATTGGGTGAAGAGAAAAGTGATCAAGGGCACAACTTGCCTGTGACTTGAGATTCCTAGGTACCAACTTGGTCTTCAAGGAACTCGTGACCTCGCTAATAATCATAGCAATACAAACAAACATGGTATACGCAAAATTAACATCACACCAAACATAAGCATAAACTGCATAATAATGTTCTACGCATCGTAACGAGATAATAGGTTCGAGAACCACTAAATTCAGAGTTACGGTTATAAAGTCATGCTTTTCCAAAGGTCTAGGTGTCTATTATAAAACAAAGGAGTTACAAGTTTTAACCATAGGTTTCATGGTAATATAGGGTTACTAGATGATAAACAATATTAATATGAATTTAATGCTACTGTAATGAATCAATTCGAAGTTAAAATAATGGAGTTATGAATTTTCCTAACTTTGGTCAACTAAAAATCATTTTATATATTGATTTTCTTAATTCCCTCTATTGTTTTACTACGCGCACTAATATCCCAAAGATCAGGAGCTTTTGTGAAACTATTAGGACTAGTTTATAGTATTCCTTACACTAGTATGGATGGCGGGTTTATTCCGATAAAACATAGGGTTTCGTTTGCAAGAATCCGCGACTGAAGGGGTATGGTCGATTGTGGACCGCCCGATCTAATCCTGACGGCTAGGATTAGATTCTTGCCCCCAGATTCAAAATCTACGGTGCATATTTTAATTCTCCCGGAGCCTTCCAGATCCACCCGATCGAATCGCAACGGCCAGGATCCATCTGCCTGAATCGGTATGACATGATCTGATTTTAGCCACTCATCTTCAGATCAACGGCTCGAACGATTCTTCCCCCATCCCCGTCACTCGACGACGGCACCGCCCGGGTGCTGCGGTGGTCCATCGCCGGAGTCGCATGAAATGATGCCTAGGAGCGGCAATCCTCGATTCGAGACCCGATACACGATGTGGAGGACAATTTGAACAAGTTGGGTAGGCACATACCGCCGGTAGAGTCGAAGATGGGGGTTGCCCATGATGCACGACGAACTCGCAATGGCCGCAAGGAATTGCGGCCACCGAGACCACCTTTCTTCCCTTTTGTCGTCCTGGAATGATTCGGTTGCTCAGGCGAAACCCCACGACCGCGCGCTCACCCGCGAGCGAGGATGCTAGTTGTGATTACTCGCGGCAGCTTCCCTCAAGCTCCCACGGTGGCGCTCACATCGTGATTCCCGGAGGGTGACGAGCGCGCGTGATGGTCACCGGGGCGTGGGAGCCTGGATTTTATACTCCCTCGGGGAGAGCAGGAGCTGAGGTCAACGCCCAAGCAAGATTGGCGCCAGCATGCACGGGGAAGGTTTGTTGCGCTCGGCCGATTTGAGGGGAGAGGACGGTCCTGACAGCCTGGGTCCACGCGCTAGACACACGAGTGATCGGGTGAGCAAGAAAGCTAGCGGGTCCCACCTGACAGCGAGTCACGGCGGAGTAACGAGCGTGCAGAGCGGCTAGCAGGCTGGGCCCACCCGTCAGCGTTAGCGCGGGCACGCGACAGGCAAGTTGGCCTGCACGCACGCTAGATGGGCCGAGCAGGGAGGAACCGGCCCAACAAGGTAAGGCTTCTTTTTTTTCTTTTGTTGTTTTTATCTTTTCTTTTCTAATTTTCAAATTCGAATTTGATTCAAGTTTTAAACTTCAAATTTCGAAAATACTTCAGACCAGGGTTTCAACATGTTTTTGCAGAAATACTTCATTTATTTCTACTGTATTTATTTATTCATTAATATTTTAAACTACATAGTTAATGAAAGGAATATCCCATTTGTTTTATCACACATGAGAAATCTTCTTGTGATTACATATCTAAATCGTATGTTTTAAAGACACAATTACATAATTTTATACTAAAGGATAGTTTTATCTCACCCTATCTAAAGAATATTTCTAATTATTTAATCCAAAAGAAGAGTCTAACACATAAACCAAGTATAATTTAATTTCTAAGTATCTTTTATTTTAGTCTTTTATTTAGGCAATATATTCATTTTGGGACATTTTTAATTATTGATGTTATAAATTCTAAAGTAGAATTTTGGGTGTTACATCTACCTGTTTTGGGATTAATATTATATTTGAATTAGAATCATGTTCCATTATTATTGAGGTTTAATTATTGTTCACGATAAGACTATCGTGTTAATTGGAACATGGAGCTTAACTTGAGATAACAGTGCTACTATAAGGGTGTAATGGGACGCCTTTGGCTAACTAATTAGGAAAGCTATTGGAGGACTCTTACCAGAAAAGGGCAAGGGCGATAGAGGAGTTGCCGGTATAGGGAGGTTCTCGGGTTGATCATGCTGCGATGGCTTTTCGGACGAGGAATTCCTATATCGCTCTTCTCACGAAATCGTAGCGGGTTTTCTGAAGCTAGTAAAACTTTGTAAAGGCCTCGTAGTGGATCCCTAGTCACTCACCTCAGAAGTGTTTATGGGCCTTGCAAACCCTAGCTAGATGGAATGCACGACTTGTGGTAGACTGGTATATCAGCCATGCTAACGATCAAGAGCAACTCAGAACTCTCGCATGATTAATTTATGGAATTAAATTTAATATGTCATATGCATTGCATTGTGGGATTTATTATTAATTTATGGAATTAAAATTAACCTGTCATATACATTGCATTGTGGGATTTATTATAATTGTGATCTCTTATTTTATTAGGATGGTATCTACTTACACTTAGTAACTTCTAATAAAATTGTAACCAAATTTAAAAGCAATGCTCAGCTTTAACCATCTCCCATGGTAAGGCTTACACTTCACATGAGCTCCCACCGTAAGTGAGCTCATGCACATTATTCCCCACAACTTGTTGAGCGATCAATGTATGTGAGCTCACCCTTGTTTTACTCACATCCCCCAGATCAAGAACAAGTATCGCAAGATGAGGGGCATGAAGGAGGTCACGATGAGTTCGTGAGAGGTCTAGGCCGTTGTCTCCCAGCCAACTATGGTTGCTGGATCATTGTCTTCATATGATGTAATTATTTAGGTATTTTGTATAGAAATTTTATTATATAATAAAGATGTGACATTCGTTTCTATACTATGAGTCATCATATGTGTGAGACTTGATCCTAGTACACATTTGACTCGCGCCCGGGTTTGCCCTTAAATCCGAGTGTGACAAAGGTCCACTATAATGCTATTGCTTTGTCATTAAAGACGAAGGTGCCAGAACTTTATTACATAAAGTTGTGTAATGTAAAAGGAAGAAAGTTTGCAAGTAAACGTAAATAGACAAAGGCATGTGAAAGTATTTCTTGTTATATTTGGGTCTGCTTACCCAGCACCTTAGGGTCTCAATATATATATGCTTTGTCTCTAGGACCATACCGTTGACAGTGCGAGCTTCGGAGCCCTCTCTTCTGTCCTGTTATTGCATGTCTTACACTAGAAACTTGGGATCACCAGTAGGGACCTGGTTATAGGGAGGTGGCCCTAGAATAAAAGAAGTAGATGGCGACCACACACTCATCATAGGGTTGCTTGAAGCATTTCAAGTCGAAGGCTAATGCTACCTAGGCTCCTAGGGTTGAACATACTGTGGAATGTAAGCTGAGCAGTACAAGATGTACTGAACACCTCCTTCGACTGAGATGACTGAGCAACCGCATCAGCAATCTCCTTTTGCTTGTGGATGATGTGGTAGCAGGTCCTTGTTGTGGCCTTTATCTTCACCACAAAACAAACAAAATGGCTTTCTTGGCGGTGCATTGAACCTGCCACCGAAGCTTCGGCCTTCTCTTCCCCCTCCCGGAGCTGATGGATGGAACATGCTCTGGGAGGACTGCTGTTGAGTGTTTGCCTACTGTTGTTGGATTGATTTCCCCTGAGATTGGATTGTCTTCTCCTCACTTTGTGTAACACCCCAGGTGTTTATTTCGCCTTATGTTGGAAAATTTATCCTAAGCTCGGATCCTCAGTGAAAATTTCTATTTCTCGATTTCATCTATCTCCTTTTATCAAGTTAATCGTGAAGGTTTCACCAAATTCGGAGTTATTCGATCTCAAGAACAGCCAGATTTGGAGCCTGTTAAAACTTTTATTTCTTGAAACAAATGCAAACTCGAAAGTCAATCTCGTCGTGCAAATGTCATCCAAACTCGTTTATTATAATTCTCGACAATTGTTATCCGAGCTGTATCCAAATCCGTATACTCAAAGCGAAATCTCTAATGTGTCGACCTCTAATTAATTCTAATGTAAACCGACTTGATATCTCTATATCCTATTCATCTCTATCTATCAAGTGTATTCTAAAAATTTCTCGAAGTTTGAACCAAATACTCAAATGAGAAGATAAATCCTATGCTTGCTTCAAACTGCTCATTTGAACAAATGCAAATTTTAAAATTCAACCAAGCCATGCCATATTGCTCAAAAACTCTATATGAACTCTACAACAAAAGTTATTAAGGGTCCATGCCAAGAAAATGTCAAAAACATACTTCGATTGCCTTAAAAATATAATTTGAAGCTTTATAACGATACTACTTTGATCAAAGTGAACTTTCAATTTATATTCAAGATACGAGGTTTGACCTTTAATAAAGGTTGTAGAACATGTGTTATACAACAAATGTTACAATTACACCTAGCCTTGATTCAATCTCCAAGTATCTCAAACAGTGCCCTCAAGACAGAATAAAAATCTGATTTTAGTTTTCGAATCCTTCTAAGTGTGGAATCAGTGTCGATCGGGTTGACGTCTCGCGTTTCCAAATTTTTGTTGAACAACTCGAGTTTCATCAAATATAAAAGTTGTTAATAACTAATAGAGGCACAACATGTTAAAAGATGGCATTCATATGATTCCGTTTAACATGTTTTGACACTCAGTTTTCATAGTTTCCATTGATATCTAAGGCACTGACAAACAAATTTTTCATGGGTCTATAACTCTCTAACCATTGCACGAATGACCTCAAGTTCTATACAAAATTTGTAGAGTGTAGATCAAGGAAAATATCTCGTACAATGACCAATATCCGAATCCAAACAGAAAACGTCAAAACTCGCCGTCCAAGGTCACCATTGTAGCGTGCGCCACCCATTTGACACTGGCTGGCATGTCCAGAGCTTCTGCTCTATAAATGGCAGCCCACCTCTCTCCCTTCTCCCCCACCCACGCCACCTCTCCTCCCTCTGTTCAGGCGCAGGGAGCAGGAGCCCCTTCCTATGGCCTCCTCCACACCCTACCCTCTCCATCTCTCCATGGGCGCCCAACAACTCGCCCTCTCTGGTGCTTGTTTTCTTTCGTGTGTCCAGTAAGCCCAAGGTTGAAGAAAACCCCCATGAGCCTATGACGTGTGGGCCTAGGGACAAATATGAGTGTGCACAAAATTGCAGATTTTTGCGCTATATTCTAAAATCCATATCTTGAGTTTGGTAGCTCCTAAAATCATGAAACTTGTTTTGTTGCCTTCCTTATGAACTGCTCTATCTGTTAGATTTATAAGTTGGCATGTTTCAGTGGAAATTTTATGTTGTAGAAATTCGTATTTAAAACGGGTCTAGAAAATAAATGAACATACTTCTCTCCGTAGTTTTAATTTTAAAAATCTAAAAATGATGAGACTTGTTTTGTTAGTTAGATGGTGTCATGTTCTAGCTAAGAAAAATATAAAACCTATATGCTGTGTACTGTTTTCTTTGTGTGTTAATTAAATCATGTTAAATAGGAAAAAGATGATTGACTTGCTTGTTATTTTTGGATATATAGCTCTAGTGCTCCTAACGGATTGAAATTTTTAAAGTAGACTCTTGGTGTGATTCTCGGTGACTTGTAAAAATTTCATGAATTTGGTGCATGTATCACTGAGTTAGTGATTTAACTTTCTTGACGCACATTAAGTAGTTTTAAATGATTTAAAAATAATATATTGATGTAAAAATGGAAAATGATGTTCCACTGTTCTTGCATGATATTATTATAGTAGTCTAAGGAAACATAATATAGTCATGCATCCACAGAAAATAATTAGTTTTAGATTTAACTTGTTCTCACATGATTTATTGCATTAACAATTTGTTATTTTCGTAGTAAATAAAATATAAAACCTGAGCATATGAAATTTATACAATAGTCATAATTTGTTATTACCTGTGCCTCATAAAAATTTCAGCCCCAAATTAGATAGTTTCATATGGTGCTAAAATAACACCCATTTTATAATTATAAGAAGAGTTACTGAAAAATTAGAAGTAAACAAAAGCGTTCATGTTTCTTGAAATGCTTAAGTGTCTCAATATAAATTAAAATTTGATAACTAAGTCATAATGATTTAAACTTGAGAAATTGGTGGTAGTGTCTCTCCATGATTTTGGTTGGTGATTGAGTTGGGTGCTTTTGTGCTAGCAAGATGAAACTTCCTACATGTACAGTTTTGGTTGAGTAATTAATCTAGTAAAGTAAAATGTGCTTTGTGTAGACATGTGCTATATAAAAGTTATTGTTAACTTAGATGTCTAGCTTGTCCTAATATTTCATGAGCTAAGAATTAATGGTTTAGAAGTTATGCTTTTCACAAGTTCAGTACCTGAATATGTCCAATTTCTATACAGATTTTAGAGATTTCAATGTTTGTTTAAGTTAAGCTTAGAATAAGTTCTTGTTGATCATACATAAGTTGTGGATAACTTTCTTATCTTGCTTGTGTTAAAATTTCATTACCAAAGGCCTAATAGTTTAAGAGTTATGAATTATACAATATGATTGTTGTATTCTGTTCACTGTCTCGACAGATTTCGAAAACTATATTGTTTAGGTTGATTAAAATTGGAACCACTTCTTGGTGATTATAAAAGTTATGTAGTGCTTTTACTAAGCTTTCAAAAAAGTCTTGGATCATCCTTTTTGGTGGTTAAAGGTCTAGATTTAGTTGTTTGAAGTATGAAGACTGAATCTGTCCAATTCTGACAGCAAAGCCTTCATAGTGTCTTTTACCCTTGATAAATATTAAATCAACATGAGATGTTCATAAATAATTTGTAGACAGTTTCATTAGCTTTCTAGAAAGTATAGAATCAATTGATTTGGATGCCTGAGTTTCTAGTTATAAATTTTTGAAGTCATAAGTCTAAATCTGTCCAAATCTGAACAGAGCTGTCATTTATCACTATTTAACCTTACTAAGTATCTAATCACCTTGAGATAACAATACCAAAGTTGTAGAGCGTTTCTCAAGATTTTCAAAAAGTATCTGTTCACTATTTTTGGATAAATATATTGTAAGTTATAACTGAAACAATCAACTGTTGTGCTGCTGTCCCAAACATGTTGAATATGATTGATTGCTCTACTCTGTTGTGCTGTCTTGAATCGACTGCTTGCTTGTTTTGATCTTGTCGGGGACCATAATTAGGGGTACCCTCAAGACTCCTAATTCTCAGCTGGTAACCCCCATCAGCATAAAGCTGCAAAGGCCTGATGGGTGCGATTAAGTCAGGGATCAGTCCATACGAGCGACTCGATCACGCCTCGCCCGAGCCTAGCCTCGGACAAGGGCAGCCAACCCCGAGGGATTTCCGTCTCGCCCGAGGCCCCCCTCCAACGGCAGACACATCTCCGGCTCGCCCGAGGCCTTGCCTTCGCTAAGAAGCAATCCTGACTAAATCGCCACGCCGACCGACCGAGTCGCAGGAGCATTTAACGCGAAGGTGGCCTGACACCTTTATCCTGACGCGCGCCCCCCGGCAGAGCCGAAGTGACCGCCGTCACTTCGCCGCTCCACTGACCGGTCTGACAGAAGGACAGCGCCGCCTGCGCCACTCCGACTGCAGTGCCACTTGACAGAGTGAGACTGACAGGCAGTCAGGCCCTGCCAAAGGCACCATAGGAAACTCCGCTCCACCCGACCCAGGGCTCGGACTCGGGCTAAGTCCCGGAAGACGGCGAACTCCGCTCCGCCCGACCCAGGGCTCGGACTCGGGCTAAGCCCCGGAAGACGGCGAACTCCGCTCCGCCCGACCCAGGGCTCGGACTCGGGCTAAGTCCCGGAAGACGGCGAACTCCGCTCCGCCCGACCCCAGGGCTCGGACTCGGGCTAAGCCCCGGAAGACGGCGAACTTCGCTCCGCCCGACCCAGGGCTTGGACTCGGGCTAAGTCCCGGAAGACGGCGAACTCCGCTCCGCCCTATCCAGGGCTCGGACTCGGGCTCAGCCCCAGAAGACGACAAACTCGCTTCACCCGACCCTAGGGCTCGGACTCCGCCCTGGCCTCTGCCGAACGACCTCCGCCTCGCCCGACCCAGGGGCTCGGACTCGGCCTCGGCCACGGAAGACAGACTCGACCCCGGCTTCGGAGGAGCCTCCGCGACGCCCAACCTAGAGCGCAAGCCAGCCACGTCAGCAGGAAGCGCCATCATCACTCTACCCCGAGCCGACTCGGGCCGCAGAGAACAAGACTGATGTCCCATCTGGCTAGCTCTGCCAGATAGGCAATGATGGCGCCCCGCAAGCTCTGTGACGACGGCGGCTCTCAGCTCTCTTACGGAAGCAGGAGGACGTCAGCAAGGACTCAACCGCTCCGAAAGTTGTCCCTCCGCCAGGCTCCGCCGCTCCTCCGACAGCCACGACACCACACCAGCTGGGTGCCAAGATCTCTCCGGCTGCCACATTGGCATGTACTTAGGGCGCTAGCTCTCCCCCGCTAGACACGTAGCACTCTGCTACACCCCCATTGTACACCTGGATCCTCTCCTTACGCCTATAAAAGGAAGGACCAGGGCCTTCTTAGAGAAGGTTGGCCGCGCGGGGACGAGGATGGGACAGGCGCTCTCTTGGGGCCGCTCGCTTCCCTCACCCGCGTGGACGCTTGTAACCCTCTACTGCAAGCGCACCCGACCTGGGCGCGGGACGAACACGAAGGCCGCGGGATTTCCACCTCTCTCACGCCCATCTCCGGCCACCTCGCTTCCCCCCTTCGCGCTCGCCCACGCGCTCGACCCATCTAGGCTGGGGCACGCGGCACACTCACTCGTCGGCTTAGGGACCCCCCGGTCTCGAAACGCCGACAGTTGGCGCGCCAGGTAGGGGCCTGCTGCGTGTTGACGAATAGCTTCCCGTCAAGCTCCAGATGGGCAGCCTCCAGCAACCTCTCCGGCCTGGGACGGTGCTCCGTTTCGGGAGTCTTGAGTTCATGTCCTTCGACGGCAGCTACGACATGATACTCCTTCCACCGTCGCGCGACAACGACAATGGCGGCCGACAACCAGCCCACCGGCGACGGAATCGACGACATCTTCCCCGCGTGGTGGAAGAACAACATTCGAGCTCGCCCCGTCCTCTCCCCCGCCAACGAAGGAGGAGGCGGGGCAACCAAGGCCAAGCGGGAGGCCGCGCTTCGTCGGCTGTCGAGCGAATCGACGTCCCCAGCGCCCCAACGGGGGGCGCGTCGGGCGTCGACCTCGCGTTTGAGACGAAGGCGAGCACTGTCCCCCCGCGACACACCAATCCCGAGCAAGTGGACGACGCCAGCGTGCTCGCGGAGAGCTTGCAGGACGTCGCCCTTGTACCTGAGGCGACGGTGCAATCAGTCCCCGACGTGACTATGTCGCTGCTCGTCGACCAAAAGGTACCGACCGATTCCCATCCTACGTCATTTCGACTCAGCCTCAACCCGCCTAGCGACCTCGCTTTGGCGGGCGCTCTCGTTGAGGCGAGTGCAACCCCTCTAGGGTTTCGTATGCGGTCGCCTTGGGACCGATTGACGGACGTCTCGACCTACGGGCCCTCTGGGTCCGAGGAAGATGACGATCCCAGCATCTGTTGGGATTTCTCTGGATTTGGCAACCCCAGCGCCATGCGGGACTTTATGACCGCATGTGACTACTGCCTCTCCGACTGTTCCGACGGTAGCCGCAGCCTCGACGACGAGGACTGCGGCCCAAGCCGCGAATGTTTCCACGTCGAGCTAGGGGATCCCTCTGAAGGCAACCATCTCGGCATGCTGGAGGACGGTGATCTCCCTAGGCCGGTGCCTCGCGCTGACATCCCGCGGGAGCTAGCTGTGGTCCACGTTCCGGCGGGGGGTCACGACCCACAGCTCGAGCAAGTCCGCGGGGCGCAGGCCAGGCTCGACGAGGGAGCAGGAGCGCTTGAGCCGATCCGCCGGGACGTCGGGCGGGTATGGGCGGGCCAACCCCCGGCCGGAGAAATACGTCACCTGCCCCAGGGTTTCCAGCACCGCGTCGCCAACGACGCCAGGGTCAGGCCGCCACCCGCATCCAGTGGGGTTGGTCAGAACCTGGCAGCCGCAGCGATGCTCCTCCGCGCGATGCCGGAGCCGTCAACCACCGAGGGTCAGCGAATCCAGGGAGAGCTCAAGAATCTCCTGGAAGGCGCTGCGGTCCAACGGGCCGAGAGCTCTGCCTCCCGAAGGCAGGGATACCCCCTCGGAACCTCATGCCGCGACTTCCCGATTCATGCGGGAAGCCTCGATCTACACCGGGCGCACGCGCAACACCGCGCCTGCGGCCCCGGGCCACCTCGGCAACGAGCACCATCGTCGTGACCGTCGGGCCCACCTCGACGAAAGGGTGCGCCGAGGCTACCACCCCAGGCGTGGGGGACGCTACGACAGCGGGGAGGATCGGAGTCCCTCGCCCGAACCACCCGGTCCGCAGGCCTTCAGTCTGGCCATCCGACGGGCGCCGTTCCCGACCCGGTTCCGACCCCCGACTACTATCACAAAGTACTCGGGGGAAACGAGACCGGAACTGTGGCTCGCGGACTACTGCCTGGCCTGCCAACTGGGTGGAACGGACGACGACAACCTCATCATCCGCAACCTCCCCCTGTTCCTCTCCGACACTGCTCGCGCCTGGTTGGAGCACCTGCCTCCGGAGCAGATCTCCAACTGGGATGACTTGGTCCAAGCCTTCGCCGGCAATTTCCAGGGCACGTACGTGCGCCCCGGGAATTCCTGGGATCTCCGAAGCTGCTGGCAGCAGCCGGGAGAGTCTCTCCGGGACTACATCCGGCGATTCTCGAAGCAGCGCACCGAGCTGCCCAACATCACCGACTCAGATGTCATCGGCGCGTTCCATGCCGGCACCACCTGCCGCGACCTGGTGAGCAAGTTGGGTCGCAAGACCCCCACCAGGGCGAGCGAGCTGATGGACATCGCCACCAAGTTCGCCTCTGGCTAGGAGGCGGTCGAGGCCATCTTCCGAAAGGACAAGCAGCCCCAGGGCCGCCCATCGGAAGATGCTCCCGAGGCGTCAACTCCGCGCGGCGCCAAGAAGAAAGGCAAGAAGAAGTCGCAAGCGAAACGCGACGTCGCCGACGCGGATCTTGTCGCCGCCGCCGAGTACAAGAACCCTCGGAAGCCCCCCGGAGGTGCGAACCTCTTCGACAAGATGCTCAAGGAGCCGTGCCCCTATCATCAGGGGCCCGTCAAGCACACCCTCGAGGAGTGCGTCATGCTTCGGCGCCACTTCCACAGGGCCGGGCCACCCGCAGAGGGTGGCAGGGCCCGCGACGACGACAAGAAGGAAGATCACCAAGCAGGAGAGTTCCCCGAGGTCCGCGACTGCTTCATGATCTACGGTGGGCATGTGGCGAATGCCTCGGCTCGACATCGCAAGCAAGAGCGTCGGGAGGTCTGCTCGGTGAAGGTGGCGGCGCTAGTCTACCTAGACTGGTCCGACAAGCCCATCACCTTCGACGAAGCTGACCACCCCGACCACGTGCCGAGCCCGGGGAAATACCCGCTCATCGTCAACCCCATCGTCGGTGACGTCAGGCTCACCAAGGTCCTGATGGACGGGGGCAGCTGCCTCAACATCATCTACGCCGAGACCCTCAGGCTCCTGCGCACCGATCTGTCCTCCGTCCGAGCAGGCGCTGCGCCCTTCCACGGGATCATTCCCGGGAAGCGCGTCCAGCCCCTCGGACGACTCGACCTTCCTTTCTGCTTCGGAACGCCCTCCAACTTCCGAAGGGAGACTCTGACGTTCGAGGTGGTCGGGTTCCGAGGAACCTACCACGCGGTACTGGGGAGGCCATGCTATGCGAAGTTCATGGCCGTCCCCAACTACACCTACCTGAAGCTCAAGATGTCGGGCCCCAACGGGGTCATCACCGTCGGCCCCACGTACAAACACGCGTTCGAATGCGACGTGGAGTGCGTGGAGTACGCCGAGGCCCTCGCCGAGTTCGAGGCCCTCATCGCCGACCTGGAAAGCCTCTCTAAAGAGGTGCCAGACGTGAAGCGTCATGCCGGCAACTTCGAGCCAGCGGAGACGGTTAAGGCCGTCCCCCTCGACCCCGGTGGCGACACCTCCAAGCAGATCCGGATCGGTTCCGGGCTCGACCCCAAATAGGAAGCAGTGCTCGTCGACTTTCTCCGCGCAAACGCCAACGTCTTTGCGTGGAGTCCCTCGGACATGCCCGGCATACCGAGGGATGTCAACGAGCACTCGCTGGATATTCGGGCCGGAGCCCGACCCGTCAGGCAGCCTCTGCGCCGATTCGACGAGGAGAAGCGCAGAGTGATAGGCAAGGAGATCCACAAGCTAATGGCAGCAGGGTTCATCAAAGAGGTATTCCATCCCGAATGGCTTGCCAACCCTGTGCTTGTGAGAAAGAAAGGGGGGAAATGGCGGATGTGTGTAGACTACACTGGTCTCAACAAAGCATGTCCGAAGGTTCCCTACCCTCTGCCTCGCATCGATCAAATCGTGGATTCCACTGCTGGGTGTGAAACCCTGTCCTTCCTCGATGCCTACTCAGGGTATCACCAAATCAGGATGAAAGAGTCCGACCAGCTCGCGACTTCTTTCATCACGCCCTTCGGCATGTACTGCTATGTCACCATGTCGTTCGGTTTGAGGAATGCGGGCGTGACGTACCAGCGGTGCATGAACCATGTGTTCGGTAAACACATCGGTCGCACAGTCGAGGCCTACGTCGATGACATCGTAGTCAAGACAAGGAAGGCTTCCGACCTCCTCTCCGACCTTGAAGTGACATTCCGATGTCTCAAAGCGAAAGGCGTCAAGCTCAATCCCGAGAAGTGTGTCTTCGGGGTGCCCTGGGGCATGCTCTTGGGGTTCATCGTCTCCGAGCGGGGCATCGAAGCCAACCCAGAGAAGATCGCAGCTATCACCAGCATGGGGCCCATCAAGGACTTAAAAGGCGTACAGAGGGTCATGGGATGTCTCGCGGCCCTGAGCCGCTTCATCTCACGCCTCGGCGAAAGAGGTCTGCATCTGTACCGCCTTATGAGGAAGGCCGAGTGTTTCGCTTGGACCCCTGAGGCCGAGGAAGCTCTCGGGAACCTGAAGGCGCTCCTCACAAAGGCGCCTATCTTGGTGCCCCCAGCTGATGGAGAAGCCCTCTTGGTCTACGTCGTCGCGACCACTCAGGTGGTTAGCGCCGCGATTGTGGTCGAGAGGCAAGAAGAGGGGCATGCATTGCCCGTTCAGAGGCCAGTCTACTTCGTCAGCGAGGTACTCTCCGAGACCAAGATTCGCTACCCACAAGTCCAGAAGCTGCTGTATGCAGTGATCCTGACGAGGCGGAAGTTGCGACACTACTTCGAGTCTCATCCGGTAACTGTGGTGTCATCCTTCCCCCTGGGGGAGATCATCCAGTGCCGAGAGGCCTCGGTCAGGATTGCAAAGTGGGCGGTGGAAATCATGGGTGAGACAATCTCGTTCGCCCCTCGGAAGGCCATCAAGTCCCAGGTATTGGCGGACTTCGTAGCCGAATGGGTCGACACCCAGCTGCCGACGGCTCCGATCCAACCGGAGCTCTGGACCATGTTTTTCGACGGGTCGCTGATGAAGACGGGAGCCGGCACGGGCCTGCTCTTCATCTCGCCCCTCGAGAAACACCTACGCTACGTGCTACGCCTCCATTTCCCGGTGTCCAACAATGTGGCCGAGTACGAGGCTCTGGTCAACGGGTTGCGTATCGCCATCGAGCTAGGGGTCAGACGCCTCGACACCCGCGGTGACTCGCAGCTCGTCATCGACCAAGTCATGAAGAACTCCCACTGCCGCGACCCGAAGATGGAGGCCTACTACGATGAGGTTCGGCGCCTGGAAGACAAGTTCTACAGGCTCGAGCTTAACCACATCGCTCGGCGCTACAACGAGACTGCGGACGAGCTGGCAAAAATAGCCTCGGGGCGAACGACGGTTCCCCTGGACGTCTTCTCCCGAGATCTGCATCAACCCTCCGTCAAGATCGACGACACGCCCGAGCCCGAGGCACCCTCGGTCCAGCCCGAGGTACCCTCGGCTCAGCCCGAGGCACCCTCAGCTCGGCCCGAGGCGCCCTCGGTTCAGCCCGAGGTACCCTCGGCCCCCGAGGGCGAGGCACTGCACGTCGAGGAGGAGCAGAGCGGGGCCACGCCTGATCGAAATTGGCAGACCCCGTACCTGCAATATCTCCGCCAAGGAGAGCTACCCCTCGACCAAGCCGAGGCTCGGCGGGTAGCGCGACGCGCCAAGTCGTTCGTCTTGCTGGGCGATGAGAAGGAGCTCTACCACCGCAGCCCCTCGGGCATCCTCCAGCGAAGCATCTCCATCGCCGAAGGTCAGGAACTCCTGCAAGAGATACACTCGGGGGCTTGCGGCCATCACGCAGCGCCTCGAGCCCTAGTCGGGAATGCTTTCCGGCAAGGCTTCTACTGGCCAACGGCGGTGGCTGACGCCACTAGAATTTTCCGCACCTGCGAAGGGTGCCAATTCTATGCGAAGCAGACCCACCTGCCCGCTCAGGCTCTGCAGACGATACCCATCACCTGGCCCTTTGTTGTGTGGGGTCTGGACCTCGTCGGTCCCTTGCAGAAGGCGCCCGGGGGCTACACGCACCTGCTGGTCGCCATCGACAAATTCTCCAAGTGGATCAAGGTCTGACCTCTGAACAGCATCAGGTCTGAGCAGGCGGTGGCGTTCTTCACCAACATCATCCATCGCTTCGGGGTCCCAAACTCCATCATCACCGACAACTGCACCCAGTTCACCGGCAGAAAATTCTTGGACTTCTGCGAAGATCACCACATCCGGGTGGACTGGGCCGCCGTGGCTCATCCCATGTCGAATGGGCAAGTAGAGCGTGCCAACGGCATGATTCTACAAGGGCTCAAGCCTCGGATTTACAACGACCTCAACAAGTTCGGCAAGCGATGGATGAAGGAACTCCCCTCGATGGTCTGGAGCCTGAGGACAACACCGAGCCGAGCCACGGGTTTCACGCCATTCTTCCTGGTCTATGGGGCCGAGGCCGTCTTGCCCACTGACCTGGAATACGGCTCCCCGAGGACGAGGGCCTACAGCGATCAAAGCAACCAAGCTAGCCGAGAAGACTCGCTGGACCAGCTGGAAGAGGCTCGGGACAAGGCCTTACTACACTCGGTGCGGTACCAGCAGTCCCTGCGACGCTACCACGCCCGAGGGGTCCGGCCCCGAGACCTCCAGGTGGGCGACCTGGTGCTTCGGCTGCGGCAAGACGCCCGAGGGAGGCACAAGCTCACGCCCCCCTGGGAGGGGCCATTCGTCATCGCCAAAGTTCTGAAGCCCGGAACGTACAAGCTGGCCAACAGTCAAGGCGAGGTCTACGGCAACGCTTGGAACATCCAACAGCTACGTCGCTTCTACCCTTAAGATGTTTTCAAGTTGTTCATATACCTCGCACCCACGCAAAGTTTAGTCATCAAGGAAGGGTCGGCCTCGCCTCGGCAAAGCCCGACCCTCCCTCGGGGGCTAAAAGGGGGGGAACCCCCTCTGCGTTGAAATTTTCCTCGAAAAAAGATCTCTTCCGCCAGAATGTCTTTCGTGCTTTCTGACTACTTCGAAAAGTGGATCCTGAAAACGACGGATTACACGTAAGCAGCCAAGGCTGACCGAGCTGAGGGACTCCTACGCCTCCGGGATACGGATACCTCACTCATCACCTTCTGCGATAAGTAACTCGCGTTCGGATAAAGTGATTCCGCGGACCAAACAAGTCTTTACGTTCGGAAGCTCTTCTGCCGAAGCGATCCTTCAAGCCTTCTCGACTGAGTCGGTGACAGGGCCTCATGGACGGGTGAAAGTACGCGTAAGCGGCAAGGCCGACCGAGCCGAGGGACTCCCACGCCTCCAGGATACGGATACCTCACTCATCACCTTCCGCGAGAAGCAACTCTCGCTCGCACAAACATCCCTGTTACCGACAAAAAGTCCAGATACTCGAAACAAGAGGAAAAGAGACGCAGCTTTACAACACAGCGAGGGTGTGTGTTCTGGCCTCGGCGGCCGTAGAAGGCACACGCTACAAGACAATCTGATCCTGCAGGCTCGGGTCTTGACGCTGGAAGGGGGCAGCGGCACCCTCGGCATCGACGACAACTTCGGCGAGGTTCGACCTAGCCTCGGACGGCGACGCGGTCCGAAGACCTCCATTCCGAAGGACGATGTCATCACCACGCCCGGGCCATCGCCGCTAGAATCTTCTCCGGGAATCCGGCCCGGGCAGGTGGCTCGGCCGGTCACCTCAGGGGCCTCGGCCAACCATCTTCCAAGGGCGCCAGCCCGGCCCGAGGCCTCGGCTGGTCAACTTCGGCGTCGGTCCCGCTAACGGACAACCCGGCCAGGCTCCGGCCAACCAGGTTTTCATTTTCGAGCCAACTCCGCCTCTGTTCGTGCTGATATCGCTACCCCTGGCCTCGGCTCGTCGAAGAGAGGCCAAGGGGTCTCTTTAACTAAGCTAGAGGAGCCTTAGACAACAAGGCCGATCGAGCCGAGGGACTCCTACGCCTCCGGGATACGGATACCTCACTCGTCACCTTGACACGGGGCGACTCATGCTTGGTGAAGCGGTTCAGATAATCGACAGGAGAGTCTTAGTGCTCGAAAATGAGGAAAAAACACGGCTCCGTGCCAAAATTACATACATGTTCAGGCCTCGACAGCCACAATGAACAAAAAACCCTGGCATTCAAAGTGCCATTACAAACGGAACTCCGGTTCCGTCCCCGCGGGTACGAACAACCCCACAAGATTGGGGAACCCGCGGAGCGATCGCGGGACGACGGGCGGCCCGCCGCCACCCGATCCGGCAACAGCGGCAACCACCCCCGCCCCGGGCGGCGAAGCAGCTTCGGCAGTGGCTTCGGGGCAGGTGTTACGACAGGAGGACTCTCACCCGCAGAGGACGAGAGCCAGCCATTCAGGCCGGGAGACGGAGACCCAAGGCTACTGGCGGAGTTGGCAATTTCATCGGTAGAGAAGCCATCTCCGGCTGCCGACGCCTCGAAGCGCGCCGGCAGGTCTTCGCCCTAGTCAGAACCGCCCAGAGCGTGGGCGCCGCCCTCGCGGTACGCGGCGCAACCGTCATCCGGACGGAGGGCGTAGTGCTGCGCCCTAGCCGAGTGACGGCGGCCCACCTATCCCGGCATGGCTGGAGGAAGTCTCCGCGAAACTGGAGGATGCCATTCTCCCCCAGACGCTAGGGGAAGAAAAGGGCAGCCGACCCACGCGGGGGCAGCCCCCCGACTCGCCTCATCCTCCATCTTGGCCTGGATGACGAAAATCCTTGAGGCCGAGGGAGGGGCAGAGGTCGCAGCCCGGCTCGCTTTCCCCACCATCAAGCTGGAGGTCACCATCTTGGGTGCCGCCGGTGGAGGGGTGCAGCCGGGCTGCATGATGAAAATCCTTGAAGCCGAACGATGGCTGAATGGTACCAACTCCCACGGAGTTGTGTTCCTCCAACGATGAGGCGAAAAGACGGTGGGTACCCCCCATCCGGGGGCTTGGAAGGTGGAAAGACGCGATGCATAAGGGAGGGAGAAGACATGGTCGCCTTCCGAAAGGGGTCGCCCTCCTTTTAAAGGCAGCTCTCCCCACTTGCGCCCCCAGCCATCACGGGCCGAATCTTCTCCAACACGCTCTAAAGGTCTTCCCCTGCGGCGCGGGGGCTGGGTCCCGCATGTCATGCAAACCGACTCGGAGCAGAAGAAGCCAAACCGCCGCGCGTGGTGCACGCAACCGCCCAGCGGTTACAGGCGACCCCCCACTTTTGCCCAGACCAACGGGCGGAAGGGGCGGGCAGCCATGCAGGCGGCATGCAACCGCGCCAAGTGGACGTGCTCCTCCGACTCCCAACACGCCAGCATGGAGGCCCAGGCCCACGCGTCACGCAACCGGCGCGCCGGAGGCTGCATGCAAGCAACCGCACCGCCGCTTGCGCCACCACCGCACCTCCTCGATTGCGGAACCAATACCGCGACTCGAGGCGACCCAGCGCACGACTCAGCAGCGCCAGCCTGACGCGGCGGTCAATGTGGCCAAAAGTGGGCCGGCAGTAATGACGGTGGCAGGCGAGCGGGAGCAGCGGTCACGTCGTCAGCCAAGCTCATGTCCCATCCGGGGGCAGCAAGAGAGCCCCCTCTCACGGCGTGAAGATGACGCGCCCGTGATCCGTCCCTCGAATGGCTCGCGCACGCGCAACGGCCGCCCCGTCAACCACTCGCCCCGTCGCATTAACTCCGCGGCAGGACAGGCGGCGCTTCTGGCAGGAGAAGCGGGCGACGCTTCACCTTCGCCGTAATAACCGCGCCAAAAAAGGTACGCCGCGTCGTTCGATTTCGTATCCTTTTCCTTTTCTCCTTTTTCTCTATCTCTTGCAACAGGGACCGGGAAAGGGGGATACCCCGAAAAGGATCCTTCCCCGTGAAGGAACCAGGCTCCGAGCCTCCTTACTGATCAGAGGTTCGAAGGCTGGCCCCCCGAAGGGTTCAACAGCCGCCTCAGATCGCGTGGGCCCTACACCCACTACTGGTCAGAGGTTCGAAGGCCGGCCCCCCGAAGGGTTCCACGGCCGCCTCAGGCTACTCAGGCTCCACGCCCATTACTGATCAGGGGTTCGAAGGCTGGCCCCCGAAGGGTTCACAGTCGCCTCAGACGCCGAGCGAGGGATGACCAGGGGTACGTTCGATACATAACCAAGGCTCGGGCTGCGCTCCCGAGGTACCCTAGGACATTTCCGAGGCCAGCGGGAGCGATCTTGTAACGGAATCCCATCGGAGGGAGGCATCGAGCCCTCGGACCCCATCGCCAGGGGACCGGGTCCGGCAGATCACCCGCAGGTACTTTTGGGCGTGTCTCTGGGCCCCTAGCCGACCCCTAACAAACGGGGCACGGACGTCCACTCGGATTACCCGCTTGCAGCTCACCGGAGACACCATGTTCGGTGCCCATCGAGGGTAACATGGCGCTCTCCCCCCCTCCTCCTTGCGGAAAGGCGACGTAGGGGCGTATGTAAAAAAGCCGAGTCTGTCCCTGATCGCCCTCTCGCCCTGTGTGGAGGCTCGGGGGCTGCTCTCGCAAACCCGGCTCCGGCCGAACCGTTAACAGCGTCAACATACCAGCCCGAGAACTTGGGCCCCGACCGTGCACCCGGGCTACGGCCAGTTCGCATGAGGGAACAACCAGACCAGCCAAAGCATTATGCAAGGCATTAAGACCTCGGAGGAGTGAAACCACTCCTCCGAGGCCTCGGGGGCTACACCCGGCGGGTGCGCTCGCGCGCACCCACCGGAACAAAATGCAACCGAGAAAGGCTGGTCCCCTTGCAAAAAAGTGCGACGAAAGCCTCCAAGCGAGTGCTAACACTCCCTTCGAGGCTCGGGGGCTACTGTCGGGGACCATAATTAGGGGTACCCTCAAGACTCCTAATTCTCAACTGGTAACCCCCATCAGCATAAAGCTGCAAAGGCCTGATGGGTGCGATTAAGTCAGGGATCTGTCCATACGAGCGACTCGATCACGCCTCGCCCGAGCCTAGCCTCGGACAAGGGCAGCCGACCCCGAGGGATTTCCGTCTCGCCCGAGGCCCCCCTCCAATGGCAGACACATCTCTGGCTCGCCCGAGGCCTTGCCTTCGCTAAGAAGCAATCCTGACTAAATCGCCGCGCCGACCGACCGAGTCGCAGGAGCATTTAACGCGAAGGTGGCCTGACACCTTTATCCTGACGCGCGCCCCCCGGCAGAGCCGAAGTGACCGCCGTCACTTTGCCGCTCCACTGACCGGTCTGACAGAAGGACAGCGCCGCCTGCACCACTCCGACTGCAGTGCCACTTGACAGAGTGAGACTGACAGGCAGTCAGGCCCTGCCAAAGGCACCATAGGAAACTCCGCTCCGCCCGACCCAGGGCTCAGACTCGGGCTAAGTCCCGGAAGACGGCGAACTCCGCTCCGCCCGACCCAGGGCTCGGACTCGGGCTAAGCCCCGGAAGACGGCGAACTCCGCTCCGCCCGACCCAGGGCTCGGACTCGGGCTAAGTCCCGGAAGGCGGCGAACTCCGCTCCGCCCGACCCCAGGGCTCGGACTCGGGCTAAGCCCCGGAAGACGGTGAACTTCGCTCCGCCCGACCCAGGGCTCGGACTCGGGCTAAGTCCCGGAAGACGGCGAACTCCGCTCCGCCCTATCCAGGGCTCGAACTCGGGCTCAGCCCCAGAAGACGACAAACTCCGCTTCACCCGACCCCAGGGCTCGGACTCCGCCCTGGCCTCTGCCGAACGACCTCCGCCTCGCCCGACCCAGGGGCTCGGACTCGGCCTCGGCCATGGAAGACAGACTCGACCCCAGCATCGGAGGAGCCTCCGCGACGCCCAACCTAGAGCGCAGGCCAGCCACGTCAGCAGGAAGCGCCATCATCACTCTACCCCGAGCCGACTCGGGCCGCAGAGAACAAGACTGATGTCCCATCTGGCTAGCTCTGCCAGATAGGCAATGATGGCGCCCCGCAAGCTCTGTGACGGCGGCTCTCAGCTCTCTTACGGAAGCAGGAGGACGTCAGCAAGGACTCAACCGCTCCGACAGCTGTCCCTCCGCCAGGCTCCGCCGCTCCTCCGACAGCCACGACACCACACCAGCTGGGTGCCAAGATCTCTCCGGCTGCCACATTGGCATGTACTTAGGGCGCTAGCTCTCCCCCGCTAGACACGTAGCACTCTGCTACACCCCCATTGTACACCTGGATCCTCTCCTTACGCCTATAAAAGGAAGGACCAGGGCCTTCTTAGAGAAGGTTGGCCGCGCGGGGACGAGGACGGGACAGGCGCTCTCTTGGGGCCGCTCGCTTCCCTCACCCGCGTGGACGCTTGTAACCCACTACTGCAAGCGCACCCGACCTGGGCGCGGGACGAACACGAAGGCCGCGGGATTTCCACCTCTCTCACGCCCGTCTCCGGCCACCTCGCTTCCCCCTTCGCGCTCGCCCACGCGCTCGACCCATCTGGGCTGGGGCACGCGGCACACTCACTCGTCGGCTTAGGGACCCCCCGGTCTCGAAACGCCGACAGATCTTGACTGAATAAATAATAATGATAGTAACTGATATAATTGAGGGTATATATATAATCAATTAGTACACGTCTCAATAAGTTAGTGAATTAAGTTGCTTAAGGTCTAATAAGTAGCTTAGCATAAATCAATACTTAGCAAGTGCAGTTATATGTTCAAAGAAACAAAATGACTAATGTACTCTCTTTAGCTGTTTGCTAGTACTGGATGCTACTAAGTAACCAACCTCACTAATGTAGTATAACATGTAATTGTGATTAAACTATCTCTTGTGTGTCCTCTTGGATGTGTGCTTGCATTAGAATATTGTGAATGATTATAGAATCGAATTAAGTGATCATTCCTTGTTAACTACGTCTGCCTATATAGAAGCCACAACAAATTTAGGTGTATTTAAATGGTTTAATTATAAAGTAACTAATGAATGATTAATGTGAATGTGGAAAATGCTCGTACTTATGATGTTGTGGTTGCAATAGATAATTGTAGGAAGTGTTCGTTGTTTTCTAGTGATGATTGATTTCGCATGCTCGGTGACGTGTAGATAGCTAGTGCTAGTGTGTGTGGTTGTTTATGATGTCTCGCTATTTAGTGCTTAGTTCGCTTCAGTCTGTTTTGAGATTGTCTTGTAATATTTTTCATCATATTCATACATATGCATCCTGCATCTCATTTAGAACCGAGAGATGATGATCGTGCAAGTGATGTGGTGCCAACCACAAGATGCAGTTGGTGGACGACCTGAAGAAGGATGGACTTAGCCAGTGGATGCTCGCGAAGCGAGTGTCATCTAGCAAACACTATCTAGTGTTGGATTCCAGGCAAGCCCCGATTTTATGCATAACCGTTATATATGTTATTTTACTGGCAATTATTGTTTGTAGACTTGTACTATGCACTTAAGTGTAGGAGTTGTCTGAACCCCTAGTTGCATGAACTTAGGTTCCCTTATAAGATGAATACTAGTATGCTAGGTCGAGTAGCTGCTTTGCTAACTAAGGATCTCGGTAGAAGTTGAGTGATTTTTCTATCACTCATGCGAGGTTAGGAATTGGTTGTATCCACTTTGATATTGGAATTATGATGGTCTATGGACACGAATCCATGGGGATGCGTTGTCTATGAGGCGAAATTGGAATAAGGATTAACGTGTGGTACCGTGTGTCAAGCGTTTGAACGTACTAAACACATACCGAGAAATATGGTAATCGATAAGCCTAGTACCTAAGTGAAGCCGGGCGTGGACTTTCCTCCTCACTTGTCCTGAGACATGGTCTCCCATTTTGGATATGGTGGGTACAAGTGCGGTCACTGCACGGCGGCAGCTAGGGTCAGTGGAGCATTGTATGCCAAGGCGGTGAGCCCTGGCCACGAACGGGGGATCGATGGGACGGTTGATGTGTGTGGGGATGGAGTGCCCTGACATGTCATGTGTTTAGTTTTACCTTGCAAGGTTAAAACTCGATTCGAATCGTCTGCTTCTCGCAGCTAATGAGACTGCTTGATACGTGCTGCTACATCGAGTAAGAAGTGAAATGAGGTCTCATGATATAAAAGTGTTGCTTGCACTAAATACTTGTTACCATGTATGTGTAGAAGGATGTAAACCTAGCTTAAGGAATATTATAGAACTTGAAAACCTAAAACTTGTTTTAGACTCAGCTAGTGCTTTTGGCAAACCAAACCCCTCAGCCAAACAGCTTCATGGTCTAGAGGTAGAGGAGTAGACTCCTCACACCGGCTAAGTCTAGTTGAGTATTAGTATACTCAGCCTTGCTTGTGGCATAATTTTTCAGGTACCTCCTTGGATGATTTGGTTGATGGTGTGACTTGGCCTTCATCCCTGCCACTGGGATAGATGGTCAAGTGGGTTACTGCTTCCGCAGGAGAGGACCAGGAGGAGTAGTGTGGCCACTTCGCCATGTTACTTGGTTTTCTCCGTTAGTTATTTCCACTGCATTAAAAACTATGGTTACTGCTTTTGAAACTCCGATAATGTAATCAATATTGATACTTCTTAAATTTGTGGTGTTATGCTTTATTGTATTTCTCTATGCCTCACCTTCGAGTGAGCTAATGGTACTCGATCCTTGGTAAGTGGCTTTATTGGACTAGATCCGAGGAATTATCGGTTTATTTCGATTTAAGTGTGTCATTGCCTCTAAGGCGAGATTTGGGCACTTAAGCTGGAATAATCTGGGCGGTTCTGCCACACTTTGTGTTGGGTTGTGAATGCTTCAAACATAACTCAGGTGGAATCTTCCCCCGAAGCCCCTGGCAGTCTCTACATATCTTTGGACTTCCTCCTTTCTTTGGCGGAAGTCATTGTCTATCCTTATATATTTGTCCATCTTTTGGAGCAGCTTCTCCAAGGAATGGGGTGGTTTCCTAGAGAATTATTGAGCTGCTAGGCCTGGACGGAGCCCCTTGATCATTGCCTCTATGATAATGTCATATTGGATAGTTGGTGCCTGATCCCTTAGGTGAAGGAACCTTTGGACATAAGCCTGAAGGTATTCTTCGTGCTCCTGGGTGCACTTGAAGAGGACTTGAGAGGTTATTGGCTTGGTTTGGAAGCCTTGAAAGCTTCTAAGGAGCATGTCCTTCATTTTCTACCACAAAGTGATAGTCCGTGGCCGAAGAGATAAATACCAGGTCTAGGCCACACTTCTGACTACAATGACAAATGATTTGGTCATGACTGCTGCATTGCCACCATAGGAGGATATTGTGGCCTCATAGCTCATTAGAAACTGCTTCGGGCCAGATAGACCATCGTATATAGGCAATGTAGGAGGCATGTATAGTGGTGGCCAGGGTGTGGCTTGCAGTTCTGATGTCAACAGGGAAGCTTCATCATATAAGAAATCCTCAAGATTGTATGCTTCTAGACGGAGATTGTCATGATTGTGACCCTCGTGCCAAAGGTGTCTATAGTTGTACTGGTGCTCATGATGCTCTGTATGTTGCGCAATGTTGCACTTTTCTTCTGTTGCATTATCAATCTTCTTTGAAGCTCAGAGAGACGAAGCATCTTCCCATTGTGCTTCTCTATTTGTTGATGAATAGCTTCAAGGTTATTGATCTCACAATCAAGTTCCTCATCTCGCGGTTCAGGGCTGATGGCCTTCCTCTTTTGGCTCCTTGCTTCCTGAAGGAGAGCTTCATCTCCTTGGTTAGGGTCCAAGGGCATCAGGGCACAGGTTGTCGTTGACTTCTTCAGTGGCATGGTGTAGCTTGTTGTGGTCTTGAGATCACCCATGGTGGGCGCCAATGTTAGTCACTTGTTTTCTATTGCTATATGGTATAAAAAACAAGGCAACACAAGTTAATAAATTGCCACCTTCTCTCTTTAATTACTCCTTTTCCAAAGGGTAATTCAAGGGAGAAGGTATAAGATGAGAGTAATTATAGAACAATAGGCATAAGAAAGGAACAATCAAAGGGTATAACATGTTACTCGTATTTATGCCTAAGTGATTACAGACATACCTTTAGCTTTACATGAAAGATAGCTCGAAGGTACTTTGGAGGCTGAGCTAAACGAAGCTACGAGCCCTCGAAAGGTAAATTTATGCACGACATTGTTCATCTATTTATAGGAGAGAGGTACAGCTTCATATGAAATTGCAAATATGCCCTCAAAGTTTACACATATGGTTCACAAGTATCATAGGGGCAATATTGTCTTCTGTCCTCCTTCTTTCTTGCAACACAAGTCTTCTGACTCTTCTCCTTTTTTGCTTCATGTGCGAAGCATTTTGACGCTAAAGCTGACAACCTCGACATGCACCTTCACCACGTGCGCGCTTAGCCAAAGCTCTTCGCTAGCCACTTCGGTGAAGGTTGTTTTTGTCTGTTCCTCGTAATGTGCTTGAAACACACTTAACCTGAAAACAAAGGGTTTTGGGGACCTTTGATAATATAGACCCCCAACATCAAGTAACGAGCTACTGACGATATTGTTGGAGGTCTGCCTTTATCAAAGATCCTGAAAATAAAAAAATTAGCTATATTAGAGTTTGTTTGAGGAACATTGAAGTGACCTCCATCTTAAGGCTGTCTCCAGCAGCTACCCTATCACATCCTCTATCGCATCTGCTATTTTAAACTTCACTATGCAAACAGTGTCATCTATAATGCAAATCTCCTATTTTACACGATCTACTTTGGACAACCTAATGATGTCTATGGGTATGGGAAGAAGATGACAACTTTGGTGTGATAACTTGAATGAAGTACACTATAATGCACTAAAACCGAAGCATACAGTCGAGGGGACGAAAAGAAGTTTAGGAAACATGTACAAGACGTCTTTGGGAGAAAATTACAATATTACCTTTAGTTGACTATGTGGATCATATATACATGGCTTGAGGCCATAAGTGTAATTTATATGAAGTTGTACGACGCATTTGTTTCTATAAATAAGAGTGCAGTGCTCATGCATTGTGACACCTTTTTCATAAACTACTAGGTAGGTGCCCGTGCATTGCAACAGAAACATATAATACCGTAATAACTCATGTATAAATGTGTGTTATATTGTTATGAGAAAATGTTTTGTAATCAATTTTTGATCCTAGCCATACATAAATTTTGTTATTTTAGTCTAGCTATTTTATCACTACATTGCAACAAACAAGACTTGTGAGTATGTGATGGCACACAAGTTATTCGATAAGTGCACATGAAACAAAACAATGCATATATTCTGTCATGGAGTGGACAAGAAGAAATGGCATATATTGTTGTGTATGCATTTCTTGCTTTCTTGGTGTTTTGCGCCCATTGCATCTGCCCTCCAGTGCTTCCCTGTAAAGGAGTTTTCAGTGGTCAAGAGGATGTATATGTGATTCAAATAAGTTAGAAGAAATTTCTGAAACAAATCCGATTGTATCCGTTGAGAGATCAACTGGCACAACACCGATAGATCTGGCCCATTGCTCATGTCTTGCATGGTTGCATGGGTGGCCCTCTGCATTTGATACTAAACTCTTGTCTATTTATAAATGGTAAAGGCTACATAAAAACTCAAACATGTTGAAACAGGTAAAGCGACAAAAATCTAATGCAATTTTTTGAACTGAACGTGGCCTTTGTTTGGAGCTATGACATAATGGAACATAAACTAAAAGTCATGAGGTTCACATGGCTCTGGTTCCATGCTGCTGAACAACAGATCTCTGAACCAACTTGCCTTCTACATTTAGCAACATTGACTCCTGCCACATTTTGCCAAATGAAAATCTATTTGTTTTGTACTGGTATTGCGATATAGAAGGGAACATGTCACATAGAGTCATGAATTCACCATCTCGAGGGGTCTAATTCTGTGCAAGAAAAAACATCTACACTTGTTTGGGCACCGCCATAGCTCCTCAGGTGTCTAATGTATAGTATTAAGTCTCGATAGCAGCGACCACAAAACCCACCCATGCTTATGTATGCATTTTGTATGTATAGACAGAACTAAATTATAGCAATCATTAATTTTAAGGGGAAAAGGTGATCAATATAAAATTTTGGTGTAGGAACTGAAAATAAAATTTACCTTTAATCAAGATGTAAGTGTGTCAGTAAACAGTTCATGTATTAATTTACAACCAACATGCCACTCTCAAGAAGGGTTCTTGAGATTCATCAACAAACGAGCACCTGGGTGTAAACAGTATATCAGGGAAGAGTAGTGAAGTCCAATAGGAATATGGATCTGTATTGGCAGCATTGATGAGACAAATAACATTCATTCATAAATCCATTGCAAGAAAGGTATACACTTTGTATATTTTTATATTTCATAAACATACTGAGCATTAAAAACAACCATTCATTTGAGAAGAGCAAGAAATGGCATATAGGTATACACTCCATTCATTTTACTTCGGAAGTACATGCCGAATTGCACAGTCTAGGTATCCAGCTGCCTTCAAGAAGACATCAACAGTGACCCGTCTACTCTCTGTAGCACATTGGAAATATATGGCCTTGTCAGCGCATGAGCACTATAGACAAAAGTACTTGAACGCACGACAAATTGTTAGCATCTTTGAGTGGCCTAATTTAAATAAAGGAAACTTGGACACATCAGTCTCCAGACCGACAACATTTTGGATTCATCTATAGCTAACAGTTGTAGTCCAGCGACGAATCCTTCTTCAGCTTCTTCTTCATGCCGCCATTTGCCTCAGGTCGCCACACCATGGCTGCCACATCCACCACAGCCGCAGCAGCTGCGGCGCTCTCCCGTGTGCTGCTTCTGCAGCTGCTGGTCCCATCATCCGCGGACGCTGCCACCACCCTCCCGCCCCCGGAGACGCTCCTCTGCCTCAGCTCCATGCCAACATAGGTCACACAGCTCACCGCAGACCTTTCCGCGTCCGAGCTCTCGCACACCGTCTCCGCAGTCGATTGCCCATCACCGCGACTGCTTGACGGGGGGAGCGGGACATCGGATCCGGGCTGCGGGCGCCGCCTAGGGTTTTGGATCGGAATAGGGGGTGTGGAATGGGGGTCGCGAGCGGGTGTGCGTGGGGGAGAGAGTGCGCGCATAGGACGTGAGAGAGACTCTAGGGCGTATTGGACGGTTGAGATCGTCGGAAGGCAGAACAAAGCAGAGGCAGGCTACCCCATAGAGCCTTAATAAGTAGTAATAGATTAAGTATATGCTCATATGTTGCTACGGAATCTATATAATAAAACAAAATATCTTTTGTATATCATTGTATTTTATCATATTAATTCCGTAGCAACACACGGACATATACCTAGTTAAGTGTCCGTATGTTACTACGGTTTCTATATATTAAATGAGATAGTATAAATTTACCCTTCAAATCAGGTGGTAACAAATTATGATAGCAAAATATTCTAGACTTTTTTTATACAAGATCAGAAAAAAGAGATAAATCTTACTGGCTTTATGTGAAATATTGGTGGCACATTTGATCTGCATCCATGTGTTGAATTGAATGGACGAACGAATAAGTACCTAGCATGCTCTTTGAATCTGCTTTGATAAATAACATATATCATGCTGTCCTTTTTGTCGCTTTATGTTTTCCTGGTTTAAAGTATAACGAACTATAAACCTTGCAAAACATGCCAAATCTTGCAAGACAAAGACATGCTTGACTCCATCAAAGACAATGAGACTTGCAGCTAGTTGGCTGATTTCATGACTCTTGAACTTGAGTTAGTGGACACTGTAATAAGCTTTAATACTCTATGATGTCAATTTCCTATGCTCCAAACAGTGCAGAGCTTCAGGGAAGCGTATTTAACAAGAAACAATAGTGGCAAATGTGCAATAGCTGGGCATGCCAGGTAGTTTACTTCTTCGCACTGTTTGGAGCATAGGAAATTTTGCTTTGTAGGAACATGAAGCATACCTTAAAATAAATAATGGTAACTTAAATTGGAAATGTACATGTTTCTTGCAGTTTTAACAAGAAAGGTTCATGATTCCATCCTTGCAGGAACATGAAGTAATGAATTTGCTAACCAGAGTATGAAATTGTAAAATCAGATGACAAACTTACAACGGTGGACATGCTTTTTGAAGATTCAAATATGCAAAACCAGCAGTCTCCTCCTGCAAGCATCCAAAGAATTGTACAATTAGATCAGTTAGCAGGGAAAAGAGGCGAATATTGAGGGGAACACAAACTAACCATCTCTTTAATTTCTTCAATCCCCTCCATAAGACAATTGTACTGTTGTTGTCTAATACATATTCTTATATAATGGTTCAGTTCTAGAGCTAATTAATAATTGGTGATGACTCTGACATTGTCATTCTACTATCAATTATGAGATCCAACCATCCTATCCAGTCTGCAATGGGCGATAATATCCAAATGTGAGCTACCTGAAAGGACGTTCAGACAATTGAAGTATTGACAAGTTGATAGCCTAATATTACCGCACACCTAGGAAAGATAAGCATACTCTCCGTGAAATGCAGCAGAGGGGGCATTTTCAAGATAAGAACAACTTCATTGTCAAAATACAAAAGCATGAATGTACCATTATCTAATTAATTACAGCTTCATTGATTTACTTTGGTCTTATTTCCAGGTCTGCCCTAGCAAAAATGAGATTTTTTTCAAAAACACATTTTGCTTCATCTTTGAAAATTCAACTAAACCATGGATGGCGGGTTCGGGAACAGCTCCTCCAGCGATAGTCTCTCCGTCACGTCCATGGACCGGTTGGAGCCCTAGCCTGAGCCTGACCGACGGGAGGATAGATGAGTCTATTATTTTTCGGTCTTTGTTCATGCATCAACCGCCCGCGCCACCGCCATTGTTGGTTATGGCGAGCTACATCCGTCCGTCCTATGATTAGTGTGTTGAGCCTGGGAAAGGGAACGAAGAGAGGGTGATCGAATGCACTTACCCGGGCAAGCTCCTCGATATCAAGGTCGCGACCGCTAGCGAAGCCAGCACGACTGTCTAGGGCGACCCACATAGGCGAGCTAGGTAGTCACCCTGCTGCTACCGGTCGCCACGCCGCCTTGGCCTTGACGCCGAAGCCTGCCCTCTACTCACATCTTGTATGGATCAGCACCAATGAACCTCGTGGGCATTGGAATAGATATCAGCACCTGCACAAAAACCTAAATCAAATAAAAAACATCCCCACAAGAAGAAAGTCTAGAGATGGTGCCTTCGATCTGTTCCAAGAAAGCACCACCACCTCCGGGCTTCGACATCGCGCTATTTAGCGCTGGTGGGAGCGTCAGCTCCAGATCGGATCGAGAGGGAGAGTGCCGAGGCGAGGAAGAGTTGGGCGATCATGTGCCTTGATGACGCGGGCACGGGGGGAGGCGTGGAGTGGGGTGGGGGCAGAGCCGGAGCCGGAGCCGGATCCAGAGAAGAAGGCCATCTCGTGCTGGCCGGCGAGATTCCCTCCCGGAGAGAGGGAGATGGGACGGGCGACGGCGGCGTCCGGGTCAGAGAAGGAGAGTGCTAAGGCAAGGTGGAGTTGGGCGGGCGTGTTCCTCGACGACGTGGGCACGGGGGGAGGTGTGGAGTGAGGTGGGGGCGAGGGCCAGAACCAGAGAAGAAGGCCAGCTCGTGGCGGCCAGCAAGATGTCCTCCCGGAGAGAGGGAGATGAGACGAATGACGGTGGCGTCCGAGTCGGCTCTGGAGAGGATGCAGGAGCAGCACTGCGAGATTAGTGGGGGGAGGGCGAGGGCGGCGCCATGGATTCAGGCTTGGACTGCGCTGGTGACGGCTGCAGGGGATGCGAGGATGGGGCTGGCGTGGCTCAGCCGCGAGATTAGCGAGGGGAGGGGAGGACGAGGGCGGAGGCGTGGTGAAGCAAGTGTGGACGCCCACACTACCAACTTAAGGTGTAGTAGAGATTCAAATATCAGAAAAACAAAGTCTAACAAGTGAGTACAATGTCTAAATCATATAGTAAGGTGCCAGTGCTAATGCTAAAATGACATAAATAATATAGAATTGTACAACTGGCTTTAGTAGGAAAAAAGATAAAGCATAGAAGTGTACATATTGCATATAGGCATAGGGTAAACTAAATCGTAATCCTGTGAAATATCCAATCATAAAAAACAAAAACATGTGACCATAATACATTCCATGTGATCAAGTAAATAAATGCTAGAAGAAAAAGCTAGTACAAATTGGAAGAAAATTATTTGGAGCATATAGCGTGGCCTATGCCACAGCCCAAAGAGTTAATGTAGACCACAACAATACCACTTGTTACACAGAGTTCTGGAGATTTGTGGAAGTTCGTCAACAAACAAATAAAGATTAAGGTAAACTTACTATTGGAATTGCAATGCAAAGCGGATGTACGGAGAGATTAGGTGGTGCGTAGCCTCATCAGCTCAGATAATTGTCTGATGGACTTCAGTAGAGCATAAAGCAGTTGGTTTGCTCGTGTGCTAGGGGCCAATTGTAACACCCCAGGCGTTACTAGGGCCATGGCACATCTATGCACTAATGACTGTGATCACATGTGGAAGAAACTTGAGGAGAAGAGCATAAAAACTTTGGAGACCATGTTGTACCCAAGAATGTGAATGACCAAAAGCATTACCCAAGCTTTTTTGCAATTATCACCTTGGGCAAGAGGGGAGTAAACCCTAGACCCCTCTTGAACCCCTATCTCCTAAAACCTTGGTTGAAGGGGGGGAGATTAAGCAAATGTGCAAATCATGACCTAACCTTTGGTCAAAGTTAAGTAACATATTAATCTACAAATATAGAGAGGAAACATTGCAAAAAGACCCCTTAAGAAACCCCAAATCCATTCCTTAAATAGAGAGAGAGCTAGAGCTCTCTAATTCTCTCTAAGTCAAATTTTAACCCTAATCTAAAGATCAGACGTGTTCACTTATTAAATGGCACCAAAACCACTTGGTCTGAATACCAAAAATGTGCCAAACCACCTAAGGCAACCCCTGGAAAAATATGAACCCAAGTCAAACTCATTTGACATGTCTTGGCATCACTTTTGTCGCGAAGCGGGCAGGGAGACAAGCCAGATTTGGCGTCCGCATATCTTCTGACCTAGGACTTATCTTCCCTTGGAACTCACATACAAGAGATAGCCATAGGTGCCAGGAAGAGGTCTACACCGGATTTTTGCCAAGATTCGCACGTTTGCGATCTCAGCAAGCTTTTGAACATGGGCAGAAGAACACCTCCACGTGTTCGACGCGTTCTAGGCGCGCTAGAGCACGCCCGGGCCCGACCCCGTGCGCCCCGCGCCATGCCAAGCCATGCCCGCGTCTCCTGCTCGCGCCCGCGCCTATAAATCACCCTCAGGCGTAGACCGTACTCCTCCGCGCACGCTCGACCTCACCGGAGCCCGAAACCACCGGCGTTTGCCCTGCGCACGGCGTGCCCGCGGCCACCCGAGCCCCTACCACCGTAGATCGGCCAACAGAGCCTTTCCCAGCCACGCCCGACCTTTGGAAGAGATTGTGCACGCCTCAGTGAAGCTCCCCGAGCAAGGAATCGGACTTTACTTCGCTGGAGAAGCCAGTCCACGGTCGCCGGACTTCGCCCGACCGCCGGTGAACGTAGACAAGGTAAATCTCTGCCCCATTCTTCGATTCCTTGTGCACATAGCCTCTACGTCACCCCGTGGAGCTCATCGTGCCATTTGATTGAACTAGATCGTCGTGGTTTAGCCGGAACACCCTTCGCCGACGAGATCACCCGCCTGCGCACGTGGACCGGACAATTCCGGCCACCTCCGTCGTCGAGCCGTATACCGCTGTGACCGCCAGGACCTCCCGGAGCCAACCCTGCCCCTCGCCGGACCTCTCTCGCCGCCGGTAAGCCGCGCCGCCCTTTTCTTTTCCGCGGGTACTGTTTAAACCAGGGGAGGGACCGCGGGGGAGAAGAAGAAAAGGCTAGGGGGTTTTGTGCATTGTCAGTGACTCAAGGGAATAGTAGCGCAGGGGTATAACTGAAAGGATTAGTTTAGAAAGAACCCAGGGTCTTCGGTGCAAAGTGGTTTTTCTAGGAAAACCTTTTTAATAATCTGATTTAATTCAAACAGAACTTGAAAAATTCATAACTTCTGTTTTGTTCACCCAAATCGAGTCAAACCAATTTTGCCAGATCATAAATAATGTAAACTACTTAAGAAAAATATAAAACCTCTAAGTGTTACAGAGAACTTTAAAGTTTTGATTTAAATAATTAACTAGTCAAAAGCTAAAAGAAATAGGAAAAAATAGCTACACTATTTGACTGAGGTTAAGAAAATTTAGAGAAGTACTTAATCACCTACTAACCTGTTTAAAAATGATAAACCCCTCTATACACCCCATTAAGGTAGAGTTTACCATTTCAATCACCTTGTGCTTAAAGTTAAAGAAAATAGAAAAGGCAATTTAAATAGAGAACCAGGGAGCACCCACATTTTTGTTAGTTTACTTATTCAGTATAGTTCACTAGAAAAATTTAGTATACCCTGGTATAGTATAAAATAAATGGGATACCTTTTATTTTAAGAAAACAAGGAAAACTTAGAAAACCCCTAGAAAACTAACCCCAAGGAGAAAACACCCCAACCCTTGGGATAACTAATGTTTTGTTATTAAGAACATAGGAAAAATATGAAATCTGTTGTTTGACATGTTTCAAATAACAAGATAGTAGAAAGTGCCTTTTTGGCATTAAACTTTAGAAAATCACAACTAAATAACCACCAAATAACCTTCTGTGATGTTTGGCACAGAAGCATGTTATTACTGTTAGATACCAGCAAAAATGACCCTTAGGACAGAACCCACCCCTAGTTAGGAGTTGTAGTGCAAAGTGACCCATTTGTCCCAACTTTTGTTATTTTTGTCCAGGGCATACTCTATTTATTCTGGACCTCAAATTCATAGGACAAACTACAATGACCAATAGTAACCTACTGTAAATTTTCCAGAATTTTTGGAATAGGTTAAATCACTGTTGTAGTTCAAACCCACCCTAAAATTCATAAATAGAAAATGAAAAAGGAAATTAATAATGGAGAGTAATATCATTTTAACCCAACCAGCAAAGTCCCTCATTTGTCTACTAAAACATCTAAGGGAAATCCAAGTTCAATTCACTATGCTTATCACTGGGCAAAACCCAAACCTAAATTGATAAGCATACACCACTAAGAGCCACGCATGACCAAGAAACCCTAAGTTACTAACTGACGTAGTTTTCCTTCACTTAGCATAATGTTTAGTAAATCCTGCATAATCATGGCATACATATTCTTACTCATTGCATTCGATAGATTGCAACCTCGCTGACGGAGAGTACGTCCTCGTGCCGGAGCAAGGAGCTGCTCAGGAGGTAGCCCCGGATCCAGCACCAGAACCTGCACCAGAGGATCTGCCTGCCCCCGCTTCGGAAGGCAAGCCCCGGTTTTATGCATAACCTATTTATTATGCTATTTTACTACAATTAATGATTGTAGGATTGAATGTGCATTTAAGTGTAGGAGTTGTTTGAAACCCTAGTTGCATGATCTCAGGAATCCTTTTGTGATGGATACTAGTATGCTAGGTCGAGTAGCTGCTTTACTAATTAAGGCTCTCGGTAGAAGTCGAGTGATTTTTCTAGCACTCGCGCAAGGTCAGGAATTGATTGTATCCACCTTCTTATTATAATGATGTTGGTTTGTGGACAACAATCCATGGGGATTGGTTGTCCACGGGATAAAAACTGGAATAAGGATTAAGGTGTGGTACCGTGAGTCAAGCGTTTGAACGTACTAAGGACATGCCGAGAAATATGGTAAATCGGTAAGCCTAGTACCTGATTGAACCTGGCAGTGGACTTTACCCCTCACGCGACCTGAGACGTGGTCTCTCATTCCGGTTATGGTGGGTACAAGTGCGGTCACTGCACGACGGCAGTCGGGGTCAGTGAGGCATTGTACGCCAAGGCGGTGAGCCCTGATCTGCTGACAGGGAATCGATGGGGACGGTTGATGTGTGTGGGGACGGAGTGCCTCGCCACGTCGTGTGTTTAGGTTTACCTTGCAAGGATAAAAACTCGATTCGAAACGTCTGCTTCTCGCAGCTAATGAGACTGATTGATCCATGCTGCTACATTGAGTAACAAGTGAAAATTTGATGAGGTGACAAAAGATGTTGATTGCTAAAATTGCTTGCTATCATGAATGAGTAGATAGTACACATCTAGTCTTAAGAGAGTCACACTAAAACTTGACAAAGCTAAAACTTGATTTACAAACTCAGCTAGTGCTTTTGGCAACCAAACCCCACAGCCAAACAGCTGCATGTCTAGAGGTAGAGGAGTAGACTCCTCACACCGGGTAAGTCTAGCTGAGTATTAGTATACTCAACCTTGCTTGTGGCATAATTTTACAGGTTCTCTGGAGGACATGGTTGCTGGAGTGACTTGGTTGTCCATCTTGCCACCGGGTTGGACAGTCGAGTGGGATCCTGCCTCGGCTGAGGAGGAGCTTGAAGAGTGATGGGACAGGCTTCCCCATCTCTCTATTTATTTATCGTTAGTTTTATTCCGCTGCACTTCAGACAATGATGCTACTTTTGCTAAAACTCCGATGTTGATGTAATAAATTTACTATTTCTTAATGTATGGTTTTATGCTTTATTGTATTTGCTCTGTGACTCACCATCGAGTGAGACTGTGGTACTTGATCCTGTTAGTGGCCTCGTCGGACTAGATCCGAGGGATTGACGGGTTATTCCCATTTAAGTGTGGTCTAGCCTCTAAGGCGGGACTTAGGCACTTAAGTTGGAATAATTTGGGCAGTTCCGCCACAGCTGGTATCGGAGCTCGTACCACCACAGAGGAATCAATAAACTATAAATACCATACCTTTTTCAAAGTAAAACTGGTTAGGAACAAATGTTGGATATATCATTAGGACGATAAGGATAGACCTAGGACGTGAAGCCTTAGGATAATAGAGGGGTAGCTAGGTGGCTATATGAGTGAGCCCTACCGGCTACTATAAGGGATGGGAGTTCCTCCCTATTTCCTCTACGTTGATGTGAGGTCGAACAGGACGAGCATGCATGCATCCTTAATTAAACAAATGGATAATTGGGTAAGGACTTTAATACAAAATGATGACAAACTAAGTACCCTAGTACCATTGTCGTAGTTGTAGAGAGGTTGAGTTGTGATCCCTTTTATTTTTTATAATTCTTTTTCTTTTACTTACGCTTAACCGTACACATATGACTTCTCACGGATCCTCGGACGAAGGGAATGCACAGTCCCACACTGATGGGCTTGCACGAGAGGGTTTCCCCCGTATTTTGTGGGAGGTGCTTCAGGGGGCCGGTTACACGACGCCTCCTCAGTACGCGGTGCAGCAGTTCGAGAAGCACCGAGTGCCCCGCTGTAGGGTGAGGATGACCCTGGAGCCTCATCCCCTGCAGCCAGGCTGGCGTTCGCTGGACTCTGAGTCCTTTGGATACCGGGCTGAGGATACGATCGAGGCGATTGCCCTTCACGGACTGACCACCTTCTACGGATTCCACCCCTTAGAGCTGTCCACTCACCCCATTGGCTTGTTCCCCGCTGAGAAGGAGGACGACCCAATGTGGAAGGACCGAGTGGAGCATGCCAAGGACATCTGGGCTATCTACCCAGGCCAGACTGCTCACTTGACGGTGCGGTGCATGAATGCCCTGTATCATCTGCAAGTGATGCGTGGTGAGGCAATGTCCCATCTGATGGCATTGTTGGAGGCAACTAAGATCACTTTGGATAACAGAGAGGAGCTTGTGGTTGACTTATCCACTGAGATGGTGGAAAAGGACTTACAGGTGGAGCAACTGTCAAATGAGATCCAAGAGCTTGAAGAACTGGTGTGAACAAGGGAGAACACCATCGAGGTTCTCGAGGATCAGTTAATTAACACCCAGCAGCAGCTTGCCGAGGCTAACGAGCACCTGGATATGCATCACCAGGAGATCCAGGACATGGAGGCCAACGAGGATGTCGACATCGAGGGAGGAGAGGAGCCTGCCTTCAGCTTGGACACTACTGGCTCAGGGAGACCCCCTTCCCCCGAATCGAGTGTTGCCTCGTTTGCTCACTAGGTCACAGGGATAGAGTTAGAAGTCGGTGATGGTAGAACTCCTCGAAGCTAGCTTAGCTTTTGCACCCCTAGGGTACTAGGCTAGATAGAGTTGAGTCTTTTGGGGTATTGATGTAACCGCGAAAAACGCTTTTGGAAGCATGGTTGATGAATGATGTCAGTCTTAATTTAAGAAGAAAAGTTTATGCCATGTGAAATCTTTTATGATTATGTAAGAATCTATCGGTTTCGCCTTTTGACTCTTTCACCGCGATTGAACCTTGAACCTCAAAGTTGGGTTATTGAAAATATATGTGATTTTTCAGATGGCCGGGAGAGCACGTCGTGGTCAAAATGAGCGCGTTCCTCCACCACCGCCACCGCCTCCTACTCTGCAGGAGCTGATGGCTCGGCAAAATGAGATCTTGAGACAGCTAGCTCAGCGTCAGCCGCCACCTCAGCACTATGGTGGTAGTGACCATCAGCGTCACCCCGCGGCAGCCACCTACCAGGAGTTCCTCAGTACCCAACCACCATTGTTCACTAGGGCAGAGGACCCACTTGATGCAGATGTTTGGTTGAGAGTAGTGGAATCCGAATTCCCGCTACTCCATGGAGTTTGTTCAGAGGTCACTAAGGTCAGGTTCGCCACCCAGCAGCTTCGTGGACTCGCGCGGACATGGTGGGACCATTTTCTTGCTATGCAGCCAGATGACCGTGAGGTGGAATGGAGAGAGTTCAAGGCAGCTTTCAGGGGGCACCATATACCAGCAGGCATTATGGACCGAAAGCTCAACGAGTTTCTGGCACTCACTCAGGGAAACCGGACAGTGTTACAGTATGCTCAGGCCTTCAATGACATGTGCCAGTATGCTGGGTATCATGCAGACACGGACGAGAAGAAGAGGGACAGGTTCAGGAGGGGGCTCAGCACTAAGCTCCGTGACCGTCTCAACACAGTCAGGGCCAACAACTATAATGAGTTAGTCAACATGGCCATTTCTCAGGAGGACTGTATCACAGCTTGTCAGGCAGAGAAGAAGAGGAAGACCACTGTGGCAGGACCTTCAGCTCAGCCACAACGCTTCAGGATTGTGTCTGACCCTCAGAACAGAGGACCTCAGCAGCAGCAAGGACGTTGGGTGATCCGACCACAGCAGTAGCAGCAGGCACCCAACCGCACCTAGTTTCTAGCTTAGAGGAACAATCAACAGCAGCAGCAATATCGTCAGGTGAATGACAACAAGTGTTTCACTTGTGGTAACACCAGACACTATGCCAAGAATTGCCCCAGGAACCAGCAGAGGCAGGGACAGAATGTTAATCAGAACCAAGGCAAGAGGCAGAAGGTGCAAGTGAGGCAAGGCAGGCTGAACTTCACCACCATGGCTGATATTCCAGAGGGAGCACCCATCATGACTGGTATCTTTTCAGTTTTGAATTATCCTGCTATTATTCTTTTTGATTCGGGTGCATCACACAGTTTTATCAGTGCCAAATTTAGTGCCAAGTGCCAACTACCTTTTCACCACACCAATGGGGGTATTACAATTTCAACGCCAGGAGGCAGGGTTGCCATCTACCAAATTAACAGACATGTGCCCATAAAGTTTGGTAGTCTAATAATTAAAACCACCCTCCTCATATTGGGTTTGGATAGCGTGGATATCATATTGGGAACTGACTGGTTAACAAGACATCATGCAGTTATTGATATTGCAGCTAGGGCCATTGAGGTGCACTCACCGACCTGTGGTGAAATGTAATATCCCAAAAAAAAATGTTGACCAAAAGTTAATCTCTGGTGCGTGGATGAGGTAAAGGGTTGTGGGCCATTGGATGCAAAGATAGAAGTCATCTGAGGCGTCGTTTCTTTCTCCCACAAAAACCCTAGGTGGCCACCCCTTTTTTTCCCTTCACCCCCCCTCTTGGCCGCCACCCCTTTTTTCTCCCCCTTGGCTGGACGCCCCCTCCCCCTATGGCAGCCATCCTCCATTGCTTCCTCCCCCAAGATCTCCCCCTACGCAGCAAGGATCGAGAAAAGGAGGGGCACGTTGAATTGAAGAGGAAGAGAGGATCAAGGAGATGTTCTTCCCCATCTCCTCTTGAAGATTTCTTGGGGAAACCCTAGGTATGGATGAGATCCTTGTTCCTCCCTGTAATTATAGGCTTTTGGAGGTTGTGGATCATGGGAATTAAAGGATTAGAGGTTGGATTTGATGTGGGGTTAGGTTTTGATCTCGAATTTAGTTTTCTGCAGAATGGCAGATTCGACAGTTTCTGTTCATGCCAGTTTTCCGTGGTCTTAGTGACCTCAAAAAAATAAAAAGTCTATGTATGAGTCGTAGATAATTTGTAGATCTTTCCGTGGCCACGAAGAACACCTCAATCGGACATCCGACCAGAAAGTTATTGCAGTTTTACTATAGCAGTTTTTCAGTCTCATAATTCTGTGCAGAATCTGTTCTCTTAAGATTTAGGCAATTTTATCAACAGAATTAAACTGTGGGTTGGTAAAAGAAGTTGTAGATAATTTTATAAGCTTTCCAGATTGTTAAAGAGTGCATTCATATGATTTGTGAAACTCCAGTTATGTTTGTTTTACTGTGGCTGTTCCTGTTTACCTGACAAAAATGAGTGGGTCTGTTCACTGGTGGGTTTCATCTAGTAAATGGCCGAATTGGCTCTTCCAACTATGGAGACTTTTGTAGAGGGATAAAAGTTCTTACTTCCAGCAGAATTTCATAATTTTTGGTTCAGCAGTTTTGGAGATATCGAATTTTAAAGTTAACCATACTGCTGTCTAAAACAGATTCAGTCAGTTATCTTGTCAGATGTTTTAGAACTTGTAGATGGCAGAATTTAATTATCTATTGAATACTGAAGTTGTAGAGTATTTTGTGTAGATACTCCTAGAGTATTTGTTTGATATCACCGCTGTTTTAATTTTAAAGATACAAAATTAACAAACAGCGTTGCTGCTGTATGGCATGTGGTTCAGGGTGGGAGTCTTTCCACTGGGTCTTGGTTTCAAGTGTAGGAGTGTTTTGTTGATTGATGGCAAATGTTTGTGAAATATTTGTACTAAGTTTTATGCCCACTAGCAGGTGGCTACACTCCAGATCATGTCTAGTACATTTCTTCTTCTTCGATGAAGGCAAGTGAATGTAGCGGTGGTTGCTTCCGTTCTGACCTGTTATTTCTATCGCCTACACTCTAATATTCAGAAGTATCAGATTCTTTCATAATTGGACTCTATGGTGATGCTTTACTTGCTTGCATTATACTGATGCTCAATCATATATTGATGATGATTATGATTTGAGTATGACTCATGAGATTAATTCACACCCCTGAAGGTAAATGAAGTATTATTTGAGGTTGGTATTGTATCTGAAGGTAAATGAAGTATTATTTGAGGTTTGTGTTGTATCTGAAGGAAGTGAAGTTTATTGATAAATGTAGCATGCCATATACATTGCATGACTCATTTGCATATGAAGTTTTGTCGTGACCTATGGTCCGACCGTACCGGTACAACTTAGCATCGTACGTTGCCCGAGAAGGGGTACGATGCGGCTTCATACCCTTAGAGGTATGAAGGCAGAGGACATATGCATTCATTGAAGTGATATTTGCAGATGATGTGGTTTTATACCCCAAGAGGTATGAAGATAGAGTACCTACACATTGCATTCCTATGCATACATTGAAGTTATATTTGCAGGTATTGTTGACGCAGGGAAGTGTTATAGAACCTATTGTGGTTGTTCGAGGAAATGAGATGGTATTGGTTATAGTGGGACTACTGAGTTCTATATCTACAAGCATTTCTGATTTTTAATTGTGACTCTTTTAAAATGTTGATGAATTCAATTTGTGGTTTAAATATCTCGTCAGAACAATTAGCTTGCTGAGATGTTTCTTCTCACTCTTGCATTACTCAATGCAGGTGCTTGTTGCTCATCAAGGGGAGTGGGAAGTAGCAGCACATCCACCTTCATTCTCATAATAATGCTGCCCAGACGCAGCCATGATTTAATTAGAAACTTCTTGTCAAAGGATGTTTGTTTTTAACTAGTCGTGCGCACTGATTAATTCAGTTCATGTTGTTATGGTTGTCTTCCCATTGCTAGCAGATTATTAATGTCTTATATGTTTTCTTATCATGATATCTATTTATACTTTGTTGCTTCCCCCATTTATGCAATTTTCAAAGGAGATGCTGTCGAAATTTTATGTATGAATATTAGATGTGTAGTTTAGTAGCATTCTGGGGTGTTTGTGGATCCCGGGGTGTTACAGTTGGTATCAAAGTATAGGCTTTAGATTCTTGGCAATTTGAAGATAAACTAGATCAGGCGGCGCCCCTTCGGGCGCCCTATCTAGCACAGGTAAAATATGAATACACAGTTATACACGCTATAATCAAATTAAATGGAGGATGATTAAATCTCAAACAAAATTGTTTAGTTCAGAGAGAGAAAACAGATACTCAACAGAACATAGAACACGATTATATCGAAAATAATTCACATTAAAGTTGTAGCACCGCACTTAAACGTGCACCATAGTATGACGTTGAGGCTTGTTTCAGCTGGAAATTGGTACATAATAAGATTACATGGTCCAAGTTTACGGCTAGTCGATACAGCGGGGGACATGCAACTAAACCAAAGCTATTTACAAGGTACTTAGAGCCAACTCTTGGCTGGCACAATCCAGACAGCTAGGCACAAACATTACGCAGCTACAAGTGCAGAGCCATTCCATCTACTAAAGCCAGCTGAACAATCCATCCACAAAAGCGCTAAACAGAGATGACCAAGATGTACATCCACAAAAGGCAAGACATCATCTGTGACGTGTTCAGACTGCAGGTTTGTTAAGGCTGCAAACAAATATAAGAATGTGAGTATAAAGTTCCATAAATATTATGCGCGGGGTCTCTGAAGTTAATGTTATACCAAAGAAAGATATTAAGCACATGTATACAACCTCAAGGCTACACAAACAGGGTCTTGACTGGAGCAGATGTGACTGTTTCAAGGAGCAGATGTGACTGTTTCAGACGCTCGCGCTAGTTTCTGTTTGATTGGATTGTTGGATCGGGATCCAAGCAACTAACTGTTGTGTCTGGCTGCTGATTTGTTAGGCTAAGAAGGACCTAACGGAGGTTACCCACAAGGTCTACTTCGATGTCGAGATTGACGGCCAGCCCGCAGGTTTGTTGCGCCACCCTCTCACTTTCTCAATGTCAGATAGTCAGATCAGCACGCTACGGCGTACGATGGAGCAATAGGGCCACTTTAGATGTCTAGCTATTTGGTCTCTCTCACCAGTGCTTAGAAAATCTTCAGCAGCTTTCATAGGTCGGATTGTCATGGGGTTTTTTTGGGAAGACTGTTCCTAAGACAGCAGGTATTATGAACTTATTGTTAACTATTCAAAACTATCTTCTCATGAGATAAGAGAAAACTAATGCCCCTACAACTTGTTTTTCCTATAGAGAACTTCCGAGCTCTTTGCACAGGTATGTTTTATGCTATTATCACCCTTGTTATAGTTTTCCAATGACTAAACTCGTGGTAGGTTTAAGGTTTGGCAGTCTTAAATTGAGATTGTTTTGTCATGCAGCATAACTAAAAGTAATGGCAGTTCCATTACCAACCCAACTTTCCTACAAATATGGCGTTTGGCCTAGAAAACATCAGATGATACATGTCCACTATGTTGCAGGGTTTCTGGATTGTTTTTACTTGAGTCTGGAACGACAGGAATGGAAGCATACGAGTTACTGTTGGCCCAGCATACGACAGGAATGGAAGCAACAACAGGAATGGAAGCAAGAAGGCACAGAGAGGCAGAGGATGTACCTAGAATCAGCAATGCCAGAAGCCAAGTCATGGCCATCACCAGTTTTAACAGCTGAGCCTCCCAATATCTTTCTCGCAACCTGCCTGGTAGCTGAGGACCCACCTTTTGAGAGTGGCGTTGGCGACCTTGCACGCTACATCGAAGTGCATAGTCTGTAAGGCAACCTGAGTTGGTGGCAACAACAAATGTATTGAGTGTTCGAAAGCATGGGTTACCTTATCCTTGCTGTAGCTTTTGGTGCTCTGTGGTGTCTGAGAAGAGGTACCTCCAGTTGGGACAGAGTCTGCTGATGTAGACTTGGATGCAGCCCGCGCAGACGAAATTGATGAAGGTTGGGATCCACTGGGTGAAATTGGAACCTGACCTCCATCACCAATCTCGGCGACAATCGTGTTAACCTGGAAACACACATTGCCTAAAGCAATGGTGCTGTCTGTGAAGCTTACGTTGAATGTGTACACCTTTTCCATCAGCCTAGTTATTTCATCAGGAATAAATCCGGCTGGATTATCCGCGATCAAGATGTCAAGTGGTTTCTTAACAATGCGCTGTGCCATACGTCCAAATAATATGAAATCAGTCTCGCCTGTCTCATCTCCTGCTGTGATGAGCAACCTGTACCTGCACATAAAGTAGCAGTCACAGATGTATGATTAAGGATTCAGCAGGCATAGATGTACCAGACCAAGAAACATCACATACCTTGGATTAGGCGGACCAACATGGCCACAACCAGAGTCCGAGCATTTATAGGCATCACCATGAGGCTTTGTTTTCTTGAGGCACTTTCTACAGGACTCGTACCACCATAGTTGATCAATCTTAAGAACGGTAACTGTAATCAACCACTCAACTTTCTAAAAAACAGTTAAATGAGGCAGTACAGGGGTTAGCATTGTTCTCTTAGGCACATAAGAAGAGTGTATAAAAAGATGTAGTCGATTAGCATGAAAGGAACCACCTCATGCTTGAATGGATGCAGGTGTTTGATTTCAGATACTTTCTTATGCTCAGCGGTAGAAATCCTCGGCACATGCTGCGTCGAACCAGCAGCAGCCATAATTGGGCTCCTTTTATGCTGCAAGCTAAAAAAGTAGACAAGCGAACTGGACATATAAAGGGTAGACCTATATTTTTTGGCGTTCAAGGGAAGCGGGCGACGTGTTTATGGTACCTGGCTGCAAGGCTTGTTGCTTCTGGTACCTGCGGATTCACGTACCATTTGCAAGACGATCCACCTGTCAGCGAAGTGGTACCTGAAAGGTTTGAAACCTTGGGTAAACATAGAGTCTTAATAGAAGTGTAAATAGCAAGGTTAGACAAACATACCAGCATAGGATCTAGCAAGAGTACCAACAAAGATAATAATCTGGAGTGAGTCCTGGCCGGCAATACTAATCTGATCCGCCGGGAAGGAGGTTGCCTGCTCACCCCACAACACAACCTCAAGGGGAGTACAGCTACAAACACGATTAAAACGAGTCACAGGTATAACCTCATGGGTAAAACAACTTGCTGCAGAGGTAAGTAACTAACCTCTCATTTTGTATAGTGACAGATCTCTTTGCTGTTTGAGTCTGGCGCATCTTTGTACGAATGGTTGCGACATCCGAGATCATGGTGACCGCGCCAATGACATCTATTTTACATAACAATATAGAGTGACAAGAGAGCATTTGGTTGAACTGTGTAAAACGCAGGATGGATTCATGCTATGTACCTATGAAATACTCCCTAATGTCCACAAGGGTTGTAAGCTGGTCAAAGGGAGTGAGGGAGTAAACAAGCTCTGGAAAAGCCGGTGGCACTTCAATAAGCTCCTCGACTATCGTCCATTTTGTGAAACCGATCATGATATCATTGTCAACAGGCTTGTACATCCTATTTGCTTTCTTGATCTGAACGTAGGAGACGTTGTAGACATTGCCCTCCTTTATCATGGGCTTGAAAACGGCAGCAAGTGGAGGGTATATTTGAGCATGAGCACTGCCACCCTGCAGAAAATAAAAGAAATGCCTCTGTCACTATACAATTTTGGCATAATTTTCAGTGATATTATGTGTTTCAATATTATAAGTGAGGTAACCATTATATCTGAGAGGGACTGAAGCCAGACTGATTGTCGTAATAAGAAGCTAACTGGAGGGAGTATCATATATTTAGAATGTGGTTACATATTTATTGGATTATGTTAACATTTTCAAGAAGAAGTTGCTGCCATATTCCGAGTAGCATACAAGGACAAGTCTGGAATAATTTTGTGGGATGAAGTTAATGCACCAGAACCAATAAGTCTGTGGGAATGCTGCCTTAATTCAAATCTAGATCAATGTCCATGTATTAATAAGATTGCGTACCTCCTCATCGATGAGGACCATATCAGCGTGGAGGAGCTTCGACTCATCCTGAGGATCATAAAATTCCCACATACGGGAGACACGGACACACAACCGGTCACTGCAATTCCCAATCATAAGGCTACCAATCAGAACCTCTGCCATCTGCAAAGTAAAGGCAAAAGAGGGACAAGAACATTTGTCCAGTGAGTATGTGTTGAGAGTAAGAGATGAAGTAAACATGCTGAATGTCAGAACAAACACCTTAGTACAAAAGAGGTACGATCGATGAGTGGTGCGCACATAGAAAATTTCAAAACCAAAAAAATGGAAGGGGCAGCAGTATGGTACATAAATGTATCTACAATATGCACATCTGTACACAAATGAGATCTGGAATAGGTGAGCTGCGCTACGACGATGCTGCTAGCGCAGCATCTAAGACCTCGTGGTAAACAACATTTCGAGTACAGGAGCCACAGGAACCATCATCGTTTTCGATCACAATTCTAAGCCCCTCCCTGGATGTCGCACGCGAAACAGCAACATAGAGTTGGCCATGTGTAAATACTGGTTTCTTTAGGTAGAGGCCAACAGTGGAAAGTGTTTGTCCTTGGCTTTTATTTATTGTCATGGCATAGCAGATGCGTAATGGGAACTGGGTCCTCTGCAAAGTGAAAGGCCATTTTACGTTCGTTGTGTTCAGCGCAATCCGTGGAATGAATACCTCATCGCCAATCCTGGATCCTGTGAGTATTATGCATCGTAGAACACGTTGACCTAGCTGGGAAATAAGAAGCCTTGTCCCATTACAAAGGCCCATAGTTTGGTTCAGATTGCGAAGCAGCATCACCATCGCACCCTCTTTAAGCACAAGTTTGTGGCAAGGAAAATTGGGTGCATTTATGGAATTGAGGAATTCAGTTGGGTAAAGCACATCAAAATCTGGAATGTGTTCTGCTGATTTTGAAATTGTGTCACAGCTAATGCACTCGACGCCACTGCCAGGTACCATTGAAACAATACGCTCGTTGATGTCATCAACAGTTGAATTATTAGGACAAATGATAGCCCGCACAGCTAGGTAATCATAATTTCGATGATTCGCAATAAAATTCGGGTACACTTCAGTTATAAGTGCTAGGATCTTGTCACCGTCATCATGAATCAATAGATCGGGAGGGATCGTGATCCACGAAGGCTCGGCCTCGTCGTCCATCTTCTCAACAGGAACAGTTCCATCTCCGATGGACAGAACCCATTTGCTAAATTCAGCAAGAGCATCACGCTTTTCCGACGGTAGGCATGGGTTGGCAAGACGCATGTTCGTATGTAGGCTCAAGAAGCTGACATGGCGCCAAAGCCTAGAGTTGGTAATGCAAGCATTAACAATCGCAGATCGTGAACCCTTACGAACAACTGGCAGAATCTGACGAAAATCGCCGCCCAAGACAACGACTTTGCCACCAAACGGGATAATCGCGTTCGCAGGTTCGTCCTCTGAGAGGATATCGCGCATGGTTCTGTCTAAGGCCTCAAAGCAATGTCGATGCGTCATTGGCGCTTCGTCCCATACAATCAATGAGGATACCTGTATGAGTTCAGCAAGCATTGTCCCTCGCCTAATAGTACACATGGTTGTTTCATTCATGTCGAAAGGTATCTTGAAACGTGAATGTGCGGTTCGTCCTTTAGGCATTAGCAAAGAAGCAACACCTGAGGAAGCAACGGCAAGTACTATCTTTCCTTTCGATCTGATGTTCGCAATCAGAGTATTCCATAGGAAGGTTTTCCCTGTGCCACCATGGCCAGAGACAAAGAAAAATCCGGGTAAGGAAGATAGAACTCTATCGATAATGGTATCATAGACATGTCTCTGATCGGTATTTAGTTGGGACAGAAGAGATTGGCCTTGCATGGACAACACCAACGGTTCAACGTCAAGTTCATCGTTAAGCAGCCTATTTTCGTACATGGGATCATTTTGTGCAGACAATTTGGGCAAGTTGAAGTCTTCAATATTCCCTCCGCTATTAGAAAATAGTTGTGTCAGCTTCTTTATTAGCAGCGGCATAAGTTGTTCCGGTGGCACAACGTAGCGTGGATTGGCCATTGCGTGGGTGAGTGAGCGGTGAATGTCATCCGTGAAATAGAGCCAGTACTTATCAAATAAAGCACGAACATTGCCAACCGAGCAATGGAGGGCAACTGTTACAAAGAGTTGGCGTAGCTGGTGCGATGAGGCAGAGACGATGGCCTCGTCAAAGAGAAGGCTCCATTCGTTATCGCTCTCAAGAAGGCCCCTCGCCTCACATGCCTCGCGAAAGGTAGCATATATTGTGCCGCTAAATGTCCTTAGATCAACATAACTCATTGCACCTTTAACTATCATCAATAGCATGCGCAAGTAGTACAGTTCACCGGCCGTTGGATGAACGTAGTACATCCGTCCAATTTTGTGACAAGGGGTTCTTTTTCGCCACAGTCGATCCGAAGAGTACCAGGACCACTCAGTAGGGAAATCACAGTATGTTAGGTGTCGGTATCCAGGATTTCTTGCATTGGTGTTAAACCACTCAGTTAGCATGGAACTTTTTGCTGCGGGGGACTCTAGGAGAGACGTTAGGGTAGCACCTGGTTCATACCGAACATAGTTATTGTTGGGCAAATGGACAACAAGACGTTCAACCGCAGGTATTCTAAAATGAATGTCGAACTCCAAAATACGCCAGATGGCCTCACATATGGATAGGTATCTTGCATCGATGTACTCTTGAATTTCATTGCGAGGAGCTACCTGAGGTTCAGGTGATGCGTTGGCTGTCTTTGTCGTCACCTCAAAATATATCTTCGCTCGATCACTTCCTTTAGTAACGTACTTAAACAAGTATTTAATCATGTTTGATTTGTTACACCACTCAACGTTGATATGTGCACAATATTTTTTGAGCAATGACATGTTATAAGGAACAACGCTCCTGTTATCTAGCTTAACCCCATTCTTAACAATGTATCTATCATCATCGCGTCTCTTATAGATCATGAATCCAAAATCATCAACGATAGTCTCAGCCTGGAAGGACTTAGGGTAGTTTTTTGAGCATTTGTCATTCTTCATACAAGGGCATCTTTTGTTGTGTTGACCGCATGGGCCGTGCATCATGAATTCGTCAACCAACGCATATCCCAATGGGTCAGTCCTGAAATCAGGTAACTCAGCACAAATAAATCCATCAATAGTGGAGGCATCAAAGTCGGAGGAGCGGTTTGCCAGCCAAACAAGGCAATGGATGTGGGGTAGGCCACGTTTCTGGAACTCCACAGTATATAGCGCTGCAGAAATGTTTGTGTAAACACGAGGTTTTGATATGGAAAGTAATAGGTTGTGGGAAGAACACCTAAAGGGCCACAAACGTCAGCATACCTGCAAGTACAGGGCCAAACGTCTTTCCCTCCCTGATATCAGCTACGAACTCATCGACTTTCATGTGGAAGACACGAACAACTATGTCGAAGCGATCGCATGGCTGTTGTCCGGTTTCAAAACGAATGGCATCCGCTATTTCTTTCCACTTAGTGTTGCACGTGAAGGTCACAAACAAGTCAGGAGGGCCAAAGACTCTACATATTGCCATAGCATCTTGGTAGTTCATGACATGATACCTTCTACCACCAGTAAACGACGAAGGAACGACCATCCTGCTTCCAACAGAATCAGCACTAACCAAACCCTTATCAATGGCATCAGACACACCCTGCACTGTTTCGTATCGCAAATCTTTCTGGTGGTCAGCTATAAATTGTAATCTAGAGGCTTCGATTGTAGAATACGCATCGACACCAATCTGATCACTGAGCCTACCATAGCAAGTGTACGGGTTTGCATCACGCAACCTATAGTGTGTGTGGTATCTAACAAACTCAAGCATCGTCGTGTATCTACGTTTTGTTCGTTCGTTCACGTCATCATCCGCATACCTAATGCCAAGATGGAATCCATGTTCACCATAGGGAAAAAGGAGTGGATATTGCAGAGCCATATAACACGGATGCAAATGTGAAACACGTTTGAGACCATGGTTCTTAGCATGAACAAGGACATCGTATGTGTACTGAGAAGATGAGTAATCACCAACAATTATGGCAGCTATCTCACCGCTTGAAGGCAAATTATATTGGACATCGTGTCTAGTATTGCAGCCCAATAAACGTAACGTTATATCGCTATTGTGTGTTTGTTCTATGCGTTCACGAGCACAACGAAAGGCCTTTACAAGCTCGTTATGCGCGTCAAGCATCTCCATCAAGGACTGTGTAACAGCGGAGTCTGGGCAAGCAACACCAGCATCATCGCTCCCAAAAATGTGGAGCCTACTTTGGAGCTCAGCGTCAGGATCATGTATGTAAAGCTGAGCAAACTTGGGCCGTGAACCTGGACGAGGTAGCAACGTTCCAATTCGATGATGAACCACACCGTTAATTCGGAAAACATACGGTGCAGTACCATTGTTTATAGCCTTGTCGACGGCAGCACCCAAGGAGGTGAAAGCGAAAAGCGAGTTGTAATATCGTATCTGGCGCAAAAAACGTTTTGAGCGAGCGTCACCATCAAACCTCAGAAGAGTTCGCAGAGGTTCAGGTGGTTTTTTGTAAGGCTCCAACCTGATCCGCCCACCCTTACAACAAAGGTTGTAGACAATCCTCCGCTGAGTTACAGCAGAAGCACTCTTGACACGCTCCTGGAACCAAAAGAAGGCGCCGCAAAAAGGGCATTCGTGCGTCGGCCCACCATAATAAGAAATGAATGGATTGTTGTCTGAAGGAACACAAAACAACAATGGATCAGCAAAACACAACAGAGGTAAGACACGTGCATGTGGAGACTGTAGCGCCTAGCAGGGGACCTTTCAAGCGAGCAATGTAGGAGTCCTTTAGAGGAACAACAGGAGCAGGTAGAGTCGAGCATGGAGCCTGTGTTGCACAAGCTCGTGTCCGCCTTCTCACTTCAATTCGACGGTGTCTATTGGAGGTGGAAGCCTCTCTAGGGAAATGCAACAACGATCTAGGATCTATGTTTTACCAGGTCACAACGAAGAGGAGAGCATAAGAATGAGCGTGTGATGCATCATAATCCCAATAGATGTACATGATACGTACGAGGTCTTAGTGGAAACGTCGGCCAAATAGGGATGCATTGTTGGTTAAGCAAGGATGTCTGAGCGGTCATGTCCGATGGAGAAAATACAAGTATGTCTGTGGCAACCATTGGTTAAGAAACAAGGTCATCATCTTGCAAACAGATTGAGCAACGAGCAGGGGACCCAGAAACAGCGCAAGTCAGTAAATAGAAACGAAAAAGTGGCCAAAGGAACAAACCAGAGGTGGTAGGTCTCCTTTTCCTCTCATTTCCAGGAGAGCGACCAGTACTCTGACATGGCTCATGGTCCATTGGTCAACAGTTTATAGAATCGCAAATGGAGTGTCTAGGTATGGGACAAGAGCACAGGTATCACACTGGAATCAGTTCTGAAAACCACCAGAGGTAACGGCAAGTAGGGAGGTAAAGCCAAGATGGCCAAAAAGGAGAAGCATACAGGATAAATTCTAGTATGGATGTATGAAGCAAGTGCAAACGTAACAAGTAAACCATAACAATTAACCAAAGTACAGGAAATAAAATAGAGCACGCAGAACCTGCGACATACCTGATACGCAGCGTATTCAGTGGAGCGAGCACGTGGGCAGAAGGGGAAGCACGTTGCAAATCCCTGAAGCAACAATTGTAAATAATAAGAACAAGTAAATACATAAACAATAAGAACACATACATGTAAAAAAAGAAAACATGGATAGAACCAACAAAAGGAGGGCAAAAAGAGACAAGGCACAATTATACAGCAGCAAAAGCCTACATTCAGCTGACGTCGACATCAAAAGCAAATATTCCCAAACCGTAGGTAAGCAAAGGAAGTTAAACTAAGGCAGCACCAGTATGTGATAAGGGTCTATGAGAGGAAGCAAAGGACACAAAATCAATCTCAGAATATATAAACGAAGAAGAACCAAATATAGACACAACCAGGAAAAGAAGAGCAGTAAAGAGGTAAAGGGCATATGCAGGAACACATTTAGACAAAAGGGTCCCACCAACATCATCGGGGCTGTAGCAAGGCAGGTGTTCCATAGCACAAAGAACCGCAACTATAAATAAGAGAGATAACTAAGTTCCGAGCACACAGCCCGAACGTCTGCAAGCATAAATAAAGAGCTCTAGGGAGCTAAGAAGTCCCAACCACAATTAAGCATGAAATTTATTTTTCTCACCCAACTAAACTGTATGCGAGGATCAGACTGCAGGGAATCTCTGAATATATTTTGTGCTAATGCTTATTGTGTAACCATAATTCAAACCATTGATTCAAACTGTTTTGGTTTCACCTTGGAGAAGACCCACCATCCGAAGCCAATGTTGTTTGTAGCCTAAGAAATAATAGATTGGCCACCAAATTTATATGCGAACCCTTTTACTCTTTGCAGAAACCCCTTACACGCAATAGCTAGATGTTTGCGGTCAACGCACAGGTAGATACATATCCTAATAAGCTAAACTTTCAGAACTTTGAATAGAGTAACCTGCAGGGGTCAACAACACACGAAAACCGACTCCCAAAAAGCCACACGTGGGAACCGAGGTAACGCTGCCTCAGAGCTAAGACTACACAATTACAAAAGAAACACAACACCATGGCACTGACACGACAGAAGCACATGATCAAAGAGCGAGCACAGTAGCAAGAGTGAAAACCTGCCAACAGTATACCATGATCCCACCACCCAAAAAAACACAAACACAAGTACATATACGCAAAGGAAAAACAAACCATTCGAGCTGACTGTGGTAAGTCCTTTAGTAGGAAAACACCAAATCAGGGAACAACAACATTGTTAACCCACGAAAAGTGCATCCAAAGAAATAGATCAAAAGTGTTCCATACCAAATGTTGTGATGTTATCTCTACTGAAGGTCTCAGATCGACGTCCTCTTCGAAGTATATGAACTCGCATCCAGAGCGTGAGTTGCACTATGGGATCTAACCCATTGTGGGTCCTCTCGATCGCTGGGAGGTCGTATCCTTTAGAAAAAGAACAAGAAGCAAAGAAAACAGAGGTTAGTGTATAATAGAACACGTTAGCTAGGTTTAAACAAAGCAAGAACGTAAGACAGATTCATCTGGTCCTTTCTTGTAAAGCAAATGACTGGCTAAAATAATAGCTAACACGCGCACCAACAGATGCCTTGGCAAGTTCTAGGGTTCAGCAGCAAAGCGAGTGACTCTCACGGCAGCTGGCAACTCCAAAAAAATAACAAACCCAAAGAGTCCTCGAGGACAGCGGTAGATGTAGGGACCTAAAATGCGAAGAGGGGAGGGAGAGCATAGAGATAGAGGGAGGCATTTAATAATAAATAAAGTGAAAGAGGTACTGTCCTTGTTGCCGCAGACCGGAGAACAGGTTCGTCGCCCATGCCTCGACAGTGCAGAGTTGTGGAGGAAATGTGGATCCGTGCAGCGGCGATTTTGACGAGGGGAACGCACCACACCACGTCTTCTCCTGCAGCTGCTGCGTGTGGGTCTACAGGATCAGCATGGGCGAACTGGCGGAAGGTTACGACGGGGTATGGCGAGGGGCGCCGCACACAGACAGGCACGTACGGTGGCAAACGGATTTGGGGAAATCGAACTGCGAACAGGGAACATGACGGTGGTAAACGGATCTGTGGATGGTGAGCTCTGAACAATAAACAGACTTACAATCGATGACTTCTGGCGAAAGGACGGCGGCTGTGACGGTGGAACGGCGAGGACAGAGCTGGTGGCGGGGAGGACAGAGCTAGCCGCGGCTGCGACGCACCCACAACGACGAAGACGCAGGCCGTGTACGCGCTGTCGGAGCCGCTGCTGCTGCTGGGACAGTCGCCGGAGATCGCCGGCGTCGCCGCAGATCGCCGCCGCCGCCGCCGAGTTCGCCTACAGCCTCGTCCCGCAGATCTTCGCGTACGCCACCAGCCTCCCTATCCAGAAGTTCCTGTAGGCGCAGCATCGTGGCGGCCAGCGCCTACATCCTGGCGGCCAGCTCGTGCTGCTCAGCTGGCTCGCCGTCTACGGGCTGGGCCTCGGCCTGCTCGGGGCCTTGCTCACATTCAGCCTTACGTGGTGGGTGCTGGTTCTGGGCCAGTTCGCGCAGTGAGCAAAAAACGTTGGCGTGCTGTGTGTATACGTGTTGCCAGCCGAGAGGACCGTGGCGCGGGAACGCGGAGGGAGCCCAAAACGCGAGCGCGTTTTAAGACTTTAGATTTGACACACTTGCACATATAGGAAGGGTATGGGTTCAAATATCTTTGATATATATTAATGTCTTTGGAGTGCAGATGACAATAGTTTCACCCCTCCCTATTCCTTTACGGTGATGTGGTAAGTTGTTTATGGCTTAATGCTTGATATAATTTATTTCTGAAATTTTGATATTGTTTTATTAATGGGGTAGATATCGCTGGTCATTGGTGAGAATGAAGTTGTTATTATGCTTGTGTTATACAAGTATGCTTATGTTGTTTTCACCATGTTTTTCATGGTTGAGTTTTATTACAATAATATTGTTATATATGCTTGATTGTGGATGTTTCTAAGAGGAGTGTGAATTGCGTGTTTTGGGGTACAAGGTAATCATCAATTTGAATTTAAGTTGTTGAGCGGTTGGTGGATAGCTCCAACTATCATTGCAAAGAATGATTGTTTATGTTGAGAAACCAGTTTTGAAAGAAATGAATATTGGTACTTTATATGGATTTTTGGGGGAAGTCTTTTCATAGCCAGAATGGCTTACATGTCTCTCTCATATTGTGTGTTTTAGTTGCCACAAAGCCTAGATGTGGTTTAAAGTGGTTGCCTGTTAGTCATACTAATTGTAGAATAAATCTTTGATTCTCTTGATCCATTGATTATGTATTGATACATTGAGGATCTGATGGTTCCCTTTTCGATGCATGCTTGTGGAGCCATTTTTTTTAGATCACCTATCTATTGGTTTGAAGGAAGTCCTTGCCTAGCCTAGAGTTGGTTGGGTGTGGCTAGTCACCTATTCCTAGATCATGTGGTGTTTACATCAGCTTAATATGTTTGTCAAATGTGTGAAGGATTAGGGGTTATTATTATTGACTTTGTATGTCTGGTACTTTGAGTGCATCGTATGATAGAATGAAATGTAAGTTTCTGAACTACAGTAGATGAAGACTTATATTATGTGTAGGTTATCCTTACTAGTTGGATATTTTTCTTAGTTGAGATGTTGAATGAAGTATAGTGACATGGGTTAAGCAAGTATTGTGTTGTTGTTGGGCTATCAGTGCTCTATGTAGAGTTTTTGGCATTTCTTCGATGAACTATGCCGCACAAGATGTTATTGGATTCTTTTGGCTTTATTGCTCCATTAGTTCTATAGATTTTCTCCCTTTTGGTGGGGTGCAAGGAATGTTAGATTACATGATTATCTTTTCATGATGGCAAGAATAAGGTTTAGGAAGATTAGGAGTTTTGTTCCAATAGAACTACTTGTTTCATAGTGCTTTAAGGTGAGGTGTTTGATCTTCTTATACATTCGTCGGGTGTAGATGTTTCACCATTTAATTAAAATTAATGGTTGAAGTTGGTAAGGGTTGTGCTTGGTGCATATTACCCCTTCATAAAAGAGTGTTGTCTTAAGACATTGATGTTGATGTATAGCTGCATCCAAATTTGATGGTGTGAAATTGGAGTGTTGATTGCAACTATGACATGCTTTGAGCTTTATTACATGTTGTTTCATGCTTGATGTCAGGTCGTGTAGTTTCCTTAGACAATTAGTCCAAGGTAGAAGTTCTTGTGTTAATTAAGACCAATAATGGACCCATGTTTTGAATTGTGGTGCTATATGGGGTACCTTGGGTGTTTTGCTTGGAGTGGCCGAATTCGAGGTCGAATTCTTTTTAAGGGGGGTAGAGTGTAATATCCCAAAAAAAATGTTGACCAAAAGTTAATCTCTGGTGCGTGGATGAGGTAAAGGGTTGTGGGCCATTGGATGCAAAGATAGAAGTCATCTGAGGCGTCGTTTCTTTCTCCCACAAAAACCCTAGGTGGCCACCCCTTTTTTTCCCTTCACCCCCCTCTTGGCCGCCACCCCTTTTTTCTCCCCCTTGGCTGGACGCCCCCTCCCCCTATGGCAGCCATCCTCCATTGCTTCCTCCCCCAAGATCTCCCCCTACGCAGCAAGGATCGAGAAAAGGAGGGGCACGTTGAATTGAAGAGGAAGAGAGGATCAAGGAGATGTTCTTCCCCATCTCCTCTTGAAGATTTCTTGGGGAAACCCTAGGTATGGATGAGATCCTTGTTCCTCCCTGTAATTATAGGCTTTTGGAGGTTGTGGATCATGGGAATTAAAGGATTAGAGGTTGGATTTGATGTGGGGTTAGGTTTTGATCTCGAATTTAGTTTTCTGCAGAATGGCAGATTCGACAGTTTCTGTTCATGCCAGTTTTCCGTGGTCTTAGTGACCTCAAAAAAATAAAAAGTCTATGTATGAGTCGTAGATAATTTGTAGATCTTTCCGTGGCCACGAAGAACACCTCAATCGGACATCCGACCAGAAAGTTATTGCAGTTTTACTATAGCAGTTTTTCAGTCTCATAATTCTGTGCAGAATCTGTTCTCTTAAGATTTAGGCAATTTTATCAACAGAATTAAACTGTGGGTTGGTAAAAGAAGTTGTAGATAATTTTATAAGCTTTCCAGATTGTTAAAGAGTGCATTCATATGATTTGTGAAACTCCAGTTATGTTTGTTTTACTGTGGCTGTTCCTGTTTACCTGACAAAAATGAGTGGGTCTGTTCACTGGTGGGTTTCATCTAGTAAATGGCCGAATTGGCTCTTCCAACTATGGAGACTTTTGTAGAGGGATAAAAGTTCTTACTTCCAGCAGAATTTCATAATTTTTGGTTCAGCAGTTTTGGAGATATCGAATTTTAAAGTTAACCATACTGCTGTCTAAAACAGATTCAGTCAGTTATCTTGTCAGATGTTTTAGAACTTGTAGATGGCAGAATTTAATTATCTATTGAATACTAAAGTTGTAGAGTATTTTGTGTAGATACTCCTAGAGTATTTGTTTGATATCACCGCTGTTTTAATTTTAAAGATACAAAATTAACAAACAGCGTTGCTGCTGTATGGCATGTGGTTCAGGGTGGGAGTCTTTCCACTGGGTCTTGGTTTCAAGTGTAGGAGTGTTTTGTTGATTGATGGCAAATGTTTGTGAAATATTTGTACTAAGTTTTATGCCCACTAGCAGGTGGCTACACTCCAGATCATGTCTAGTACATTTCTTCTTCTTCGATGAAGGCAAGTGAATGTAGCGGTGGTTGCTTCCGTTCTGACCTGTTATTTCTATCGCCTACACTCTAATATTCAGAAGTATCAGATTCTTTCATAATTGGACTCTATGGTGATGCTTTACTTGCTTGCATTATACTGATGCTCAATCATATATTGATGATGATTATGATTTGAGTATGACTCATGAGATTAATTCACACCCCTGAAGGTAAATGAAGTATTATTTGAGGTTGGTATTGTATCTGAAGGTAAATGAAGTATTATTTGAGGTTTGTGTTGTATCTGAAGGAAGTGAAGTTTATTGATAAATGTAGCATGCCATATACATTGCATGACTCATTTGCATATGAAGTTTTGTCGTGACCTATGGTCCGACCGTACCGGTACAACTTAGCATCGTACGTTGCCCGAGAAGGGGTACGATGCGGCTTCATACCCTTAGAGGTATGAAGGCAGAGGACATATGCATTGCATTCATATGCATTCATTGAAGTGATATTTGCAGATGATGTGGTTTTATACCCCCAGAGGTATGAAGATAGAGTACCTACACATTGCATTCCTATGCATACATTGAAGTGATATTTGCAGGTATTGTTGACGCAGGGAAGTGTTATAGAACCTATTGTGGTTGTTCGAGGAAATGAGATGGTATTGGTTATAGTGGGACTACTGAGTTCTATATCTACAAGCATTTCTGATTTTTAATTGTGACTCTTTTAAAATGTTGATGAATTCAATTTGTGGTTTAAATATCTCGTCAGAACAATTAGCTTGCTGAGATGTTTCATCTCACTCTTGCATTACTCAATGCAGGTGCTTGTTGCTCATCAAGGGGAGTGGGAAGTAGCAGCACATCCACCTTCATTCTCATAATAATGCTGCCCAGACGCAGCCATGATTTAATTAGAAACTTCTTGTCAAAGGATGTTTGTTTTTAACTAGTCGTGCGCACTGATTAATTCAGTTCATGTTGTTATGGTTGTCTTCCCATTGCTAGCAGATTATTAATGTCTTATATGTTTTCTTATCATGATATCTATTTATACTTTGTTGCTTCCCCCATTTATGCAATTTTCAAAGGAGATGCTGTCGAAATTTTATGTATGAATATTAGATGTGTAGTTTAGTAGCATTCTGGGGTGTTTGTGGATCCCGGGGTGTTACATGAAACCACATTATATTTGCCCGACCAGGGTTGTACCCGTTCTTGTGCCTTCGTTATGATAGAGTCCCCAGTGGAAAGGATCCCAGTAGTCTGTGACTACCCAGATGCTTTTTCGGATGAATTGCCAGGGATGCCACCTGATAGAGACATTGAGTTCGCAATTGAATTGCAACCCGGGACCGCTCCTATCTCCAAGAGACCCTATAGGATGCCTCCCGCGGAATTGGCAGAACTGAAAAAGCAACTGCAAGAGTTGTTGGACAGGGGGTTCATTCGCCCAAGTACTTCACCGTGGGGATGTCCGGCCTTATTTGTGAAGAAGAAGGATGAGAGTTTGAGAATGTGTGTTGATTACCGCCCTCTCAATGCGGTGACCATCAAAAACAAATACCCACTGCCCCGCATTGATGTTTTGTTTGATCAGTTGGTGGGAGCCAAAGTGTTCTCCAAGATAGACCTTCGCTCGGGCTACCATCAGATCAAGATCCGTGCCAGTGATATTCCGAAGACGGCGTTCTCTACCAGATATGGGCTCTATGAATTCTTGGTGATGTCTTTTGGGCTGACCAATGCCTAGGCTTATTTCATGTATCTGATGAACTCAGTATTCATGCCAGAGCTGGACAAATTCGTAGTGGTTTTCATTGATGATATCCTGGTCTATTCCAAGAATGAAGACGAGCATACTGAGCATCTGCACATTGTGCTTCAGCAACTGCGCGATCATCGTCTTTATGCTAAGTTGTCTAAATGTGAATTCTGGCTAAGGGAAATTAAATTCTTGGGTCACACAATTTCTCAGGATGGGATATCAGTTGATCCTGAAAAGGTACAAGAAGTAATGGATTGGAAACCCCCTACCACAGTGAGGCAGATTCGGAGTTTTCTGGGATTGGCAGGGTATTATCGACGATTTATTCCGGATTTTCTCCAGAATTGCCAAGCCAATGACTGAACTATTGAAGAAGAGAGTCAAGTATGATTGGAGCCAGAAGTGTGAAGATGCCTTTCATACACTAAGGCAGCACTTGACAACAGCCCCAGTGCTAGCTCAACCTAACAACACCAAGCCCTTTGAAGTGTATTGCGATGCTTCCGGTACTGGATTGGGATGTGTTTTAATGCAAGATAACAGAGTAATTGCTTATGCCTCCCAAGCACTTAGACCCCATGAGCAGAACTACCCTACACATGGTCTGGAATTAGCAGTTGTGGTTCATGCTCTCAAGATATGGAGACATTACTTGATGGGAGCTCACTGTAACATTTACACTAATCATAAGAGTCTCAAATACATTTTCACTCAGGCAGATCTTAATATGAGGCAGAGAAGATGGTTAGAGCTAATCAAGGACTATGATTTGGAGGTGCATTACCATCCTGGCAAAGCCAATGTTGTGGCAGATGCCTTGAGCAGGAAGGCCCAATGCAATTGTATGAGCATGGATGCAAGAGTCACCACCCTGTGTGATGAGTTATGCAAGCTGAACCTAGAAGTTGTTCCTTTAGGTGCTGTAAATTATATCTCGGTGGAGCCCACACTACAAGAGCAGATAGTCAGGGCACAGATTGAAGACAAGGGTGTTCAGTGTCACACCCGGCTTTAAGGAACAAAGCCAGGTGCATCTCATACATGTGCCAAGAAGACAACATATATAATAACAGAGTGTATAGAGATAAATGTCACGAAACATCAGAGTATTTATTACATAGCGGAAGACTTATTACAAATAAAAGAATAAATATAAAATGAACTAAGGATCGTCGGCGCCAATGTCAACTGAGAAACGCCACCTAGATCAGATCAAACTCCTCGCTTTGTGGCTCCTCCTGAACCACCTGTTCTTCTCCTGTGGGGGGGGGGGTGAGACAGCAAGAGTGAGCTCACATACGTTCATAGCTCAACAAGTCGTGGGGAATAATGTGGCATGAACTCACCAAAGGTGGGAGTTCATGAAGTGTAAGGCTAATCAATGAAGTAAAGGCTGAGGCTGAGCATTGCTTTTATAAGTTGGTCAAAATTTTATTAGCAATTACTAAGTGTAAGTAAATACCAAACCATAATAAAATAATAGAACAAAATTAATAATAAACCCATGCATATGCAAATGACAAAATTGAATTTAAGTTCCATAAATTAATCATCAGAGAGTCCTGAGCTCCTCATGACCGTGAGCTCGGCTAGTATACCAGTTTTACACTCTGCAGAGGTTGTACCCTTTACCCACAAGTCGTGTTTCCCATGTCGCCAGGGCTAGCTAGACCCTTAGACACTACCGAGGTGAATGGCTAGGGATCCACTACGAGGCCTTTACAAAGTTCCACTAGCTTCCGAAAACCCGCTACAGTTTATGGGAAGAGCACTTGCAAGAATCCCCCGTCTGACCGCCATCGCAGCAAAATCAACCCGAGAACCTCCTTACATGCAATCCCCTACTGTCCTTGCCCCTTTCGGGTAAGGTAGTCTTCCACTAGCTTTCCTAGTTAGTTGGCTAAGGGCGTCCCATTAAACCCTTGTGGTGGCACGTGTTTCTCAAGTTAAGCTCATGTTCCAATTAACATTTAATGATCTTGACATGAACATAAATAAAATAACAACATAATTGGAACAAAGATATAATAAATGATTATCCCAAAACCATATAAAGCAATAGCATAACTACTCATATGATTCAGGGGTAAACAAGGAGAAATGGATAAACAGACTAGGGTGACCTATTGGGTCCCATCAAAATTAAACCTATGCATGGTAAATGATTATAAAGAACATTATTGGGTAACAAAAGTGAATCAAAGGCACAACTTGCCTGGCACTTGAGATTCCAGGTACCAACTTGCCTTTCAGATGACACGTGTTCTCGCGCTAGTCGTAGCAATACAAGCAAACATGGTATAGATAAAATTAACATCACACCAAACTTAAGAACAAACTGAATAATAATGATCTACGCGTTTCTACGAGACTAACGCAACTTGAACGGATCAAATCGGAGTTACGGATTATGAGTTATGAATTTCCGAAGGTTTTATGTGTTTGATATGAAATTATTTGGGAGATCAATTTTATTATTGTTTTCATGTCACAACAGAGACATTAGATGATAGACAAGAATATAATAAAATTATAGAAATTTGAATGGACTGAAAAGGAGTTAAAATGCATTTTCTAGGAATTAATTAAGTTCTGCAATTAATTTTACATTGAAAATCATTTCCTAGATAATTTTCTCTGGTTTTATTCAAGGTATGGACTGCATGTCAAAAACAGAGAAACTCAGGGTCTATTGCGCAAGAACACCTAAGACTCAGGCATACAGTCGATGGACTGCGGGTTTAATATGAAAAAATCCAGGGTCTCTTTAACAAAATGTAGCCTGCGAAGAGGTATCGATGAATATGGGTCGTTGGATTGACTACCTACGGATCAGATTAGATCTTCATAACTGTGAACCGGTACGCAATCAAGATCCTCAGATCAGAATCCAACGGTGTAGATTTCAAATACCAAAGATCCGATCACGGCCATTCGCCTACGATCCATCGGCCCACATTTGCTATAGCTGAAACATTGCTACACACTTAATCTCCACCGTTGATCACTAGATTAATGGTACCCGGTCGTCTTCTCCACCCTGGCCGACTCACAGGCGGGCCGCGCCCCACCGTGCGGCAACGCCATAGCCGTCGAGCCACAGAGTACTCCCCACAGCGCTATCATCTACACGCATGGGCAGAAATAACGAGATATCTACTACGATTCGGTTAGTAGAGCTCTCACCAGGGATTGTCGCGCAGGTATCGCAGACCACGGCGAGGTATGGCCCGCGGCGAATCCACAGAGTCCGGTGAGGGCTCCCGATGTACTCTGCGCCAAATCGTCGCAACGTTCGGCCACAGAAATCTTCAGCACCCTCCAGCAGTGCCCTCAACGCCGGTTCCGAGGGTAGGACGACCGTATGGCCGGTTCTTCATGCGTACGGTACGCCCGCGCCAAGGCGTCTCGAGTTTCAACGGAGGTGGCGGTCTTCTCCCTCGATTCCACGCAACGGGGCTCCTGGTACGTGTGTGATGGCGGCAAGGTGACGTCGGAGCACGGGTTCGCCCAGGCAAATCCATGGTCGTGCCCAGCGCGGCATGGCGAAGAAGAACTCGAGCTGGGGGCTCCCGAGCTCGGCGGCGGCGGTGGACATGAAACCGGGCTGGCGGCGGCGCTGCTTCCTGTCTCGGCTAGAATGGCGCTCAAGGGAAGGGAGTATGGGCACTTTGAGTCGGCAGGGTAATGCAAGGGAGAGTCGCGCTACGGTGTGGGGGAAAGATCCGAACGGTGATGGCTGAATTTCAAGGCGATGTTGGTTGTCTTGGTTGCGTTGGGTCACGCGTGATGTCCGCCTGGTTTGTTGGGGAAGAAGCAGTCCTGGCAGAAGGGCCCCACGCGACAGAGGAACAATGCGCGCGAGTGAGTGCGGAACTTGGGCTGCACAGGAGAGAAAAGCAAGTTGGGCCAACCAGATTTGGCCTAGTCGAGTTCTCAAGCCTTTTTTTATTTTCTTTTCTGTTTTCTCCCTTTTCAAATTTAGATTTCAAATTTGAATCTATTTTTGTGGGAAGTTCAAACTCAGGTTAATTTTCTGTATTTACATGACAACATAAACTGAATTTTAGTTCATTTATATTTTTATTTTATACTGTTTGCATAGTGTTTTGTTCTCTTTTTCCCAATTATAGGATTTCTTTTAGATGTCAAATTCCACTTTGGACTTTAGTATATTTCTTTTCACATTATTCCATGTTGTCACAAAATTCACACAAGATAAAATCCAGCATGATGCATAATTTGGTGGCATACATTTTTATTTATTATTTGTTTTCAAATGAAGTGTTCTCATGTGTTGATAAATGGAGGAATCACATATAAAGAAGAAAAAAATTCTCCTTTTATTTCCTTTACATAATGGGTATTACATTCAGGTAATTAAGGAAATGATCAAGCAGAGAGCAGAAAAATACAAATGCTTCCGGCAGGACAGCAAAGGAATCTTATGGTTTGGAGATCGATTGGTTGTTCCCAAGGTCCCTGAGCTCAGAAAGAAGATATTGGATGAAGCTCACCTTTCAAAATTCTCCATGCACCCCGGCAGCAACAAGATGTATCATGATCTCAGATCATTATACTAGTGGACCAGAATGAAGAGGGAAATTGCTAAGTACATATCCGAATGTGACACCTGCCAGAGAATCATGGCCAGTCATTTGAAGGCAGCGGGCCCTTTGCAACCCCTTTCCATACCATCTTGGAAATGGGAGGACATTTGCATGGATTTCATCGTGGGATTGCCCAATACCTCCTAGCACCATGATTCCATTTGGGTCATTGTGGACAGATTGACCAAGACAGCTCATTTCTTGCCGGTACACACCACCCACAGGACGGAAAAGTATGCAGAAATCTACATTGACCAGATAATTCGTTTGCATGGAATACCAAGGACTATAGTATTGGACAGAGGAGCAACATTTGTGGCACGATTTTGGGAGCAATTACAAGAATCACTTGGAACCCATGTAATACGAAGCTCAGCATACCATCCTCAAACAGACGGCCAGACAGAAAGGGTAAATCAGATTTTGGAAGATATGTTGAGAGCATGTGTGCTACACTATGGAAAGGATTGGGACAAGTGTCTTTCTTTGGCGGAATTCTCCTATAATAACAGCTATCAGTCCAGTTTGAAGATGGCACCTTTTGAAGCCTTATATGGGAGAAGATGTAGAACCCCGCTCAATTGGTCTCAAGCAGGAGAGAGGGAAATATTTGGACCAGATTGGTACTTGAAGCAGAGGAAAAGGTCAGAGTTATTACGAAGAACCTAGAAGCTGCTCAGGCCAGGCAAAAGAGCTATCATGACAAGAGGAGGAAGCCTCTGCAGTTTAATGTGGGAGATCATGTTTATCTTAAGGTGTCACCCACCAAAGGTGTCCAGAGATTTGGGATCAAGGGCAAGTTAGCTCCTCGCTACATGGGGCCCTACGAGATCAAGGAAACTTGTGGACCAGTAGCATATCAATTGAAGTTGCCACCACACATGTCAGCTGTTCATAATGTGTTCCATGTATCTCAGCTGCGAAAATGTGTCCGCTTACCCACTGAAGTGCTACCTGAACCAGAAATTGAGATAAAACCAGACCTGTCCTATCAAGAGTACCCCGTCAAGGTATTGGATCAGAAAGAGAGGTCAACGCGGGCAAGGTCGATCAGAATGTATAAGGTTCAGTGGAGTCACCATTCAGTAGAAGAAGCTACATGGGAGACTGAGGATTTTCTACGCTCTCGCTTCCCCGACTTTCTGCCCAAAAGAGTTGGTACGTAACCCAAAACCCCACCCCCACCTGCCCTTTGAATACAAATATAAGAAAAACTTAGATGATAAGGGTAGTATAAGTTGTGGATTTGACTTAAAAAGGACTTCCTTCTGAAGTCGCAAAGAGAATGACATTCGAAGAGCAGTTAACTAGTGAAACTTGAATAAAAGAAGGAACAACGCACCAACGCGCCTTCATAGCACCCCACCAGAGGACTCTGCCTAAAATCTTGGGGTGAGATTCCTTTAAGGGGGAGGGCTGTAACACCCCAGGTGTCACTAGGGCCATGGCACATCTATGCACTAATGACTTGATCACATGTGGAAGAAACTTGAGGAGAAGAGCATAAAAACTTTGGAGACCATGTTGTACCCAAGAATGTGAATGACCAAAAGCATTACCCAAGCTTTTGTGCAATTATCACCTTGGGCAAGAGGGGATTAAACCCTAGACCCCTCTTGAACCCCTATCTCCTAAAACCTTGGTTGAAGGGGGGGAGATTAAGCAAATGTGCAAATCATGACCTAACCTTTGGCCAAAGTTAAGTAACATATTAATCTACAAATATTGAGAGGAAACATTGCAAAAAGACCCCTTAAGAAACCCCAAATCCATTCCTTAAATAGAGAGAGAGCTAGAGCTCTCTAATTCTCTCTAAGTCAAACTTTAACCCTAATCTAAAGATCAGACGTGTTCACTTAGTAAATGGCACCAAAACCACTTGGTCTGAATACCAAAAATGTGCCAAACCACCTAAGGCACCCCCTGGAAAAATTTGATCCCAAGTTAAACTCATTTGACATGTCTTGGCATCACTTTTGTCGCGAAGCGGGCAGGGAGACAAGCCAGATTTGGCGTCCGCATATCTTCTGACCTAGGACTTATCTTCCCTTGGAACTCACATACAAGAGATAGCCATAGGTGCAAGAAGAGGTCTGCGCCGGATTTTTGCCAAGATTCGCACGTTTGCGATCTCAGCAAGCTTTTGAACATGGGCAGAAGAACACCTCCACGTGTTTGACGCGTTCTGGGCGCGCCAGAGCACGCCCGCGCCCGACCCCGCGCGCCCCGCGCCACGCCAAGCCGTGCCCGCGTCTCCTGCTCGCGCCTGCGCCTATAAATCACCCTCAGGCGTAGACCATACTCCTCCGCGCACGCTCGACCTCAACAGATCCCGAAACCACCGGCGTTTGCCCCGCGCACGGCGTGCCCGCGGCCATCCGAGCCCCTACCACCGTAGACCGGCCAACAGAGCCTTTCCCAGCCATGCCCGACCCTTGGAAGAGACTGTGCACGCCTCGGTGAAGCTCTCCGAGCAAGGAATCGGACTTTGCTTCGCCGGAGAAGCCAGTCCACGGTCGCCGGACTTCGCCCGACCGCCGGTGAACGTAGACCGGGTAAATCTCTACCCCATTCTTCGATTCCTTGTGCACATAGCCTTTACGTCACCCCGTGGAGCTCATCGTGCCATTTGATTGAACTAGATCGCCGTGGTTTAGCCGGAACATCCGCCGCCGACGAGATCACCCGCCTGCGCACGTGGACCGAACGATTCCGGCCACCTCCGCCGTCGAGCCGTATACCGCTGTGACCGCCAGGACCTCCTGGAGCCAACCCCGCCCCTCGCCAGACCTCTCTCGTCGCCGGTAAGCCGCGCCGCCCTTTTCTTTTCCGCGGGTACTGTTTAAACCAGGGGAGGGACCGCGGGGGAGAAGAAGAAAAGGCTAGGGGGTTTTGTGCATTGTCAGTGACTCAATGGAATAGTAGCGCAGGGGTATAACTGAGAGGATTAGTTTAGAAAGAACCCAGGGTCTTCGGTGCAAAGTGGTTTTTCCAGGAAAACCTTTTTAATAATCTGATTTAATTCAAACAGAATTTGAAAAATTCATAACTTCTGTTTTGTTCACCCAAATCGAGTCAAACCAATTTTGCCAGATCATAAATAATGTAAACTACTTAAGAAAAATATAAAACCCCTAAGTGTTACAGAGAACTTTAAAGTTTTGATTTAAATTATTAACTGGTCAAAAGCTAAAAGAAATAGGGAAAAATAGCTACACTATTTGACTGAGGTTAAGAAAATTTAGAGAAGTACTTAATCACCTACTAACCTGTTTAAAAATGATAAACCCCTCTATACACCCCATTAAGGTAGAGTTTGTCATTTAAATCACCTTGTGCTTAAAGTTAAAAAAATAGAAAAGGCAATTTAAATAGAGAACCAGGGAGCACACACATTTTTGTTAGTTTACTTATTCAGTATAGTTCACTAGAAAAATTTAGTATACCCTTGTATAGTATAAAATAAATGGAATACCTTTTATTTTAAGAAAACAAGGAAAACTTAGAAAAAACTTAGAAAAATAACCCCAAGAAGAAAACACCCCAACCCTTGGGATAACTAATGTTTTGTTATTTCAAACATAGGAAAAATATGAAATCTGTTGTTTGACATGTTTCAAATAACAAGATCGTAGAAAGTATCTTTTTGGCATTAAACTTTAGAAAATCACAACTAAATAGCCACCAAATAACCTTCTGTGATTTTTGGCACAGAAGCATGTTATTACTGTTAGATACCAGCAAAAATGACCCTTAGAACAGAACCCACCCCTAGTTAGGAGTTATAGTCCAAAGTGACCCCTTTGCCCCAACTTTTGTTATTTTTGTCCAGGGCATACTCTATTTATTCTGGACCTCAAATTCATAGGACAAACTACAATTACGAATAGTAACCTACTGTAAATTTTCCAGAATTTTTGGAATAGGTTAAATCACTGTTGTAGTTCAAACCCACCCTAAAATTCATAAATAGAAAATGAAAAAGGAATTATCTACTAACTATTAAGAGAGCAATGTAGACTGCCCCTGCCTCCCTACCCCGCCAGACACGACAGCCACGATCCGCCCGCCCGCCGCAGTTCCCGCAGCGAACTCCGCAATCCCCACCCGCCCTCCGCAATCCCTGGCTCCCTGCCCACGATGTGAGGAACGAGTCCCCGACCAACAATTTGGAGCGTGGGAACCGCCAAGCGCCGCGCATGCAGGTCCCTCGTCCCTGCCGCTCACTGGCCACCAGAACGACACCGCACGCCTCTCGCCGGCGGGATCCTTCTTGGACGGCGGCACCATCCAGGTCTTCGACACGGAGAAGCTGTCCTTGGCGAGCTTTGCCATGCTCGCGTCGGCCTGCTGCTGCTACTTGTGCGTCGTTGCTGGGAATGGCAGGCGGAGCGAGGTCTCCTCGCGCGTGGACGCGCCGAACTCGCACTCCGACATGGCGCCGCGGTGGCGCGACTTGGAGGCCGCGGGCTTCTTCTTGGGCGGCTTGATCGCCACGCGGAGCGAGGCGTGGTCGTCCATGACGTACTCGTAGGACCCCATGGAGTGGCACCGTCTCTGCCCGAGACCCAGACCTTCCTTGGCACGGGGGAGGGGGGACGAAGGACGGAGAGCGCCATGGAACCTCGACGCGTAGGGGACGCGGACGGAGAATCCCGCTCCGCAGTGGCCCAATCGGTCCTGCCCCCGTGCGCGGAGACCCACGGGATGAACCAGCGGTCGCGCCGGAGAAGTACGAGGGGAAACCGTGGAGGTAGTAGGGGACGAAGGGCGCTGACCTCCGTGTGGGGGATCCATGGCCGAATTGCCTGCCCGCCCGCCGGAGGGGCTGAGGGGAGGAGGATGGGGGTGGGGGAGAGGTGTCAAGATCCCTATCCTCTCCTCCTACCATGTGAGGCATGCTGGAAGTCCATCAACCACCGGATCCTCTCCAGCCGTCTCGCCCCCGCGGTCCTCCCCGATGAGCACGCGCTCGCGGAGTCCATCAAGCGCCGCCTCGGGCTGCCCTGATGATGCGCTCTCATCCGCTGACCTCCACTCCAAGCTCTTCGTTCGTGTCCGCCGAGTGTCGCTGTGGCCACTCCTCTACCTGCTCGACTCGCTCTCCTAGCAGTACCGCGCCGCTTAAGTTAGACAAACATCCTAGTTACAAGGTGAGGCAACTTGAGCAGATCTGGTCTTTTGCGTTCTGATATTTGCTGAATCATAGATACATCTGAATTAGGTTGAACCTGCTGAGTTATCTCTGGATCTTGCTAAGATGTCTCGTGAAATTAGAGGCAGTCCAGAGATCTTGTTTGCAAGAGAAGTTGCAAGGTAGTCATACCATCAAGCATTATTTTGTGCTTACCATATTTGTACTAGCTTTCATCTAATGCCTACATTTCCTATACATTCAGAGCATGCAGAATGAGGAACTTTATTTCCTTCTTCCGTCTTGCAAGGAAAGCTACATATTTGCAGGCCTGTTTGATGCATGCTCATTTTGCAAAGGTAGAATTATTGTCTCTAAAAGTTGTTCATCAACATACCCTTTCAGTGGAATTTATTCTTCCTAAGCTCTTATATTTCCTAGGCCAACTGTGTTTGAAATACTGTAATGGCAACAACAAAAACATTGACCAACCTGGTAGGAACTAGGTGACTTCTTATTAAGAAGAAACAGGCACAATCGAACTTGGGTGGCTTACGGGTGCATCCACATTCTCAATCAACTGAGCTAGGCTCAGTTCCTATAATATAATGGAATTACCTGTGATAATGGATTTAGAATGCGAGCATTCTTTTCACAATGCAAAAAATCTACTGTGGTATAAAGATAAACTTGATTCATTTCAGTTGTTGCATGCTTACCATTGTATGTTTGTCCTATAACAATTTGGCACTCGATTGAGTGGAAAGGTTTTGCCACCCTGGCCCATTGCCAGTGACTACTGCTCAAGGGTGGCAAATTATCATGTGCCTCAATGATTGGAAAAGGCACTGAACTCACTCGGTATATCATATGTCTGGCATCGTACTGCATGCTCAGTATACTTCCAGCATTTTGATAACGTTACGGAAAAGCTTTATAGAGAGTAAAAACTATATTTATATGATAAATGGAGTCCATGCACAAAGATACAGAAAATAAGAGATAGAGCTCCACAAGTTAAAAGAGTGGACAAAGAACCACCTAACCTGTCTAATTATCTAAAATCTTGAGCATCACATTGGAATTTCTAACTTTAAAATCCTCTGAACTTAATTCATCGTGACTTAATGAGTGCATGCTGTTACACATTATTTGGTTATTAGCATTAGATTATTTTGTGATAGCAGTGTCTTTTAGTACTTCTAAATCACTACTTCGGTGTACTTTCATGTAGTAGGCTGCTGTTCAATTTCAAGTGCACCCTTTTTTTGTAAATTTAACAAGCGAACTCTCTTCCCAGCTAAGGAGGCAAGCACTTGCTTCCTTGCACAGTGGTCTTCAGAATGGCCAAGGCATCCCTATTTCGTAGGTTGTGGTGTGGCTTGCTATGGAGGTTAGTATGTTTTCTTCCTTTGGACAGAAACTAATTCTGAACTGGGAACTTGTGAAATCCTTATATGCCTCATTTTATTTTTCAAGGACGAGGATGTTGAAAATCTATTAGAATACCATGGTTTTGGGTTGAGGCAGTATGAAGAACTGTACTTAGTCAAAGAAGGACCTTTTCTTAACAGTGAAAGTGATTTCCCATCTGGCTGTTCACAGCTTGTGCATTCTAAAAAATCGCAGAGGGTCGTTGATGATGTTTCTTCTGGGCTAGATTGTGCTCCAACTAGCAAAGAAAAGACTGTCTTTCCATATACTGGTCAACCAGTTGCTGGCAAAAGAGATCTATTTCTACCATAGAATGCTCCTGCGATTCCTCCTGATGGCAGAATGGATTTGGATCCATCATTTCCTGGGCCTATTTCAATCACTCCTGACAGACAGATTAGCCCATTGTTTTCAGATCCTTTCTCTCCAAGAGCTGCCAGTAAACTATTCAGTTCAACACATCCAAAGCCTCTATCCCCAACTGATGGTAGAAAAGACAGGTTTTCATCTGTCCTTACTGCTGTTTCTCCACGTACTGGAAAGAGGGACATACTCTCAAAAACACCAAAAGTAGCTTCACCAAAAGCTGAAGGCAAGACCAAATTGGTTAATGGCCTTATAGCTGAAGACCAGGATAGTGGTGTTGCTGAGATCCCTCAGAAGGTAGAGATGCAAACAGACATACTGTGGTCACAAGCTAACACGCAAAACACCAATGCTCTGGCAGAACCAATTGTTTCACATCCTCTTGCAGATAGGATGTCTTTAAATTACTCCAGTATGTATGGAGCGGAAGATGACTTCAGGGCACATGTTTCTAGCATCGGTGCAGATATGGATGAGGGAACTCCACCAGATCATGAATGTCTGGTTATTGGAGCTGGATTGCCTATTAGCTCCCCTTTGTCCTATCATGAGGAATATGAGGATAATAGTATTAGTAATGGCACAAATGATGATTGGTTACCAATTGTTATGCCCGCAAAGAAACTAATTTCTAATGAAAACCTGAAAGCAATACTGAGGTTCTTTTATACTTGTTCTATTCCTTTATGCTCCCATCAGTAGAACAAGCAATGAGAGGATATATGCAGAAATGTTCTTGCCTAGCATTGGATGGTCTTTGCCATCAAGGATCCAGCCACTGCTTGCAGCCATTAATAGCTGCAAGATTCCAGAGTTCAGTTACGATCTATCTTGGCTAAACCATGGTTCTCACATGGGCATGTAGATCCAGGATCAGAAGAAGTTACTTGAGGAGTGCTTGGCGAGATACTTGACCGAATCAGCCTGGCTGTTAGATGAAAGCCAGGTGGTCACCGAAGTGAATGTTATGGTGCAGAATTGTGTTGGCCTTGAACTCCGGGATTCGTCTTACTATCTCGCTCCCAGATGGGTGGCGATCTTCCGTCGTATTTACAACTGGAGGCTAGCAAAGCTCTGTACCGGAAAGTTCTCAGAAGCTTATGTTCTGACTCAGCACCTGTATCAGGCTCCTGCAGCAGCTGGCTCAAACGGTACCACACAAGGGCTTACTGCTAACACCGCCAGCAGCGATGATGTGGATCACATCATGATGCCTGCCATTTCAACCGGCATCACACTAGACGAAATCATCGAGATCAGTTGTGACCTCGATGTTGTTGATGTGCAGCCCATAACTCTGCCACCACGACTGCATGTGCATGTTCATGAAGAACCTCAGGCAGTTACTGACAACAACGGTGTGCATGGAGTTGATGAAATGTACATACCAAGAAGAGTAGAGTTGGGGGAGGTGATGCCCATCGACACAGACGACAAGCTTTCCCGGCTAAGAGTAGAGTTGGGGGAGGTGATGCCCATCGAGACGGACGACAAGCTTTCCCGGTTACTGGAGCAATGCACCAAGCTGCAGGACAGGATCGATGAGACACTTTCCATATACTTTTGAGCCCCATAGTAAGGCTGTAAGGGTTTTGTTACACCATCCTTCCACATTTGTTGTAACTTGTAAAACTAGATTTTGTGGAAGTGAAAACTAACACTGCCAAGTTAAAGCGTTCTTGTTTGGCAGGAATGAAATATAGAAGCGTCGTTTTTCTTCTCGAATCATGTCAGTAAAGTACCTAAACCACGATTTGGGTCAGAGCAGTCCGATGCGAGCATAACTAGCGATTAGCACGGTAGGCCACGAGCAAGATCTAAACACGATCTGTCAGAATAATCGTGACAGGCTGACCCACGACATTTAAATGACAAAAATAAACTAAAATGGGCACAAATATGGGTTTAGCTCCAAACATACATTGACACCCACTACACTCCATTCCACGGACATCGTCAACCAACCAGCTCATGGCTAGATCCCACACAGGATCAGAAACCTTGCATTGTCGGCAGCAGCAGGTGCTCTACCAAAACAAGAGCAGCAACACGAGATTTGCTGCTGGCAAACATCACATCCATTGTACGGTTAGTAGCTCTCTGCAAAAGACAACGGCCTCTCAATAATGGTTCCTCCAAAAATCTCTACTAACTATTAAGAGAGCAATGTAGACTGCCCCGCCTCCCTACCCCGCCAGACACGACAGCCGCGATTCGCCCGCCTGCCGCAGTTCCCGCAGCGAACTCCGCAATCCCCATCCGCCCTCCGTAGTCCCTACCCGCGATGTGAGGAACGAGTCCCCCATAATGTAACGTCGCTACTCTGCTACTCGTATGTGCATGCTCCAATTCTACAAAGTTTTGGACAATTTATCATTAACAGTCATGAACATTGCTTTTCTGCAGTGCAAATAATATAACACAAGCGCTCATGTTCCTCTCGCACTTCATCAGAGACATACACTAGGTAGTACAAACCGCAAGCAAGGTTTGATGTGCTCTATTTGGTGTGTTTGATCAGATCAACAATGTGGCTGATCGCTCATGCTACTGACTGCTAACACAACTACTACCTGTACTCCATAGCCACTTCACTCCGACAAAGGAGGGAACACCATCGACTTCCACTGGTACGCAAGGAAGACTGTTTTACACTATGTACATACGTCAAATACTGGACATCATCAGTCATGATCTTGAAATCTATAGGAACCTAGATGCTAGGGCATGCTCTGTTTTGTTCACTAATTGCCTGGTTTGGAACGCCAGCATCATCTAGCCGACTAAAGACGACTTCTATGGAGACAGCGTAGCCGGTTACATCGACACACTGAAGAAAAACATAATGATATGGAACTAGGATAAGAGTTTTCTATAGATAGAGAGAAAGAGAGAAGCTAAATGTTAATTATTCAGACCTTTATTCGCTCGGTAGCACAGAGAATGGTCGGAGAAGTGTCCAGCTGGGAAGCATGCGGCAAGAACCAGACTGTATGTCCAGATATGTATATATATGCTTTGCTTCACATTCAGATTTTTTGTGCTTGGCATTTAATTGATCTTTGTATGTTGTTGCATCGAGTGTTTTTTCGTTGATTAATACAGTAATTTTCATAATTTTCTTTATGTTTCAAATCCTTCATAAAGTAAGATTACTCTCTGAGTTTTTGACTGATTATAAATAAATATCGCAAGATATGCGTCTGAGAACATCATTGCATCATGCCACTGGGCATACAAGGGTGTTGAGCAAGACTCAACCCTAGAAGGTACTACTAATACTAGCACATTACTTTTTTAATTAAGGTAATGCCTACATTCCTGTTCTGTAGTATGCACACCGGATTTGTACTGTTGTCGTACAATGCATGATTTTAACTTGAGGGGGCAAGAATATGCTAATTAATTTGTGTTTATGTTCTTGGTGCAGATCCCTATTTCTTATAAATCTTATCTCTACTATTCCATTCACCTCTCTCTCCTCTCCCACATTTAAACGGTAAAAATCTAAAATTATGCAAAAATAAAGATTAATAATTTGTGAGTCATGGCAACGCACGAGCACCTGACTATGTTTGGTTAATGCATGTCTGATTTCTTTTGACGAGTGTTTCAAACAACAGCTGTAGGTTTGGGGCAGTCAACTTGTGTAGGCATTGGTGGTGACCCGTTCAATATCACATATACACATTTTGAGATTAAGGCCTCATATTTTAAGCAAAAGCCTTCCTTTTTTAAATCTATTATGAAATATCTTATCATGGATTTTGTACTGTGCTCTGTGGAATTAATCCCTTGTCTGGCATTATCTGGTACTTGAATACTTAAAGTGTATTTTTTTATTCCAAATGCTACATACATATATTTTTCAGTCAACACAATTCCATCTCATTTTGTTGTTTTCTTAGTGTTCAATACTATTTGGATTCTATTAAGTCAGAAATAGCAAAGAGAACATAGGAAGGTGGACTTCCAAATGCAGAAGCAATTGGAAAATTGTACATCTTATGCAACTTGATCGAACTGTTATATTTTAGATCTTTTGTTTAGCATTTTTTACTCCACGTGTATTTCTCTATCATATAAAACTCTATATTAATTCTTTAAAATAATTTATATGAATTTGATAATGTTTGTCACAACTCACACGAATTCTGTATACCATAATGAATTGATGGTTGAGAGACTATGCACGAGGCATGCAAATTAACAAGACTCATATAAGCGTCGAACAGTGTGCTGATGATGATCAGAGACGCAAGGGCAGCACATGATCAGGTCTTCACATGTTTGGCTTCCGAACAGGCTTTTCTCCAGATCCCCAAGGAAGAAGAAGATCCGGTCAGATATATGTCGATGCTCATCCCAACGTACATAAGCTATCAATGGTATTATATGTTCCCGTTGCAACGCACGAGCACACAACTAGTTAATAATGGAGAGTAATATCATTTTAACCCAACCAGCAAAGTCCCTCATTTGTCTACTAAAACATCTAAGGGAAATCCAAGTTCAATTCACTATGCTTATCCCTGGGCAAAACCCAAACCTAAATTGATAAGCATACACCACTAAGAGCCACGCATGACCAAGAAACCCTAAGTTACTAACTGACGTAGTTTTCCTTCACTTAGCATAATGTTTACTAAATCCTGCATAATCATGGCATACATATTCTTACTCATTGCATTCGATAGATTGCAACCTCGCTGACGGAGAGTACGTCCTCGTGCCGGAGCAAGGAGCTGCTCAAGAGGTAGCCCCGGATCCAGCACCAGAACCTGCACGAGAGGATCTGTCTGCCCCCGCTTCGGAAGGCAAGCCCCGGTTTTATGCATAACCTATTTATTATGCTATTTTACTACACTTAATGATTGTAGGATTGAATGTGCATTTAAGTGTAAGAGTTGTTTGAAACCCTAGTTGCATGATCTCAGGAATCCTTTTGTGATGGATACTAGTATGCTAGGTCGAGTAGCTGCTTTACTAATTAAGGCTCTCGGTAGAAGTCGAGTGATTTTTCTAGCACTCGCGCGAGATCAGGAATTGATTGTATCCACTTTCTTATTATAATGATGTTGGTTTGTGGACAACAATCCATGGGGATTGGTTGTCCACGGGATAAAAACTGGAATAAGGATTAAGGTGTGGTACCGTGAGTCAAGCGTTTGAACGTACTAAGCACATGCCGAGAAATATGGTAAATCGGTAAGCCTAGTACCTGATTGAACCTGGCAGTGGACTTTACCCCTCACGCGACCTGAGACGTGGTCTCCCATTCCGGTTATGGTGGGTACAAGTGCGGTCACTGCACGACGGCAGTCGGGGTCAGTGAGGCATTGTACGCCAAGGCGGTGAGCCCTGATCTGCTGACGGGGAATCGATGGGGACGGTTGATGTGTGTGGGGACAGAGTGCCTCACCACGTCGTGTGTTTAGGTTTACCTTGCAAGGATAAAAACTCGATTCGAATCGTCTGCTTCTCGCAGCTAATGAGACTGCTTGATCCATGCTGCTACATTGAGTAACAAGTGAAAATGTGATGAGGTGACAAAAGATGTTGATTGCTAAAATTGCTTGCTATCATGAATGAGTAGATAGTACACATCTAGTATTAAGAGAGTCACACTAAAACTTGACAAAGCTAAAACTTGATTTACAAACTCAGCTAGTGCTTTTGGCAACCAAACCCCACAGCCAAACAGCTACATGTCTAGAGGTAGAGGAGTAGACTCCTCACACCGGGTAAGTCTAGCTGAGTATTAGTATACTCAGCCTTGCTTGTGGCATAATTTTATAGGTTCTCTGGAGGACATGGTTGCTGGAGTGACTTGGCCGTCCATCTTGCCACCAGGTTGGACAGTCGAGTGGGATCCTGCCTCGGCTGAGGAGGAGCATGAAGAGTGATGGGACAGGCGTCCCCATCTCTCTATTTATTTATCGTTAGTTTTATTCCGCTGCACTTCAGACAATGATGCTACTTTTGCTAAAACTCCGATGTTGATGTAATAAATTTACTATTTATTAATGTATGGTTTTATGCTTTATTGTATTTGCTCTGTGACTCACCATCGAGTGAGACTGTGGTACTTGATCCTGTCAGTGGCCTCGTCGGACTAGATCTGAGGGATTGACGGGTTATTCCCATTTAAGTGTGGTCTAGCCTCTAAGGCAGGACTTAGGCACTTAAGTTGGAATAATTCGGGCAGTTCCGCCACACCAATTAACAGAGAAGGTAGTGGAGTGGGCAAGCCTTAAGACTGAAGCATGTATAAAAGACAAAACAAATTTGGTAACTGGTTTGAGTAATAGACAACTAGTGAATAGGTTGGCAAATTATTATTCAAACGTTACAACTATTTTACTTATTAAAATCAAGCTGGTAAAGCAGGATGTCATAGCCAAAAAAAGCAGACTAAGTAACAAAATTAGGCATGTCTAATTGACCATGTAGTTCCATGCTCTAAACAACCTTGTAGAGATACAAAAATTCAACCAATCATGTCTCAAAATGCTTGCAGCTTCCATTTTTCTCTAGCTTTTGATTTGTCACGACACGCAGAAATAGAAACCAGACAAAACAAGAAACTTACAGGAAAAGATGGGCTCGTGGAATATATCATCTTCCAGTGAACCTTTCGCAATCATCCATATTTCTGAACGAGCGCATGAAGCCATTTTACCAATGCTTGGTTTATCCTCTGTATTGATCAATTGTAGTCGAAAAGACGATCAGCAAGTATACTCACACCAAAACTTATTTTGGAAACCAGTCATTAACAGAGTGCAGAGACACATTCAACATCTCTACATAAGAGCCTTGTTAAGGTTGGCATTACAACCACAAGACAATAACTAAGGGGGCTATGGAGATAGGGATTTCATATCCGGTAAGGATAGAAATGGATAAAAAAGAGGCATTAAGAAATCAACAAAAAAATAAGTGTACGAAAACAAGCAGTTGTTTGTGGTCATTATTCCGTCCAATAAGATTAAGGTCACCTCCAGACTATATTTTTTGACAAAAGCTGCAAAAATAGCAAACAGTTCAAATTATTTGAGAGCATAATCTTTAATATATTAAACAAATTTTGGAGTGCAGCAATTGGCCAGAAAGATGAAAAAGCAGTGTCTTAAGTGCTAGACTTAGAGATCATTCCAAAGTTCTTAATAAGATCTTCCTTGGTCATACCAATACCCCTATCCAGAATGGAGATAATATTCTTTTCTTTGTCCAACTTAATCTGTATAAGCATAGACCGAATGACTTGAGGCCTAATTCTAAAGCAAATATATTACTCCTAGCCGGCCATCAAAGTTGGCAATATTGTGAATAAACACAGGTAAGTCATCCCAAAACTACTTCACTGTAGGCAGTAGCCAACCTGACAGCATTTGTGACAGGTCGTAGAGCATGGCTGCAGGCAGATAAAACAGAGCAAAATGATTGCAATACTTGTGGTTTCTTCAACAGAGTGATAATCTTTGAGCTTCAAAGAAAGGAATGGTCACTATTTGGGATGTAGCTACTAAGCTAAATCACTTGGTTTCTCTGAGTGATTTGCTTATCAAGTTTGTTAAGCCTATGTCATATACAAGCACACCTAGCATATTCTTCCCTGATCTAATTGACTACCTCATTTTTATAAGAAAGAATTTACCACTGTATCATTGAAGCCTTCCAGCATCCGTCAAAGTTTTGTTGTTCTCGTTTGATCTAATCCAGGAAACTACAAACTGTCCACGTTCCCCGCAACTTGTTTGTCTACGATTCATCTATTGCTACTATTGCATTCATTCATCCAACAGGAATTCTATTTACACGGATAAGTACTAGTATCCCCCACACTGTGTCATTGCCCACAAGGAATACTCACCGATCCCCGTCCAAACCTTCAGATCTCTTGCCCTCCCCCAACAAACAGAACGAGATCAAAAGAAGCGAAAACACGGGTATTGTACCTGGCGGGGCCAATGGCTGGCGGAGTCGGGGGCACGGGGGAAGAGGCCGGCGGGGTAGAGAAACGCGCACAGGAAACCAAGTGCAACACACGGGAGAGGAGCGCAGGCGCTGTCGGTGATCTTGCCCTCCTCCCTGTCGTCGTCCTCGCCCTAGAGAAGAACGCGTGGGTGGTCGAGGTCATCTGCAGTGGTGACCTTGATGCTCCCAGATCCCATCGCGGGCGGAGCGGGGTTGCATATGGATGGGGGATGACACTGGGGATGGGCACAAAGCGGGGTTGCACGCGAGGGGGAGGCAGAGGTTGCGGGGGACGCGCGGGATGGAGGAGGGAGCAGAGGAGGCGGTCACGACGCCAAGGCTGCGCGGCCGAGCGGGCAGGGGATTGTGCGGAGGCACTAATGGCGGCTACGACGCGGTAGGTTTCGGGGAGCTGAGGGCGACATAGGGGGCGGGGCTGCAGGATGCGCGGGCCTGGGCGGGGGCACGGTGATGCTGTGGACGCCCTCGCACCAGCCTTAAGGATTAGTAGAGATAAAGCTCGAACGCCTGCGACCAACCTTCAAATTTTTTGAAGGTAGTTCCTTATTATTAAAGCAGAAAGGATTCCCGCTCCTACATGCGTCCACGTCGGCAAAAAAATGCTTGGTCGTTCGATCGTTGGCCAATGCTGGGATCGTCCGCCGTTTGTAGATGGTTCTAGGATGTGTTGGCACCGCGAGTATTCTAGAGTTCCTCTGCCCCGTCGTCGTCGCTTCTTCCCCCCCCCCCTCAAACACATCACCGGCACTCTCCATCGTCCTCCATCTGCCGCCTGCTCCTCCGCGCGGCCATGAGCTCGTGGTCCTCGCCCTCAGCCACGCGCTCTTCCACGTCGCGCCTCCGCTGCCGCTCTCGCTCCTAATCTTCACCGTGGCCCTCTCCCGCCTCTCACTGGCATTTTTATGTAGGGTTACTCACACTGTTACAAGGGCCATTCAATTGCCTGTCACTGCTCTGGCTGACAGATTGCTTATGGATGGTGAATCTAAACTGCTTGCAAGTGGAGGGGAAGACTGCACCATTCGCCTATGGTCTATGAGTACGAGGGCGAAAAATCACCCACTGATAGCAACATTTCATGGGCATGAAAAGGCACTGTCATTTTTATCTGTTGCGTGGTATGCACTGTCAAACTATCTGAATGAAGTTCACTATACTGTTACAATGTGTATAATGCTCCTGTCCAGAACATACATGTTCTGGCACTCTGCTTCAAGTAATAATTTTCATACGATTTGATTCTCATAACAGTTGCCTTCAGCATATGTATCTTACTTCACACTGCTTCATGTACCATTATATGTTGAAGGAGAAAAGCTAATCATAGCATGTTATGACATCTTCAAACATTGTCATTAAAACAAATTCCTAGTTTGAACCATTCTTTTCCTTTCCTTTTATCTTTCAGGCATAAATCGTCCCTGTTGGTGAGCTGTTCCAAAGACTCAAAGGTAATGGGACCATATGTCGCAAATGTATCTGCCATGCCACAATAATAGAAAAAAGAGATAATTTTGTCAATGACCATATCTTCTATTCTTTTTGACTGGCTTTACCTTATGGTCTCGGAGAGTGGTTTGATGCTGATGCAAGTCTTTTTTTCTTAGTAACCATGTTACATTTTTTCATGCTGGTATGTTGCATCAGGTTAAAGTTTGGGACACAGTGGCTCCTTCGAGTGGTTCATCACCATGTGTAGGCAGTGCTCACCTCAACTCAAATGGGCCACCAATTGCTATGAAATGCCATGAATCCCTTTGCTATATTGCTGCTGGAGCTGAAGTGACAGTGATTGACTTGAGGACAATGAAGAAGGCTTTTGTCCTTGCACTCCAGAACCACAGAATACTTTCTTGTGAGATGATGCCTTCTGAATGGTTAATATGTACTGGCATTATATAATCATTCACCATGATAAATTATTGCAAACTAACCCCTAATTTATCTCAACCCTTTCACCCTCCGAATGTGCCATGGTGCCCGAAGATGACATTTGAAACACCTCTTCCATAGTGTTTTTTGTTGCAAATTGATGCACGTGTTTATACCTTGCAGCTCTGTGACTTATCATTTTCAGAGAGGGGCAAATTCATTCTTTCAAATTGATGTCACAAAGTCACAAACTTATTTCTTTTATCATTGTAGACTGATACGTCAATGGCTGTGCAGTCCAAAAAAAATGAAGAGAAGGGAATTTGACATTGTCATTCAAGCTTCAACATTGATCACTTATTGGTTCTCAGTAAGTCTTTCTGAATGTCAGCTGCTATAGGATTATTTGAACAACATCTCTTCTTCACTACTGGTAGTACAAAACATTAAAATGTTTTCTGTGCAGGTGATATATTTTATGATGCTCAGAATGATTTCTTGACACCTGAATGGGACAGTGAGAATTTACAAGTGGTACAGATGATTCTATCCATGTTCAAATCATCAAGATAGTCATCAGGTTCAACAGACTCATCTTACGCTACACCTTCTCACAAACTCATCTTACACTACACCTCCTTGCTCTGGAACTTACAATATAAGAAAAATAACAAAATCAGATGATGGAAGTAGTTCAACTGAAGAATCATCAGCAGAAACTGTGATGTCGTTAAAACATTCATTATCTTCATGTTCATCGTGTGGCGTTGATAATAATAATGTTAAGCCTCTACTAGAGCCTAACATATATAAGGATGTATTGATCTCCTTTCGCTTTGATGATCATGACCTTCCATTAGATATGTTTTGTTGTTCATTTTTTTAAGGAAAGCAACACTGCACAATCCAATTGTGTCCTCCTTCAGTATGTATGCACCTAGAAAAAACAAAATATTTATGATGTCCCTTCTCAAATGTTAAATTTCATATACAACGTTACTTTCCCATTTTTCGCCATTCAAAAACATATACACAATGAAACTTGATTTTTTTATTTCTGATATTGCAGGTTCCTTCAGTAATTCAAACCATCACCAATCCCTTCTGACGGGCTATATATTCTATCGGACCAGGCACAACTATCCAAATTTCTTTTCTATATAACAAACGCGGACGTAAAGCTGCTCAACCACTTTGTCCACGTCGCTCCTCCGTTTCCCAGCCATTGGATCAGCAACCAACGACACAAGAGAATTCCGTGCGATTGTTTCTTAACGTGAAGTTTCTGGACAGCGCCGGACAGATAGAGAGAATAGAAGAATATACACATCTTCTTCCTCTCGCTTCCAAAGGTGATGCCTTCCACGGAAAGGAGATCGTGCGACCATGATGGCGGCGACGCTTGATTTTGCCCATCTTCCCACGCTCGAACGGATAACAGTCTCCTCGAACGGATAACAGTCTCCTTCCTTCTGTAACTTCCACTCGTCTCTTCCTAGTTCCATAACACTCTCACAGCACGCTAGCAGGACACTCATTCTCTCAATCGGCTCTTCCCGCTGCGCTACACGCCACCAAGAGCCTCCCCAACTCCTCCCTGTCAAACGGCGCCGCGCCGCAAGGAGCACAACCACCCCCGTCTCCTCCCCGTCAAACTACAATTCGGTTTATTGAATCATGATGCAATTGTGCATCAATGCTGTGCTTCAGCATGTGCATTTTACGTGCACTTTGATTTCTATGTTGTTTACTGAAAGGGAATTAGGCTTACACCTAGTCCCTAATTAATTTTGGTGGTTGAATTGCCCAACACAAACAATTGGACTAACTAAGTTTGCCCAAGTTTATAGATTACACAGGTGTAAAAGGTTCACACTCAGCCAATAAAAAGACCAAGTTTTGGATTCAACAAAGGAGCAAAGTGGGAACCGAAGGCCCTCTGGTCTGAGAGCACCGGACTGTCCGGTGTACACCGGACAGTGTCCGGTGCACCAGAGGACTCCAGCTCAAACTCGCCACCTTCGGGAATTTCTAGAGGCGACTCCGCTATAATTCACCGGACTGTCCGGTGTACACCGGACAGTGTCCGGTGCGCCAAGGGAGGTCGGCCTCAGGAACTCACCAGCTTCGGGAAACTCCAACGGCTAGTCCGCTATAATTCACCGGACTGTCCGGTGTGCACCGGACTGTCCGGTGCGACTCCGGAGCAACGGTCGTCTCCGCGCCAACGGCTACCTGCGGCGCATTAATTGTGCGCTCTGCGCGCGCAGATGTCAGGCGCGCCCACTCCGGCACACCGGACAAGGAACAGTGCATGTCCGGTGTGCACCGGACACCCAGGCGGGCCCACAAGTCAGAAGCTCCAACGGTCAGAATCCAACGGCAGTGATGACGTGGCAGGGGCACCGGACTGTCCGGTGTGCACCGGACTGTCCGGTGCGCCATCGCGCAGACAGCCTCCACCAACGGTCAAGTTGGTGGTTGGGGCTATAAATACCCCAACCACCCCACCATTCATTGCATCCAAGTTTTCCACTCCCCAACTACTACAAGAGCTCTAGCATTCAATTCTAGACACACCAAATAGATCAAATCCTCTCCAAATTCCACACAACGCCATAGTGACTAGAGAGAGTGATTTGCTTGTGTTCTTTTGAGCTCTTGCGCTTGGATCGCTTTCTTTCTTTCTCACTTGTTCTTGTGATCAACACTCATTTGTAACCAAGGCAAGAGGCACCAATTGTGTGGTGGCCCTTGCGGGGAAGTTTTGTTCCCGTGTGATTAAGAAGAGAAAGCTCACTCGATCCGTGGATCGTTTGAGAGAGGGAAGGGTTGAAAGAGACCCGGCCTTTGTGGCCTCCTCAACGGGGAGTAGGTTTGCAAGAACCGAACCTCGGTAAAACAAATCTCTGTGTCTCACTTGCTTATTCGCTTGGGATTTGTTTTGCGCCCTCTCTCGCGAACTCGTTTCTTCATTACTAACGCTAACCCGGCTTGTAGTTGTGTGTATATTTGTAAATTTCAGTTTCGCCCTATTCACCCCCCCCCTCTAGGCGACTATCAATTGGTATCGGAGCTCGGTGCTTCATTAGAGCCTAACCGCTCGAAGTGATGTCGGGAGATCACGCCAAGAAGGAGATGGAGACCGGCGAAAAGCGCACTACAAGCAACGGGAGCACTTCATCGGAAGAGTCCCGCACCAAACGGAGGGAGATGAAGAAGAGCTCCTCCAACAAAGGGAAGGAGAAGAAATCCTCTTCTCACCACAAAGAGAAGAAGGAAAAATCTTCTTCCCACAAGCCGCATCGGAGCGGAGACAAACAAAAGAGGATGAGGAAGGTGGTCTACTACGAGACCGACACTTCATCAACATCGACCTCCGGCTCCGACGCGCCCTCCGTAACTTCTAAACGCCAAGAGCGTAAGAAGTTTAGTAAGATCCCCCTACACTACCCTCGCATTTCTAAACATGCACCTTTACTTTCCGTCCCATTAGGCAAACCACCAACTTTTGATGGTGAAGATTATGCTAGGTGGAGTGATTTAATGCGATTTCATCTAACCTCACTCCACAAAAGTATATGGGATGTTGTTGAGTTTGGTGCACAGGTACCGTCAATAGGGGATAAGGATTATGATGAGGATGAGGTGGCCCAAATCGAGCACTTCAACTCTCAAGCGACAACGATACTCCTCGCCTCTTTAAGTAGAGAGGAGTATAACAAAGTACAAGGGTTGAAGAGCGCCAAGGAGGTTTGGGATGTGCTCAAAACCGCGCACGAGGGAGATGAGCTCACAAAGATCACCAAGCGGGAAACGATCGAGGGGGAGCTCGGTCGGTTCCGGCTTCGCAAAGGGGAAGAGCCACAACATATGTACAACCGACTCAAGACCTTGGTGAACCAAGTGCGCAACCTCGGGAGCATAAAGTGGGACGACCACGAGGTGGTTAAGGTTATTCTAAGATCACTTATTTTCCTTAACCCCACTCAAGTACAATTAATTCGTGGTAATCCTAGATATACTAAAATGACCCCCGAGGAAGTTATCGGGCATTTTGTAAGTTTTGAGTGCATGATCGAAGGCTCGAGAAAGATCAACGAGCTTGACGAACCCACCACATCCGAAGCTCAACCCATCGCATTCAAGGCGACGGAGGAAAAGAAGGAGGAGGCTACACCAAGTCGACAACCAATAGACGCCTCCAAGCTCGACAATGAGGAAATGGCGCTCGTCATCAAGAGCTTCCGCCAAATCCTCAAGCAAAGGAGAGGGAAAGATTACAAGTCCCGCTCCAAGAAGGTTTGCTACAAATGTGGTAAGCCCGGTCATTTCATTGCTAAATGTCCCATATCTAGTGACAGTGACCGAGGCGACGACAAGAAGGGGAGAAGGAAGGAGAAGAAGAAGTAATACAAGAAGAAGGGCGGCGATGCCCATGTTTGTCGAGAGTGGGACTCCGATGAAAGCTCAAGCGACTCCTCCGACGACGAGGACGCCGCCAACATCGCCGTCACCAAAGGGCTTCTCTTCCCCAACGTCGGCCACAAGTGCCTCATGGCAAAGGACGGCAAAAGGAAGAAGGTAAAATCAAGATCCTCCACTAAATATGAAACCTCTAGTGATGAAAATGCTAGTGATGAGGAGGATAACTTGCGTACCCTTTTTGCCAATCTTAACATGGAACAAAAGGAAAAATTAAATGAATTAATTAGTGCTATTCATGAAAAGGATGACCTTTTGGATTCCCAAGAGGATTGTCTTATTAAGGAAAACAAGAAACATGTTAAGGTTAAAAATGCTTACGCTCTAGAAGTAGAAAAATGTCAAAAACTATCTAGTGAGCTTAGCACTTGCCATGAGATGATTGACAACCTTAGACATGAAAATGCTAGTTTAAATGCTAAGGTTGATTCACATGTTTGTAATGTTTCAATTCCCAATCCTAGAGATAATAATGATGATTTGCTTGCTAGGATTGAAGAATTAAACATTTCTCTTGCTAGCCTTAGAGTAGAAAATGAAAATTTAATTGCTAAGGCTAAAAAACTAGATGTTTGCAATGCTACCATTTCCAATCTTAGAGATAAAAATGATATTCTTCATGCTAAGATTGTTGAACTTAATTCTTGCAAACCCTCTACATCTATTGTTGAGCATGTATCTATTTGTACTAGATGTAGAGATGTGGATATTAATGCTATTCATGATCATATGGCTTTAATTAAACAACAAAATGATCATATAGCAAAACTAGATGCTAAAATTGCCAAGCACAACTTAGAAAATGAGAAATTTAAATTTGCTCGTAGCATGCTTTATAATGGGAGACGCCCGGGCATTAAGGATGGCATTGGCTTCCAAAGGGGAGACAATATCAAACTTAGTGCCCCTCCTAAAAGATTGTCTAATTTTGTAAAGGGCAAGGCTCCCATGCCTCAGGATAACGAGGGTTACATTTTGTACCCTGCCGGTTATCCTGAGAGCAAAATTAGGAAAATTCATTCTAGGAAGTCTCACTCTGGCCCAAATCATGCTTTTATGTATACGGGTGAGACATCTAGCTCTAGGCAACCAACCCGTGCTAAGTTGCCTAGAAAGAGAACTCCTAGTGCATCAAATGATCATGACATTTCATTTAAAACTTTTGATGCATCATATGTTTTAACTAACAAATCCGGCAAAGTAGTTGCCAAATATGTTGGGGGCAAGCACAAGAGGTCAAAGACTTGTGTTTGGGTACCCAAAGTTCTTGTGTCTAATGCCAAAGGACCCAAAACCATTTGGGTACCTAAAGTCAAGAACTAAACTTGTTTTGTAGGTTTATGCATCCGGGGGCTCAAGTTGGATAATCGACAGCGGATGCACAAACCACATGACTGGGGAGAAAAAGATGTTCTCCTCATATGAGAAAAACCAAGATCCCCAAAGAGCGATTACATTCGGGGATGGAAATCAAGGTTTGGTCAAAGGTTTGGGTAAAATTGCTATATCTCCTGACCATTCCATTTCTAATGTTTTTCTTGTTGATTCTTTAGATTACAATTTGCTTTCGGTATCTCAATTATGTCAAATGGGCTACAACTGTCTTTTTACTGATATTGGTGTCACTGTCTTTAGAAGAAGTGATGATTCAATAGCATTTAAGGGAGTGTTAGAGGGTCAGCTATACTTGGTAGATTTTGATAGAGCTGAACTCGACACTTGCTTAATTGCTAAGACTAACATGGGTTGGCTCTGGCACCGCCGACTAGCCCATGTTGGGATGAAGAATCTTCATAAGCTTCTAAAGGGAGAACACATTTTAGGATTAACAAATGTTCATTTTGAGAAAGACAGGGTTTGTAGCGCATGCCAAGCAGGAAAGCAAGTTGGCACTCATCATCCGCATAAGAACACAATGACAACCGACAGGCCACTGGAGCTCCTACACATGGATCTATTCGGCCCGATCGCTTACATAAGCATCGGCGGGAGTAAGTACTGTCTAGTTATTGTGGATGATTATTCTCGCTTCACTTGGGTATTCTTTTTACAGGAAAAATCTCAAACCCAAGAGACCTTAAAGGGGTTCTTGAGACGGGCTCAAAATGAGTTCGGCTTAAGGATCAAGAAAATTAGAAGCGACAACGGGACGGAGTTCAAGAACTCTCAAATTGAAGGCTTCCTTGAGGAGGAGGGCATTAAGCATGAGTTCTCTTCTCCCTACACTCCACAACAAAATGGTGTAGTGGAGAGGAAGAATAGAACTCTATTGGACATGGCAAGAACCATGCTTGATGAGTACAAGACTTCGGATCGGTTTTGGGCGGAGGCGGTCAACACCGCTTGCTACGCCATCAACCGGTTGTATCTACACCGAATCCTCAAGAAGACATCATATGAACTCCTAACCGGTAAAAAGCCCAACATTTCATATTTTAGAGTTTTTGGTAGCAAATGCTTTATTCTTGTTAAAAGAGGTAGAAAATCTAAATTTGCTCCTAAAACTGTAGAAGGCTTTTTACTTGGTTATGACTCAAACACAAGGGCATATAGGGTCTTTAACAAGTCCACTGGACTAGTTGAAGTCTCATGTGACGTTGTGTTTGATGAGACTAACGGCTCTCAAGTAGAGCAAGTTGATCTTGATGAGATAGGTGAAGAAGAGGCTCCGTGCATCGCGCTAAGGAACATGTCCATTGGGGATGTGTGTCCTAAGGAATCCAAAGAGCCTCCAAATGCACAAGATCAACCGTCCTCCTCCATGCAAGCATCTCCACCGACTCAAAATGAGGATGAAGCTCAAGTTGATGAAGAAGAAGATCAATCAAATGAGCCACCTCTAGATGACGGCATAGATCAAGGGGGAGATGCAAATGATCAAGACAAGGAGGAAGAAGAGCAATGGCCGCCACACCCAAGAGTCCACCAAGCAATCCAACGAGATCACCCCGTCGACACCATCCTCGGCGACATTCATAAGGGGGTAACTACTCGATCTCGTGTTGCTCATTTTTGTGAACATTACTCGTTTGTTTCCTCTATTGAGCCACACAGGGTAGAGGAAGCACTTCAAGATTCGGATTGGGTGGTGGCGATGCAAGAGGAGCTCAACAACTTCACGAGGAATGAGGTATGGCATTTAGTTCCACGTCCTAATCAAAATGTTGTAGGAACCAAATGGGTCTTCCGCAACAAGCAAGACGAGCATGGTGTGGTGACAAGGAACAAAGCTCGACTTGTGGCCAAGGGATACTCCCAAGTCGAAGGTTTGGATTTCGGTGAAACCTATGCACCCGTAGCTAGGCTTGAGTCAATTCGCATATTATTAGCCTATGCTACTTACCATGGCTTTAAGCTTTATCAAATGGACGTGAAAAGTGTCTTCCTCAATGGACCAATCAAGGAAGAGGTCTATGTTGAGCAACCTCCCGGCTTTGAAGACAGTGAGTATCCTAACCATGTCTATAAGCTCTCTAAGGCGCTTTATGGGCTCAAGCAAGCCCCAAGAGCATGGTATGAATGCCTTAGAGATTTTCTTATTACAAATGGCTTCAAAGTCGGAAAGGCCGATCCTACACTCTTTACTAAAACACTTGAGAATGATTTGTTTGTATGCCAAATTTATGTTGATGATATTATATTTGGGTCTACTAACGAATCTACATGTGAAGAGTTTAGTAGGATCATGACACAGAAATTCGAGATGTCTATGATGGGGGAGTTGAAGTATTTCTTAGGATTTCAAGTGAAGCAACTCCAAGAGGGCACCTTCATTAGCCAAACGAAGTACACACAAGACATTCTAAACAAGTTTGGGATGAAGGATGCCAAACCCATCAAGACACCCATGGGAACTAATGGGCATCTCGACCTCGACACGGGAGGTAAGTCCGTGGATCAAAAGGTATACCGGTCGATGATAGGTTCTTTGCTCTATTTATGTGCATCTCGACCGGATATTATGCTCTCCGTATGCATGTGTGCAAGATTCCAAGCCGACCCTAAGGAAGCTCACCTTACGGCCGTGAAACGAATCTTGAGATATTTGGCTTATACTCCTAAGTTTGGGCTTTGGTATCCTAGGGGATCCACTTTTGATTTAATTGGTTATTCGGATGCCGATTGGGCGGGGTGCAAAATCAATAGGAAGAGCACATCGGGGACTTGCCAGTTCTTGGGAAGATCCTTGGTGTCTTGGGCTTCAAAGAAGCAAAATTCGGTCGCTCTTTCCACCGCCGAAGCCGAGTATATTGCCGCAGGTCATTGTTGCGCGCAATTGCTTTGGATGAGGCAAACCCTGCGGGACTACGGTTACAAATTCACCAAAGTCCCTTTGCTATGTGATAATGAGAGTGCAATCAAAATGGACGACAATCCCGTCGAGCATAGCCGCACTAAGCACATAGCCATTCGGTATCACTTTTTAAGGGATCACCAACAAAAGGGAGATATCGAGATTTCTTACATTAACACTAAAGATCAATTAGCCGATATCTTTACCAAGCCTCTTGATGAACAATCTTTTAACAAACTTAGGCATGAGCTCAATATTCTTGATTCACGCAATTTCTTTTGCTAGATTGCACACATAGCTCATTTTATATACCTTTGATTATATCTCTTTTATATGCTATGACTAATGTGTTTTCAAGTCTATTTCAAACCAAGTCATAGGTATATTGAAAGGGAATTGGAGTCTTCGGCGAAGACAAAGGCTTCCACTCCGTAACTCATACTTCGCCATCACTCCAAGCAACTCTCTATTCTTTGGGGAGAAATGAGCATCAAGGGCTCTAATGATTCCGTTTTTGGCGATTTATGCCAAAAAGGGGGAGAAATGAGCCCAAAGCAAAAGGACCGCACCACCACCACCAATTTCAAAAACTTAGTGTTGAATATTTTCAATTGGTGTCCTATTGTGTTCAAAAGGGGGTGAAGTAGTATTTCAAAAATGGTATATCAAAACCCTCTTGAACACTAAGAGATGGATCTCTTTTAGGGGGAGTTTTGTTTAGTCAAAGGAGAAGCATTTGAAACAGGGAGAGAAAATTTCAAATCTTGAAAATGCTTCTCAAAATCTTATTCATTTGCCTTTGTCTATTTGCAAAAGAACTTTGAAATGGATTTACAAAAGATTTTGCAAAAACAAAACATGTGGTGCAAGCGTGGTCCAAAATGTTATATAAGAAAGAAACAATCCATCCATATCTTGTAAGTATTTAAATTGGCTCAATTCCTAGCAACCTTTACACTTACATTATGCAAACTAGTTCAATTATGCACTTCTATATTTGCTTTGGTTTGTGTTGGCATCAATCACCAAAAAGGGGGAGATTGAAAGGGAATTAGGCTTACACCTAGTCCCTAATTAATTTTGGTGGTTGAATTGCCCAACACAAACAATTGGACTAACTAAGTTTGCCCAAGTTTATAGATTACACAGGTGTAAAAGGTTCACACTCAGCCAATAAAAAGACCAAGTTTTGGATTCAACAAAGGAGCAAAGTGGGAACCGAAGGCCCTCTGGTCTGAGAGCACCGGACTGTCCGGTGTACACCGGACAGTGTCCGGTGCACCAGAGGACTCCAGCTCAAACTCGCCACCTTCGGGAATTTCTAGAGGCGACTCCGCTATAATTCACCGGACTGTCCGGTGTACACCGGACAGTGTCCGGTGCGCCAAGGGAGGTCGGCCTCAGGAACTCGCCAGCTTCGGGAAACTCCAACGGCTAGTCCGCTATAATTCACCGGACTGTCCGGTGTGCACCGGACTGTCCGGTGCGACTCCGGAGCAACGGTCGTCTCCGCGCCAACGGCTACCTGCGGCGCATTAATTGCGCGCTCTGCGCGCGCAGATGTCAGGCGCGCCCACTCCGGCACACCGGACAAGGAACAGTGCATGTCCGGTGTGCACCGGACACCCAGGCGGGCCCACAAGTCAGAAGCTCCAACGGTCAGAATCCAACGGCAGTGATGACGTGGCAGGGGCACCGGACTGTCCGGTGTGCACCGGACTGTCCGGTGCGCCATCGCGCAGACAGCCTCCACCAACGGTCAAGTTGGTGGTTGGGGCTATAAATACCCCAACCACCCCACCATTCATTGCATCCAAGTTTTCCACTCCCCAACTACTACAAGAGCTCTAGCATTCAATTCTAGACACACCAAATAGATCAAATCCTCTCCAAATTCCACACAACGCCATAGTGACTAGAGAGAGTGATTTGCTTGTGTTCTTTTGAGCTCTTGCGCTTGGATCGCTTTCTTTCTTTCTCACTTGTTCTTGTGATCAACACTCATTTGTAACCAAGGCAAGAGGCACCAATTGTGTGGTGGCCCTTGCGGGGAAGTTTTGTTCCCGTGTGATTAAGAAGAGAAAGCTCACTCGATCCGTGGATCGTTTGAGAGAGGGAAGGGTTGAAAGAGACCCGGCCTTTGTGGCCTCCTCAACGGGGAGTAGGTTTGCAAGAACCGAACCTCGGTAAAACAAATCTCCGTGTCTCACTTGCTTATTCGCTTGGGATTTGTTTTGCGCCCTCTCTCGCGAACTCGTTTCTTCATTACTAACGCTAACCCGGCTTGTAGTTGTGTGTATATTTGTAAATTTCAGTTTCGCCCTATTCACCCCCCTCTAGGCGACTATCATTTACTGTCCATGAAATGCTTTGACTCCTATTGAGGTAATGTGCACTTTGATTTATATGCTATTTAAAGTCCCACCTTTGTTCCAATCCAAGAAATTATGTAATTCCTGTCAAGATAATGTTCAGGATAACATTATGTAAGTTTCTGATGTTGTAATTTGAGTTGCTATCTAATTTAAGATATATATAATTCAACTGTTCAAATATAACGTTTATAGAACTCGCGCGAAGCGCGAGCAAAGTACTAGTTTTATAATAATGTGTAATCGAAGAAAAGAATAGGAATAAATGAAGCTTATATTTCGTTTCATAATTGTTTTCAACCTTCTCTCTACGTTTTACCTCTTTCTCATAAAAGAATCAAGAAAGAAGGAAGGGATCATATTATTTTAATTGTGTTGCTTTATTTTAGTTCTTTATAGAAATCTTAATTAATATATTTTTAGTATCAGGTCAGACTAGAGAATAAGATCTTAGTCTTCAGTACTATTTGAATGGCATTATAGGTCAACAGATATTACAAAACTCTTTTCTGCTGTAGTGTTAAAAATAGAGACAGTTTCAGGATGAAACAGACTTTACTCTAAAATGATATATCGCCGTTTCGTTAATTAAGGAAAACATAAAACAACTTAGAAAAAAGAGTGATTGTCAGTGTCAGTCTTTAAAAGATTCAGAGCTCATCTTGAGCGGTCCCCTGGAGCAGCCCCGAGGAGTCCTCCCACAGACGTGGCTCCTGGGATCATGTACCACGCAGGCACGGTGCCAAGGTCCATCACGCGTGCCGCCGTGACGTGCACTGCTGTTTCCAAGGCACCCCCCTGGCCCCTGGCTACGCGCCAAAATCGTCCCTCACACGGCGGCAGCAAAAACAGAGGACACGGGTGCGAGAGACATGCGACAGAGAATCCATGGCGGCGGCGGCGTGGTGGGAGACGCTGGTGGTGGCAGCGGCGGCGGATGGAACCGGTGGGAGCAGCACCACGGTGGTGTCCATCTGCATGTTCACGACGGTGCTGTGCCTGTGCCTCGTCGCGGGCCACCTCCTCGAGGAGAACAAGTGGGTCAATGAGTCCATCACCGCCCTCGTCATCGTACGAATCCAATCCCCGCCAAATTTTCACTGATAATAAGTAGTATTTCATTGTCAACAACAACTATTTTCTACGATTTTCTTTTGCCAGGGGTGCATCATAGGAGTGATCGTATTTCTGCTGACCAAGGGGAAGCACTCACACATCCTGCGGTTCGATGAGCAGCTCTTCTTCATCTACGTGCTTCCACCGATAATCTTCAACGCCGGGTATGCATGCTTGGTCCACTTGCAAGGTAGTATTTGTAATGGCGTGACTGAGAGCTTCGATCAGATGCCTACTCGAGTGTTCTGGATATGACTGTTGTTTGCCTACAGGTTTCAGGTCAAGAAAAAGCAGTTCTTCCACAACTTCATGACCATCATGTCCTTCGGCGTGTTCGGCGTTTTCATCTCAGGTGCAATAGTTTCGGCAGGTAGGTTTTTACTGATTCGTTAGCTCTTTGTTCATATCGATGGTATATATTCATCTATTATTCTGTATACAGTTCAATATTGCAACTAGTAAAACCTAGGCTCATTCGCAATGCACAACTTCCTCACCATTGGTGACTGACAATGACATGTACTTCGTCTGGTTAATATCAGGCTGCTATTGGCTCTTCCCGAAAGTCGGGTTTGGAGAACTTGGTGCGGTAGATTATTTAGGTTTGTCTTCCTTTATTTGTGTCACTCATAGACTGCTCTCTGTCCTGTCATGAAATTTGTACTGATCTCATGTCCATCTGCAGCACTGGGAGCCATATTTTCTTCAACAGACACCGTGTGCACGTTGCAGGTCTGCTGCATTCTGAATCCTTAACACTTTGTCCCACTTCCATCTGCTTAACACACGGAGCTGAAACGCAGGTCATAAACCAAGATGAGACACCAAGGCTGTACAGCCTGGTGTTTGGAGAAGGAGTTGTCAACGATGCAACGGCGGTCGTTCTTTTCAATGCCATCAAGGATCTCGATATCAGTCGGCTCAAGGGTGGGGTTGTGCTAAAAGTGATATTTGACTTCCTCTATCTCTTTGCAACCAGCACTGTCCTCGGAATCTCAGTAAGAACTGTTTTTTTCTTCCATATATATGCATTAGTGCCATTTCTTTGTACACCCTTAACTCTTTACCGCAAATTTGTCAGATCGGTCTAGTAACTGCATATGTTCTCAAAGCTCTGTATTTTGGTAGGTGAGTAATCGTTGTTACCGATCGGTTTAGTTTGTGTTCATCTGCTACTCTTTTATCTTTCAAATCTCTTCCCCATATTTTGTTCAGGCATTCGACCGATAGAGAGGTTGCCTTGATGGCTCTCATGGCCTATCTATCGTATATGCTGGCAGAGGTAAGATTACCAAATTTTATCTCCTAGTACTTACATTATGCACTTCCACAATTCATCCCAAGATGCTGCATGTTCTGCAGTTGCTAGAGCTGAGTGGAATTTTGACCGTGTTCTTTTGCGGCATTGTCATGTCCCATTATGCATGGCACAACGTGACAGAGAGCTCAAGGATTACAACAAAGTGAGCTCAATAATCAATGTCCAAACATTTCTTAAGAATCGAATGCTGTGTTCGATTGGTCTATTCGGATCCATTCTCAGCAATGTTTATGCTGTTGCGAAGTCATCCTTGATTCTTATGGATGTGTCTGCAGGCATATATTTGCAACATTATCTTTCATTGCCGAGACATTCATCTTCCTTTACGTCGGTATGGATGCTCTTGACATTGATAAGTGGAGGACATCAAAGGAAAGGTGAGCAAACAGAGAACAAAGTCTCGTCTCTATCTTCTGCTGTCCAGAGTAGCACTCCCTCCATTCTAAATTAAATTATAGGCTATGTTTTGATGCATAATAAAGGCTATGTATCTACAAAAGGCAGAATGGTTTATATTTAAAACTTAGGGAGTAGCTTCTATTTATTATTTTCTATTTTTTTTTCTTCTTCCAGCTTCAAGACATCCATCGGTATCTTTGGCATCCTCATATTGCTCATACTACTGGGACGAGTGGCATTTGTTTTCCCTATATCCATTTTGTCAAATATCATGAGTGGAAGTTCTGAAAGAACCCCGATCACATTCAAGCACCAGGTTGCCTTCTTTTGTTTTGACTGAAAAGAAATGTATAATCTTTTTCTGTTAAGAACGTCAACGAGATGACACCCTCGAAAATCTTTACTCATGCCAAGGTTGTTATTTGGTGGGCTGGGCTCATGAGAGGTGCTGTTTCCATTGCACTAGCATACAATCAGGTTACTAAAGTTTTTGCTAGCAATTGTCTTTTTCTGAATAAACTGTTTCTGATTCGAAGCTAATTTTTGACTTACCAACCCTTTATGTATTGTTGTAGTTCACATTTTCAGGTGTAACATCGGATCCAGTTCATGCCACCATCATCACTAGCACAATAATCGTCGTCTTCTTCACCACTCTGGTCGGTATCTCAACTAATAAGGGACCTAGCAATACGTGAATGAGACTTGAGCAGGCTGAAACTTGCCCATGAATGATTGCAGGTGTTTGGCTTCTTGACCAGGCCCCTGATCAGTGGCATGCTCCCGCACCAGTCGAGGGCGCTGTCCAGAGGCCATAGCACAGGCAGCAACTCCCCGAAGGATGACTTCACCCTGCCGTTCCTGTCGGGCGATGAAGGCGCGTCAGGCAGCGGTATCGTCTTGGAGCAAGCCAAGAGGAGCTTGTCTATGATGCTGGAGAGGCCCGTCCACACGGTTCACATCTACTGGAGGAAGTTCGATGACAGGTTCATGAGGCCAATCTTTGGTGGACCGCGGTCGCACTGACTGCAGGTGCATATAAGAGGAGTTAGTTTCTCTGAATTCTGTCAGCATAGTTCGCCCATGGCACTGTAAAGTTGATAACACTGAATGCTTTCAAGCAACTCTTTATTATTTTTAGTACTTATATTACATCACTGCAATCTTACAAACATAATTTTTTTTTAAAAAAAAAATCAATCAGAGCGAAAACAAATGGAAGCAATCTGAATGCTTCTTATTGTGAATTTTGAGCTATACAAATATGTGAACCTGTAAAAAAAATATAGTAAATGAAGGAATCAAATGCCGTTTTCGTCGTCGTCGTCTATTCGCTGAGTTTTACTGAATTCGCTGAAACTTGTCCCTGTTCACGCGCCCCCTGAGCCGTACTTCTTGCCGAAGAAGATGAGCTGCAGCTGGTCGTAGCCGGCAAGCGCGCCAGCGCCGGCGATGGCGCGTAGGACGTTGGCGCCGGCGCCTTTGAAGAGCGACTTGGGGCCCTCGTTCCTGACGATCTGGGCGAAGGCGTCCATGGAGCTCTTGTACTTGACGGCCTCCCCCGAGGTCATCATCATCCTTCTCCGGATAGTGTCCAGCGGGTAAGAGGCCAGACTGGCGCCATTGGTGATCATCCAGCCGAGCGCCAGGCTCGCGAAGAAGTTGTCCTGCAACTTCTCCGTCAGCAGCACCGGCTTCAAGGAGTCGTACATGCCGAAGTAGAGGCCGCGGTACACGACGATCCCGGCCACGGAGACGTTGAACCCGCGGTAGAGCCCCACGACGCCGTCGGACCGGAGCGTCTTCCGGTACACGTCGACGAGGCCAGTGAACTGCCTCTCGCCGCCCTTAGCCGCCGCCCTGTAGTCGCTGGTGAGGCGCGTCCTGGCGTAGTCGAGGGAGTAGACGAAGAGCAGCGACGTGGCCCCGGCGGCGCTGCCGGAGGCGATGTTCCCCGCGAACCACCTCCAGTAGCCGTCCCTGTCCTTGTTGAAGTTGAAGAGGCCCTTGAAGTAGTCCTTGAACGCGAAGTTGAGGGCCTGCGTGGGGAAGTAGCGGATGACGTTGGTGTTGTTCCCGCGCCACAGCGACAGGAAGCCCTCGTCCCTGACGGTGCGGCCGAAGCAGTCGCCGATGCCCCTGTACGGCTCGGACAGCCTGCCGGTCCGGATCAGCTCGTCCTGGTTCTGCAGCAGCATCTTGACGCGCTCGATAGGCGCCGCCACGGTCTTGGACACCGCCGACGACACCCCGCCCAGCAGGAAGTCGGCGGCGAAGTTCTTCTCGGCGGGCGCCGAGGCCACAACGTGCGGCGTCGAGGACAGGGCGGCACCACGGACCGGCATCGGCGACGGGCGCCAGAGGCTCTGTGGCGCGTAGCTTCCTCTCATCGCCGCCAAGTGGTAGTGGCTGCTTTGAGACGCGAAGCTCCAGCTAGGGGGCGAACCACCATTGCTCCGCCGGTCCGCCATCACCGGCTCTGCAGCTGCAAGTCGCAATGCAATGGATCGCGTAAATGTTGCAAACCTGCCGAGGTAGACAAAGCAGATGATTTACGGGTGCCAATCAGAATGGGAGCAGAAGAGCCTTTACATGTGTAAGTAGTCCGGGTCGGGTCGTTTAATTTTCTGCTGCGCCGCCACTCGTGCGCGGCGGGCAACGCAAGCAGTGAGGTCACGAGTCACGACATGTCGTGGCGGTCTCTACCTCTGCGTAGTCAGGGTATGCCCGTTGTACAGGGTCAAAAACTCAAAATCACGCCGCGGTGCGGGCTGGGGACGGACACGGGAGAATTTCCTGTTTCCACGCATGTAGGAGCGTGGAAATTTCACCGGGTCAAAGTTCAAACTAACTAATTTTACGATTAACTAACTTCCTTGATATACTTCATCTAGATGCTCACCTAGCATGACTTTGTTTGCAATTTTATAATTTTCCTTAGTGGCATGATATCACTGTCATCTCCACCATAACATCCATCAACAACAACCTCTTCTTCATCATTCCCTCCAAACACTTCACGGGGTGCGCTTGCACTAGATCTATCCACAACAATGCCACCAAACATTTTATGTAACAATTCTCCATGCTCTAGTGGACCTTTCTTTAATCGACCTTTCTTTAATCGTTTCCAGTTTGAATGGCCCTACATGCATGTAAAAGAATGGTTAGTTAAACTGAAATCATTAAGAAAACATTGAAAATAAGCAAAAAAATGATGCATACCTTTGTCAACCTATTCCTGTACCCATCGAATGCAGAATATGTTCCTAAATCCCAAGTCCGGTATCTTTATGCAGTTGTAACCAAAACCCATACAAGCCTTTAAGTAAATCTCATTTATTCTTCAATTGCACTTTTGAATGATGCAGCTCAGTTGCTATCTTATACTTCTCAGGTCTCAGCTATATTGTTGTAACCTCACGAAGTCATGATACCATTAAACCTATTCCCAGCATTGATTTCTTGGATGCATATTTCACAAAAAAAAATCTATTGTTATCGAATGTCCAATCAGCTTTGTCACAAACTTATTTCTACTCAATAACATACATGTAAACAATGATTTAGAACGCTAAACAATAACTACAAACAATGCAGGATGGAATAAAAACAATTGTACAAGCATATACCATGGTGATATGCATCATTTCTTCGACATCATCATCATCGGTGGGCTCAGAGTTAAGGTTTAGATCCACATCGAGCGAAGTAGAGCGTGAAGGGTTGTAAGATTTTGAGCTCGAAGCCTGGCCACGCCCACGTGAAGAGTATATCCCGGCAGGATGTACTGCCAAGCTAGCCCTAGTGAACTAGCTCTTGATACGCTTTTCCGGAACCGGAACCAGATCCGGGTAGTCGTACCTTGCCTAAGCGCCCACCCGAGACCAGACTCGAGGGTGGGTAAGACCGGAACGAGGTCAAGCCCGAGTGGAGGCATGCCGACCGATCGGTGATTGAAGCCATAACCCCCGAAGGGCGAGCCCGGCCCCCGGAGGGCAGGTTAATAGGATAGATATTATTGTTATTGTCCGGAACCAGGTGCTCGGCCCCCGGAGGGAGAGCCCGGATACATAGAGTGCTGGTATGAAAAGAGAGTTCTACAAGGGATGGCAGCTAGTCCCCCTCCGGGGGTTTAGGTCGAGCTTGAAAACGGTCTCAGACGTTCGTTTCCGGCGTTTTAAGGCAGGTTGATGGAGCTTCATGTCCGACAGGACATTAAGCGAAAGAAACATGTGATATAGACGATGTTTGTTTAGACAAACATGTTTATCCCTCGCCTCTGGTTGCCTCTCTTGAAACTGGATGGTATTCTTCTTCATATTCATAATAATCAGGTAAACTTAAATTATGAATTGGCACCATATTAGCCAATATTCTATTTCTTCTCTTCATATCAGTGGAACTCCATCTAGTCATCATCATCATGGAGTAACTATATAAAATCAAATACAATCTGCTCCCAAAAGAGACTTGGTTCTACCCAACGAAATCTTTTCATGAGCGGTAGAGTAGACTGAACACCCACACAATCTCGATTTGACAATTTTAGAAATGGAAGAATTTACCAATGAGACCGTCTACAGCAGAGAGGCTACCAGGACACGACCTTTCGCACAATGGAAATGGTACTACTGTGTCCCTAAGGGCCCCTCCTTTTCAGAGAGAACTGAATCAGAACATCTTTCTCTATGAAAATGGGAGAGTAAAAAGGGAACCGAAAACATTGATGTGAGAGCAATGATGAATCGAGCCGCATCACATCAACTAGAGAACTTAACATATGAGTTTTCTATCAAAACTATTACCCATCAATCTCTATCCTCGGGGATAGAATCCAGCTCACGGCGTACCTGATAACTACGCTTATATACGTCAATTCATGGGAAGATGCTTACAGGAACTTCCAACTACTCACTTTGAGCAGGCATGTTACGAAGCTGGCTGAACTAAGCCCAAGTTCGATAAGGCGTAAAGTAAGTGTGAACCCGAAGCGTGGGTAGAGTTGGAAAGAAGCGTAAAGCTGTGTTTGTTCGATCGAAACATAGAAACCGCTTTCATGGTTGCCTCCTAGTGGTTTCGCCAACGAGAACGCAGGCTTAAAAACTTTATGCTTTCTTTTATCCAACAGCGATTCAGTATAAGAATACCAAGCCAAGCGCAGACGATCCGAGGAATTTCTAACTGCTGAGAGAGAAAAGTGCTTTTCTTTCCCTAAGAGTCCTCGAGTACACACAGCTATTGCTGATCCTTTGCGAGATCAGGATGAGACCCTTCAGAATTTCTAATCAATCCATGTTAGGTCAACATCGAGACAGAGCATCTCAGTTGGCTCTGTCAAGGAAGTGAAACAGGCATTCCTAGGTTGAGGTTACCATAGGATTGACCCTCAGTCAGGCCTCCGATTCCAAGGAGTTGATTCAGCAAGTTCCCCGTGCTACCCCGCGGGAAGTCTAATCGGATCAATCGGTGAACAAATAGATCTCTGTGAACCTTATGATGCTTGCTTCCACAGCCACGCCCTATCCCCGACAGTGGTAGTCCATCTGTAGCAACACCTAACATAGGAAAATAAAACAGAACAGTCACAAAAACAGAATAGTTTAAGTAATCTGTGGGAGACAAACAAACAAACCGTTCCAACTAGTTGTTTATTATTACTGTAATAATAAATGGTAACTTGGTTTCGGTGGTTCAAAAATGCATTTCTTGTCGTCAAGCCCTATAAGGCTACATCAACCAAGAAGTGCACAAGGTGATGATTGGTTGGGAAATTATTGCACTAACCATCCGGGGCGAATTTAGGGGTGATCATGGTTTTAAAGTCGTCCGACTAATCGCGACTAGTCGCGATTAGTCGGCCTTATCGCTTGGTACAGCACGATTAGCATGGACGACTCGATTAGGGCGACTAGGTTACGACTAATCGTCCTAGTCGGCGACTAATCGCGATTAGTCGGCCGACTAGGTGCCATGTCCGACTAGCTTGTGCCAAGTTTGGGCCTGTAAAAAAAGTGTCCTCCTCTGTTATATCATTATATGGGTTGGCGGCCCACTGTCTCCACTCTCCAGTCCACAGTAGAAACAAGCTCTACTGTCTGCCACTGTGCCGCCGCACAGTAGAAAGTTAGAAACCCTAAAACAGTAAAACCCTAAGCCGCCGCCTCTGCCCCCTCTCACACTCTGCTCCATTGCTGGCCTGCGGCCCTGCCCTCTACTCCGGTGGTCCTCAGCTCCGGTGGCCCTGCCCTCTGCCCTCTGTTGCACTCGCCTCTGCTCAGCTCCGGTGGCCCTGCCCTCTGTTGCGCTCGCCTCTGCTCAGCTCCGGTGGCCCTGCCGTCTGCCCTCTGTTGCGCTCGCCTCTGCTCAGATTCGGCGCTCGCCTCTGCTCACTGCTCAACTCCAGCGCTCGCCTCTGCTCCGCTCCGGCAACCGTCTGCACCAATCTGTTCTAAACTTAACCGAAATGAGCACCTCTACAGATGGTAATCTTGTGTTCTTTTGGTTCTTCAATTGTTCATTTGGTGCTGCAAGTCTTGAGTTGTTATTCACACTACATATGAGACTAGGAGGCGGCGTAATAATGTTCAAGTTATCTATTAGTGGAAACATCCTTGATTTTGATTGCTTGTACTGCTGTCCTGCTAGACAGCTATAGTGTACTGCTGTCGTGCTACAGCTATATTATATATATTATATATTATATATATATATATATATATATAATATAGGGTCCTGTTATAGATGGACGACTATAGTACGACTAGGAGTCGACTAGGCTCGACTAATCGAGTAAATCGACGACTAATCGTGATTAGTCACCTTATCGGTGGTCAGGCGACTAGAGTCGACTAGCCGACTTTAAAACCTTGGGGGTGATTTATAAATCCTCTAGCAAAGCACTATTAAAGTTCAAGAAAATTTATATTATATAGTGAAGCTAACCTTGATAGCCCCGACGATATTTTTAGCTAGATCCACCACTGCTAACCATGTATACACACAAAAGGTAAAACAAAAGAAAAAAAAGGTAGGACAATTTGGTAGCGAAATCATGGAGAATACATGCATGATTTGCTCCCATGCCCTTTTCAAATGAAAGAGCAGCAGCACATATGGACTGTTGAAGCATCATATGGACTGAGCAGCTCCACCTGGCAGACGAGACTGAAAACTGAATAGCCTTAGCTCAAAAGAATGCTCACCGCTTTCTTCTAGCTATATAGGCTTATCACCTGCCCCTTTGTCATCAATATTTCTTTTACTTGTGCTAATTATGATGTTGCATAGATAATTAATTCATAGTAAATCTGAGGTAGATAAGGTTAAATCATTTCACCATGAGTGCTCCACTAAAGAAGTATCTCATGGTTAAGGTAATCGAACGTCCACTACCAGCAGTGAAATGTGCAACAGCTGAATAAGTTATTGTCACCTTATTTGTTGCTATGGTTTTTTTTACTAGACTATTCCAAGTCTCCTAGTTTCTCAGTCAAGAAGTGGTTTCAGAGTTATAGTACTGAATGAACTATTGAACTGGCATGTGTCATCCACCCATCAGCCTACTGTAACTGAAGTTGCAGGGAGCCATTTATTTGATCTAATTGACTTTGTGTCGTCTGCTGATGTGTGGCCAAATAAATGGAGAATTGTAACAGGGAAGGAAGAGGGAACTAATGGCCTTCCTACAATATGGCTTCTTTGAGAGTGAGATTCTTTTTACCTGCAACATCTATAGGATCGGATTTCACGCCTGTGGGTGCTCAACAACATAGTACGCTGAACACATTTTTTCAGTGACATTTCACTGACATATTTAAGTAAAATTATTTCAGTGACATATTTCAGTGCATATGCAGCTGAATACAGTTGAATAAGAAAACTATCCAGTACGCTAAACACAGTTGGGTTGGATAAGAAAATATGCAATGGTTTCCAGAGAACTGTGTAGTTCGATGTACCTGTAGGTGCGCCAGTGCTGAGCTTCAGGTAGGCGGAGTTGCGTCCAATGCCGCATGCTGCGCCACGCGTCGTGCCTCGCGCCAGACCACCGGCAGTCCCGCGCCCAACACCACGCTGCAAGCCGGTCGTTCCGCGCCCAATATCGGCAGTTCCGCGGCCTCGGGATACACCACCACCGCGTCCAACGCCATTCCCCAAGCCAACGCCCACGTCAGGGTTGTCGTGTCTCCTTCCTCCGCCGACATGGTCTATGCTCCAATCGAAGATGAGCTCGCGCCGTGGCAACAAATTTCGGTGTTCCAAAGCTTCAGAAAGATTATCCTCAACGTTGTTGGATCCATGGTGGCCCGGAATCGAGCTGATGTCGCAGGTATCGAACATTGGCCACTAGGGCTCGGAGGAGATCATTGGGGAGGAGAGGTCAACTTGATTGGCTGGGTGAGAACTAGGGGCAGGTGGATGGCAATTGCAAGTGATTTCCATCAACTTAGTGGGTCTTTTACCAAACATAAGTTGAAGTCATTAGGCTCTTTCGTCTTTTCCAACATCTAAGTTTATCCGAAGCTTTAACCGAGTGCTACCTATTTTATTGGGCTCTAGCGATGCATTGATGCTAGGCTTCATCCATGATGCCAAAGTTGTTTTCCTTCCTTTGGCTTGCTGAAGCGTGCACATAAAGCTTGTGTTTCTTGATCCCTGAAAGAGATTTAAAATAGAAAGATTCATTACTTGAGGACCTTCGTCAAAATCTTCTCAACGACATCTTTAAATCAACCTAGATCATATAGGTTGAAATGTTTGGAGGGAAATAAAATTCCAAGATCATAGGATGTTGACGACCTTTGAAGATAATATGTATATATAGCCAACTATATTTTGTCTTTCCTTTTTCCTTTATTTTATCTTTGAATTTTGCTTCATGTGGGCCGTGTTTGGGGGTCGTTCCTCGCTGGTACCCTAGTCCTTGATATATTGCTAATTGATTTTCCCTTCCCTGTTGATTTTGTTTGTGGAGTTGTCTCCTCTGCCATGATTGAGTATATTTTTTATTATATTGGTATGGATTTGCCTCTAATAATGTTCTAGGGTTTGTGTTTCACTTTCTGAGTAATAACTCGTATGGATCTGCCCATAAGTTGTAGATTATGGTGTTGATCTCTATGGTGTTACAATGTGATGAATCTTTGTTCTTTCCAAATATGTGCTAGGCTTTGTGTCATTGCTGCATATGATGGTTGTATCTTACATGCACCTTCATGCATATGTTTTGTCTCCCTCCCCTCTTTCATACTCCCACTGCCTTTGGATTTGTTGCTAAGTGTTATGGTTGGATGCTCTATGATGTGTTGTACATTTATGAGCATTAATGGTATGGTCTATAATGTGTGTTCTCACATACTAGTAATATAGTTCAATGGTCTCTGGATTCATGGGCACTGGGTGGCGCAAACTATTACCATTATCGCTAAGTGCTAGGATTGGTTGGACTATGATGTGTTGTACATTTCTGAGCATTGCTAGTATGGTCTATGATGTTTGTTCTTAGCTATTGAAAATATAGTTTAATGATCTTTAGATTCATAGGCACTAGGTGCCGCAAACTATTCCATTGTCGATAAGTGCTAGGATTGGATGCTCAATGACGTGTGAACATTTCTTAGCATTTCTAGTATGGTCTATGGTGTGTGTTATCACATACTGAAAATATAGTTCAATGGTCTCTAGATTTATGGGCATTGGGCCGTGCAATCTATTTCCATTGTCACAACTGAAAGTAGCCTAGAGAGGGGCTGAATAGGTGAAACCTAAAATTTACAAACTTAAATACAAACTTCACCCTTGAGTTAATGTTAGAATGAGTATAAAGTCAATCATAGTAAGGGAGAAGTGTTCTTCTTGTTGGAGTTGGTCAATCAAATGCGGAATTATTTTGGGAGCCAACTCAAATTGATATGAAATCAATCACAAGCAAGAGAACAAGAGAGAGGGGAGAGGAAGAATCAAATAGCAAAACAGAGATTGATGCAAAGAACACAGCGATTTGTTTCACGAGGTTCTACTCCGAAGAATGTATGTCCCCATTGAGGAGTCCACTAAGGATGGGTCTCTTTCAGCCATTTCCCTGTCTCAAATGGTCATGGAGACTGATTGAGTCTTTCTTCACTTCTCGGGGACACCAAGTCCCGCAAGGACCTCCACACAAAGAACGGAGTCTCTTGCTTCACTTTACAACAATGAGAATGCAGGAGAGGAAGTGAGAATGAAAGCTCAAACCAAGATCGCAAGAACTCACAATACTTGAATGCACTATCCGCTAAGTCTTTCAAACTCAAATCAGTCAAATGCGGTGCGTGAATGGCTTTGAATGTGTTGTAGGTTGGAGTAGTTCTTGTATCTTCAATGTGCTAGTTGGGGGTATTTACAGCCCCAAACAACCAAAAGAGCCATTGGAGAAAGCAACAATTTCTACACCATCGGGTGGTGCACCAGACCCCCTATAGTGCTGGTCTAGTGCACCACTAGACCTTCTGAACCGGTCAGAGCAGGAAGCCGTTGAGTATTGATAGTCGTTGTTGGAGTCTGTCAGACGGTCCGGTGCCCCAGCTCCAGGAAGCTCTAAAAAATCCTCTCTATGTAGACGGTCCAGATAGCCACTGGACCAGTCCGGTGCTCCAGCTGAGAGGAGGCCAAGTCTTGGCCTCCCTGCACGGACGATCCGGTGCCCCAGCTAGTAGGCCAATTCTTTCTTCTTTGATCAAATCTTCTTCAAATCTGTTGACTAGCATTGAGGATGTTCCTATGAATTAGACAAACATATCTTATGACTTTCCATCTAGTCGAAGTCATGGATTTTGGACTTTTTATTCCCTCCAACTCATATATCTGTTTTTGCTCAAACTATCTCCAAAAGAGTGAATTGTTGAATTTGAGCTATCTAGCCTCCTTAGGTGAGTTAATTAGGTTCCTAGGGGTGTATACAACTTATCTAAAGTATAGAACTAGGCAAACCTCTTCTATTCCAAGTTTTACCCTTATTAGGTTGGTTTTGAGCTGTTTCTAACTTAGAATCTAAATTGTTGAACTTATGGACCTGTGAATCAAAGACTAGGCAAACTAGTTAGTCCATAAGGTTGTGATGGTCATCAAGCACCAAAATTAACATAGAGAAGATAGTTAAGACCATTTCCCGTTCAATCGCCCCTTTTTGGTGATTGATGCCAACACAAACCAAAGCAAATATGAAGTATAAATTTGAACTAGTTTGCAATTGTGACAAGAGTTCATAAGTTACTGAAGTGAAAGTGTTTATAAGTGAATATGAGTGCTTTTGACATATTTAAAAATTTGGACTACATTTGCACCACTAGCATTGATTTTGCAAACTTTTGATAAGATCTTTTCAAAGTCATTTGCATTTGGCCGAAAGTATAAGAATGGATTTTTCAAAGCATATCTAAGTTTTTGAAGAATTCTCCCCCTTTTTCAAATGCTTTTTGATAGTCGCCTAGAGGGGGGTGAATAGGGCGAAACTGAAATTTATAAATATCAACACAACTACAAGCCGGGTTAGCGTTAGAAATGTAAACGAGTCCGCGAGAGAGGGCGCAAAACAAATCCCAAGCGAATAAGCAAGTGAGACACGGAGATTTGTTTTACCGAGGTTCGGTTCTTGCTAACCTACTCCCCGTTGAGGAGGCCACAAAGGCCGGGTCTCTTTCAACCCTTCCCTCTCTCAAGCGGTCCCTCGGACCGAGTGAGCTTCTTTTCTCAAATCAAAGCCGGGAACAAAACTTCCCCGCAAGGGCCACCACACAATTGGTGCCTCTTGCCTTGATTACAATGGAGTTGTGATCTCAAGAACAAGTGAGAAAGAAAATAAGCAATCCAAGCGCAAGAGCTCAAATGAACACGGCAAATCACTCTCACTAGTCACTAGGGCTTTGTGTGGAATTGGAGAGGATTTGATCTCTTTAGTGTGTCTAGAATTGAATGCTAGAGCTCTTGTAGTAGTTGAGAAGTGGAAAACTTGGATGCAATGAATGGAGGGGTGGTTGGGGTATTTATAGCCTCAACCACCAAATGTGGCCGTTGGGAACCTGTCTGTTCGATGGCGCACCGGACAGTCCGGTGCACACCGGACAGTCCGGTGCCCCTGCCACGTCATCACTGCCGTTGGATTCTAGCCGTTGGAGCTTCTGACTTGTGGGCCCGCCTGGGTGTCCGGTGCACACCGGACATGTACTGTTTGATGTCCGGTGCACCAGTATGGGCGTGCCTGACGTCTGCGCGCGCTGCGCGCGCATTAAATGCACCGCAGGGAGCCGTTGGCGCCGCAGGGAGCCGTTGCTTCGCTGGCACACCGGACAGTCCGGTGCACACCGGACAGTCCGGTGAATTTTAGCGGAGCGGCTGCCGCGCGAACCCGAGGCTGGCGAGTTCTGGAGACCGTGCTTCCTTGGAGCACCGGACATGTCCGGTGCACACCGGACAGTCCGGTGAATTATAGCGCGCCGGCTTCCGAGAATTCCCGAGGGCGAAGAGTTTGAGTTGGTGTCCTCTGGGCGCACCGGACACTGTCCGGTGCACACCGGACAGTCCGGTGCCTCCAGCCAGAGGTGCCCTCGGTTGCCTCATTGTTCCTTTGTTGAATCCAACACTTGGTCTGAATGTGAACCTTTACACCTGTATACTCTATACACTGGGGCGAACTAGTTAGTCCGATTATTTGTGTTGGGCAATTCAACCACCAAAATTATTTGGGAACTAGGTGAAAGCCTAATTCCCTTTCAATCTCCCCCTTTTTGGTGATTGATGCCAACACAAACCAAAGCAAATATAGAAGTGCATAATTGAACTAGTTTGCATAATGTAAGTGTAAAGGTTGCTTCGAATTGAGCCAATAAAACTACTTACAAGATATGCATGGAATGTTTCTTTCTTATTTAGCATTTTGGACCACGTTTGCACCACATGTTTTGTTTTTGCAAATCCTTTTGTAAATCCATTTCAAAGATCTTTTGCAAATAGTCAAAGGTAAATGAATAAGAGTTTGCAAAGCATTTTCAAGATTTGAAATTTTCTCCCCTCGTTTTAAATGCTTTTCCTTTGACTTAACAAAACTCCCCCTAAATGAGATACTCCTCTTAGTGTTCAAGAGGGTTTTGATATACCATTTTTGAAATACTGCTTTCTCCCCCTTTTGATATATCAATTGAAAAATACTTTTGGAAAGTACTAAGTTTTTGAAATTTGTGGTGGTGCGGTCCTTTTGCTTTGGGCTCATTTCTCCCCCTTTTTGGCATGAATCGCCAAAAACGGAATCATTAGAGCCCTCGAAGTAATTTCTTCCCCTTTGGTCATAAGTAAATGAGTTAAGATTATACCAAAGACGAAGTCCTTTTCTTGGAGCGATGGCGAAGGATGAGTTACGGAGTGGAAGCCTTTGTCTTCGCCGAAGACTCCAATTTCCTTTCAATACACCTATGACTTGGTTTGAAATACACTTGAAAAACACATTAGTCATAGCATATGAAAGAGACATGATCAAAGGTACATTTATGAGCTATGTGTGCAAGCTAGCAAAAGAAATTTCTAGAATCAAGAATATTGAGCTCATGCCTAAGTCGGGTAAAAGATTGTTCATCAAGTGGCTTGGTAAAGATATCGGCTAATTGATCTTTAGTATTAATGTAAGAAATCTCGATATCTCCCTTTTGCTGGTGATCCCTAAGAAAATGATACCGAATGGCTATGTGCTTAGTGCGGCTATGCTCGACGGGATTGTCGGCCATTTTGATTGCACTCTCATTATCACATAGCAAAGGAACTTTGGTTAATTTGTAACCGTAGTCCCGCAGGGTTTGTCTCATCCAAAGCAATTGCGCGCAACAATGACCTGCGGCAATATACTCGGCTTCGGCGGTGGAAAGAGCGACCGAATTTTGCTTCTTTGAAGCCCATGACACCAAGGATCTTCCCAAGAACTGGCAAGTCCCCGATGTGCTCTTCCTATTAATCTTACACCCCGCCCAATCGACATCCGAATAACCAATCAAATCAAAAGTGGATCCCCGAGGGTACCAAAGCCCAAACTTAGGTGTATAAGCCAAATATCTCAAGATTCGTTTTACGGCCGTAAGGTGGGATTCCTTAGGGTCGGATTGGAATCTTGCACACATGCAAACGGAAAGCATAATGTCCGGTCGAGATGCACATAAATAGAGTAATGATCCTATCATCGACCGGTATACCTTTTGATCCACGGACTTACCTCCCGTGTCGAGGTCGAGATGCCCATTTGTTCCCATGGGTGTTTTGATGGGCTTGGCATCCTTCATTCCAAACTTGCTTAGGATGTCTTGAGTGTACTTCGTTTGGCTGATGAAGGTGCCCTCTTGGAGTTGCTTCACTTGAAATCCTAGAAAATACTTCAACTCTCCCATCATAGACATCTCGAATTTCTTTGTCATGATCCTACTAAATTCTTCACATGTAGATTCGTTAGTAGACCCAAATATAATATCATCAACATAAATTTGGCATACAAACAAATCATTGTCAAGAGTTTTAGTGAATAAAGTAGGATCGGCCTTGCCGACTTTGAAGCCATTAGTAATAAGGAAATCTCTTAGGCATTCATACCATGCTCTTGGGGCTTGCTTGAGCCCTGAAAGGGAATTAGGCTTACACCTAGTTCCTATATAATTTTGGTGGTTGAATTGTCCAACACAAATATTTGGACTAACTTGTTTGCCCAAGTGTATAGTGTATACAGGTGTAAAAGGTTCACACTCAGCCAATAAAAAGACCAAGTTTTGGATTCAACAAAAGAGCAAAGGGGCAACCGAAGGCACCCCTGGTCTGGCGCACCGGACTGTCCGGTGTGCCACCGGACAGTGAACAGTACCTGTCCGGTGCACCAGGGGACTCAGACTCAAACTCGCCACCTTCGGGAATTTCCAAGGCGACTCGGCTATAATTCACCGGACTGTCCGGTGTACACCGGACAGTGTCCGGTGCGCCATGGGAGGTCGGCCTCAGGAACTCGCCAGCCTCGGGTTCGCGCGGCAGCCGCTCCGCTAAAATTCACCGGACTGTCCGGTGTGCACCGGACTGTCCGGTGTGCCAGCGGAGCAACGGCTCCCTGCGGTGCATTTAATGCGCGCGCAGCGCGCGCAGACGTCAGGCTCGCCCATACCGGTGCACCGGACATCAAACAGTACATGTCCGGTGTGCACCGGACACCCAGGAGGGCCCACAAGTCAGAAGCTCCAACGGCTAGAATCCAACGGCAGTGATGACGTGGCAGGGGCACCGGACTGTCCGGTGTGCACCGGACTGTCCGGTGCGCCATCGAGCAGACGCCTCCAGCCAACGGTCAAGTTTGGTGGTTGGGGCTATAAATACCCCAACCACCCCACCATTCATTGCATCCAAGTTTTCCACTTCCCAACTACTACAAGAGCTCTAGCATTCAATTCTAGACACACCAAATAGATCAAATCCTCTCCAACTTCCACACAACGCCATAGTGACTAGAGAGAGTGATTTGCTTGTGTTCATTTGAGCTCTTGCGCTTGGATTGCTTCTTTTCTTTCTCACTTGTTCTTGAGATCAAAACTCCATTGTAATCAAGGCAAGAGGCACCAATTGTGTGGTGGCCCTTGCGGGGAAGTTTTGTTCCCGGCTTTGATTTGAGAAGAGAAGCTCACTCGATCCGTGGATCGTTTGAGAGAGGGAAGGGTTGAAAGAGACCCGGCCTTTGTGGCCTCCTCAACGGGGAGTAGGTTTGCAAGAACCGAACCTCGGTAAAACAAATCTCCGTGTCTCACTTGCTTATTCACTTGAGATTTGTTTTGCGCCCTCTCTTGCGGACTCGTTCTTTATTTCTAACGCTAACCCCGACTTGTAGTTGTGTTTATATTTGTAAATTTCAGTTTCGCCCTATTCACCCCCCCTCTAGGCGACTATCAATTGGTATCAGAGCCCGGTGCTTCATTAGAGCCTAACCGCTCGAAGTGATGTCGGGAGATCACGCCAAGAAGGAGATGGAGACCGGCGAAAAGCCCACTACAAGCCACGGGAGCACTTCATCGGAAGAGTCCCGCACCAAAAGGAGGGAAAAGAAGAAGAGCTCCTCCAACAAAGGGAAGGAGAAGAAATCTTCTTCTCACCACAAAGAGAAGAAGGAAAAATCTTCTTCCCACAAGCCGCATCGGAAAGGCGACAAGCACAAGAGGATGAGGAAGGTGGTCTACTACGAGACCGACACTTCATCAACATCGACCTCCGACTCCGATGCGCCCTCCGTCACTTCTAAGCGCCAAGAGCGCAAGAAGTATAGTAAGATCCCCCTACGCTACCCTCGCATTTCCAAACATACACCTTTACTTTCCGTCCCATTAGGCAAACCACCAACTTTTGATGGTGAAGATTACGCTAGGTGGAGCGATTTAATGCGATTTCATCTAACCTCGCTCCACAAAAGCATATGGGATGTGGTTGAGTTTGGCGCGCAGGTACCATCCGTAGGGGATGAGGACTATGATGAGGATGAGGTGGCCCAAATCGAGCACTTCAACTCTCAAGCAACAACGATACTCCTCGCCTCTCTAAGTAAAGAGGAGTATAACAAAGTACAAGGGTTGAAGAGCGCCAAGGAGATTTGGGATGTACTCAAAACCGCGCACGAGGGAGACGAGCTCACCAAGATCACCAAGCGGGAAACGATCGAGGGGGAGCTCGGTCGGTTCCGACTTCACAAAGGAGAGGAGCCACAACACATGTACAACCGGCTCAAGACCTTGGTGAACCAAGTGCGCAACCTCGGGAGCAAGAAGTGGGACGATCACGAAGTGGTAAATGTTATTTTAAGATCTCTCATTTTTCTTAATCCCACTCAAGTTCAATTGATTCGTGGTAATCCTAGATATACTAAAATGACCCCCGAGGAAGTTATCGGGCATTTTGTAAGTTTTGAGTGCATGATAGAAGGCTCGAGGAAAATCAACGAGCTTGGCGACTCATCCGAAGCCCAACCCGTTGCATTCAAGGCAACGGAGGAGAAGAAGGAGGAGGCTACACCAAGTCGTCAACCAATCGACGCCTCAAAGCTCGACAATGAGGAAATGGCGCTCGTCATCAAGAGCTTCCGCCAAATCCTCAAACAAAGGAGGGGGAAAGACTACAAGTCCCGCTCCAAGAAGGTTTGTTACAAGTGTGGTAAGCCCGATCATTTTATTGCTAAATGTCCTATATCTAGTGACAGTGACCGAGGTGACGACAAGAAGGGGAGACGAAAGGAAAAGAAGAGGTATTACAAGAAGAAGGGCGGCGATGCCCATGTTTGTCGCGAGTGGGACTCCGACGAGAACTCAAGCGACTCCTCCGACGACGAGGACGCCGCCAACATCGCCGTCACCAAGGGACTCCTCTTCCCCAACGTCGGCCACAAGTGCCTCATGGCAAAGGACGGCAAAAAGAAGGTTAAATCTAAATCCTCCACTAAATATGAATCCTCTAGTGATGACAATGCTAGTGATGAGGAAGATAATTTGCGTTCCCTTTTTGCCAACCTTAACATAGCTCAAAAAGAAAAATTAAATGAATTGGTTAGTGCTATTCATGAAAAGGATGACCTTTTGGATTCCCAAGAGGATTGTCTAATTAAAGAAAACAAAAAACATGTTAAGGTTAAAAAGGCTTATGCTCTAGAAGTAGAAAAATGTGAAAAATTATCTAGTGAGCTAAGCACTTGCCGTGAGATGATTGACAACCTTAGGAATGAAAATGCTATTTTAAATGCTAAGGTTGATTCACATGTTTGTAATGTTTCAATTCCCAATCTTAGAAATGATAATGTTGATTTGCTTGCTAAGATTGATGAATTGAATGTATCTCTTGCTAGCCTTAGAGTAGAAAATGAAAAGTTGATTACTAAGGCTAAAGAACTAGATGTTTGCAATGTTACAATTTCTGACCTTAGAACTAAAAATGATATGTTGCATGCTAAGGTTGTAGAATTAAAATCTTGCAAACCCTCTACATCTATTGTTGAGCATGTATCTATTTGTACTAGATGTAGAAATGTTGATATTAATGCTATTCATGATCATATGGCTTTAATTAAACAACAAAATGATCATATAGCAAAACTAGATGCTAAAATTGCCGAGCACAACTTAGAAAATGAGAAATTTAAATTTGCTCGTAGCATGCTTTATAATGGGAGACGCCCTGGCATCAAGGATGGCATTGGCTTCCAAAGGGGAGACAATGTCAAACTCAATGCCCCTCCTAAGAACTTGTCTAACTTTGTTAAGGGCAAAGCTCCCATGCCTCAGGATAACGAGGGTTACATTTTATACCCTGCCGGCTATCCTGAGAGCAAAATTAGGAAGATTCATTCTAGGAAGTCTCACTCTGGCCCTAATCATGCTTTTATGTATAAGGGTGAGACATCTAGTTCTAGGCAACCAACCCATGCTAAGTTGCCTAAAAAGAAAATTCCTAATGCATCAAATGATCATGCCATTTCATTTAAAACTTTTGATGCATCTTATGTGCTTACTAGCAAATCCGGCAAGGTAGTTGCCAAATATGTTGGGGGCAAGCACAAGGGCTCCAAGACTTGTGTTTGGGTACCCAAAGTTCTTGTGTCTAATGCCAAAGGACCCAAAACCATTTGGGTACCTAAAGTCAAGAACTAAACTTGTTTTGTAGGTTTATGCATCCGGGGGCTCAAGTTGGATACTCGACAGCGGGTGCACAAACCACATGACAGGGGAGAAAAGAATGTTCTCCTCATATGAGAAAAACCAAGATCCCCAACGAGCTATCACATTCGGGGATGGAAATCAAGGTTTGGTCAAAGGATTGGGTAAAATTGCTATATCTCCTGACCACTCTATTTCCAATGTTTTTCTTGTAGATTCTTTAGATTACAACTTGCTTTCTGTTTCTCAATTATGTCAAATGGGCTACAACTGTCTTTTTACTGATGTAGGTGTCACTGTCTTTAGAAGAAGTGATGATTCAATAGCATTTAAGGGTGTGTTAGAGGGTCAGCTATACTTGGTAGATTTTGATAGAGCTGAACTCGACACATGCTTAATTGCTAAGACTAACTTGGGTTGGCTCTGGCACCGCCGACTAGCCCATGTTGGGATGAAGAATCTTCATAAGCTTCTAAAGGGAGAACATATTTTAGGATTAACAAATGTTCATTTTGAGAAAGACAGGATTTGTAGCGCATGCCAGGCAGGGAAGCAAGTTGGAGTCCATCATCCACACAAGAACATCATGACGACCGACAGGCCGCTTGAGCTACTCCACATGGATCTATTCGGCCCGATTGCTTACATAAGCATCGGCGGGAGTAAGTATTGTCTTGTAATAGTGGATGATTATTCTCGCTTCACTTGGGTATTCTTTTTACAGGAAAAATCTCAAACCCAAGAGACCTTAAAGGGATTCTTGAGACGGGCTCAAAATGAGTTTGACTTAAGGATCAAGAAAATAAGAAGCGACAACGGGACGGAGTTCAAGAACTCTCAAATTAAAGGCTTCCTTGAGGAGGAGGGCATCAAGCATGAGTTTTCTTCTCCCTACACGCCACAACAAAATGGTGTAGTGGAGAGGAAGAATAGAACTCTATTGGACATGGCAAGGACCATGCTTGATGAGTACAAAACTTCGGATCGGTTTTGGGCCGAGGCGGTCAACACCGCCTGCTACGCCATCAACCGATTGTATCTACACCGAATCCTCAAGAAGACATCATATGAACTCCTCACCGGTAAAAAGCCCAACATTTCATACTTTAGAGTTTTTGGTAGCAAATGCTTTATTCTTGTTAAAAGAGGTAAAAAATCCAAATTTGCTCCTAAAACTGTAGAAGGCTTTTTACTTGGTTATGACTCAAACACAAGGGCATATAGGGTCTTTAACAAGTCCACTGGACTAGTTGAAGTCTCATGTGACGTTGTGTTTGATGAAGCTAACGGCTCTCAAGTAGAGCAAGTTGATCTTGATGAGATAGGTGAGGAAGAGGCTCCATGCATCGCATTAAGGAACATGTCCATTGGGGATGTGTGTCCTAAGGAATCCGAAGAGCCTCCAAATGCACAAGATCAACCATCCTCCTCCACGCAAGCATCTCCACCAACTCAAAATGAGGATGAAGCTCAAGTTGATGAAGGACAAAATCAAGAAGATGAGCCACCTCAAGATAATGGCAATGATCAAGGGGGAGATGCAAATGATCAAGATAAGGAGGATGAGGAAGAACCAAGACCGCCACACCCAAGAGTCCACCAAGCAATACAACGAGATCACCCCGTCGACACCATCCTCGGCGACATTCATAAGGGGGTAACTACTCGATCTCGGGTTGCTCATTTTTGTGAACATTACTCTTTTGTTTCCTCTATTGAGCCACACAGGGTAGAGGAAGCTCTCCAAGATTCGGATTGGGTGGTGGCGATGCAAGAGGAGCTCAACAACTTCACGCGGAATGAGGTATGGCACTTGGTTCCACGTCCTAACCAAAATGTTGTAGGAACCAAATGGGTCTTCCGCAACAAGCAAGATGAGCATGGTGTGGTGACAAGGAACAAAGCTCGACTCGTGGCCAAAGGGTATTCACAAGTCGAAGGTTTGGATTTCGGTGAAACCTATGCACCCGTAGCTAGGCTTGAGTCAATTCGCATATTATTAGCCTATGCTACTTACCATGGCTTTAAGCTCTATCAAATGGACGTGAAAAGTGCCTTCCTCAACGGACCGATCAAGGAAGAGGTCTATGTTGAGCAACCTCCCGGCTTTGAAGACAGTGAGTATCCTAACCATGTTTATAGGCTCTCTAAGGCGCTTTATGGGCTCAAGCAAGCCCCAAGAGCATGGTATGAATGCCTTAGAGATTTCCTTATTGCTAATGGCTTCAAAGTCGGCAAGGCCGATCCTACACTCTTTACTAGAACTCTTGAAAATGACTTGTTTGTATGCCAAATTTATGTTGATGATATTATATTTGGGTCTACTAACGAGTCTACATGTGAAGAGTTTAGTAGGATCATGACACAGAAATTCGAGATGTCTATGATGGGGGAGTTGAAGTATTTTCTAGGATTTCAAGTTAAGCAACTCCAAGAAGGCACCTTCATCAGCCAAACGAAGTACACTCAAGACATCCTAAGCAAGTTTGGAATGAAGGATGCCAAGCCCATCAAAACACCCATGGGAACAAATGGGCATCTCGACCTCGACACGGGAGGTAAGTCCGTGGATCAAAAGGTATACCGGTCGATGATTGGTTCATTGCTTTATTTATGTGCATCTCGACCGGACATTATGCTTTCCGTATGCATGTGTGCAAGATTCTAATCCGACCCTAAGGAATCCCACCTTACGGCCGTAAAACGAATCTTGAGATATTTGGCTTACACACCTAAGTTTGGGCTTTGGTATCCTCGGGGATCCACTTTTGATTTGATTGGTTATTCGGATGCCGATTGGGCGGGGTGCAAAATTAATAGGAAGAGCACATCGGGGACTTGCCAGTTCTTGGGAAGATCCTTGGTGTCTTGGGCTTCAAAGAAGCAAAACTCGGTCGCTCTTTCCACCGCCGAAGCCGAGTACATTGCCGCAGGACATTGTTGCGCGCAATTGCTTTGGATGAGGCAAACCCTGCGGGACTACGGTTACAAATTAACCAAAGTCCCTTTGCTATGTGACAATGAGAGTGCAATCAAAATGGCCGACAATCCCGTCGAGCATAGCCGCACTAAGCACATAGCCATTCGGTATCATTTTCTTAGGGATCACCAACAAAAGGGAGATATCGAGATTTCTTACATTAATACTAAAGATCAATTAGCCGATATCTTTACCAAGCCTCTTGATGAACAAACTTTTACCAGACTTAGGCATGAGCTCAATATTCTTGATTCTAGAAATTTCTCTTGCTAGCTTGCACACATAGCTCATTTGAATGCCTTTGATCATATCTCTTTTATATGCTATGACTAATGTGTTTTCAAGTCTATTCCAAACCAAGTCATAGGTATATTGAAAGGGAATTGGAGTCTTCGGCGAAGACAAAGGCTTCCACTCCGTAACTCATACTTCGCCATCACTCCAAGCAACTCTCTATTCCTTGGGGAGAAATGAGCATCAAGGAAAAGGACTTCGTCTTTGGTATAATCTTAACTCATTTACTTATGACCAAAGGGGAAGATAGTTCTTCGAGGGCTCTAATGATTCCGTTTTTGGCGATTCATGCCAAAAAGGGGGAGAAATGAGCCCAAAGCAAAAGGACCGCACCACCACCAATTTCAAAAACTTAGTGTTTTCCAAAAGTATTTATCAATTGGTATCCTATTGTGTTCAAAAGGGGGAGAAAGTAGTATTTCAAAAATGGTATATCAAAACCCTCTTGAACACTAAGAGGTGGATCTCTTTTAGGGGGAGTTTTGTTTAGTCAAAGGAAAAGCATTTGAAACAGGGGGAGGAAATTTCAAATCTTGAAAATGCTTTTGCAAACTCCTATTCATTTACCGCTGATTATTGCAAAAGATCTTTGAAATGGATTTACAAAAGGTTTTGCAAAAACAAAACAAGTGGTGCAAACGTGGTCCAAAATGCTAAATAAGAAAGAAACATTCCATGCATATCTTGTAAGTAGTTTTATTGGCTCAATTCCAAGCAACCTTTACACTTACATCATGCAAACTAGTTCAATTATGCATCTCTATATTTGCTTTGGTTTGTGTTGGCATCAATCACCAAAAAGGGGGAGATTGAAAGGGAATTAGGCTTACACCTAGTTCCTATATAATTTTGGTGGTTGAATTGTCCAACACAAATATTTGGACTAACTTGTTTGCCCAAGTGTATAGTGTATACAGGTGTAAAAGGTTCACACTCAGCCAATAAAAAGACCAAGTTTTGGATTCAACAAAAGAGCAAAGGGGCAACCGAAGGCACCCCTGGTCTGGCGCACCGGACTGTCCGGTGTGCCACCGGACAGTGAACAGTACCTGTCCGGTGCACCAGGGGACTCAGACTCAAACTCGCCACCTTCGGGAATTTCCAAGGCGACTCGGCTATAATTCACCGGACTGTCCGGTGTACACCGGACAGTGTCCGGTGCGCCATGGGAGGTCGGCCTCAGGAACTCGCCAGCCTCGGGTTCGCGCGGCAGCCGCTCCGCTAAAATTCACCGGACTGTCCGGTGTGCACCGGACTGTCCGGTGTGCCAGCGGAGCAACGGCTCCCTGCGGTGCATTTAATGCGCGCGCAGCGCGCGCAGACGTCAGGCTCGCCCATACCGGTGCACCGGACATCAAACAGTACATGTCCGGTGTGCACCGGACACCCAGGAGGGCCCACAAGTCAGAAGCTCCAACGGCTAGAATCCAACGGCAGTGATGACGTGGCAGGGGCACCGGACTGTCCGGTGTGCACCGGACTGTCCGGTGCGCCATCGAGCAGACGCCTCCAGCCAACGGTCAAGTTTGGTGGTTGGGGCTATAAATACCCCAACCACCCCACCATTCATTGCATCCAAGTTTTCCACTTCCCAACTACTACAAGAGCTCTAGCATTCAATTCTAGACACACCAAATAGATCAAATCCTCTCCAACTTCCACACAACGCCATAGTGACTAGAGAGAGTGATTTGCTTGTGTTCATTTGAGCTCTTGCGCTTGGATTGCTTCTTTTCTTTCTCACTTGTTCTTGAGATCAAAACTCCATTGTAATCAAGGCAAGAGGCACCAATTGTGTGGTGGCCCTTGCGGGGAAGTTTTGTTCCCGGCTTTGATTTGAGAAGAGAAGCTCACTCGATCCGTGGATCGTTTGAGAGAGGGAAGGGTTGAAAGAGACCCGGCCTTTGTGGCCTCCTCAACGGGGAGTAGGTTTGCAAGAACCGAACCTCGGTAAAACAAATCTCCGTGTCTCACTTGCTTATTCACTTGAGATTTGTTTTGCGCCCTCTCTTGCGGACTCGTTCTTTATTTCTAACGCTAACCCCGACTTGTAGTTGTGTTTATATTTGTAAATTTCAGTTTCGCCCTATTCACCCCCCCTCTAGGCGACTATCAAGCCCATAAAGCGCCTTAGAGAGCCTATAGACATGGTTAGGGTACTCACTGTCTTCAAAGCCGGGAGGTTGCTCAACATAGACCTCTTCCTTGATTGGTCCGTTGAGGAAGGCACTTTTCACATCCATTTGATAAAGCTTAAAGCCATGGTAAGTAGCATAGGCCAATAATATGCGAATTGACTCAAGCCTAGCTACGGGTGCATAGGTTTCACCGAAATCCAAACCTTCGACTTGGGAGTATCCCTTGGCCACAAGTCGAGCTTTGTTCCTTGTCACCACACCATGCTCATCTTGCTTGTTGCGGAAGACCCATTTGGTTCCTACAACATTTTGGTTAGGACGTGGAACCAAGTGCCATACCTCATTCCTCGTGAAGTTGTTGAGCTCCTCTTGCATCGCCACCACCCAATCCGAATCTTGTAGTGCTTCCTCTACCCTGTGTGGCTCAATAGAGGAAACAAAAGAGTAATGTTCACAAAAATGTGCAACACGAGATCGAGTGGTTACCCCCTTATGAATGTCGCCGAGGATGGTGTCGACGGGGTGATCTCGTTGTATTGCTTGGTGGACTCTTGGGTGTGGCGGCCTTGGTTCTTCCTCATCCTCCTTATCTTGATCATTTGTATCTCCCCCTTGATCATTGCCATTATCTTGAGGTGGCTCATCTTCTTGATTTTGTCCTTCATCAACTTGAGCTTCATCCTCATTTTGAGTTGGTGGAGATGCTTGCGTGGAGGAGGATGGTTGATCTTGTGCATGTGGAGGCTCTTCGGATTCCTTAGGACACACATCCCCAATGGACATGTTCCTTAGCGCTATGCATGGAGCCTGTTCTTCACCTATCTCATCAAGATCAACTTGCTCTACTTGAGAGCCGTTAGTTTCATCAAACACAACGTCACATGAGACTTCAACTAGTCCAGTGGACTTGTTAAAGACTCTATATGCCCTTGTGTTTGAGTCATATCCTAGTAAAAAGCCTTCTACAGTTTTAGGTGCAAATTTAGATTTTCTACCTCTTTTAACAAGAATAAAGCATTTGCTACCAAAAACTCTAAAGTATGAAATGTTGGGCTTTTTACCGGTTAGGAGTTCATATGATGTCTTCTTGAGGATTCGGTGAAGATATAACCGGTTGATGGCGTAGCAGGCGGTGTTGACCGCTTCGGCCCAAAACCGGTCCGGTGTCTTGTACTCATCAAGCATGGTTCTTGCCATGTCCAATAGAGTTCGATTCTTCCTCTCCACTACACCATTTTGTTGAGGTGTGTAGGGAGAAGAGAACTCATGCTTGATGCCCTCCTCCTCAAGGAAGCCTTCAATTTGAGAGTTCTTGAACTCCGTCCCGTTGTCGCTTCTTATTTTCTTGATCCTTAATCCGAACTCATTTTGAGCCCGTCTCAAGAATCCCTTTAAGGTCTCTTGGGTTTGAGATTTTTCCTGTAAAAAGAATACCCAAGTGAAGCGAGAATAATCATCCACAATAACTAGACAATACTTACTCCCGCCGATGCTTATGTAAGCAATCGGGCCGAATAGATCCATGTGTAGGAGCTCCAGTGGCCTGTCGGTCGTCATGATGTTCTTGTGTGGATGATGGGTTCCAACTTGCTTTCCTGCCTGGCATGCGCTACAAACCCTGTCTTTCTCAAAATGAACATTTGTTAATCCTAAAATGTGTTCTCCCTTTAGAAGCTTATGAAGATTCTTCATCCCAACATGGGCTAGTCGGCGGTGCCAGAGCCAACCCAAGTTAGTCTTAGCAATTAAGCATGTGTCGAGTTCAGCTCTATCAAAATCTACCAAGTATAGCTGACCCTCTAACACACCCTTAAATGCTATTGAATCATCACTTCTTCTAAAGACAGTGACACCTACATCAGTAAAAAGACAGTTGTAGCCCATTTGACATAATTGGGAAACATAAAGCAGGTTGTAATCTAAAGAATCTACAAGAAAAACATTGGAAATAGAATGGTCAGGAGATATAGCAATTTTACCAAGTCCTTTGACCAAACCTTGATTTCCATCCCCGAATGTGATAGCTCGTTGGGGATCTTTGTTTTTCTCATATGAGGAGAACATCCTTTTCTCCCCGGTCATGTGGTTTGTGCACCCGCTGTCGAGTATCCAACTTGAGCCCCCGGATGCATAAACCTACAAAACAAATTTAGTTCTTGACTTTAGGTACCCAAACTGTTTTGGGTCCTTTGGCATTAGAAACAAGAACTTTGGGTACCCAAACACAAGTCTTGGAGCTCTTGTGTTTGCCCCCAACAAACTTGGCAACGACCTTGCCGGATTTGTTAGTCAAAACATATGATGCATCAAAAGTCTTAAATGAAATGCTATGTTCATTTGATGCATTGGGAATCTTCTTCTTAGGCAACTTGGCACGGGTTGGTTGCCTAGAACTAGATGTCTCACCCTTATACATAAAAGCATGATTAGGGCCAGAGTGAGACTTCCTAGAATGAATTTTCCTAATTTTGTCCTCGGGATAACCGGCAGGGTATAAAATGTAACCTTCGTTATCCTGAGGCATGGGAGCTTTGCCCTTAACAAAGTTGGACAATCTCTTAGGAGGGGTACTAATTTTGACATTGTCTCCCCTTTGGAAGCCAATGCCATCCTTAATGCCCGGGCGTCTCCCATTATAAAGCACGCTACGAGCAAATTTAAATTTTTCATTCTCTAGGTTGTGCTCGGCAATTTTAGCATCTAGTTTTGCTATATGATCATTTTGTTGTTTAATTAAAGCCATATGATCATGAATAGCATTAATATCAACATCTCTACATCTAGTACAAATAGATACATGCTCAATAATAGATGTAGAGGGTTTGCAAGAATTAAGTTCAACAATCTTAGCATGAAGAATATCATTTTTATCTTTAAGATTGGAAATTGTAACTTTGCAATCATCAAAATCTTTAGCCTTAGCAATTAAATTTTCATTCTCTAATCTAAGGCTAGCAAGAGATACATTCAATTCATCAATCTTAGCAAGCAAGTCAACATTATCATCTCTAAGATTGGGATTTGAACCATTACAAACATGTGAATCAACCTTAGCATTTAAAATAGCATTTTCATTCCTAAGGTTGTCAATCATCTCACGGCAAGTGCTTAGCTCACTAGATAATTTTTCACATTTTTCTACTTCTAGAGCATAAGCCTTTTTAACCTTAACATGTTTTTTGTTTTCTTTAATTAGACAATCCTCTTGGGAATCCAAAAGGTCATCCTTTTCATGAATAGCACTAACCAATTCATTTAATTTTTCCTTTTGAGCTATGTTAAGGTTGGCAAAAAGGGAACGCAAATTATCCTCCTCATCACTAGCATTATCATCACTAGAAGATTCATATTTAGTGAAGGAGTTAGATTTAACCTTTTTCCTTTTGCCATCCTTTGCCATGAGGCACTTGTGGCCGACGTTGGGGAAGAGAAGTCCCTTGGTGACGGCGATGTTGGCGGCGTCCTCGTCGTCGGAGGAGTCGCTTGAGCTTTCGTCGGAGTTCCACTCCCGACAAACATGGGCATCACCACCCTTCTTCTTGTAGTACCTCTTCTTCTCCTTTCGCCTCCCCTTCTTGTCGTCACCTCGGTCACTGTCACTAGATATAGGACATTTAGCAATAAAATGACCGGGCTTACCACACTTGTAGCAAACCTTCTTGGAGCGGGACTTGTAGTCTTTCCCCCTCCTTTGTTTGAGGATTTGGCGGAAGCTCTTGATGACGAGCGCCATTTCCTCATTGTCGAGCTTGGAGGCGTCGATTGGTTGTCTACTTGGTGTAGACTCCTCCTTCTTCTCCTCCGTTGCCTTGAATGCAACGGGTTGAGCTTCGGATGTGGTGGCATCATCAAGCTCGTTGATCTTCCTCGAGCCTTCGATCATGCACTCAAAACTCACAAAATTCCCGATAACTTCCTCGGGGGTCATTTTAGTATATCTAGGATTACCACGGATTAATTGAACTTGAGTAGGGTTAAGGAAAATAAGAGATCTTAGAATAACCTTAACCATCTCGTGGTCATCCCACTTTACGCTCCCGAGGTTGCGCACTTGATTCACCAAGGTCTTGAGCCGGTTGTACATGTGTTGTGGCTCCTCCCCTTTGCGAAGCCGGAACCGACCGAGCTCCCCCTCGATCGTTTCCCGCTTGGTGATCTTGGTGAGCTCGTCTCCCTCGTGCGCGGTTTTGAGCACATCCCAAATCTCCTTGGCGCTCTTCAACCCTTGTACTTTGTTATACTCCTCTCTACTTAGAGAGGCGAGGAGTATTGTTGTTGCTTGAGAGTTGAAGTGCTCGATTTGGGCCACCTCATCCTCATCATAGTCCTCATCCCCTACCGACGGTACCTGTGCACCAAACTCAACAACATCCCATATACTTTTGTGGAGCGAGGTTAGATGAAATCGCATTAAATCGCTCCACCTAGCGTAATCTTCACCATCAAAAGTTGGTGGTTTGCCTAATGGGACGGAAAGTAAGGGTGTATGTTTGGAAATGCGAGGGTAGCGTAGGGGGATCTTACTATACTTCTTGCGCTCTTGGCGCTTAGAAGTGACGGAGGGCGCATCGGAGTCGGAGGTTGATGTTGATGAAGTGTCGGTCTCGTAGTAGACCACTTTCCTCATCCTCTTATGCTTGTCGCCTTTCCGATGCGGCTTGTGGGAAGAGGATTTTTCCTTCTTCTCTTTGTGGTGAGAAGAGGAAGACTTTTTCTCCTTCCGTTTGGAGGAGTCCTTCTTCTTCTCCTTCCTCTTGGTGCGGGACTCTTCCGATGAAGTGCTCCCGTGGCTTGTAGTGGGCTTTTCGCCGGTCTCCATCTCCTTCTTGGCGTGATCTCCCGACATCACTTCGAGCGGTTAGGCTCTAATGAAGCACCGGGCTCTGATACCAATTGATAGTCGCCTAGAGGGGGGGTGAATAGGGCGAAACTGAAATTTATAAATATCAACACAACTACAAGCCGGGTTAGCGTTAGAAATGTAAACGAGTCCGCGAGAGAGGGCGCAAAACAAATCCCAAGCGAATAAGCAAGTGAGACACGGAGATTTGTTTTACCGAGGTTCGGTTCTTGCTAACCTACTCCCCGTTGAGGAGGCCACAAAGGCCGGGTCTCTTTCAACCCTTCCCTCTCTCAAGCGGTCCCTCGGACCGAGTGAGCTTCTTTTCTCAAATCAAAGCCGGGAACAAAACTTCCCCGCAAGGGCCACCACACAATTGGTGCCTCTTGCCTTGATTACAATGGAGTTGTGATCTCAAGAACAAGTGAGAAAGAAAAGAAGCAATCCAAGCGCAAGAGCTCAAATGAACACGGCAAATCACTCTCACTAGTCACTAGGGCTTTGTGTGGAATTGGAGAGGATTTGATCTCTTTAGTGTGTCTAGAATTGAATGCTAGAGCTCTTGTAGTAGTTGAGAAGTGGAAAACTTGGATGCAATGAATGGAGGGGTGGTTGGGGTATTTATAGCCTCAACCACCAAATGTGGCCGTTGGGAACCTGTCTGTTCGATGGCGCACCGGACAGTCCGGTGCACACCGGACAGTCCGGTGCACACCGGACAGTCCGGTGCCCCTGCCACGTCATCACTGCCGTTGGATTCTAGCCGTTGGAGCTTCTGACTTGTGGGCCCGCCTGGGTGTCCGGTGCACACCGGACATGTACTGTTTGATGTCCGGTGCACCAGTATGGGCGTGCCTGACGTCTGCGCGCGCTGCGCGCGCATTAAATGCACCGCAGGGAGCCGTTGGCGCCGCAGGGAGCCGTTGCTTCGCTGGCACACCGGACAGTCCGGTGCACACCGGACAGTCCGGTGAATTTTAGCGGAGCGGCTGCCACGCGAACCCGAGGCTGGCGAGTTCTGGAGACCGTGCTTCCTTGGAGCACCGGACATGTCCGGTGCACACCGGACAGTCCGGTGAATTATAGCGCGCCGGCTTCCGAGAATTCCCGAGGGCGAAGAGTTTGAGTTGGTGTCCTCTGGGCGCACCGGACACTGTCCGGTGCACACCAGACAGTCCGGTGCCTCCAGCCAGAGGTGCCCTCGGTTGCCTCATTGTTCCTTTGTTGAATCCAACACTTGGTCTGAATGTGAACCTTTACACCTGTATACTCTATACACTGGGGCAAACTAGTTAGTCCGATTATTTGTGTTGGGCAATTCAACCACCAAAATTATTTGGGAACTAGGTGAAAGCCTAATTCCCTTTCACTTTTCCTTTGGCCAAAGAAATGCTTCCCTTGAATCAATTCTCCCTTTAAACGACACAGACGGGCGAACTCTCCTGCTCAATGTTTGGTCTCATTTTAAACTAATTCTTAAAAACTTGTACCTGAGAGAGGTACCCTGCTTGAATGATGAATTCATCAAGGTCTTTGATGCCTTCATCATTTGGAGCCCTTTTTCTTTATAAAAACATGATTCAGAGATCAAAATCATTTTAACTCTAATCTATTAGCAGAGCTAAGTGAAAGTTCCCTTTGCCCTGGAACAGGATCTGGATGTCTCCTAGAGGGGGGTGAATAGGCGAATAATAATTATTACTTTAAAACTGGAAATTCTTACTCTACTCGAAAGCTGGATCGCAGTGGATTGAAAGACCCTTCGAGTAGGTTACATCGGAATTGAAGTTCCTGTCTTAAAATACCCTGCACTTCGAAGACAGCTTGTACCACATATAAATATAGAAGTGCAAGTATAAACAACAAATAAGACAGAGAAACAGCACACAGCACAGAGCAGAGCACACAGACACAGGGATTTATCACGAGGTTCGGCCAAGCCTGAAATGCTTGCCTAGTCCTCGTTGAAGTTAGCCACACCTTGGCTTGGAGTCTATTTCAACTCCTTCCTCCGTTTGCATTAAGCTCCTGTTCAACACTTAGCACACTTGTTAGTCCTTTAATTGGGTTGTCGTCCAAACACCAAAACCCACAAGAGAGCTTTCAATCTCCCCCTTTTTGCTGATTGATGGCAACACAATTAAAGCTTACACAAGAATAAGATTTAAAGCACAAATTTTGACTTCTAAGTTTATAGAATGCTCCTTCTAAATATGTGCTTACATTAGAATCTTAACTTTGGCCTTATATGCCAAATTGCACATACTTAGGCTAATTCGAAGCATTACTACACCTTAGCACCTGTGGGATGCATTGTGACAATAATTAAACTTAGGCTAATTTGAAGCATTACTACACCTTAGCACCTGTGGGATGCATTGTGACAATAATTAAACTGTGATACGTATAACACACAAATGCACAGAATCAGAGTTAAACACCAATTAAATGGATATACCATAGGAATATCAACCTACCACTATTCACCATTAAGATACCAATTTAAAGCACCAGAACCACATGAATATCTATTACAGGACAAACACAATAGATACCAATTGATTCATATCAACGGAAACACTAAGTATGCATTATCACCATATAATACAACAAGAAGCATATGATAAGTATTATCAACAAAACTAATACATTCTTCCTTAAGATCCTTTGAGTTCTTTAGCACACAAAAAATTAATCTTCACCCTAAAGATAACCTTTCCTCTCAGATCGAGATAAGCTTTAATGCACAAATTCTCCCCCTTTGACATCAAACACCAAAACCATATTCAAGCAAGAACATAGGATGATGTCAAGGGACAACAGGGTATTAAGCAGGGAAAATGCAACACACTAACATTACTCCCCCTTACACATTAAACATATGCACCACAAGCATTGGAGGAAAATTAAGGTACAAATACGCAAAAAGGTCAATACTTCCTTTCGTGCCTTTACCATGATATGGTGTACTTTCCATCTTGAAAGTTTTATCTCTAGGGAGCTCTTTTACACTCATGCCTGATCCTTTATCCTGACCTTTTCCTGTTGCTAAGACACCAAACTTAGAACAAGTTATAGTATTGGGGCACAAGATGAGGCTTCTATTCTAGTGATTACCAAAAAATACAAATTGAAGCACACTACCAATGCTACTAATTGAAAGATCATCACTGTCATAGCTCCATGATATTTAAAGATAAGCATCTAGGATCACCAACTATTATAGAGCATGAGCAATTTTAAATACGCAATTACTCACAACTTTAGATACCAATTACTTGACTTGTGGAGGTACTGAAGTTCTGATTGTTCCATTTCTTGCTCATCTTCCCTTTTCCACCTTGAGACTATATAGGATCACTCAAAAAATAGTTAGTCTCAAAGGACACAAGTTATGTGTGCTCCCCCTAAAGTTGTGCATCAAGTATTTGAATGACTTGCACCTTGCACATTCTAGCATCCTCAGAACTAAAGGGGATCACAACATACCTTGGTCTAGGCATAATATATCAATTGCATCACAAAAAGATACCAATTGAATAGATGAGATAATACAACTTATGACTAGTGGAAACAATGCATGCCTCATGATATATAACACTTAAAAACAACCTAGGCACGTTTCACACATGATGATCATTGCAACACATATACCAATTGAAAAACGACAAGATCATGCATATAAAGCACAATGTCTAAGCACACCATGATTAAGAAGTATTTTTCTAGGTACACCAAAGGAAACAACATTTTAAAGCATAAAGCACCTAAGCCAAGATACTACCAATTGAAAGGCAAGAACATAGCTATGAACACAATCAACAAAACTTCAAGATATTCAATGAAATTGCATAGTTCCATTCTCCATACCTTTGTCTTTTACCTGAATGCCATGAGATTCATTCTGAGAGCACATGTTGTCACCAATTTAGGGCTCCTTTTGCTCATGCACCTCATAGCTCGAGAGGGTGCATTAGAGACACAACATGGATTTCTTGTTTTGGTATACACAGAGTACCAAGACAAAGTAATCATGTGAACATGGACTAAACAAAACTATCATGCTTGCACATAGGTTAATCATTAAAAACCACATAGCATGACTTACAAAAAGATACATGTTTATCCACATACACCAAGAGAGTTAATTATGGTGGATATATTAAATGAAAAGCTACCCATTGAATGATTCAAGAGATATGACCTATAAAGCACACAGTCACGATTAAGCAAGCATGATTATGATCTTGGAAATCATGGATCATTAATTGAAAGATATTCCACACAAGCAATCTCAAAAGCATAACTACTCCAAGGATAGGTATAGCATGACAATCCAACTTAAAAGCAATGCTGATTAGAAATAATGCACTTAAGATACACGGGTACCGTCCTTTAGAGAGCAAGTTGCAGATTCTCATCAAAGTCCTTTGCTTGATTCATCAATAATGATTAAGGACCTCTACAACTTATTTAACTCGAGATGAACATGGGATTAGTATTGCACAATAATTCAACCTTGGGTCAATAAATAGACAGTAAAAATTGACAGCTTAAGCATAGAGTTTGAATTAACCATCTTAAGCTCTCCCAAGATCTCCAGTCCATCTCGAGGCACCTGCATGGTCTAGTTGGCACAGTTTGGTACCCATCTCGGGATGGGTCCATAGCATTCATCTAAAAGAGCCTTTGGTACCCAAATAGCAGTTGTGCTAGTTCTAGGTGATCTCATTACTGATCTAGCACAAGTGTATGATTTGGGTCTCCTAAGCGAATAAGATTGAGATAAATTTACTTGCTTAGGAACCTTACCCTTCTTACATACCTTAGGTAGATGACCATGCTCACCACACATGTAGCAGAAGCGTCGCTCAACCTGACATGACACTTGTTGTTTGTCTTTTTCTTAGTGAGGGTCATCTTGGAGGGTGCACGTCTTTGATTCTTCATGAGCGGACATGAAGTGATCATATGGTCCTTAACGTTGCATCCAAAACATCTCCTCATTCCTTCATCCTTGTCTTTGTGTGGACAAGACGCAATGAAGTGACCTAATTCCTTGCACTTGAAGCACCTCCTTTTTCCTCTTCCCTTTTTGCTCTTGGATGACATAGAGAGATGATCAGTGCAAACAACATGACTAATTGAATTTTTACCTTTTTCCTTGTTCATGTTGATTCCTTCATTTATTGCTTTGGGAACATCCTTCTTATGGAGTTTAACACTTGCTGCGGTTTCTCCCGTCTCAAGCTTCTTCACCACGCGTCCGTGGATATCTTGAGGAGGTTGAGCAATGCGTCTTCTCCTTAGTTGTTTTGCTTTCTTGTTCCTTTCTTTATTGATGAGCAACTTTTCTTTTGATCCTGCAGGGGTTAGCACATGGTGATATATTATCTAAATGCGCACGTGTGCAAGAGTGAGGTTCACATGAATTTAAGTTCACAATTACAACCTCATGAGCAACATCAAGCATGGTATGGTCATCAACTAATTCATTATGAGAATAAGATAGCATATCATATTTTTCACTTAAAGCAAAATTTTCTAAATTTATCATTTCTACTTGACTCTTAAGCATAGAATTCTCAGTTTTAAGTTGAGCAACATCAGATAATACATCATGATTATTTCTTTGCTCAAATAAAATAGATTCATACCGTTGGACCAAATTATCATGAGAGCACTTTAACTCCTCATGTTCTTTGGTCATCTTCTCCAGGCTGTTGTTGGTTTTGATGAGAGTCTCCTCTAGCCTGAGAAGCGTCTCGCCTTGTTCCTTGTTCCTCCTCAACAGCTTAACCAAGAGCACTTTGTCTTTTTTGTTGAGATGGGTGTAGAACCAGCGAATCTCCTCTTCTTCCACATCGCCGGTCTCATTTTCCCTGTCATTATTATTAGTGGAAGCAATACAGGAAAATGTACCTTGTGGTGATGAAGACTCATCCTCGCTATCATCCTCATATTCCTCCTCATCATCGCTTTCGTCTCCACTATCATTGTTAGCAATAAGACATTTATAACTAGTGGAAGACAAACATGTCGGTGAGATGGATTCATCGTTTGGTTGCCATCGTTTTTCTTCTCCCTTTGAAAGGTTAGTACCACAAGCAACGTAGGGAGTAGAAGTAGTACAATTGGACTCATAATATTTTATTTTAATTCTAGTCCATAGATCATGAGCATCAACAAATAAATCACTATCACTACTTATGATGGCAAAATAAGCACCTCTAGAAAGAGAGTCAACTAACATGTTGCAAGCATGGTGATTAAGAGATAGACATCTTAGTTCAGCATTAGAAGGTTTTTTACTAATATTAGAGGGAAAAATACTTCTACTGAAGAGCTGTCTCAAATCAGGATCAATATGCATGAAAGCATTATAAATAGAGACAGACCAAGATTTATAATTAGAACCATCGCCTAGAAGAAGTTCTAGAGTTACCTCTTGTGACGACATCGCCATCTCTGAACGGCTAAGCCCACAATAGAGAGGCCTAGCTCTGATACCAATTGAAAGTTCCCTTTGCCCGGGAATAGGATCTGGATGTCGCCTAGAGGGGGGGTGAATAGGCGAATAATAATTATTACTTTAAAACTGGAAATTCTTACTCTACTCGAAAGCTGGATCACAGTGGATTGAAAGACCCTTCAAGTAGGTTGCAGCGGAATTGAAGTTCCTGTCTTAAAATACCCTGCACTTCGAAGATAGCTTGTACCACATATAAATATAGAAGTGCAATAAACAACAAATAAGACAGAGAAACAACACACATCACAGAGCAGAGCACACAGACACAGGGATTTATCCTGAGGTTCGGCCAAGCCTGAAATGTTTGCCTAGTCCTCGTTGGAGTTAGCCACACCTTGGCTTGGAGTCTATTTCAACTTCTTCCTCTGTTTGCTCGGATCTATCAGTGCGACAGATAGAGCCTTCCACTATGTTGATGTCAGTTACAACGATGTCGTGGCTGCTTACAATCTTCTTGACAGCACTCCGGCAGAGTAACAATGCGCTCAAGATTTTGCTCTAGCTCTCAGCAGCACTTCCCCTCTCTCTAAAGGCTTATAACTTCACCTCTACACAAACTAGAGAGATACACAAGAGAGGGAGAGAGAGAATTGATCCAAATGATGTATGCACTTGTTGGCTGCTCTTCTTTTCTTGTTTGAGGCGCCTAGGGGTCCCTTTTATAGCCCCAAAGGGCCTAGGAGCTGTTGGAGCTTCATTTGGAAAGCTATCCTTGTCTTCTGTCGGGTATCGTACCGGACAGTCCGGTGCACCATCGGACATGAACAGTATCTTGTCCGGTGCCCGATATCCTTCCTTTTCTGGCGAAGCCGACCGTTGCGCCCTCGGTCCTCTTGGCGCACCGGACAGTCCGGTGCGCCAACTGATCGTTGGCTCAGGCCACGCGTCGCCCGCTGATTGCGCTGCCGACCATTAGTGCGGGCATTGTAGGTTCACCGGACAATCTGGTGCACACCGGACAGTCCGGTGAATTTTAGCCACAGCGCCCCCATCGATTCCCGAGAGCTGCTAGTTTGCCAGCCGAGCTGCTGGGGCACCGGACACTGTCCGGTGCACCCGCAGCAGGTACTCCATTGGCCTTTCAGATGGACTTCCTTTGCTCTTTTGGATTTGACTCAAATTGGTCCCTGGCACTTAGAGAAATATGTTAGCTCTAAAAACAATTCACTAGGGCCAGAGATATACCTTGATTCTTAGACTTGCATGTCTTAACCATTTAGCACATATTACATTGACATGTGTTGGACATATAAGCTATCAAGTCAACTTGACTTGATCTATATTGACATATCTGAGTTCCAACCCCCTGCAAAGGTCACATAGAATATATCCAAACATAGGAACAACCCAATCTAAAGATCAAGGTGAACTTAGCTCTTTTGGGCTGCTTCCAGTTCTGGCTTTGACACTGCTCCTCCTTCTAGTGACCTTGTTCACTTCTTGAGCTTGATCTTAAGCCTTATGACTTACACCTCACAATTGTAGATGTTACCTCATTGGTTGTAAGTCATGTCCTTATGTAGTGATCCTTGATGCACCATAACTCTTCTTAACTCGATCAACCTTGACTTTGCAAGTCTTCTTCTTCACCCCTGGCTTTGGGTTCTTGGTCCCCTTACCTTCTCACGTGCACTCGGTACCTCGAAGCTCTTCTTGCCTCCATCGTTGGCTTGATCGGTTGTCTCTGAGTTATGCACACCGAGTCTCACTTAAGCAATGTCCATCTTACTTGTGATGTCCATTATCTATAGATAATCCAGTCTTTGGACCATCGCACTTGTTTACTTGTGTTGAACCCTATTAGCTTTGCATTAAGCTCCTGTTCAACACTTAGCACACTTGTTAGTCCTTTAATTGGGTTGTCATCCAAACACCAAAACCCACAAGAGAGCTTTCACTAAGCATTTCTAAGTTTTCATAAAACTGGTGGCAAGGGTGGTAATCAATATTCCAAGGAAGGGTAATGCATCAATCGTTTAACATACAACTCTTATCACTTAGGGGGTGTTTGGTTAGAGGGACTAAAGATTAGTCTCTAGTTTTTAGTCCCTTTTTTGCCAAACACTAGGACTAAAATATGGACTAAAATGATTTAGTCTTTAGTCCTTCACATAGGTGCTAAAAGAGACTAAAAGCCCATAATTATCATATTGCCCTTACCTTTTTTATAGATAACTAATATTATGAGTATATTCTAAGGGTATTTGAGTCTTTGTATAGTGTATTTAATGACTTTAGAATCTATTTAGTCCCTAAAACCAAACATATAGGGACTAAAGTTTAGTCTTAGGACTAAAGTTTAGTCCTAGGACTAATTGAAACCAAACATGCCCTTAAAGCATTATTCAAGGTGAGAAAAAGCTTTGTAAACAACAAGGAAAGGTAAGATGCACCAAGGCTTGCCTTGATGAGAAGGAGATTCGGGTTCCTCTACTCGGATGTCACAATTAGTGTTTTTCTCAATAAGAGGATCCTCAGATTCTGGAGATGCTTCTTCTTCTACCACAATCTCTTTTGAGTGTTCTACAAGTCAAATATGATAATGAATGCTCATGTGATGATATGGTCATGAATGTTTAAGTCATAAAATGCAAAATTGAATAAATGAGAACAAACTAGATTTGTTGAATACGACTTTCCTTCACGGTGCAATACAAAACATTATAACCAACTAGATATTTAATCTCTTAAGGATCATTATAAGCTACCTTTTCCAACTAAGAGTCTTCAGCGAGCTTAAACATATTTGAATTTAATTTAATATCCAAAAATCATTAGATAACTTATTATTTTTTATCCAACACTTAATTTGTCACTTGATTTTACATTAAAGTGTCTTTATTTTGGGCAATAACGGGTTTTCTAGTCAAATGACCTCCAAACAGATTAAAACTTTACCTAGAGGCTACAATAAACATATTAAGCTCACTGAAAAAAATTCATAATTTTTAAGTTCAGATTTTATTTCTAAAATTCAAATAGGCTTAAAATAGACACCTTTTAATCACTTAAAATTTATTATTAGCTCTAAAAATATTAACATGTTTCATTTTTCTACAATTTTTGGCAGCTTTCACAATATTTCAGACAAACAATAAAGGAAAAACGTGAAACAGGAACTGGGCTAAATCCGGCCCAAACCAGCCCAGCCACAGCAAAAACCGTGCACCAGCGCACGGCCTGCACCCATGTTTTCATTTTGCACCAAGCCACCTGTCGATTCAAACAACTGGTAAATAATCCTAAGCACTATTCACATGTTTCACTGACAATCTCACTGAGACCCCTCCCACTTTCGTTCCTTCACAAACTAAGTCCACGACACCCAGCAAGAGAGGAAGTGAGCTTGGCTTGGCCGAGACAAGCTACGACATGAGCTAAAAATTACTTCTACACCAAATCCGACTTAAAATGTAGGCCTATGAACAAGAAACGAGGCTCGGAACCTACCCCAAAATACTAGAACGGGCTCTCGCGAGAACCGCGGCGAGGTGACCATGTTCCTACGGCTATGGCACGGTAGGGCTCAAACTGAAGATGTAATAAGCTTCATGGACTTTCCAGATACTGAGAACAAGGATTGGTCAAGCCGGTGTAGAAGTGGATGGACCAGTCACCGTGCAAGTGGCATTCCACGGCGAAGTCCGGCGATGAGGCAGCGTTCCCGGCTATCCACTGCGGTAGAGTTTAAACGGAAGGTACGATGAGCAACAGGGGATCATAAAGAAGCTAAAACACATAATATACCAGAATTAAACAAGCGACAGGGGCTCAGCCACGGCGAGGTGAAGCGCGACAGCACCGGTGACCATTTCTGGGGAAAACCGCTGAGAAGAGGCTATAGTGGATGAACAGGCGATTGGACAAACTGGACATGTGCGTAAAGAGGAGGTGCAACAGGTGGCACGACCAATTTATAGGTCGTTGGCGAGTTGGCCGGGCGATTCCAGAGAGGTTCATCGTGGCACATGAATGGCTGGACGTGGCACGCCAGTAACAAGATGGGCCAGGGCACACTTTTATGCGTGCCACGAGGCAGCTGTGTGGCACGACAATGAAGAGGGCCGTTCCTAACTTTTTAGGGGTCCGAGGTGAAATCCGAAATGGAGGCCTCATCCACACACAATATATATAATACTAGGTGAGTGTCCGTACAATGCAACAGGAGTAAAAAAATTGTATGAAATATATGTTACGTTGCAAGAAAGGGACTAAATCAATCTGCATGAGCTCCATCTTTGTTGAAGAAAAGATAGTTCATCCAAGGCGCCCAACAGCATGAATGGCTCTGTTATTGTGAATAGCATATATACATAGTGTCAACATAAGACAATTTTGAATGATAACATAGACCATTAAAAGGCAATTGGTTTCATCTGTCTCGTCCTCATCAGAATCATCGTCATCCTTGCTCTTCTTGGAAGTCGGACTTGATTTTGAAGCTGCTATATTAAATAAACATGAAAAGTCAGATGAGTTCTTATGTGACGATCTCAACCATTTCAAGCCCTTGAAGATGCATTCTCAGCAACCTTTGTATTCACATCTTGTGTATTGATTGAAAGAGAGAACACCGTGGTGAAGCGAAGCAAGCGCTAATTGTGCTACTACTACTACTAATCTTTTTTTTGTCTATAGACAGAAAATAACTGAAATTGCATTCTGTTGCCTATCGGATTAGCAGGGTTTGGAAGGGAGAAGGTACTGAATGATGAATAGTTACAACAATTTTGGCGGAGGAGGCCCAGAGAGATATGGCTGGCTATGCTTGAGCATTTGGACCCAATGAGCAAGCCAGTTCTTGTGATCATGAGTCTCCTGGCAGATCGAGCTTGGCATATTGTCGAGTGTGCCATCTCTGTCAAGGACACTCTTAAACTTCTCCAGTATCAGAACAATTTGAGAAAAATAATTAGTCAGTATTTTGTATATTAACATACTCCTGGCTTCTCCATATGCCATCTCGCACACGCTTGGTCTGCAAATAGTTTTTGTGATTGAAAGTCGCCTAGAGGGGGGTGAATAGGGCGAATCTGAAATTTCTAAACTTAAGCACAACTACAAGCCGGGTTAGCGTTAGAAATGTAAACGAGTCCGAGAGAGAGGGCGCAAAACAAATCGTGGACAAATAAAGAGCGAGACACGATGATTTGTTTTACCGAGGTTCGGTTCTTGCAAACCTACTCTTCGTTGAGGTGGTCACAAAGACCGGGTCTCTTTTAACCCTTTCCCTCTCTCAAACGGTCACTTAGACCGAGTGAGCTTCTCTTCTCAATCAAACGAAACACTAAGTTCCCGCAAGGACCACCACACAATTGGTGTCTCTTGCCTCGGTTACAATTGAGTTTGTCACAAGAAGAATGAGAAAGAAAAGAAGCAATCCAAGCGCAAGAGCTCAAATGAACACAACAAATCTCTCTCTCTAATCACTAGAGCTTTGTGTGGAGTTGGGAGATGATTTGATCTCTTTGGTGTGTCTTGTATTGAATGCTAGCTCTTGTAAGGTGTAGAAGAGTGGAAAACTTGGATGCATTGAATGTGGGGTGGTTGGGGTATTTATAGCCCCAACCACCAAAATATGGCCGTTGGTAGGCTGCTGTCGCATGGCGCACCGGAGAGTCCGGTGCGCCAGCCACGTCAGTAGACCGTTGGGGTTCGACCGTTGGAGATCTGACTTGTGGGGCCTCTGGGCTGTCCGGTGGTACACCGGACAGGTCCTATAGACTGTCCGGTGCGCCTCCCGCTCGTGCTCTGACTCGGGCGCGCACTGTAGCGCATTTAATGCGGTTGCAGTCGATCGTTGCGCGTGAAGTAGCTGTTGCTCCGCTGGCACACCGGACAGTCCGGTGTGCACTGGACACTGTCCGGTGACTCACCGGACAATCCGGTGAATTATAGCGGAGCGCCCTCTGAATTTCCTGAAGGTGAAGAGTTCAGCCTCGAGTGCCCTGGTGCACCGGACACTGTCCGGTGACACACCGGACAGTCCGGTGCACCAGACCAGGGTACCTTTCGGGTTGTCTTTTGCTCTCTTGTTTGAACCCTTTTCTTGGTCTTTTTATTGGCTTATTGTGAACCTTTGGCACCTGTAGAACTTATAGACTAGAGCAAACTAGTTAGTCCAATTATTTGTGTTGGGCAATTCAACCACCAAAATCAATTAGGAAATAGGTGTAAGCCTAATTCCCTTTCAATCTCCCCCTTTTTGGTGATTGATGCCAACACAAACCAAAGCAAGTATAGAAGTGCATAATTGAACTAGTTTGCATAATTGTAAGTGCAAAGGTTACTTAGAATTGAGCCGATATAAATACTCATAAGATATGCGTGGATTGTTTCTTTATATTTAACATTTTGGACCACGCTTGCACCACATGTTTTGTTTTTGCAAATTCTTTTGTAAATTATTTTCAAAGTTCTTTTGCAAATAGTCAAAGATAAATGAATAAGATTTTGAGAGGCATTTTCAAGATTTGAAATTTTCTCCCCCTGTTTCCAATGCTTTTCCTTTGACTTAAACAAAACTTCCCCTCAATAAATTCCTCCTCTTAGTATTCAAGAGGGTTTTAAGATACCAAATTTTGAAGGTGCTATTTTCTCGAAAATAAGATACCAATTGAGAAAATAAGATACCGATTGAAAAATTCATCATTTCAAGACCTTTTAAATTTTTGAAAATTGGTGGTGGTGCGGTCCTTTTGCTTTGGGCTAATACTTTCTCCCCCTTTGGCATGAATCGCCAAAAACGGATACTTTGAGTGAAATATAAGCCCTCTATCTACTTTCTCCCCCTTTGGTAAATAACATATGAGTGAAGATTATACCAAAGACGAAGAATTGCTCGGAGCGACGGCGAAGGATGAGTTGATGGAGTGGAGTGGAAGCCTTTGTCTTCGCCGAAGACTCTAAATCCCTTTCAATACACCTATGACTTGGTTTGAAATATACTTGAAAACACATTAGTCATAGCATATAAAAGAGACATGATCAAAGGCATATTCATGAGCTATGTGTGCAAAACATCAAAAGAAATTCCTAAAATCAAGAATATTTAGCTCATGCCTAAGTTTGTTAAAAGTTTGTTCATCTAGTGGCTTGGTAAAGATATCGGCTAATTGTTCCTTAGTGTTAATATATGCAATCTTGATATCTCCCTTTTGTTGGTGATCCCTTAAGAAATGATACCGAATGGCTATGTGTTTAGTGCGGCTATGCTCAACGGGATTATCTGCCATGCGGATTGCACTCTCATTATCACATAGAAGAGGAACTTTGATTAATTTGTAACCGTAGTCCCTAAGAGTTTGCCTCATCCAAAGTAGTTGCGCGCAACAATGACCTGCGGCAATATACTCGGCTTCGGCGGTAGAAAGAGCTACGGAATTTTGCTTCTTCGAAGCCCAAGACACCAAGGATCTTCCCAAGAACTGGCAAGTCCCCGATGTGCTCTTTCTATTAATCTTACACCCCGCCCAATCGGCATCCAAATAACCAATTAAATCAAATGTGGATCCCCGAGGGTACCAAAGCCCAAACTTAGGAGTATAAACTAAATATCTCAAGATTCGTTTTACGGCCGTAAGGTGAGCTTCCTTAGGGTCGGCTTGGAATCTTGCACACATGCATACGGAAAGCATAATATCCGGTCGAGATGCACATAAATAGAGTAGAGAGCCTATCATCGACCGATATACCTTTTGATCGACGGATTTACCTCCCGTGTCGAGGTCGAGATGCCCATTGGTTCCCATGGGTGCCTTGATGGGTTTGGCATCCTTCATCCCAAACTTGCTTAGAATATCTTGAATATACTTTGTTTGGCTAATGAAGGTGCCTTCTTGGAGTTGCTTCACTTGAAATCCCAAGAAATACTTCAACTCCCCCATCATTGACATCTCGAATTTCTGTGTCGTGATCCTACTAAATTCTTCACATGTAGATTCGTTAGTAGACCCAAATATAATATCATCAACATAAATTTGGCATATGAACAAATCATTGTCAAAAGTTTTAGTAAATAAAGTAGGATCGGCCTTTCCAACTTTGAAGCCATTAGTGATAAGAAAATCTCTTAGGCATTCATACCATGCTCTTGGGGCTTGCTTGAGCCCATAAAGCGCCTTAGAGAGTTTATATACATAGTTAGGATACTCACTGTCTTCAAAGCCGGGAGGTTGCTCAACATAGACCTATTCCTTGATTGGTCCATTGAGGAAGGCACTTTTCACGTCCATTTGGTAAAGCTTAAAGCCATGGTAAGTAGCATAGGCAAGTAATATACGAATTGACTCAAGCCTAGCTACGGGTGCATAGGTTTCACCGAAATCCAAACCTTTGACTTGTGAGTACCCCTTGGCCACAAGTCGGGCTTTGTTCCTTGTCACCACACCATGCTCGTCTTGCTTGTTGCGGAAGACCCACTTGGTTCCTACAACATTTTGATTAGGACGTGGAACTAAATGCCATACCTCATTCCGAATGAAATTGTTGAGCTCCTCTTGCATCGCCACTACCCAATCTGAATCTTGTAGTGCTTCCTCTACCATGTGTGGCTCAATAGAGGAAACAAAAGAGTAATGCTCACAAAAATGTGCAACACGAGATCTAGTGGTTACCCCCTTATGAATGTTGCCGAGGATGGTGTCGACGGGGTGATCTCGTTGAATTGCTTGGTGGACTCTTGGGTGTGGCGGTCTTGGTTCTTCATCCTCCTTGTCTTGATCATTTGCATCTCCCCCTTGATCATTGCCGTCATCTTGAGGTGGCTCATCTTTTTGATCTTCTCCTTCATCAACTTGAGCCTCATCCTCATTTTGAGTTGGTGGAGATGCTTGCGTGGAGGAGGATGGTTGATCTTGTGCATTTGGAGGCTCTTCAGATTCCTTAGGACACACATCCCCAATGGACATGTTCCTTAGCGCGACGCACGGAGCCTCTTCATCACCTATCTCATCAAGATCAACTTGCTCTACTTGAGAGCCGTTAGTCTCATCAAACACAACGTCACAAGAAACTTCAACTTGTCCAGAGGACTTGTTAAAGACTCTATATGCCCTTATGTTTGAATCATATCCTAGTAAAAAAGCCTTCTACAGTCTTAGGAGTAAATTTAGATTTTCTACCTCTTTTAACAAGAATAAATCATTTACTACCAAAGACTCTAAAATATGAAATATTGGGCTTTTTACCGGTTAGGAGTTCATATGATGTCTTCTTGAGGATTCGGTGTAGATACAATCGGTTGATGGCGTAGCAGGCGGTGTTGACCGCCTCGGCCCAAAACCGATCCGAAGTCTTGTACTCATCAAGCATGGTCCTTGCCATGTCCAATAGAGTTCTATTCTTCCTCTCCACTACACCATTTTGTTGTGGTGTGTAGGGAGAAGAGAACTCATGCTTGATGCCCTCCTCCTCAAGGAAGCCTTCAATTTGAGAGTTCTTGAACTCCGTCCCGTTGTCGCTTCTAATTTTCTTGATCATTAAGCCGAACTCATTTTGAGTCCGTCTCAAGAATCCCTTTAAGGTTTCTTGGGTATGAGATTTTTCCTGCAAAAAGAACACCCAAGTGAAGCGAGAATAATCATCCACAATAACTAGACAGTACTTACTCCCGCCGATGCTTATGTAAGCTATCGGGCCAAATAGATCCATGTGTAGGAGCTCGAGTGGTCTGTCAGTCATCATGATGTTCTTGTGTGGATGATGAACACCAACTTGCTTCCCTGCCTGACATGCGCTACAAATCCTGTCTTTCTCAAAATGAACATTTGTTAGTCCCAAAATGTGTTCTCCCTTTAGAAGTTTGTGAAGATTCTTCATTCCAACATGTGCTAGTCGGCGATGCCAAAGCCATCCCATGTTAGTCTTAGCAATTAAGCAAGTGTCGAGTTCAGGTCTATCAAAATCTACTAAGTATAGCTGACCCTCTAACACTCCCTTAAATGCTATTGAATCATCACTCCTTCTAAAGATAGTAACACCTACATCTCTGAAAAGATAGTTGTAGCCCATTTTGCATAATTGAGAAATGGAAAGAAAATTGTAATCTAAAGAATCTACAAGAAAAACATTGGAAATGGAATGGTCAGGAGATATAGCAATTTTACCCAATCCTTTGACCAAACCTTGATTTCCATCCCCAAATGTGATAGCTCGTTGGGGATCTTGGTTTTTCTCATAGGAGGAGAACATCTTCTTCTCCCCTGTCATGTGGTTTGTGCACCCGCTATCGATGATCCAACTTGAGCCCCCGGATGCATAAACCTACAAAACAAGTTTAGTTCTTCATTTTAGGTACCCAAATGGTTTTGGGTCCTTTGACATTAGACACAAGAACTTTGGGTACCCAAACACAAGTCTTTGATCCCTTGTGTTTGCCCCCAACATATTTGGCAACTACTTTGCCGGATTTGTTAGTTAAAACATAAGATGCATCAAAGGTTTTAAATGAAATGTTAGAATCATTTGATGCAGTAGGAGTTTTCTTCTTAGGCAATTTTGCATGGGTTGACTGCCTAGAACTAGATGTCTCACCCTTATACATAAAAGCATGATTAGGGCCAGAGGGAGACTTCCTAGAGTGAATTCTCCTAATTTTGCTCTTGGGATAACCGACAGGGTATAAAATGTAACCCTCGTTATCCTGAGGCATGGGAGCCTTGCCCTTCACAAAATTAGACAATCTTTTAGGAGGGGTATTAAGTTTGACATTGTCCCCCTTTTGGAAACCAATGCCATCCTTGATGCCAGCGCGTCTCCCACTATAGAGCATGCTTCTAGCAAATTTAAACTTTTCATTTTCTAAGTCATGCTCGGCAATTTTAGCATCTAATTTAGCTATATGATCATTTTGTTGTTTAATTAAAGCCATATGATCATGAATAGCATCAATGTTAATGTCTCTACATCTAGTACAAATGGAAGTATGCTCAATGGTAGATGTAGAGGGTTTGCAAGATTTTAATTCTACAATCTTAACATATAATATATCATTTTCATTTCTAAGGTTAGAAATAGTAACATTGCAAACATAAAAATCTTTAGCCTTAGCAATCAATTGTTTATTTTCATTTCTAAGGCTAGCAAGAGAATCATTCAATTTTTCAATCTTAGCAAGCAAATTGGCATTGTCATTTCTAAGATTGGAAATCGAATCATCACAAACATTAGAATCAACCTTAGCAATAAGTTTAGTATTTTCATTTCTAAGGTTGGTAATAGTATCATGGCAAGTGCTTAGCTCACTAGATAGTTTTTCACCTTTTTCTACTTCTAGAGCGTAAGCATTCTTAACCTTAACATGCTTCTTGTTTTCTTTAATAAGGAAGTCCTCTTGGGAATCCAAGAGATCATCCTTCTCATGAATAGCACTAATTAATTCATTTAATTTTTCTTTTTGTTGCATGTTAAGGTTGGCAAAAAGGGTGCGTAAGTTATCCTCCTCATCACTAGCATTATCTTCATCACTAGAGGATGCATATTTAGTGGAGGATTTAGATTTCACCTTCTTCTTTTTGTCGTCCTTTGCCATGAGGCACCTGTGGCCGACGTTGGGGAAGAGAAGTCCCTTGGTGACGGCGATGTTTGCGGCGTCCTCGTCGGAGGAGGAGTCGGTGGAGCTCTCGTCGGAGTCCCATTCCCGGCAAACATGGCCATCGCCGCCCTTCTTCTTGTAGTACCTCCTCTTCTCCTTTCTTCTCCCCTTCTTGTCGTCGCCCCTGTCACTATCACTAGATAAAGGACATTTAGCAATGAAATGACCGGGCTTACCACATTTGTAGCATACTTTCTTGGAGTGGGGCTTGTAATCCTTCCCTCTCCTTTGCTTGAGGATTTGGCGGAAGCTCTTGATGATGAGCGCCATTTCCTCATTGTCGAGCTTGGAGGCGTCGATGGGTGTTCTACTTGATGTAGACTCCTCCTTCTTCTCCTCTGTTGCCTTGAATGCAACCGGTTGTGCTTCGGATGTGGAGGGGCCATCTAGCTCGTTGATTTTCTTTGAGCCTTTGATCATCAATTCAAAGCTCACAAAGTTTCCTATCACTTCCTCGGGAGTCATTAGTGTATATCTAGGATTACCATGAATTAATTGAACTTGAGTAGGGTTAAGGAAAACAAGTGATCTAAGAATAACCTTAACCATTTCGTGGTCATCCCATTTTTTGCTCCCGAGGTTGCGCACTTGGTTCACCAAGGTTTTGAGCCGGTTGTACATGTCTTGTGGCTCCTCCCCTTGGCGAAGTCGGAAGCGACCGAGCTCCTCCTCGATCGTTTCCCGCTTGGTGATTTTGGTCACCTCATCTCCTTCGTGCGCGGTTTTTAGCACGTCCCAAATCTCCTTAGCACTCTTCAACCCTTGCACCTTATTATACTCCTCTCGACTTAGAGAGGCGAGGAGTATAGTTGTGGCTTGGGAGTTGAAGTGTTGGATTTGGGCCACTTCGTCCTCATCATAGTCTTCATCCCCTACGGATGGTGCCTGTACACCAAACTCAACAACATCCCATATACTTTTGTGGAGTGAGGTTAGGTGATATCGCATCATATCACTCCACCTAGCATAATCTTCACCATCAAACGTTGGTGGTTTGCTCAATGGGACGGAAAGTAATGGCGTATGTTTAGGAATGCGAGGATAGCGTAGGGGGATCTTACTAAACTTCTTGCGCTCATGGCGCTTAGAAGTTACGGACGGCGTGTCGGAGCCGGAGGTGGATGGCGACGAGGAGTCGGTCTCGTAGTAGACCACTTTCCTCATCTTCTTCTTCTTGTCACTGCTCCGACGCGACTTGTGTGAAGGGGATTCCTTTTCCTTCCCCTTGTTGCGGGACTCTCCCGATGGAGCTTTCCCGTGGCTTGTAGCGGGCTTCTCGCCGGTCACCATCTCCTTCTTGGCGTGATCTCCCGACATCACTTCGAGCGGTTAGGCTCTAATGAAGCACTGGGTTCTGATACCAATTGAAAGTCGCCTAGAGGGGGGGGGGTGAATAGGGCGAATCTGAAATTTATAAACTTAAGCACAACTACAAGCCGGGTTAGCGTTAGAAATGTAAACGAGTCCGAGAGAGAGGGCGCAAAACAAATCGTGGACAAATAAAGAGCGAGACTCGATGATTTGTTTTACCGAGGTTCGGTTCTTGCAAACCTACTCCCCGTTGAGGTGGTCACAAAGACCGGGTCTCTTTCAACCCTTTCCCTCTCTCAAACGGTCACTTGGACCGAGTGAGCTTCTCTTCTCAATCAAACGGAACACTAATTTCCCGCAAGGACCACCACACAATTGGTGTCTCTTTCCTCGGTTACAATTGAGTTTGTCACAAGAAGAATGAGAAAGAAAAGAAGCAATCCAAGTGCAAGAGCTCAAATGAACATAACAAATCTCTCTCTCTCTAATCACTAGAGCTTTATGTGGAGTTGGGAGAGGATTTGAATGCTAGCTCTTGTAAGGTGTAGAAGAGTGGAAAACTTGGATGCCATTGAATGTGGGATGGTTGGGGTATTTATAGCCCCAACCACCAAAATATGGTCGTTGGTAGTCTGCTGTCGCATGGCGCACCGGACACTGTCCGGTGCGCCAGCCACGTCAGCAGACCGTTGGGGTTCGACCGTTGGAGATCTGACTTGTGGGGCCTCTGGGCTGTCCGGTGGTGCACCAGACAGGTCCTGTAGACTGTCCGGTGCGCCTCCCGCGCGTGCTCTGACTCGGGCGCGCACTGTAGCGCATTTAATGTGGTTGCAGTCGACCGTTGCGCGCGAAGTAGTCGTTGCTCCGCTGGCACACCGGACAGTTCAGTGTGCACCGGACAGTCCAGTGAATTATAGCGGAGCGCCCTCTGAATTTCCCGAAGGTGAAGAGTTCAGCCTCGAGTGCCCTGGTGCACCGGACACTGTCCGGTGACACACCGGACAGTCCGGTGCGCCAGACCAGGGTGCCTTTCGGGTTGTCTTTTGCTCTCTTGTTTGAACCCTTTTCTTGGTCTTTTTATTGGCTTATTGTGAACCTTTGGCACCTGTAGAACTTATAGACTAGAGCAAACTAGTTAGTCCAATTATTTGTGTTAGGCAATTCAACCACCAAAATCAATTAGGAAATAGGTGTAAGCCTAATTCCCTTTCAGTGATCAAGACAGGTATTGCTCATATTAAATGATCCACCAACTTGACGACCGGCTAACTCATGTGCGGCTCTTGGCCCAATTCCAAAATCATTGGCTCGTCTTATTTAAATTATTTTGTGGAAAAATATAAAAAGTTTTAAAATCATATTTAAAGTATATTATATCCTAAACAATATCGCAGTAAGAATTGGTAATAATTATGATTTTTCTAATAAGACGAGCCGATCAAATCTGAGGCCCAACAGGAGAGTAAGAATTTTATTTATTTTTAAAATCCCCTCTCACGCATCAGCAGGAAGTGCTCAAGAACACATTCTAAAAAAAGGTGACAAATGGCGAGCAAACGTACCAATTGGACTTCATCTCCTGTTGCATACTTCCCGGCGCATCCTTTTAGTTGTATCAGGTTCTCAATAGCTAAACCATTAGGGAAAGCGAGCACATTACAGGATAGCAAGCTACTAAGGGAACTATGAGTGAATTTCAATAGTGGTGTAATACAACAGAACTGAAAAGCAAGCAATATTTTCTTGAAACAAATTTTGCTTGATGGAATTAATGCAGGCGAAAGTAGTATTCACTTCAATCAGTAAAGGGCGGTTATGTCTGTGAACCAACCTGTGAAACCTCTCTCGATTTGTTGTTGAGTCCACAACACACTCTCCCCTGCACCAACCTTCTAGTCAATGAACCTCTGCAAACAGACAGGCAATGGGTCAAATAATGTTCCCATACGGTAACCTTGCATTTGATTTTCCTCTATTTGAGTATGCCCGTTCCCATATGTCATTCATCAGCGATTGAGCAGAATCTTTTGTAAAAAATGGCTGTGGGGCTGCAGAGGCTGGAATTGTCCTCTTTTCTTTTTTAAAAACTGTATAATTGCACAATGCAGCGCTGCAGGCCGGAGAACTGGGAATCCTATATCACTATAGAACTTGACTAAGGTGCGCAGATCAATCTATTTCTACACAAATAACCACATATGCCAAGAAATAAGGTATGGTATATTTACCAACATTGTGAGGTTATGGAGAGGTTGAATACCAGAAGCTACAATGCTTGCAATCTGCAATAGGAAGATTGAAAAGTTCATGTTAAGCATGATGAATTGGTGATCAAGAAAAACAAAACAAACCACATGTCATTCGAGACTGCGGGTAGACCTTGGAACCTTGCTAAATTATATGGGCCTGTGCTGCAAGGGTGTTTACCTACAAGTGTGTTTCACGCCGCTGCAGGGTCCCCTGCCATAGCGGCCAGAGAGGAGGGAGCCACTGCCGGTCCGGGCACGCATCCACTAGGGAAGCGCTCGTGTGGGGTTCTGAATAGTTATGCAATTAGTCATCATATATTTTAGATTTCTCGCTAGCCAAAGAATGACATTGTTTCGTTTAGTTAAAATATGTCCCATTCAGAAAACTATATATGACTTTCATGTTACAAGAATGAGACTTTAATAAGGTTAGAAACGATTCAACCTGCAAAGTATGCCCACCATGTTGAGGTCCTCCTCCGTGCGAGCACCTCCGTTAGCAATATCTTGTATGCGCGAGCAGAGGTATATAAGCTAGACACTAAAAAAGAGTTATGCGACAGATAAGTAGATTGCAATAAATTGGGTATTCTAAATTAATGTCTATTGCTGAAGTTTAATCTAGTAAATAAGATCCTCAAAACTTAAATTCTAAGTAGACATCTACCGAAAAGTTGGAAGGTTCAGAATTGTGAATACATCCCAGAATTAAACTGTAGCAGTAAATAAGAGCTGCTTGTCTTCAGTAGATGTGGTTATAATGTTGCAAAAAACTTAAATGTAGTAGTAATATGTGATGCCAGGATCCCTACTCCTATCTTCTAATATTGTGATTTTTACTGCTTGCAGGTCACTAATATGTACATTGAACCGTAAACTGTAATTTGTGCAACTAAAAGGTAGCAGGATTGTATCAGTGAAAAAAGTGCAAAAACGGATCCAGGATTGTATCAGCTGACCTGTAACCTCTTGCGACGGCCGCCGCCCGTCCTAGGAGCCCTTGGTGTTGGGCTTCCGCGCCGCTATATATTGTGGGTACCCAAAATCCATCATCTCATCAAGCAACTCATACTGTAAGCACAAAATGGCGCCCTATTCTGTCAAGTCCTAGTAGCCGCACATCAAACAGAACTACTTGAAATTTGCTTACCACAACAACAAAGTTATCTCTCAGCGACTCTTCTGCCAGCTCCTCGAAGTAGTGATTAAACACCTGTACTCACTCACAAGTCGCATGAATAATAGGATAAGCCATTGCAGCCACTATTCCCTCATCCATAAGCCCAACATTGCAGCCGCTGTGGAAGGGGATGTCACCTGTGGAAGAAGGGAGAAACTATCAATGCAGGTGAGGTCAGTGACAGTTAAGTAAATTTCCTTAAATCTGTGTCCCAAGTGCCGGTACTGTTCTGGAATAAACTAAACAGTGAAGAACCGTTAAACTATCAGTATAAACAGCTCTCTTTAAGTAAATTCCCTTAAATCTATGTCCTAAGTGTCGGTACTGTTCTGGAATAAACTAAACAGTGAAGAACCATTAAGCTACCAGTCTAAACAGTTCTCTTTTCTTTCCCCGGATATTCAGATAGCACTCTCCACAGGTTGCAGGCCAGTATATGCCATGATTATGAGTTTCTGACTCATCTTCCTATGTCGTTGTAGTTGTGGCAGGTAAACTGTGGGTTATTTGCTGCCAATAAAAGAATCAGTTGCCATAAAACAACCTGATCAACAAACAAGAACGCCCTGCTTAGAGATGGTCTGTTTAGCATAGGAACACCATTTGAACTGGTAGTTGATCGTTAAAAGAATGTATCGAAACAATTCGTTTATCAAGAAGTATGAATCATTGCAGAATTGATCAGCCACTGAATCCGAAAATGAAAAAATATATGTAATTTTGTGGTTTCTTATTGAGCAGGAGAGCTATGTTACCTTTATTGGGAAAGTCCCCGGTGGGAATGTCGGTGTTTTGGGTCCGACCGCGCACCCGGGGTTGCCCCTCAAGGTGCTTTTTGGAGTAGGACGGTGTTATCGACTATAGCTCGATGGTTCGTGCTGGTTGCACGAGAAACAGTGGACAGTTGTGTACAGGTTTGAGCCGCTTTGAGATGCGTAACACCCTACGTCCTGGTGTGAGCACTTTATGTGGTGAGTTACAAAGAGGTTCTCTAGTATTGGAAACGTAGAGAGCTGGTGTGGGTGGCTAAGTAATGAGGTCGATCGTCTTGAAGGGGTGCCCCTAGGCCTTATATACTCGACCGTGGGGCATTACATGTGGATATGATAACAACATGTGCCTAAATAATGGTGAACTAACTGAGTCTATCTTCCTATAATTCAGTCGACTCATCCTCGCTCAGCTCCGATGTGCGGGGCCCCTGTGAGGGAAGGTCGGGTCACTGTTGTGATCACTGCTCCAATCCATCGGGCCGTCTGGGCTTGCGTCGATCCAGTCTTGTGTCAATCCGCCTTATTGGACGTTTCTCCCAGGCCCACGAAGGGATGACCTCGCGAACCATTGGGCCCACGGGCCTTTCGTGAGGCCTTTTATCCTTCTGGTGGAGTCGGGGGATATCTGTCCCCCACAAGCCCCCGATCTTTGGGTTGATTTTGAAATAACCGGCCCAAAGATCCTAGGTCCAGCTTGCAGTCTTTGATTTTACCAAGAAATGCCTTGAAGATAAGCCTGCCGAGTCGCTACTTCTGAACTCTGAGTGATCCGGTAAAAACGATCTTTTACTGTCTTCTTCAACTATTACTCCTCGAAATTTGGTGTTCTGTCTCAGGTTCATGCTTCAGAGGTCAGCATTTTGCACTGTAGAACTTTGACGTTCATTGGGTGCGCCGAAGGTGCACCCAATGGGTGTAGCCCCCGAGCTTCGGGTGGATTTTTGCAGATAATCCACTTGAAGGTCTTCATTTCAAGTCTTCTCAGAAATCATTTTTATCTTCTACTTGTCCTTTTTTCAGAGGTCAGTCTTGCCTTAGTTTTGTCGTATGCTTTAGAGATCAGCATTCTGCCTCTCGGGGTAGATGATTCATTGGGTGCACCGAAGGTGCACCCAATGGGTGTAGCCCCCGAGCTTCGAGTGGATTTTTAAAAATAATCCGCTCGAAGGTCTTCATCTCATGGTGTCTCTTTTTTTTCTTAGGAATCATCCTTTTCTTTTGTTGAATGCCCTAGAGGTCAGCATTATGTCATCAACGTTATGCTTTAGAGGTCAACATACATTTTTGTCTTTGAAGCCGAGTACACGATCTGCCCATATCTTGCTAGGTCTGGCAATTTATTTGATCTGCGACTGATTGGACGTTCGATAGATGGCCTTTGGCTAGTCTTCATATCACTTCGTGTTTCAATGCTTTTGTCGATTAGACTTGTACCTCATCAGCTATATTTGGCTTTCCTCTGATATCTGTTGATATCTTCCTTTTGTCTTGAGGTATTCATTACGTATACTGTATGGATGTGACTGCTTGGGAAAATCTATTGAAAATTCCTGGACGTCCCCCCCAATGGGTGTAGGCAAGGGACGGCTTGGTGCACTGAGCGTTTAGCAAACTGCTTCTGAGTAGTAACTTGATATGACCGCGGGTGTAATCATATCGCCCAAGCAGTTGACTGAAGTCCCAATGGGTGTCGTGTTACGTGGAACGGCGTCAGCCGCCTGACGTGTCTTCAGACGGTTTGAATTGCATATTGAATTTTTGCGACTGTTCGGTGGCCACGGTAGGAGGTGAGCGGTTGCCTTCTTCTTCTATAAATAGTGTTCTTGCTTCTCCGGCATTTTCACATCTCTTACCACTGCTCGATGTTCACTTTCTTCTCTTTCCTTCCACTCCACCATGGGCAAGAACAAGAAGGGTGGTAGTTCTTCGCATCACTCCGGCGACAAACGCAAGCGTGAGCCGACTCCTCCCTCGGAGGACTTTGGCGACTCAAAGTACTCGGAGGAGGAGTTCTCCTCCGAGTCTGAGGGTTCGCTGGCTCCTGCCTCTCCCCCGGCGTCGTCTGATGACTCAGACGACTCCCAGGGGATCGCCGCAGAGGTATGGACCTACATCCGGGCCGTCGAGCGCGCCGGGCTCGAGGGCTCGGATGAGTCGGAGTACTTCTCGGACGAGGAGAACTCCTCGGACTCGTCCGAGGAGGGCGGCGGCGGCGATGGCGGTGACGGCGACGACGATGAAGGTGATGGTGATGGCGGCAGAGGCGACGACAAGGGCGGTGACGGCGACGACAAAGGTGGCAGCGGCGACGGCGTCGACGGCACCAAGGGCAGCAACAAGGGCAGCAGCAAGGGCGGCAACAGGGCCAGTGGCTAGATGCCACTGGTTTTAAATGTTAGTATAGATTAGTAGTAGAAGTAGTATTAGTAAAATAATGTAGTAGTAGCTAGTAGTATAGTGTAGTGAAATATGATGTAGTAATGGGGAGGGCATCAACTCATAATGAGTTGATTTGTAAGTTCGGTAGTACTTCCCTTATATGAAGAATGATTTCGCCCCATCCTGTATGTACCATTTTGCCTTCCTGTCGATCGTCGATCATGTTAATGCTTACTGCAGATGCTGTTTCTGAATGTAATGCTTGAGTAGCGACTTAGAATCGTTGAGTCACGCTTTAGACTGCCCTCTTCGCGATGTCAGCGCTTTAGTAGTAGCAGCCGAGTGATTATCAGCGATGTTGGCGTTTTTAGAAGTGATAGCCGAGTGATAGCGGGCCGCGTCGGTGTTTTAGAAATAATGACCGAGCGGTTACTGGTGATGTCGGCGTTTTAGAAGTAACAGCCGAATCCTTTGAAGCCATGTCATCGCTTCAGGAACAACAGCCGAGTGACTGCTTGCGACGTCGGCGTTTTAGAAGTAACAGCCGAGTGACTACTGGTGACGTTGGCGTTTTAGAAGTAACAGCCGAGTGATAACGGGCCACGTCGACCGCTTTGGAAATAGCGGCCGAGTGAAGTCTGGTAACGCCAGCGTTTTTTAGAAATAACAGCTGAGTTAAATTGGGCCGCATCGGCCGTTTTGGAAATAACGGCCGAGTGATGACATGGCATGCCAGCGTTTTAGAAATAACAACTGGGTGATGACATGGCACGCCAGCGCTTTAGAAATAACGGCTGGGTGATGACTGGGCGCTTTTTAGAAATGGCGTCTGGCCCAGGAAAAACCCCATATGTACTGCACTGTCGCATGCCTCTGCATTCTGTGCCCTAGTTTTGCTTTTCTACCTCCAGGCCTTCTCTGCTCTCTTGCAATACTACTTCCGCTCTGTTCGCCAGCAAGGTTGAGATGGCGCCCAAGCGGAAATCCTAGAGTTCGTCTTCCGCAATCATTCCTCCTATCGATCCCAACAGTCAGTTGCCTTTCGCAGGTAACCACATGTCTGTCGTCTCTGAATCCGACCTTTTTCATCTAGTATCCATCGGAGTTCTTCCTCTGAAGGAGCTCTGTTCTTGGCGGATCTGCCGTGGGGTCACTGTTCCGACAGAAGACACCCACGAATCTGTCATTTACGTTCCTTTTCTCATCCGCGGCCTTGCTCTTCCCATTTCTCCTTTCTTCCGCAGTCTCCTTGATTTCTATCACTTGAATCTGACCCATCTAAATCCCAATTCCATTCTGCAATTTTCCGTTTTTGTTCATTTGTGCGAAGCTTTCCTTGGTATTTTGCCACACTTCGGCCTATGGAAGTACTTGTACCACTGTCGGCCTGGGATGGCTGGAGGGCAGCACCAGCTTGTGGGGGGCGCGAGTTTGGAGATGCGCAGTGGGAGGAAGACCGACTACCTCGACATCCCACTCAAGGAAAGCATCGAAGGATGGCGCCTAGAATGGTTTATCATGGAGAATCACGGGAATTCCCTCCCCCCATGGTCAGGGAGGCAGCTAGATGTTCGCACTCCGAGCTAGACCGAATCCCCCACAGATCTGGAGGTGGCTGAGGCAGGGGCTCTACTTGCTGAGGTTGGATTGTTGAAAGAGAGGGGTCTGACTGCAGAAGTTGTGGTCACCGATTTCATTTTCAAGAACATTCAGCCTCTAAAGGATAGAGCGTACCCGGCTTATCTGTATCGAGGCCTCGCTGACTCGACCCGGGTTACCAACAGAAGAATTCATGCTGTGGATTTGGTCAGCCGGCTCGAGATGATACTCAGAGGCAAGGTGTCGAACATCGGTGCTCCTGTTGCATACTCAGCCTGGAATCTGCCTCCTTCCAAGGCTTTTACCAGTTTTGTGTCGAATCCTCCTGCTGGTGATAGCGGTTTGGGCCTTAGAGTGCGACCCTCTCCCAAAGAGGTTAGTGCTTTGGTTGCCTCACTTGGTGAAGTCCCTGATGACGAAAGACAGGTTCATTTCGAGGTGCCTTTGAATCCAAGTGATGCAGAGATAAGTGCCATGCTGGATATGTTGGCTGAAGATTCCTCTGATGCAGCCCCTGCTGAAACACTGGCTGTAGCACCCATCCCAGAGGCTGACAAAGCTTTGGATACTCAGAGGTCTGATAGTGTTTGCCCGAAGCGTCCTCGCCGAGCCACTCAACCAACTTCTCCTACTGAGAGGAAGAAAAAGAAAAAGAGATGTCTTTGCCGAGTGTCATGCTTGGATCAGGATGCTGGTCCTTCTGCTCCTGCTGCTGAGGAAGTGCCAGTACCAGTTTTTGCTGAAGCTGACCCCAATGGGTGTGACTTAGATGATGCTGACCCCAATGGGTGTAACTTAGATGATGCTGACCCCAATGGGTGTGATCCGACCAAAGCTGACCCCAATGGGTGTACCGTCCGCATTGTTGATGAAGATGAGGAAGAGGAGGATGAAATCCCTCTAGTCCGGAAGAACAGCCGACGCTACATAGCCAGCGGGGAAAGCAGTGGTGTTCCTTCTCCAGCTTTGTCTGCCCTCATTGGTCTGCAAGAATTGTCTCTTGCAAACTTTGATCAGACTCTTGAAGATATGGTCCCAGAAGATCTGTTGTCAGAGCCGGCAGATGATGGAATGATGGATATTTGTGCTGATGTGCCTGATGCCGGGCTGGAGTTATCTCGAGCAGCGTCCCGTGCCTCGTCGACCTTAGAGCGCGGTCTTAAGGGTCATGAGGCTGGTCTGAATTGTTCTGCTCCCATGGAAGTGGGTGAAGGTCCTTCAGCCTTAGAGGTGGCTGTTATAGAGAGCTTGGCCCTCAAGGATGGGGCTAGCGCTTACCCAGCCCCCGAGGGTGTCGCCGGGGATGATCCGGCTCGGATGGGTAGTGCGAGCTATGACCCAGCCCCCGAGGGTGTCCGAGTTGGTTCTCCCTCTCACACTTCCATGGATGTTCACGTAGGGTCTTCTCCTCTGCATTCTGGTTGCATGGCGGCAGCTCAAGCTTTGGGTCAGGAAGTCGCCTTAGAGACCAGCGCTCCTGATGACAGAGTTTTGATTTCTGCTGTTGACACTGACTTGGTCGCCACTGATGCATTGCGGGTTGCTCCGGGTGTTGATCCTTCATCGAGCCATCAACTGATTTCCCATGACTTGGGAGTTCCTTCGTTCTTCTCCAACCTCCAGGTAACTTGGTTTTTCCTGATCTGGCTGTACCCCGGGTGTGATATTGTTCTTACACTCATTTGTTTTTAATGTCAGGTATTGGTTGATGAAATGGCTGGTCAGCTGAGGTCGCAGGGTGCTTCTGTCCCGGAAAGAGCTCTATCTCTAGCGCATTGGAATCCAGTGCTGCTTCAGCGGCGAGTATCTGATTTGGAGATGGCAAATGCTGGTTAGTGCCCTTTGTTTCTTTTTTGACTACTTGATTAATCTGCTTTGTAGCTAAACACCCTTGCTTGACTATTTCTTGACAGATATGGCTCGGCGGTACTCTGATCTTGAAGAAAAATATTCTCAAGGTCAGACTGAACTGGCCCGGGTTCCTGCTTCTCTGAATGATGCTAACACGCTGAACTCCACTTTCCATGCTCAGCTCGACTCTGAAAAGGTGACCAGTGAATTAAGCTTTATTTGGCTTTGTCTACTGTGTTCTTAGTGCTTGCTTGACGTTGGAGAAACTGATTCTTGTCTGCAGGAGGAAAAACGTGCTCTTGCCACTTCTCGCGACAACCTTGACAAGCTATATCGCGATGTCAGCAACTCGTTGACCATCTTGGAGAGGAGTCATCGCTTCACCATGGAAGATTTGGATAATCATCGTTATAAGCTGCAAGAGTCCTTGGATGATATGATTTGCCTCAGGCAAGTGGTGTCGAACAAGGATACTATCATCAAGGATCTGCGTGCTTCCAAGAAATCAGTCGTCCAGGAGCTTGAAACTGCTCGGTTGGCTGTCAAGGCTGCTGAAGAGACTTCTGCTACTCTAAAGGCCCAACACGACAAAGCTATGGACAAAGCTATTCGTGCGGGGCGGATCCTGATGAGGAGACCCGGCGTGGTTGTTCCTGATGACATAGTGGCTGATGTGAATGTCGCTCCTGATTCCTCGAGTCGTTCCTCTTCGTCGGTTGCTCCTGAGAAGAACATTACCAAATAGAAACACTGAGTATGTAGTTAGTGTGCCTGGATATTTTGTTAGAAAACACTTTTTAGTACTGAATGCCGCTATTGTTTTCCCGTTGTTAGAATACAACAGTATCTACAATCGCAGAAGTAAATGTTGTATGGAATTTCCTCGCGGGGCATAGAGGTCGCCCTAAGATGAGTAATCGCAAATGTGCTTGTGTTGGATTAAGTAGGCGCGAGCGTGCCGTGTAAATTTAAGTCATTACCAACTTAAACTGACCGCTCCATTAGTAGGATATTGTGGTCACCCCGAGCTAAGCAAGCGTGAGCATGTCGCACCGCTTTAAGTCATTGCCGACTTAAGCCGATTGCTCCGTTAGTTGGGTATAGTGGTCACCCCAAGTTAAGTAAGTGTGAGCATGTCGCACCGCCTTAAGTCATTGCCGACTTAAGTCGATTGCTCCGTTAGTAGGGTATAGTGGTCACCCCGAGTTAAGTAAGCGTGAGCATGTCGCACCGCCTTAAGTCATTGCTGACTTAAGTCGATTGCTCCGTTAGTAGGGTATAGTGGTCACCCCGAGTTAAGTAAGCGTGAGCATGTCGCACCGCCTTAAGTCATTGCCGACTTAAGCCGATTGCTCCGTTAGTAGGGTATAGTGGTCACCCCGAGTTAAGTAAGCGTGAGCATGTCGTACCACCTTAAGTTATTGCCGACTTAAGCTGATTGCTCCGTTAGTAGGGTATAGTGGTCACCCCGAGTTGAGTAAGCATGCAGGTTGATAGTGAACAATTCGAGTGCCTTTGAAGTCTTTTTATTGATGATATATTTTCCAGTTTACAGAGTACATTGTCGTCCCAATAACTTTTGAGATATAGCTAGGGGTAAAACTTCCTGAGATGTTCTATGTTCCATGAGTTCCCAATTTCCGTGCCGTCCATCTGAGTGAGACGATATGATCCCGGCCGAGTGACTTCTGCTACTATGAATGGTCCTTCCCATAGTGGCGACAGTTTATGCCGTCCCTCGCCCGTTAGAATTCGGCAGAGGACGAGGTCTCCCACTGCAAAGGATCGATGTCGTATGGCCCTGTCATGATAGCGCCTCAGAGTTTGCTGATACCGGGCCACTGAATCACCGTATTCAATCGTTCTTCTTCTAGTACATCGACATCTTCCAGCCTAGTAGCCTCAACTTCTGCTATGTTTTCAAAGATTAACCTTGGTGCCCCAAACTTGAGATCAGCAGGTAGCACTGCTTTCGAACCATAGACCATAAAGAAAGGTGTGTTTCCATGCAAAGCTCGACTAGGTTGAGTTCTCAGGCTCCAAACAACATACGGCAGCTCCCTGATCCACTTTCCTGCGAACTTTTCATTCTTGTCGAAGACTTTCTTTCTGAGTGCTTCCAATATCATCCCGTTGGCTCTTTCTACCTGCCCGTTGGCTCTTGGGTGTGCCACTGAGGCATATTTGATCTGAATGCTCTTTTGCTCGCAGAAATCGAAGAACTCTGAGCTTGTGAAATTGGATCCCAGGTCGGTTATGATGCTATTCGGTATTCCAAACCTGAATATTATGTCTTGTATGAATTCCACTGCCTTAGCTGAAGTTAGAGAAGCAATGGGTTTGAACTCTATCCATTTAATGAATTTATCGATAGCAACCAGTACATGAGTGTATCCTCCTTGAGCCTTCTTGAAAGGTCCAATCATATCCAATCCCCAGCATGCGAACGGCCAAGTTATGGGTATGGTTTGCAGTTGCTGCGCTGGTAGATGTTGCTGTTTTGACAAGTACTAGCAGGCTTCGCACCTCTGGACTAACTCGGTTGCATCACTCTTTGTTGTTGGCCAGTAGAAACCCGACCTGAAGACCTTCCCAACCAGGGTCCTGGATGCTGCGTGTATCCCGCATTGCCCAGCATGAACCTCTTCTAGCAGTTGCTTTCCGGTGGCTGAGAGAATGCATTTCATGAGGACTCCTGATGCGCCCCTTCTGTACAGCGTTTCCCCAATGAGGGTATAATGAGCTAATTGCCTTGCAATTCTTTCTGCTGCATTTTTGTCGTCTGGTTCCTCCTCATTTTTTATGTACCTGATGCTTGGCTCCCTCCAGTCATCAGAATTTGACTCTGGTTGGCTCAGAGCGTTGCATTCCTCCACCCGATAGTGAGATGCTCGGGTGCAGTATTTCCTGTACGAAAACTCCAGGTGGGACCTGAGTCCGACTGGACCCGAGCTTGGACAATGTGTCAGCTGCCGTGTTGCGATCTCTCTCCACATGATGAAATTCCAGTCCTTCAAATTTGTCTTCTAGTTTCCGGACAGCAGTGCAGTATTTTCCCATGGAATCATTCAAGCAATCCCATTCTTTGTTTATCTGACTTATGACCACCAGAGAATCTCCATATACCATCAGTCTCTTGATACCCAGCGATATGGCAATGTTCAGTCCATGAATCAGGGCTTCGTATTCTGCTGCATTGTTGGATGCTGGAAATAACAATTGAAGAGCATATTTGAGTTGTTCACCTCCAGGTGCAATAAAGAGGATCACTGCACCTGCTCCCTGCAGCTTCAACGAGCCATCAAAATACATTCGCCACACTTCTGCAGTTTCCGGGTTATCCAGCACCTGTTGCTCGGTCCACTCTGATACAAAGTCAACCAGTGCTTGAGTTTTGATTACGGTGCGAGGTCGAAACTCGATGCCATGAGATCCCAATTCACAGGCCCACTTGGCTATTCTTCCAATGGCTTCTTTATTGTGGAGAATATCCCCTATCAGAAATCCAGTGACTACTATGACTTTGTGGTCATCGAAGTAGTGACGGAGCTTGCGTGCAGTTAGAAGTACTGCATATAATAGCTTTTGAACCTGAGGATATTTCTTCTTTGAAGGGCCCAGAACTTCACTAATGAAATAGACAAGGTGATGTACTGGGTATGCATGTCCCTCTTCTGCTCGCTCGACTACCAACACGGTGCTCACCACGTGAGTCGTGCAAGAGATGTATAATAGCAGATCTTCAGCCGGTTGAGTCGGCGTGGCTCGGCGCAGCGGTTTTAGCACTGGTGGTGTTGTCAAGAATTTTTTCAGCGCATCTAGAGCTTCTTGTGCTTCTGAAGTCCACTGGAATTTGTCTACCTTCTTGAGCAACTTATAGAATGGTAAGCCTTTCTCTCCCAGCCTAGATATGAATCTGCTCAGAGCGGCCATACATCCGGTAAGTCTTTGTACTTTCTTCTGTGATCGTGGTGCTTCCATCCTCATGATAGCCTCGATCTTTTCTGGATTGGCTTCAATTCCCCGGTGGCTAACAATAAATCCGAGCAACTTTCCTGCTGGTACTCCGAAAACACATTTTTCGGGATTAAGCTTCCACCGATATCGCCGTAGACTATTGAAGACCAGCTATAAATCTTCGATGAATTTTTTTGAGTTCTCTGTCTTGATTACCACATCATCCACATAAGCTTCCACACGCTTGCCCCAGTGGTCGGCTAAGCATGTCTGAATAGCTCTCTGATAAGTCGCTCCAGCGTTTTTGAGGCCGAACGACATGGAGGTATAGCAGAAGGCTCCGAACGGGGTGATGAATGTTGTTTTTTCCTCGTCTTCTTTTGCCAAACTAATCTGATGATACCCAGAGTAGCAATCCAAGAAAGACAACACAGAACATCCGGTGGTTGAATCCACCACCTGGTCTATCCTGGGGAGCCCGAAGGGGTCCTTTGGACAGTGTTTGTTGAGATTTGTATAGTCGACGCACATGCGTCAATCCACTTTATTCTTTTTGAGTACAAGAACAGGATTAGCTAGCCTCTCAGGATGTAACACCTCTCTAATGAAACCCTGCCGCGACCAAGCGAGCCAGTTCAGCACGGATGGCTTCTCTCTTATCGGGCGTGAAGCGACGTAATTTCTCCCGGATCGGCCTCGCCTGGGGGTAGACCTTCAATTTGTGCTCGGCCAGTTCTCTCGGGACTCCCGGCATATCCGCAGGTTTCCATGCGAATACGTCTCGGTTATCTTGCAGAAACTGGACGAGCGCGCCTTCCTATTTGTCATCCAGACTGGAACTGATGATAGCAGTTTTGCGCTCGTCGGCGAACCCAAGATTGATTCTCTTGGTTTCTTCAGTCGACCGCATAGAGGTCACGGCTTGAGCTTCATTCGCGGGTACTACGAGGTCTTCCTCAGGCTTTGAGTTCGCCTGCACAGAAGAAATCGCCGATGGTTTGGTAGTAAGGGCCGCTTGAATGGCCACTCGGAAACACTCTGCGGCGCCTTGGAAGTCAGCGCGCACAATTATGATTCCTTGTTGTCCTGGCATCTTCAATATCATGTATGTATAATGCGGAATGGCCATGAACTTTGCCAATCCAGGCCTCTCGATGATGGCGTTGTATCCGCAGTCGAAGTTCGCCACCTCGAACCTCAGGAACTCGGTTCTGTAGTTCTCCGGAGTTCCGAAGGTGACCGGCATGTAGATGTGACCCAGCTGATATTATCCTTCAATCGGCACGATGCCGAAGAAGGGTGTGTCCAACTCGTGGAGCTCTTTGAGGGGAACTCCCAAGCCTTGGAGTGTCCGGGGGAAGGTGACGTTGATGCTTCTTCCCCCATCCACCAACACCTTCTTTACTCTGCTCTCTCGGATCACCGGATCGACGAGGAGCGGGTACTTGCCTGGGTGGTCAAAGTTGAGCCACTGATCTGCCCGAGTGAAGGTGATCGGGTGCTCAGACCATCGGTACGGGGCGGGAGGACCGGTAGCCGCCACCAGTATCTGACGATCGTTGAGCTTTTGCTGTCTCTTGCTTTCCTGTGACCTGTGTCCACCGAAGATGACGTTGACTTCTCTGTCAACGCGCGGGAAGGCTCCACCTCCTCTCTCCTCCTGTTGCTGGGGTTATCGCGGTTCTCCTGGTCCTCCTCGTGGCGGGGGAGGAGGTAGAGGTTGGAAGGGTCGGCCGTTCCCCACGGAGTGCTTGATGTCTCTACAGTTCTGGAGGGTGTGGCGCATGTCCTTGTGGTACGGGCATTGGGCGTCGAGGATGTCGTCCAGCGTGCGTTCGCCTCTGCGAGGTCCTCCTCGGGCGTGAGAGGCGGGCGGTCCGGCGGCGTGGACCTCTTCACAAGGCCTCTTCTCCCAGCGTTTGTTGGGTTGCTGGTTTGTGTCACGTCGCGGTGCTATTGGTGCCGACTTTGCTCCTCCGATGAGGTCTAGAGCTCGTTCATCGGCAGTGATGTAGAGGTCGGCTTCCCGGAATAGCTGCTCCGAAGTGGTCGGTGCCTTTTGTAGTATGGCTCGGACGAAGGCTGAGTCATTGGATCCCTGGTAGAAATCCTCGATCACTGCTGCTTCCACGACCTCGGGGATACGATTTCTCATGGTCTGGAATCTTTTGAGGTACGACCGGAGAGTTTCGTCCCCCCGACGCTTGATGGATTTGAGGTCCCATGGTTGTGCCGGTTTGTCAGAGAGAGATTGGAAGTTGGCGGTGAAGCGCCGACTGAAGTCGCTCCAGTCGTCGATGCAGTGTCGGGGTAGGTGTCGCAGCCATTGCAGCGCATCTTGCTTAAGGACGATAGGCAAGGACACGGTCATCACATCCTCGGTTGCCCCGGCGGCTCGGACGGGGGTGGTGTAGACGGCCAGCCAGCCTCCCGAATCCTGCTTAGGTTCATATTTGTCGACATTGGAGACCTTGAAGTTCGGGGGCCATTGAATGGCCCTGAGGCGTGGAGTAAGCGCCGATACTCCACAACTGTCTTCTTATCGTCGGTGATGATGTCTTTCCCAGTGAGGGGAGTAGTTGTCGTGGTGCCTCGACGTCCCCGGGTGGTGCCATCAGTTGAAGCCGTGGCCGACTCGGTCCTGGTAGCCTGACTCCGTGCTAGGATGTCGTGATCCTGGTCGTACTCTTCCCGGTGATGGATCTCGTTCTCGTGTCGTCGTTCACGCGAAGCATTGATGGAGCTCCATGCATCCCGCCGACTGTTGATGGCGTGTCGTAGATTGTTCGGCGGATGAGCGAGGGGTAGAAGGTGGTTGGTTGCCTGAGTGAACAGCCGCCGATAGCCCTCGGCGTCGGGAGTCCGGGGGAGGCCATCAGCTATCCGAGCCAACACTTCGCCGACTTCACTCGGCGTGTTCATGGCTCGAGCGAAGTCGGGGTTCAGATTGCGTCCAAAGAGTGGATTTTCCCGACGTTGCCTCGTTTCCTGCTCGGCCTGTTCTTGAGCCTGCCGACGGTCACGTCGTCGAGAGTTCCTTCTTTCTCTAAGGACCCGTTCTTCCGGAGGTTCTCCTACTTCTGAGACCTCGTCCCGCGATACGGGCTGCGCCGGATCCCGTTCTCCGGCTTCGTGATGTCGCTGAATATTTCGGCGTTGGTTCCTCCGTCGGCGAGACTCCCGATGATGAGGTTCCTCTCCTGGTGCAGTTGGTTCATCGTCGGAGATAGGATTCGATTCCACTCTTCCCCCAATGAAGAGGACGTCGAGGTAGAATGGAGCAGCTATCGCGACAGTCTTCTTTCTGTCCTCCTTTGAGGATGGAGGCACAGAAAGAGCAGCTTGACGACCCTTGGCTTCATTCGCTTCTTTCCTCCTTGTGATCCGTGTCCATTTTTCTGTCGGAGAGGTGGACAGCGGGGTTCTCCGGGTAGACGGACCCTCGGCTCCTAGTTTGCTGAAGGTGATCTTTTCTCGGAGCGCTGGAGGTTGCGCTTTTCCATGCTTTGCTCCGATTTTCTCGGAGATCTTTGAGGACGACTTTCTCTCCGGTGGATCCGCGATGTGATGCAGAGTTCCCTCCTCATCCGCTATAGATGAGATAGTTCCAAAGCAGAACATGGACCCGGGACGGAGGATGATCTTGTGCCTGAAGGTGATGGCCATTGAGCTAGCTTGGATCGACGACACACCCCCTACCTGGCGCGCCAGCTGTCGGTGTTTTGGGTCCGACCGCGCACCCAGGGTTGCCCCTCAAGGTGCTTTTTGGAGTAGGACGGTGTTATCGACTGTAGCTCGATGGTTCGTGCTGGTTGCACAAGAAACAGTGGACAATTGTGTACAGGTTCGGGCCGCTTTGAGATGCGTAACACCCTACGTCCTGGTGTGAGCACTTTATGTGGTGAGTTACAAATAGATTCTCTAGTATTGGAAACGTAGAGATCTGGTGTGGGTGGCTAAGTAATGAGGTCGATCGTCTTGAAGGGGTGTCCCCTAGGCCTTATATACTCGACCGTGGGGCATTACATGTGGATATGATAACAACGTGTGCCTAAATAATGGTGAACTAACTGAGTCTATCTTCCTATAATTCAGCGGACTCATCCTCGCTCAGCTCCGATGTGCGGGGCCCCTGTGCGGGAAGGTCGGGTCACTGTTGTGATCACTGCTCCAATCCATCGGGTCGTCTGGCTTGCGTCGATCCAGTCTTGTGTCAATCCGCCTTATTGGACATTTCTCCCAGGCCCACGAAGGGATGACCTCGCGAACCATTGGGCCCACGGGCCTTTCGCGAGGTCTTTTATCCTTCTGGTGGACTCGGTGAACTTGGTGGTGAGCAACACGTGGAGCCGGCGCACGGCGCGCACACGGTACATGTCGAGCGCCCTGGTTTCTTATTGACTGAATACGTGACTTTGATAGGCTTACCCTCCAGTTTGGACTGATCCAACACAATAGCTATCTCGAGCGCCTCGTCGTCTTGAAAAATCAACATGACAGACGCCATGGGAACCCCCAGTTCTTTTGTCAATGACGAACCTTACTAATGCAATCTTCGATGAGCTGAAGAAATCTCGCAAGTCTTCGAACTTCTTGGGTCAGTTTGGAACTCTGCCTCCTTTTCTTATTTGAGGTGGTCGTCACCCTGCACCTTTCAACCCTCAGATATCTACTACCACTTTACATGTAGTGTATACACACACACCAGAGTATATCAGTGAAAAACGATTGTGGCGAACGTGCAAGAGTAATGTATACACACACACCAGGATATATGCATGCTAGCATGCTTACATTTTGAATCCATCAAGCCCAAGAGACTTTATTGCACCTTCTTCTGTCTGCAATCATAGAATCAAATAAAATAGATTTGTCAAAGAAAAAGCGGAGACTGCAAGTTCCAACTTTGCAAGTTTCTCCACCTTTGATTCCTAAAAATAAATACACCAGCCCCCCATGCTAAGTATTGGTTCCTAAAAATAAGTCATTTTCTGGATAAATTGAGAAAAGTTGTTGCCTTTTACTCATGTACAAATTTGTGAATATGTATCAACTGGATTATGAAGATGACTATCTTTTTTCTAAAAGTAGGTGATAAACATTGAATTCGGGTATCAAAGCCTAATTAGACTACCTTTTGTAGAGAACTAACAATTTTAGCCTAGATAAAGTAACTGGTTTCAGCCTAGATCCAATCCAGGGTATGGTTTTTCCCATATAATCCATTGCATAAATTAAGATCGATTTCTGGTACATTGCAATTTAATGCTCACAAATCACCTAAAATGCAACCAATTTTACATAGCTATAGAGCTGATTGAATATCTCCAAATGAATGATATGGTGCCAGGGACACTAACAGAAGTACACAACAAGAGAAAATAGCTCAGGAGGATGTAACATCTCAGACCATGGGTAACTTATGTTCATGGACACTAACAGGAGCTAAGGAAATGATGTTGTAGTAATGTTGTAGTAGAGATTGCTTTAAGAAAAAAACCAGTTTAGTCAACTCACACTACAGACCTCGTTCCACTTTGAGCCCTTTTTTCATTACTCAGCACCAGTGGAAACCAGCGACATTGACAATTATTTGACAAAAACTGACTTCGACGAGTAGCAAATATTTGGACACTAACTGAAGTATAAGTATGTCGGCTATCACTATCAGGAGGGCTATTGATTATTCCTAGAACATCAGTATCATCAAGGCTCGACCAAGAAAACATCTGGTGCGCAAAATGCAGGCTGCAATTCACCATTATATGAAGCAACACAAAGTTGAGAGCAGCGAACTCACCCCATCCGGGGTTCTCGGTTACACCACACCGGAGTCTCGACGCCTCATACAGCGGGGCCGTCTCAGCAGCGGCGGCGGCAGCGCCCGCAGCTCCTTCATCCTCAGTCGCCCACTGCTCCTGGTAGTACGCAGCCAGCTCGGCATCCCTCTCCTCGTCCTCCTTCTTCCTCCTCGCCTTGGCCTCGGCCTCCTCCGCCTTCCGCTTCACCTCTGCGTCCTCGGCCTTCTTCCTCGCGTCCGCGTCTGCGAGTGCTCCGTTGCCGTTCCGGCCGGCAATGGCCGGCGCCTGGCCTCTCTCGACGTCGTCGTTCCTCCGGGTGGCGTCCCCGCGCGCGCCTCCCCTCCACGCGTCCGGCTCCGCCGACCCCGGCACCGCCTCCTCGCGGCCGAAGCCCGACGGGATCTGGAGCTCGCCGCGGAGGTCGATGCGTCAACGCGGACGTCTGCCGCGTCCGCGGCTGGGCGCGGGATCGAGGTCATCCTCCACGTCCGGATCGGGATCAGCGGGCGGGATTCGAGGGAGCCGCTGCCGCGGCCGTGGGCGTCCCGGGCGCGAATGGGGACGGGGACGCAGACGGGGACGGGGACGCCGTGGGGGTCTCGCTCCCAGACCTCATTGCCGCCGTGGGGGTCTCGCTCCCGGACCTCACTGCCGCCGGCCTGGGCCCCACAACCGGCGCCGGAGACAGGGGCGGGGGCGCGGTGGAGGTGTGTGGCGTAGTGATGGGGAGAGGAGGAGGAGGAGGAGGAGGTGGATCCAGGGCGTCCATGGCGGGGACCGCGGTGCCAGGGCGGGGGTACGGTGGATCCGCCGCGCCTTCGGGCGAGATCCACGGCGTGGGAAGGGGCGCGGTGGAGGGGTGCGACGGGGGTATGCGGTGCAGTGAGAGGGAGAGGCAGAACCCGCAGGCGTTGATGCAGCGCGGAGGGTGGTGGAAGGAGATGGCAGAACCGTGCGCCATGCAAACTGCGGACGCTTACAATAGGTACATAATTAGTAGTAGAGATTTAACGTATACAAATTATTATGCACTATTTTTAAGTTTATAGGATGACAAATATAAAATATAGCCAAAAACACATACTTGTTATCCGATGTCATTAAAAATATCTTCTAACATTTTGTGATACAAATCATCGCTTATACCATTAAGATTAGTCCATCCAACAACTTCTTTTAGATACATATAATCGTCAAATCATTTAACTTCTCTTAAATCATTGTTGACCTTAAATAGTTCAAAAAATATTTCAATTTTAAAAATCTTTTCTCCGTCCATGCAACCATCATGTGTATAGTAAATAATACCCCTCTGTATCAAAATAGAATTTATTTTGCTTCTCTAGTGGATTTCTCATCTAGTTGCATATAGACATAAAAATCAAGAGTTAAAACAAATATTATTTTGGAACGAAGTGAATATTAGATAAGTAATTGAGACATTACTTTAACAATCTAAACGAAACTGATCGATAGCGCATCGCTCTTGCGTATTTATGTCTAGGATAGATATGCTTAGCGGAAAAAAAATGCTAACGTTCAGTGGTCAGAGGGACCCTCTGTTTTAGGAGGCCTGATGCGGCGGCACCCTCCGCACAGCACCCTCTCAGGGCCGGCCCTGGCAATGAAGAACGACGACCTTCACGGCGGCGACCACTCGAGCACAGCGCAGGCAAGTGGGTACGGCGGATAGGTTTGTGACAGAGCTCAAATTCACTTCCCCTCCAAGATCTTTTACCAGCCTGCGTTATCCACACCACAACGAGCATAGAAACTCGTCGTCGGCGAGATGCAATGAACCTGCTTCTGAACCCGGTTTCAGTTTCAGATCAAAGTCTGAAACTTTCCCCCTCCAAACTTGACTGAGAGAGGAAATTTGGGTGAATGTTACTTCCTTTTTCATGTAGTACCACACTAACCTCACATTAGGAATGTTACTCACTTATATCTGATCTCCAACTTTGCTACAGTGGGCATGGCTCATACTCTCACAAATCAGCCACAAGAAGCACCCAAACTTGGGCCAAAATTACTGAATTCAGGTTTCTGTTAACTGAAATCACAGGCCTGACAGTGAATATTTTGGAACATTTTACTCTAATTTCTGTGTAGTACCAGGTCCAACTTTTCTCAAGAAACTTGTTTCTTAATATATGGTATTCCACTTTGCTAAAGTGACTTTAGCTCAAAGCTCCATAAATTAGCCACACAAGAGCTCCAAAGTCGAGCAAAACTCACTGAATTCAGGTTTCTGTTAACCGAACTCAAGTGCAGTTAACACAAGTCTGACAGCCCACCTTTGAATAGGTTTTCACCTAGTGCAAAATGGTTTTAGGGACCTAACTCTTAGTAAACTTACACTCCTACAATAGCCCTACAAGTTTTCTATAGTAGTTATTAACCAAAGGCTCATAGATTTATAAGTTACAAGGGCCCAAAGTTGGCTCAGTATCACAGTTTTTCAGTATTCCCAAAACTGAACCAAATCTGAAATTTGCAATTTACTTTGAAATCTTCTACAAAAATTGAAGATCTCAACACATTAAAGTTGCTTGGTTTTGGAAACTCTACAACTTTGGTATTTTGACTTTTGGCAAAATATAGCTAGATCTTAAAATTCACTTTTGGGCTCTAATTTAGGGTTTTGAAGTTGATCCATCTCCTCCATTGATTCTACCACTTTGATCTACCCTTTAAAAGCAAAATTACCCTTCTTATTAAGATCTACCTTTTGTCTTTTAGATCTCACAATCAAATTGGCACTGGTTTAGAAGTTACTTGATTGGACTTAGCTCTAACTAGGGTTTTCAAACTAAGGTTCACTCTCTACTAAGAGTACCGCCACATTTGGCTCAACTTTTTAACCTATGTAAATGCATTCTAGATGTATAACAAACAAGATGATGCCAGTGCATATGATGACATGCCAAAATTTAGTTCTCATAACACTAGGGGTGTTACACATTACATCTCTGATCTATTTTGTCTTATGGCATCTAGAGTGGATCCACAAGAAAATTGTCATCATCTTGTTAATAGGAGGGCAACGCTAGTGGTTGTGGTGATAGCCTAGATGTTAGTCAGGTTTAGGTCTCATTGCCTGGCATGCTTGTTGGAGCGAAGGCCAAACCCGACCTTGATTAGCCCCACGCAGACCAGAACTAACCACGTTTGAGTGCACGATCCCACACGATGAAGGATTTCACCAGGCCCGCACCACCAAATTGGGCTTCGTAGGTCAAAATTGACGATAACTATACAAAGGCCTACACAAACGGTGGCTCATCGGTGATGAAGCCGTCGATGGGTAAGGGCGCTTCAATAAGCGAAGACATCTGCAAGCGAGCCCGCACCACGAAGCGAAGGCCCTGCCCTAACCCTCAATGGAAGGGTGCACGTCTTTGTGCCCCAGAGAAGGGAAGAGCATGCATGAAGATGGAGTCCTATTGCTCGCCCCTGCCGGGCCCAGTTCCAGCCAAGTGGTGGTGGTCCCACTTGTAAGTACCTTAGGAGGGTAGAATGTTCAGTGCGGTTGGGTCAAAGGGTTTTGAGAGCACCTAGAGGGGGGTGAATAGGTGATCTTGATAAAATAAACTCTAAACAAGACAAACTTGGTTTATAACAAGTGTTAGTAGAAGCCAAAACAAAGTTGTGATGAATAGAGATAGAGCGGAGAAGAGAACTCTTTGGAAGATAACAATCGCAATAAAGAAATGCACAAAAGACACGACGATTTTATCCCGTGGTTCGACCAATGCCTACTCCACGTTGTGGTGACCTCCTTCGGTTAAGGGTTGCACTCAACCCCTCTCAAGTGATCCAAAGATCAAACTTGATTGCCGCAATTTTTTTCTTATATCAAGTTTTCCCTTTGTGAGGAATCTCCTCAAGTTGGAGTCTCTCACGCCTTACACAAATAATCTCGATCAAAGCACAAAAGTAAGGAGGGAGTAGCAACACACACAAGAAACTCAAATCGCAGCAACACACACATGAGTCAAGAAAAGAGCACTAGGAACAACACAACGGAGTTACAGCTCAAACACGTGCTCAAAACTCTACTTAGCCAAGCAGCAGCATGGTCGCGAGATCTCGGTGTTTTAGGATGTTCAAAGAATGCTTTTTGGGCACTGGCTCCATGCGCCTAGAGGGTCCTTTTATAGCCCAAAGGGCCAAAAGAGCCATTTAATCTTCATTTGAAAGGCACTGATTTCCTTCTATCTGCGGGCGCACCGGACAGTGAATAATGCGTGATTTCTTTCTTTCTTTTGCGAAGCCGACCGTTGCCAGCCATTGGTAGTCCGGTGCACCATGGTGACAGTTGGCTCGACTGACATGGTAGCCGATGATCGCGTGGCCGACCATTGGCTAGGCGTGCAGCTGGCACACCAGACTGTCCAGTGCACACCGGACAGTCCAGAAAATTATAGTCATGGCATCTCAACGAATTCCCGAGAGTGGCCTGTTAACCGGCTTGGCTAGCCTGGGCACCGAACGCTGTCCTGTGCACACCGGACAGTCCGGTGCACCCCATGCTGGAGTAAGTTTGGCCAAACTTAGTCAAACTTCTCTGTTCCAATTGTCATGACTTGAGAAGTTTCATAGCACTTTGATGAACATAGTTAGAAACAAAAAAACAATTTAGTAAGTGCTAGATTCATATCTTTGTTTCTCCATTTCAATAGGATTTGAAATGTACTCATATATTTCTCAATTTGCCTTTCTTTATACATGTCCTCATACTCATAGTAGGCATGTTAGTTCAAGGTGATTTGTTGGGCACTTAATCACCAAAACACTTAGAAATGGTCCAAGGGCACATTTCCCTTTCGATCTCACCTTTTTGCTGATTTATGCCAACACATCAAAAGCAACTCAAAAATGCACTAACATATCCAAATGTGAGCCAAAGTGTGCAAATTGAAGTCAAACTAAAACCACTTGAGTTATCACAAGATTTGGCATATTTGGATCATTTTGCCACCACTTGGTTTGTTTTTGCAAAACAAATTCATTTTCTTACCTCTATGTCAAAAACACTTTGTTATGGCAAATCAAAATATTTTTCAAGACAATTTTTTATCAAAAATAAAAAACTCCCCCTTTTCCCGTAATCAAATTTCTCCCCCACAAGAGAGTAGTTTTGCAATAAGAGGGTTTTGATAAAAAACAAGTAAGAACAAAGATTTTTTAAAAAATTCACAAGTGTTAGTTCATCCAGTTGCTTTGACCTTTAATTTCTCCCCCTTTGGCATTAAGCACCAAATGGAGAAACTCGTGGCCTTAAAAATCTCATTGCCTCACCAAAAATTGTGAATTAAAAAACAAGAAGGCAATGAACACCATTGATACACAATTTAACTTAGAAAAACATGATCAATAACATAAAAGCATATGTGCTCTAGGTCAATCCAAGTTACGCGAATGTAAGACATTTAACTCACTCCGCAGCTTACAAAACCTTTTATCATCTAAAGATTTGGTAAAGATATTGGCTAGCTGGTGATCGGTGCTAATGTGACACACGTCGATATCTCCCTTTTGGTGGTGGTCTCTCAAAAAGTGATGCCGGATGTCTATGTGCTTAGTGCGGTTGTGCTCAACGGGATTATCCGCTAAGTGGATTGCACTCTCATTATCACATAGGAGTGTGACTTTGCTCAAATTGTAGCCAAAGTCTCGGAGGGTTTGCCTCATCCAAAGTAGTTGCGCACAACACTGACCTACATCAACATACTCGGCCTCGGCGATGGATAGAGCAATGAAAGTTTGTTTCTTTGAGCTCCAAGACACCAGGGACCTTCCCAAAAATTGACAATTCACTGATGTACTCTTCCTATCAACCTTGCACCTGGAATAGTCAGAGTCTGAATATCCAATCAAGTCAAAGGTAGACTCCTTAGGATACCAGATCCCAATGTAAGGCGTGTGAACTAAATATCTAAGAATACACTTCACAGCCACAAGGTGACATTCCTTGGGATCAGATTGAAATCTAGCACATATGCAAACTAAAAGAATAATGTCCGGTCTACTTGCACAAAGATAAAGCAAAGATCCTATCATAGACCGGTATACCTTTTGATCTACAGACTTACCTCTCTCGTTGAGGTCCAAGTGTCCGTCAGTCCCCATTGGGGTCTTAGCAGGCTTTGCGTCCTTTATCCCAAACTTCTTAAGTATATCTTGTATGTACTTGGTTTGAGATAGGAATATCCCTTCCTTGAGTTGCTTTAATTGGAATCCAAGAAAGTACTCGAATTTCTATGTCATCACCCTGCTAAACTCTTCACATGACTTTTGATTAGCATAACCAATTATTATGTCATCGACGTATATTTGGCATATAAACAAATCACCATTGCAAGTCTTAGTAAAAAAAGTAGGATCGACTTTCCCGGCCTTGAAAGCATTAGAAATAAGGAAATCTCTAAGACACTCATACCATGCTCTTGGGGCTTGCTAAAGTCCATAGAGCACCTTAGAGAGTTTGTACACATGGTAGGGGTATCTGTCTTCCTCAAAGCCAAGGGGTTGTTCCACGTACACCTCCTTGATTAGCCCATTGAGAAAAGCGCTCTTTACGTCCATTTGAAAAAGCTTAAAGGAATGGTGAGCAGCATAGGCTAATAATATTTGAATAGACTCAAGCATAGCTACAAGAGCAAAAGTCTCCTAAAAATTCAAATTTGTGACTTGAGCGTAACCTTTTGCTACAAGTCTTGCTTTGTTTCTTGTCACCACTCCATCCTCGTCTTGTTTGTTACGAAACACCCACTTAGTGCCCATAATGTTTTGCTTTACACGTGACACCAGACTTCATACTTTATTTCTTTTGAAGTTGTTGAGCTCTTCTTGCATGGCCAACACCCAGTCCTGATCTTGCAAGGCTTCTTCTACCTTGAAAGGCTCAACAGAAGAAACAAAAGAGTAGTGCTCACAAAAAATTGTAATACGTGAATGAGTAGTTACTCCCTTGCTAATGTCACCAAGAATTTGATCCACTGGATGATCTCTTTGAATGTTGGTCCGGTCTTGGGTTGGAGGTGCATGTGGTACTCTTCCTCCTCTCTTCTTTCTTGTTCTTGTGCTCCCCCTTGATCCATGCCATCGCCTTAAAGTACCAATTCCTCATCATGAGTTAGGGGTTGCATCGTTGCGGAGAAAGAAGGTTGATCTTGCACTTGTTGTTCCTGTGCTCGCACATCACCTATTACTATAGTCCTCATTGCGGCCGTTGGAACCTCATGTTCATCTATGTCATCAAGATCAACTTGTTCCCTTTAAGAGCCATTAGTCTCATCAAATACAATGTCACTAGAGACTTTAATTAAACCTGAAGATTTGTTGAATACTCTATATGCCTTTTCCTAGGTTCGACTCCCCGTGGGAGCGAATTTCAGGCTGTGGTTAAAAAAATCCCCTCGTCTGTCCCACGCCAAAGCACAGGTCTAAGGCTCAGCCCCGATCGTGGTCGTTCTCACATGGGCTTCGATGCCGCTGTGTATGGGTGGGGTAGGGGTTCGGGGGTTTTCTTGAACTGTGTGAGAAGGTCTTCTTCTTAATACAATACCCGGGGGCTGTCTTACCCCCCGCAGGTCAAGTTTTTTTATATGCCTTTGTATTTGTATCATAACCAAGTAAAAACCATTCAACGACTTTGGGAGAAAACTTTGAATGCCTACCTTTCTTTACCAAGATGTAGCATTTGCTCCTAAATACACAAAAGTAAGAAACATTAGGTTTGTTGCCGGTGAGTAGCTCATATGTCGTCTTATTGAGGAGACGATGAAGGTAGAGACAATTTATGGCATGGCAAGCTGTATTCACAGCTTCCGTCTAAAAACGTTCTGGTGTCTTGTATTCACCAGCATCGTCCTTGCCATGTCATTGAGTGTCCTGTTCTTCCACTCCACTACACCATGGCATGTAGGTAGCGGAGAACTCAAGCTTGATGCCTTCCTCCTCAAGATATTCTTCCACTTGAAGATTCTTGGACTCAGATCCATTGTCACTTCTTATCTTCTTTACTTTTAGATGAAACTCATTTTGAGACCGTCTTAAGAAGCGCTTGAGGGTTTCTTCGGTTTTAGATTTGTGACAGCCCTCCCAAGTTATCAGGCCCACATGCACCAACCCTTGCCATTAACGGCCTCAGATGGCTGTGCACGTGTACCGGGTAACTTAACAAGGCTATCGAGTTCATCAACTCGAACTCATCATCCCAAGGATCTTCCACATTCATGCATATTACAGTAATCACACTCGATACACACACACTTCGGAGATAAAGCGGAAGACTTTACAAAACATATTTTACATTTCCAAAGCTCAAGTTTTACAATATAAAAAGAATTGTAATTATTACAAGTCCTGATAGTACTCGAAGTGCATAACTTAACTACAATAATTGGAAGGGTGAAGCCTTTCCAAAGAGATATATAAAAACCTTCTAAGCTTCAAGTCCTCCACAAGAAGTAACTAACCCAAAGATAAGGGAATAAAATTTCTCCTACAAAAACAACAAGGGATAAAACCCTAAGTATGCAATTACTCAGCAAGACTTACCCGACTAAAGAAAAGACTCTCAAGGGTATGCTGGCTTTTGGGAATCAAGGTAAAGCTCATCAAAGTTCAAGGACAAATTTTGCAGAAAAGCTTACTAGAAGTGGGTCCTTAAGCCAAATTTTATTTCACAAGTTAGTTTATTACCTGAATCTTCTAGCCTGAATCTAGCATTTTCCTAATCTAGATCATTCACTTGACCTACACTAGGTTGCTTTTAAAATCCAAATTTTGTTTCGCTTGTTATCTACGATGAAGGGCAGCGATCCAGTCTTCATATCCGAGAAGTAACAGCGATCCGAATCGATTAATACCCAGATGGGGATCTCCAACCACACGACATACGTAGCACTTAACCCTTGCATATGTCAACCATTCCCACGGATCCTCCACTACATGAACTGGTCCGCGCTACCCGGGAGCACATTACCCTACCATTCAGCTTCTTGCGAGGAGGGTAACTGCTACTCCCACCATCTCCCACGCCCAGTGCGCGGTTGTCTTTTCACGTATGGAATAGTCGGGTTCAGGCTTACCCATGACGAGGTATGTGGCCAGTTAAAAGGTCCTAGATCATCAGGCCAACAATCGGTACGGTCCTTAATCGACACAGACGGGCGACCTTTCCTGCTCAACGTCTGGTCCCATTTTAAACTATTTCAAAATTTTGGCGCCTGGTAGAGGGGCCATGCCTGGATAATGAATTTATCAACGTCTTGATTCCTTCATTATCCCAAGCCCATTTTCTTTTTGTGAAAACATGAGTCATAGATCAAAAATATTTTTCTTAGTCTATCAGCATGACTAAGCATCTCTAGCTTTTATAAAATAGGTGACAAGGTGTGGTAATCAATTCTTTCAAGGAATGGTAATGCATCAAGGTTTAATCAATCAACTCCTATCACCTAATGCATCATATAAGTGATAAAATTTTATAAATACAAGGAAGGTGGCAAATGCACCGGGGCTTGCCTTATTGCAGGAGAAGATCCCAAAATTATTCTACTCTGGTAAGTAGTTAGATGAAACTCCACCACTGGATCAACAATACTTGGGGCAGGCTTCTTCTTCAAACACCACTTCTTCTAGGTGTTCTACAAGTCAATTACCAATACAGGAATGCTTATGTAATGATATGATATGCAAACTCTCACAAAGGAGAGGTGAGGAACATAAACATCTCTGACTAAGCACATGACAAGCTTACCTATACCTATACTTAACATTTGATCTAAAAGCCTAAACTGAATTTAGTCGGACAACCCAGCTCCAAATACATTAAAAATTTTACCCAGCACTAATTTAGACATATTAAACCAGCCCACAAAGTTTCAACATTTTTGGAGCTATATTTCTATTTCTATAACTAAAATAAGCGTTAGCAAGTTAACTTTAATTAAGGCCTAAACACAAAAGTTGTTGTTCAAGCCTAATGAATATTTCTATTAGAGAGTACTCACCTTGGTGAACTCAACAAAATTGGTTTCATGTTTTTAGCATTTTTTCTGTAATTTTCTAGGTCTCAGCTATAATCTGAAATTGGAAAAGAAAATACAAAAACCCTTTTTCTACGCAGCCCCCAAGACTTTCATTTCTTCACCACCAAACCCCATTTCTCCCCAATCACATACGCACACACATCACTAGCTAAGACTTGGTGTTTCACCAAAACAGCGATGGTTCAGTGGGTCGACGCGGGAACTGTCCAGGGTGATGTTCACCAGAAATAATACAGCGTTCTAAGCACTAGGCTATAGGAAACTTCAAACGACCAAGCCAATGAGTTTCACGGATATCAGATGGCTATAGAACAGAAACAACCCAAACGAGTTTTTACCTTTGAAATGGCTGACTGCGGTGAATGGGTGGAAAGAAAAACGGCGTGGTCACCACCTTCAGTGCAACTGACAAGAGAAAACTTGGGCATCTCTGTGATGGTTAGTGGAGAGTTGGAAGGGTCATGGCAACATAAGCTATTCAGTTCAAGTGATCTAAACTGAAGTAATGGAAGTGAGGCGGTAATAGTTTCAGACCCAATATTTCAAGTAAGGCATAGCAGGCACGACGGAGTTCAGTGGGAGCCGGTTAAAGAAGACTCTAGAGTACCCACATAGACATGGCTATGGGCACGTGTTGCACTGCTTCAGTCTACCAAGGATCCATGAATAGAGGAACCTAATGTGTTGGTTCAACCTGGTTTTGACAGCAAAACACAAGCAGCTGAGTCACCCCTTTCAAGATAAACTTCAGTTCTGCATTTTCCCCCTTCTCTCCTTTTGGTCAGTGAAAATATATCCAACGTGATCCATTTTCCAGCTCTCCAGGTCTCAACTCGTTTTATCTACAACACAGCAGAAATATCTAGAGAGGGTGGTGAGGAGAGATATTTGTTTTCCAGACGTCTGAAGCCTTACCGAACTGGTTCAGTTCTGTTGCAGCTCAATTTCATCACTTCTATTCTCCATTTTCCAAACAAGGACAAACCTATATCCCTCAAGCAATTTTATTCCTTAACTATAGGTCTATAAGTTTGCTATAATCCTCCAGGGCCAAGGATACCGTAATCACAAACTATGCCCCGCCAAAGTTGGCTACAATTCACAAAACCCATCTTCAGTTAACTCCAATTGAACCTGAACCACACAGCCTGACATAGAAGATTGCAACACCTTTTTCTCCACATTTTACTCGGTAGCAAGCCCAACTCTTCACATGAAACTGTTCCACCTTCAGATGATCTTCCATCTTGATATAGAACTTTTAGCCCAAAACCTCATGAATTTGTCACAAAAATGCTCTAAACTGGGCATCATGCACTGAAATTTCAGTTTTCAGTGACTGAACATAATTCAGTTACCAACCCGACAGTTGATCTTAGAACCAATTTTTCTCCAGGTTATGTATAGGATCAAGTCCCTCACCCTTAAAGACATTTGTTCATTTATAGATGACCTCCATTTTTGTTATAAAGATCTCAGCTCCAAATTGCCTAGAAAAAGCACCGCACAGCTCCAAAGTAGAGCCAAATACTGAAATTCAGATATGGTACGCTGCTACACAATCTGAAAACTCAGAATTCAGCCAACCCAACATTGAACCGCACTTTCTCCTAGTTGCATACGATTTTAGGGGCATCCCACCAAAAAAAGTTTGTTCTCCTATAGTCATACTGCAAGTTTGTCATAGTGACAACAATCTATAGCTCTATGGACAGGGCAGTAGAGAGCTCCAAATCTGAGCCAGACACACTGAAATTCAGACTTGGACAATTACACCAAGTCTGAAATCCAAACCTGTCAGCCCCTCTTTGGACCAGTTTTACTCCTAATTCCATATGGCTTTAGGGTTAAGTAACTTAAAAAAGCTTACACTTCTACTATAGCTCTACAGGATTGCTGCAGTGACCATCATCCAAAAGTTCAAGGAACAAAAGTTGTAAAGGCCCAAAGATGGCTCAGTGACACTGATTCGCAGCATTTCCAAACTGAACCAAATTCAGCTAAGTTCACAACCTGACAATCCATCTTTGGCAAACTTTACACCTAGTTCCAAATGGTTTTAGGGCTACTACACTTAATAAAGGTTTCTCTCCCACAGTTACTCTACAAGTTTGTTATAGCACCTTTTTACCAAAAGTCTACAGGTTAAAAGATACAGGGGGTCCAAAAACAGCTAAACGGAACTGTTTTCAGCCAAATCCAAACTGAAACCAATCTGAACTTTTACAAATTACTCCGAATTTCTCTACACAACATGCAAATCTCTTAATATGAAAGTTGTTCAACTTTCCAAAATATACAACTTTGATATATGGACCGCTAGCAAATTCTCTCTAGATTCTAAACTCCACTTTTGGGCTAGTTTAAGGTTTCAATTGGGATTGCTTTTCTCCAACAATCTCACCACTTTGGGTTCATCACTTAAGAGTAGAGTTACTCCTTAACCTAAGATCCAACTTTGGTGTATAGAGCTCATGTCCAAAATGACACTGGTTTAGAAGTGGTGCACTTAAACTTGATTGCAAACATGGTTTTTAATCTTCCCTAGCTCCCAACAACACAACACACCACAATTGAGTTGAATTTTCGACCTAGTAAAATGTATTCTAGGGATATCAAGCAAGATGATGCGGATGCATATGATGTCATGCCAAAGTTTTAGTTCTCGTAACACCAGGGGTGTTACAAGATTTATCCTGTTAAAAAATACTCAAGTGAAGTGGAAATAGTCATCAACAATTACAAGACCATACTTACTTCCGCCGATGCTAAGATAAGCAACGGGCCCGAAGAGATCCATGTGGAGAAGCTCCAGTGGTATTGATATTGTCATCACATTTTTGCTTGGATGACTTGTTCCCACTTGTTTACCTACTTGACATGCTGCACAAGGTCTGTATTTCTCAAAACAGACATCAGTTAGTACCAACACATGTTCTCCCTTTAGAAGCTTATGAAGATTCTTCATCCCAACATGTGCTAGACGGCGATGCTAGAGCCATCCCATGTTTGTCTTAGCAAGTAAGCATGCATCTAGATCGACATTGATCTTTAGTAAAGTCTTCTAAATAAAGCTTGCCGTCAGATACAACTTTAAATGCTAATGAACCATCACTCCTTCTAAAGACAGCTACATCAACATTTGTAAATAAACAATTGTAACCCATGTGACATAACTGACTAATGGAAAGCAAGTTATATTCAAGTGATTCTACCAAAAATACATTAGAAATTGAATGCTCGATAGTTGAAAGTCGCCTAGATGGGGTGGATAGGCGGAAACTGAAATTTACAACTTCAAACACAATACAAGCCGGGGTTAGCGTTAGAACAAATGTTAAGTCCGGGAGAGAGGGGAAAACAAATCAACCAAGAAATAAAGCGGATGAACACGGTGATTTGTTTTACCGAGGTTCGGTTCTAAAGAACCTAGTCCCCGTTGAGGTGGTCACAAAGACCGGGTCTCTTTCAACCCTTTCCCTCTCTCAAACGGTCACCTAGACTAAGTGAGGCTTCTTCCTTAATCTCATGGGTCACTTAGACCCCGCAAGGACCACCACACAATTGGTGTCTCTTGCCTCGCTTACAAAGCTTGAGAGTAAGAAGTGAGAAAGAAAAGAAAGCCAACCAAGCAAACAAGAGCAACAAAGAAACACAAATGATCCTCTCACAAGTCCTAATACGCTAGAGTTGAATTGGGGACTTTGAGCGGATCGATCACTTGAATTGTGTCTTTAGAGTGGAGTCTATTGCTCTTGTATTGAATGCAATGTGTTGAATGCTTGGATGGTTGGAGTGGAGGTGGTTGAGGGGTATTTATAGCCCTCAACCACCAAACAACCGTTGGGGGTGGCTGCTGTCGATGGGCGCACCGGACAGTCCGGTGCGCCACCAGACACTGTCCGGTGCCCCAGCCACGTCACCCAACCGTTAGGGTTCGGGCGCAGACGACCGTTGGAGGCTTTGTCTCCTAGTGGCACCGGACAGTCTGGTGCCGCACCGGACATGTACTGTTCACTGTCCGGTGCGCCTCTAACTGCTGCTCTGCTCTACCGCGCACTGTTTGCGCACTATTCACCTGACTCCTCAGCTTTTGCAGTCGACCGTTGCGTGAAGGAGCCGTTGCTCCACTGGTGCACCGAATAGTCCGGTGAATTATAGCGGAGCGCGCTGGTTGAAACCTGTCGGCGTTTCGAGACCGGGGGGTCCCTGAGCCGACGAGTGAATGTCGCCGCGTGCCCCAGCCCAGATGGGTCGAGCGCGAGGCCGAGCGCGAAGGGGGGAAAGCGAGGCGGCCGGAGACCGGCGTGAGAGAGGTGGGAATCCCGCGGCCTTCGTGTTCGTCCCGCGCCTAGGTCGGGTGCACTTGTAGTAGGGGGTTACAAGCGTCCACGCGGGAGAGGGAGCGAGCGGCTTCAAGCGAGCGCCTGTCTCGTCCTCGTCCCCGCGCGGCCAACCTCTCTAAGAGGGCCCTGGTCCTTCCTTTTATAGGCGTAAGGAGAGGATCCAGGTGTACAATGGGGGGTATAGCAGAGTGCTACGTGTCTAGCGGAGGAAAGCTAGCGCCCTAAGTACATACCGTCGTGGCAGCCGGAGAGATTTTGGCACCCAGCTGGTGTGATGTCGTGGCCGTCGGAGGAGTGCTGGAGCCTGGCGGAGGGACAGCTGTCGGGGCTGTCGAGTCCTTGCTGACGTCCTCTTGCTTCCGTAAGGGGGCTGAGAGCCGCCGTCGTCACAGAATATGCGGGGCGCCATCATTGCCCAACTGGTGGAGCGAGCTAGATGGGACGTCGGTCTTGTTCCCCGTGGCCTGAGTCAGCTCGGGGTAGGGTGATGATGGCGCCTCTTATTGACGTGGCTAGTCTGCGCCCTAGGTTGGGCGATGTGGAAGCTCCTCCGAGGCCGAGGTCGAGTCTGTCTTCCGTGGTCGAGGTCGAGTCCGAGCCCCTGGTTCAGGCGAGGCGGAGCGGAGTTCGCCGTCTTCCGGGGCTTAGCCCAAGTCCGAGCCCTGGGTCGGGCGGAGCGGAGCTTCCTATGGTGCCTTTGGCCGGGCCTGACTGCCTGTCAGTCTCACTCTGTCAAGTGGCACCGCAGTCGGAGTGGCGCAGGCGGCGCTGTCCTTCTGTCAGGCCGGTCAGTGGAGCGGCGAAGTGACGGCGGTCACTTCGGCTCTGCCGGCTGGGGGGCGCGCGTCAGGGTAAAGGTGTCAGGCCACCTTTGCATTAAATGCTCCTGCGATTTGGTCGGTCGGTGTGGCGATTTGGTCAGGGTTGCTTCTTGGCGAAGACAGGGCCTCGGGCGAGCCGGAAATATATTCGCCGCTGGAGGGGGGCCTCGGGCGAGACGGAAATCCTCCGGGGTCGGCTGCCCTTGTTCGAGGCTAGGCTCGGGCGAGGCGTGATCGAGTCCCTCGAATGGACTGATCCCTGACTTAATCGCACCCATCAGGCCTTTGCAGCTTTATGCTGATGGGGGTTACCAGCTGAGAATTAGGAGCCTTGAGGGTACCCCTAATTATGGTCCCCAACAGTAGCCCCCGAGCCTCGAAGGGAGTGTTAGCACTCGTTTGGAGGCTTTCATCGCACTTTTTTGCAAGGGGACCAGCCTTTCTCGGTTGCGTTTTGTTCCGGTGGGTGCGCGCGAGCGCACCCGCCGGGTGTAGCCCCCGAGGCCTCGGAGGAGTGGTTTCACTCCTTCGAGGTCTTAATGCCTCGCGTAATGCTTCGGCTGGTCTGATCGTTCCCTCATGCGAGCTGGCCGTAGCCCGGGTGTACGGTCGGGTCCCAAGTTCTCGGGCTGGTATGTTGACGCTGTCAACGGTTCGGCCGGAGCCAGGTTTGCGAGAGCAGCCCCCGAGCCTCTGCACAGGGCGAGAGGGCGATCAGGGACAGACTCGACTTTTTTATATACGCCCCTGCGTCGCCTTTCCGCAAGGAGGAGGGGGGGAAAGCGCCATGTTGCCCTCGATGGGCGCCGAACATGGTGTCTCCGGTGAGCTACAGGCGGGTAATCCGAGTGGACGTTCGTGCCCCATTCGTTAGGGGTCGGCTAGGGGCCCAGAGGCACGCCCAAAAGTACCTGCGGGTGATCTGCCGGACCCGGTCCCCTGGCGACGGGGTCCGAGGGCTCGATGCCTCCCTCTGATGGGATTCCGTTACAAGATCGTTCCCGCTGGTCTCGGAAATGTCCTAGGGTACCTCGGGAGCGCAGCCCGAGCCTTGGATATGTATCGAACGTACCCATGGTCATCCCTCGCTCTGTGTCTGAGGCGGCTGTGAACCCTTCGGGGGCCAGCCTTCGAACCCCTGATCAGTAGTGGGCGCGGAGCCCGAGTAGCCTGAGGCGGTCGTTGAACCCTTCCGAGGGGCCGGCCTTCGAACCTCTGACCAGTAGTGGGTGTAGGGCCCACGTGATCTGAGGCGGTTGTCGAACCCTTTCGAGGGGCCAGCCTTCGAACCTCTGATCAGTAGGGAGGCTCGGAGCCTGGTTCCTTCATGGGGAAGGATCCTTTTCAGGGTATCCCCCTTTCCCGGTCCCTGTTGCAAGAGAGAGAAAGAGGAAAAAAGGAAAAGGATACAAAATCGAACGACGCGGCGTACCTTTTCTGACGCGGTCATTATGGTGAAGGCGAAGCGTCGCCCGCTTCTCCTGCCAGAGGCGCCGCCTGTCCCACCGCGGAGTTAATGCGACGGGGCGAGTGGTTGGCGGGGCGGCCGTTGCGCGTGCGCGAGCCGTTCGAGGAACGGAACACGGGCGCGTTGTCTTCACGCCGTGAGAGAGGGTTCTCTCGCTGCCCCCGGATGGGACGTAGGCTTGGCTGGCGACGTGACCGCTGTTCCTGCCCGCCTGCCACCGCCATTACTGCCGGCCCTTTTTTGGCCGCATTGACCGTCGCGCCAGGCTGGCGCTGCTAGGTCGTGCGCTGGGTCGCCTCGAGTCGCAGTATTGGTTCCGCAGTCGAGGAGGCGTGGTGGTGGCGCAAGTGGCGGTGCAGTTGCATGCACGAAGCATTCGGCGCGCCGGTTGCATGACGCGTGGGCCTGGGCCTCCATGCTGGGTGTGTTGGGAGTCGGAGAAGCGCGCCCACTTGGCGCGGTTGCATGCCGCCTGCATGGCTGCCCGCCCCTTTCGCCCGTTGGTCTGGGCAAAAGTGGAGAGTCGCTTGTAGCCGCTGGGCGGTTGTGCGCACCGCGCACGACGGTTTGGCTTCTTCTGCTCTGAGTCGGCTTGCATGACGTGTGGGACCCAGCCCCCGCGCCGCAGGGGAGGACCTTGGAGCGTGTTGGAGAAGACTTAGCCCGCGACGGCTGGGGACGCAAGTAGGGAGAGTCGCCTTTAAAAGGAGGGTGACCCCCTTGGAAGGCGACCATGTCTTCGCACTCCCTTATGCATCGTGTCTTTCCACCTTCCAAGCCCCCGGATGGGGGATACCCACCGTCTTCCCGCCTTGTCGTCGGGGGAACGCAACTCCGCAGGAGTTGGTACCTTTCGACCATCGTTCGGCTTCAAGGATTTTCATCAGCCAGCCCGGCTGTACCCCCCCCCCCCCCCGCCGGCGGTCACCCAAGACAGTGACCACCAGCCCCTGGGTGGGGAGAAGCAAGCCGGGCTGCGATCTTGGTCCCACCCTCAGCTTCAAGGATGTTCATCATCCTCGCTGGGGTGGAGGCCGGGCTGAGCCGGAGCTCTACCTCCCGCGCGGGTTCGTGGGTCACCCACTCCTGCGGCGTTCGAGGGAGAGGGCGCTCACTGGCCCTGCGGGCGGGTCAGACTTCGACAACGCGGGGCTGGTCGACGGCGGGCGTCGTCAGCCTCAGCGTGTCGAGCTCGTCGGCTTGGCTCCTGGTGCCCCCTCCTGCTGGAAGGCGGCTGCTGCGCCGTGTGCACGGGAGGACCGCCCAAGATGTCGCGCGCTGCTAGGGCGGCGTTCGTGTTCTGGGGCGGTCCTGCCTTTGCACCGGTATGGCGCCTCCGCGCGGAGGTCGGTGCCCCACTCGTCCGGGAGGATCTGAGTGGGGATCTGCCGGAGGGCTGACGGCCCCTGTCGTCGGTGCCGAGGTGGAGGCGGCTCGAGAAGTCCCCCTTGCCGACGGGATCATCGCCACCATCCGTGCTTCGGGCCTCCGGCTCTTTGTACTTGTCCTCGCCCCTCGAGCGTCGGCGTGGGCGAGGGCAAGATTGCAGCAGCACCCGCCCTGAGGCCTACGCTGCTGCAGTCCGGCCACCCGGAGCGGGGGTCGTTGTTGCTGCTATCAGAGCGGGCGGCGGCGAGCCACCCGTCAGTCTTCTGTTGCTCCGCAGGCCCCCCCCCCCATCGAGTGGGGTTGTTCGTACCAGCGGAGGTGGAACCGGAGTTCCGTTTGTAATGGCACTTTGAATGCCAGTGTTTTTGTTCATTGCGGCTGTCGAGGCCCGAACATGTATGTAATTTCGGCACGGAGCCGTGTTTTTTCCTCATTTTCGAGCACTAAGACTCGCCTGTTGGTTGTCTGAACCGCTTCACCAAGCCTGAGTCGCCCCGTGTAAAGGTGACGAGTGAGGTATCCGTATCCCGGTGGCGTAGGAGTCCCTCGGCTCGGTCGGCCTTGTTGTCTGAGGCTTCTCTAGCTTAGTTAAAGGAACCCCTCGGCCGCTCTCCGATGAGCCGAGGCCAGGGGCAGCGGTGTCAGCATGAACAGAGGCAGAGTTGGCTCGAAAAGAAAACCTGGTTGGCCGGAGCCTGGCCGGGTCGTCCGTTAGCGGGACCGACGCCGGAATTGACCTGCCGAGGCCTCGGGTCGGGCTGATGTCCGCGGTGGACAGCTGGCCGAGGCCCCGGGGTGACCGGCCGAGCCGCCTGCCCGAGCCGGATTCCCGGAGAAGACCCTGGCAGCGATGGCCCGGGCTTGGTGATGACGCCGTCCTTCAGAGTGGAGATCTTCGGACCGCGTCGCCGTCAGAGGCTAGGTCGGACCTCGCCGAAGGTGTTGTCGACGCCGAGGGTGCTGCTGCTCCCTTCAAGCGTCAGGATCCGAGCCTGCAGGATCGGATTGTCTTGTAGCGTGTGTTTCCTGCGACCGCCGAGGCCAAAACACACCCTCGCCGTGTTGTAAAGCTGCGTCTCTTTTCCTCTTGTTTCGAGTATCTGGACTTTTTCGTCGGTAACAGAAATGTTTGTGCGAGCGAGAGTTGCTTCTCGCGGAAGGTGATGAGTGAGGTATCCGTATCCCGGAGGCCTAGGAGTCCCTCGGCTCGGTCGACCTTGCCGCTTACGCGCACTCTTACCCGTCCATGGGGCTCTGTCACCAACGCAGTCGAGAAGGCTCGAAGAATCGCTTTGGCAGAAGAGCTTCCGAGCGTGAAGACTTGTTCGGTCCGCGGAATCACTTATCCGAACGTGAGTTACTTGTCGCAGAAGGTGATGAGTGAGGTATCCGTATCCCGGAGGCGTAGGAGTCCCTCGGCTCGGTCAGCCTTGGCTGCTTACGTGTACTCCGTCGTTTTCAGGATCCACTTTCGAAGTAGTCAAAAAGCACGAAAGACATTCTCGCAGAAAAGATCTTTTTTCGAGGAAAATTTCGACGCAGAGGGGGTTCCCCCTTTTAGCCCCCGAGGGAGGGTCGGGCTTTGCCGAGGCGAGGCCGACCCTTCCTTGATGACTAAACTTTTGCGTGGGAGCGAGGTATATGAACAACTTGAAAACATCTTAAGGGTAGAAGCGACGTAGCTGTTGGATGTTCCAAGCGTTGCCGTAGACCTCGCCTTGACTGTTGGCCAGCTTGTACGTTCCGGGCTTCAGAACTTTGGCGATGACGAACGGCCCTTCCCAGGGGGGCGTGAGCTTGTGCCGCCCTCGGGCGTCTTGTCGCAGCCGAAGCACCAGGTCGCCCACCTGGAGGTCTCGGGACCGGACCCCTCGGGCGTGGTAGCGTCGCAGGGACTGCTGGTACCGCGCCGAGTGTAGTAAGGCCCTGTCCCGAGCCTCTTCCAGCTGGTCCAGCGAGTCTTCTCGGCTAGCTTGGTTGCTTTGGTCGGTATAGGCCCTCGTCCTCGGGGAGCCGTATTCCAGGTCTGTGGGCAAGACGGCCTCGGCCCCGTAGACTAGGAAGAACGGCGTGAAGCCCGTGGCTCGGCTCGGCGTTGTCCTTAGACTCCAGACCACCGAGGGGAGTTCCTTCATCCATCGCTTGCCGAACTTGTTGAGGTCGTTGTAGATCCGAGGCTTGAGCCCTTGTAGAATCATGCCGTTGGCACGCTCTACTTGCCCATTTGACATGGGGTGAGCTACTGCGGCCCAGTCCACCCGGATGTGGTGATCCTCGCAGAAGTCTAGGAACTTTCTGCCGGTGAACTGGGTGCCGTTGTCGGTGATGATGGAGTTCGGGACCCCAAAGCGATGGATGATGTTGGTGAAGAACGCCACCGCCTGCTCGGACCTGATGCTGTTTAGGGGTCGGACCTCGATCCACTTGGAGAATTTGTCGATGGCGACCAACAGGTGTGTGTAGCCCCCGGGTGCCTTCTGCAAGGGGCCGACGAGGTCCAGGCCCCACACAGCAAAAGGCCAGGTGATGGGTATCGTCTGCAGAGCCTGAGCGGGCAGGTGGGTCTGCCTTGCGTAGAATTGACACCCTTCGCAGGTGCGGACAATTCTAGTGGCGTCGGCCACCGCCGTCGGCCAGTAGAAGCCTTGTCGGAAAGCATTCCCGACGAGGGATCGAGGCGCTGCGTGATGGCCGCAAGCCCCCGAGTGTATCTCTCGCAGGAGTTCCTGACCTTCGGCGATGGAGATGCATCGCTGGAGGATGCCAGAGGGGCTGCGGCGGTAGAGCTCCTTCTCATCACCCAGCAAGACGAACGACTTGGCACGCCGCGCCACCCGCCGGGCCTCGGCTCGGTCGAGGGGTAGCTCTCCTCGGTGGAGATATTGCAGGTACGGGGTCTGCCAGTTTCGATCAGGCGTGACCCCGCTTTGCTCCCCCTCGACGTGCAGCGTCTCGCCCTCGGGGGCCGAGGGTACCTCGGGCTGAACCGAGGGCGCCTCGGGCTGGGCCGAGGGTACCTCGGGCTGGGCCGAGGGTGCCTCAGGCTCGGGCGTGTCGTCGATCTTGACGGAGGGTTGATGCAGATCCCGGGAGAAGACGTCCGGGGGAACCGTTGTTCGCCCCGAGGCTATTTTAGCCAGCTCGTCCGCAGTCTCGTTGTAGCGCCGAGCGATGTGGTTGAGCTCGAGCCCGTAGAACTTGTCTTCCAGGCGCCGAACCTCATTGCAGTAGGCCTCCATCTTCGGGTCGCGGCAGTGGGAGTTCTTCATGACTTGGTCGATGACGAGCTGCGAGTCACCACGAGCGTCGAGGCGTCGGACCCCTAGCTCGATGGCGATCCGCAATCTATTGACCAGAGCTTCATACTCAGCCACATTGTTGGATGCCGGGAAATGGAGGCGTAGCACATAGCGTATGTGCTTCCCGAGGGGCGAGATGAAGAGTAGGCCCGCGCCGGCTCCCGTCTTCATCAACGACCCGTCGAAAAACATGGTCCAGAGCTCCGGTTGGATCGGAGCCGTCGGTAGCTGGGTGTCGACCCATTCGGCCACGAAGTCCGCCAAGACCTGGGACTTGATGGCCTTCCGAGGAGCGAACGAGATCGCCTCGCCCATGATTTCCACTGCCCACTTTGCAATCCTACCCAAGGCCTCCCGGCACTGGATGATCTCCCCCAGGGGGAAGGATGACACCACAGTTACCGGATGAGACTCGAAGTAGTGTCGCAGCTTCCGCCGCGTTAGGATCACCGCGTACAGCAGCTTCTGAACTTGTGGGTAGCGGATCTTGGTTTCGGACAGTACCTCGCTAACGAAGTAGACTGGCCTCTGAACGGGCAATGCATGCCCCTCTTCTTGCCTCTCGACCACAATCGCGGCGCTAACCACCTGAGTGGTCGCGGCGACGTAGACCAAGAGGGCTTCTCCGGCAGCTGGGGGCACCAAGATAGGCGCCTTCGTGAGGAGCGCCTTCAGGTTCCCGAGGGCTTCCTCAGCCTCAGGGGTCCAAGTGAAGCACTCGGCCTTCCTCAAGAGGCGGTACAGAGGTAGACCTCTTTCGCCGAGGCGTGAGATGAAGCGGCTCAGAGCCGCGAGACATCCCATGACCCTATGTACGCCTTTCAAGTCCTTGATGGGCCCCATGCTGGTGATGGCTGCGGTCTTCTCCGGGTTGGCTTCGATGCCCCGCTCGGAGAGGATGAACCCCAAGAGCATGCCTCGGGGCACCCCGAAGACACACTTCTCGGGATTGAGTTTGACGCCTTTCGCCTTGAGACATCGGAATGTCACTTCAAGGTCGGAAAGGAGGTTGGAGGCTTTCCTCGTCTTGACTACGATGTCATCGACGTAGGCCTCGACCGTGCGGCCGATGTGTTCGCCGAACACATGGTTCATACACCGCTGGTACGTCGCACCCGCATTCTTCAAACCGAACGGCATGGTGACATAGCAGTACATGCCGAAGGGTGTGATGAAAGAAGTCGCGAGCTGGTCGGACTCTTTCATCCTGATTTGGTGATACCCTGAGTAGGCATCGAGGAAAGACAGGGTTTCGCACCCAGCAGTGGAATCCACGATTTGATCGATGCGAGGCAGAGGGTAGGGAACCTTCGGACATGCTTTGTTTAGACCAGTGTAGTCTACACACATCCGCCATTTCCCCCCTTTCTTTCTCACAAGCACAGGGTTGGCAAGCCATTCGGGATGGAATACCTCTTTGATGAACCCTGCCGCCATTAGCTTGTGGATCTCCTCGCCTATGGCTCTATGCTTCTCCTCGTCGAATCAGCGCAGAGGCTGCTTGACGGGTTGGGCTCTGGCTCGGATGTCCAGCGAGTGCTCGGTGACATCCCTCGGTATGCCGGGCATGTCCGAGGGACTCCACGCGAAGACGTCGGCGTTCGCGCGGAGAAAGTCAACGAGCACTGCTTCCTATTTGGGTTCGAGCCCGGAGCCGATCCGGATCTGCTTGGAGGCGTCGCCGCTGAGGTCGAGGGGGACGGACTTAACCGTCTCCGCTGGCTCAAAGTTGCCGGCATGTCGCTTCACGTCTGGCACCTCCTTAGAGAGGCTCTCCAGGTCGGCGATGAGGGCCTCGGACTCGGCGAGGTCCTCGGCGTACTCCATGCACTCCACGTCGCATTCGAATGTGTGTTTGTACGTGGGGTTGACGGTGATGACCCCGTTGGGGCCCGGCATCTTGAGCTTCAGGTAGGTGTAGTTGGGGACGGCCATGAACTTCGCGTAGCATGGTCTTCCCAGCACCGCATGGTAGGTTCCTCGGAACCTGACCACCTCGAACGTCAGGGTCTCCCTTCGGAAGTTGGAGGGTGTTCCGAGGCAGACGGGAAGGTCGAGTTATCCGAGGGGCTGGACGCGCTTCCCGGGAATGATCCCATGGAAGGGCGCAGCGCCTGCTCGGACGGAGGACAGATCGACACGCAGGAGCCCGAGGGTCTCGGCGTAGATGATGTTGAGGCTGTTGCCTCCGTCCATGAGGACCTTGGTGAGCCTGACGTCGCCGATGACGGGGTCGACGACGAGCGGGTATTTCCCCGGGCTCGGCACATGGTCGGGGTGGTCGGCTCGGTCGAAAGTGATGGGCTTGTCGGACCAGTCTAGATAGACTGGCGCCGCCACCTTCACCGAGCAGACCTCCCGACGCTCTTGCTTGCGGTGCCGAGCCGAGGCATTCGCCGCTTGCCCACCGTAGATCATGAAGCAGTCGCGGACCTCGGGGGAACTCTCCTGCCTGGTGATCTTCCTTCTTGTCGTCGTCGTGGGCCCTGCCACCCTCCGCGGGCGGTCCGGCCCTATGGAAGTGGCGCCGAAGCATGACGCACTCCTCAAGGGTGTGCTTGACGGGCCCCTGGTGATAGGGGCACGGCTCCTTGAGCATCTTGTCGAAGAGGTTGGCACCTCCGGGGGGTTTCCGAGGGTTTTTGTACTCGGCGGCGGCGACAAGGTCCGCGTCGGCGGCGTCGCGTTTCGCTTGCGACTTCTTCTTGCCCTTCTTCTTGGCGCCGCGCTGAGTTGACGCCTCGGGGGCATCTTCCGATGGGCGGCCCTGGGGCTGCTTGTCCTTTCGGAAGATAGCCTCGACTGCCTCCTGGCCGGAGGCGAACTTGGTGGCGATGTCCATCAGCTCGCTCGCCCTGGTAGGGGTCTTGCGACCCAGCTTGCTCACCAGGTCGCGGCAGGTGGTGCCGGCGAGGAATGCGCCGATGACATCCGAGTCAGTAATGTTGGGCAGCTCGGTGCGCTGCTTCGAGAATCGCCGGATGTAGTCCCGGAGAGACTCTCCCGGCTGCTGTCGGCAGCTTCGGAGGTCCCAAGAATTCCCGAGGCGCACGTACGTGCCCTGGAAATTGCTGGCGAAAGCTTGGACTAGGTCGTCCCAGTTGGAGATCTGCCCCGGAGGCAGGTGCTCCAACCAGGCGCGAGCGGTGTCGGAGAGAAACAGGGGGAGGTTGCGGATGATGAGGTTGTCATCGTCCGTTCCACCCAGCTGGCAGGACAGATGGTAGTCTGCGAGCCACAGTTCCGGTCTCGTCTCCCCCGAGTACTTTGTGATAGTAGTCGGGGGTCGGAACCGGGTCGGGAACGGTGCTCGTCGGATGGCCCGGCTGAAGGCTTGCGGACCGGGTGGTTCGGGCGAGGGACTCCGATCCTCCCCGCTGTCGTAGCGTCCCCCACGCCTGGGGTGGTAGCCTCGGCGCACCCTCTCGTCGAGGTGGGCCCGACGGTCGCGGTGATGGTGCTCGTTGCCGAGGCGACCCGGGGCCGCAGGCGCGGTGTTGCGCGTGCGCCCGGTGTAGACCGGGGCTTCCCGCATGAATCGGGAAGTTGCGGCATGAGGTTCCGAGGGGTACCCCTGCCTTCGGGAGGCGGAGCTCTCGGCCCGTCGGACCGCGGCGCCTTCCAGGAGATTTTTGAGCTCTCCCTGGATTCGCCGCCCCTCGGTGGTTGATGGCTCCGGCATCGCGCGGAGGAGCATTGCCGCTGTAGCCAGGTTCTGGCCGACCCCACTGGATGCGGGTGGCGGCCTGACCCTGACATCGTCGGCGATGCGGTGCTGGAAGCCCTGGGGTAGATGACGTATTTCTCCGGCCAGAGGTTGGCCCGCCCATGCCTGCCCGACGTCCCGGCGGATCGGCTCAAGCGCTCCTGCTCCCTCGTCGAGCCTGGCCTGCACCCCGCGGATTTGCTCGAGCTGTGGGTCATGGCCCCCCGCCTGAACGGGGAGCTAGCTCCCGTGGGATGTCAACGCGAGGCACCGGCCTAGGGAGATCACCGTCCTCCGGCATGCCGAGATGGTTGCCTTCGGAGGGACCCCCTAGATCGACGTGGAAGCATTCGCGACTTGGGCCGCAGCCCTCGTCGCCGAGGCTACGGCTACCATCGGAACAATCGGAGAGGCAATAGTCGCATGTGGTCATGAAGTCCCGCATGGCACTGGGGTTGCCAAGTCCAGAGAAATCCCAACAGAAGCTGGGCTCGTCGTCTTCCTCGGACCCAGAGGGCCCGTAGGTTGAGACGTCCGTCAGCCGGTCCCAAGGTGACCGCATACGAAACCCCAGAGGGTTTGGGCTCGCCTCTACGAGAGCACCCGCCAAAGCGAAGCCGCTAGGCGGGTTGAGGCTGAACCCAAATGACGTGGGATGAGAATCGGTCGGTACCTCTTGGTCGACGGGCGGTGATGAAGTCATGTCGGGGTCTGAATGCACCATCGTCTCAGGTACGAGGGTGACGTCCAGCAAGCTTTTCGCGAGCGTGCTGGCGTCGTCCGCTTGCTCGGGATTGGCGTGTCGCGAGGAGACGACGCTCGTCTTCGTCTCAAGCGCGAGGTCGATACCCGTTGTGCCCCCCGTTGAGGTGCCGGCGCTATCGACTCGCTCGACAGCCGACGAGGCACTGCCTCCTGCTTGGCCTTGGTTGCCCCGCCTTCCCCTCCGTCGGCGGGGAAGAGGGCGGGATGAGCTCGAAGGTTGTTCTTCCACCACGCGGGGAAGACGTCGTCGATTCCGCCACCGGCGGGCAGGCTGTCGGTCGCCGTTGCCGCTGCCGCCCGGCGGTGGAATGAGTATCATGTCGTAGCTGCCGTCGAGGGACATGAACTCGAGACTCCCGAAACGGAGCACCGTCCCGGGTTGGAGAGGTCGCTGGAGACTGCCCATCTGGAGCTTGACGGGAAGCTATTCGTCAACACGCAGCAGGCTCCTACCTGGCGCGCCAACTGTCGGCGTTTCGAGACCGGGGGGGTCCCTGAGCCGACGAGTGAATGTCGCCGCGTGCCCCAGCCCAGATGGGTCGAGCGCGAGGCCGAGCGCGAAGGTGGGAAAGCGAGGCGGCCGGAGATCGGCGTGAGAGAGGTGGGAATCCCGCGGCCTTCGTGTTCGTCCCGCGCCCAGGTCGGGTGCGCTTGCAGTAGGGGGTTACAAGCGTCCACGCGGGAGAGGGAGCGAGCGGCTTCAAGCGAGCGCCTGTCTCGTCCTCGTCCCCGCGCGGCCAACCTCTCTAAGAGGGCCCTGGTCCTTCCTTTTATAGGCGTAAGGAGAGGATCCAGGTGTACAATGGGGGGTATAGCAGAGTGCTACGTGTCTAGCGGAGGAGAGCTAGCGCCCTAAGTACATGTCGTCGTGGCAGCCGGAGAGATTTTGGCACCCAGCTGGTGTGATGTCGTGGCCGTCGGAGGAGTGCTGGAGCCTGGCGGAGGGACAGCTGTCGGGCCTGTCGAGTCCTTGCTGACGTCCTCTTGCTTCCGTAAGGGGGCTGAGAGCCACCGTCGTCACAGAATATGCGGGGCGCCATCATTGCCCATCTGGTGGAGCGAGCTAGATGGGACGCCGGTCTTGTTCCCCGTGGCCTGAGTCAGCTCGGGGTAGGGTGATGATGGCGCCTCCTGTTGACGTGGCTGGTCTGCGCCCTAGGTTGGGCGATGTGGAAGCTCCTCCGAGGCCGAGGTCGAGTCTGTCTTCCGTGGTCGAGGTCGAGTCCGAGCCCCTGGTTCAGGCGAGGCGGAGACCGTCGGCTGAGGCCAGGGCGGAGTCCGAGCCCTGGGGTTGGGCGGAGCGGAGTTCGTCGTCTTCTGGGGCTGAGCCCAAGTCCGAGCCCTGGGTCGGGCGGAGCGGAGTTCGTCGTCTTCCGGGACTTAGCCCGAGTCCGAGCCCTGGGTCGGGCGGAGCGGAGTTCGCCGTCTTCCGGGACTTAGCCCGAGTCCGAGCCCTGGGTCGGGCGGAGCGGAGTTCGCCGTCTTCCAGGACTTAGCCCGAGTCCGAGCCCTGGGTCGGGCGGAGCGGAGTTCGTCGTCTTCTAGGACTTAGCCCGAGTCCGAGCCCTGGGTCGGGCGGAGCGGAGTTCGCCGTCTTCCGGGGCTTAGCCCGAGTCCGAGCCCTGGGTCAGGCGGAGCGGAGTTCGCCGTCTTCCGGGGCTTAGCCCGAGTCCGAGCCCTAGGTCGGGCGGAGCGGAGCTTCCTATGGTGCCTTTGGCCGGGCCTGACTGCCTGTCAGTCTCACTCTGTCAAGTGGCACCGCAGTCGGAGTGGCGCAGGCGGCGCTGTCCTTCTGTCAGGCCGGTCAGTGGAGCGGCGAAGTGACGGCGGTCACTTCGACTCTGCCGGCTGGGGGGCGCGCGTCAGGGTAAAGGTGTCAGGCCACCTTTGCATTAAATGCTCCTGCGATTTGGTCGGTCGGTGTGGCGATTTGGTCAGGGTTGCTTCTTGGCGAAGACAGGGCCTCGGGCGAGCCAGAAATATATTCGCCGCTGGAGGGGGGCCTCGGGCAAGACGGAAATCCTCTGGGGTCGGCTGCCCTTGTCCGAGGCTAGGCTCGGGCGAGGCGTGATCGAGTCCCTCGAATGGACTAATCCCTGACTTAATCGCACCCATCAGGTCTTTGCAGCTTTATGCTGATGGGGGTTACCAGCTGAGAATTAGGAGCCTTGAGGGTACCCCTAATTATGGTCCCCGACAAAACCCGAGGGTAGCGAGTTGGGCGTTGTACGGTCCTGGTGCACCGGACAGTCCGGTGCACCAGACCAGGGCACACTCGGTTTTTTGCTCCTTTTGAATTTGAACCCTTTCTTCAATCTTTTATTGGTTTGTGTTGAACCTTTATGCACCTGTAGAATATATAATCTAGAGCAAACTAGTTAGTCCAATTATTTGTGTTGGGCATTCGACCACCAAAATTATTTATACGAAAAGGTTAAACCCTATTTTCCTTTCAATCTCCCCCTTTTTGGTGACTGATGGCAACACAAACCAAAGCAAATATATAAGTGCAGAATTGAACTAGTTTGCATAAGGTAAGTGCATAGGTTGCTTAGAATTAAACCAATTTTTACTTTTACTAGATATGCATGGTTGGTTTCTTTTATTTATCATCTTGGACCACGCTTGCACTACTTGTTTTGTTTTTGCAAATTCTTTTGGAAAGTCTTTTCAAAGTCTTTTTGCAAATAGTCAAAGGTATATGAATAAGATTTTGAGAAGCATTTTCAGGATTTGAAAATTTCTCCCCCTGTTTCAAATGCTTTTCCTTTGACTTAAACAAAACTCCCCCTGAATGAAATTCTCTTAGCTTTCAAGAAGGTTTTAATAGATATCAATTGGAAATATATATGGATGCTAGTTTTGAAAATATACTATTGGGGGCCTTCGTCTTCCGAAGGTCCTCAAAAACATTATTAACAATATTTCCCAAGCATAATATATGTACATGAACCTTTGGACTCAGGATGAAGCTGTACACAATATGGAAAGCAGGGTCAGAACGAAGGTTGAACCAGCGCCGAAGTTGCGTGCAAGGGAGCTTTGGCTCAGTAGCCGAAAAAGGAACCGACTTAAAGAGGAAAAAGGCTATTTAATCCTCGACGGATTGTTCTTAAGTCAATAGTGAACATGAAGGGCATGAATGTAATTTCACACAGGCTACGCCCTGTGTCTATAAATAGATGAACAGTACCCCCGTACTGTTCACGCTGACTTGTACTCGCTCGTGCGTCACGCTTGTACTTTTGCCTTCTGTCAGCCGAAGGTACAAATGTAATTCAATATTGTTCTTATTCATCTATGATTATATAATAAGGACATATAAATGATGTTATATGATTATTCATGTTATTTCTCATGTTTTATATGCTTTTCCATTCATCGATGTAAACTGTGATGATGAAGGTATGACCCTCATGACCTTCGTCCGAAGATCGTTATATTCTAAGGAAAATAATGCTTCGGAGGACGAAGGGTATTAACCATTAACTTCTTTCTGTGTTGCCTTGTTCTTAATTCATAGCATTTGAGAACAAGTCCCCAACATTGGCGCCCACCTCCGGTGTACTCACTTCCACAACCTTCGGCAAAGCATCAACCTTTGCCATGACGCCGAAGAAGGTAACGGCGCCAGGGGCTGCACTACAGCCACTGGACACAAACCAAGACACTCTCTCTCTCCGAGAGGCTAGAAGCCAAAAGAGGAAAGCCACCAGTCCAACACTTCAGGAGGAGGAGTTGGACCAGCAGATCAGGGACCTCGAAATCATTAACCAGCAGAAGCAAAGGAAAAAAAGAGAAGATGGCTCGGTTGGCCGACCTTCAGAAGAAGATTGACGAAGCTACTGAGGAAGTGCGTCATCTTACTCAAGATGATCACGACCAAAGGCCTCAATACCGGGAGCTTCGTCAAGAGGGCTCGTTCAACGAAGATGAATGGTATGATGATTTCAATCATGGTAGCTTTACTTTTGATGATGCTTCTCCCCTGGCAGCAGAATTGCAGGCTTGTAAGATTGAAAGGGACCAAACATACCTGCTATGGATTCTACTATTGCGTTGCAAACATGTTGGTCTTTGAATACTACTTTCCTGGCAAAGGAGTACACTATTGTCATCTAATGATGATCACATCGGTAAGCTATGATGAATACAATATCTAATGTATCGTTGGAGCATTTCTGTGGTCATTGTGGTGTTAAACCTAACAAGTATACTTGGTTTTTTACTATGGCGCACATTGTTCTTGACTCTTTGTTCTGCTGCACATTCTCTCTTCTACATCGGTTCCTTTGAGTTGCACATTATCCCTGGTATCTTTTCTTGGTACTTGATTTAAATTTCGAACACTGGAGTGCCCCATTTTGTACAAATGATGGTTGGCTAAGGTCTGAGGCGATTTTAAAAATATTCATTTTCTTTGGATTTTAGGTATGCCTGATATGTTGTGTTTTGTGGTCGCAAAACTTGTACGTATAAGGACTAGGCAGAGTGCAATGAGCAGGTGATAGGCTTCCACGACTGCTCTTCCAAGCACTATGAAAGAGAAAAGGAGGTTGAAGATGCATACTAGGCGTTCATAGAGTCTACATTAGATGATAGTAGCTCAAACGTACAATTAGCAAGAATAAGAAGCGAGGATTTGGCCGTATTAATGTAGAAGACTATGTCATTATTATGTAGTTTATAATAATAATAATTATTATTATCCTCATATGCTACATTGCCATGTAACTTGATGAAAATGAATGAATGAATTGTACTTATATGTGGTGTAATGCAATAGTAATCACTCTTTCTTCAAATGGTAATTGGTCTTCTTTCAAACAGAAGATGTGTCACAGTTCAATAAAACCGGATGACTTAACTCAATATACACATGCATGCATGCAAAGTCTTAGCCAAAATCTTCATAAAACATGGTCTGATCAGCTCAACCAAACAACAATTCAACTTAAGTCAATCGCATAGCCCATTAAACCAAACGGTGGCTAGGTTTGTGCACCATTTCAAACCAGAAATGACCAAACAGACCTCAGTGGCTATACCCCGCCAGTACACGACCAGGCTGTCCGGCTAGAAAGTCTAACCAGGTCAAATCCTGACCACGCCACCAAACATGGCCTCTATAATACTCCCTTTATCCTAATAGATCAGTGAATGCTGTCCAAAAGCTGCATGTCATAGTTGTGAATATCTTCAGAAGTTTTAGCACAACTCCAAATAGGGGCGAAGCCAGGATTGCGATATAAGGGACCGACCAATTCATCAATACTATATGATAAAAAATATTGTATAATGTTATCAAGTTTAAGCACTCGATATGGAATAAGAATTCTAGATCTTTATAAATTATCTTAATATATGAGTCCATTTTGTAGCTAATTAATATATTGAACTAAAGTTGTGACCAAGAACAATACCAAATAATAATAAAGACAATATAATGATGAATATCTGACTGATGAGATTCAACTTTTATATAGTGACTCTAATATTCATGAGGCAGCTAATAAATTTTTGAGAGAATTCAAAAATCCAACTAGCCTTGAGGATCCATGAAAATTCGTCAACATACGCAGGTACACGTCAAATTTGTCGTGTACACACCAACTATCAAATGACAACTTTAGTTGAAATTTGTAGATTTTATTATCCACGAGATCTAATGTAGTATGTATATAAGTTGATGGCGTTCATTCTGCTGCTTCGTGTGATCACCTTCTTTGGACTTTGGTTGTGGGACTACGATAGAGGCAAGTCAAGTGGTCAGTGGCAATCGGCAGCTGCCTAGCCATACGATAGGATAAATTATAAAGGGGTGAGCTTCAGATATCAGCGTCTGCGGACGAATTAGGTTTGACGTTTCATGCATAAATTGGTCATTCAACAAATATTTTATCTTATTTTTTTCTCTTTTAGACTATGGTTGACATACTACACTATAGTCACTATATTAAACATTTAATTAATTGTGCTACATAAAATTTAAAGTATATATATTTGTATACACAAAATTTCAAATATATATATATATATATATATATATATATAGGGACGAGGTAATGGAAGGGCTTCCATTACTAGAGAGAGCCCCGGCCCCCGGCGTGGCTAGGTGTGCGGGGCGCGGGTCGACGTGGCATGTGGTGGGTCTACCGCGAGCAGGTACCGATTCAAGGTGGGGCGTTTATGCATACGGAATTTGAATGAAAAAGCTTCATAAATGGTAGCATGGGGCCGGGGCTCGGGTGGGGAGACGTGAGCCGCGCGTTATGCTTGCGTATTTTGCCGTTATTGGCTGCGTAAATGCGGCGCGGGTCGACGTGGCAGTTGGTGGGTCTACCCACGCATGCATCGATTCTAGGTGGGGCGATTATGCATACGGAATTTGAATGAAAAAGATGCATAAATGGTAACGAGGGGCCGGGGGTCGGGTGTGTAGACGTGGGACGCGCGTTATGGTTGCGTATTTTGCCGTTATTGGCTGCGTAAATTCGCATCTGACGGGACGAGAGTGGTCAGATCGGGTAGTGGGGTGACGCGCGCGTCGATCGGGAACGTGGGGACGGTCGCACGATGGCGTGATGCATGTTTATGGAAATGTAACACAATGATCATGTAATCGTAACGGATAGCTCACGTAAATCTTGCGACATGCAAACTGCGCAGCAAATCGCGCAGGAGATTGGATCATGCCATGAATATAGGCCAGGACGGTTTAGGCGAGTATAGGAGGTGAAAAAAAAACGACCTACGCACAGCCCCCGCAGCTTTTGTTCATAGCTATCGAAAAGTTAGGGCATACACAAAGGAGACGGCGATGACGACACCCTGTACGAGCGATGGCCGGAATGCTGTAACTCCACCGGCTGCGTTACCGGCGCCAGGAATTGTTGAAGAAGGCAACACAGTTCATCAAAGTTTGATGGGAACAAGTCAGCGGATACCCATGCGGACAATTGGTGAACATGAGCAGGACACACCACACATTCTCCAAAGCCATGTAAGTTCAAAGGAATACCCATGTATTATGTTATACAATTTTCGTGCAAGTTATGATTTCACCGAATACACATGTATTAGTTATACAGTCCGTGCAATTTATGAAGTCCTAGAAATTCGCCATGCTAGAAGCTTTTTTTTTATATTTGTGCTATGCATGACGACTCCATTAATCATGTATTAGTTATACAGTCCGTGCAATTTATGAAGTCCTATAAATTCGCCATGCTAGAAGCTTTTTTTTATATTTGTGCTATGCATGACGACTCCATTAATTGAATAGGATGATAGTATAGATCTACCGAAGGTGGGTATGACATTTAGTAATGTGGACGAGGCGTACAAATTTTATAGCCGATATGCATATGAAGTTGGATTTCCATTGAAGAGATATAGGGAGAGAAAAAATTGCAAGTGGTTGAATTGTTCAATGGAAGGCAAGCGTGCCGAAAGAGTAAATGGTACTCCAAAAGTGCGAAATACAATTTCCAAAAGAACACAATGCAGAGCTGGAATGAAACTTAAAAAAATCTATGACGATGCCAAAGAGAATATCATTTCAGTGCGGATTGATCTTATTCATTTGGAACATAATCATGAGTTCTTCAGAAAGGATACAGAAAAGAATCAGTTACAGTGCAACAAGACACATGATCCAGAATACATGGAGTTCCTTAGTGCGATGCAAGAAAGCAGGATTCCGCAACACTGTATTATGGATTTTGTTTCAGAAATGCATGGTGGACCAGAGAATGTACCGTTAACTACACAAGACATGATCAACCTGTAAGTCATTTTGTTATTTACACTGATATAATGACATAATGATGTTGTGTGTGTATTGACTATGGCATATTGTGTAATGTTCACAGGAAGAAAGCGCGACAAAGAGAAAGAAATGCCAATGATGTGTCTAAGCTGCTATCTTTTTTTGCATTGTGTAAAAAAGATAACCCACAGTTTTTCTCTGACTTCCAACTAGACCAAGAAGGAAAGATTTTGAGCATTTTTTGGTCCCAATTGAGCTAACAAAACAGCGTAATTCGTATGTAATTAAAATTATTGTAAACTGGGTACAAATTTGCGTAAATGAACTAACAAAACAGCGTAATTCGTATTAGACATAATAATTTGGGAAACATACTGGTAAATAATAGATTTGTGAAGAAATCAGAGAATAACAATAACTAGTGAGTACATCACTGATATAAATATGACCAAACAGTTGAAGTTTGAACTGAAGATGTTTCATAACTTGTTTAACACACATAGACCCAATTTATATCTAAAAACTGCATTAGACATGAGTGTCTTGATAGGTTGGGTGAAAAGCATGAAAAGTTTCAATACGGTTACATAGACATGCAACAAGGAGGTTTGGCTTCACAACATCTTGTTCCATAACAAGGAAGCCACAAAATGTTTGTTCCATATCAAACAGTTGCGATTCACAGAATGTTGATCCAGCGACACAGCTAGCGTCCGAACTTGAATCTTTGAATTTCTACAGGCAACGGGAGGCACTTGTTCTTGCTATGGAAGGTGAGGTAATGTAGAGCCAGAGATCGTAGGTCACCAGAGTTTTCCTGCATAATACAGATTATCCCGAGGTGAATAAGTTGTATCTGAAATGTTGAATGTATAAATACAAACAGTATAATCATAAAATGACTCACTCGTTTTATAAATTGCTTGATAGAACCATCCGTATGGTCATAGTACTGGATGTATCTCATGACAAAAAAGCCACAGTCATTAGATCCAGCTATCATGGTGGGACACATAGGTGGCATGTCAATTGGGAAATTTCCAAATTTTGGGATGCGTGAATTGGGCCGGACTTGTTGCAAAGATTTGTTCAATCTGTTCATTATAACCCTAGCCCATGGTAGTTTCCTGGTCCCTATGTCCTTTTGGGAGTAATGAAACATCTTCCATGAAGTACCACCCAACTCTGGACCATATGGATTTGAATCTAATATGTGAATACATCGTAACTGGATATTTATGACATACAATGTCCAATGTCCCATATGAAGAATAGGGACCATAATCTGTCAAATATCAGGAGTTATATAAACAGAATGATAACATTATTGTGTAGCTGAGCGATGAATATAATTGCATAACAGGAGAGCGTTGATACAAAGATAAATAAGTATACCGTTTTGTAGTCACCAAAATTGTCCAGTTGGGGCAGGGTCTTGTCCACATAAGCATCAAGGACAGTTTGATCAAAAATCTGAGGAGACTTACTGTACCGTTCATGCTCCTCAAAGTTGAGGAGAATCTGCATAATCATAATTACTGTGTCATATAAAACTGTATGTAAACAATTGGAAAAATAAATAGGTATTAGTGAATTGTACATACACCAACATTGACATCCAGTACAAGTCTGTCTTTGTTGATGGACGAGCAATTATTGTTTTTGTCATGGCGAAAACCCATGATGAAACACTGCATGAAAACATTATCCAGACACATCCCATCTGCAAATGATTGTTGTATATCGAGACAATTTCCAATACATTCATCGAATTCTATGATATTCCTATATAATAATGAAAAAGGATATGTTATTCATTATATATGTAAGCAACAACCTACATGTTATTTTGACTTAATAGTTAAAGAAAAACCTGTTTGGGTCAGCTTTTGAGGAGCACAAAAAATCACGAAGCGACCGAGCACAGTCCAATTCTGTTAAACGTGGCACAGAGTGGTCATGTGTAGTGTGCAAGCTATGTGTTTCCTCACCATCAGCAACCTGAAACACAATGCAGGTAGAGAGTATAGTAAATTATGAATGAGTTATAATAAGCAAGCATGCAATAAATGTATAACTGGATTACTTACATGACCACTAGGTGTCTGATCGAAAAGGGGGCCCGTGAAAGTAGGAGTGTCATGAGATGGACCAATGTCTCCTCCCTGACCCAAAGAGACAATGATACTATGTTTTAAGCCTCAATCATGTGTCAATTAAATATAATCCATAATTGAGATAACAATGGATAAAACAAAGCTGAAACATATACATGTTTTTGCGGTGTGGCGTCAAACATCGGCAAGTGGGAAGACGGAAATGAGCTCATAGGATTGCAGTCTGGTACATGTCGATGAGACATGTTTGTGTCGCTCGGCATATTATTGCCAACATTAAAACAGAAATCCTGTATACATTATTATGGTTTTCTCTAATATTTTGGATGAAAATTGGAAATTAACATGTAATGTAACCATAATCAGACTGCATAAAATACCTGGTTTTCGGCATTTGGGGTTATGTTCGTCTCCAAATCGTCAGGGCAGCCCTCAAATGCACGACACATTTGTTGTTGCTTTTCGTGTATTTCTTCAAACTGGGTACCTGTCAACTCCGTATTGGGTTGTGAAGGCATAGTCATGTCCTGGGTATTCTGGGTACCCTCATGGGTCTGTTCCTCTGTAATTAAAAAGTTGTAGTATTCAAACAGCATGAACTGATTAATGCATAGAGTTAAGTACATGAATTGAATAAATGACAATGAGTGAAGGTAACCTGACGACATATGCTGAGATATATCTGGAGGTTTATCTGTTTGAGGCGCTTCCGCAACATTGTCTGGGTCGCCAGACTCCGCGCGAAGGACATCATCAATTAACTCAGCAAATGTGTCCGCTAGTTCATACTGCTTCACAACCATCTTGGTAAGAGTACTTTTTATGACGGAACACGCTTTGCCAACTTCAGAATCATACTCAACAAACTTTTCAATGAATTTTGGTCGGTCACGTGGTTGGAGCTGCTTTATCTTACTTGAAAGCATATCCTTGATCAAAGGGAGCTGGATATGAATAGTATGATGACCACAAGGATCGGGACGAGGGACATCAAAAATGTTTGTCCTGTCCCTATGCTGTGATGTAATGAATGATAATGCATCATAATTAATTATTAGAAACATAAGGATATAATATTACATAAAACATCTGTAATGTACATATGGAATTTATGGACACATATGGGATGTATGTTTTGACATAAACTGACCTCTGATTGAAACTGCACACTAGGGACAGCAGAATAGCAAGTTTCAGAAAAGCTTCGGAACTGAAAAAAACATTTGTAATATAATTAAATACATGAAAGATAACCATAAATAAAGTGTGTTACCCACTGAGAAATGAAGTATATGGTGTCTACTAAGAGTTTATTCAGAATGGTACGACAACTAATAGAGATACTACATGCATAAACATTCACCTAAAAACAGCAAATGCATATTTATGCAGGGTAATGCATTCCTCTTATTTTATGTACAGATGACATACCTCACAATGGCCAAAAGGTTCACCGCTTTGGCGTGGCTTCCTCTTATCAGCTTTTGTCAGAGCTTGGATAATGTTTTTATCAAAGAATTTTATGCGGGGTGTGCCACGTTTATTGGGGGGGCTGCAGCATCATGCAAGTGGTCCAAATAGTACAACTACAAAAAAACAATAACTAATTTATACTATCATGGATGGTAATTGAGCAAGTAAAATAGATTCAATTCGATATGAAAAAAATGAACAGTCCAATGTTATTTACTTACTAGTATGACAACTGAGCATCCATATATCGTCGTGGACACATTAGAAGTGCTTCTTGTATGCCACTTTTGTGCAGCTTCACATAGGTCGTTAAAAATTAAGTGGCACCAGTCTATTTCGTGGAAACGGTCCATTTCTTCCGTCAATAACACTTCATGGTTAGATATGCCCCAGCTGGAAGTGGGGAACAACAATCTATTGAACAATATCAAAAAGAAGCATCTGATAGAGAGGTCATCATCATTTCCTTTTCTCAATCGGTCCTGAAGAGATGCAACAACAAACTCATCCTTGGACAATCCAAGTTCAGCCCTCAAGTTATTGCCCGCCACTGCTTCATCGATTCCTAGTGGCTTACCACCGCCAGCATTCGGAAGGCCTAGTATAAGGTGGACAGTTTCTTTCGTAATCTTTAGTTCCTTGCCAACTCCAGGGCGAATAGTCATATCCTTGTGGTCCAACTTATCCATCAACCAACGAATATAAGAACGGCTACCCAGTGCATCAAGTGTCATGTCAAGAATATTGGAAAATCCTTTTCTAGCAACGGCTTGTCGTTGCCTCTCATTCAATATCTTAATAGTTATAATCACATCCTGAGGGTTGCATCTAACATTGAGTTTCTGAAAAAATAATGTATGTTAAATGTTATGAAAACAATGAAATAAATGTGGCATGAGCTATAAAATTATAACTCATAATGTAAGGGATGCAACTAAAATAACATAATACCTAGTTAAATAAACTAAACTGCATTATCTGTAGACAATAAAAAAGTGTCCAAGAGTTGTAAAATAAATATGATATTGTAAATGCAATTCAGAACTTGGAACATAACGTGAAAATTCGACTAGATTCATCCTTACTGTATACTACTAAATAATATATAATATGTTGTATCAGGTCATAATTATTGAATACTAATTAGTATTTAATATATATGAACTCATAAGTATAACATATAACCTGTCGTGGAGTTTCTAATACTTTCGGCCTCTTTGTGCATGTCTTCCGTAAGATATTCATATGACTTCCAGCAGCATTACGCTTCTTTGTAGGTGTCATGAAGTCATCGTCGTCATTGCCAGATCCAGTTTGTTCATTGGCTTCATAAATAACAGATGGTTTCTCGACAGGTGCAGGACACTGATCAGAATGCTTTGTGTTTGGAGGAACTCCAATAGAGGCCGGCCGTGGTATCTCAACACTAAAGAATTCTTGGCTTGACTCAATTGTTATGCGTTTGGGATTAGCGGGAGGACGATCAACTGACTTCATTTTTTGGGGTAGAACAAACTAAGTAAATGAAAAAGAACATCAGGAAATAATACTATACCATACATAATAATTGAATAAAAATAACATTATGAAACTGTTGGGGTATGTATAGTGTGTGTATTGTGCATATCAACATATGTAGACAACGTAAATGAGAAGAAGGAATGCATAACAACAGATATGTGAAAACTCATATTTAAATAAAACAGTACATAGTGTGCATAAATAAATTATGCAATATAATTAATAAAAATATGTGTAGTATAAGTATCAGAAACAACAATAATAACACAGTACAATAACATCACTAATCTATTGATTGCTATTGTAAAAAAAATATATTGTGTTTATAAACAACACTCAGTACCTATATAAAAATGAACATATTGTAACAAATATGCAATTGAAAAAATTGGAAGGCATTATCGGATACTACATATAATGAGGCGATTCAATTAATTTCGAATCAATTGAAGGGATGTAGAAGGGGCGGGGCGAACCTGATGGACATTAGTGACTGAACTATGTAAAAGAATGGGGGGAACTCGAAAGAATGAGAGGGGAAACGAACCAGGGAAGGAGAACGACGGCGGTGAATCGATGAACAGCGGAGATTACGGCGGTGGAAGAGGTGGGGGGGGTCGTCGATGGCGATCGCAGGAGCGAATGACAGCGACGGGGAGGAACTGATTTTTTTAGGGTTTGTGACTGTTGTCTGTTGTGGGTGGACCCGAGCTGAATTATTAGCTCGGTCGGCCCGCGGGGGAGCGGCGAGGGACTGTGGGTCCACTAGTCAGCGCACAGTCAGGGTGAAGGTTTGGTAACTGCGTGATCATAAGAAGCATAAATAGCTGTGTAAAGTATCGTAAACAGTTTTAAAAAAATAATTAATCAAGCCCCACGCCAAAGTGCGTAATATAATAAATCCCAAAATGATATGTAGTTGTTAACATCGAAGTATACAATCATAAATCTCAAATACTACACCACACCCGACCAAACCGCATCGACGTGTCAATTTATGAAACGGTTGGAGTCATAATATGCAAGTATAAACGCGGCCAACTACAACGCGGGTCGTGACCACTAAGCCGGAATACCCGCGCGGAGCATACGCACACACCGTGTCAGTTACTTGTTTATGCATACGTAATTTGAATGAAACAGATGCATAAATGGTAATGGGGGGTGCGCACGTACGCCCCACCTTCAATCGGTGCATGTGCGCGGTACTCGGACCACCTGCCACGTCGACCCGCGCCCGGCACAACTAAACTGGCAGGGGCTCCCTGCATTAATGGAAGCCCAGGGCTCCTAATACTATAACTATATATATATATATATATATATATTCTCTTGTACGTGTCGTAGCGTTAGGAGGGGCTATGGCCCCTATCGGCCCCCGGCTCCTGACTCCAGAAGTTGATTTATTTTTTTAGGATATAAAGGAGTAACTTCTCGAGTTGGATCTATTCGGGAATCCTGCATGAATTTTTTTCTGAGTTCTATGTTCCTATATTAGTCATAAATATTTTCGAGAAAGTAATGCACTTTTTATTTGCAGAAGTATTTCTCCTCCATCAGTTCTGTAGACCACCACCAACGAATAGTACCCCATATCTGTCTCTCCCACCACCACCCAAACGCCTCGACCCGGACGACCGGAGGCAGATACGTGTGCGACCCTGGACGCGCGAGAAGATCCATCCCTCCACACGGATCTCCTCCTGTCCACCAGGCTACTTAACTGATGAGACGGCACGGCCAAAAGATTCTCGTGGACGTCTCCGGCGCCCAATTGTATAGTAGCCCGCGCGCTCTAGCGAGAAGCTAGCGCGCCATCGCCGCCGGCGTCGTGTCATGGAAATGGTAGAGTGCTCCCTCGTTGCTACACTTGCTCCGCGCCCGCTGCCCGGACAGGTTCGGAAGGCCTTGCCCCGGCCGGCGGCTTTTGGGGCGAGAGCGAGACTCCGGGTGCGGTCCGTGGGCCGAGAGGAGCCTCTGCATCCGCAGCAGACGGCAGTCCGGGCTTCCGGACCGGATCACGGAGGCCGGGCGCTGGGGCAGGCTGCGGTGGGGTTCGCCGCCGCTGCCGTTGTGTCACTAACCGGGTTCTCCGGGGATGTGTCCCCGCTGCCGACGCCGCCTGCCCGGGCCGAGTCGCTCACCGTCGCGTTCCCCGTCTCCAAGGCGCGCGAAGTGAGTTGAGTTCCTGAAGTTTACAATGCCGACGGTGATCGACGACCGCCGCGTTCCCAAGAAAGATGCGGACTTTACACGGTGATTTTGTTTGTTTGGGTTGTTGTCAGGTGAACAGAGTGCAGAGGACGCTGGTGGAGACGTGGGGGCTGATCCGTGAGACCTTTGTTGATCCCACCTTCAACCACCAAGGTACAACTCCAATTTTGGGTGACGGTTCTCTCTAATTAGTGTTTTCAGGTGCTAGCAAATGTTTTCAAGTTGGACGACTTGCTGGTGGTTCTGGCTGACCGACTAGGGTGATTAATCGCGATTAATCACGAATAGTCGGATGACTTGGACGATTAATAGTGATTGGTCCAAACCGACTTGGACGACGCGATTAATCGGACGACTTGAAAACATTGCTAGCTTTGATAGAAATGGAGTGATAGAAGCTAATGTTTGGTTGGTATTGTAACAAGAGTGAAACGGTGGAGGTCACAGCTGTTGCGACACCAAAATCACTATATAAGAAGACAAATGAAATAAGACAAGTTTTTTTCTTCAATGTACTTATTTTGCCAAGTGTCCAGATTGGGATCAGAAACTACAGCAAACCATGGTAGAGATATTTCCACTGAAATCAGCGGATGCTGCCTACAGTAAGATTAGTGGGATGCTGTCCACACTCGGCGACCCATTTACAAGGATCATCAGCCCCAAGGTATGCATGTTTGGGTTGATATTGTCAAGTAATAATGGCTGTTATTACCTGACCTGCACAAAACTAGTATGAGTTGTGACAAGTCTGTGAATGATTGTTCACATACAGGAGTACCAGAGTTTTAGGATAGGAAGTGATGGGAATGTGCAAGGGGTCGGGGTGTTTATAAACAAGGAGCCAAGCTCTGGACGATTGGTAAGTTTGTTTTTGTTCATCCCCTTGTGAAGAGGACGTGATAAGGGAGTGTTCCAATTACTAATTCCAAATCTGTTTCAGCTTGTTATGGACTGCATTCAGGGAGGCCCAGCAGATCGAGCAGGCATACATGAAGGCGATGAGCTAGTCGAGATAGACGGTATTTACTTTTTCATACTATTCATACTACATCACTGTGTATGAATTAGGTTTAGTACCTAGCATGCGTGCAGAGTTTTTATGAGCACATGTCCATGAGGTATCTGTTTTGACTTCAGCATTGTCCTTTTCTATAAACATTGAATTATAAGGAAAGTATGAAAATGCAGCTTAATATTGCAGGGATTCATCAGAGATTCAGAGATGATGTAATGATTGATAATTAGCTGTAATGTCTACTTCGTAATTTTTACATTTGCCCTTCATTGGTTAACAGTCACAGCTGCAGATAATGTTTGAGCAATGATTTGAACAAATACTATGAATCACTTGTCACAATTGGGAGCCAAAACTGTGATTTATTCTATGCTGATTATGCATTATCTATCTTTCCTGTCACTGTGCAGCCAAGTTGTTATATAACCAGACCCATTCCCATAAGGGCAGGAGGTTTATTATTGATGATGATATCTTCTCATTCTGCAGGCAAAAGTGTTTCTGGTTTGGATGGAGAGGCTGCAGCTCAGAGGCTTAGAGGCCGTGTAGGAACAACAGTGAAAGTGAAGTTGTTAGATGTATTTCCTTACCTTGAGCTTCATAGTAGATACTTAGCTTCAGTTAAATCTATTTTGCTGGTTGTGAAGTATACTTCAACTTGAGATGTGCCAGTTCAACATTAAGGCACTTGTTTAAAAAAAACATTCAGAGATTGAATAAGTGGCCAAGGTTTTGGTTTATAGAACTAAAAAAACATCGCGTTTTTTTGGTTCACCGAAGTCTGGCATACTAGGCTTCTATTATATTATATCATATCCTGAATCCCCTTTATGTAATTTGGTGAACTCAGCCATGGAAACGTTGCTCCTCGTCTTTGTATTTACTTTCTTACCGATGCATATTTATATCCAGGGAACTGACGATGAAAGGGGTGGGGGTTTAAGACAAAAGGAGGTAATGCCTAACTTGCTGAACGAAGAATTGTAAAATCTTAAGATTTTTATATGTGTAATTTGAAATGTATGATCTGTGCCTACAGAGCTCATCAAATTGCAGTAGCCATTCTGTTAAAAATTCATTAACCACAAGAGAACCATTTTCCAACTAAGACAGTGATCGAGTGTTTCCTAATTATGTCCACTACCTTTTGTTTCCAAAGGTCCAGCTGTCTCGTGAAATTATCAACCTTTCACCTCTGTCAACTGCAATTATCTCTCATAGAACAGACGATGGCCATGAGTGCAAGACTGGCTATGTTAGATTAGCTTCCTTTTATCAGGTAAATACTGACATGTTAGAATTTTGGTTATTTGATGTTTGCACCTAAAAATAAAGGTATCAATAAATAAAGTTGGATTGTTTTTCTCAGTGTGGAACTAAACTTTCACAAATTTTCCTGTGGCATGATTAAATTGAAGTGTAAACATTTGAGGCATCCATTTGCAACCAGTTGGCACAATTATTCTAAAAACTATAAATAATCTTATTTTATTGTCCATCACCAAGTTGAGTTTCAAAAGCACCCTCATTTTTTTTTCCTGTGAACCTAATATGTTCTTATCTTAATCCTCAATATTATGCTGAAATACTTCTATATTATCTTTTTAGACCATTCATATTATATCATTTTTTAAACCAGACTGCAGCAGCTGAAATGGAAAATGCCGTAAAAAGGATGGAGGATATCGGTGTCCAGTCTTATATTCTAGATCTGCGGAATAACCCAGTCAGTCTATATTTGTCACAGTTGGTTTCCGATATTGAATTGCTATATTTTTCTTGTATTAGTCTTGTCATGTTGAACTGCTATATTTTTCTTATATTAATCTTGTCGTTTTGAATAGGGAGGTTTAGTAAAAGCTGGTCTTGATGTGGCTCAAATTTGGTTGGATGGAGATGAAACCCTTGTCAACACTATTGATCGTGAAGGGAATGTGCTACCAATAAATATGATCCAAGGGCATTCATTAACGCATGATCCCCTTGTTGTGCTTGTGAGTTTTTTTGTCCGTGTATCCTTTACTGTTCCTCCCCTATCATATAGGTGTACGGAACTTGCCAAAAAGAACCACAATACTATACTGACATGCTTAACATGTATGTAATCACTTCTACATCTGAACTCTGAAGCACATATATTTTTTGTAACCATGTTGTAGTCTTCAGAAACATCACAATACCCTAAGTCCTAAGCCTATAACCACTCCTAGTAAAATTGTCGTCGAACCTACATATGATGAAGTTTGTTGTTTCTATGCTTCCAAAGAATATATTCTATTAGCATAGAGATCTTTACATGATTTTTGTTTTCATTTTTTTCTCAACAATAAACATAATTGGTATACATTTTCCTTTTTACTTCCTACTGTACTACAAATGTTTTCGATATTGCTTTAATTTTTTTCCTTTTCTCCATTTACCTGATGCATGTTGTGTTTACATTTGTTAACGCAGGTCAATGAAGGAAGCGCAAGTGCAAGTGAAATCTTGGCAGGGGCATTACATGACAATGGACGAGCTATTCTGGTTGGCCATAGAACCTTTGGTAAAGGAAAAATTCAGGCAAGACTAACTTCACAAAACACTTATGCTATTCTTTTCTGTAAAACACTTCATTTCGGTATGCTTCACGATCCTGTTCTGTTGCGCAGAGTGTGACTGAGCTGGACGACGGATCTGCTCTGTTTATCACAGTTGCAAAGTATCTATCTCCAGCGCTGCATGAAATCGATCAAGTAGGAATCCAACCTGACATACAATGCAGCCCTGACATCCTTTCTTTGCCAAGAGCGCCTTCGCTAAGAGAAAACAGCAACGCCACAAATTTGGAGATGGATTCGTGTATCATGGTAGCAGAACAAGCGTTGGAAATTCAGCAAAGCAAGGGTTCCGCTTCTTAGATGCACTATGGGCTCTGTACATTATTTGCATTCTACAGTAGATTGGATAGCTTACCTTAGAGACTTATAAAGTTCTGTAGCGGTATATAGAGAGAGGCTGATCCTCACATGTTTCATTTTAGGCATTATCTATTCGGTGATTCATGGGAATGTATATAAGTTGACCTTGTCATATATCTGTGTCGGGTTCATTCTTGACTATCCATACTCAGAAATATAACGTGCAATTTTTTTGTAATTAGGCCTATTGGTTCTTGTGTAATCTTTAAGGTTGATCAGCATCTAAAGGTCAGGGGATCGATTAATATATAAGAGCATCTCTACCAGATTTGTTGAACAAATGAACATCTTTTCCTATATTCAGAAATAAAAGGGGATTGAAGGCAAAAACAAAAAACTAACTCAAGGACTTTTGGAAGCCGGAGTGGATTGGAGAGCCTAATATTCTTTTGCTATTCAAAATTCAAGGATTTGTTTGAAAGCCAGAGTGGATTGGAGAGACTAATATTCCTTTGCTATTCAAAATTTAAGAGATGGTTTGGAAACTTCATTTTTTCAAGAGAAAATAAGCTAATTTTTCTTGAGAACAAAAATTCTTAGGAAAATAAGGTTTTAAACTAGAGAGACAGTCTCCTCCATTCCCCCTTTTGCCAAACATGTCCTAACGGGAACAAAATCCTCTGCAGTGAGCAAGCGGCGCGAGGCAGAATCTCCACTCCCCCGGTTGGCCCTCGACCCCCGTCCGGCAGAGGAAGAATGCCTTCGTAAGTCTTCGTCTCTGCCTCTGGAATCCATCCCTGTTAGGGCTTGTTCGATTATTTTCAATCCATATGGATTGATACGGATTGAGTGGGATTTTGACTTACTAGGGATTGAAACTCACTCAATCCCCCTCAATCCATATGGATTGGGATAGAACCGAACAAGCCCTTAGCTGTGTTCGGTTGGTATGGATTCAATCCCCAAGTGTAATTAATCCAGATATGGATTGAATGTATCCCCTATTGACACTTTTTTCCTACGTGGTTTAGTTCCCTGCCCCTTTTCCCAATCTATTTTTCCTTGTTCTGTTAGCCCCAGTCCAAGGAATAAAAGCAGAAAATCTGATCCATTGTACATACATCTAAAATGTCAAGCTATACATAAAGATTTCTGCTCTGAACATGAAGAACCTTCAGTACACTCGTAGCAAACAGACAATAAGGTTTAGTTCCCTGTCTACATAAAGTTTCAATTCAACAAGATAAATGTATGTCCTAGCAAACTGACAATATGTTGGTCGTAGTTTGCACATGATTTAAATAGATAAAAACAAAGAACAAAGTAGAGTTGGTGCTTGCAGTCATTTTGTCCCACTCGTAGACCAAGGTTCAATCCAACAAAATGCAGACATCACTCATGGCTCACAGTTCTAGGCATGGTTACAGCCTACCATCAAGTTGGGCCAAAGGCTTCTAAGTTTAAAACTTTATATAGTAATAGCAAAAGTGTCCTGGAGATGTAAAGCCTGCAAATATACAAGGGGAACAATGATTAGATTCTCACCGACAGAATTGGCTAGCGCTTTGGGCTGACAACAATCATATAAAAGAACCAAGTTATGTTGATAAAAAATATTTTGAATAATACCAGCAATCATATAAACTAATAAATACAACTAAGGTACTCTTCACCCACAAGTTATGATGACGGTAAAGGACCAGGTTATGCTGACAGTAGAGGACTGCAACGATTTACATGTGGATAAATTTGTTAACAGGCAGAATCAATATTTTTATACTAGCAGTATATTATTCTTTTAAAACTATTGTTTACTAATAACAACAAACTAGAGAGGAATTAAATGCAAACTAGATAGGTGGTATACCTGCTAAGCCATCTCATCCCTCAACCACATCAATGCAGCTGTTGGGGCGAAGGCGAAGACGCTACCCTTCGCTCTAGGCCTTCGTCACCTCGCTGCACCAACAGAGGCAAGATGACTGGCGCGGCCCACCCTTCGTCCTCCTCACTGCAAGACGAATGCCTACGACGAAGTCTCTCCGTCCCACGTCCTCACCCAACATGGAGGCCCACGTGGGATTCAGCCCATTGTAACAGGCCCCGCACAGAGAAGCATGTTACGGGCCCAATTTGTAATAGCTTTTCCGTAATGACAGTCTATAACCCTCCCTTATAGGAATATTCTGGGGATAGTCCAGGTGCCTGAGGGCATGAACATCCTTACATCGGGGCGTTGGGCACTCGGGCACCTATAAATAACCCCGTACAGTGCCCTTGAGAGGCTGGATTAACAGAGCAATTGCCATCTCGAGTTAAACCTTGTTTGCATTATTTCCATTCCCCTGTTGGATCATCTTGCCCAGGAGAGCAAGTTCCAACATTTGGCGCCCACCGTTCGTGCTACGAACAAACCACCCACGATGGCACCCAAGAGAGCTAGCTCGAAGGCAGCCCCATCCGTCAACGAAGCAGCGAAGGCAGCACTACTAGCCGAGAAAAAGGGCAAGGCCCTCGCAGACAACACCCACCAAGAAGCCTACGAAGACGACGCACTCAGCAAGAGACAACACAACGATCAACCCACTCCCAAAGGCACCTTCCGCACCTGCAGCTCCGGAGGACAACCACAAGAACCACCTCCAGGCTTCGCTCCACTAGAGGGCGAGGACGCAACAGAGGACGGCAAAGTCATCGACATCTCAGCAGAAGAATAGCTACAACTACGGGTCCTACGCATCAAGAACCGCAACCTCCAAAAGCAGAAAGAAATCCTCGAGGCCAAGCACCAACGTGTCTCCGCGCAAGCCAAGGTGTGCCAGATGATACGAGACGAGGAGCAGAGGGCTCAGGAACTCTAGCAAGAGATTGCACTCATGCAGCGCGAAGGCCAACACGATCTGCAGAATGGCCCGCCCCTCCAACAGCGGGCGCCAGCCGGAGACTTATTCATTCCTCAGCGCGGACCCTTCATCCCACACGCCGCAGCTTTCCAAGGCATCAACTACCTCAATGAGCGAAGCCCCCTGGCACCGCAACTCCAAGTGTCACCATGGCCCGCCAACTTCAGGGCAGGGACCTACCCCAAATACAACGGCAGCACCGACCCAGCACAATACATCATGAGCTATCAAGTCTCGTCGCATCATCCGGAGGGGACGACGCCACAATGGCCAAGTCCTTCATCATCGACCTCGAGGGTCTGGCCTTGACCTGGTACACCAGGTTGCCCCCGCTGTCCATCGACTCCTGAAGAAGTCTCCGAAACAAATTTCTGCTCAACTTCCAAGGGTACCGCCCAGACACCGACGCCTTGGCTGAGCTGTCGCTCTGCAAACAGCAAGAGAAGAAAACCCTACGAGAGTACTACCGCAAGTTCCTGACTCTCAAGTCACAACTGCCTTCGGTCGACGACCAAATTGCCATACACTACGCCATCAGTGGCCTTCGGGCTGGCGTCCTATACAGTCACTGCATCAGGGACCCACCCAAACACCTCCAAGAGATCTATCAGTTGTTTGAAAAGTACGCCAGATCCGAAGAGCTCCATCAGCGCAAGGTCGAGTCTCAGAGAAAACCCAAGGACCCTCCGCAGTCCAGCAGAACCTGGATAAGGCCTTTGCAGTCAGACTCCGGTTGGGACAACCGCAGTCAGCAGCAGGTGCATAATATAGCCAACCAGCATCCCGCCGACGAGGCCGCTCGCCATCAAGATTATCCCCCAGGGCCGCGACAATGGCACGCGTGGCCGGGGTCGGGGACGGGCGCAGCAACCACGCAGATATTACTGCCTGTTTCACGGCGAAGACTACGCGCACCCAACGAGGGATTGCCCGGAAACGAAGCCCACCAGGGACAGGATGTCTCGGGCACAACCCGCCGACAACCAAAGAGTTGTCGCGCACACATATCAACACCATCACCCACAACCATACAACCACGGCCACCCCCAGCATCCACCCAACCACGCGTATCAGCACCACCAGGAGGTACAAGTCGTACCACCCCCACTCCCGCCTCTGCATCAACCAAACCTACACCACCAAAATCACCCCAAGCACCAAAACAAGAAGACTTCACCGATCAGCCGTATCGTGGAGTCATTCACATGATCACCGGAGGGTCCAGCGTCGACTTCGACACGAAGCGACAAAAGAGGGATCACTACCGCTGTGTCAACCACGTCGCCATCACCGGCCCAGTTGTGCAAACTAAGTGGTCACATGTGCCACTAACCTTTGACGCCAGAGATGTTGATCTGCGCAGCGCACCCCACATCGACGCCATGGTAATTAACTGCAGTGTGGCAGGCTGGGACCTGCACAAAGTCCTCGTTGACAATGGCAGCCAGGCGGACATTATCTTCCTCCACGCCTTCGACCGCATGGGCAACAGCCACAGCTTACTCAAGCCTTCGGACAATCCGCTATATGACTTCGGCGGCAAGGGCACCTTCCCTGTGGGCAAGATAGAGCTACCCCTGTCCTTCGGCGTAGCACCCAATGCGCGAAGCGAATAGATCACCTTTGACATCGTCGACATGGTCTATCCCTACAACGCCATAATGGGTCGAGGCTCTATCAATAAATTTGAAGCGGCCATTCACGGATTATACCTCTGCATGAAAATTCTGGGTCCGCAAGGCACAATAACAGTTTACGATAACCAACAGACTGCGCGTAACATTGAGAGAGACTTCGTTCCAAGTCAACGGAACGTACACTGCCTTACAACGCAGCGCGAAGTCTCCGAGGCTACCCGCCCCGCCGCCAACGAACATGAGAAGGCACAACTGCAGAGCAACGACGGAACGAAGACAGTTCCCCTCGACCCGGTGACGCCCAAGCAAACAGTCATTATAAGCGAAGACCTTACTTCGCAAGACGAGGGGAAACTCATCTCCTGTCTCTCCAGAAATAAGGACGTCTTCGCCTGGTCTGCCCTCGACCTGGTCGGAGTCAGTCGTACCGTCATCAAGCACAGTCTAGGCATCGACCCTTCGGTGCTCCTAAAGAAGCAGCGGTTGCGCAAAATGTCCGATGAAAAAACAGAAGCCGCCAAAGCCGAAGTACACCGCCTGCTGGAGGCCAATTTCATCGAACCAGTTGCCTACCCTACGTGGCTCGCCAACGTAGTAATGGTGCAAAAGAAAAGCGGCAAGTGGCGGATGTGCATCAATTTCACCAGCCTCAACATGGCCTGCCCCAAGGATAATTTCCCGCTGCCACGGATCGACAAGATAGTCGATAGTGCAGTCGGATGCGAAGTCATGTCACTTCTCGACTGCTTCTCTGGCTACCACCAAATATACATGAAGGAGGAAGACAAGGCCAGTACCAGTTTCATCACACCCTTCGGCACGTACTGCTTCATCAGAATGCCGGAGGGACTCAAGAACGCTGGGTCAACCTTCTCTTGCCTCACCAAGACGGTGCTCGAGAGCCAAGTAGGCCGGAACATTTTCACGTATGTGGACGACATCGTCGTCGCCAGCAAAAATAAAGAGGATCACCTGGCCGACCTCGGAGAGACATTCACAAATATGAGGGACGCACGACTTCGCCTCAACCCCGAGAAGTGCGTCTTCGGAGTTCGCCAGGGAAAGATACTGGACTACCTAGTGTCATACCGCGGGATCGAGGCCAACCCGACCAAGATTCAAGCAATCACCAACATGACACCCCCGTAGTCAACTAGGGACGTCCAGCGTCTGATAGGCAGATTAGCCGCTCTGAACAGATTCATCTCCAAGTCTGCAGAGCGGAGTCTACCTTTCCTCAAGACACTGCGTGGCGCGAAAGACTTCGCATGGGGACCAGAGCAAGCGGCAGCCTTCGCATCACTCAAGCAGCACCTGTCAGAATTGACAATTCTTACCAGTCCCGACTCCTCGCTGCCTCTGCTGCTCTACGTCGCAGGTTCGCCACATGCAGTCAGCGCAGCGTTGGTCCAAGAGCAAGATAGAGAGGGCACGACCCGGCAGTGTCTAGTCTACTACGTCTCCGAAGTCCTCACGACTTCCAAATGCAACATGACGGAATTAGAAAAAATTTCCTACGCAGTCGTCATGGCATCGCGCAAGCTGCGCCACTATTTCGAGGCATTTAAGGTGCGGGTCACCTCGGACAGGGGACTGGGCGAATTATTCAGAAACCTGGAGGTGTCCGTCCGAATCGCCAAATGGGCAGCCGAACTCTCCGGGTACCATATCACCTTCGAGCCCAGGACAACAATCAAGTCGCAAGTCCTCGCAGACTTCATCGTCGACTGGACAGGGCCGACACGGCAACAAGAAGAGCACTCAGAGAAAGTGTGGACCATCCACTGTGACGGCGCATGGTGCCATGCAGGGGCAGGCGCGGCTACAATTATCACATCACCCACCGACGTCAAGCACAGATACGCAGCACGCCTTATCTTCGCTCTGGAGTTCGACAGGTGCACCAACAACATAGCAGAGTACGGAGCCATCATCCTAGGCCTTCGCAAGCTGAAAGCACTCGGCGTCACCACCTGCATAGTCAAGACAGACTCCAAAGTTGTTGCTGGCCAGGCCGAGAAAGAATATTCAGCAAAAGACCCCGCACTCATGCAATATCTTACGGCTGTTCGCAGTCTTGAGAGACAGTTCAAGGGTTTCACATTGCAGCATGTGGACCGCGCCAGGAACGAAGAGGCCGACGCATTGGGCAAAGCGGCGGCCAGAGGCGAAGCCTTGCCCGCTGACGTGTTCTACCACGTCATCGGCACACCAGTCGTCCGCAACCCAGAGGGTCTACAAATAACCAACGACGTCGAGGGCCATCGCATCGTCAACCTCATCATGACCGAAGATTGGCGGGCCCCAATAACCATGTTCCTACAAGGATATTACCATCCAAGTGACGTCAACGAGGCCAAGCACCTCAAGCATCGAAGCCGGGACTTCGCACTTATTGAGGGCCAGCTATACAAGAAGGGGGTCAGTCAACCCATGCTCAAATGCGTCACCGAAACCGAAGGCATCCAAATCCTGCGTGAAGTCCACAGCGGAACTTGTGGCTCTCACTCGGGGCCTAGGGCCCTCACTGCCAAGGTGATCCGTCAAGGGTTCTACTGGCTCGCTATAATCTGCGCCGTGAATCGAGTCACAAGGTCGTGCGAAGCCTGCCAGAAGTTTTCTCCCCGCTCGGGCAACCCTTCACAGTTCACCAAGATGATTTCCCACACATGGCCACTTCAACACTTGGGGCTGGATATTGTCGGGCCACTACCCATGGCTCAAGGGAACCTCAAGTTCACCTTTGTTGCCGTCGAATATTTTACCAAGTGGATCGAGGCAAGGGCAGTATCCACAATAACGTCGAAGACTGCCCAGAAGTTATTCTGGCAAAACATTGTTTGCTGATTCGGAGTCCCATCCGAGCTCACAGTCGACAATGGCAAACAGTTTGATAGCCAGGACTTCTCCATCGAAACCAAGCTTGCCTTCGCCTCGGTATATCACCCGCAATCTAACGGCGTCGTCGAGTGCGCCAACGGCAAGATTTTCACTGCCATCAAGAAAAGGCTTCTCGACGACATGGAGGGTAAATGGGCCGACCAGCTACCTGAAGCAGTCTGGGCACTAAACACGACCGAATGCCGGGCAGCTGGATTCACTCCTTTTCGTCTACTATATGGATCAGAGGCCATGACCCCGCAAGAAATAAAGCATGGGTCACCTCGAACAAGTGCATCAGCCGTCCCTGACGTAGACGAACCAACGTCCAAGGACCTCATCGACGGAGACCGCATCTTCGCCCTGCAGGCCCTCAACAAATACCAAGCTCAAACGAAGGCCTGGTGCGACCACGCAGTCGTCCCAAGAGAATTCAACGAAGGAGACCTCGTACTCGTCCGAACCACCCGGACAGAGTCACGGGGCAAGCTGGAGCCAAAGTGGGAGGGTCCATTCATCGTCAAGTCGAAGGCGTCCCCCAGCGTGTACTGGCTAACAACGCCATCCGACGAAGACCTAGAGCATTCCTAGAATATTGACAATCTCCGCAAATTTTTTATTTAAATCCTCAGGGCCCACGCGCCCTTGTAATTCATCAAACAGTATTATTCCGGCCCACACTCTTTTCCTCCCTGGGGGTGAGGTTTTTAACGAGGCGGAGCCATGTAATATATCTGCAAAAATCCCCCGCAAAAACTAAGATGTAACATGTCGAAAAATACCGCATCGACGGTCTGCGGCATTCGACCACTCCGAAGTCACCGCGAGAGGCAGCGCAGACACTCCACGCAAAAGTCGCCTCAGGGTGCAGCCGGAATAGCTCAACAAGAGCGTTAATCAAAGTTTTTTTCTTTACAAGACACTCCACGCAAAAGTCGCCTAAGGGTGTAGCCGGAATAGCTCAACAAGAGCGTTAATCAAAGTCTTTTATTTAAAAGACACTCCACGCAAAAGTCGCCTAAGGGTGCAGCCGGAATAGCTCAACAAGAGCGTTAATCAAAGTCTTTTCTTTACAAGACACTCCGCGCAAAAGTCGCCTAAGGGTGCAGCCGGAATAGCTCAACAAGAGCGTTAATCAAAGTCTTTTATTTAAAAGACTCCGCGCAACAGTCGCCTAAGGGTGCAACTGAAATAGCGTTAATCGAAGTCTCTCATTACAAAGACACTCCGCACAGAGTCGCCCACGGACGCAGCCGGACCAACACAAGCGTACGAATATGGCCAATAGGCCACATCACCATACAAATTACAATTACATACACACGGCGAAGGCATCACCCATTACATCGACTCAACCTTCGGAATGATGCCCATCTCCCTGTAATTAAACAACATTACCCTCAAAAAGCTTCTGAAGATCCCCCTCGCCTACGCTCGCCCCAGCCGGCGAGGACAACAATTCTCGTTTACCAACCCGGTCTACACGGAGACGGACACGCTCCATCCCCATACGACGGCGCCTACCACTCCGCGAAAATTCACCCACACTATGTTTTCCCACCACCCTTTGCCGGCTAGACCCGACACTTGCACTAGGAAGATCCCCGGCACCCTCCATACGCGGCGAAGTCTGTGGCGGAACCGCTCGAATTATTCCAACTTAAGTGCCTAAGTCCCGCCTCAGAGGCTAGACCACACTTAAATGGGAATAACACGTCAGTCCCTCGGATCTAGTCCGACGAGGCCACTAACAGGATCAAGTACCACGTACTCACTCGATGGTGAGGCACAGAGCAAATACAATAAAGCATAAAACGATACATTAAGGAGTATTAAATTTATTACATCATCATCAGAGTTTTAGCAAAAGTAGTCATCATTGTTCGGAATGCAGCGGAATAAAACTAACGATAAATAGACAGAGAGATGGGAAGCCTGTCCCATCACTCCTCATGTTCCTCCTCATCTGAGGTAGGGTCCCACTCGACTGTCCAACCCGGTGGCAAGATGGACGGCCAAGTCACTCCAGCAACCATGTCCTCCAGAGAACCTGTAAAATTATGCCACAAGCAAGGCTGAGTATACTAATACTCAGCTAGACTTACCCGATGTGAGGAGTCTACTCCTCTACCTCTAGACATGCAGTTGTTTGGCTGAGGGGTTTGGTTGCCAAAAGCACTAGCTGAGTCTAAAAACCAAGTTTTAGCTTTGTCAAGTTTTAGTGTGACTCTCTTAAGACTAAATGTGTACTATCTACTCATTCATGGTATCAAGCAATTTAGCAATCAACATCTTTTGCCAAATCATCACATTTCCACTTGTTACTCAATGCAGTACAATGGATCAAGCAGTCTCATTAGCAGCGAGAAGCAGACGATTCAAATCGAGTTTTTTATCCTTGCAAGGTAAACCTAAACACACGACATGGCAAGGCACTCCGTCCCCACACACCTCAACCGTCCCCCTCGATTCCTCGTCAGCAGATCAGGGCTCACCGCCTTGGCGTACAATGCCTCACTGACCCCGACTGTCGTCGTGTAGTGACCGCACTTGTACCCACCATAACCGGAATGGGAGACCACGTCTCAGGTCATGTGAGGAGTAATGTCTGCTGCCAGGTTCAATCAGGTACTAGGCTTACCGATTTACCATATTTCTCGGCATGTGCTTAGTACGTTCAAACGCTTGACATAGGTATCCGCACGTTAATCCTTATTCCAATTCTGTCTCGTAGACCACGCATCCCCATGGATCCGTGTCCACAGACCAACATCAGTATGATATGAAAGTGGATACAACCAATTTCCTGACCTCGCGCGAGTGCTAGAAAAATCACTCGACTTCTACCGAGATCCCTAATTAGTAAAGCAACTACTCGACCTAGCATGCCAGTATCCATCTCAAAGGAAATCCTGAGGTAATGCAACTAGGGTTTCAGGCAACTCCTACACTTAAGTGCACAATACAAGCCTACAATCATTAAGTGCAGTAAAACAATATATAGAACTGGTTATGCATAAACCGGGCTTGCCTTCCAAAGCTGGGGCAGGTAGATCCTCTAGGGCAGGCTCTGGTGCTGGATCCGGGGCTACCTCCTGAGCAACTCCTTGCTCCGGCACGAGGATGTATTCTCCGTCAGCGAGGTTGCAATCTATCGAATGCAATGAATAAGAAATATGTATGCTATGATTATGCAGGATTTAGTAATCATTATGCTAAGTGAATAAAAAAACCAAGTTAGTTAATACTTAGGGTTTCCTTGTTATAAGAGCTCTTAGGGTTTTATGCTTATCAATTTAGGTTTGAGGTTCTTGCCTAAGCATAATGGATTAAGACTTGGATTGCCCCTCAAATGTTTTAGTAGGCACTCAAGGGGTTTTGCTGGTTTGGTTAGGGTAACATTAGTCTCCACTATTAATTTCCCTTTTCATTTTCTATTTATGATTTTAGGGTGGGTTTGAACTACAACAGTGATTTAACTCCTTCCACAAATCCTGTAAAAATTACAGTGGGTTACTATTGGTTACTGTAGTTTGTCCTATAAGTTTGAGGTCCAGAATAATTAGAATAATCCCTAGACACAAATAACAAAAGTTGGGGCAAAGGGGCCACTTTGCACTACAACTCTTACCTAGGGGTTGGTTCTGTACTAGGAGTCATTTTTGCTGGTATCTATAGGTAATAACATGCTTCTGTGCCAAAAATCACAGAGGGCCACTTAGTGGTTAATTAGTTAGGATTTAAGGTTTAATGCTAAAAAGACACTTACAACTAACTTGTTATTAGAAAAATGTCAAACAACAGAACTCATAATTTTTCTATGTTTAAAATAACAAAACATTAGTTATCTCAAGGTTTGGGGTGTTTTCTCTTTAGGGTTATTTTCTAGGGTTTTTCTAAGTTTTCCTTGTTTTCCTAAAATAAAAGGCATCTCATTTCTTTTGTACTAAACAAAGGTATAATAAAATTTTCTAGTGAACTACACTGAATAAGGGAGCTAACAAAAATGTGGGTGCTCCCTGGTTCTTATTTTAAACTACCTATTATATTTTCTCTAACTATAAGCTGAAAATGATTTAAATGGCAAACTCTACCTTAATTTGGTGTACAGAGGGGTTTATTATTTCTAAACAGGTTAGGAAGTGATTAAGTACTTCTCTGAATTTTCTTAACCCCAGTCTAATAGTGTAATTATTTTTCCCTATTTCATTTAGCTTTTGACCAGATAATCAATTAAATCATAACTTTGAAGTCTTCTGCAATACTTAGGGGTTTTATATTTTTCCTAGGTAGTTTACATTATTTAGAATCTGGCAAAATTGGTTTGACTTGATTTGGATGAACCAAACTGAAGTTATGAATTTTTCAAGTTATGTTTGTATTTAAACCGGAAATATGAAAAAGGTTTTCTGGAAATCCACTTTGCATCGAAGACCCTAGGCTTCTTTTAAAACAATCCCTTCATTTATACCCCTGCGTCACTATTCCTTAGAGTCGCTGACATTGCACAAAACCCCCTGACCCTAACCGAACTCTAACCCGCGCTCCCTGGCTGGCTTAAACAGTACCCGCGACATAGATTACGATGGCGAGGCTTACCGGCTGCAGTAGAGCTCCGGTGGGGTTGTCAGAGACGTAGGGGAGGTCACGGCGGTCACGTCGATGTGCGGGTCGGCGTCAGAGGTGGTCGGAGCGATCCTGGCCACGAGCGCAGGCGGCGGAGGTCGGCGGCGGCTCCTGCTCCGGCCAAACCACGACGGTATAGTTCAATTAAATGGCACGAGGAGCTCCCCAGGGTGACGTAGAGGCTATGCGTGCAGTGAATTGGAAAATGGTGCAGAGACTCACCCGACCCACGTGCTCCGGCGGGGTTCTGAACTCCGGCGAGCACGATTGCGCTATTCCGGTGGCGGGGGTCCTCGGTTCAAGCTTGGGCAAGCTTCACGGCCTCCTAGTGGGGCTATCTAAGGGCTTGGATCGAGCGGAGGAGAGCGGGGAAGGGTTCAGCCACGGTGGCTGCCCTCGGGCGGCTCTGGCGGGTCGCGGGGAGGTCGTCGGAGCTAGAGGCGAGCTCGGGGGAGTTTGGCGTGGTACCGGGGAGGCAACGGGGAAGATGGCCGGGCACTGGGGTGGGTTTTATAGCCACGGCACGGGCATGGTCACGGGGCGGTCGCAGGCGCGCGGGGGTTCACGCACGGGCGTGCTCTGAGCGCGCCCCCGAGTGTCAGCCCTCGTCGAACACGTGTGGGTTTGCTTCTGCCAGGGTTCAACGGCCGATTTGAGCACCTTAGCGTGCAGATCTTGGCAAAACCCCCGTGTACGGTCTCTTCCCTGCACCAAATCCTACCTTTTTGATGTGAGTTCCAAGCAAGGATACGGTCGAGGTAGAGAGATATAGGGGTGAGAAGTCGGCTCTGTCAGAACTGTCCACACCGAGACAAAAGCCATGCCAAGTCGTGTCAAACGACTTAGGGTTGGGTTCAAACTTTTCCAGGGTGTTCTAGGGGTCTTTAGGCGCCACTTTGTCAATTGGGTCAAATGGTTTTGAAGTTTGAAACAGGGTGAACATGTTTGATCTTTGGAAGAGGGTTGCTTTTGGACTTAGAAAAAAAAATCTGATTTTCCATTTATACTCTTCCCTTTGGTGAACCTTTTGGGGTTTTTCTGAAACCTTTTTGGGGTCACTTCCTTACTATTTTTTGTAGGGTATTAGGTGTACTACAAATGTTATAATTGGCCCAAGTCATGATCATGGGGTTTTCATAGCCCTTTGGTCATACTCACTTCTAGGGCTCCTATTGCCCAAAGGGGTTTGAATTAGGGTTTGGGCAATTCTCCCCAATATATGTGCATGATAAGCCAAGGCATGACTTCTAAGATGAGTTGCACTTACTTAGGATCTTGATTTCCAAGTTTGGTGCACTTTGCTCAAGTTAAATCACATGTGATGATGGGCTTGACTTGTGTAGCCTTGAGTGAAAACCCTAAGTAACACCTGGGGTGTTACAGCCCTCCCCCCTTAAAGGAATCTCATCTCGAGATTTTAGGTAGAGTCCTTTGGAGGGGTGCTATGAAGGTGTGCTGGTTTGTTGCTCCTTCCTTTATCCAAGCTTCTCTAGTTAACTGCTCTTTGAATGTCATTCTCTTTGCGACTTCAAAAGGAAGCCCTTTTAAAATCATTTTTAAAGCTTACAATATCCTTAACATCTAAGTTTTTCTTATATTTAGATTCAAAGGGCAGGTGGGGTGGGGTTTTGGATTACGTACCGACCCTTTTGGGCAGAAAGTCGGGGAAGCGAGAACGTAGAAAATCCTCAGTCTCCCAGGTAGCTTCTTCTACTGAATGGTGACTCCACTGAACCTTATACATTCTGATCGACTTTGCCCGCGTTGATCTCTCCTTTTGATCCAATACTTTGACGGGGTGCTCTTGATAAGACAAGTCTGGTTCTGTCGGCGTTTCGACCCCGGGGGGTCCCTGGACCGACGAGTAAATGGTCGCCACGTGTCCCAGCCCAGATGGGTCGGCGCGAGACGGAGCACGAAGGGGGGAGAAACAGCAAAGGGGAAACCCGCGGCCTCCGTGTTGTCCTGCGCCCAGGTCGGTGCGCTTGCAGTAGGGGGTTACAAGCGTCCGCGAGGGAGAGAGAGAGAGAGAGAGACTGTCCGCCAGCCCGTTCTCCCGCGCGGCCAACCTTCTCGTACGAGAGCCCTGGACCTTCCTTTTATAGACGTAAGGAGAGGGCCCAGGTGTACAATGGGGGGGTGTAGCAATGCGCTAACGTGTCTAGCAGAGAGGAGCTAGAGCCCTAAGTACATGCCGTCGTGGCGGTCGGAGAGGTTTTGACGCCCTGTTTATGTGATGTCGTGGCCGTCGGAGGAGCGCTTGAGCCTTGTGGAAGGACAGTTGTCGGATCCTTGCTGACGTCTCCTTGCTTCCGTAAGGGGCTGAGAGCCACCGTCGTCATGGAGCACGCGGGGTGCCATCATTACTTGTTTACCGGGGCGAGCCAGATGGGACACCGGTCTTGTTCCCCATAGCCTGAGCTAGCTAGGGGTAGGGTAATGATGCCCCCCTGTGACGTGGTCGGTCCGAGCCCGAGGTCGGGCGAGGCGGAGGCTCCTCCGAGGTCGAGGTCGAGTCTGAGCCCTGGGGTCGGGCGAGGCGGAGACCGTCTTCCGAGGTCGAGGCTGAGTCTGAGCCCTGGGTTCGGGCGAGGCGGAGATCGTCTTCCGAGGTTGAGGCTGAGTCCGAGCCCTGGGGTCGGGCGAGGCGGAGTCCGTCGTCCGAGGTCGAGGCTGAGTCCGAGCCCTGGGGTCGGGCGAGGCGGAGCTTCCTATGGCGCCCGAGGCTGGACTTAGCTGCTGTGAGCCTCACTCTGTCGAGTGGCACATTAGTCGGAGCAGGGCAGGCGGCGCTGTTTTCCTGTCAGGTCGGTCAGTGGAGCGGCGAAGTGACTGCGGTGACTTCGGCCCTGTCGACTGAGGAGCGCGCGTCAGGATAAGGTGTCAGTCGATCCTTGCATTAAATGCTCCTGCGATACGGTCGGTTGGCGTGGCGATCTGGCCAAGGTTGCTTCTCCGCAAAGCCTGTCTGAGCTGGGCCTCGAGCGAGTCGAAGGTGCGTCCGTTGCTTGAGGGGACCCTCGGGCGAGAAGTGAATCCTCCTGGGTCGGCTGCCTTTGCCCGAGGCTGGGCTCGGTCGAGGCGGGATCGTGTCCCTTGAGTGGACGGAGCCTTGACCTGAATCGCGCCCATCAGGCCTTTGCAGCTTTGTGCTGATGGGGGTTACCAGCTGAGATTTAGGAGTCTTGGGGGTACCCCTAATTATGGTCCCCGACAGGTTCTATCTCAATTTCCGGTTCAGGTAGTACTTCAGTGGGTAAGCGGACACATTTCCGTAGCTGAGATACATGGAACACATCATGAACTGCTGACATGTGGGGTGGCAACTCCAATTGATATGCTACGGGTCCACAATTTGCTTTGATCTCATAGGGCCCAATGTAGCGAGGAGCTAACTTGCTGTCACACCCGGGTTTCGGGGCACCAAGACCCGGGCGCGAACATAATCACCAGGTGTGCTGGGACCAAGTCTCACATATATGATGAATCATGGCACAGGATCGAATGTCACATCTTTATATATAACAGGAGTTCTATACAAAATTTTACATTATAAGGAGACAACGGTCCAGCAACCCAAAGTTGACTGGGAGACGACGGCCTAGACCTCTCACGAACTCATCACAGCATCCTCCATGCGCCTCATCATGTGGTACCTGTTTCTGACCTGTGGGGGGGTGTGAGACAGCAAGAGTGAGCTCACATACGTTCATCGCTCAACAAGTTGTGGGGAATAATGTGCATGAACTCGCCAAAGATGGGAGCTCACGTGAAGTGTAAGGCTTACCAAAGAGGATGGTTAGAGCTGAGCATTGCTTTTAAAGTTGGTCAAAATTTTATTAGCAATTACTAAGTATAAGTAAATACCAACCCAATTAAGCAGTAGAACAAAAGTAACAACATCACCTGCGATGCAATGCATATGACAAATTGAATTTAGTTCCATAAATTAATCATGTGAGGGTCCGAGCTGCTCATGACCGTGAGCACGGCTAGTATACCAGTTTTACACTCTGCAGAGGTTGCGCATCTTTACCCACAAGTCATGTTACCCATCTGCCAAGGGATCGCGACTTCCCATACACCTCTACCGAGGAGGCGAGGCAGGGTAACACTACGAGGCCTTTACAAATTTCCACTAGCTTCAGAAAACCCGCTACAGTTTATAGGAAGCTCCAATGCAGGAATTCCCTTGCAGGACCGCCATCGCAGCAAAATCCTCCCGAGGGCCTCCCTACACTGACCACTCCCCTACTGCCCTTGCCCCTTTCGGGTAAGGTAGTCCTCCACTAGCTTTCCTAATTAATCAGCCAAGGGCGTCCCATTATACCCTTGTGGTAGCACTGTTTTCCCGGGTGGTCGCTCCATGTTCCAATTAACATAATGATCTTATCATGAACGTTAAATAACAACGGATAACAAAAGTATAATCATGAGTAATGTATCTTCATACCCAAAACCACATAAAGCACTAGCAAGTACTACCCAAAAAGTTTAGTGATAACAAGGTGTAAAGATAATCAAACTAGGGTAACCTATTGGGTCCCATCAGAATTAACCTATGCAGATCATTATGATTAATCAGAACATGGCTGGGTAAAAAGAAGTGATCAAGGGCACAACTTGCCTGGGACTTGAGATTCCAGTACCAACTTGCTTTTCAGATGACACAAGTCCTCGCGCTAGTCGTAGCAATACAAACAAACATGGTATAGATAAAATTAACATCACACCAAACATAAGAACAAACTGAATAATAATAATCTACACGTTGCTACGGGACTAACGCTACTTGAACGAGTCAAATCGGAGTTAAAACGTAGGAGTTATGAATTTCCTAGGGTTTTATGTGCTTGAAATGAGATTAAATGGGAAATTGATTTTCTAACTGTTTTCATGATAAAACAGAGACTCTAAGTAATAGACAATAACATTACAAAATTTTAGAAATTGGAATGGAGTAATTTTGACTTAGTATGAATTTTCTAGGGATTAAACATGTTTTAATAATTAAGTTCACATTAAAATCATTTCTGAAATTAATTCATCTGCCTCTGGTTTGCGCGCATGAAATATAGAAAGCGCAGGGTCTAACCCGCAAAGGTTCCTGAGACTCAGGCCGCAACCTAGGTGGACGGCGGGTTCAATTTTGAACTAACCGAGGGGCCCTTCTGCAATTCTACAAAGCCGAAGCGGTATCGTCAAATCTCGGTCTTGCGATCGCAAATGGACGGTCCCGATTAGATCTCCCTGCGCAAGGAATTGGTGCGCAACCAGAGCCGTCAAACCAGTGATCGAAGGTCCGGATTTAATAATGCCCCTATTCGATTATCACCCGCCCGATTCAAGATCGACGGCCCCGATCGGACCTGACCGAACCGGTCCTAGTAAACTAATCCTAGCCATTCCCCAGGGATCCTGTGGCCACGACCTTGCCTTCCACCTCCCGACGGCCAAGGACGGCGGCACCACAGGTCCGACGGCGGAGGTCCCTCCGGTGAACCCCAATCGCGCACATACGCACAAATCCTCCGATCCGAAAGCTCCTATGCGTTGCCGAGATGATAGCGAACACAACGGGGGAATTCTTACCTAGCTTCCGGCAATGGACGAACCGCTCCACGGAGTTTGGCGGACGCGCGGCGGTGTTCGCGCCACGGCGACGAATCCCGAGGGCTCTGGCCTCCAATTCACGGCAGGGAGGTCCCCGGATCAATCCCGACGCACGGCGAGACTCACAGGGTCGGCGACGGCGCTACTTCCTCTCACTCTGCGCTCTGCTCTCTCTCATGGTGGCGGCGGCACGCTTCTTCACGGCTGCCCGACAATGGTGGCCTGATTCGAGGGAGCTAGGGAGACGACCCGAGCTTTATACCCAGGTATGGGGCATACCGACCGAGCGACAATCTCGGAACGCGGACTTGGTCTTGGCGGATGCAACGGCGCAGCGCGATCCCGGCGGACACGGACGACGCGCGGAAGAAGCTCCGGCGGATTCGGCTGGGTAGTTGCGGCGCTTGGCCACCGGTCAGAGCGGAAGATGCGCAGGACCCGCCAATATCGCGCAACTGAAGTGCGGCCGGGCGGATAGGCGGAATCGCCGCCGAATCCGGTGGAATGGTGACCAGGTGAAGCGGGGGGTTCGTTGGAGAGAACAGAGATAGAACTGACCGCAGGGGCCTACACGCCAGCGAGCGGAAGGGAGGAGCTGGGTAGGCAGCGCGGTTCAGTGATGGGCCGGGAACAGGGAGATTGAGCCCACGCAACATCTCTCTCTTTTCTTTATTCTTATTTATATTTCCCTTCTCATTTGAGTTCAAATTTCAAACTCAAATTCTTTGGTAGATTATCCTCAAATTTACAGTACAATTTGAACATACTAGTATTACTTTTATTTATAATATTTATTTTGTATATATTTTCCTTTTTAGTAATTATTTTCCTACCCCTCCATAATTCTTTGGAGTTTTGTTTTCCAAAATAGAATTCAAATTCCATGTGTCTATTAACATATTAATAATACCTTCATAAATGCACAATCAAGTAAAATCTCAGCATGATGCATGATTTATTTAGGTGTTATTGGTTATTTAATCCTCTTTTGATGGTGTTTGTTCACATGTGATAGTAATTGGAGATGGTACACACATACGGGTAAAGGAAATGTTCTCTTATCATATGATTTACAATTTGGGTGTTACAAATCCTACCCCCCTTAAAAATAATCTCGTCCTCGAGATTTGTAAGGAGAGGGTATATACTCATATTATCTTAGAACATATGCACAAACAAAGAAATCTGAGCATGATGCATAACTCATTAGCAACACATAGGGTCAACAGACCTTATTATTATTACTAAAAGAGTAAAAATACTACTACTAGCTAAACTAATATTTAGGCCTTACAAATAGTAAAATATATATCTATGTTTATGTTTATCTCTACTCTTGTTGTTCATTGACCTCTTCACCGACTATTTCCTCTTCCGCTGGCTCTTCTTCTTGAATTTCCAGTTCACCTGGTTCAGCTTCTACTTCTGTATGATAGGCTTGTCCTCGGTTGACAGATAGGGGCTGACTCTTTCCTGCCGAGGCCTGACCTTGTTTCATTGGAGCTGGTGTAGTGTAGGCAGCCCTGTTGGGACAGTAGTTGGCGTAGTGTCCCGGTTGTCCACATTTGAAGCATGCCCTGTTGGTGGATGTGTTGGGAGCAACAGGTCCTGCGGGGGTGCTTGCTTTTGGAGGAGCAGTTGGTGCCTGTTGAGTTTGTTGTCCAGAACTGCCACTAGCTGGTGTACTTGGAGTGGTAGTATAGCGAGGACGGGAACTACTTCCAGCCTGCCCTTGGTTAGCAGCCTTTCTTTTCTCTCCAAATATACTCCTCTTGTTTTCTACAGCGATAGCTTTGTCAAGTAGCCTTTGAAAGGATGGGAATGTGTGTGATACCAATTGATATTGCAAGGGTCCAATCAAACCGTCCAGAAAAAGCTCCTGCTTTTGCTCATCATCCTCAACATCTCTAGGAGCATATCGAGATAACTGGATGAATTTGTCCCTGTATTCACTCACGGACATACTTCCTTGCTTGAGGGAGAGAAACTCCTTTCTCTTAATCTTCATGAGTCCAGCAGGAATATGGTAATTCCTGAATTGTGCGGAGAATTCTGCCCAGGTAATTGTATCGACAGCAGCATGAGCAGCGCAGTACGCATCCCACCTATCTGCAGCAGGACCAGCGAGACGACCTGATGCGTAGAGTACTTTCTCTCGGTCCGAGCACTGAGCTATGTTGAGCATCTTCTCTATAGACTTTAGCCAGTCATCAGCTTGTAGTGGATCCGTGGAGTTGGAGAAGGTTGGTGGTTTGTGGCTCATGAATTCCCGATGCTTATCTCGGGGTGGAACTGGTGGTGGAGGTGGAGGCAATGGCACCTGTTGCTGTTGCTGCTGTTGTTGAAGTTGTTGTTGCAGCTGCTGTTGTTGCACCCTTCTCTCCTGGCGTATCTCTTCCCGCTCTTGGTGCATCTCCCGACGTGCATCCTCTCTTTCCTGGCGCATTTCCTGGCGTTCTTGCTGCATTTGGGCGCGCATATCTGCCATAGTGTCAGCCATTTACTGCATCATCCTCATTTGAGCTGCAATCAGTGGGTCAACTCCGCCTGGTGGAGGATTAGGAGGATTCATCTCTGCTGGCTGTGGCTGGGGTTGTCTATATATCCGCCGAGTGTGTCGATTAGGAGGTAAATCAATTCCACCACCCCTCCTGGTATTGACCATCTAAGTTAGAAGCATATCGTAAGATAGTTTTGCAAGGGAATCATTTGGTAGGCAGAATGAATAAGCTAATAGTTGGTCATGTACTGAAGATTCTTTGGTAGGGCTTGACCAGATATTTTATGTCGAGACTAGGGTAACTAGTTGTATGAGGTGAATGTCCAAAGGTAAGATAGAATCTGATAAGATGAGATAGATACGAAATACTAGATATTTTTTTAGGGAAATAATCTAGTTTATCTAGTTATTTTTATAAACATTTTTTTATATGTATATGCAGATGTAATTGTGGACATTACTCCACAACTCATCACACTCAATCAAAGATCCAAATCAAACAAGTATCATAAGAACAAGCATTTCAAGCATATAGATACAAAAAAAGTAGTTTTGTTTTTGTTCCTAAGAGTAGGTCTCCTATTCCTAAAGGTCACCATAGGTACAGGATTTCAAAGTGTGAAATCCACAATTGTCTTTAGAATGAAAAGGTAAGAATAATCAGAGTAAAGCGGAATTAGATGAGAAAAGATTAAGAGAAGTTTAGAAAGAATTAGAGTAGCCAAGGTAAGTAAGCATTGGTTGTCCAGTTCTATCTAGGTTTCGTCCTACAGTCAACATTCCTCCGATACCACTTCTGTCACACCCGGGTTTCGGGGCACCAAGACCCGGGCGCGAACATAATCACCAGGTGTGCTGGGACCAAGTCTCACACATATGATGAATCATGGCACATGATCGAATGTCACATCTTTATATATAACAGGAGTTCTATACAAAATTTTACATTATAAGGAGACAACGGTCCAGCAACCCAAAGTTGACTGGGAGACGACGGCCTAGACCTCTCACGAACTCATCACAGCATCCTCCATGCGCCTCATCATGTGGTACCTGTTCCTGACCTGTGGGGGGTGTGAGACAGCAAGAGTGAGCTCACATACGTTCATCGCTCAACAAGTTGTGGGGAATAATGTGCATGAACTCGCCAAAGATGGGAGCTCACGTGAAGTGTAAGGCTTACCAAAGAGGATGGTTAGAGCTGAGCATTGCTTTTAAAGTTGGTCAAAATTTTATTAGCAATTACTAAGTATAAGTAAATACCAACCCAATTAAGCAGTAGAACAAAAGTAACAACATCACCTGCGATGCAATGCATATGACAAATTGAATTTAGTTCCATAAATTAATCATGTGAGGGTCCGAGCTGCTCATGACCGTGAGCACGGCTAGTATACCAGTTTTACACTCTGCAGAGGTTGCACATCTTTACCCACAAGTCATGTTACCCATCTGCCAAGGGATCGCGACTTCCCATACACCTCTACCGAGGAGGCGAGGCAGGGTAACACTACGAGGCCTTTACAAAGTTCCACTAGCTTCAGAAAACCCGCTACAGTTTATAGGAAACTCCAATGCAGGAATTCCCTTGCAGGACCGCCATCGCAGCAAAATCCTCCCGAGGGCCTCCCTACACTGACCACTCCCCTACTGCCCTTGCCCCTTTCGGGTAAGGTAGTCCTCCACTAGCTTTCCTAATTAATCAGCCAAGGGCGTCCCATTATACCCTTGTGGTAGCACTGTTTTCCCGGGTGGTCGCTCCATGTTCCAATTAACATAATGATCTTATCATGAACGTTAAATAACAACGGATAACAAAAGTATAATCATGAGTAATGTATCTTCATACCCAAAACCACATAAAGCACTAGCAAGTACTACCCAAAAAGTTTAGTGGTAACAAGGTATAAAGATAATCAAACTAGGGTAACCTATTGGGTCCCATCAGAATTAACCTATGCAGATCATTATGATTAATCAGAACATGGCTGGGTAAAAAGAAGTGATCAAGGGCACAACTTGCCTGGGACTTGAGATTCTAGTACCAACTTGCTTTTCAGATGACACAAGTCCTCGCGCTAGTCGTAGCAATACAAACAAACATGGTATAGATAAAATTAACATCACACCAAACATAAGAACAAACTGAATAATAATAATCTACACGTTGCTACGGGACTAACGCAACTTGAACGAGTCAAATCGGAGTTAAAACGTAGGAGTTATGAATTTCCTAGGGTTTTATGTGCTTGAAATGAGATTAAATGGGAAATTGATTTTCTAACTGTTTTCATGATAAAACAGAGACTCTAAGTAATAGACAATAACATTACAAAATTTTAGAAATTGGAATGGAGTAATTTTGACTTAGTATGAATTTTCTAGGGATTAAACATGTTTTAATAATTAAGTTCACATTAAAATCATTTCTGAAATTAATTCATCTGCCTCTGGTTTGCGCGCATGAAATATAGAAAGCGCAGGGTCTAACCCGCAAAGGTTCCTGAGACTCAGGCCGCAACCTAGGTGGACGGCGGGTTCAATTTTGAACTAACCGAGGGGCCCTTCTGCAATTCTACAAAGCCGAAGCGGTATCGTCAAATCTCGGTCTTGCGATCGCAAATGGACGGTCCCGATTAGATCTCCCTGCGCAAGGAATTGGTGCGCAACCAGAGCCGTCAAACCAGTGATCGAAGGTCCGGATTTAATAATGCCCCTATTCGATTATCACCCGCCCGATTCAAGATCGACGGCCCCGATCGGACCTGACCGAACCGGTCCTAGTAAACTAATCCTAGTCGTTCCCCAGGGATCCTGTGGCCACGACCTTGCCTTCCACCTCCCGACGGCCAAGGACGGCGGCACCACAGGTCCGACGGCGGAGGTCCCTCCGGTGAACCCCAATCGCGCACATACGCACAAATCCTCCGATCTGAAAGCTCCTATGCGTTGCCGAGATGATAGCGAACACAACGGGGGAATTCTTACCTAGCTTCCGGCAATGAACGAACCGCTCCATGGAGTTTGGCGGACGCGCGGCGGTGTTCGCGCCACGGCGACGAATCCCGAGGGCTCTGGCCTCCAATTCACGGCAGGGAGGTCCCCGGATCAATCCCGACTCACGGCGAGACTCACAGGGCCGGCGACGGCGCTACTTCCTCTCACTCTGCGCTCTGCTCTCTCTCACGGTGGCGGCGGCACGCTTCTTCACGGCTGCCCGACAATGGTGGCCTGATTCGAGGGAGCTAGGGAGACGACCCGAGCTTTATACCCAGGTATGGGGCATACCGGCCGAGCGACAATCTCGGAACGCGGACTTGGTCTTGGCGGATGCAACGGCGCAGCGCGATCCCGGCGGACACGGACGACGCGCGGAAGAAGCTCCGGCGGATTCGGCTGGGTAGTTGCGGCGCTTGGCCACCGGTCAGAGCGGAAGATGCGCAGGACCCGCCAATATCGCGCAGCTGAAGTGCGGCCGGGCGGATAGGCGGAATCGCCGCCGAATCCGGTGGAATGGTGACCAGGTGAAGCGGGGGGTTCGTTGGAGAGAACAGAGATAGAACTGACCGCAGGGGCCTACACGCCAGCGAGCGGAAGGGAGGAGCTGGGTAGGCAGCGCGGTTCAGTGATGGGCCGGGAACAGGGAGATTGAGCCCACGCAACATCTCTCTCTTTTCTTTATTCTTATTTATATTTCCCTTCTCATTTGAGTTCAAATTTCAAACTCAAATTCTTTGGTAGATTATCCTCAAATTTACAGTACAATTTGAACATACTAGTATTACTTTTATTTATAATATTTATTTTGTATATATTTTCCTTTTTAGTAATTATTTTCCTACCCCTCCATAATTCTTTGGAGTTTTGTTTTCCAAAATAGAATTCAAATTCCATGTGTCTATTAACATATTAATAATACCTTCATAAATGCACAATCAAGTAAAATCTCAGCATGATGCATGATTTATTTAGGTGTTATTGGTTATTTAATCCTCTTTTGATGGTGTTTGTTCACATGTGATAGTAATTGGAGATGGTACACACATACGGGTAAAGGAAATGTTCTCTTATCATATGATTTACAATTTGGGTGTTACACTTGCCCTTGATTCCAAATCTCTGAACACCTTTGGTGGGTGACACCTTAAGATAAACATGATCTCCCACTTCAAATTGTAGAGGCTTCCTCCTCTTGTCATGATAGCTCTTTTGCCTGGCCTGAGCAGCTTCTAGGTTCCTCTTAATAACTCTGACCTTTTCCTCTGCTTCAAGTACCAAGTCTGGTCCAAATATTTCCCTCTCTCCTGCTTGAGACCAATTTAGCGGTGTCCTACACCTTCTTCCATACAAGGCCTCAAAAGGTGCCATCTACAGACTGGACTGGTAGCTGTTATTATAAGAAAATTCTGCCAAGGAAAGGCACTTATCCCAATTTTTACCATAGTGTAGCACACAGGCTCGCAACATGTCTTTGAGGATTTGGTTCACTCTTTCTGTCTGACCATCTGTCTGCGGATGGTATGTTGAGCTTCTTATTGCACGGGTCCCAAGTGATTCTTGGAGCTGCTCCCAAAAGCGTGCCACAAACAGTGCTCCCCTGTCAGACACAATGGTCTTCGGAATTCCATGCAAACGCACTATTTGATCAATATAGATTTCTGCATACTTCTCTGTCTTGTGGGTGGTATGCACTGGCAAGAAATGCGCAGTTTTGGTCAACCTATCCACAATGACCCAGATGGAATCATAGTGCCAGGCGGTATTGGGCAATCCCACGATAAAATCCATGCAAATATCCTCCCATTTCCAAGATGGTATGGGAAGGGGCTGTAAGGTGTCTGCTACCTTCAAATGACTAGCCTTGACTCTCTGGCAGGTGTGTCGCATTCAGATACATACTTAGCAATTTCCCTCTTCATTCTGGTCCACCAGTACAAAGATCTGAGATCATGATACATCTTGTTACTGCCGGGGTGCATGGAGAATTTTGAAAGGTGAGCTTCATACAATATTTCCTTTCTAAGCTCGGGGTTCTTGGGAACAACCAATCGGTCCCCAAACCATAGGATCCCTTTGTTGTCCCGACGGAAGCATTTGTATTTTTCCGCCTTCTGTCTGATCATTACCTTAATAACTTGAACACCCTTGTCACCAATCTGTGCCATGACTATCTGCTCATGTAAAGTGGGCTCCGCTAAGATATAACTCAAGGCACCAGAGGAAACAACCTCTAGGTTCAGCTTGCACAACTCATCACATAGGGTGGTGATTCTTGCATCCATATTCATACAATTGCACTGGGCCTTCCTGCTTAAGGCATCTTCCCCAACATTGGCTTTGCCAGGATGGTAATGCACTTCCAAATCATAGTCCTTGATTAACTCTAACCATCTTCTATACCTCATATTAAGATCAGCCTGGGTGAAGATATATTTGAGACTCTTATGATCAGTGTAAATATTAAAGTGAGCTCCTATCAAGTAATGTCTCCAAATCTTGAGAGCATGAACCACAACTGCTAACTCCAGATCATGTGTGGGGTAGTTCTGCTCATGGGGTCTGAGTGCTCGAGAGGCATAAGCAATGACTCTGTTGTCTTGCATCAAGACACATCCCAATCCAGTACCGGAAGCATCGCAATAAACCTCAAAGGGCTTGGTGTTGTCAGGTTGAGCTAGCACTGGTGCTGTTGTCAAATGCTGCCTTAGTGTATGAAAGGCATCCTCACACTTCTGGCTCCATTCATACTTGACTCCCTTCTTCAACAGTTCAATCATTGGCTTGGCAATTCTGGAGAAATCCGGAATAAATCGTCGATAATACCCTGCCAGTCTCAGAAAACTACGGATCTGTCGTACTGTGGTAGGAGGTTTCCAATCCATCACTTCTTGTACCTTCTCAGGATCAACTGATATCCCATCCTGAGAAATTGTGTGACCCAAAAATTTTATCTCCTTCAGCCAGAAATCACATTTGGACAACTTAGCATATAGACAATGATCGCGCAGTCGCTGAAGCACGATGTGTAGATGCTCCGTATGCTCGTCTTCATTCTTGGAATAGACCAGAATATCATCAATGAAAACCACCACAAATTTGTCCAGCTCTGGCATGAATACTGAGTTCATCAGGTACATGAAATAAGCCGGGGCATTGGTCAGCCCAAAAGACATCACCAAAAACTCAAAAAGCCCATATCTGGTAGAGAAAGCCGTCTTGGGAATATCGCTGTCACGGATCTTGATCTAATGGTAGCCCGAGCGAAGGTCTATCTTGGAGAATACTTTGGCTCCCACCAACTGATAAAACAAAACATCAATGCGGGGCAATGGATACTTATTTTTGATGGTCACCACATTGAGAGGGCGGTAATCGACACACATTCTCAAACTCTCGTCTTTCTTCTTTACGAACAAGGCTGGACATCCCCATGGTGAAGTACTCGGGCGAATAAACCCCTTGTCCAACAACTCTTGCAGTTGCTTTTTCAATTCTTCCAATTCTGCTGGAGGCATCCTATAAGGTCTCTTGGATATAGGAGCAGTCCCGGGTTGCAATTCAATTGCGAACTCTATGTCTCTATCGGGTGGCATTCCTGGCAATTCGTCAGGAAAGACATCTGGGTAGTCGCAGACCACTAGGATTCTCTCAATCGGGGACTCTACCATAACGAAGGCACAGGAACGGGTACAACCCTGATCGGGCAGATATAATGTGGTCTCACCACAAGTAGGCGAGTGCACCTCAATGGCCCTTGCTGCAATATCAATTACTGCCTGATGTCTTGTTAACCAGTCAGTTCCCAATATGATATCCACGCTATCCAAACCCAAAATGAGGAGGTTGGTTTTGATTATCAGACTACCAAACTTTATAGGCACATTCTTGTTGATTTGATAGGTGGCAACCCTGCCTCCTGGTGTTGAAATTGTAATACCCCCATTTGTGTGATGGAAAGGTAGCTGACATTTGGCACTAAATTTTGTACTGATAAAACTATGTGATGCACCAGAATCAAAAAGAATAATTGCAGGATATTTCAAAACTGAAAAGATATCAGTCATGACGGGTGCTCCTTCCGGAATGTCAGCCATGGTGGTGAAGTTCAGCCTGCCTTGTCTCACTTGCACCTTCTGCCTCTTGCCTTGATTCTGGTTGGAATTATGTCCCTGCCTCTGCTGGTTTCTGCGGCAATTCTTAGCATAATGTCCGGTGTTACCACAAGTGAAACACCTATTGTCATTGGCCTGACGGTACTGCTGCTGCTGCTGATTGTTCCTCTGCACTGGGGGCTGAGAGCGGTTGGGTGCCTGCTGCTGCTGTTGAGGTCGAATCACCCAACGTCCTTGCTGCTGCTAGGGTCCTCTGTTTTGAGTGTCAGATACGATCCTGAAGCGTTGTGGCTAAGCTGAAGGTCCTGCTACAGGGGTCTTCCTCTTCTTTTCTGCCTAGCGGGCTGTAATGCAGTCTTCCTAAGAAATGGCCATGTTGACTAACTCATTGTAACTGTTGGCCCTGACGGTGTTGAGACGGTCGTGGAGCTTAGTGCTGAGCCCCCTACTGAACCTATCCCTCTTCTTCTCATCAGTGTCTGCATGATATCCAGCATACTGGCACAGGTCATTGAAGGCCTGAGCGTATTGTAACACTGTTCGGTTTCCCTGAGTGAGTGCCAAAAACTCATTGAGCTTGCGGTCCATGATGCCTGCTGGTATATGATGCCCCCTGAAAGCTGCCTTGAACTCTCTCCATTCCACCTCATGGTCAACTGGTTGCATCGCAAGAAAGTGTTCCCACCATGTCCGCGCGGGTCCGTGAAGCTGCTGGGTGGCGAACCTGACCTTAGTCACCTCTGAACAAACTCCATTGAGTAGTGGGAATTTGGATTCCACTAACCTCAGCCATACATTAGCATCAAGTGGGTCCTCTGCCCTGGTGAACAACGGTGGCTGGGTACTGAGGAACTCCTGATAAGTGGCTGCTGTCGGGTGACGCTGATGATCACCACCACCATAATGCTGAGGTGGCGGCTGACGCTGCGCCAACTGTCGCAGAATCTTGTTCTGCTGAGCCATCAGCTCTTGTAGAGTAGGAGGCGGTGGCGGTGGTGGAGGAATGCGCTCATTCTGTCCACGACGCGCTCTTCCTGCCATATGAAAAATCATGGATGTTCTCAATATCATATTTCTGAGGTTCAATGTTCAATCGTGGTGAAAGAGTCAAAGGGGGTAAAACCAATATATATTCTTGCAGAATTTATAAAAGATTTCACATGGCATAAACTTTTCTTCTTAAATTTAAGCTGACATCATTCATCATCCATACTTCCAAAAGATTTTGGTCACGATTACATCAGTAACTCGAAAGACTCAACTCTATCTAGCCTAGTACCCCAAGGGTGCAAAAGCTAAGCTAGCCTCGAGGAGTTCTACCGCCATAGACTTCTAACTCTATCTCTGCGACCTAGTGAGCAAACGAGGCAACACTCGACTCGGAGGAAGGTGGTCTCCCTGAGCCAGCAGTGTCCAAGCTGGAGGCAGGCTCCTCTCCTCCCTCGATGTCGACATCCTCGTTGGCCTCCATGTCCTGGATCTCCTGGTGGTGCATATCCAGGTGCTGGTTAGCCTCCAAGAGTTGCTGCTGAGTGTTGATAAGCTGATCCTTGAGAACCTCAATGGTGTTCTCCCTGGTTCCCACTAGCTCCTCAAGCTCCTGGATCTCATTGGACATCTGTTCCACTTGTAGGTCCTTTTCCACCATCTCCGTGGACAAGTCTAACCACAAGTTCCTCCCTTTTATCCAAGGTGATCTTGGTAGCCTCCAACAATGCCATCAGATGAGATATTGCCTCTCCTCGCATCACTTGCAGACGATACAGGGCATTCATGCACCGCACCGTCAAGTGAGCAGTCTGACCTGGGTAGATAGCCAATATATCCTTGGCATGCTCCACTCGGGCCTTCCACATTGGGTCGTCCTCCTTCTCCGCGGGGAACAAACCAATGGGGTGAGTGGACAGCTCCAAGGGGTGGAAACCATAGAAGGTGGTCATTCCGTGAAGAGCAATTGCCTTGATAGTATCCTCAGCCCTGTATCCAAAAGACTCAGAGTCCAGCGAACGCCAGCCTGGCTGCAGGGGAAGAGGCTCTAGGGTCATCCTCATCCTATAGCGGGGCACTTGGTGCTTCTCGAACAGCTGCACCACGTACTGGGGAGGCATCGTGTAACCAGCTCCCTGAAGTACCTCCCACAAGATACGGGGAAAACCCTCTCGTGCAAGCCCGTCCGTGTGGGACTGTGCATTCCCTTCGTCCGAGGATCCGTGAGAAGTCATCTGTGTACGGTTAAGCGTAAGTAAAAGAAAAAGAACTATATAAAAAAAGATCACAACTCAGCCTCTATAACTACGGCAATAGCATTGGGTGTACTTAATCTGTCATTATTGTATATCATAGTTCTTACCCAATTATTAAGTAGTTTAAATAAGGATGCATGCAGGCTCGTCCTAAACAACCTCATTTCAATTTAGAGGGATTAGGGAAGAACTCCCATCCCTTATAGTAGCCTGTAGGGCTTATTCAAATAGCCACCTAGCTACCCCTCTATCATCCTAAGGCTTCACATCCTAGGTCTATCCTGATCGTCCTACGATCTATCCAACATTTGTTTCTGTCAAGTTTTACTTTGAAAAAGGATGGTATTTATAGTTTATTGATTCCTCTGTGGTGGTACGAGCTCCGATACCAGCTGTGGTGGAACTGCCCGAATTATTCCAACTTAAGTGCCTAAGTCTCGCCTCAGAGGCTAGACCACACTTAAATGGGAATAACACGTCAGTCCCTCAGATCTAGTCCGACGAGGCCACTAACAGGATCAAGTACCACGTACTCACTCGATGGTGAGGCACAGAGCAAATACAATAAAGCATAAAACCATACATTAAGGAGTATTAAATTTATTACATCATCATCGGAGTTTTAGCAAAAGTAGTCATCATTGTTCGGAATGCTGCGGAATAAAACTAACGATAAATAGACAGAGAGATGGGGAAGCCTGTCCCATCACTCCTCATGTTCCTCCTCAGCCGAGGTAGGGTCCCACTCGACTGTCCAACCCGGTGGCAAGATGGATGGCCAAGTCACTCCAGCAACCATGTACTCCAGAGAACCTGTAAAATTATGCCACAAGCAAGGCTGAGTATACTAATACTCAGCTAGACTTACCCGGTGTGAGGAGTCTACTCCTCTACCTCTAGACATGCAGTTGTTTGGCTGAGGGGTTTGGTTGCCAAAAGCACTAGTTGAGTCTAAAAACCAAGTTTTAGCTTTGTCAAGTTTCAGTGTGACTCTCTTAAGACTAAATGTGTACTATCTACTCATTCATGGTATCAAGCAATTTAGCAATCAACATCTTTTGCCAAATCATCACATTTCCACTTGTTACTCAATGCAATACAATGGATCAAGCAGTCTCATTAGCTGCAAGAAGCAGACGATTCGAATCGAATTTTTTATCCTTGCAAGGTAAACCTAAACACACGACATGGCGAGGCACTCCGTCCACACACTCCTCAACCGTCCCCCTCAATTCCCCGTCAGCAGATCAGGGCTCACCGCCTTGGCGTACAATGCCTCACTGACCCCGACTGCCGTCGTGCAGTGACCGCACTTGTACCCACCATAACCGAAATGGGAGACCACGTCTCGGGTCGCGTGAGGAGTAAAGTCTGCTGCTAGGTTCAATCAGGTACTAGGCTTACCGATTTACCATATTTCTCGGCATGTGCTTAGTACATTCAAACGCTTGACACAGGTATCCGCACGTTAATCCTTATTCCAATTCCGTCTCGTAGACCATGCATCCCCATGGATCCGTGTCCACAGACCAACATCAGTATAATATGAAAGTGGATACAACCAATTTCCTGACCTCGCGCGAGTGCTAGAAAAATCACTCGACTTCTACCGAGATCCCTAATTAGTAAAGCAACTACTCGACCTAGCATGCTAGTATCCATCTCAAAGGAAATCCTGAGGTAATGCAACTAGGGTTTCAGGCAACTCCTACACTTAAGTGCACAATACAAGCCTACAATCATTAAGTGCAGTAAAATAATATATAGAACTGGTTATGCATAAACCGGGGCTTGCCTTACAAAGCTGGGGCAGGTAGATCCTCTGGGGCAGGCTCTGGTGCTGGATCCGGGGCTACCTCCCGAGCAACTCCTTGCTCCGGCATGAGGATGTATTCTCCGTCAGCGAGGTTGCAATCTATCGAATGCAATGAATAAGAAATATGTATGCTATGATTATGCAGGATTTAGTAATCATTATGCTAAGTGAAGAAAAAAACCAAGTTAGTTAATACTTAGGGTTTCCTTGTTATAAGAGGCTCTTAGGGTTTTATGCTTATCAATTTAGGTTTGAGGTTCTTGCCTAAGCATAATGGATTAATACTTGGATTGCCCCTCAAATGTTTTAGTAGGCACTCAAGGGGTTTTGCTGGTTTGGTTAGGGTAACATTAGTCTCCACTATTAATTTCCCTTTTCATTTTCTATTTATGATTTTAGGGTGGGTTTGAACTACAATAGTGATTTAACTCCTTCCAAAAATTCTGTAAAAATTACAGTGGGTTACTATTGGTTACTGTAGTCTGTCCTATAAGTTTGAGGTCCAGAAAAATTAGAATAATCCCTGGACAAAAATAACAAAAGTTGGGGCAAAGGGGTCACTTTGCACTACAACTCTTACCTAGGGGTTGGTTTTGTACTAGGAGTCATTTTTGCTGGTATCTATAGGTAATAACATGCTTCTGTGCCAAAAATCATAGAGGGCCACTTAGTGGTTATTTAGTTAGGATTTTCTAAGGTTTAATGCTAAAAAGACACTTACAACTAACTTGTTATTAGAAAAATGTCAAACAACAGAACTCATAATTTTTCTATGTTTAAAATAACAAAACATTAGTTATCTCAAGGTTTGGGGTGTTTTCTCATCAGGGTTATTTTTCTAGGGTTTTTCTAAGTTTTCCTTGTTTTCCTAAAATAAAAGGCATCTCATTTTTTGTACTAAACAAAGGTATAATAAAATTTTCTAGTGAACTACACTGAATAAGGGAGCTAACAAAAATGTGAGTGCTCCCTGGTTCTTATTTTAAACTACCTATTATATTTTCTCTAACTATAAGCTGAAAATGATTTAAATTGCAAACTCTACCTTAATTTGGTGTACAGAGGGGTTTATTATTTTTAAACAGGTTAGGAAGTGATTAAGTACTTCTCTGAATTTTCTTAACCCCAGTCTAATAGTGTAATTATTTTTCCCTATTTCATTTAGCTTTTGACTAGATAATCAATTAAATCATAACTTTGAAGTCTTCTACAATACTCAGGGGTTTTATATTTTCCTAGGTAGTTTACATTATTTAGAATTTGGCAAAATTGGTTTGACTTGATTTGGATGAACCAAAATGAAGTTATGAATTTTTCAAGTTATGTTTGTATTTAAACCAGAAATATGAAAAAGGTTTTCTGGAAATCCACTTTGCATCGAAGACCATGGGCTTCTTTTAAAACAATCCCTTCATTTATACCCCTGTGCCACTATTCCTTAGAGTCGCTGACATTGCACAAAACCCCCTGACCCTAACCGAAATCTAACCCGCGCTCCCTGGCTGGCTTAAACAGTACCCGCGGCATAGATTACGGCGGCGAGGCTTACCAGCGGCAGTAGAGCTCCGGCGGGGTTGTAAGTGACGTAGGGGAGGTCACGGCGGTCACGTCGGTGTGCGGGTCGGCGTCAGAGGTGGTCGGAGCGATCCTGGCCACGAGCGCAGGCGGCGGAGGTCGGCGGCGGCTCCTGCTCCGGCCAAACCACGATGGTATAGTTCAATTAAATGGCACGAGGAGCTCCCCAGGGTGACGTAGAGGCTATGCGTGCAGTGAATTGGAAAATGGTGCAGAGACTCACCCGGCCCACGTGCTCTGGCGGGGTCCGAACTCCGGCGAGCACGATTGCGCTATTCCGGTGGCGGGGGTCCTTGGTTCAAGCTCAGGAAAGCTTCACGGCCTCCTAGTGGGGCTATCTAAGGGCTTGGACCGAGCGGAGGAGGCCGGGGAAGGGTTCGGCCACGGTGGCTGCCCTCGGGAGGCTCTGGCGGGTCGCGGGGAGGTCGCTGGAGCTAGGGGCGAGCTCGGGGGAGTTTGGCGTGGTACCGGGGAGGCAACGGGGAAGATGGCCGGGCACTGGGGTGGGCTTTATAGCCACGGCGCAGCCACGGGCGCGCGGGGGTTTGCGCACGGGCGTGCTCTGAGCGCGCCCCCGAGTGTCAGCCCTCGTCGAACACGTGTGGGTTTGCTTCTGCCAGGGTTCAACGGCCGATTTGAGCACCTTAGCATGCAGATCTTGGCAAAACCCCCGTGTATGGTCTCTTCCCTGCACCAAATCCTACCTTTTTGATGTGAGTTCCAAGCAAGGATACGATCGGGGTAGAGAGATATAGGGGTCAGAAGTCGGCTCTGTCAGAACTGTCCACACCGAGACAAAAGCCATGCCAAGTCATGTCAAACGACTTAGGGTTGGGTTCAAACTTTTCCAGGGTGTTCTAGGGGTCTTTAGGCGCCACTTTGTCAATTGGGTCAAATGGTTTTGAAGTTTGAAACAGGGTGAACATGTTTGATCTTTGGAAGAGGGTTGGTTTTGGACTTAGAAAAAAAATCTGATTTTCCATTTATGCTCTTCCCTTTGGTGAACTTTTTGGGGTTTTTTTGAAACCTTTTTGGGGTCACTTCCTTACTATTTTTTGTAGGGTATTAGGTGTACTACAAATGTTATAATTGGCCCAAGTCATGATCATGGGGTTTTCATAGCCCTTTGGTCATACTCACTTCTAGGGCTCCTATTGCCCAAAGGGGTTTGAATTAGGGTTTGGGCAATTCTCCCCAATATATGTGCATGATAAGCCAAGGCATGACTTCTAAGATGAGTTGCACTTACTTAGGATCTTGATTTCCAAGTTTGGTGTACTTTGCTCAAGTTAAATCACATGTGATGATGGGCTTGACTTGTGTAGCCTTGAGTGAAAACCCTAAGTAACACCTGGGGTGTTACAAAGTCTCCGCCGTAGCCACATCCAACGCAACAAAATAATCCAAGCCTTCATCCGAGGACTCCTCCATCCAAGGAAACGAACTCCCAGATTCACCATCGGACTCAAAATACTCAGACATAGAACCAAACAAATTATCATCGGCAAGCACTATGGTTGAGGCCGCCACAAAATCAGTATAGTCAGCAGCGGTTGCTTGCGCAGGTCCAAACGTCGGAACCTACACAGCAACCGAGGTTCAGTATCACACAGACAACAGTTTACACTTAAAATCTCCAAACCCTATTCTGACACCTATGAAGGCCTGGCCGCCGCCGCGGGGTCTTCGGCAGCTGGTTCGCCCGTCGCCTTCGAAGCGTCCCCACCCGTTAGCACAGGGGCTGGCGTGGGGTCTTCGCCAGCTCTAGTCAGCGTGGTCGGTGCGGGGGCCGTCGAGGGGCCCTCGCCGGCATTGGATGGCGGCGCCACCTCCACCCCCGATGTCACGGGCAGTGTGCTGTCGAGATTACCAAGGTCCTCGACCTCTTCGGCATGCGCCATCTGCAGCAATAGCACACATTCAGCAACACCACGCATACTCACACATATAACCACGCAAATGAGCCTTTACCTGATCCATTGCCCGGTCAGACCTCTCCTGGACAGTCTCTCAGCCATGCGGGCCCCACATCCTATCAAAGAGCGCCCCCGCCGACTGCTTCAGCACCGGGTCCTTGACCTGGAAGATTTCGCGTTTGAAGTTTTTGTCCGATTGATCAAAGACATCAAAATGCCCGCACCCCTCGAGGGACAAAGCATTCACGGCCCCCTCGCATGTGACGAGGGAGGCAAAGGACATGAGGCCTGTCACGATTATCGGAAGCACCCCAGCTCCTCCTGTAACCACTCCAGGAAGCAGAGGCCCACCTCTTGGCTGGGCGCTTTGAAGGCGGCGGTCCACGCACCTAGCTCCCGGTATGCGTCCACAAACTGTGCATGCGTCCGCTCGACCTCTGCGCGCGTCGAGGCCTCGGCTTTGTCCATGCGGTTGTGCAGGCTGTTGAGCCTCACCTCCAGCTCCTCGGCGCGTTGGCAGGCGAGACTGCCCTCTGCCCACGCAAGTTTGGCCTCGGTTGCGCAGCCTGTGCATCAGCAATGGCCTTGTTCGCCTCCCTCCTCTCCTCCACCAGCTGGCGTCGGAGATCCCCCTTCTCGGCCTCCATAGCGGCCAACCTCTCGGTCAGCCTGCGGCTTTTGCTTTCCGCAGCCGTCTTCTCTCGAACAGCATCCGCATGCTGCGCCCAGAGACGCTCGACTTCGGCAGCAAACTCTGCAGTCAGAGCACCCGACGTGACATGGTCGGCGAAGTCGGCTGCCTGCCACAAAAACCCATGAGATTCGCAACCTCATAAAAACAACGAATCATCGAAGTCCAACACGACTTACATGCTTCAGCTGCTGTGATGCTTGCCTCAGTTGCTAAGACACGTAGCCCGCCACATCTTTAGTGGCGGCGACCGACGAAATCTCGCCGCTCGCACAGAAGGTGGACCATGGGTCCCACGGAGTACCCTTCACCCCAACCGCCACCGTTGGTGAAGTGGCCGCCACCGAGTCGGGACAACAGCCAGTTGCCCCACATCCGACCCTGCACCATGATATTGGTTAAAGACTTAGTTTAAAAAAACTTACCAACAAGATAATCTACCACACAGATGTCCGTGTTGAAGTCGGCAACACGCGCCGCCGCCTCGTCAGTACGCACCGGCGAAGGCAGCCTTCGCCCCTTCGCGGGCTCGCCCGAGGGTGGCTTGCTGGGCCCGCCGAAGCCTTGCTGGGCCCGGGGGCGGCTAGTTTCGCAGCTGACACTGGTTTGCTACTGCCAGAGGCGGCAGACTTCGTGCCTCCCCGCGCCTTCTTCGCCTCGCGGAAAGGATCCCTGATCCTAACGACCGTCCGGCGCTTCCGCGCAGCATCTTGACGATCCTTCTCCATCACTGCCGATACAACAACAGCAATATTCCGTCCATAAGGAAAAATCTTCAACTCATGAGCCATACGAGACGTAAATATGTCTTCGCCAGCCATGCGGGGGATCAGAACATTCTTTGGCCATCGACCCCCGGTAACCTTCAGCATTCGCGCCGAAGACTCCCGGAGCTCGGGCGAAGACATCCTTCCCCCGAGGGCCGCGCAAGTCCCCATCAACTCCACAGCAAAACGATCAGAGACCCCCAGTCCCCCCACTGCAGTACCTATTTTTCTCTTCTTAGTGGCTGGGGCAGCCTCCTGCGAAGGGCCTTCCTCAGCCACGACCGCTGGTTTCTTCCTGCGGCGGTCGACGGCCACGACAGCGTAATCCTCGGGATAGCCGCCGTATGGCAAACGATTCAACTCGAAGACCCTATTCAGGCGAACGTTGGATCCACGGATATCCCAACTCTGCAGAGCCTCCGTCCTCGGCACATAATGCCCCACAATCCGCACAACTCCGTCCTCCACTTCACGCACGAATGCGGCTGGGTCCCGGCCGCGTAGATCCAACGCGAAAGCCGAACTCCGCACTTGCTGCTCGCCCAGGGTGGGCATCTGGCGAGGGCATACTTTGCCCAGCGCCCAGCCATGCACCAAGGGCCACACTCCATAACCGATGAATTCCTGAACTAAATCGCGCCCGCTACTCATGCGGGCAGCACAACGAAGGGCCCCTTCGTTCCTATCATCCTCCGCCACCTCAAACGGTGGGAACGCCACATAACAGTGGGAGCACATCACGACCGCCGGGAGTCCTGGGAGGTCTTCGACTTCGCCTCCCGCCACATAAAACCAATAATCATACCAGTTGCCCCACTTGTTGCGGGCACAGGGAACTAGCTCCACAACTTCCGCCGAAGTCTTCCCAGTCCTCGGCGTAAAGGTGCATGATCCAAACTGTGCAATCTTGCTTCTAATTTTTCTCTTCTGCCAGTGCAGACAATAATTCTTGGCGAAGACCTCTACGGAGGGCTGACCGCCATACGAAGTCACCGCCCAGACATACTTCGCAAGAGCCACCACGACATTATGAGTCAATTGGTTGATCTGCACGTCATACCTCTGCAAGACCTCCGCCACAAAATGATGTGCAGGTAGGCGAAGGCCGGTGGTAAAGAATGCCTCGAACACAACTATCTCCCCCTCTGGCTCAGGAATCTCTTCTGCTCCTGGAACTCGTCCAACTCCATTCCCAAAATACCCCAACCGCTGCATGTCTTGCACGCGAACCGAGGAGATCCTCAAAACGCTGAACTCCACCGTGTGGCCTGGGTGCAGCTCCACCACCGCCAAATCGCTCATGGTATCCTCGGACGATGATTCGCCCAACGGCGTATTCGCAGCGGATGAAGAAGAAGACGACATTGCTACATACTGTCGGAGGCGGCGCGCGGTTTGCTTGACACGGGCCAGATCTCCAATGACGAGGAGCAAGGAGGGCAGGCGAGCGGGCAAATAGTTTCAAAATGCTAGGGTTTCACAGCGCATAGAAAGGTAAGAGAGCCTGAGCCACGCCGCCCCCTTTTTATACACAGGACGCGACGCTTCGGGAAGCCCACAGTCCAATAGTACCACGTCTGTCAACAGTCACATCAAAAACCCCCGTAGAACCACTTCGAGCGAGGGTAGCGTCTCCACCATCTAGTGACGTCTTCGGCACCAGATGACTCGGTCGAACTGGTCCCTCGGAGGGCAAATGTTGGGGCGAAGGCGAAGACGCTACCCTTCGCTCCAGGCCTTCGTCACCTCACTGCACCAACAGAGGCAAGATGACCGGCGCGGCCCAGCGTTCGTCCTCCTCACTGCAAGACAAAGGCCTACGATGAAGTCTCTCCATCCCACGTCCTCACCCAACATGGAGGCCCACGTGGGATTCAGCCCATTGTAACATGCCCCGCACGAAGAAGCGTGTTACGAGCCCGAATTGTAATAGCTTTTCTGTAATGATAGTCTGTAACCCTCCCTTATAGTAATATCCTGGGGATAGTCCAGGTGCCTAAGGGCATGATCGTCCTTACATCGGGGCGTTGGGCACTCGGGCACCTATAAATACCCCCGTACAGTGCCCTTGAGAGGCTGGATTAACAGAGCAATTGCCATCTCGAGTTAAACCTTGTTTGCATTCTTTCCATTCCCCCGTTGGATCATCTTGCCCAGGAGAGCAAGTTCCAACAGCAGCCTCTCTATCATCATTGCATGCACTCAAGAACACCTTATATGCTTTAACCTTCTCCTCTTTTGTGACTTCCAATGTGTTTAGAACTGCTATGCAATTCTTAATTGAGAAATCATCACCTCCTCTTGCCTCCCTTTCTCTTGCCAATTGTCTCGCTTCATCTTTAGCTTGTTTGCTTCTAATGTCTAGGTATCTCTCCATCAATACTTCTATGTTGGAACTCTTCTTTGGCCTCTTTGGTCCTTTTTCTTCATTCCTTGAAACAACAGAAGTCCTTTTTGACCTTTCATTCTGCCTATCAGCATTTACATCAACCCCTTCAACTTCATACATTGTGTCTTCTACTTCATTTTGTCTGTGATCTGCCAAAGGGTCTCCCACATCTTCACGGTCTTCTACATTTATAGGAACATCTCCAGACCCAATTTGCGTGAGATCTGGACCATTTGGTTTAATAAAGAACATTTAGAATATAACAAGTACCTAAAAGGAGAGGATATAGGGTCCCAAGACGGTGGAAGTTTGTCTTCTCCAACTCGAACTGGTGCAGGGATAATCTAGAAATATAATAGGTTTTTGTTAGAAATACATATAGACAAGTACAAGTAAATATATGTACTCTAAACTGAACGTCTGCTGCAATGCCTCTAATATGAACATCGAAACCGTCCCCTTCCACCTCTTCATGGAGAAGTAGTGATCAAAAACTAAAACAAAATACAATAATCTATGAATCAAAGATGCAAAGCAAGTGTAACTCCATGTAGCTATTTAGTCATGTCTATGACAGTTGCTACTGATGGTACATGTACTATTGTTATCATTATATGTGCCTTATGAATTCATGATTAATGTAAAATTTGAGCGTTCAAATCTTTCAATCATTATGTAATCCTTTGGACAGATCTTAAATCATTGTAGAGGGCTATGGTAATAGGTAATACATGTAGCTACACATGTATTAGTGCATTTGTATTTTTTTAGATCACCAGAGAGGATGGACTATTCCCACCTGAATTTCATTACCACGGTTTTGGCAAAAAAGCAGTAATGGTAGTTACATTGTTGGGTCATGAGCCTAGAGTTACAAAACAATAGAGGCGAGAAAGTAGATAAATATTAAAGCTAAAAGGATCACTAAAACTTCCTAACTCTCTAATTTGTGTGTGATACACCCCAAATTGAAGCTTTGAGAGCAATTGCAAGTGAATGCTCGAATTATTCTGATTGCATCTCCCTAAGCTCGCCACAGCACAACTAAACCAAGCTTAGACAATGTTGGGTTGGCCTGGCCTGCAGTAGGAATATATGATGATCAACCAAGCACTTTGCTTCTTTCCTCCTAGCTCTAGGGGCAGCAGCAAATGGCCTTTGTTTGGCTGGCCGTGCTTTGGTTTCATGGGTGTTCACACAGACGTGCTCTGCCAGCCTGTTTGGTTTGGAGACTGAAGTTCCATGATGCTCGATCGGATTTTGGTCGGGTGATTCGGTTCCCGGACTGCTTCATCATCCTCATGCCTGCCTGTAGTCTTCCAGGTGCCAAAAGGCAAGCGAAGCAGGTGCCCATGGACGAGCGAAACACGGCAGTAGACGAACAGCCGGACAGCCAGCGATCAAGCGACTGAGCAACAGCAGGAGGAGCATGTCCATACACAACACGATCTGGGCACTGGTGAAAGGGACCTGGAACTGGAAACGCGGCTCAACCAGAGCAAACCGGCCTCCTCCCCCGTGACCGGCCAGCCGCTCTCATATCGGGAGCTGGCACTGAATCTCGCGCTTGGCGCCGTGATCTAAGAACTCGCCGCTGCCTTGGATCTAAGAAGAGACGCAAGAACCCTAAATGCCCTAGTTGAGACAGGGAGCAAGAAGAATACCGTTGAGAAGGCGACTGCTGGAGGAGATCGATGACGAAGAGAGGAATCTCGTGTTCGTGTCACTAATGCCGCCACCGTCGCCATCGGCGCTTGCCCTTCACGCGTGCGTTGTGCTGGCTCCGTTACGGCTCTGCCGTCAGGGTCTCATTCCACGCCACTGAGACCGGGTCTGATTCCCAGGCCGGGGTGACGAGGAAAGGCCGAGATGCGGCCCACATGGGGCTTAACCGAACACCTATTTTCTCGTGGGCCGGTATGTTTTCCAGAGGGAGGCGATCCATGGGGTTTTGGCCTTGATCCCGGCGGGGAATATGCTAAACGAATAAGGCCTTAGGGTGGAAAGTTTATATTGACAAAGTTAATGTTTAGACATTGTTTTAAATAAAGACATCAATCAAAGATATAAGTTGTCGTGTTTAGGGGAGCTTCGTACTATGAATAAACCAAAGCATGTACGGAGGGGAAGCGAAGCTAAGACGTGATCAAAAAAAATCTTTGGAGAACGAAAGCAAAGAAGGTATCCAAGGTGAAAGCGTACATGACATATCAGGATTGTAAAATAATATAAGCCTCCGTTTGGTAGAGTTCTTCCTCTGCCAGTCAGCTCTGCTTTTGTTTCTCTAGAAAAACAGCTCCCTCCTTATTTTTAAGAACACCTCTAGAAAGAGCACTATGTTTGATTTAAAACATAGCTCCTCTTGTAGCTTCTCATACGTCGTGTGGACTCGACGAAGAGAAAAACATAAGAGATAAGCCGGTAGAAACTCCTTTTTCTGGCTCCCAGGTCCTATTGTATTTTGAGGAGCTCCTCCCCTTTTCTAGGAAGAGCTTATCAAAGAGCCTCCCCTTTGATAGATTTTTTCAAGGAGTTGTTGGAGGAGCCCTACCAAATGAAGAGTTACTGTGTAGTAATTAGGTGTAAAGTGTAATTCTATACAAATGTGTATACCAGTTTGTTCCTAAAAATAGATGAACAATGTCATTATTATAGAGGTCAGCTATTTGTAAATCTCGTATATGAAGAGCCTCAGGAGATATTAATATAGCGAAGCAAATCATAAGCCTATTTCATGCTCAAGCATTCGTGTTCTCATGTATATATGAGTGGAAAATTATGACTTTCCGAGGTTAAAATCAATAAAATGGCATTAAATTCCTAAATGACAATCTTATTTCACACACTTATTGAAATAGCCAAAACTCTGCTTTACACCTTTCCTCCAAAAGCTTTGGAAGAAAGGAGTTTTAACTTATGGTATTGTCTTGTTGTTGTTCTTTTCTGAATTCCGACAGGTATCTAGTTTTTGGCGGCCACCTCTGATGAATTCATCAACGACCACAACCATTCCTCTACGAAGGGAAATTGTTAGCATAATCAATTGTGCTAACAATTATAAAGGACAAGACTACAATGAAGGCACCAACCAGATCAAAGCAAACAACCAAAGGCAGGAGAAGAGAAGCTTTGGAACTATTAGTTGGGCAGGATTACGTCAATGTGGAGATTGAGGGACTAGAAGGCATTTATACTCACATGGGGATTCAAAAGCAAAAGCTGCTTTGGGCTGGTTACCTTCAGAAATAGATAGATGAAGCTTTGGAAGAGCTTATCGCATGAGCAGGGAAGAAGATCTAGAGCAAAGGCAATAACACAATAGATGTCTCAACATAAGCACAGAAGCCCCTTCGTCCAAGAAAAGCAAGTTTAGGCCAGCTTTATCTATGATAGTGCATCTCAACTTTCAAGATATTTGCATGTAGCCCCTTAGCTTGTTGCATACAGACCACCTTTGTGTTGGGGATAAGACCCCCGAGCCTCTGGGACCCATGAGTCAGAGGAAGGACAAAGGGAGAGTCTGCCCCAGAAGGACATGTCCCTGAATAAGGCCGAGGCATCGAGCCTGGGATCGAGCGAGGCAGAGTCAGAAGGGGGTCAGGCGAACCGAGAGGAGGCCACTCGAGTGGATTCCACACCCGGCCCGGGATTGACCCATCATAAATGACTGACTGCATTAAATATTACTTGCACCAAGCCACGGTAGGGAAGTCGGACCTCATTTAACTCATGACATGTGAACCCAGGCTAGAACCCCACTCATGGCATATCAAGTCTAGGCCAGAGTCCCTTGGCAATTTACAAAACCCGGAACATGACGAGCCACGCCGAGGCTCAGGCTACGAAGATTAGGGACCAGCGTGGCACATGGATAGTAATGATGACGCCTGAGCCCCTTGCCGCCCACGTGTAGCCAGACTTAAAGAGCCTAGCCAGAGAGCTTAGATGACCAAGGCAAATACCGACAAACACATTTCTAACAGGCGTAGAACGCTTTGTTCCACCACGACGTAGTAACTCCTTCCATGAGAAGCTACATGTAATTGGCCCCCTCCTTGGTCTATAAAAGGAGGAGGGTCAGCGGTGACCAGAAAGGGGGAGAAAGGAGGAGGACGATTGGAGACTAGCAGAGTTAGAGCCAGAGAACAAATTGCCTCGACGCCCACAGCTTAGCTAGATAGCGAACACCGAAAACGTAGTCCCTTAGAACCCACTATGCATAGAGACTTGGGAACTCTTCCCTCTTTTGTCCGCTTGTAACCCCTACTACGAGCATTGAGCAACAATATGTTGTTATCGCGAGTTGTCGAAGATTAGATGTAGGCACGTTTTGCCCGAACCAGTATAAAGCTCGTTCCCACTAAGCACACCATCTGAATCTAGAACACGCACATAAAAATTTACTTGTTAGAGCTGGTTCAAAATACCGACAGTTAGCACACCAGGTAGGGGGCTTGCATGTTCTTGACATCTTCTTCAAGCTCCAGATGGCAGTCGGCGATGATGTCCCACCCGGTTTTGGAAGGCAATCCGAATGCGAACCATGTACATGCCAGGATCAGTAACTCACGTACACAACGATGACATAATTGGACATCATCACACATTGCTAAGAGTAAATAGCAGAAAGGTACTTTATTACATCAAGATGTCCAAGACATCCACAGAGTCTATAACATAGTCATTAACATATCAAAGTGCGGAATACGAAACGTAGAATATAAGGCCTTCACAGGCAGCTGACTAGGGGTTTGCCACTAAGATAACTAGAACTCGTCGTAGTCCGGAAACTCCTCAAAGTCCTCCATGTTGCCAGCATCTCCTCCTGTGCACTGAATACAATGGGGACAACCTTGGATGGGGTGGTTTTTAAAGCAAGGGTGAGTACACATCAACGTACTCAGTAAATGTCCCGTTTGGCTAAAGTGGACTAGCTGTATGTGGAGTTGAGGTTAAGGAGTTGCTTTTAGTTGGTCAAGTATTTATTACTAATAGTAGAGCCAAATTTTAGTAATAAACCCAGTTATTACCCAAATGTACTCCCTCCAAGAGGAAATACCAGAGATCATAATTGTAACCATCATCATTAAGCATCATCATAAGAGTATCCAAAGTTCTTATAATTAAAGAGGATCCCAAGGCCGCTCTTAACCGTGAGCATGGCTGATATACCAGTTTCTAACACTCTGCAGAGGTTGCACACTTTACCCACAAGCCATGATTCCCATTCTACCCAGAGATCATGACTCTCCATTGACCACTACCTAGGTGACCCAGCAGGGTCTCACTACATAGCCTTTACAAAGATTTCCCAGAGGTCATAGCCGCCTGTTAGGTTTCTCCGGTTTGATAAACACAGTACCTCTCCCCAAAGGAAGGGTGACTAACAAAACCAAATAAAAGAACCTCTACAACTAGCCTCGGCAGAGCAAGTACTGTGCCCGGACCCCATTGACGTCCCTACGACGAAGCCAACTACACCTCAAGTTCCTCTAATTAATCAGCTAAGAGCGTCCCATTCCACCCTCATGGTTGCACTGTTATCCCAGGTGGTCACTCCACGAACAGGTCCTTACGAAAAGGTACTCAAGAAACAACCTGAGTCCCCTAAAGTATCACAGGATCATCATCGGGATAACATCATCGTATCATAAGTATTCACATCATGTTCATTGATTAAGGTAAAGCAATAGCATAAAGCTAACCATGATAACTGAAAGGGAAATGTGCCCTTGGGCCATTTCTATGTATTTTGGTGATTGAGTGCCAACACATGTGCTTAATTGGGAATTTATGTACATGGATGAACAAGGTGAAAATCATGAAGTAAAGGTATGTTTCTAAGCCTTAGTACATTGGTTTTGAGTACTAATATATTTGTCTAAGTGTTAGAAACAGAAAGAAGAAGAATAGAGAAAAGGAGAAGGGACTTGGCTGTGTGCTGCCAAGACCCAGCTCGGTCTGGAGCACCGGACTGTCCGGTGTGCACCGGACAGTGTCCGGTGCGCCAGGCTGGCGCGACTCGAACTGGCCGCTCTCGGGAAATTGGCCGGCGGCGTACGGCTAAAATTCACCGGACTGTCCGGTGTGCACCGGACTGTCCGGTGAGCCAACGGTCGGCCAGGGCCAACGGTCGGCCGCGCAATCCGCGCGGGACACGTGGCCGAGCCAACGGTCGGAAGACGGCACCGGACTGTCCGGTGTGCACCGGACATGTCCGGTGCGCCAACAGCGCCAGATCTGCCAACGGTCTGCAACGGTCGTCTTCGCCGTTTAAGGAAACAAATCGGGCACCGGACAGTGTCCGGTGTGCACCGGACTGTCCGGTGCGCCACGAGACAGAAGGCAAAGATGGCCTTCCGGATTTGCTCTCAACGGCTCCTAGCTGCCTTGGGGCTATAAAAGGGACCCCTAGGCGCATGGAGAAGACACACAAGCAACCTTTGAGCATTCTTGATCATCCACACTAAGTCTCTGCGCATTCGTTTGTGTTTCTAAGTGATTCGAGCTCTGTTCTAAGTGAGAACTCTGAGATAGTCTTGTGAGCTCGATTCTTGGCCGTGTGTGTGCGCTTTTGCTGTGGATTTGTGTGTGTTGCTTCCCTCCCTTACTCTGTGTTTCATTTGTGATCATATACTTGTAAGGGCAAGAGACTCCAATTTGTGGAGATTCCTTGCAAACGGGATAGTGAAAGGAAAACAAAACACCGTGGTATTCAAGTGGGTCTTTGGACCGCTTGAGAGGGGTTGATTGCAACCCTCGTCCGTTGGGACGCCACAACGTGGAGTAGGCAAGCGTTGGTCTTGGCCGAACCACGGGATAAAACCACTGTGTCACTCTGTGCTTGATTCTCTTGTGGTACTGTGTTTTGTTGAGATTGTTGAGACTTCACCTTAGCCACTTGGAAATAATCGTGCTAACACTTAACAAGTTTTTGTGGCTTAAGTTTGAAGTTTTTACAGGATCACCTATTCACCCCCCCTCTAGGTGCTCTCAATTGGTATCGGAGCCGTTCTCTTCACAAAGGGACTAACCGCCCGAAGAGATGGATCCTAAGGGGAAGGGTATAGTGATCAACGACAAAGAGAAGGAATCCTTCGTCAACGAGCCGAAGGACGATAAGCCTACCGACTCCGGCTCGGGCCAAAGACGGAAGGAAGGGAAGAAGAAGAAGACCAGGCGCATCAAGGAGATCGTCTACTACGACAGCGACGAGTCTACTTCTTCCCAAAAGGACGAGGACCACAACGACTACGAGAGAAGAAAACCGGTTAATTCGAACTTTTCTTTTGATTACTCTCGTATTCCGCAAAGTTCACATTCTCATTTGCTCTCCATTCCACTCGGCAAGCCCCCACACTTTGATGGAGAGGACTACGGATTTTGGAGCCACAAAATGCGTAGTCACCTATTCTCTCTCCATCCTAGTATATGGGAGATTGTAGAGAGTGGAATGCATTTTGATAGTTCGGATAGTCCCATGTTCATTAATGAACAAATTCATAAGAATGCACAAGCTACTACTGTTCTTCTAGCTTCCTTGTGCAGGAATGAATACCATAAGGTGAGCGGCTTGGATAACGCCAAGCAAATCTGGGACACCCTCAAGATTTCTCATGAGGGGAACGACGTCACCTTACTCACCAAGATGGAGTTGGTGGAGGGCGAGCTTGGACGGTTCGCAATGATAAGGGGCGAGGAGCCAACGCAAACATACAATCGGCTCAAGACCCTTATCAACAAGATAAGAAGCTACGGGAGCACGCGATGGACGGACCACGACGTCGTCCGCCTAATGCTAAGGTCATTTACCGTTCTTGATCCTCACTTGGTGAACAATATACGTGAAAATCCCAGGTACACCAAGATGTCGCCCGAAGAAGTTCTTGGGAAATTTGTTAGCGGGCGAATGATGATCAAGGAGGCGAGATATGTGGACGACGCCTTGAATGGTCCGATCAACGAGCCGCAACCTCTCGCTCTCAAGGCAACACGAAGCAAGGAGGCGCTACCTAGCAAGGTGGCACAAATTGAGGCGGCCGGACTCAACGATGAAGAGATGGCTCTCATCATCAAGAGATTCAAGACGGCGCTAAATGGTCGAAAGGGGCAGCCAAGCAAGACCAAGACCAAGGGGAAGCGCTCATGCTTCAAATGCGGTAAGCTTGGTCATTTTATCGCTAACTGTCCCGATAATGAAAGTGATCAGGAAAAGGGGAACAAAAGAGAAAAGAAGAAGCAATACAAGAAGGCAAAGGGCGAGGCGCATCTAGGAAAGGAGTGGGACTCGGATTGCTCCTCCTCCGACTCCGACAACGAAGGACTCGCCGCCACTGCCTTCAACAAATCGGCTCTCTTCCCCAACGAGCGTCTCACATGTCTTATGGCAAGGGAGAAGAAGGTGAGTACTCAAGACTCTACTTATGCTTCTTCTAGTGATAGTGAGTCTAGTGATGATGACATAGATTATTCATGCTTGTTCAAGGGCTTAGATAGATCTAAGATAGATAAAATCAATGAATTGATTGATGCATTGAATGAAAAGGATAGGCTTTTAGAAAAGCAGGAGGATTTATTGTATGATGAACATGATAAATTTGTAGAGGCACAAAAATCATATGCTTTAGAAGTAAAAAGAAATGAAATGCTTTCTTATGAACTATCTACTTGTCATGAAACCATTTCTACTTTACAAGGTGTTAACAATGATTTAAATGCTAAGTTAGAAGTAGCAAATAAATCTAATTCTTGTGTAGAACATGTTAAGATTTGCACTAGGTGTAAGGATTTCGATGTTGATGCCTGTAGTGAACATCTAGTTTTAATTTCCAAATTAAGTAAGGAAGTGGCTAGTCTTAATGCCCAACTTAAGACTAGCAAGAATGAAGTTGATAAAATAAAATTTGCAAGGGATGCCTATACGGTTGGTAGACACCCCTCAATTAAGGATGGTCTTGGCTTCAAGAGAGAGGCCAAGAACTTAACAAGCCATAAGGCTCCCATCTTCGTCAAGGAGAAAGGGAAGGCCCCTATGGCTAGTAATGCTAAAAAGAACCATGCTTTTATGTATTATGATAGGAGAAATGCTAGAAATACTTATAATGATTTTGATTCACATGTTTATGATTCTCATGCCATGTTTGCCTCTAGTTCTTCTTATAAGCATGATAGGGATATGCCTAGGAGAAATATTGCTCATGTGCCTAGAAAGAATGTTATTCATGCTCCTAGGAAAGTAGTGAATGAACCTTCTATAATTTATTGTGCTTTAAACACTTCCTTTGCTATTTGTAGAAAGGATAGGAAAATAGTTGCTAGGAAGTTAGGGGCAAAATGCAAGGGAGACAGGACTTGCATTTGGGTCCCTAAGGACATTTGTGCTAACCTTGCAGGACCCAACATGAGTTGGGTACCTAAGACCCAAGCCTAAATTTGCCTTGCAGGTTTATGCATCCGGGGGTTCAAGCTGGATTATTGACAGCGGATGCACAAACCATATGACGGGGGAGAAGAAGATGTTCACCTCCTATGTCAAAAATAAGGATTCCCAAGATTCAATTGTATTCGGTGATGGGAATCAAGGCAAGGTAAAAGGGTTAGGTAAAATTGCGATTTCTAATGAGCATTCTATCTCTAATGTATTTTTAGTAGAGAGTCTTGGATATAATTTGCTATCTGTTAGTCAATTATGTCATATGGGGTATAACTGTCTATTTACAAACGTAGATGTGTCTGTCTTTAGAAGGAGTGATGGTTCACTAGCTTTTAAGGGTGTATTAGACGGCAAACTTTATTTAGTTGATTTTGCAAAAGAAGAGGCCGGTCTAGATGCATGCTTAATAGCTAAGACTAGCATGGGCTGGCTGTGGCATCGCCGCTTAGCACATGTGGGGATGAAGAACCTTCACAAGCTTCTAAAGGGAGAACACGTGATAGGTTTGACTAACGTTCAATTCGAAAAAGATAGACCTTGTGCAGCTTGTCAAGCAGGGAAACAGGTGGGAGGAGCACATCACAGCAAGAATGTGATGACCACTTCAAGACCCCTGGAGCTGCTGCATATGGACCTCTTCGGACCCGTCGCCTATCTAAGCATAGGGGGAAGTAAGTATGGTTTAGTTATTGTTGATGATTTTTCCCGCTTCACTTGGGTGTTCTTTTTGCAGGATAAGTCTGAAACCCAAGGGACCCTCAAACGCTTCCTCAGGAGAGCTCAAAATGAGTTTGAGCTCAAAGTGAAAAAGATAAGAAGCGACAACGGGTCCGAGTTCAAGAACCTTCAAGTGGAGGAGTTCCTTGAAGAGGAAGGGATCAAGCACGAGTTCTCCGCTCCCTACACACCACAGCAAAATGGTGTGGTAGAGAGGAAGAACAGGACGCTCATCGACATGGCGAGGACGATGCTAGGAGAGTTCAAGACCCCCGAGTGCTTTTGGACGGAAGCCGTGAACACTGCTTGCCACGCCATCAACAGGGTCTACCTTCATCGCCTCCTTAAGAAGACGTCGTATGAGCTACTAACCGGTAACAAACCCAATGTATCGTACTTTCGTGTATTTGGGAGTAAATGCTACATTCTAGTAAAGAAGGGTAGAAATTCTAAGTTTGCTCCCAAAGCTGTAGAAGGGTTTTTATTAGGTTATGACTCAAATACAAAGGCGTATAGAGTCTTCAACAAATCATCGGGTTTGGTTGAAGTCTCTAGCGACGTTGTATTTGATGAGACTAATGGCTCTCCAAGAGAGCAAGTTGTTGATTGTGATGATGTAGATGAAGAAGATGTTCCGACGGCCGCTATACGGACCATGGCGATTGGAGAAGTACGGCCACAGGAACAAGATGAACGAGATCAACCTTCTTCCTCAACTATGGTGCAACCCCCAACCGAAGATGACGAACAGGTACCTCAAGTGGAGGCGCTTGATCAAGGGGGAGCACAAGATGATCAAGTGATAGAGGAAGAAGCGCAACCGGCACCTCCAACTCAAGTTCGAGCGATGATTCAAAGGGATCATCCCGTCGACCAAATTCTGGGTGACATTAGCAAGGGAGTAACTACTCGATCTCGATTAGTTAATTTTTGTGAGCATTACTCCTTTGTCTCTTCTATTGAGCCTTTCAGGGTAGAAGAGGCCTTGCTAGATCCAGACTGGGTGTTGGCCATGCAAGAGGAGTTAAACAACTTCAAGCGCAATGAAGTTTGGACACTGGTGCCTCGTCCGAAGCAAAATGTTGTGGGAACCAAGTGGGTGTTCCGCAACAAACAGGACGAGCACGGGGTGGTGACGAGGAACAAGGCTCGACTTGTGGCAAAAGGTTATGCCCAAGTCGCAGGTTTGGATTTCGAGGAGACCTTTGCTCCTGTGGCTAGGCTAGAGTCAATTCGAATCTTGCTAGCATATGCCGCTCACCATTCTTTCAGGTTGTTTCAAATGGATGTGAAGAGCGCTTTCCTCAACGGGCCAATCAAGGAGGAGGTGTACGTGGAGCAACCCCCTGGCTTCGAGGATGAACGGTACCCCGACCATGTGTGTAAGCTCTCTAAGGCGCTCTATGGACTTAAGCAAGCCCCAAGAGCATGGTATGAATGCCTTAGAGACTTTTTAATTGCTAATGCTTTCAAGGTTGGGAAAGCCGATCCAACTCTCTTTACAAAGACATGTGATGGTGATTTGTTTGTGTGCCAAATTTATGTCGATGACATAATATTTGGTTCTACTAACCAAAAGTCTTGTGAAGAGTTTAGCAGGGTGATGACGCAGAAATTCGAGATGTCGATGATGGGCGAGTTGAACTACTTCCTTGGGTTCCAAGTGAAGCAACTCAAGGACGGCACCTTCATCTCCCAAACGAAGTACACGCAAGATCTGCTAAAGCGGTTTGGGATGAAGGACGCCAAGCCCGCAAAGACTCCGATGGGGACCGACGGACACACCGACCTCAACAAAGGAGGTAAGTCCGTTGATCAAAAAGCATACCGGTCAATGATAGGTTCTTTGCTTTACTTATGTGCTAGTAGACCGGATATTATGCTTAGCGTATGCATGTGTGCTAGATTTCAATCCGATCCTAAGGAGTGTCACTTAGTGGCGGTGAAGCGAATTCTTAGATATTTGGTTGCTACGCCTTGCTTCGGGCTCTGGTATCCAAAGGGGTCTACCTTTGACTTAGTTGGATACTCAGACTCCGACTATGCTGGATGTAAGGTCGATAGGAAGAGTACATCGGGGACGTGCCAATTCTTAGGAAGGTCCCTGGTGTCATGGAACTCTAAGAAACAAACTTCCGTTGCCCTATCCACCGCTGAGGCCGAGTATGTTGCCGCAGGACAGTGTTGCGCGCAACTACTTTGGATGAGGCAAACCCTCAGGGACTTTGGCTACAATCTGAGCAAAGTCCCACTCCTATGTGATAATGAGAGTGCTATCCGCATGGCGGAAAATCCTGTTGAACACAGCCGCACAAAGCACATAGACATCCGGCATCACTTTTTGAGAGACCACCAGCAAAAGGGAGATATCGAAGTGTTTCATGTTAGCACCGAGAACCAGCTAGCCGATATCTTCACTAAGCCTCTAGATGAGAAGACCTTTTGCAGGTTGCGTAGTGAGCTAAATGTCTTAGATTCGCGGAACCTGGATTGAATTGTAGCATACATGTAGTTATGCTTTTGATCATGTTCCTTTTTGCATTATGTTGCTTATTATGGTGCTCAAGTTGTACAAACACTCCCTGGACCTCACAAGTCCGTTGCAAAGTGATGCACATGTGTAGGGGGAGATGTGCTACAACTTGACCCTTTGAGACTAACCATGTGCTTGAGTTTGATAATTTAGTCTCGAAGGAGGATTGAAAGGGAAAAGGTGGACTTGGATCATGCAAGACTTCCACTGCACTCCGATGAGAGGGTAACTTATTCCAAGTCCATCTCATTAACTCTTATTGCCATTTGCTCTTAATTGAAGACTTTGATGAGGCAACGAGGTTAAAAGGCCAAGATTGATCCCGTTTTGGTGCTTGATGCCAAAGGGGGAGAAAATAAAGGCCAAAGCGATAAATGGATCAGCTACCACTTGAGAGATTTTGAAAATAGTAGAATAGAGTTTTTGTGTGTCAAAAGCTTTTATTGTCTCTCTTGTCAGCTTTTATTGTCTCTCTTGTCAAAAGTTGGCTTCTTGTGGGGAGAAGTATTGATTATGGGAAATAGGGGGAGTTTTTGAAATCTTTGATCAATCTCTTTTGGAATGACTCTCTTTATACTTCAACATGTGTGTTTGACTTAGAGTTAGAGAATTGAGTTTGATTTGCAAAAACAAACCAAGTGGTGGCAAAGGATGATCCATATATGCCAAAATTGAATAAAACCAATTTGAGTTTTTATTTAAAGTGATTTTGCACTTGTTCTAGTTGCTTTATGTTGTGTTGGCATAAATCACCAAAAAGGGGGAGATTGAAAGGGAAATGTGCCCTTGGGCCATTTCTATGTATTTTGGTGATTGAGTGCCAACACATGTGCTTAATTGGGAATTTATGTACATGGATGAACAAGGTGAAAATCATGAAGTAAAGGTATGTTTCTAAGCCTTAGTACATTGGTTTTGAGTACTAATATATTTGTCTAAGTGTTAGAAACAGAAAGAAGAAGAATAGAGAAAAGGAGAAGGGACTTGGCTGTGTGCTGCCAAGACCCAGCTCGGTCTGGAGCACCGGACTGTCCAGTGTGCACCGGACAGTGTCCGGTGCGCCAGGCTGGCGCGACTCGAACTGGCCGCTCTCGGGAAATTGGCCGGCGGCGTACGGCTAAAATTCACCGGACTGTCCGGTGTGCACCGGACTGTCCGGTGAGCCAACGGTCGGCCAGGGCCAACGGTCGGCCGCGCAATCCGCGCGGGACATGTGGCCGAGCCAACGGTCGGAAGACGGCACCGGACTGTCCGGTGTGCACCGGACATGTCCGGTGCGCCAACAGCGCCAGATCTGCCAACGGTCTGCAACGGTCGTCTTCGCCGTTTAAGGAAACAAATCGGGCACCGGACAGTGTCCGGTGTGCACCGGACTGTCCGGTGCGCCACGAGACAGAAGGCAAAGATGGCCTTCCGGATTTGCTCTCAACGGCTCCTAGCTGCCTTGGGGCTATAAAAGGGACCCCTAGGCGCATGGAGAAGACACACAAGCAACCTTTGAGCATTCTTGATCATCCACACTAAGTCTCTGCGCATTCGTTTGTGTTTCTAAGTGATTCGAGCTCTGTTCTAAGTGAGAACTCTGAGATAGTCTTGTGAGCTCGATTCTTGGCCGTGTGTGTGCGCTTTTGCTGTGGATTTGTGTGTGTTGCTTCCCTCCCTTACTCTGTGTTTCATTTGTGATCATATACTTGTAAGGGCAAGAGACTCCAATTTGTGGAGATTCCTTGCAAACGGGATAGTGAAAGGAAAACAAAACACCGTGGTATTCAAGTGGGTCTTTGGACCGCTTGAGAGGGGTTGATTGCAACCCTCGTCCGTTGGGACGCCACAACGTGGAGTAGGCAAGCGTTGGTCTTGGCCGAACCACGGGATAAAACCACTGTGTCACTCTGTGCTTGATTCTCTTGTGGTACTGTGTTTTGTTGAGATTGTTGAGACTTCACCTTAGCCACTTGGAAATAATCGTGCTAACACTTAACAAGTTTTTGTGGCTTAAGTTTGAAGTTTTTACAGGATCACCTATTCACCCCCCCCTCTAGGTGCTCTCAATAACCCAAAAGGTAAACAAGGATAAGGTAAATACAGACTAGTCAATCCTTAGGTTTTAATAATGTAACGCGGGACGGTGAATTATAAAGTAAGTAGGACATAATAGGTCAGAGGACACTTGCCTTCACCAGGTTGTTGCTTAGGAAGATCTTCGGCAACACGCTCAGGAACCATGGGCTGCTCATTGTCTAAACGAAGAGATCATACATTCAATACATTTGGATAAGGACAAAGAACAATACACCAAACAAATGCAATCAAGTGAATGCAAGTTTGACAGGACATTATAAACACAAAAGATAAACCTAAGTGCTAGAGATTAGTACATTTAGAGATTAGTGATTCCCTAAACATTATGGATTACATGATTTAGTCCTACTAATTTTAGTGAGACACAAAATTATACCAGGGATAAATTCATACATGACATATTATTAATCTCACAAGTTTAAACACCTAAGTACCATTAGGGTTTCCCTTTTTATTTTCTTATTTCCTAAACAAACTATTCCATACACTAACCTTTAGCTTAGTCATAAAATTGAAGTGCACAGACTATGGATGATCATAATTTATTTGAACAGAGAATATTCCTATGAACATTTTGCAATTTGAATCACTCAATTTGGAGTTCATATGAAAAAGATATGAACTAAACAAGTTTTAAAGTTTAAAAATACAAAACTAGGTCTAATTCTGTGATTATAAAAAGGGCTAGGGGTCTGTTTATAAGAAAACAGGGGCCTGCGCGCTAAACTAAAGGACGACGGGTTGTTTTCCAGAAACCGAGGGTTTCTTTAGCAACTTTACCACGCGAAGGGGTACGGGACTATACTGACCGCCCGATCTCCGATCAACGACCCAGATTAGAAACAGCGAGTGAGGGCGCGAGCGGGCGGAGCGCAGGTGCCTAACAGGTGGACCCAGGGTGAGGCAAGTCATCGACGCATCGGGCCCATGAGCCAGCGGGTCGGGTGGGTGGCTTGGGTGTAGGGCGAACTGACAGAAGGGCCCCAGCGGAATGGGGCCCGCTGACTAGTGACGGTTTGGGTGCGGGGTATGTGGCACGCGATGCTGACGCGTGGGGCTACGGGGCTCCACCGGTCAGCGACGAAGGGTGAGGCGCGGGCGCAACCTAGCGGGTGGGGTCTACTCGTCAGAGGCTCGGAGGGGAGAGTGAGAGCATCAGCGTGGGAGAGACTGGCCCGAGGGTCCTAGGTGTCAGGACCTTCGTCCTCCTCCTGCACGCGCACGGCGTGGAGCGCCATGACCGGAATCGGCGGACGACGAGGATCGAGGGTGGGTCGGTCGGCAGGGATCGCTCGGGGAGCTCGCCTCTTTGGCGTGACACAGCCCCAGGTGCATACCGGCGACGGCAAAGAAGGGAGGGGAGAATGGGCGGGGGAGAGAAAGGAGGGAAAGGGGGCGGCGGAGGTGATCCTGAGGCTCAGCAATTGCGCGGAGGCGGCGCTCCTCGGCGAACTTCGGCGAGGCACGACGGGCGTAGGGGAGAGGAATTGGTTGGGGAATGTGGCGGAATGAGGCAAGCAGGAGGAGGAGATGACCTCAGGGGGGTTATGCCTCGGCTCGTGATCGTGGCCACGATCCTCATGGACGTGGGCACAGCGGGCGCGGGGCACGGTTGCAGTGAGGAAAGGGGGGAGAGCTGACAGGCGGGACCCATCCGTAAGTGGCTACACGCGAGCAAAGCGCCTGACAAGCGGGTCCTACACGACAGCGAGAGCAGAGGGGCGCGCGCAGGCACGCGGTTGCACCGACAGGGCAGGCCCACCTGGCGGCGAGGGCGGGGGAGGGGTGAGACGCGCGTGCAGCTAGGCTTCTTTGGCTTTTCCTATTTCCTTCCAAATTTCTAATTCATTTTCCTTTTATTTTCTCTAGTGAACTCAATTCAAATTCAAATCCAATCTAAATTCTAACCAATTCAAACATGTGCAACAATTCAAAGAATATTTTAAGCTCAGCATGATGCAACATTTCATGACTCACATTGTTTTGACAAAATAAATAATTAATCCCTCTCCTAATTAACTTAATTCTAGCCAAAATAAAAAGAGAGAGAGAGACTAGAGAGAGAGACAAGAGTAACATCTTAATTTGGTAGATATTGAGAAAGAAATTTTATACCCCCAAATTCAGGGTGTTACAGATGACCTCCTAAAGGGTGCTAGAGCCCCCGAGGGGACGACGTCGCATTCCCCTGCCATCGGGGTAACATCAATCAGATTTGTATTCCATAAACCTCGTACTCATCATTTTTGTTTTTTCTCCAGAAGGAGCCTCATTCAAGGCCAACATGGGGGAGGGCATGCTCTAGAAAGCGGACAACACAAACACTCATAATGTTGAAGAAAGTACCAGAAGTTCTCACTCCTCGACCTTATAAAGATATGGGGCTCCCTTGACCCCTCCCAGGAAGAGAGCTGTCGATAAAGGCGTCAGCCAACTTCCAGGCCAATGGTTCCGAATTTTTAGCCATCTCTACAAGCTCTGTGTCACTCCAAGCGTCGCAATAGCCTTTGCTCAAGGCTTCCAAATTGATTCCCCTCTCGTAATGGGATATGGCGATGACGAAGGTTTGGTTGATGCCCTAATGGAAGGCTTCCACCTTGAGGTCAGGAACTCGGTCCGCAAAATGCTTAAAGCGGGAGATCAGGGGCTCTGGCCCAGACGAAGAGGGCACCTCAACTCATGCGCGCGATGTCCACCTGCGAACACAAGGTTGACTTGTCAATTGTGGTTTGGATTGATGATGAGTTATTATCAATGGGTAGCACTCTAGGGTAGTCAGTGGACTAACCAGAGTGTGAGATTGTGTATGTGCAACCATATCGGTCGACTTGTGGTGTGCAGGTGTGGAGCATAGGGACGGTGGTCGATGGCTGAGGTGAAGGTCATGTGAGCTTGTGCTGATGGATTGGAAGCGGTGATGGACGAGTGTTGGGTCTTGGCTGACGGACCGGAGCAGATAGGTGTCCAGCCATGGTGGCTGACATCTGGGACACACACTCACGTAAGGACATTGTGGAGTGGACCGTGTTGCCAGTGGGGACGAGGACTAGCAGGACACGCGTCTGGTCATGGAGGACACGCACACGATGTGATACTCATGGCGGTTTGGTGCTTAAGCCTCAAAACCACCCTGCGCTACGGATGGCAGGTTTTGCTTTGTTTGGGCCTCAAAACTCGGTGATGGCAGTTCCAGAGGGAACCGATGGTGGCACGTGGCATCACAGCGAAGGGCGCATCAAGGCGAATGAAGCAACTTCGTGTGGAGCGTGTGGCCGTCGGATCGAAAACCTAGGAGTTGGTATATTTTGCCCTAGCAGAGTGGATAGACTTTATGTAAATAGGGGTAGTTTAAGAAATAGAAATAACCCTTTATAAATAGAGGGGAGGGCTAGTTAGTTTAGTATTACTTGGCTTCCATTTGTTTAGAGCACTCATTTTAGAACTCCTAGTTTTCTCTCTAGGTAGTCTCCAGTTGAGATGAGGGATCCACAACGACTTTGTAACTATTGATTGTGTTTGTGATTTGCAAGTTTAATCTGAGGAAGCGTCTGAGTGCACCTATAGGGGGTGGATAGGTGATCCTGCAAAACTTAACTCAAACCACACAAACTTGGTCTAAAATGTTAGTTAGAGAGAATTAAAACCAAGTTTGACAATAGAAAGAAGTTCCTTTCACTTGATTACTCTATCATGATTTAATTTAGACTTAGAGCAATATCGCAAGTGAAGAATTGGAACAAAAATTGCAATAATGTAAATGGCACAAGAGACACGACAATTTTTATCCCGTTGTTCGGTCAAGCGTAATATGCTTGTCTACTCCACGTTGCAGCGTCCCAATGGATGAGGGTTGCACTTAACCCCTCTGAAAGGGAAATGTGCCCATAGGCCATTTCTATTTTGTTTTGGTGATTAAATGCTCAACACATTGTCTTGGACTAACATCTTGATGTATGAGCATAGGCACAGACATTTGAAAGGCAAATTGAGAAACATAGGAAAAGTGCATTTGGTGTATATTGCAAATCCTATTACATTAAAGGAACAATGTATGATTCTAGCACTTAGTAAATTGTTTTAGTTGTTACTATGTTTATCTAAGTGCTAGGAAACTTCTCAAGTCGATCCATTTTGGAGAAATGGTGTTTCGCTAAGATTAGTCATGCCAGTCTAGGAGCACCAAACTGTCCGGTGTGCACCCGACAGTGTCTAGTGCCCAGCCTAGTCAGCTGGCAAACTGGCCGCTCTCGAGAATCCGCCAGGACGCAGCAACTATAATTTACCGAATTGTCTGGTGTGCATGGACTGTCTGGTGTGCCAACCGCGCGCCTGGCTAATAGTTGTCCGCTCAATCTAAGCAGGACACGTCAGCCTGGCCAACAGTCATCAGGTCGCACTAGACTGTCCGGTGCGCCAAGTGATCAATGGTCGCTTCACCAGGGAAGGAAAGAAATCGCCTACCGTGCAGTGTCCAGTGTGCACTGGACACTCCGGTTCACCCACGAACATAAGGCAATCAGGGCCTTCCAAATAAAGTTCTGATGGCTCCTAGGTCCCTTAGGGCTATAAAAGGACCCCCTAGGCGCCATGGAGCAGTACACAAGCACACTTTGAGAAATCTACAACTCCTAGACTCTGCAACCACGCTGTCTATTCATTAGGTAGAGATTTGAGCTTGTTCTTGAGCTGTGACTCTGACATTTTGATTATTGCGCTCTTTTCTTGACTTGTGTATGTGTTGCTGCTACGATTGTATTCTTGTGTGTGTTTCTATTCCCTCCTTACTCTGGTTTTGATTAAGATCATTTGTGTAAGGTGTGAAAGACTCCAACTTGTGGAGATACCTCACAACCAGCAAATGATATAAGGAAGACAACTGTGGTACTTAAGTTTGATCTTTGGATCACTTGAGAGGGGTTGAGTGCAACCCTTGATCGAAGGAGGTCACCACAACATGAAGTAGGCATTGGCCGAACCACAGGATAAAATCGTCGTGTCTCTTGTCTATTTACTTTATTGCGATTGTTGTCTTCTTGAATTCTCATATTCACTTGTATTACTGCTCCTAAGTTTGATACACATTTCAAAGGAGCAATCAAGTGAAGAGTTCTCCTCTCTCCATCTCTACTCATAACAACTTGGTTTTAGCTTTCACTAACACTCATTATAAACCAAGTTTGTGTTGTTTAGAGTTGATTTTTGCAGGATCACCTATTCACCCCCTCTAGGTGCTCTCAATTGGTATCAGAGCTATTCTCTTCATCAAGGGACTAACTGCCCGAAGAGATGGATCCTATGGGCAAGGGGATTATGATCAACGATAAGGAGAAGGAGATCCTCAACAACAACGAGCCAAAAGGAGATAAGCCCAACGACTTAGGCTCGAACAACAAGAGGAAGGACGGGAAGAAGAAGAGGCGTGTCAAGAAGATAATCTACTACGACAACGATGCCTCCTCATCTTTACGGAAGGACGACGATGATGATGATTCCACTTCAAAAAAGACGGTCAATCAAAACTATACAATTCCAATGCTCATTTACTATCTATACCTCTTGGCAAGCCCCTCACTTTGATGGGGAAGATTATTCTTTTTGGAGTCATAAAATGCATAGTCATTTATTTTCTCTTCATCCTAGCATTTGGGAAATAGTAGAAAATGGAATGAATTTTGATAGTAGTGATAATGTCATATTTATTAATGAGCAAATTCATAAAAATGCCCAAGCTACTACTGTTCTTGTAGCATTTCTATGGAGGGATGAATACAACAAGGTTAGTGGTTTGGACAACACCAAGCAAATATGGGACACCCTCAAGATCTCTCATAAGGGTAATGATTCTACAATGATCACTAAGATAGAGATGGTGGAAGGCGAGCTGGAGAGATTCACCATGAAAAGGGGAGAGGAGCCAACTAAAACGTACAACAGGCTCAAGACCCTAGTGAACAAGATTCGAAGCTATGGAAGCACAAGATGGACGGATCGCGACGTCGTACGCCTTATGTTAAAGTCATTTACTGTAATTGATCCCCATCTTGTTAATCTTATTCGTGAAAACCCCAAGTATACCAAAATGTCGCCCAAATAAATCCTTGGTAAGTTTGTAAGCGGGCGCATGATGGTAAAAGAAGCAAGTACGTCGACGGTGGCGCCGACGGACCTCTTCCTCTCTACGAGCCACAACCCGTTGCACTCAAAGCAACGACCACCACAGAGACACTCCCAAACAAGGTGGCATAAGTGGAGGCTACAGGACTTAATGATGAAGAAATGGCGCTTGTAATAAAGCACTTCAAGACTGCATTGAAAGGATGCAAGGACTACCCCAACAAGAACAAATCAAGGGTAAAGCGTTCACGCTTCAAGTGCGGCAAGACTGGTCATTTTATTTCTCAATGTCCGATAATGAGATTGATCAGGTACAAGATAAGAAAGGGAAGAAAGAGAAGAAGAAGTTCTACAGAAAGATGAAGGGCGAGGCGCACATCGGCAAGGAATGGGACTCAGACTGCTCTTCATCCGACTCCGATGATGAAGGACTTGCTGCCTCCGCCTTTGACAAATCCTCCCTCTTCCCAAACGAGCATCACACTTGCCTCATGGCAAAAGAGAAGAAGGTACTACCCGCGATACCCCTAAGTATACCTATTCTAGTGATGAAGAATGTGATAATGATGGTGATGGTGATGTAGACTGTAGCAATCTTTTTAAGGCTTACATAGATCTAAGGTAGATAAAATTAATGAATTGATAGATGCTCTTAATGAAAAGGATAGTGTTGAGGGCCTATTTCTCTCTCGAAGGTCCTCAGGACGAAGAAATTGTCTACAGCCAAAAGGACTGAGCGTCGAAGCTGCAACAGACATGTGTATAGTGTCGAAGGACTATAGCTTCGGTCCAAGATGGTTACGTAGGTCAGACGTGATATTGAGCCAGAGAGGAAAAGACCTGTTAGTCCTTGATGCTTGTATTAGGATAATGTGTATGTATCACGGTCATAAATGTACTTTTGCTTGGGCTGTGTCCCATGCCTATAAATAGATGAACAGTGCCTCCGTACTGTTCATGCTGGATTGGAATTGCATTCACGCTTTTGTCTTCGAGCAAGCCAAAGGTACAAATGTAATGTACATTATGTATCAATTTATTAATATATGAGATGGATTCTAAATATTGTTTAACATTTGATATGAAATGAATAAGTGACATAATGTTACATCTGTAATTATGCTTTTATATTTTTGAATGATGAAGACTTGTTCTTCATGTCCTTCGTCCAAGACTCATTATACCCGAAGGGAGATAATGCTTTGGAGGATGAAGGTCCTTAACATTTAACAATTGTGTTGCCTTGTTTTATGGTTCACAGTAATAAAAACAAGTAACCAACATTGGCGCCCACCTCAGGTGAACTCACTTCCACGACTACGACAATGGCTTCGCAAAGTCATTAGGCTATGTCACCTTTAGTGACGAAGCTCGTGCTTTCGATCATAGGCGGTTCAAGTTTTGAACTAGCCAACAAGAAGCAAAAGAAGGAAGCACAAAGAAGGGTACAACATGTCGGAGTACAAGGACCCTTCATCAAGTCTAAATGGTCTCTGAAGGAAACGGTGACGCCTAAGAGGGAGGGGGTGAATTAGGACTTCTAAAACTTTCTCTTATCTAGGCCACAAATAAATCCCTAGAGCAAAACCTATGCAAATAATCAAACTAGAATGTGTAAACTAGGTTTTGTCTAAGTGTTGCTATCTCTACCGCAATGGCTAAGTTTCAATCCTAAACAATCTAATTATAAAGACAAGATTGAAACTTAAATGCTTAATATAAATGCGGAATCTAAAGAGCAAGGTGTGGTGGAACCGCCCGAATTATTCCAGCTTAAGTGCTCAAGTCACGGCTTGGAGGTAGCAACACACTTAAATCGGAATAACCCGTCAGTCCCTCAGATCTAGTCTGATAAAGGCACCTCCCCGGAATCAAATACCACGAGCTCACTCGAAGGTGAGTCACAGAGAGAATACAATAAAGCAGGAAACCACAAATTAAAGTACTGGAGTTATTACATAAATCAGAGTTTTTAAGTAAATGGAAACAAGTTCATAATTTAAAATGCAGCGGATAGACGATAACGTCGAATGCTGAGGAATAGGGCAAGGCCTAGCCCACTACTCCTCGTGCTCCTCTCCTGCTGGAGCAACATCCCACTCGACCGTCCAACCCGGTGGCAGGGTGGAAGGCCAAGTCACACCATCAACCATGTCCTATAACGTACCTGCAAAAATTGTGCCACATGCAAGGCTGAGTATACTAATACTTAGCTAGACTTACCCGGTGTGAGGAATCTACTCCTCTACCTCTAGACCATGCAGCTGTTTGGCTGAGGGGTTTGGTTTGCCAAAAGCACTAGCTGAGTCTAAAATCAAGTTTTAGATTTTCAAATTCTAGCATCATTAATTTAGCTAGGTTTGCTCCTTATAAGCATACATGGTAACAATCATTTAGCACAATCAACATGTTATCTCAAGTGAAACCTCATTTCACTTCTTACTCAATGCAGTATAAGGGGTCAAGCAGTCTCATTAGCTGCGAGAAGCAGACAATTCGAATCGAGTTTTTAAACCTTGTAAGGTAAACCTAAACACACGACATGTACGGGCACTCTGTCCCCACACATATCAATCATCCCCATCGATTCCCCGTTAACGGCCAGGGCTCACCGCGTTGGCATATAATGCTCCATGACCCCAGTTGCCGCTGTGCAGTGACCGCACTTGTACCCACCATAGCTTGCATGGGAGACCCAGTCTCAGGACAAGTGAGGGGGAAAGTCCGCGCCCGGCTTCACTCAGGTACTAGGTTTACCGGTTACCATATTTCCCGACATGTGTTTAGTACTTTCAAACGCTTGACTCAGGTATCCACACATTAATCCTTAATTCCATTTCCGTCTCATGGACAAGGCATCCACCCTGGATCCAAGTCCATAGACCATCATAGATCCCGTTATCAAGATGAATACAATCAATTCCTGACCTCGCACGAGTCCTAGAAAAATCACTCGACTTCTACCGAGATCCTAATTAGCAAAGCAGCTACTCGAACTAGCATACTAGTATCCATCTCCAAAAGGAATCCTGAGTTCATGCAACTAAGGGTTTCAAGCAACTCCTACACTTAAGTGCACATTACAAGCCTACAAACATTAAGTGGCGCCAAAACCACTTGGTCTGAATACCAAAAAGGAGCCAAACTACATAAGGAACCCACTGGAAAAATTTGAACCCGAGCCAAAACCATTTGACACGATTTGACATCACTTTTGTCTCGGGGTGAACAATGAGACAACCCAGATTTGGCGTCCGCATATCTCCCTAATCAGGGCATATCTCCCATTGGAACTCACATACAAGAGATAGCCCTAGGTGCCAGGAAGAGGTCTGTGCAGGATTTTTGCCAAGATTCGCACGATTTCGATCTCAGCAAGCGTTAGAACACGGGCAGAAACAAACCTCCACGTGTTCGACGCGCCCTGACCTCGCCAGAGCACGCCCGGTGCCCGACCCCGCGCGCCCCGCGCCGCGCCAAGCCAAGCCCGTGCCACTGCCCGCGCCCGCGCCTATAAAGCCAGTCAAGGCTTCTATCGTACGCCCCCGCTCGCTCTTGACCTCGCCGGAGCGCAAGATCACCGGCGTTTGCCCTGCACACGGCGTGCCAGCGGCCGCCCGAGCACCCACCACCGTAGACCGGCCAACCGAGCCATTCCCAGCTTTATCTGACCCTCGAGAGACTCTACGTGCCTCGGTGAAACTCCCAGAGCAAGGAATCGAGCTCTGCCTCGCCGGAGACACCGATTCAGGGTCACCGGACTTCACCAGATCGCCGGCGAGCGTAGACCGGGCTCCACGGTGAGCCTTTCTTCAATTCCTTGCACGGGTAGACTCCTTAGCACCCCGTGAAGCTTTCCGTGCCCTTGGATTGAACTATATCGTCGTGGCTAGGCCGGAGCACCCGCCGCCGACGAGCTCGCCCGCCTGCGCACGTGGACCGGCTGATTCCGGCCATAACCGTCGTCGAGCCGTACCTCGTCGTGACCGCCAGGACTTCCCGGAGCCAACCCCGCCCTTCGCCGGACCTCCCTCGCCGCCGGTAAGCCGCGCCGCCCTGTTTTCTTCCACAGGTACTGTTTAAAAGGGGGGGAGGGACCTCAGGGAAGAAGGAAAAGAAGTCAGGGGGGTTTTTGAATGGTCAAAGACTCAGATGAATAGTAGCGCAGGGGCATAAGTTAAAGAGTTGGTTTAGGAAAGCCCAGGGTCCTCGGTGTAAAGTGGTTTTCCAGAAAACCTTTTAAACATTTCTCATTTAAATACAAACAGAGCTTGTAAAATTCATAACTTTAGTTTTATTCAACCAAATTTGGTCAAACCAATTTTGCTGGAGTCTAAATAATGTGAACTACCTAGGAAAAATGCAAAACCCCCTAAGTATTGCAGAAGATTTTAAAGTTTGGAATTAAATAGTATTCTGACCAAAAGCTAAATAAAAGAGGGAAAAATAGCTACACTGTTAGACTGGGGTTAAGAAAAATCAGAGAAGTACTTAACCACTCCCTAATCGGTTTAAAAATAGTACACCCCTCAGGGCACCAATTTAAGGAAGGGTTTACCATTTCAACTCTTTTTAGCCCAAAGTTAAAGAAAATAGAAAAGGTAGTCTAAAATAAGAACCAGGGGGCAACCACATTTTTGCTAGCCCACTTATTCAATATAGTTCACTGAAAATTTTTGTTAGACCCTCTGTTAGTACAAAAGAAATGCATTACCTTTTATTTTGTGAAAACCTTGAAAACTTAGAAAAACCTTAGAAAAATAATCCTGAGGAGAAACCACCCCAAGACTTGGGATAACTCATAATATGTTGTTAAAAACCTAGGAAAAAATGTAAGTTCTGTTGTTTGATATTTTTCAAATAGCAAGTTAGTTATAAGTACCTTTTTGGCATTAAACTTTAGAAAATCACAACTAAATAATCAGTAGGCCTTTTTCTGTGATTTTTAAAACAAAGACCTATTATTCCCTAGGAATCTTGGTAAAAATAAATGTTGACCCAGAAAACCCACAGAAACTAGAGCTATGGTGTAAAGTGCCCTTTTACCCTTACTTTTGTTAATTTTGCACAAGTAGTATCTGAATTAATTTCAACCTCAAACTTCTAGAATAACCCACAATGGTAAATGTTTACCCACTGTAATTTTTATGACATTTTTGAAAAATGTTAACTAACCATGATAGTTCAAAAATGCTTAAATAGAAGCATAATGGAAAGAAAAAGAAAAATGTAGGGAGAATTGGATAATGTACAACCAAAACCTTCCAGGGATCCCATGGAACATAAAAATATAATTAAAGAATGTAAGTTCATTCAAAAATTCCAATGGTGAAGGTATAAAACCCTTAAGTATACCCAAAAGAAACCCTAGAGTCTCACTAAACTTAGTACTATTTTACCATGCATAACCTTTACAATTTATCATGTCATTAATAAGCATATATCTTATCCATTGCATTCGATAGATTGTAATCTCGCTGACGGGGAGTACATCCTCGTTTCGAAGCAAGGAGTTGCTCAAGGGGTAGTCCAGGAGCAAGCACCAGAGTCTGCCATCGAGGATCTGCCTGCCCCAGCTTTGGAAGGCAAGCCCCGGTTTTATGCATAACCTACTTATTATGTTATTTTACTACACTTATTGTTTGTAGGTTTGTAATGTGCACTTAAGTGTAGGAGTTGTTTGGAACCTTAGTTGCATGACTCAGGATTCCTTTTTGAGATGGATACTAGTATGCTAGGTCGAATAGCTGCTTTACTAATTAGGGATCTTGGTAGAAGTCGAGTGATTTTCTAGCACTCACGCGAGGTCAGGAATTGGTTGTATCCATTTTCATATCTTAATGATGTTGTTCTGTGGACAACAATCCATGGGGATTGGTTGTCTACGAGACATAAATTGGAATAAGGATTAAGGTGTGGTACCGTGTGTCAAGCGTTTGAACGTACTAAGCACATGCCGAGAAATATGGTAAATCGGTAAGCCTAGTACCTGAGTGAACCTGCCCACAGACTTTATCCCTCACGCGACCTGAGACGTGGTCTCCCATTCTGGTTATGGTGGGTACAAGTGCGATCACTACACGACGGCAGTCGGGGTCAGTGAGGCATTGTACGCCAAGGCGGTGAGCCCTGATCTGTTGCCAGGGAATCGATGGGGACGGTTGATGTGTGTGGGGACAGAGTGCCTCGCCACGTCGTGTGTTTAGGTTTACCTTGCAAGGTTGAAACTCGATTCGAATCGTCTGCTTCTCGCAGCTAATGAGACTGCTTGATCCATGCTGCTACATTGAGTAACAAGTGGAAATGTGTTGACTTGGCAAAAGATGTTGAATGCTAAATGCTTGAAACCATGTATGATTAGATAGGTACACATTTAGTCTTAAGTGAGTCACACTAAAACTTGAAAAAGCTAAAACTTGATTTTAGAATCAGCTAGTGCTTTTGGCAAACCAAACCCCTTAGCCAAACATCTGCATGTCTAGAGGTAGAGGAGTAGACTCCTCACACCGGGTAAGTCTAGCTGAGTATTAGTATACTCAGCCTTGCTTGTGGCATAATTTTACAGGTTCTCTGGAGGACATGGTTGCTGGAGTGACTTGGCCGTCCATCTTGCCATCGAGTTGGACAGTCGAGTGGGACCCTACCTCGGCAGAGGAGGATTATGAGGAGTGATGGGCCAGACTTCCCCATATCTCCGTTTATTTACCGCTAGTTTTATTCCGCTGCATTCCGAACAATGATCACTACTTTTGTTAAACTCTGATGATGTTGTAATAAATTAAATACTCCTTAAGGTATGGTTTTATGCTTTATTGTATTTGCTCTGTGCCTCACCATCGAGTGAGTACGTGGTACTTGATCCTGTTAGTGGCCTCGTCGGACTAGATCTGAGGGACTGACGTTTTATTCCTATTTAAGTGTGGTCTAGCCTTTAAGGTGGGACCTAGGCACTTAAGTTGGAATAATTTGGACGGTTCCGCCACAGCTGGTATCGGAGCTTGTACCACCACAGAGGAATCAATAAACTATAATTTCCATCCTTTTTGAAAAGTAAAACATGTTAGAAACCCATGTTGGATAGAGAGGTAAGGCGATAGGGATGAACATAGAGCGTGAAGCCTTAGGACAATAGAAGGGTAGCTAGGTGGCTAATTGAGGAAGCCCTATAGGCTACTATAAGGGATGGGGATTTTTCCCTATTCCCTATAAGTTGAAGTGAGGTCGTTTAGGACGAGCATGCATGCATAATTTATTCAAACTACTTGGTAATTGGTTAAGAACCTTAAAAGCTATGAGGCATGATAATAAAAGATTAAGTACACTTCAAGACCTCAACGTGACTTTAGAAAAGCCAAGCACTGATTTCCCTTTATTTTTGTTAATTCTTTTTCTTTTTCGCTTACGCTTACCCTTACACAGATGACTTCTCACGATTCCTCGGAAGGAGGGAACGCACATTCCCACACGGACGGACTTGCACGAGAGGGCTTTCCTCGCATCTTGTGGGAAGTGCTGCAGGGAGCCGGTTATACGACGCCTCCCCAGTACGCGGTGCAGCTGTTCGAGGAGCACCAGGTACCCTGCTGTAGGGTGAGGATGACCTTGGAGCCTCATCCCTTGTAGCCAGGCTGGCGTTCGTTGGACTCCGAGTCTTTCAGATACCGGACTGAAGACACCATCGAGGCCATTGCCCTCCATGGACTGACGACCTTTTGTGGCTTTCACCCCTTGGAGCTGTCCACTCACCCCATTGGTTTGTTCCCCGCTGAAAAGGAGGATGACCCAATGTGGAAGGATCGAGTGGAGCATGCCAAGGATGTGTGGGTTCTCTACCCAGGGCAGACTGCTCACCTCACAGTGCGATGCATGAATGCCATGTACCGCCTACAAGCGGTGTGAGGAGAGGCAATGTCTTAGCTAATGGCCTTGGTGGAGGCTACCAAGATCACCCTAGATAACAGAGAGGAACTTGTGGTAGACTTGTCCACGGAGATGGTGGAAAAGGACCTGCAGGTGGAACAAATGGCCAACTAGATCTAGGAGCTTGAGGAGCTAGTGGGAGCCAGGGAGAACACCATTGAGGTTATCGAGGATCGGCTGATTAACACTCAACAACAACTCGAGGAGGCTAACCAGCACTTGGATATGCACCATCAGGAGATTCAGGACATGGAGGCCGACAAGGATGTTGACATCGAGGGAGGAGTGGAGCCGGAGCCTGCATCCAGCCTGGACACTGCTGGCTCAGGGAGACCCCCTTCCCCCGAGTCAAGCGTTGCCTCGTTTGCTCACTAGGTTGCGGGGTTAGGGTTAGAAATGTGTGGCGGTAGAACTCCTCGAAGCTAGCTTAGCTTTTGCACCCTTGGGGTACTAGGCTAGACAGAGTTGAGTATTTTGATCACTTACGTAATCGTAACAAACTCTTTTGGAATTACGGATGGTGGATGATGGCAACCTTTATTTATGAAGGAAGTTTATGTCATGTCGTCTCTTTTATGGAAAATGCAAGAAAAATGTTGGCATTCTGCAAACCTTGTCTTTTCAAATGTTTTACCATGTATGAACCCTGATATCAAAAATATGATATTAAGAGCCTCCTAAATTTTCAGATGGCAGGAAGAGCGCGCCGTGGACAGAATGAGCGCATTCCTCTACCACCACTGCCGCCTCCTACCATGCAAGAACTGATGGCTCAGCAGAATGAGATTCTATGACAGTTGGCTCAGCGTCAGCCGCCACCTCAGCACTATGGTGGTGGTGATCACCATCAGCGTCCCCCAGCAGCGACCACATATCAGGAGTTCCTCAGCACTCAGCCGTCGTTGTTCACTTGGGCAGAGGATCCACTTGATGCTGATGTATGGCTCAGGGTAGTGGAATCCAAATTCCTACTGTTTAATGGAGTTTGTTCAGATGTGGCTAAGGTCCGGTTCGCCACCCAGCAGCTTCGCGGACCCGCGCGAACATGGTGGGATCACTTCCTCGCTATGCAGTTAGTTGACCACGTGGTGGAATGGAGAGAGTTCAAGGCAGCATTCAGAGGGCATCACATACCGGTAGGCATCATGGACCGCAAACTCAATGAGTTTTTGGCACTCACTCAGGGGAATCGTACTATGTTGCAGTACGCTCAGGCCTTCAATGACCTATGTCAGTATGCAGGCTATCATGCAGACACGGATGAGAAGAAGAAGGACAGGTTCAGGAGGGGGCTCAGTACTAAGCTCCACGACCGTCTCAACGCAGTCAGGGCCAACAGTTACAATGAGTTAGTCAACATGTCCATTTCCTAGGAAGACTGCATCACAGCCCGTCAGGCAGAAAAGAAGAGGAAGACCCCTGTGGCAGGACCATCAGCTCAGCCTCAGCGCTTTCGGATTGTATCTGATACTCAGAACAGGGGACCTCAGCAGCAGAAAGGACGTTGGGTGATCCGACCACAGCAGCAGCAGCAGGCACCCAACCGCTCTTAGCCCCCAGTTCAAAGGAACAACAATCAGCCACAGCAGCAATACCGTCAGGCCAATGACAACAGATGTTTCACCTGTGGCAACACTGGACATTACGCGAAGAATTGCCCCAGGAACCAGCAAAGGCAGCGGCAGAATTCCAATTAGAACCAAGGTAAGAGGCAGAAGGTGCAAGTGAGACAAGGGAGGCTGAACTTCACCACCATGGCTGACATTCCAGAGGGAGCACCCGTCATGACTGGTATCTTTTCCATTTTGAATTATCCTACAGTTATTCTTTTTGATTTAGACGCTTCACACAGCTTCATCAGCGCAAAATTTAGCGCCAAATGTCAGCTAACTTTTTACCACACCAATGGGGGCATTACGATTTCAACCCCAGGAGGCAGGGTTGCCACCTATCAACTCAACCGGCGCGTGCCGATAAAATTGGGTAGTCTGATATTTAAAACCACTCTCCTGATCATGGGATTGGAGAGCATGGATATCATCCTGGGGACCGACTGGTTATCACGACACCATGCATTGATTGATGTAGCAGCGAGAGCCATTGAGATACACTCACCTTTTTGTGGAGATATCACATTGTACATGCCTAACCAGGGTTGTACCAGTTCCTGTGCTTTCTCTATGATAGAGTCACCTATTGAAAGAATCCCAGTGGCCTGTGAATACCTAGATGTTTTTCCGGATGAATTGCCAGGGATCCCACCCGACAGAGACATAGAGTTTGCAATTGAGTTGCAACCCGGAACTGCTCCTATATCCAAGAGACCCTATAGGATGCCTCCAGCAGAATTGGCGGAATTGAAAAAGCAATTACAAGAGTTGTTGGACAAAGGATTCATTCGCCCAAGTACTTCTCCATGGGGATGTCCAGCCTTGTTTGTGAAGAAGAAAGATGAGAGTCTGAGATTGTGTGTGGACTACCGCCCTCTCAATGCGGTGACCATAAAAAACAAGTATCCCTTGCCCCGCATTGATGTATTGTTTGATCAGCTGGTGGGAGCCAAGGTATTTTCCAAGATAGACCTCCGCTCTGGCTATCATCAGATTAAAATCAGGGCCAGTGATATTCCGAAGACGGCTTTCTCCACCAGATATGGGCTTTATGAGTACTTGGTGATGTCTTTCGGGCTGACAAATGCCCCGACCTATTTCATGTATTTGATGAACTCCGTATTTATGCCAGAACTGCACAAGTTTGTGGTAGTCTTCATCGACGATGACGACGGTTCAGATTTGTTTGGGTACGAATATGTTTTAAAGCCTCATGATCAGAATGAATTATGAACTCACGATGCCAAAGATAGTGCTGCCATGTATGCAAAGTGCGCACTAAAGCGTAAAGCTCCTTATCATAAGTAGAATATTTCAGACTAGCACCGCTTAATTTTTCACTAAAATAAGCAACTGGTTTTCCTTCTTGTAACAAAATAGCACCTAGCCCAATACCGCTAGCATCGCATTCAAGCTCAAACACTCTATTAAAATCAGGCAATTGCAATAGGGGAGCTTGGGTTAACTTATCTTTCAAAGTGTTGAACGCTTCCTCCTGCGAATCACTCCAAGCAAACGACACATCTTTCTTTGTAAGCTCATGTAGAGGCGCTGCAATGGAGCTAAAATCACGAACAAATCTGCGGTAGAAACCGACAAGTCCAAGGAAGCTCCGAATTTGTGTGACCGTCGTCGGTGTAGGCCACTCCCGAATGGCAGCAATCTTGCTGCTATCCACCTCAATGCCCTGTGGAGTAACAACATAACCAAGAAACGAGACACGTCGTGTGCAAAAGATGCATTTTTTCATGTTAGCAAATAACTGGGCAGCACGCAATGCATCAAAAATAGCACTTAAATGTTCCAAATGCTCTTTCTTAGATTTGCTGTAAATAAGGATATCATCAAAATAAACAACCACAAACAATCCTATGAAGGGCCTCAGAACTTCATTCATCACTCGCATAAAAGTGCTGGGAGCATTAGTCAATCCAAACGGCATAACCAACCATTCATATAAACCAAATTTCGTTTTAAAAGTCGTTTTCCATTCATCACCCAGTTTCATTCTAATCTGGTGGTAACCACTACGCAAATCAATCTTAGTGAAAATAATGGCACCACTAAGCTCATCTAGCATATCATCAAGGCGTGGTATAGGATATCAATAACGAATAGTGATGTTATTAATAGCACGACAATCTACACACATACGCCATGACCCATCTTTCTTGGGAACAAGTAACACAGGAACAGAGCAAGGGCTAAGAGACTCACGAATGTATCCCTTGTCAAGCAACGCCTGTACCTGGCGCTGAATCTCCTTCGTCTCATCCGGATTTGTACGGTACGGTGCGCGGTTCGGAAGCTATGCGCCGGGGATGAGGTCGATCTGGTGCTCAATGCCACGAAGCGGTGGGAGACCCGGTGGTAAGTCTTTGGGAAAAACATCAGCGTACTCCTGCAAAAGGTTAGCAACCATAGGGGGAATAGCCAAAGATGGTGCATCATCAAGTGAAATGAGGACACTAGAGCATACAAGTGCATAGCATGGCAAATGAGCACCGTGTAGATCATCAAAATCAGCACGTGTAGCAAGTAAAACAGGAGCCTTCAACTTGATTTCAGAAGGAACAGAGGGCGATGGATCAAGTTGTTTAGCAGTTATAGCAGCTCGGGCAAGATCATCTTTAACAATTTGTTCAGGTGTCATTGGATGTATAATTATTTTCTGACCCTTAAAAATGAAAGAATAATGATTCGAACGACCATGATGCAAGCTATCAGTATCATATTGCCAAGGTCGACCAAGTAACAAAGAGCATGCTTCCATGGGAATAACATCACAATCAACAAAATCAGAATAAGCACCCATGGAGAAAGGAACACGCACGGAACGCGTGATTTTTATTTTACCACCATCATTAAGCCATTGAATGTGATATGGGTTTGGATGCTTACGAGTGGGTAACGACAACTTTTCGACCAACATGGTACTCGCCAAATTGTTGCAAATGCTGATGTCGATAATGATGCGAATTGACCGCTCCTGCACAACACTCTTTGTATGGAACAGAGTGTGTCGCTGATTCTTCTCGGGCAAAGCGACCTGTGTACTAAGAACACGCTGCACAACAAGACTTTCATACCTATCAGCGTCGCCCGGGTTGACATGTACCTCCGCCTGAGCTGCATGGTTAGTGGCAAGTAGTGCATGCTCAATTTCTTCAGAATCACTAGCAGAAGAGTACTCACCATTGTCACGAATGAGCAAAGTGCGCTTGTTTGGGCAGTCTCGAATCATATGGCCAAATCCTCTACAGCGATGACACTGAATATCCCGTGTACGATCTGTGGGTGGGGCAGTGCTGGCTGGTTTGGTCGTCCTCTCGCGTGGAGTAGTGGAGGACGTGGATGGCACAGGGGGAACTGGTGTTGAGGTGGATGTCGAGCTTCGTCCTGCAAAAGGGTTAGAATATGTCTTCGAGCGGCGTCCCTGCACTTCACGTTCAGCTTTGCAAGCATATTCAAATAAAGTTGTCATATCATAATATTCCTTATAATCAAGTATATCCTGGATTTCGCGGTTTACACCACCACGAAAACGTGCCATAGCAGCGTCGTTGTCCTCCAATATCCCACAATGAATCATACCTTTTTGTAACTCCTAGAAATAGTCCTCGACAGATTGAGAACCTTGCTGAAAACGCTGCATTTTATTAAGCAAATCACGAGCATAATACGAAGGCACAAATCGATGTCGCATCGCAGCTTTCAACTGATCCCAAGTGGTTGGAATGGCAGTGGAATGTTTCATTTTATACTCACGCCACCAAATTAAAGCAAAATCAGTAAATTCACTAATAGCAGCTTTAACCTAAGAATGTGCAGCAATATCATGGCATGAAAATTTTTGTTCAACCTCTAACTCCCAATCAAGATATGCAGCAGGATCATATTTGCCATTAAAAGGTGGAATTTTAAATTTAATCTTAGAAAATAAGTCATTAGGGGGATGACGAACCACACGGCGTGCACGACCACGGTGATCTCCATCGTCCTGCTCAGTGTCACCGTCGTAGTCCTGCTCCATCTTTGTGGTCAACGCATCAAGGCGTGCCAGGATGGTGTCGAGTGTGGTGCGAGTCGCCGTTTGAGCAAGGTCAAGCTGGTTGAAACGCTCGGTCGTCGAAGTGACCGTTGAATCAAGCCGTTCATGCATCGTCCTAATGTCAACAGCAAGTCCATCAACTTGTCCTCTTACTTCCAGCAACTGGGCATCCACCGTGTCGTGTGCTCCTGCCATAGTTAGCGCAAACACCAAAACACCAAAAGGAGAAAAACCGACGACAACAGGGAAATGGTGGTGACAACTCGCTCAATGAAATGTTGTTATCAAATTCTTATCCGTTCTTACCAAGCCACAGTGGTGAACTGCAACCAACAGGTAGAACCGGTGAAAGATTGGATGAGCGATTGCCTGGAGAAACAGAAACCTACTCGTCGTAGAAATATGTGGAGTTTTAGGTAGGCTGCACTCAAGTCAAGGATTAGCACGATCAAACAATAATGCAAAGTTGAATTATAGTGCAAAACATGAAACTATATTGCTGGCCACAAGTGCAAAGGACGGATGGAACTAGCAGAATGGCAGTACCGTAAATATTGTACTAGCGAGGCCAAAAAGGCACTAGTAGGAATCACAGGTGATTTTGTTTTTCTTTTTTTGTATGATTTTTTTGATATTTTTCTCAGCACAAGGAGCAACAAACTAGGAGCTACACGAAATTTCACCTAAAACAGAGTTCAGATGTGGTCTACAGAAAATCAGGAAGTTCTCTGAAAAGCGTGTGAGAACTTTGACGGAATTTTTTCTTTATTTTCCTGAATTTTTTTGACACTTTTGTCGAAACCAAACAGACTGAAGGTGAGTTTGGCCGGCCTCAGAATGGTGTCAACAAGCTCCTGTAAAAATTTCAGATTTTTTGAACAACCGAGCGAAAAGTTATGCCCGGTTTAAGGAAGGTATGTTTAAAAACGACCGAGATGAGACAACCGCTTTGTATCCGTTCTCCTTCGTTTTCTTTTTTTTGTTTCTGTTTTTTTTGACGTAACCGAAGGAGAAAAACAAGGAAGCGGCGTTGACTCGGTTTGTTTTTTTCTGTTTTTTTTTTTGACGTAACCGAAGGAGAAAAATAAGGAAGCGGCGTTGACTCGGTTTGTGGCGTTGACTCGGTTTGATGTAACCGAAGGAGAGAAACAAGGAAGATAGTTGCGGCGCGCTAGGGTTTGATGTAACCGAAGGAGAAAAACAAGGAAGATGGTTGCGGCGCGCTAGGGTTTGATGTAACCGAGGAGAAAAACAAGGAAGAAAGAAGGATGGTGAGAAAAAACACAATGCGACCAGCAACAAATGACGCGAAAGCACACAAATTCAACAATGCAGATTATTGAAAGAAGGTGTGAGGCTCAAAAGGGTGCTAGTATAAGGTCTAACCTAAATTTTTATGTGGTTTTGTGGACTGTTGGAGAAAAAAACACTCGATAAACTCACCGATCAACCTGGAAATCTGATACCACTTGATAGAGCTGGAGTGCCCGATCTTTCGGTGAGTGGAGATAATTCCGATTTGGTGGAAGTAGACCCTCACGATCCGACTACGACGAGCGATCCCGAAGCGCCAATGCAATCGCTGAACCAACTTCCAATGGTTACCGACCTTGCTGATGCGAGATCGGCCTGATCACGAAGATCGTTTCCTGTGCGCAATCGGAGAACGAACAAGAAAAAGATGCGAGCAATCTTAATATCACTTGAGGTGGAGTTCTGAATCACAGAGGACAGCACGTATTTGTGCGTGTTCTAGGGTAGCTAAAGCTAGATGTAAAACAAAACTCGAAGAACAAAGGAGGCGCAGCTCCTATATAAATAGAGAGAGGGGGCGCAGCCCCTAGGGGCGGCCAACCCTAGGTCGTCCACTATGGGCCGCAGTTGGGCTGGTCGTCTATTCTTCTGGGCCCTCATTCTTCAGTAGCATGACGAAGTTAAGATCTCTGGCACGGGCCTGAGTGATTGGCCCAGCTAATGAAGGAAGTGGCGCTTGATGTGGAGGTGCTGCTGGTGTAGTCGTACTCATAGTGATGTCCTCATCAATGTTCCATTTAATACAAAATGTTCTTGTTTAACCATTGGGTTAACATCATAAATAAAAATTCATTTGGAACATAGTATCATTAAAAGAGTGACATCATATTCAACAAGTTGAGCGGTAGCAAAAATTGCTAAGCATAGTATCTATCCCAAGGTAATCAAGGAATAAGGTTGGTAATTCTAGGAAATCCTATTTAGGCAAATCCCATAAAATTATGCAATATCCGAAAAGTAAACATTATTATATGCATTATTTGGGTACAAATAGAAATGCAGAGGGAGAATCCACTTGCCTTGTTCGAACGTGTCCTGTGGGTCATTCTCGAACGAGTTTAGTTCGTTTACCCCACAGTCAACTTCTTATCATCGATTCGCGTATCTTACATACAAAAGAATATGTACACTAAATAAATAAACATACACCATTACATGGGTAACAATTCACCATTACATAAACAATCACATATCACGCGACGATACTTGTAAATAATGCCTAAATCATAACTCCTTTATTAATCCACTAGATTTTCCACGTTAAGTTATCATTGGTGAAAATATATGAGCAGGTGACTATGAAGCTATTTTATCCAATAGAGCGTAGATAAAAAATGGCTTTATAAATTTTACACAAAATAATTACTACTTGATTATTTTCTTTATGACTAATAATAGTCTTTTGGGTTTTATCCTTTTCTTTTCTAAATAGAATTTATATGTATGGTTAAAATGTTTATTTATAAATCACATAACATAAGTTTTCTAAGAATTAATGTAAATTACTAATTTTGGACTTGAGTACCATAATCATAGTTATTTTGACATAAATAGATATTTTACTAATTCTAAGTAATTAAGTGTTATACGTATGAACATATTTATCATGACTAGTAATAATCTAAATTTTAACATGACCTAGAAAATGGAACTTAGTAATTATTTCAATTTCTTATATCATTAAACTATACTTAAACCATTACTAACATAATATTATTTTATATGCTAAAATGAGAAATTAATCAAAAGGATTCTAGTACTTAATCACAAAATTAAAGAATCGTGACATAACTTATTTATTTTCGAAATACAAAATATCCATGTCCAAAATATTATTGCAGGGGCTGGTTCACAATTAAGTGTATACATCGGGGTCTCATTTTAATAGTTTCTGAACTAAGAAATATCTGAACTAAATTTACACAAAACCAGGGGCTAGAATGCAAAATGATCGTCTTCTACCTTGGGCTCGGTCTCGTGCGTAGGGAGGGGCTCGGCAAGGGAGGGAGAGAGCAGGGAGGCTCGCGCGTTGGCAGGGAAGGGGCTCGGTCGAGATGGCCGGCTCAACCGGTGACGGCGACGCAACGAATGACGGCCAACTCCAGCGAGGTGCGGGCGCGCGGTGGCGATCTCCGGCGGGTCCGAGCACGGCAAGCGCGAGCGAGGAAGAGAGCGCGAGGAGGGAGAGAGAACTCGGGCAGGGGAGAGAAGGGCTCGATGTCGACTTTTATAGGGAGGGAGAGGGAGAGGCGCCGAGGGGAGGAACTATGATATCCTGGCCCCTGGGATGGGATGTCCTGGCCCAAGGCTTAATAAAATTAATAGAGTAATCATATCAACAAGGTGCATCTTCTTTTTCAGAAGTCTATCTCGAAAGAACCTCCAAGTCAAGCGTGCTTGGCTTGGAGCAATTTGGGATGGGTGACCGACCGGGAAGTTTTCTCGGGTGCGCATGAGTGAGGACAAAGTGCGCACAAAAGACTCGTGTTGGTCTATGGGGACAATATATGATTCTAGAGAGCTGCCAGGAGTAAGTACCGCCGGTCCAGGGATTGGACGGGGTGTTACAAGTGGTATCAGAGCCGACCCTCGAGGTTTCACGGGCATGTGTGGGCTAGGGGTTCGGGTATATGGTGCATGGCGCATGTGGGCCTGGAGTGGTCACATGGCATGGCATATGACGACACTAGACACACAGACGTGGCTAAGAGTGGAGGTTCCTGGATTGGGGTTGACCGACGAGGACGTCGGTCTTCTAAGGGGGTGGATTGTGATATCCCGGCCCCGAGGCTGGGATGTCCTGGCCCAAGGCTTAATAAAATTAATAGAGTAATCATATCAACAAGGTGCATCTTCTTTTTCGGAAATCTATCTCGAAAGAACCTCCAAGTTAAGCATGCTTGGCTTGGAGCAATTTGGGATGGGTGACCGACCGGGAAGTTTTCTCGGGTGCGCATGAGTGAGGACAAAGTGCGCACAAAAGACTTGTGTTGGTCTGTGGGGACAATATATGATTCTAGAGAGTTGCCAGAAGTAAGTACCGCCGGTCCAGGGATTGGACGTGGTGTTATAGGAATGGTCGGCCGGCCATTAATGGCAGCGGCCATAACTTCGTCATTGATGGCGGTCGTTAGAGGGAATGGGGAGAGAGGAGAGAGGGAAAACGGTCGTGGGTTGAATGCTCCTTCACGTCTGGGCCCGAGGGGGCACGGTCGACTCGGGATAGGTGAACGGCGGCGCGAGTCGAGGGCACAGGCGCGTGCCTGGGTGGCGGCGCGACCAGGGAGAAGAAGCCGCGGGGCTAGGGCGGGCCCACGCGTAAGAGAGAGAGAGGGAAGGGGATGGAGAGGTGGCGTGGTGGCTGGGCCCTGGTGGGCCAAATTTGGCCGGGCGGTTAGGGTTTCGTCCGTTTTTTCATTAGAAATATAAACAAATATATTTTAAATATTTCTAAAAATCATAATAATTATGCCAAACTTATTTATAACTAAAATGCTAATTTTTGGACCAATGTTTCCATATTAATTACTTGGGCTTTGATATAAAAGAAAATCTACAAAACAATCATAAATCAAATATGAGCAACAAAAAAATATTCTAAATGTAAATAAAAATCAAACACTTGAAAGACAAACTCATTACTATTTTTACCACTAATATCCTAAATGTATTATTTTTAGTTGATGGTTTTGAGGTGTTACAAACCTACCCCCCTAAAAAGAATCTCGTCCTCGAGATTAAGGAACTTCTGAGAATAACTGGGGAAATTCCGCTCTAAGTTCATCTTCTCTTTCCCAAGTGGCTTCATCTTCCGAATGATGACTCCACTGAACCTTACACATGTTGATAACTTTACTTCTAGTAATTCTGCGAGATGTTTCCAAAATTTTGATAGGGTATTCCGAATAAGTCAAATCCTCATTAACATTGAGTTCTTCCATAGGTAATTGTTCCTCTGGTACTCTTAAGCATTTCTTAAGTTGTGACACATGAAATACGTCATGCACGTCCGATAAGCTATCGGGTAGCTCTAACTGATACGCTACTTCACATTTTCTTTCCAAAATTTTGAATGGGCCAATGTAGCGAGGAGATAGTTTACCGTTAACCTTAAATCTTTTCATTCCTCTCATCGATGAAACCTTAAGGTATACGAAGTCTCCAACTTTAAAGATCAACTCTCTTCTTCTATTATCAGCATAGATTTTCTATCTCGACTGTGCTATTTTCAAATTCTCTCTGACAATTTGTACTTGTTTTTCTGCTTCTTGGAGAATTTCTGGACCAAATACTTGAGTTTCTCCGGTTTGATTTCAATAAAGCGGGGTTCTACAATTTTGTCCACAAAGGGCTTCAAACGGTGCCATATTTAGACTTGCCTGGTAACTATTGTTGTACGAGAATTCTACATAAGGCAAACTCTTATCCTAGCTTCTACCATGCTTTAGAGCGCAAACTCTTAACATATCTTCCAATACTTGGTTTGTTCTTTCCGTTTGCGGATGATAAGCTCAGCTGAAGTTTAGCTTGGTATCCATGGACTCATGTAGTCTTTTCCAAAAGCGCGAGGTAAATTGGGTTCCTCGATCTGATACGATCTTCTTTGGTACTCCATATTAATTATTTGGGCTTTTGATATAAAAGAAAATCTACAAAACAATCATAAATCAAATATGAGCAACCAAAAATGATTCTAAATGTAAATAAAAATCAAACACTTGAAAGACAAATTCATTACTATTTTTACCACTAATATCCTAAATGTATTATTTTTAGTTGATGGTTTTGAGGTGTTACAGAGAGGCCGCGGGGCAGGCCCACGCGTAAGGGAGAGGGAGGGGGATGAGGAGGAAGGCGGTGGCCGGTTGGGCCATGGTGGGCCGACTTGGCCGGTTAGATTAGGGTTTCGATTTTTTTCCTTATATCCCAAAAATATAAATAAATAAATATATATTTTTAATATCTCTAAAAAATCATAATAATTATACCAAAAATACTTACCATTAAAGTATTTATTTTTGGACAAAAGTTCTCATATTAATTAATTGGGTTTTCATTTAAAAAGAAATTTTATAAAAACAATCAGCAATCAATTATGACCAAACAAAAATCATTCTAAAGGTAAATAAGATCAAACACTTGATTTTAAAATTCCTTATTATACTCACTACTATAATTTAAATGCATTATTTTTAGTTGACAGGTTTGAGGTGTTACACCACTGAAGGTTTTCTGAAACTTAAAGCGATATGGAAGTCTCACAAGTTCAAATTTCTTTCCTTTGCTTTTTTCTTCGACATTCCCCACCCACCTGACGTGGAAAACGTTTTGTAGGCCAAGTATTCTTGAACTAGGTCCTGAGTACTGATGTGCTCGGCCACAACTCTGAATTCTACTTCGGCTAGTTGGCTTGGGGAGCCGAGTTGCATATTGCATAATGGCATCGTCATACCGAAGCTTAATTTCAGGGGACTCATCACCATACTCATAAGCTTGTCCTTTCTTTTCTCATCAGCTTTCACATAAAACCATTCATTTGTCCATTTGGTGCGGTATCCAATCAGGAGCCTTCGTATCTTTTCGATATGCAAAATTGTAGCATCCGAAGTTCATGTGCAGACCATCTGCTCTTGCCTTGGTCTGGTAATACAGTTCATGGACTCTGCAGAATCCTTCAGCATTGGCACTCTTTCCTTGGCTTCAGAGAGCCCAATGTAGACACTGAGTATGACTATAGCATTCGGTGTCAACTAATGAAGATATATATCAAATCTTTTTTAATACTTCGCCAATCATCTCGTACAACGGGAATCAAAGCCCGGCACGGAAGAAGCTCTTAAAAACACCACATCATCATCCTTCGGCTCTGGAATTATCTCTTCACTCGCAAACCTTATCAAGTTATCGTCATTTCTCCCAAAATAACCAAGTTTTTCATCAATTCCTCAGGTTTCACGGTGGATCTGCCAAACTCGATATGGCTGGGCTTGCTTGGAATCAATATACCATCATCCTCTTCAACATCACTTCTAGCTTCAGCATTACAGGTATCCTCCTTAAGAAAAGCTTCTCCTTCCTCTTGAACAATCAACCCAGAGCGCCTCATAATTTCTGAGATTGGAGCTATCTCTGTTGCCTTAGTCTCTTCACCTTTGTTTGTCAGCCTAGCAGTAGACCTGATTCTAGCCATTTCAGTTCTTAAGACGAAGCTAACTTTCAACTAACTTGATGATTGTTCGAAGACTAGACAGCAAGTGCGCAGAGCACAGAAAAGCTTCGGCTTCAGTAAAAAATTTCAACAGCATAATGACGCAATAGCAATGACTGTTGTGGTACCTTCTTACCAACTCATCTGTTTATATAGTCTTGTAGGTCAAGAAGGCAAACTGTCGCATTCCTCATACTGACTGATCGGTGGACCGGTACATGCCGTAAATTTTTATTCGTTTTTAATAACAAGCTCAGGGAAGGTGTTTTTCGGACCTTGGGCATTTAGAAGCCTTCGTGTGTTTCGTGGATCGAGCTCGTTATGAAAAAAAATGACCTAGCACCGTGAAGAGGCTACTGTTGGGGGCCTCTTTCTCTGCCGAAGGTCCTCAGGACGAAGAAATCGTCTATAGCCAAAAGGATTGAGCGTCGAAGCTGCAATAGACATGTGTAAAGTGTCGAAGGACTATAGCTTCAGCCCAAGATGGTTACGAAGGTCAGATGTGATATTGAGCCAGAGAGGAAAAGACTCATTAGTCCCTGATGCTTGTATTAGGATAATGTGTATGTATCAGGGTCATAAATGTACTTTTGCTTGGGCTACGTTCCATGCCTATAAATAGATGAATAGTGCCCCATATCGTTCATGTTGGATTGGAATTGCATTCACGCTTTTGCCTTCGAGCAAGCCAATGGTACAAATATAATGTACATTATGTATCACTTTATTAATATATGAAATGGATTCTAAATATTGTTTAACATTTGATATGAAATGAATAAGTGACGTAATGTTACATCTGTAATTATGCTTTTATATTTTTGAATGATGAAGACTTGTTCTTCATGTCCTTCGTCCAAGACTCATTATACTCGAAGGGAGATAATGCTTCGAAGGACGATGGTCCTTAAAGTTTAACAATTGTGTTACCTTGTTTTATGGTTCACAGTAATCAAAAACAAGTAACCAACAGATAGATTGCTAGAAAAACAAGAGGATCTGCTTTATGAGGAACATGATAAAGTAGTAGAAGTAGAAAAATCTCTTGCTTTAGAAAAAAGCAGAATGAAATGCTTACTTTTGAATTGTCTTCTTGTCATTCCTCTATTACTAGCCTCAAGAGTTTAAATGATGATTTGAATGCTAGAATAGAGAAATTTAATGTTGCTAGTTCATCCATTCAGCATGTTTCAATTTGTGCTAAATGCAAAGACCATGATTTTAATTCTTCTAGTAATCATGCTTCTACTATTGCAAAATTAAATGATGAAATTGCTCAATTAAATGTTCAACTTAAAACTTGCAAAAATGAAGTAGAAAAAGTTAAATTTGCTAGGGATGCCTTTACCATTGGTAGACATCCCTCCATTAAGAATGGACTTGGTTTTCAGAAGGGAACCAAGAACACTAAGAGCCAAAAGGACCTCAACTTCACAAAGGAGAAGGGGAAGGCACCTATGGCTAATAGCTTGCATTCTGTTCATGAGAAGAAAAACCATGCTTACCTATATTCTCATGCTAAGAATGTTTCTCATTATGCTCATCATGATACTTGTAATGATCGTTTTGCTTTTCCAAAGTATCATAATAGTATCTCTACTACTCACACTAATAGTAGCTTTAGGTCGGTAGTGGAGGTTAAGGCAGTTGAGGGAGGGCAAGTGGTAGGACGGGCAACCTCACACGTGGCCATCAAACCGCCCCCTCTCCCATTCGTTCTTGTACCAAACGACGTGGAATGCTTCTTAAGGCCAATTTGGTAGTTATGAGCTACCACCATTGATTTGGATTGTATTTCTTTCTCCACCTTTGGATTTTGAGTCTTGGATCGCTGAGGTGTCATCTTCTAGCGTGCCAACTTGTACAAGTTGTGTTGCATTCATCGTGTTACACATACAGGTCCGAAGGGGCAAATGGGTGTGGCTAGACGGTCACTTGAGAGGTCGGTTGGCTAGGGGGTTGCCCAGACGATGATGTTCATGGCCGACCGACCCCCCTTGCCTCATGCTTTAGTCCATTAGTGCTTCTTTGTTGCATGTTTTCTTCATGTTTTATCACATGCATCTAGATAATTCAACACAACTTGTGGAAACTCATTAGTGTTAACCTTTTATTCACATTGTCATAAAGTTTCTCTTATCCTTAGGACAGTTGAGGGCCAAGATCGTGAAATAACGGTTGCCAACACCCGACTGTGCAACAACATTCACATCAATGGGAAGCTTACGTTCCCTAACTCCCAAGTCCATCCTAGTATGATCCACTACTACACAATCAGCCCCGACAACACCTAACGTGGGAGCATTACCAAGCCGATAGAAGAGAAAGGTCCAAAGCTCGAAGTTCACAATAATAGGAGGATTGGGCTTCAAACCACTCAATAAAAAGCAAAAGAAAGAACTCTAGAGAAGGGTCTAGAATGTAGGTGTCCAAGAGCCATATATCATATCCAAGTTGCCCCATATTCTCATCAGATTTACTCAAGAAGACCTTCTGCTAAGAGATTAACTACACATAAAAGGTTTCAACATCCATAATGTGCTAGTTGATAATGGAAGTGTTGTAGACATAATTTTCTTTAAAGCCTTCAAGCAAATACAAGTAGATAAAGATATATTGCAAGAGGCAACAAATACCATTGTGGCCTCGAGGGAAGGAAGATAACTGCTCTTGGTAAAGAATGTCTTAAAAGAGCTTGAGGAAGCTTTATTCGCATGACAGTTAATTTAGTGGGCATCCAACTTGGAAGGGATATCCTCACTTATGTTGACGACATAATAGTCTAAAGCACAAAATAGCAAGACCATGCAAAAAACTTACAAGAAACATTTGCTAACTTCTAAAGAGCAGTCTCAAGTTAAACCTAGAAAAATGTGTGCTTTAGGTACAAAAAGGAACCAACCAAGATAGAAGCAATACTTCAGATGCAGTTGTGGACTACAAGAAAGGGTGCATAAAGGCTTCTTGGTCAACTGGCTTTGTTGACATATTCATTGCAAGATCAGGTGAACGAAGCATGCCTTTCTGAAAGAGAAATGTGCCCTTGGGTCATTTCTAAGTATTTTGGTGATTGAGTGCCAACACAAGTGCTTAAATGTGAATTTATGCTCATTGATGAACAAAGTGCAAATCAAGAGTAAAGGTATGTTTCTAAGCCTTAGTACATTGGTTTTGTGTACTAATAAACTTGTCTAAGTGTTAGAAACAGAAAGAAGAAGAAAAGAAAAGAGGTGAAAAAGGCTTGGCTGGGTACAGCCAAGACTCAGCTCGGTCTGGCACACCGGACTGTCCGGTGGTGCACCGGACAGTGTCCGGTGCGCCAGGCTGACTCGGCGCGAAGTGGCCGCTCTCGGGAATTCGCCGACGGCGTACGGCTAAAATTCACCGGACTGTCCGGTGTACACCGGACTGTCCGGTGAGCCAACGGTCGGTCGGGCCAACGGTCGGCCGCGCGATCTGCGCGGGACACGTGGCCGAGCCAACGGCTAGAAGGGGGCACCGGACTGTCCGGTGTGCACCGGACATGTCCGGTGCGCCAACGGCTCCAAGTCTGCCAACGGTCGGCTTCACCATTTAAGGAAGGAAATTAGGCACCGGACACTGTCCGGTGTGCACCGGACTGTCCGGTGCGCCCGACGACAGAAGGCAAGGATGGCCTTCCAGATTTGTTCTCAACGGCTCCTAGCTGCCTTGGGACTATAAAAGGGACCCCTAGGCGCATGGAGGAGAACACCAAGCAACCTTAGAGCATTCTTGATCATCCACACTCAGTCTTTGCGCATTCGTTTGTCATTCTCAGTGATTCGAGCTCCGTTCTAGTGAGAACTTTGAGATAGTCTTTTGAGCTCGATTCTTGGCCGTGGTTGTGCGCATTTTGCTGTGGATTTGTGTGTGTTGCTTCTCTCCCTTACTCTGTGCTTCTTTGTGAACTTCAAGTGTAAGGGCGAGAGACTCCAAGTTGTGGAGATTCCTCGCGAACGCGATAAGAAAAGAAAAGCATAACACTGTGGTATTCAAGTTGATCATTGGATCACTTGAGAGGAGTTGAGTGCAACTCTCGTCCGTCGGGACGCCACAACGTGGAGTAGGCAAGTTTTGTACTTAGCCGAACCACGGGATAAACCACTGTGTCTTCTCTGTGTTGAACTTCTTGTGGTTATCGTATTGTGCAAGATCTTCTCTCTAGCCACTTGGCATTAACTGTGCTAACGCTTAATCAAAGTTTTGTGGTTTAAGTTTTTTAAGTTTTACAGGATCACCTATTCACCCCCCCCCCCTCTAGGTGCTCTCAATTGGTATCAGAGCCGTTCTCTTCAAGAAAGGGACTAACCGCCCGAAGAGATGGATCCTAAGGGCAAGGGGATGGTGATCAACGACAAGGAGAAGGAGACCTTCGTCAACGAGCCCAATGATGACAAGCCCACCGACTCAGGCTCGGGCCACAAAAGAAAAGACGGGAGGAAGAAGAAGACAAGGCGCATCAAGGAAATTGTCTACTACGACAGCGACGAATCTTCCTCCTCCCAAAAGGACGACGACGACCACGATAGACGAAAGACGGTTAACTCAAACTTTTCTTTCGATTATTCGCGCATCCCGCATAGTTCAAATGCTCAATTGCTCCCCATTCCACTTGGCAAGCCCCCTCACTTTGATGGAGAGGACTACGGATTTTGGAGCCACAAAATGCGTACTCACCTGTTTTCTCTCCATCCAAGCATTTGGGAGATTGTGGAAAGTGGAATGAAATTTGATAGCTCGGATAGCCCTGTGTTTATTAATGAACAGATTCATAAAAATGCACAAGCTACTACTGTGTTGCTAGCCTCTTTGTGCAGGGACGAGTATCACAAGGTGAGCGGCTTGGACAATGCCAAGCAGATCTGGGACACCCTCAAGATCTCTCATGAGGGAAACGACGTCACCTTACTCACCAAAATGGAGTTGGTGGAAGGCGAGCTTGGACGGTTCGCGATGATAAGGGGCGAGGAGCCGACACAAACATACAACCGGCTCAAGACCCTTATCAACAAAATAAGGAGCTACGGGAGCACGCGATGGACGGACCACGACGTCGTCCGCCTAATGCTAAGGTCATTTACCGTTCTTGATCCTCATTTAGTGAACAATATTCGTGAAAATCCCATGTACACCAAGATGTCGCCCGAAGAAGTTCTTGGGAAATTCGTTAGCGGGCGAATGATGATCAAGGAGGCGAGATACGTGGACGACGCCTTGAATGGTCCGATCAACGAGCCGCAACCTCTTGCTCTCAAGGCAACATGAAGCAAGGAGGCGCTACCTAGCAAGGTGGCACAGATTGAGGCGGCCGGACTTAATGATGAAGAGATGGCTCTCATCATCAAAAGATTCAAGACGGTGCTTAAAGGTCGCAAGGGACAGCCAAGCAAGACCAAAGCCAAGGGGAAGCGCTCATGCTTCAAATGCGGTAAGCTTGGTCATTTTATTGCTAACTGTCCCGACAATGATAGTGACCAGGATCAAGGGAATAAGAGGGAGAAAAAGAAGAACTATAAGAAGGCAAAGGGCGAGGCTCATCTTGGCAAGGAGTGGGATTCGGACTGCTCCTCGTCCGACTCCGACAATGAGGGACTCGCCGCCACTGCCTTCAACAAGTCATCCCTCTTCCCCAACGAGCGTCACACTTGCCTCATGGCAAGGGAGAAGAAAGTAAGCACTCCTAATACTAGTACTTATGCTTCTTCAAGTGAGGATGAGTCTAGTGATGATGATGAGATAGATTACTCATGCTTATTCAAGGGATTAGATAGAACTAAGGTAGACAAAATTAATGAATTGATTGATGCCTTGAATGATAGGAATATACTGTTAGAAAAGCAAGAGGATCTGTTGTATGAAGAACATGATAAATTTGTAGAAGCTCAGAAATCTCTTGCTCTAGAAATTAAGAGGAATGAAATGCTCTCTAGTGAATTATCTTCTTGCCATGAAACTATTGCTAAGTTAAAAAGTTGTAATGATGATTTAAATGCTAAACTAGAAGTAGCTAGTAAATCTAACTCTTGTGTAGAAATTGTTGAAACTTGTAATAGGTGTAAAGATTTTGACATTGATGCTTGTAGTGATCATTTAGTTTCAATTTCTAAATTAAATGAGGAAATAGCTAGTCTTAATGCCCAACTTAAGACTAGCAAGAATGAATTTGACAAGCTAAAATTTGCAAGGGATGCCTACACGATTGGTAGACACCCCTCAATTAAGGATGGACTTGGCTACAAGAGGGAAGCCAAGAACTTGACAAGCCATAAGGCCCCCATCTCCGCCAAGGAGAAAGGAAAGGCCCCTATGGCTAGTAGTGTGCAAAAGAACCATGCTTTTATGTACCATGATAGGAGACAATCTAGAAATGCTTATAGGAGTTGTAATGCATATAATGCCTTTGATTCTCATGCCATGTTTGCTTCTAGTTCTTCTTATGTGCATGATAGAAATGTTGGTAGGAGAAATGCTGTTCATAATTTGCCTAGGAAAAATGTTGTTAATGTTCCTAGGAAAGCAAATGAACCTTCTACAATATATCATGCTTTAAATGCTTCTTTTGCTATTTGTAGAAAGAATAGGAAGATAGTTGCTAGAAAATTAGGGGCAAGATGCAAGGGAGACAAAACTTGCATTTGGGTCCCTAAGGATATTTGTGCTAACCTTGCAGGACCCAACATGAGTTGGGTACCTAAGACCCAAGCCTAAATTTGCCTTGCAGGTTTATGCATCCGGGGGTTCAAGCTGGATTATTGACAGCGGATGCACAAACCATATGACGGGGGAGAAGAAGATGTTCACCTCCTACGTCAAAAACAAAGATTCCCAAGATTCAATAATATTCGGTGATGGGAATCAAGGCAAGGTAAAAGGGTTAGGTAAAATTGCAATCTCAAATGAGCACTCTATCTCTAATGTGTTTTTAGTAGAGTCTCTTGGATATAATTTGCTATCTGTTAGTCAATTATGCAATATGGGATATAACTGTTTGTTTACAAATGTAGATGTGTCTGTCTTTAGAAGATGTGATGGTTCACTAGCTTTTAATGGTGTACTAGACGACAAGCTTTACCTAGTTGATTTTGCAAAAGAAGAGGTCGGTCTAGATGCATGCTTAATGGCTAAGACTTGCATGGGCTGGCTGTGGCATCGCCGCTTAGCACATGTGGGGATGAAGAACCTCCACAAGCTTCTAAAGGGAGAACATGTGATAGGTCTAACTAATGTTCATTTTGAAAAAGATAGACCTTGTGCAGCTTGTCAAGCAGGGAAATAAGTGGGAGGCTCTCATCACACCAAAAATGTGATGACAACATCAAGACCCCTGGAGCTGCTACATATGGACCTCTTCGGACCCGTCGCCTATCTGAGCATAGGAGGAAGTAAGTATGGTCTAGTTATTGTTGATGACTTTTCCCGCTTCACTTGGGTGTTCTTTTTGCAGGATAAGTCTGAAACCCAAGGGACCCTCAAGCGCTTCCTCAGGAGAGCTCAAAATGAGTTTGAGCTCAAGGTGAAGAAGATAAGGAGCGACAACGGGTCCGAGTTCAAGAACTTTCAAGTGGAGGAGTTCCTTGAGGAGGAAGGGATCAAGCACGAGTTCTCCGCTCCCTACACACCACAGCAAAATGGTGTGGTAGAGAGGAAGAACAGGACGCTAATCGACATGGCGAGGACGATGCTTGGAGAATTCAAGACCCCCGAGCGTTTTTGGTCGGAAGCCGTGAACACGGCCTGCCACGCCATCAACAGGGTCTACCTTCATTGCCTCCTCAAGAAGACTTCGTATGAGCTGCTAACCGGTAACAAACCCAATGTATCTTACTTTCGTGTATTTGGGAGCAGGTGCTACATTCTAGTGAAGAAGGGTAGAAATTCTAAATTTGCTCCCAAAGCTGTAGAAGGGTTTGTGTTAGGTTATGACTCAAATACAAAGGCGTATAGAGTCTTCAACAAATCATCGGGTTTGGTTGAAGTCTCTAGCGACGTTGTATTTGATGAGACTAATGGCTCTCCAAGAGAGCAAGTTGTTGATTGTGATGATGTAGATGAAGAAGATGTTCCGACGGCCGCTATACGAACCATGGCGATTGGAGAAGTGCGGCCACAGGAACAAGATGAACGAGATCAACCTTCTTCCTCAACAACGGTGTATCCCCCAACTCAAGACGATGAACAGGTTCATCAAAAGGAGGCGTGTGATCAAGGGGGAGCACAAGATGATCACGTGATGGAGGAAGAAGCGCATCCGGCACCTCCAACCCAAGTTCGAGCGGTGATTCAAAGGGATCATCCCATCGACCAAATTTTGGGTGACATTAGCAAGGGAGTAACTACTCGATCTAGATTAGTTAATTTTTGTGAGCATTACTCCTTTGTCTCTTCTATTGAGCCTTTCAGGGTAGAGGAGGCCTTGCTAGATCCGGATTGGGTATTGGCCATGCAGGAGGAACTCAACAACTTCAAGCGCAATGAAGTTTGGACACTGGTGCCTCGTCCCAAGCAAAATGTTGTGGGAACCAAGTGGGTGTTCCGCAACAAACAGGACGAGCACGGGGTGGTGACAAGGAACAAGGCTCGGCTTGTGGCAAAAGGTTATGCCCAAGTCGCAGGTTTGGACTTTGAGGAGACTTTTTGCTCCTGTGGCTAGGCTAGAATCAATTCGTATCTTGCTAGCATATGCCGCTCACCATTCTTTCAGGTTGTACCAAATGGATGTGAAGAGCGCTTTCCTCAATGGGCCGATCAAGGAGGAGGTGTACGTAGAGCAACCCCCTGGTTTCGAGGATGAACGGTACCCCGACCACGTGTGTAAGCTCTCTAAGGCGCTCTATGGACTTAAGCAAGCCCCAAGAGCATGGTATGAATGCCTTAGAGACTTCTTAATTGCTAATGCTTTCAAGGTTGGGAAAGCCGATCCAACTCTTTTTACTAAGACTTGCGACGGTGATCTTTTTGTGTGCCAAATTTATGTCGATGACATAATATTCGGTTCTACTAACCAAAAGTCTTGTGAAGAGTTTAGCAGGGTTATGATGCAGAAATTCGAGATGTCGATGATGGGCGAGTTGAACTACTTCCTTGGGTTTCAAGTGAAGCAACTCAAGGACGGCACCTTCATCTCCCAAACAAAGTACACGCAAGACTTGCTGAAGCGGTTTGGGATGAAGGACGCCAAGCCCGCAAAGACTCCGATGGGGACCGACGGACACACCGACCTCAACAAAGGAGGTAAGTCCATTGATCAAAAGGCATACCGGTCAATGATAGGGTCTTTACTTTATTTATGTGCTAGTAGACCGGATATTATGCTTAGCGTATGCATGTGTGCTAGATTTCAATCCGATCCTAAGGAGTGTCACTTAGTGGCGGTGAAGCGAATTCTTAGATATTTGGTTGCTACGCCTTGCTTCGGGCTCTGGTATCCAAAGGGGTCTACCTTTGACTTGGTTGGATACTCAGATTCCGACTATGCTGGATGTAAGGTCGATAGGAAGAGTACATCGGGGACGTGCCAATTCTTAGGAAGGTCCCTGGTGTCGTGGAACTCTAAGAAACAAACTTTCGTTGCCCTATCCACCGCTGAGGCCGAGTATGTTGCCGCAAGACAGTGTTGCGCGCAACTACTTTGGATGAGGCAAACCCTCCGGGACTTTGGCTACAATCTGAGCAAAGTCCCACTCCTATGTGACAATGAGAGTGCTATCCGCATGGCGGAAAATCCTGTTGAACACAGCCGCACAAAGCACATTGACATCCGGCATCACTTTTTGAGAGACCACCAGCAAAAGGGAGATATCGAAGTGTTTCATGTTAGCACCGAGAACCAGTTAGCCGATATCTTTACCAAGCCTCTAGATGAGAAGACCTTTTGCAGGCTGCGTAGTGAGCTAAATGTCTTAGATTCGCGGAACTTGGATTGAATTGTAGCATACATGTGTTTATGCCCTTGATCATGTTCATTCTGCATTTTGTTGCTTATTGTGGTGCTCAAGTTGTACAAACATTCCCCGGACCTCACAAGTCCTTGTGTAAGTGATGCACATATTTAGGGGGAGTTCTGCTACAACTTGACCCTTTGAGACTAACCATATGCTTGAGTTTGGTTGTTTTAGCCTCAAAGGAGGATTGAAAGGAAAAGGTGGACTTGGACCATACAAGACTTCCACTGCACTCCGATGAAAAGAGTAACTATTCCAAGTTCATCTTTAAACTCTTATTGCATATTTTCTCTTAATTGAAGAATTTGGTGAGGCAATGGGGTTAAAGGGCCAAGATTGATCCCGTTTTGGTGCTTGATGCCAAAGGGGGAGAAAATAAAGGCCAAAGCAATAGATGGATCAGCTACCACTTGAGAAACTTTGAAAATAGTAGAATAGAGTTTTTGGTTTGTCAAAACTCTTGCATTGTCTCTTTTGTCAAAAGTTGGCCTCTTGTGGGGAGAAGTGTTGATTATGGGAAATAGGGGGAGTTTTTGAAATCTTTGATCAATCTCTTTTGGAATGACTCTCTTTATGCTTCAACATGTGTGTGTGACTTAGAGATAGAGATTTGAGTTTGATTTGCAAAAACAAACCAAGTGGTGGCAAAGGATGATCCATATATGCCAAAATTGAATCAAAATAAATTTGAGTTTTATTTGAAGTGATTTTGCACTTGTTCTAGTTGCTTTATGGTGTGTTGGCATAAATCACCAAAAAGGGGGAGATTGAAAGAGAAATGTGCCCTTGGGTCATTTCTAAGTATTTTGGTGATTGAGTGCCAACACAAGTGCTTAAATGTGAATTTATGCTCATGGATGAACAAAGTGCAAATCAAGAGTAAAGGTATGTTTCTAAGCCTTAGTACATTGGTTTTGTGTACTAATATACTTGTCTAAGTGTTAGAAACAGAAAGAAGAAGAAAAGAAAAGAGGTGAAAAAGGCTTGGCTGGGTACAGCCAAGACTCAGCTCGGTCTGGCACACCGGACTGTCCGGTGGTGCACCGGACAGTGTCCGGTGCGCCAGGCTGACTCGGCGCGAAGTGGCCGCTCTCGGGAATTCGCCGACGGCGTACGGCTAAAATTCACCGGACTGTCCGGTGTACACCGGACTGTCCGGTGAGCCAACGGTCGGTCGGGCCAACGGTCGGTCGCGCGATCTGCGCGGGACACGTGGCCGAGCCAACAGCTAGAAGGGGGCACCGGACTGTCCGGTGTGCACCGGACATGTCCGGTGCGCCAACGGCTCCAAGTCTACCAACGGTCGGCTTCACCATTTAAGGAAGGAAATCGGGCACCGGACACTGTCTCGTGTGCACCGGACTGTCCGGTGCGCCCGATGACAGAAGGCAAGGATGGCCTTCCAGATTTGTTCTCAACGGCTCCTAGCTGCCTTGGGACTATAAAAGGGACCCCTAGGCGCATGGAGGAGAACACCAAGCAACCTTAGAGCATTCTTGATCATCCACACTCAGTCTTTGCGCATTCGTTTGTCATTCTCAGTGATTCGAGCTCCGTTCTAGTGAGAACTTTGAGATAGTCTTTTGAGCTCGATTCTTGGCCGTGGTTGTGCACATTTTGCTGTGGATTTGTGTGTGTTGCTTCTCTCCCTTACTCCGTGCTTCTTTGTGAACTTCAAGTGTAAGGGCGAGAGACTCCAAGTTGTGGAGATTCCTCGCGAACGCGATAAGAAAAGAAAAGCATAACACTGTGGTATTCAAGTTGATCATTGGATCACTTGAGAGGAGTTGAGTGCAACTCTCGTCCGTCGGGACGCCACAACGTGGAGTAGGCAAGTTTTGTACTTAGCCGAACCACGGGATAAACCACTGTGTCTTCTCTCTGTTGAACTTCTTGTGGTTATCGTATTGTGCAAGATCTTCTCTCTAGCCACTTGGCATTAACTGTGCTAACGCTTAATCAAAGTTTTGTGGTTTAAGTTTTTTAAGTTTTACAGGATCACCTATTCACCCCCCCCCCTCTAGGTGCTCTCACTTTCTCAGAGGTCCTAAGTGCAACATAAGTACTTGAAACGAGTCCAAAACAACATAAGACCTTTGAAGAGCTTAAGAAGTATCTAGTTGACCTAATCACTTTGTCACCACCAATAACGGGAGCACTTTTGCTTCTTTATGTGGCTACTTTGCATTTGGCTATTAGTGCGGCTTTGCTACAAGAAAAAATAAAAAAATAGACAAAAAGATAAAGGCATGTTTACTTCATCTATGAAGCTTTAGGCATGTCAAAATCCAATTACTTAGAGATTGAAATATCATATATACAGTGGTAATGGCATCAAGAAAGCTTCGACACTACTTTCATTCTCACCATAAAACAATACCCTTTTCTTAGCCTCTAAGGGACATATTGAGGAACATAGAAGCAACTAGAAGGATTGGTAAATGGTCCATGGAACTTAATGAAGTTATCATTGATTTTTGCATCGATCAATGATATAATCTGAAGCCTTAGCAAATTTTATTGTTGGTTGGACTCCAAATGACAAGGAGTCCAATTTGGTCCAAGGCAAAGCTCATCATGCGTAGGGGATATAACAATAATCATATCTCATTTATGGATCAGAATTTCATATGCAACAAGATTAGAATTCTAATCAACAAATAACACAACTGAGTACAAAGCAATATTACAGAACTTACAAAAGTTGAAGACAATTGGAGTGAAATGGGAGATTCTAAAGGTGGATTCTCAAGTAACCGCGAGCCATGTAGACAAAACTACATAGCAAAAATACAACCCTAGAGAAGTACCTTCAAGTTGTTCAAAGGATGGAAGCGTATTTCAAAGGCTTCTTGGTAAAAAAACATTCTAATAGGCAAAAGTGAACAAGCAAATATACTCACCAAATCTATGGCATAGGGGCTTCCGCTACTAGCCAAAGTATTCTATGAAGTGTTGATACACTAAAGGTCAATCCTAAATATATCACCGGTTCACAGCGATGGTTGGAAGTCCAAAATGATTGCCTTCTTAACAAGTACACACCCAACAGAAAAAGCGTCCTACCCCTATCTGGTTTGCTAAATGTCATTACAGAACAACACCGGCTTACATAAAGTTCTAAAAAGATAAAGATTTAGAGAGAGTGGGGCATAGTGCGGTAGTGTGGTACACCTAGACAATTTAGAGAGGTTTAGACTGTATTTTGAGTAATATCCCATATTCTCTTGCTACTCATCGGTTGATGAACATAGAGTTGAAGATATTACCACTTGAGTAATACCCCATAAAACATTGAACATCATGACCTCCTAATTCCCCTTACCACTTGGTTCTAGTGGGAGTTCTATCCTTGGTCCTAATCCACATTTATGCTTGCCCTCTATGTAGAGTGGATCCTCTGTGAGCGAGAGTTTCTAGATCTTGATCCTATGGAGAGATTTTCTAACTAAGAATGTCACCACCCTAAAACATCACTCTGCCACTAAACACCCCAGGTGTTACTGTATGTTAACTGCGAGTATGGATTTAAGCATGGGATAATAACAGTCTCTATGTCTTAATATGTTTCGTCCGTCGTGAGTTCGACATCATTTTTATCTTTATCTATTTGGACTCTTCTTAAAGTGTTCATGAAACCCAGAACGTAATTGTTCCGAGAATTAGCAAGTATTGAGGTCGTTTAAAAATTTATCGATTGAGCGAACACGAATCTGGAAACTTAACTCGGTTTGGTGATTTTGCCTTAAATGAATTTATTAGAACTGGACTCAATAGGTTATTTGAACAAAACTAAACAGGACTGATTAACTATTATTTAATCTCGTTTCATGTTCGTTTGATTGTAACAAGATCAAATCTCCTTTTAGTCCAACTCCTTTGTACATATTTCAAATCCTACTTTCAGAACCATGAAAATCGTGCGCAAAATGATTAATTGGATTGTTTCCAGCAAAATATTCAAAACAGAGAAATTTATGTATGTTTGGATAGCAGATAAATTTGTGTCCGGTGTTAAATTTATAAAACGTCGTCTGTAAAAGCATGGTCAATATTGTGTTAATGTGTTATGTTTATATCTCATCCACGCTTAAACACTAGAACTCAGATACATACGTGTGTATTCTTGTGTTAAAAAAAGAAGAAAAGAAAATATCTTTTCTATCCTATCCCCCGCTGCCCCTAGGCCAATGGCCTTATCCCCCTCGCTTGATTATTCTGGAGGCTGCATCCAAGTCTTCTTCCCCCTCATGACTCCTATTCTTCACGCATGCTGGTGCTCCTCCTCTCCAGCCGTTGCCATCTCCCTCCTCGGCCACCTCTACCGGCACCCTCTCCTCCCTGGCTCCTGAGCTTCAACCAGGGAGCATGACCCCTCCTTGCCTCTCCGTAGCGCCAGGACCTCCTCCGAGCTCGACATGGATGTGTTGTGTCTTCCCTAGTGCCGACCATGTCAAGCTCCGGTGACCCCCTTCTCACGGCATAGCAGACCGGCACCAGACGTTAGTGCCGTCTCAGATCTTCACCTCCTCGCACTGCTCTTCTCCACCATGGAGCTTGTGCCCTCTCTGCTCGCCGGCGACTTGCATCTTGTCCAGCCAAGCCGCAGCCAAGCTCCACTCCATGGCCGCATCCCCCTCCATGGCTTCTTCCAGCTGTAGCTCATCGTCGTCCTCTAGTGAACGCCCGAACCTCCAACCTCGCTATGGACGCTGTCCTGCACGCACCGGCGGTGCTTCCTCCCTCACTGGAGCTCATCGGCCAACCACGCCTCACCTTCCATGGTCGCGCGCGAACAGAATTTGAGGGGCTTAAGTGCAATGGTCAGAGAGACCTATGAATAGCGCTTAGGGATTCTTTACCAGTTATTTAAAAGGCCAGGGGCCTCTGCGCAAGTTCGCGAGCGCCGGCGCGCGCGTATTCTCCCGTTCGCGGGCTGGTTTGGGCCAGAATTGGCCAACACTATTCATGGTTTCTCTTTTTCTTTTTACTAGCAGATTAAGAATTACGTAGAAAATAGTAGAAAAAAGATAAAATTATGGAACAAAATTTTCTAGATTCCTAAAATTATCTAGTATTTAATAAAAATAGCTCCAAGATTTTTATCCCAAACCTAGAATTATGTAGCCATTAAAGATATTCAAACCAAGTTTTTTAGAATTTTAGAAATAATTTAGTAGCTCGAAAAATGGTAAAACTTTTTGGGTAGGCCTAGTATGATGATTGAAGACCTGGGTGAAGTTTAAAATGATTTGGATACTGTTTGGTCACAAACCCAATAACTAGCCTCCTAAGGTTAAGTTACTTGATACTGGTAGAATACCAACTTAGAAAACCCTAGTGATTAGTTTGCACCATGAAGGAAAGTTGTATTCAAGATACAACTTAGTATGTTTCAATTGTAACTGCATATTCATGACATCACATAAGCATTCATGTACATGTATTGTCATATATAGAAAACAAGGAAGAAATTGTGGTTGAAGAAGAAGTTGTCACTCAAGCTGAGAATCCTCCAGCCGAGAATAACTTCTACTTCGACATCTGTGGAGTAGACCCGGAACCTCCTGCAACACAAGGCAAGCCCCAGTGCATTATCCCTTTTCTTGTTGTTTTAAAAAACTTTATCACCTTGTTTGATGCATTAGGTGATAGGAGTTATGTGTTAAACAATTGATGCATTCCCTTCCTTGGAAAATTGGTTACCATTCCTTGTTACCTGATTTATTCAAACAAGTTTTCTGATGCTTAGACTTGCTTTAGAAAACAAAATGTCTTGTTTTAAACAAAAGGTGATGCTTCATACTGGATGGGAATTTTTACAATGAAAAGACTCATGATGATGAATCCATCATGGCCGTGATGGATTCAACATCTGAAAAGATGTACCTCTACCAGGTACCAAACTTTGGGTTGTAAATAATAAATACGAGACTGGGCGGGTGACTTGCACGAGAAGGAAGTCTTGGTGTAGTGTCTTCGTCTGAGTCGTTTAAGGACCGAGCCGATATAGGCTTGATGATCGAGGACCTTTTAACTGTCCACATGCCTCATCATGGGTAAGCTTTGCCTCGGTCAGACCAATACCAGAAAGGCCACCACGCAATGGGAGTGGAGAGATGGCGAGAGTAGCGTGTACCCTCCGTGGCAAGAGGCTGGATGGTGATGTATCTGTGCTCTCGGTTGCCGTGAACCCATTCTGGTCTTGAGAAACCCGGTGGCGAGTTGACATATGCAAGGGTTAAGTGCTACATATGTCGTGTGGTTGGAGATCCCCAGCTGGGTATTAATCGATTTGGATCACCGTTACTTCTCGGACATGAAGACTTGGTCACTGCCCTACACATAGCAATCAAGTGAACTGAAGGGATGATAAAAAGACGGCTAGTGTAGGCCAAGTGTTTGATCTAGGATAGAAAGAACTCTAGATGTAGGTAACTAAGGATCCACTCATAGTAATCTTTTCTACAAAAGATTCTTTGAATCTTGTTAAACTTTACCTTGATTCCCAAAAGCCAGCATATCCTTGAGAGTCTTTTTCTTTAGACGGGTAAGACTTGCAAAAGTACACTTCGTACTCAGGGTTTTTGAACCCATGCTGTTGCAAGTACTAGATTTGTGTTGCTGTGGATGGTGTTAAGCGTCGGTGGGCACGGCCTTCTTATAGGTTAAAGTAGCTCTTTTATGCTTCTTATTGAGGATTGTCATTGAGTTAGCATATATTTCAACCTTATAAATAATTTATAACATTTCAAAGTTTATTTCTTTGAATCACTTTTGTAATCACTCTAATACATATAATGTAAATTTGTTGTAACTTGTAACTTTTTGTAATAAAGAAATTCCACTGCAAAATGTTGGTGTGTGATTTGTGTTTACTTAATCTTGCGACCTTGGTTGTAATTGGTTTATCCGGGGTCCTTGGGACACTCGAACGGATCCTGTTAAGTTATCCGGTGCACATGCATAGCCGTTTGAGGTCTTTAAGACAAGGGCAGGTGCATGTGGGCCCAATAACTTGGGAGGTTCTGCCACAGCCACTCCCTTTTATATAGTAAGCGATGGGAGATATTACATAAGATGGACCTTGGGTCTGACTAGCTAAGACATAACTACCTTGTTCTTATCTTGTTTATGAAGTCATATGTAGAGCCATGCCTTGACCGTAACACATTGTTGGGGATGTCCTTCCCCAGTTGACCAACATACCTAGGGGCATGTAGGTTATGTCATGTCTACAGGTGTTAGGGTCAATACCATTTGGTACAATGTAGTTAGTTGCCGATGTAGCCTTCTATACTTGATGATACTTCATGGTTTGCTAACATATGCATGAGTGTCTATAAGGTTAATGCACTTACTATATAGTGGTCTCGAGTATCCTACTGCCTAAGTCATGGCGATGGTGTAGCTTTTAGTATCACACACCACTTATTAAATGTGTTATACCTAAGATTTATCTGATAAGTTGGCACTACGAACTTATTAGTAGGCCTTAGATGTGGTATCCCTACCTTGGAGTCGTAATACCCTCGGTGGGTCTAGACACATTCTTCTGTCTTATAGACATGGTTACACTTAGCCATAGCATTTCCTTTGCTCCATAAAAAGACCTTGAGCCCCAAGGGGTTCAAGGTTCAACCATTTATATCGCATGAGGTCGAAGATCTTGGGGACTCGGGGGCTATCAGAGGATCCAAAGTGACTAAGTGTTGCTAAGTGCCATGGGTGTAAGATCTAGGACACCATCTAGAGGAGGTGAATAGATGTTTTGACTAAAATCAATAAGAATAGAGAAATTTAATCAATACAACAAGAGGGATAAATTCTCTAGCCTATGTTGAGCTAAAATTAGGTTTGCAACCTAGGGTGAACAAGTAATCAAAGAGTCTAGTAATGAACAACTATGCAACTAATCACAAGTGATAATGAGTAAACAAGTAACAGATAAGAAATACATTGGATTTTTATCGTGGTCTTGGTGATTTGCTGAACACCCCTAATCCACGTTGAGATGGATTCAATGCTCTCACATGATCCTCTATCAAGACTTCGCTTGATCTTTGTGCCAATAGGACAAAGAATCACTCAATACTGACTGCCTTGTTCAGGAGCCAACCTAATCCCATCAGTGTTGGCTTTGGTTGGAGCTACTTCATCTTACCCTTTGCCTCATACAAGCAAGGTATTTCTATGCATTCAGAATGTTGTTCACATTTTTATATTAGGATTTCAGTGTATATGGTGAGGTCTCTAATTAGCAATAATTATCTTGATTATAATTTGCATTGTTCCCATTTGTAGTGAATTATGCCCAGTTGAGGAGGTAATTTCTATGGATGGGACAATGATGAACCTAGTTGATTGGTCTACTCTACATATCATAAATCTATACTACTATATTAAGGTTGTAAGGGGGTAGCCTGCCTCCACCTGGTTCTACCTCGAGCCAATCTGGACCGTCCATCTATATCCATCAAATCGGCATCGCCCTTCCGTGCGTCGCGCCTCCTTCCCATTTCCTCCACCTCCTCTCCCTCTATTCAGTTGCAGACTTGCAGCAGCTTCTCCCTCCTCACCATTTCCTCTGCCTCCTCTCTTGCTCACTGGCCAGATTTATTCTGCCTCTCCCGCATGTGCTCCCTCCCCATGCCCCATCTCGCACTCTCGCCACAACTCACCTCGGGGAGACGAAGACGATGGACACGTCCTCACCTACTCCACCAGCTGCCGCTCTTCCATCCTCTTCAATAGCTTCTACGTAGGGAGAGACGGTTCGGCGTCCTGACGCCGCTGCTGCTCCCCTCCCCATGGAGGACGAGGACGTCGACCTTGGCGGCGGGGGCGATGCCTCCGCTCTGCATGGAGGAGGGTTGTAGTGGCAAGTCACGATGCCAACACTGAGGTGGGCCAGGGCTAGGCACCAATAGGACGACACGCCCGGTTGTCAGCGAGGTGGCGGCAGCGCGTGTCGCTACCGTACAACATCTCTGGCGCCGGAGTCAGTGAGTTCTTGCGCCACCCGGATGCCCTCAACGCACTGATATCTACCTGGTCTCCATCGCCGCCCTTCCTCCCTTCCCTCTCCTCATGCCTCTCTCTCTTGCCCTCTCCCTTCCAGCTGCTCCTGCCCCAGCCCCAGCCTGACCACCGCCCGCACAGGGTCACCAATCGCGTGCGTAGGGTCGCTGTCGCTCCGCACCAGGACTCCGTGCACCCAACACCGACACCGGCATTGGAAAAGCCCACCACCACCCACGTCCCCGTTCACCATTGTGCCAGCAGAAGCACTAGCATGGCTGACGCCCACCCGCATCCTATGTGACTTGTCTCCGTCATTGACCACCGCAGGGGGACGCCCATGTCATGTCACGCACCATGGAGACCGACACGTTGTTCGGCTGGTTCCTGGGTGAGTAAACCCTATGTTCCACAAGTTCCTTTCGTGTGGTGAGATCTCTCGTTTCTTTGCTATGGTTGTGGGTTATTACCGACCTTGGTGAATCCGATGATGAAAAACCTGAGAAACCGGAATCATCGATTGCTGCTGTAAACAACAATGATAGTAGTCACATTGTTTATGTATGTCAGCAGCACAAGTTTGCTCCTATTCTGCTCAATTCTCTTTAACTTCTATGGCATCGCCTGGAGCACCGACAACATCATGCAGGTTCATGTGCTTGATTCCCTCACGCTTCTAATCTAAAACCCACCCAGGGGAATGACTGACCCGCTGCGGCAGTCGTGGGCAAGTTGCTACCATGATTGGCATCGCCAACATATTGGATGGTAAGTCAATTTGATGCTTACTACCTTATCCACCTCAGTATTGTCGTGTGCCTTGGCAGGGAACGGGGAAATGCGTTTTCAACAATGAGGGTATCGAGTCAAAGGAAGATAGGTAGGCTCAGTTGCAAATTTCATGTTTGGTTTTTTACTTCACTCCCTGACTCCTTGTAAAGATGTCTACTTTTTTATACCAAGCAATAGTAACAATTGATTCATATGCATGTGCATCACTTATATCAGTTAATCCTACCATTGTGCCCCTTGGATGCAGCAATGTCGAGAGATGTCTTTACTAGATAAGCAATGGCACGATACATGAAGTCTGGAGGTCTGCAATGACCGAGTTGCAATCTCTCGTGACAGAAAGCCGCTCGACACAGATGTCATTTGGAGCAATGGATATCTCTGTTCTCTCTATACCCATAATATTTGTTCTCTAGCTGTTGTGATGAGATTGGTGTATATTTACAATTATTTCCTTTCTAATTTTCAAAATAGGTTTTCCTATCCTCCTCAATATGACCGTGAGGATGTAGAGCTTGTGAGAGGTGCCATGGAGACCTTAATGAGTGCATTGACTCCTATTGAGACGTCACAAGGGCCAAATACTCAGGTTCAACCAGCGTTAGTGAATTCTAATATGCTATCTCGAGAAACAGAGAATATTTCTCTTATTTTAATCTTATTGGTGAGTACTAATCTTTTTCCTTTACAAATGGTTTAAAGTGCTAGCTTGTGCTAATTGAATTCAGCTAACAATTAATTAAATTGCTCACGTGCCTGCTTGTTTGCGTTCATTTCCTCTTCAAGTCTCTCTCCCATTTCTTCCTCTCCCTGCTTGACCGCTATCTGATTATGATGTGAACGAATCCCATCAAGCAGCGAATCCTACAACAAGGATGTCCCCATCATCCACGTCGACATGCACACATATAGCCTTGATGAGAAGATCAGGATGACGCTCGAGGCGCACATTGTCGAGAAGACCGACGAGGTCCATGAGGTTTCTTTTGTAGGTATTCTGGCTGAGGACTTTTTTAGATCCTCCAACTTTGTATATTAAAAGTGAGGTCTTCAATATTTCTTTGCCCCAATCAATGCAGCATGGTCCTCAGACATATGGTGATACATATCATTTTCTTGTGTTTGACACATTAGTTTTAATTCCTTATGTGTGTTTATTTAATTTGTTCTTCAATTCAAAATGCAGGCTTTTCTTCACAAGCTAAATCCTTCTGCAAGACCATGGACAGAACATTTGCTATTGATTTGTATTCGTCCTATATAAAACAGAAACTATCGGAATTTTCTCTATCAAGTAGTTCTAAATGTCTTGTAGCACTAATTATAGAACCAGGTAAAAAAGTTTCACTCTTTGAGCTTCTTGGGAATATTTTCATTTTTTCCTCTTTAGCCTTTAGTATGTAACTACGTGCACTATCATTTGATGCTAATAGCTAAAAAAACTCAGTACTTTTCCATTCCATTTACTGGTTCAACCTCTTAACCGATATTTGTGTAGTAATATACAAGGTGCAGGTGGAATCCTCATGATAGTTCCTCTTTTCCAGCGAGTACTTGTGAGTGAGAGTGGAGTCGAAAAATACCCGTCATATTTGATGAGGTATTTTAGGATTCTGGCATCGTGGAGTGGATATCATATTTGACAATACCTTTTTAGAGGATAAATATGTATTTTCTTTGTATTTTATAACCTTGATAACTTATGTTTCAGTCTACTTCTGAGTTACTTGGTTGTTCACCTGATATCGCTTGCTATGCAAAATTGATGACTGAGGTAATTGTACCATTATCTGCAACCTTAGCAATAGAGGAAGTTTTTGAATCCTTCAAAAGTGACTCTAAGGTACTCATCTTGAAGCATGAATGCATGATCTTTGATGTTATATCAAAAGTATCACAATGAATGAGTCATTACAATTTAACACTAATTCTATTTTTTACCCGGTCCAGTTTATGGCGCTCTTACATGACCATTCATACACTGCTCATGCTATGGGCTATACTGCAACACTAAACGCTATGGATTGATATCGGGATCCTATTCAAACCTTGATGTCGACCACATGAAACTCAAGGAGGTAAGAAATATGTCGTTTGAGTAGGTAGAACTGGTTATTTAAAATAACTTGCAAGAATTTTAGAATAACTAAAACTATGGTTTGTGATACTCCCTTTGAGTGTCCTTACCTCTTTGATATATGATATACTGTCACTACATAAGCACACATATTTATTGTTTTTTAATCCATGGCGAACACTTGTATATGGATCGTATTTATTATACAAGTATAATATCCATTTAAAGGAGAATAGGATCATGTATCTTCTCTTAACATTATATCTTGCCAATTCATGCTTGTAATATGCACTTCAGTAGGTAACTTCTGTCAATACCACTTTCTAAGGAGTAGAGATTGATCTACCTATAACACATTTCCCCCTTATTCATCATCCTCCCTTTTTTATTTCAATGGCTGCCTATAATCCTTTTGTCTCTACTCTTTATTATCCTTTCTTATCTATTGATATTGTGAATACTCGTTAATGTACAACATCTTCTTTGTTGATAAAAACATATGTGCAGTCAGTTCTATATGTAGAACATCTCTTAAGTAATTGCTTTCCTGCAGATTTTTCATCATCGGCTCAATAGGATTTTACCTGAGGAACATTTTGCTTCAATTGGTTTGATCTGCTGTGGTTGCTGGTAATTTGATATGAGCAGGAGGCAATTAATCAACAATGTTTAGGGTGCAGGGCCACACCACACATATGGACTGCTTTCAGTTTGTGTGTCAAATCTATTTTCCACAAATAAATTATATAAACAAAAGGATAGCATCACAAAGAAGGATGGGACAGTGATGAGGCTTTCAGGTGGTGGGCATAGCTGCTTTCGGGATAGTGATGAGGCAAGATTAAGATTCAAACGGAAGTTCTGGGAGAAGGCTGTGGAGATAGATGATCTATGTGGAAAGGATGGTGCATGGTGGGGTATTAAAGGTTACATGCAAGACAATTTCAACCATAGCAATAAGGTCACCTCGCACAAAGAGCATTTTTAGAACAGTAGGCTCGTGAAATCTGTGTTGGATATGTATTGGGAGCTTCGTCCTATTACCGGTTCATCCTTAACACACCAAACAAGGTATGACCCAACACGTGCAGTTGACCAAATCATTGAAGATGGTCACTACACCTTGTTTCGAAGCCTAGCGAGATTGGATGCCTCAGTGTTCAATTGTTACACGCAGATGGTATTTGAAAGGGAAATAGGGTCAAACCTTTTCCTAAATGATTTTGGTGGTTGAATTGCCCAACACAAACAATTGGACTAACTAGTTTGCTCTAGATTATAAGTTCTATAGGTGCCAAAGGTTCAACACAAACCAATAAAAAGTCCAAGATAGGGTTCAAAAAGAAAGGAGCAAAACCAACCGAAGGCTGCCCTGGTCTGGCGCACCGGACTGTCCGATGTGCCACCGGACAATGTCCGGTGCACCAGGGTGGATCAACTCCAACTCGCTACCTTCGGGTTTCTGGAAATGCCACTCCACTATAATTCACCAGACCGTCCGGTGTAGCACCGGACTGTCCGGTGTGCCAGCGGAGCAACGGCTACAGCAACGGTTGACTCCAACGAAAACCTGTAAAAGCGCTACAGTGCGCGGACAAAGCGCGCAGAGTCAGAGCAGGCGCCAGAAGACGCACCAGACAGTGAACAGAGACTGTCCGGTGCACCACCGGACTGTCCGGTGGTCCCACCTGTCAGAGCTCCAACGGCCGAACCCTAACGGTTGGGTGATGTGGCTGGCGCACTGGACAGTGTCTGGTGCACCCATCGACAGCAGCCCTCCCTAACGGCTGTTTTGGTGGTTGGGGCTATAAATACCCCCCAACCACCACCATTCGAGGCATCCAAGTTTTCAGCCATTGCATCTAATACAAGAGCTCTAGACTTCACTCCAAGTCACAAACAAAAGATCAAATCCTCTCCCAAGTCCAAGATCATTCCAAACAATTAGTGACTAGTGAGAGAGATACATTTGTGTTCATTTGAGTTCTTGTCGCTTGGATCGCTTTTCTTCTTCCTTCATTCTTGTTCTCAAGCAACTTGTAATCAAGCAAGAGACACCAAGTTGTGGTGGTCCTTGTAAGGGGTCTAAGTGACCCATTGATTAAGAAGAAAGGCTCACTCGGTCTAGGTGACCGTTTGAGAGAGGGAAAGGGTTGAAAGAGACCCGATCTTTGTGACCACCTCAACGGGGAGTAGGTTTGCAAGAACCGAACCTCGGTAAAACAAATCATCGTGCCAACACTCTTCATTTTCTTGTGATTTGTTTTCGCCCTCTCTTTCGGATTCGCTTTTATTTCTAACGCTAACCCGGCTTGTAGATTGTGCTTAAAGTTTATAAATTTCAGATTTGCCTATTCACCCCACCCCTCTAGGCGACTTTCAATTGGTATCAGAGCCCGATACTTCATTAGAGTCTAACCACTCGAAGTGATGTCGGGAGCATCCGCCAAGAGGGAGATCGGGACCGGCGACAAGTCCGCAAGCTTGGGGAGAACACACTCGAGGCAGTCTGCCCACAAGCACAAGGAGGAATCCTCTTCCTCCTTCAAGACACAACGGAGAGGTGACAAGAAGAAGAAGATGAAGAAAGTGGTCTACTACGAGACCGACTCTTTGTCACCCTCCACCTCCGGCTCTGAATCGACGTCCGTCACTTTTAAGCGCCATGAGCGCAAGAAGTATAGTAAGATGTCCCTTCGCTATCCTCATATTTCAAAACGCACTCCATTACTTTCAGTCCCATTAGGCAAACCACCAGTTTTTGAAGGTGAAGATTATTCTATGTGGAGTGATAAAATGAGGCATCACCTAACCTCACTCCACAAAAGCATATGGGATATTGTTGAGTATGGAGCGCAGGTACCGAAGAAAGGGGACAAGGACTATGATTTGGAGGAGGTTGACCAAATTCGGTACTTCAACTCCCAAACCACTACTATACTCCTCGCCTCTCTAAGTCGAGAGGAGTATAATAAGGTGCAAGGGTTGAAGAGTGCCAAAGAGATTTGGGACATGCTCAAGACCGCACACGAGGGAGATGAGGTGACCAAGATCACCAAGCGAGAAACGATCGAGGGGGAGCTCGGTCGATTTATGCTCAACCAAGGAGAAGAGCCACAAGCCATGTACAACCGGCTCAAGACCTTGGTGAACCAAGTGTGCAACCTCAAGAGCACAAAATGGGATGACCATGAAATGGTCAAGGTTATTCTAAGATCACTTGTTTTTCTTAACCCTACACAAGTTCAATTAATTCGTGGTGATCCTAGATACAAGCTAATGTCTCTCGAGGAGGTTATAGGAAAGTTTGTGAGCTTTGAATTGATGATCAAAGGCTCCAAACAAATCATCGAGCGAGGCACCACCTCCACACCCGAGGTGCAACCTGTTGCCTTCAAAGCAATGGAGGAGAAGAAGGAAGAGTCTACGTCAAGTAGGCTCCCCATCGACGCCTCCAAGCTCGACAATGAGGAGATGGCGCTAATCATCAAAAGCTTTCGCCAAATCCTCAAGCAAAGGAAGGGGAGAGACTACAAACCCTGTTCCAAGAAGGTTTGCTACAAGTGTGGTAAGCCCGGTCATTTTATTGCAAAATGTCCTATATCAAGTGATAGTGACAGGGGCGATGACAAGAGGGGAAAGAAGAAGGAGAAGAAGAGGTACTACAAGAAGAAGGGTGGCGATGCCCACATTTGTCGAGAGTGGGACTCCGATAAGAGCTCCACCGACTCCTCCAACGACGAGGACGCCGCAAACATCGCCATCAACAAGGGTCTTCTTTTCCCCAACGTCGGCCACAAGTGCCTCATGGCAAAGGACGGCAAAAAGAAGAAGGTAAAATCTTGAGCTTCTACTAAATATGCAACATCTAGTGATGAGGCTAGCTCTAGTGATGATGAGGATGATTTACTTACACTTTTTGCCAACCTAAACATGCAACAAAAGGAAAAATTAAATGAATTAATTAGTGCTATTCATGAGAAGGATGAACTCTTGGATAGCCAAGAGGACTTCCTTATTAAGGAAAACAAGAAGCATGTTAAGGTTAAAAATGCTTATGCTCAGGAGATAGAAAAATGTGAAAAATGGACTAGTGAGCTTAGCATTTGCCATGATACTATCTCCAACCTTAGAAATGAGAATAATAATTAATTGCTAAGGTTGAGAAATTAAATGTTTGTGATGATTCTCTTGTCAAACTTAAAAATGATAATGCTAGTTTGATTGCTAAAATTGACAAGTTGAATGAATCAATTTCTAGCCTTAAGATTGAGAATGATAAATTAATTTCTAAGGCTAAGGATTTAAATGTTTGCAATGTTTCTATTTCCAATCTTAGAAATGAGAATGCTATTTTACATGCTAAGATTGATGAATTAAATGCATGCAAACCCTCTACATGTACTGTTGATCATGTTTCCATTTGTACTAGATGTAGAGACATTAATGTTGATGCTATCCATGATCACCTAGCTTTAATTAAACAACAAAATGATCACATAGCTCAACTTAGTGCTAAAATTAATGAGCATGAGATAGAAAATGAAAAATTTAAATTTGCTAGAAGCATGCTCTATAGTGGGAGACGCCCTGGCATTAAGGATGGCATTGGCTTCCAACAGGGAGACAATGTCAAGCTTAATGCCCCTAAGGAATTGTCTGACTTTGATAAGAGCAAAGCTCCCATGGTTCAGGATAACGAGGGCTATATTTTATATCATGTTGGTTATCCCGAACATAAGATTAGGAGAATTCATTCTAGGAAGTCTCACTCTGGCTCTCATCATGATTTTATGTATAAGAGTGAGGCATTTACTTCTAGGCAATCCACTCATGTTAAATTGCCTAAAAAGAAATCTCCTATTGCATCAAATGAGCCAAATGTTTCATCTAAGACTTTTGATGCTTCTTATGTGCTTACTAACAAATCAGGCAAAGTAGTTGCCAAATATGTTGGGGGCAAACACAAGGGTTCAAAGACTTGTGTTTGGGTACCCAACGTGCTTGTTTCTAATGTCAAAGGACCCAAGACCGTTTGGGTACCTAAGAACAAGGCCTAAACTTGTTTTGTAGGTTTATGCATCCGAGGGCTCAAGTTGGATCATTGATAGCGGGTGCACAAACCATATGACAGGGGAGAAAAGGATGTTCTCCTCCTATGAGAAAAACCAAGATCCCCAAAGAGCTATCACATTCGGGGATGGAAACCAAGGTTTGGTCAAAGGACTTGGTAAAATTGCTATATCACCTGACCATTCTATTTCCAATGTTTTTCTTGTAGATTCTTTAGATTACAACTTGCTTTCAGTTTCTCAATTATGCAAAATGGGCTACAATTGTCTTTTTACGGATATAGGTGTTATTGTCTTTAGAAGAAGTGATGGTTCAATAGCATTTAAGGGAGTATTAGAGGGTCAGCTATACTTAGTTGATTTTAATAGAGCTGAACTCGATACTTGCTTAATTGCTAAGACTAATATGGGTTGGCTCTGGCATCGCCGACTATCCCATGTTGGGATGAAGAATCTTCACAAGCTTCTAAAGGGAGAACATATTTTGGGACTAACCAATGTTCATTTTGAGAAAGACAGGGTTTGTAGCGCATGTCAAGCAGGGAAGCAAGTTGGTGTTCATCATCCACACAAGAACATCATGACGACCGACAGGCCGCTTGAGCTACTCCACATGGATCTATTCGGCCCGATCGCTTACATAAGCATCGGTGGGAGTAAGTATTGTCTTGTAATTGTGGATGATTATTCTCGCTTCACTTGGGTGTTCTTTTTGCAGGATAAATCTCAAACCCAAGAGACCTTAAAGGGATTCTTGAGACGGGCTCAAAATGAGTTCGGCTTAAGGATCAAAAAGATTAGAAGCGACAATGGAACGGAGTTCAAGAACTCTCAAATTGAAGGCTTTCTTGAGGACGAGGGCATCAAGCATGAGTTCTCTTCCCCCTACACACCACAACAAAATGGTGTAGTGGAGAGGAAGAATAGAACTCTACTTGACATGGTGAGGACCATGCTTGATGAGTACAAGACTTCGGACCGGTTTTGGGCGGAAGCAATCAACACCGCTTGTTACGCCATCAATCGACTCTACCTTCACTGAATCCTCAAGAAGACATCATATGAACTCCTAACCGGTAAAAAGCCCAATGTTTATTTTAGAGTCTTTGGTAGCAAATGTTTTATTCTTGTTCACTACAAGAGCTACAGTCATTTTCGGCGGCCAGAAGCCACCGAAAATAAGGCCTTTGCTGCCGAAAATAAGCTATTTTCAGCGGCTTTAGGCTTATTTTCGGCGGTTTCTGGCCGCCAGAAAAAAGTAGCCGAAAATAAGGCCATATTTTCGGCGGCCAGGCCTTGGCCGCCGAAAATAGCTTACTTTCAGTGGCCCCACGACAGCCGCCGAAAAAATCACGTAATTTTCGGCGACCAGGGAGTTGGCCGCCGAAAATAAGGAATGCCGAAAATAATATTTCTTATTTTCGGTGGCCAGGGAGGCCGCCGAAAATTAACAATTTCAGAGCAAAAAAATTTGAAAAAATGCAAAAAAACAGGAAATTCATACAAAATTCATACAATAACAGAAATTTCATACAATAACAGAAAATTCATAATTGAGTTGACAACATAAAACTTGAGTCCATACAAATATAAAGTCCACAAATAGTTCATACAAACATAAAATCCACATGTAGTTCATTACAACGCACAATGCGGCACAAAGCTAACTCCATCACATATCGGGGTCGTTGGAGTTGTGTCCACTACCTCCAGAAGCGAAAAACTCGTTGACGAAGTCGTGTAACGGGTTTGGATCCTAAAGAAAAAAGAAGACATTCATAACGACATTGGTTACATGTATGATCACTATTCAAACAAATTGTTTCTTAAACTAACCTCTCCTAGAGTAGCTCCCTCCCCTGCATAAGCTCCTCTTGGTGCTGGTATGACCGGTGGTGGCGTGTTGTGGCCCATGACCCCGGATCCCTACAAAATCAAGTTTAGTAAAGATTTGAAATTAGGTTGATACAAACGACAAGTCTTAACTAAATTGAAGCACCTGAGGTGGAGGTGGAGGTGGCGGAGCATGTAATCCCCACTGAGGCATCGGCGGCTGAAACTGAGGGAAAACAAATGGTTGCTGTTGTGCCTGCTGTGGAAACCAAGACTGTTGCAAATATAATATATTAGTTATAGAACCAATATCGAGCGCGTTGAGAACAAATAAGACACTCACGTTCATTGCTTGTTGGGCCTGTGCGTTGTAAGTAGCCATGTACTCTGATTGCTGTTGGAGGAATACCATTTGTTGTTGCCGCAGCTCTTCGCGAAACTTTTCTTGTTGCTCCCTCATAGTGTCCTCCATGCTAGATACAGAGCGGCGACTACGGCTGCTACTACCACAGCCCGCCTGCGACGAAGAGCCGCCACGAGAACGCAACTTCGTCGAATCGATAACACTAGTAAACATAGAATATCTTGAAAAACAAGAAAATTAGCTATTCGGTCATAGTTCCAATATTATTGAAAAAAATTCACAAGTTCATACCGTCCATACGCCTTGCCTCCAAGTGAATGCACAACTTCAACGTCGATGGTAGGCGCTCCTCGCCAATCGTAGTCTTCTCCATACTTTCTAACCATCTCCTGCCAGTATGTCTCCTGCAATACAATATGAAGGTTCAGCACACATGTAATTTATAGCTATATGGCAAGAAAACATTAATCATAACAACAACTAACCATACGCTCAACGGCCGCTTGACTACACAGCTCATCGGAGATTTCACTGTTTTTCGCTCTATGCCCTCTCCTATAAACATCGATTGGGCTCGGGACAACTCCAGTTTGAGCCTCCTGCAAATATATGAGTTTAATTCGGTTTCATTTCTGAGTAAAACAGAATACTACATACTCACCATTCGCTTCGCCAACCGAATGTGTTAATCAGCCCCATAGGTATGGTTGACTACGACCTCATCATCGTCCTCGTCCTGCTGATGGTGTTGCCTATGTCGATTCCTGTTAGACTTCTCAATCCACTCGGGCGAAGCCCATAGCTCAAAATTACATTCACATCTGAATGAGCTGCTAAATTAGATTTTTACCTCCATGTACTGGTCTACAGTCAAGTAGACATCTGAATATTGTCGAAAGTTGTTGATAGAATGACCTCGGCGCTTCATGTACGCGTTCACAACCTGTAGACGAGCATTGGAAAATGCATCCCTGCACACCTTCTTCGCATTTTTCTCTAATACTCGGTCTGCATGCTCTTGAGCCTCAGGTTCCACACGATAGCGTCTCTGTCCAACATCGAAAATAAAATTAGATTGAAAACAACTAATAAATGTTAGTTTGAAACAACTAATAAATGTTAGTTTGAAACATTACCCAAAAGTCGTGCTTGACGGCGCCTTGAGCTGTTCCATATGTAGCATGTGGAGCTAGTGCGAAGTGCGACCATCTAGTGCAAGGAACCACCACACCTTTCGGGTCGGTGACAATTCCTGGATTATGTAGACGACAGAGGTTACCTAAGACTTGATTAACCTGTCTATGGTGACCTCGACCGTCAAATGACGTGTCTTCCCATTGGCTGCATGACAAAAAACAAGGAAGTCATGTCATATATATAATGTACAATAAACAAATAAGTAAGAACAAAGTGGCCAAACGTGAGTACCTATCACCAACCGGGATGATCAGTACTCGAGCTTCAGATTGTGCAGGCGCTGACGGAGGTAGGACAAAGTGGCCCTTCCGAGTGCCCCTTCGTCGAACGATAGGAGCCTCGGTGGTATCGTCATCCGCCTTAGCATCTATGCCCACCTCCTCCTCCTCCTCATGGGCCTGCTCGTCCTCCTCCTCATGGTGTTGCACCTCCTCCTCCTCGTCCTCCTCTTCCTATGGACATGAAATAGATAGATGTAAACATTTACATAAGATCAATTACATAAATGACTGACAAATAAGATCAATTACATAAACATTTACATCGGTACTCCGTTGTAGAGCGATAGGTGTATCATGTAGTTCTGGCCGGGCGTGTCTCAGCAACGCCTCATGTCTGCTCTGGCTAGAAGAACTCCCTTGGAAAAGGGAACGTGCACCAGGGAGTATCCTGCTAGCCGCATTAAGAAACCCCCTAGCAGTGCGCTTTGTTTTCCTACCACACATCATGTTCAATAGAAAAACATTAAATGTATTAGCTCCATAAAATTAAGTGAATTAATAAAAAAATCAAATAATACATCACATAATATGAAATTATGCATTACACATCAAAATTCATCAAAATGACGATCAAGGAGTCTTCTTCGATCCAAAGCTCGCAATGTGGCATTTTTGTTCCTTGGATTTCGTTTTCATTTCGGTGCAACACACTCATCAGCAGTGACATCGTTACGGTCTCCGACTAGTGAGTTCAGTGCAACACCCTCATCGATAGTAAAAGTGGTTGGCAATTCTTCTTCTTGATAAACATCATCGGCATGTTCGTCTTCGAATTGATAACCAGCAGTGCAAGGAGTATGTAAACGTTCTCTAGGGTTCACCTTATGAACTACCCACCATGCTTTAAACTTCGGATTTGGGTACGACATATAGTAGACCTACTCGCACTGGTGTGCAAGGATAAAATTATCATGGCCTAGAAGTCGTTCCTTGTGCTTTACTTCAGTTATGCCATATTGACTTTGTCTAATCCCATTAGTGCTGTCAAACCAATCACATAGAAAGAATACTAATTTCAAAGTTTTGTTCCCTGCAAAATTAAACTCCAGGATGTTTTGAATGATGCCATAATAATTAGTTTCTCTGCCGAGTGCATCGAGTGCCCTAGTCAGAACTCCAGTGTTACGTGTGGTTGCATGAGGATGGGACTTTTCAAATTGGTCTGAACGAAAACGGAAGCCATTCACATCGTATCTACTAAAGGTTCTGCAAGTCACCGTCCCATAAGATATCTGTCTCAAGTCCTCGTGTATGTTAGGAGTCTTTGTGCAATGCAAATAACATACAGTTAAATTGACTACCTCGCGTAAAAGGCTAAATGACATGAAAGTAAGGAATATAAAGAGTTTACATGCTCGCGAAACCAGTCAACAAAATTAGGTCTTCCTTGCCTCCCATGTCGTCGCAACGTATCTAGTTGTTTGCTTGTAAGCTGATGGGAATAAGTCCAATTTTCCTCGTCGAACTTACTGTACGACAAATAAGTAATTAAATATGGCTCATTTGGTAAAGAAATTTAGGGGTCAAATAAAGACTTACATGAAATATGGCTCCATCTCTTCCATATTAGAGTACATGTATAGCAATGCGGACATTCTTTCATCCATGCTAAGGTGGTAGAACGTGCCCTTACTAGTACTTGTGCCTCTCCATTGGAAAATGTTGAGATCACTGACTGGAAGTTCCTCATCGACATTGTATCGCATGGTAGTAGCAGAGACATTATGTTCCTCTGCGAAATACACACTCGTGAAGTATGAAACCTCCTTTAGCAAAAAACTTCAGCGATGCATCCTTCTACTCTAGCCTTATTTCGAACCATGCCTCGCAGGTTTTTGAGTGCACGTGCAATGTGATACATCAACCTATATTGTACTGGTCCACCAACCTTTGCCTCATATGGAATGTGAATAAGTAGATGCTCCATCGGATTGAAGAATCCAGGTGGGAATATTTTTTCTAGCTTGCATAACAACACTGGTATTTCTTTCTCCAACTTCTCCATCATATTTTTACTTATTTCTTTGGCACAGATCTGCCTATAGAAATAACTTAGCTCAGCTATTTCTTGCCACATGGCGTCGGGCATATAACCACGAAACATGACAGGGATAATCCTCTCCATTAATATATGGAAGTCATGGCTCTTTAACCTAGTTAGTTTTCCCGTTTTCAAATTCACAGCTCTTTTCAAGCCCGCAGCATATCCATCGGGAAATTTAATTTTTTTCATCCATCTCATTACCTCGATCTTGTCTTTAGAGGTAAGACAGAACAAGGCACGAGGCAGCTTACCGTTGGCATTGAGCACTTGGGTTGGTCGGTCACAAAGCATTGCTAGATCTCTTCGAGCTTTCAGATTGTCCTTTGTTTTTTCAAAATGCATGCAGGTGTGTATCAGGGCTTCAACAACATTACTTTCTTGGTGCATGACATCAATGTTGTGCACAAGAATCAATGACGACATATAAGGGAGCTCCCAGAGACCACATATATGTGTCCAGTTGTGGTCCACTCCGAATCCTTCGTACTTGTCCCCCTTTTCATTTAAGACAAGGTTGTTCAACTGAGCATATATTTCTGTTGCGTTAAGACGTTTAGGCGGTCCTTTGGTGACCACAATGTTCTTTATAAAGTTTTTCTTATCGCTCCTAAAGGGGTGTTTCCTGGGCAACCAGCGTCGATGACAATCGAAGTAAGTGATCTTTCCACCATGAGAAAGACGGAAGCAATCCATATCTGAACCGCAATATGGACATGTCAATCTACCATGTGTACTCCAACCGGTAAAAATAGCATACGCCATGAAGTCATGCACTGACCACAAATACGCAACTCGAAGTTTGAGTATCTGTTTTTTAAAAACATCGTATGCTTCAACACCTTTCCAAAACTCCTTCAACTCTTCAATCAAGGGTTTTAACATGACATTGAGGTTCTTTCCAGGATAGTCTGGGCCAGGAATGATTAAGCAAAGAAATATAAATTCATATTTCATACAAAGAGAAGGTGGAAGGTTGTATGGAATAACAAAGACAGGCCAACATGAGTATGATGATGCCATTTGACCAAAAGGTGTGAAGCCATCGGTCGCGAGGCCGATTCGAACATTCCTCGGATCAGCTGCAAAGTCGGGATCAAACGTGTCGAGAGCCTTCCATGCATCCCCATCTGAAGGGTGCACGATTAGGTCATCGTTATCACGGACACCTTCTTTGTGCCATCGCATGTGCATAGCGGTTTTTTAGATAGAAACATATGTTTCACTCGAGGAGTTAGTGGCAAGTAGCGGAGCTGCTTATGTGCAACATCTGTCATCACCTTCTCACCCTCATCATTAACAACTTCCACAAATCTAAATTGTCCATATTTCAGACATTTTTTCTCTTCTGCATGCTCCTTCATGAAAAGCATACAATTATTTTTGCACGCATCAATCTTCTCATAATCCATACTGAGACCTTTGATAATTGTCTTTGAATGGTACATATCTTTAGGCAACTTATTGGGCTTTGGGAGCACATCTCTGAATAACTTTAAAATCTCATTGTAACAATTGTTCGAAAAAAAGTACTTGGACTTAATGGCCATGAGACGTGTCACAAAAGCGAGTATACTCACATCTGTGTGTTCATGCAACGGCTCTTCAGAGTCTTTTAGTAGTTTAAAAAATCTGGAAACCTCTGGTGTGGCAGGATCCTCGGAGCTTAGGTTGAATTCTGGACGTAGCGAATCTAGCATCTCATGCACGGCATCATTGCCAACCCAATCATTGTTCTCCTCCTCTTCTACATTCCGGTTGGGTACTACCTCACCATGATGTTCCCACACCTCATATCCGGGCATAAATCCAAACTGACAAAAATCTAGGCTAACTCTTTCCTTATTAAGAAATATACTGTTTTCGTGCCGCCTACAAGGGTATCTGACAGTGCAGGTTAAGGACAAGGCGAATATGTGGTCCACAAAATCTTTGGTCTTGGCTACCCACTCATCAGAATGACGTCCATTCCTACTCCAGCCATGGTACATCCATGCATGGTCTTCAGCCATGCCTGAGACTGTTAAACCGAACCATATCGTGAAACCATTATTCAATTTCGTGAAGTGTATCCGGTCCTACATGTATAGGCAAGGGTAGATTCTAAACCACAACAAGCTAGCAGGACCCAAAATAATTTCGGCAGCATAACCTCGCTGCCACTAAACAATACATTACTTATATATAAAACAGAGAATGATATACTATTAAATGAAATCAAACTAAGTACAACATACACAAATAATGCAATTATACTACGTACTAATACCATTACTATTAAAACTAATAATATAATAGTACCACATATTAATATGAAATTAATGACTAAATACAATATACCTCTAATCCCTAAATCATATATACATTAATGAAATCAAATTAAACAATAATACTAATCATAAACAGTAATCAAACAAACACAATTATAAATATATACTAATTTCGGCGGCAACTAAATAACAACCGCCGAAAATAAGAAATAAAATACACAAAAAATTACCTCTCGATGCGGCGGAGTGGCGGCTCGGAGTGACGGGCAGCATGGCTGCCGAGCAGCGTGGCGCGACGGACGAGTGGCAGCGCGGGCGGGGCGAGCAGCGCGAGCGGGCGGCGCGGGCGGCCGGCGCGCAGGCGGGGCGGCCGGACGAGCAGGCGCAGAGCGACGGCAGCTGGTTCGGGAGATGAAGAAAAAACAGAGAAGAAGAAGGTTGCCGACGGTTTTTAAAAGCCTAATTTTCGACGGCTTTTGTCAGTGGCCGCCAAAAATTTGGCTATTTTCGGCAACTGTGTCAGGGGCCGCCGAAAATAACCTTATTTTCGGCGGCCACGTCAAGCCGCCAAAAATAGCAGCTAAATTTCGGTGGCTAGGTATGGGCCGCCGAAAATTATACAGGCCGCCGAAAATGATCAACAGTCATGTTGTGGTTAAAAGAGGTAGAAAATCTAAATTTGCTCCTAAGGCTGTAGAAGGCTTTTTACTAGGATATGATTCAAACACAAGGGCATATAGAGTCTTTAACAAGTCCACTGGACTAGTTGAAGTTTCTTGTGACATTGTGTTTGATGAGACTAATGGCTCTCAAGTAGAGCAAGTTGATCTTGATGAGCTAGATGATGAAGAGGCTCCATGCGTCGTGCTAAGGAACATGTCCATTGGGGATGTGTGTCTTAAGGAATCCAAAGAGCCCACACAAGATCAACCATCTTCCTCCATGCAAGTATCTCCACCAACTCAAGATGAGGATCAAGCTCAAGATGATGAAAATGAAGACCAAGAAGAGCCACCTCAAGAGGAGGACAATGATCAAGGGGGAGATGCCAATGATCAAGACAAGGAAGATGATCAGGGTCCAAGACCGCCACACCCAAGAGTCCACGAAGCGATACAACGAGATCACCCCGTCAACTCCATCCTCGGCGATATTCATAAGGGGGTAACCACTCGATCTTGTGTCGCTCATTTTTGTGAACATTTACTCTTTCGTGTCTTCTATTGAGCCATACAGGGTGGAAGACGCATTAAGAGATTCAGATTGGGTGTTGGCAATGCAAGAGGAACTCAACAACTTCACAAGGAATGAGGTATGGCATTTAGTTCGACGTCCTAATCAAAATGTTGTAGGAACCAAGTGGGTTTTCCGCAACAAACAAGATGAGCATGGTGTGGTGACAAGGAACAAAGCCCAACTTGTGGCCAAGGGATATTCACAAGTCAAAGGTTTGGATTTCGGTGAAACCTATGCACCCATAGCTAGGCTTGAGTCAATTTGCATATTACTTGCCAATGCTACTTACCATGGCTTTAAGCTCTATCAAATGGACGTAAAAAGTGCCTTCCTCAATGGACCAATCAAGGAGGAGGTCTATGTTGAGCAACCTCCCGGCTTTGAAGATAGTGAGTATCCTAACCATGTGTATAAACTCTCTAAGGCGCTTTATGGGCTCAAGCAAGCCCCAAGAGCATGGTATGAATGCCTAAGAGATTTTCTTATCACTAATGGTTTCAAAGTCGGCAAAGCCGATCCTACTCTCTTTACTGAAACTATTGCAAATGATTTGTTTGTATGCCAAATTTATGTTGATGATATCATATTTGGGTCTACTAACAAATCTACTTGTGAAGAGTTTAGTAGGATTATGATTCAAAAATTCGAGATGTCAATGATGGGGGAGTTGAAGTATTTCCTAGGATTTCAAGTGAAGCAACTCCAAGAGGGCACCTTCATCAGCCAAACGAAGTACATTCAAGACATACTCACCAAGTTTGGAATGAAGGATGCCAAACCCATCAAGACACCCATGGGTACCAATGGGCATCTCGACCTCGACACGGGAGGTAAATCCGTAGATCAAAAGGTATACCGGTCGATGATAGGATCTTTACTCTATTTATGTGCATCTCGACCGGATATTATGCTTTCCGTATGCATGTGTGCAAGATTCCAAGCCGATCCTAAGGAAGTTCACCTTAGGGTCGTGAAGAGAATCTTGAGATATTTAGTTCATACACCTAAGTTTGGTCTTTGGTACCCCAAGGGATCCACTTTTGATTTGATAGGATATTCAGATGCTGATTGGGCAAGGTGTAAAATTGATAGAAAGAGCACATCAGGGACTTGTCAGTTCTTGGGAAGATCCTTGGTGTCTTGGGCTTCAAAGAAACAAAATTCAGTAGCTCTTTCTACCGCCAAAACCGAGTACATTGCCATAGGCCATTGTTGCGTGCAATTGCTTTGGATGAGGCAAACCCTTAGGGACTATGGCTACAAATTAACCAAAGTCCCTCTCCTATGTGATAATGAGAGTGCAATCCGCATGGCGGATAATCCCGTTGAGCACAGCTGCACTAAGCACATAGCCATTCGGTATCACTTTTTGAGGGATCATCAACAAAGGGGGGATATCGAGATTGCTTATGTTAGCACCAAAGAACAATTAGCCGATATCTTTACCAAACCACTAGATGAGAAAACCTTTACCAAACTTAGGAATGAGCTAAACATTCTTGATTCTTGGAATTTTGATTGATACTTTGCACACATAGCTCATCTATGTACCTTTGATCATATCTCTTTTATATCTACGACTAATGTGTTTTTCAAGTGTATCTCATGCTAAGTCATAGATTGAAAGGGAAATGGAGTCTTCGGCGAAGACAAGGCTTCCACTCCACTCTACCGGTATTATTTACCCTTCGCCGTCACTCCGCATCGCTCTCCACATTGGTATAATCCTTCACTCATATATTGTTTGCCGAAGGAGGAGAGAATTTAAAAAGGGCTCTAAAGACTCCGTTTTTGGCGATTCATGCCAAAGGGGGAGAGAGTATTAGCCCAAAGCAAAAGGACCGCACCACCATGCCAATTTCAAAAAAATTTCGAAACAAGTTTAAGTTTTTAAATGTTCTTCAATTGGTATCTTTGAAATTAGTATTCCTCTAAGAAATTCTATCTCATTTGGTATCTATATTTTAAAGGAGGAGTTTTTCAAAAATTGGTATCTAAAATATTTGATCTTCTTTCAATTTGTAAAACCCTCTTGAACACTAAGAGGAGAATTTCATTAAGGGGGAGTTTTGTTTAGTCAAAGGAAAAGCATTTGAAATAGGGGGGAGAAAATTTCAAATCTCAAAATGCTTCTTGATATCTTATTCATATACCTTTGACTATTTGCAAAAAGACTTTGAAAAGATTTTCCAAAAAGAATTTGCAAAAATAAAACAAGTGGTGCAAGCGTGGTCCAAAATGTTAAAAGAAAGAAAGCAATCCATGCATATCTTATAGAAGTTTAAATTGGTTTAATTCCAAGCAACCTTTGCACTTACCTTATGCAAACTAGTTCAATTATGCACTTATATATTTGCTTTGGTTTGTGTTGGCATCAATCACCAAAAAGGGGGGGATTGAAAGGGAAATAGGGTCAAACCTTTTCCTAAATGATTTTGGTGGTTCAATTGCCCAACACAAACAATTGGACTAACTAGTTTGCTCAAGATTATAAGTTCTACAGGTGCCAAAGGTTCAACACAAACCAATAAAAAGTCCAAGATAGGGTTCAAAAAGAAAGGAGCAAAACCAACCGAAGGTTGCCCTGGTCTGGTGCACCGGACTGTCCGGTGTGCCACCGGACAGTGTCCGGTGCACCAGGGTGGATCAACTCCAACTCGCCACCTTCGGGTTTCTGGAAATTCCACTCCGCTATAATTCATCGGACCGTCCGGTGTACCACCGGACTATCCGGTGTGCCAGCGGAGCAACGGCTACAGCGCAACGGTCGACTCCAACGGAAACCTGTAAAAGCGCTACAGTGCGTGGACAGAGCGCGCAGAGTCAGAGCAGATGCCAGAAGGCACACCGGACTGTCCGGTGGTCCCACCTGTCACAGCTCCAACGGTCGAACCCTAACGGTTGGGTGACGTGGCTGGCGCACCGAACTGTCCGGTGCGCCCATCGACAGCAGCCCTCCCCAACGACTGTTTTGGTGGTTGGGGCTATAAATACCCCCAACCGCCACCATTCAAGGCATCCAAGTTTTCAGCCGTTGCATTCAATACAAGAGCTCTAGACTTCACTCCAAGACACAAACAAAAGATCAAATCTTCTCCCAAGTCCAAGATCATTCCAAACAATTAGTGACTAGTGAGAGAGATACATTTGTCTTCATTTGAGTTCTTGTCGCTTGGATCGTTTTTCTTCTTCCTTCATTCTTGTTCTCAAGCAACTTGTAATCAAGCAAGAGACACCAAGTTGTGGTGGTCCTTGTAAGGGGTCTAAGTGACCCGTTGATTAAGAAGAAAAGCTCACTCGGTCTAGGTGACCGTTTGAGAGAGGGAAAGGGTTGAAAGAGACCCGGTCTTTGTGACCACCTCAACATGGAGTAGGTTTGCAAGAACCGAACCTCGGTAAAACAAATCACTGTGCCACACTCTTCATTTGCTTGTGATTTGTTTTCGCCCTCTCTTTCGGACTCGCTTTTATTTCTAACGCTAACCCGACTTGTAGATTGTGCTTAAAGTTTATAAATTTCAGATTTGCCTATTCACCCCCCCTCTAGGCGACTTTCAGTATTTCTACAGATATCAGGTTTAATGTTGAGCACAAACAATATTTAAAGATTTTCCGTGTTGAGCTTGTTTGTTTTGGTCAACTGTTGATAGTGTTTTTTGTACAAAAGTGATGCATTGTACTATCATATATAGAAGTCTGCATGGTATTGATGGTTCCAATAGAGTGGTGAAATAGGTAGATTAAAATAACAAAATTTATGTATCGCTAGGATCACAAATGGATTACAAAACTTTTTCTTATAACAATATAATACACATTTGTATATAGGGTATTATTGTATTACATATTCCCGTTGCAACGCACGAGCACTCACCTAGTTATATGATGAAGAAGGTCAGATAGCAGTCATGACTGATGACCAAACATACACTTCTTTGGGGTTAATGACCGAGGATGAAATGGCGAGGAATGCTACAGAAGAACCTTCTAACCAAGGAGATGTTGCCCAAGGGATGGATGTGCAGGGATGAAAGGGAAATGTATCATAGGGCCATTTCTACCTGTTTTGGTGATTAAGTGTCCAACACACCACATCGGACTAACTACTTTGATGTGAGTATGAGCATAGGTTCAAGTAAAAGCAAATTGAAGGCACGAAGTCCAAATGAGCAAAACTGGAGGCCAAAAGTACAACTTTGGGTAAAACAATATAAACATGAGGTTTAAGTGTTTGAATACGTTGTACATACTCATTTCTATGTTTCTAGCACTTTGTTTTGGCTACTAACTCATTTCTGCAAGAAAAGTGCATTTTGGACTTACTTTTGGGCATATTGCAAATCCTAGAGAAAATATGAGAAAGAGGTATGGTTCCCACCTTTAGTCAATTGGATTAGGTACTAATAATGTTTATCTAAGTTGTAGGGAACCCCCAAAATACAGTCAAAAGGTTTTGGAGAAGATAGGCTCAAAAGAACCATTCTTGGTCTGGTCTGGTGGTGCACCGGACCGAGACCGTGTGACCTGGTCGTACTACTCGGTCTTGGGAATTTTATTATAAAATTCACATGACCGTGAATAGTACCGGTCTAGTGTGCACTAAACTATATCTCCAATGGTCGACTTTGGCGCGCGCTAGAGCGCCAACGACTAGCTGACAAGGCCCACGGCCCAGTGGCGCACCAAACCAGTCTGATGCCACGCAGCTATGGGAACCGCCAAATCAAATCCCAGACGGGGGGCACATGACCCGGTTCGGTGGACCAGTATGGTGCCCCCGCAGGAAGCAGATTTTGGGCAGTTTTATAAGGAAGGAGGCAACGACTCCTAGGCCACTTTGAGCTATAAATAGAGCCCATTGGCGCCTATATTCAGCACTCAAGTACTCCAAGAGCACAACTACACTCCGACATACTGCAACAACGCATTATAGTGGTTTTAGTGAGATTCGAGCGATAGTTCTATGTTGTTCTTGTGATATTGTGTACTCGCACTCGTGTCATTGTGTGTTCTTGCGTGTGTTGCTGCAATTTTCTCTTATGTGTGTACTTTCTTTCCATCCATTACTCTGATTTAAGACTCTGATCTTTTGTAAGGCTGTAAGAGACTCCAACTTGTGGAGATTCCTCACGAACGGGAACACTCTTGATATAAGGAAGTACTGTGCACTCAAGTTTGATCTACGTGATCACTTGAGAGGGGTTGAGTGCAACAGTTGTCCAAGAGAGGACACCACAACATGGATGTACACTTGGCCAAACCATGGGATAAAAATCACCTGTCTCACTTGTCTTTTTACTTTCTTGATATTTCCTTTCTTCCCAAGTTCTCTCTATTCACTTGTGATATTGCTCTTAGTATAATTCATATCTTGGAAGAGCAATCAAGTGAAGGAAACTTTTCTCTCTTCTTCTTGTCTCAAACTTGGTTTATATTGCGCTAACTCTAATATTTTGGATCAAATTTGTGTTTTAAGTTGATTTTTGCAGGATCACCTATTCACCCCTCTCTAGGTGCTCTCAAAGGACACATCACTAAAGATGTCGATTGCGATGGTGTTGAAACACATGGTGCACCCATTCCAGCTAAAGATTTGTCATTGGATGTAGACCATACATTAGTATAGATGCAACTGCCTTGAATGGTAGGTGGAATGGGAAGTTACCTGCAGCTATAGGTGTTGATGGTCATTATTGGATATATCTAGTTGCTTTCAGATTGATATATTGTGAAAATGAGGACAACTGGACTTGATTTATGACTCAGTTGCAAAAGGCTATAGGAAGTCCTTCACAACTTGCTATATGCACAGATGGTTGCTTAAGATTAATAAAAAGATGTGAAATATGTGTTCCCCCATGTTGATCAAAGAGAATGTTTTTGGCATCTAATGCATAATTTCAAGAAGCATGTTCATGGTAATGGAGATGGAGATGGTCTTATGTGACCTGTAGTAAGGGCATATAGGTCTTATGCTTGTGACTGGCTTATGATCTGTTGTATGTTAATCATACACCTTTTGAGAAAATGGGAGGAGAAAGGACCTTAGCAATCATGTTCAAATTGAGAACATCGTCATTGAATTATTTCAATAAGCTTTTGATGAAATTATGTCACACCTAGATTTAAGGACAAATCCAGATGTATCTCAAATGTATGTCAGGATCAAGTTTCACACATATGATGACCCAGTGTACACAAAAAATGTCACATATTTATTACATGATATAATTTCTTTAAAAATAGCTAAATAAAATACATCATGTGACGAAAACGATCCTCCACAACCATAGTTGACTGGGAGACGATAGCATAGACCTCTCCGAACTCATCTTCATGGCAATCTTCCTCTAACGGTACCTGTTCTTGACCTGGTGTGATTATAGAAAGGGTGAGCTCCCATATGGTCATCGCTCAGCAAGTGTGTGGAAAGTGTGTATGAGCTCACTTACCGTTGGGGCTCATGTGGTCTAAGCCTTACAAAGGATAATGGTTAAGACTGAGCATCACTTTTAATTTTGTTGGTCAGAATTTTATTAGCAATTACTAAGTATAATTAAACATCATCTCAATCAAATAAGAGATCATAGATGAACACAATCCCTCAATGTAATGCAATGCATGTCAAGTTTAAGTTTAGTTCTATCATTTAATCATGTGAGTGTCTGAGCCGCTCTTGACCGTGAGCACGACTGATATACCAGTTTTACACTCTACAGAGGTTGCACATCTTTACCCACAAGATGTGTTTCCCTTTTAGCCTGGCTAGCTAGACCCTTAGACACTTCCAAGGTGAATGGTTAGGGATCCACTACGAGGCCATTACAAAGTTTCACTAGCTCGAGAAAACCCGCTAGGTTTTAGGCAAAAGGGAGCATATGAATCCCTCGTCCGAAAAACTATCATAGATAGTTTGACTCGAGAACCTCCCTATACTCTGCAGATTCACTCCCCTCTTTGTATCTTTCGGGTAAGGTAATCTCTCACTATCTTTCCTAATTAATTGGCCAAGGGTGTCCTATTCCACCCTTGTGGTAGCACTGTTTTCTCGGGTGGTTCTCCGTATTCCAATTAACAGAATGATCTCATCACACATAATAAATAAATAATTGAACAATATATCACAATGAAACATGATCATAATTCATAAGTATCATTAACCCAAAAATTATGTAGAGAAATAGCAGGACTACCAAATAATTCATTTGTATGCAAGGTGTAGGGTAAACAAAACTAGGTAACCTATTAGGTCCCATCAAGGTAACCTAACAGCGTCACAATGATTAACAGATTCATAAATATTATTAGGTCAAATAATGTGATCAAGAACACAACTTGCCTTTTACTTACGATTCTAGGTACTTTCCCAACTTTGGGATTTAGGTTCCTCGTAACCTCGCTTCTACTGATATGGTTTTCTGAAGTTTTAGACGATTAAACAGTAAAAGTATGTTCTATGTTAATTAATATAAATCATGTGAGAAAAATATTACAAAGAAATAAATAATTAAACTTTAATCTAAGTTATAACTTGATTAGAGATTATATTATAATCAGATTATAATTATAGACAGATTAACTTTGATTAGAAAGATTAATCTACTAAACATAGGTTAAACAAATATCTATTTATAAAATTACGTGACATGATAAAATAATGTTGTTACTTTGTAGGCAATTTTATTACGAAGCTAACACAACTTGAACGGAGAAAATCAGAGTTATATCGAAGAAGTTATTGATTTTCAAAGTCTCTAAAATAGTCTCCTTTCTGCCAATTCTAGGGACCTTAATGTAAATATTTTCTATTGCTAAGGGACGGCGGGTTAACATGTTAAAATAATATGGTTTCTTAAATAAAAATGCCACGACGGTAGCACTACGCGCCCTCCTGGCCGTAGGATACCGATCCGGCGCCCTAGATTAGAACCACCTTCTCGCGAACCGGTATCTAAAAGTAGCTGTCCGATTGGAGATCAACGAACCGCAGTGCCCCACGCCTTGATCTAACCCAAGCCCTTGGATCATCGATCAAGGACCACGATTGAATACCCAAAAGCGGTCTCCTATGATCTAATCTGGATCGCATCTTTTCAATCCAAAAGTCACAGACCATTCTCCTACCTCCCGACGTCAGACCGCGATGGTGCTCACCGAGGCGGCGGCTATGGTCGCGGCTAGAGATGGCAATGGGTACCCGAAACCCGAAACCCGATGGGTTTTTACCCTATTAGGGTACGGGTTTGGGTCAATTTTCATACCCATGTGTTTGTTAATAGGCATAAATCTATACCCAGCGGGTTTATGGGTACGGGTTTGTTTCTATAGTACCCAAACCTGTGAACCCGTGGGTTTTTTAAACCCGACCAAACCTATTGCATATTGTCATTTTATTTTATAAACGACCAACAAAATTGGTATTCCTTATTTACTTCATATTTTTTATCAATTGGTGAATGTATCAGTAGTCGGTGAGAGTGTTGCTTGCATGCTATTATAGTTTTTACTAGCATTATATATGTGGTGGATGGATAACTTAGTGCAAGGTCACTTAATTATACAACTTATTATTTGTATTTTATTCTCTCTACTAATAATTTTATACCAAATCATGAACTCGTTGTTCATTACATAGATTTTGGGTCATGATCTCATTAATCATTACGATACTTATTGATTATGAGAAGAACAAGTATATTTGAGATGAAACCCGCGGGTAACCCATGGGTACCCGCTAACCCGATGGGTACGGGTTTGGGCAAAATCTCAAACCCGTCATGGGTATGGATTTTTTAATGGGTATAGATATTTTTCACGGGTACGGGTTTGGGACGGCAAAACCCAGCGGGTTTGTACCCGTTGCCATCTCTAGTCGCGGCGTGCAGCATGCCAGCATCCCCGATGCCCCAGCGCCCGAACCCGAGACTGACTAGTGCTATGTGATGAGTAGGACGAGGCGAATGATGTAGAAGGCTTCTCACCTCAGATTGAGGCGACCAGAGTTCCACCCACGTGACACCGTGACGCCAAGGCGAATCTTCAACACCGGTGAACAATTTGGCTGGAGAAGGTGACCCTCTCTTCTCGACGACTGCATGAAGAGCTTGCACAGGATCTAGCGATCATCCTCGACCACCCTCCGTGGGCAGAGAGGCACGATGTGGGCAAAGCCCTAGCGCAGCGGCTCTCGTACCAATCGCGAACTCCAATGAAGAATTGTGGCTCCCCTACGGCCTTGAACACAGGACGAATGACTATCACACCTTCCTCAGCGCCTGACAAAGCCCATAGATTGAATTCTGATCGATCACCGATGACGCCTGGGGACTTTTCCTGTAGAGCTCCGATGAGGTGCCAGTGCACACGATTTCTCGCTGTATGGTGCTCGGGTGGTGGCCAGAGAGGGGGTCACGGGCGTGACATTTTATACCCATGCGAGGGGGAGATGCCCCGGTGCACAAGGCCACACGATTCTCGGTTTGTTACGCGTGCACGCCGGAGTTTGCTGTGACTCGGTAAAAGCGAAGGTTCTGGAGAATGGGACCCACCTGGCGGGGACAGCGCCGCGCGGAGGCGACGCGAGCAGCTGGCCAGTGCCCCCCGATCGTCAGCGACGTGGGTGTGCGGTCGGAAAAGAGAAAAAAGAAGGGACCGAAGTGGGCCGTGCAGTGAAGGAAGAGAATGGGCTGCCACTGCAGATAAATGGAAGTGGGCGAGGGCGGGGGAGGGAGTCAGCCCAATATCATCTTATTCTTTTCCCTTTCTTTTCTGGCTCCTTTTCTATTTAAATTCCTATTTTAAATTTCTAAATTCAAATTGTATTCAAATCTGAGTTTTAAATTTCAATTAAATTAGATGCACATTCGAAGCATGATGCGAAGTTATATATTTTATTTATATATTAACTGATTATTAATTAGGCAAATGCAACATACACATTATTCATTTCAAGAGTATATTTTGAATGTATTAAAGAATCATATTCAACCCATAATTGTTTTAATGGAGTTTAATCCCTATCAAGGAATTTCTATAAAAATCATATTCATCCCATATTGTATTAAGAGATAGTTTAACTTAATTATTTTAGGGAACATATCTTAAATATATAGTTTAAGAAAGGGTCATTTAATTCAAATAAGAATCTTTTATATAATGTTATTTGAAAACACATTTATTTAGATCACAAAATGAGTTTTCCTACTTTACCCAAAGTAGGATTATGGGGTGTTTATCTGCAACATCCTATGCTCTTCGAAACATTGTTGTTGACAACCTCTCCAAGCATTTACCATTTATTTTGGATCAAGTTGACAATCACCAGAAGAAGCAATATTTGTTGCTCCATTCACTTAAAGAGTTTTATTTCTATTTGAAATTTGATCTTAAAAAGCATTCCCCATCTAACTGCTAGCGTGACAATCTGTTGATCATACTAGCCAGAGTGAGGTACATGATTCAAATGTTGATTGGCTTTGCTCTTCAATCCCTGTGAAAGCGAGGAGTGACACGAAAACATGATAATTTAATGGTGAGGGGCATGTTGGTCTTTCCATCCTAGCTGGTATGTATAATCTTGTCAAATTTGTAGAAGTCAGTGAAGAAATCAAAGACATCTGCGTCATTTTGACGAAGCCAATCGAACCAATTCGTTTTGAGTCCTAAATAATAAAAAAAATCTCCCTTTCCTACGATCGTCTTGTGTTTTCCACTTTCGGGGGTAAACTTGTCATTTTTCGTATCCTGTTTCTGGGAATCATTCCAGGATTTGATACCCCGCGGGTCACGTTTCCGCAAAGGGAAAGCCTCAAAAGGCGACGCGCAAGGGCCGAGGAGAGAAAGGAACCTGAGGAAGGCACACCAGTTTCAAGCAATCCCTAGGCCGTGGCGACGTGCTGGGAAGGATTCAAATCAGGGGCGAAGCCTAGGTGACGGCGCTGTTAGTCGCCTCTAGTAGCTGCGCGACGCGGGCTGGCTTGTCCGATCGGTTTGCCTCGGCCATGTCGACTAAGAAGTAATTTTTCTCTCTTCGGTTTGAATTCGATCCTCTTCTTAGCTGCGTGCGATTTGGAGGCCGGACTGGATCGATGTTAGCGTGCGGTTAAGCCGCGTTGGGGTCTTGGATGGATGAATGTAGTGGTGAGCATTGTATTGAGGCTGACTGAGCTTCCTCTAGGCCTTAGGGTTAGGGTTCGTGATGGTCGCAGCTGATAAAAATTCGTATCTAGTTGGGTGTTTATTTGGGATTAAGTTGGAAGCTAGCTCAATCTGACGTGCTGCTTATGTACCTTCGCTTAAGTACCTGGGTGATGTAAGTTTGATGCAATGCCAGATTTAGGTAGTGGGAGTGTTCTGAGCGTTATGAATGAAGCATGAGCCATTTGGTTGTGTGCCTTGCTGATGCTTGTTAGTTGGGAAGATGGGCTGCATTTGTTTTAGCATTTGGTCTGATCATATTTTGTTTGTGGATCAAGCAGTGGTGTTGATTTAGGGTATGACGCCTATTACCATATATTATTTCATTGTATTGAATTGAATCCAAATAGATCATTCTCGTTTAGTTCCCTATGTTGCTTATTTGATTCTGTAATTGCCTGGCTACACTGCGGGTGATGGATGCGGTTTCCTAGCAGTAACTGAAAAATCAGTTAATATTTACTCTAAACAAATTGGCAAAGGAAAATTTTGATGTTTATCTGTGGAAAGGTGGAAGCAGAGCACTTATTTTCCTATATGTACTGAGAGTAGTTAGCAAAGGTAGGTCATCTTTTACTGTTATGATAATTCAAACTTGTACATGGTTGTCATGGTGCCACGGCGAGTCTCCAGCCGGGCTCCTAGACGCCTAGGCATCCTGTCTAGCAGCAGCCAACAAATATGCAAGTATGCAAATGCAACATATATGAATATATATGATATATCAAATAATACCAAATAAAATATAGTTCCAGCAGACAGCAAGTAGCAAGCAGCTATATGAGTGTGAATAACTGATAAATATGGGCATAGGACATACTGCCCTAAGTCCCCTAAGGGCTAAGGCCTTAGGCCTAATCCCCTAATCAATATCTAAGTTAATCACATTTATGCCGTCCACATCCTCATCACATGCAGTTGCAGCAGCTTCATGGCCATAGTCATCCTCAATAAGTAGATCATCAGGAGCAACAAAGTCAACTTCAGTTTCTTCCTCTTCTTCTAATCCTTGTTCTTCTTCTGAAATTTTGGCTATGGTGGATGTTGAAGCAGCAACTACATTTCGATGAGTGTAAGTCCTGCTCATCCTAGGAAAATTGCGGCCCTGTAGCGATGATGTTGCATCAGTGGCTTCACCAACATAGACCAGAAAAGATCATGATCTAGGATGAACTTCATTGTTAGTTGCCATTTGAACCCATTCATTGTCCCATAAAAACTCTTCTAAGATCAACAGGTTCAGATTTTTCCCTTCCACATGTCTCTTTTTGAACCTTTCCATTGTCTTCTTACTGTATTGGACATAAACCAAATCATTCAATCTTTGGTGCTCCAACCTGTACCATTTCTTTGTATGGATCTAAAAAAAACCACTACTCAGTAACCAACTACAAAGGGAAAGAATAAAAATTTCAGCAAGTAGATAATGTGAATGTCTTAAAAATTCGATAATACTCCGACTGCATTCACAACCGGAGGCCGAACAACAAAGACCAAAAACGCGTCTTGCAAAATTTTGAAGCACTTTATTAAGGCCACCAAAAGCATCCTGCCAATCAACTTCAATTTCAGTTTGTATTTCCATGTTTAAAACTGAATGAAACAAAAACAATAGTGATTTTGATTTAGGAATTAAGATACTTATGAGGGTTCTTTGTTGTTTCATTGCCAATTGCTTTCTAAAGCTCCTCATTTTTTTCATAATCATCAGCTTGGTCTTTAATAATCTATTTCTGCTTGAAAAAGAGTTTGTTCTCTTCTCCTTAGCGAGTTCCATGGCAGCCATTATTTCTGGCATGACTGGCTTCTCATCTCCATCAGCAATCTGTAAGTAGAGGGACTCTAACTCTCATCAAGAGGATGACACTATGAGTTGGGGCAATTTTTTGTTTATTTCCTCAAACACTACACAATGCCATACCCTTAGAGGGGTTGGGGACACATATTTATAGCCCTAGGGGCTGCACTACCACACCTTCTCACACACACTACACAACAGGATTGTCCTCTACATGCTAAAGAGACTACAGAGGACAGTCAAAAGCGACTGTTGTCCTCTAGATGCTAAAGCGACTACAGAGGACAGTCAAAAGTGACTGCTGTCCTCTAGATGCTAAAGAGACTATAGAGGACAGTCAAGCTGTCCTCTAGATGCTAAAGGACTACAGAGGACAGTCAAAAGCAGGTTGTCCTCTAGATGCTCAAGACTTATTCCATCATTCTCCCCCTAAGTCTTGGGCGTCGTCTTGTGAGAAAGTTGGGCCATCCCGGACCTGGAGCAAAGCTCAACAAACTTGATCTTCCCAAGGGGTTTGGTGAGCAGGTTTGCAAGCTGTTCCTTGGTGTTGATGTAACGCGCCTTGATGCTCCCTTCTGCCAAGCAGTCTCGGATGAAGTGGTATCTCAGCCGGATGTGCTTGCTCCGTTCATGGAACACGGGGTTCTTGGCCAATGCCAGAGCGGACTGGCTGTCCACCCTGAGTTCCACCGCTCCAGTGTCTCTCCCGAGGAGATCACCGAGCAGGCGAGCCAGCCAGAGCGCCTGAGTCGAAGTAGTGGACGCCGCTATGTACTCGGCCTCACAGCTGGACATGGCCACCACCTGCTGCTTGACCGACTGCCAGCTGATGGGGCACTTGCCGAGGAAGAAGAGGATCCCGCTTGTGCTCTTGCTGGTGTCGATGTCGCCGACGTGGTCGCTATCGCTGTACCCGACAAGGTGTGCCTCCCCAGGGCACCTCGGGTAGTAGAGATCGTGGTCGAGAGTCCCCGCAACATAGCGGATGATCCTCTTCACAGCCTGCTCATGCTCCGTCGTCGGTCGCTGCAGAAACCGACTAACGTAGCCGACGGAGTATGCCAAGTCAGGCCATGTGTGGACGAGGTAGCGAAGGCTCCCCATAAGACGCCGGTACTGTGTAGCATCCACCTCCTCCGTCGTGCTGTCACGACTCAGCTTCAGCCTCTCCTCCATCGGAGTGAGAGCTGGGTTGCAGTCGGTGAGCCCAGCCAGCTCAACAATGCGCTTGGCGTAGGCGGTCTGGCGAAGTGTGATCCCGGAGTCTCCCTGGTGCACCTCAATCCCCAGGTAGAAGGAGAGATGCCCCAGGTCACTCATTTGGAAGGTGGCCTTCATCTCTTCCTTGAACGCTGCCACCTCTGCATCCTTGGCGCCGGTGATCACCAAGTCGTCGACGTAGACACCCACCAGCAGGGCATTTTCTCCATTGCCCCGCCGATAGATGGCCGCCTCGTGCGAGCTTGGCATGAAGCCCATCCTCTTGAGCGTGGAATCCAGCTTGGCATTCCACGCCCTTGGTGCCTGTCGCAAGCCGTGGAGAGCCTTGCGCAGGCGCAACACCTTGCCCTCCTTGCCAGGGATCGCAAAACCTGGCGGCTGGTGTACATAGACCTCCTCCTTTAAGTCGTCGTTAAGAAACGCCGACTTGACATCCATGTGATGAACATGCCAGCCCTTCAGGGCTGCCAGCGCGAGGAGGAGTCGCACGGATTCCATCCGTGCTACAGGGGCGAAGGCATCGTCGAAGTCGATCCCCTCCTGCTGCAAGAAACCGCGTGCCACCAAGCGAGCCTTATGCTTGACGATGGCGCCGACTTCATCCCTCTTCAGTTTGAACACCCACTTAAGGGTGATCGCGCGATGATCATGAGGGAGATCAGCGAGCTCCCAAGTGCGGTTCTTCTCAACCGCGTCCATCTCCGACTGCATCGCGGCACGCCAAGCCGCATGTTTCTCGGCCTCCGCGAAAGACCGAGGCTCACCATCGTCGCATGCAAGATGCAACTCTCCTGCCAGAATGCGAGATGCAGGGCCTGGCACCGACGGGTCGATGAGAAGGCCCTCCACCCTTCGATACCGCAACGGCTCGCCGTCGTAGCACGCGTCGACGCGCTCCTCGTCGCGGGACAGAGGGGTCACGAGCTCCACTGGGTCGCGCTCGACACGAGCTGGTGTCGGAGAGGACGTTCCTGGAGAGGGTACCGTCGGTGCTGGAGTACGTGGTGGCGAAGAGCTCGCTGTAGCCGGAGTCGTGGCTGGAGTGCGTGGTGGTGAAGAGCTCGTTGTAGCAGGAGCTGGAGAGTGTGGCGCTGGAGTCGGTGGAGACTTGGGGGCTAGGGTAGACCTGCTCGGAGAAGAGTTGCCTACTCCCCCAGCTCCCTCAAAGTGGACGTACTCGATGGTGAAGTCGTACGTCGGAGTCGTGCCGTCGTCCACCGCCTTGTCCCACGCCCATCCTCGCCCTTCGTCGAACACTACGTCGCGCGCCGTGCGCACACGCTGTGTTCTTGGGTCAAGGATGCGGTAGGCCTTCGAGCCCTCCGCGTAGCCAATGAACACCCCCGGGGTGCTCCTATCGTCGAGCTTGCTGATGTGGCCAAGCTCCTTGGTGAACGCGAGGCAGCCGAAGACCCGTAGGAGAGAGACCGCCGGCTTGCGCCCATGCCAAGCCTCGTACGGTGTCATCCCGTTGAGAGCCTTGGTGGGCGAGCGGTTGAGGATGTAAACCGCTGTTACCACCGCCTCTCCCCAGAAGACAGCTGTCATTCCTCTCTGCTTGAGGAGAGCCCGAGCCATCCCCACAACCGTCTGGTTGCGCCGCTCGACGACGCCGTTCTGCTGCGGGCTGTACGGCGCGGAGTAGTGGCGCTGAACGCCCTCATCCGCGCAGTACGACGCGAACTCAGCCGCCGTGAATTCGCCGCCGTTGTCGGTGCGCAGCACGCGCAGCTTGCGGACGCACTCCGCCTCCGCAGCGACCTGCACACGCCTGATGGCGTTCGCAGCCTCTCCCTTGCTGCCAAGGATCATCACCCACATGTAGCGGGAGAGATCGTCGACGAGCAGCAAGAAGTAGCGTCGTCCTCCTGGTGTGGCTGGTGTCACCGGGCCACACAAGTCCCCATGCACGAGCTCGAGCCTCTCCTTGGCTCGGAAGCTCGACTGCTGGGGAAAGGGGAGTCGTCTCTGCTTTGTCAACACGCAGACATCGCAGAATTGCTCCACATGGTCAAGGCACGGCAGGCCTCGTACCATCTCCTTAGCGCTGAGCCACTTCAGGGCTTCAAAGTTAAGGTGCCCGAAGCGCTCGTGCCACTGCCATGCCCCGTCGTCTCGACGAGCAACAAGGCAGCAAGGTTGTGCCACCTTCACATTGAGGATGTAAAGCCGATTTGCACTCCTGCGTACCTTGGCAAGAAGGCGACGAGAGGGATCCCAGATCCTCATGACTCCGTGCTCGACCTCCACGCGTGAACCGTTCTCATCCAGCTGTCCCAAGCTGATGATAGAGTTCCTCAACGCGGGGATGTAGTAGACTCCGGTGAGCATCCTGTGCTCACCAGACGCGGCGGTGAAGACGACTGAGTCGGCGCCCTTGATCTCTACGCCGGAGGCGTCCCCAAACTTGACGGAGCCTCGGACGCTAGAGTCAAGCTCGGTGAAGAACTCCCGTCGGCCGGTCATGTGATGAGTGGTGCCGGTGTCGAGGCACCATCCTTCGATCATGTCCTTGTTGGAGCCGTCGCCGAGGAAAGCGCGTGCTTTCGACTCATCAAGGTGGAGGAGTGCCGCTGCGGCCGGTGGCGCTGGAGATGGCTCGATGCTTGCATGTGCCAGGAGCAGGGCCTCCTCCTCCGCCTCCGCCTGTGCGACGTTGGCCTGGCCACGTCGTGGCTGCCGACAATCCCTGGCCCAGTGGCCAAGCTTGCCGCAGTTGTGGCAGCCGTCGTCTCGTGCCGGCTTCTTGTTGCCGACGGCGCCGCCTTGGGCACCTCCACGTGCACCACCCTCAGCATGTCCTCGCGCCCCGGCCTGGGCGCCTCCACGCGCCTTGCGCGGCTTGCCGCGTTTGCGGCCTCGTGTCGAGGAGGACTCCCCCTTCTTCTTTTCACCCTGGCAGGCCTCCCACTGCTCCCGAGTGAGATGTAGCTTCCCGCCGATAGTGATAGGCCCAGAGAGAGCCTGTGGTTCGTCGCCGTCGACCACCTTGAGGCGACCAATCGCCTCTTCGATCGCCATCGTGGAGAGGTCTAGCAGAGACTCGATCGAGCGAGCAATCTGCCTATACTTCTCGGGGATGCAACAGAAGAGCTTCTCAACAGCTCTCTCCTCATCGTAGGTGTCGTCGCCGAACTGCACCATCTTCTGCAACAGAGTGTTGAGGCGGAGAGCAAAGTCATCAACATCCTCACCTGGCTTGAAGGCCAGGTTCTCCCACTCCTTGCGAAGTGCCTGCAGTGTGGTCTTGCGGGCACGATCGCTACCGATGCGGGTCGCAGCGATGGCGTCCCAGGCCTCCTTGGCAGTCCGCTTCTGGGAAAGCGAAAACTGCATCTCGGGCGGGACTGCAGCAATGAGGGCATCCAGCGCCCGCCGATCCTCGTGGTAGTCGACGTCGTCGTAACGAACTGCTTCCCACATGTGGCGAACCTGGAGCCGTACCCTCATCACCGCGGCCCACTCGACGTAGTTGGTCTTGCTGAGGGTAGGCCACCCACCGCCGGGACTGATGTCCCTGACAATGGCCTGGGCCATGCGGCGACCATGGTACCGATCCGGGGAGGGAGAACCGCGCCGCCTGTAGAGGTCGCGATCTCCGTCGACTCGGTCTCCGCGCCGGGAGCACCGCCGGCGCGTCTACGCCCGTCTGGGCTACCGCCGCGTGCGCCCCCGCCTGGAGCGCCGTCAGCGCGTCGGCGCCTATCCGGGCTGCCACCACGCGCGCCCCCATGGGGATGCGCGGCTGCCCACTGTGCCGCCTGCTCTCGCGCTGCTTCCCTCGCCAGCCTGAGCTCTTCGTCGGTGTTGTCGTTGACAGAAGCAGAGCTGCCAGCTCTACTGCCGCGCAGAACCTCGAGCTCTGTTGCCGCCGCACGTGCAGCATCCGCCGCCTCCTCTGCTTCTACTTCCGCTCTCGCCGCTGCCAGTTCCGCCGCCGCCAACCGTGCTGCCCTCGCCGCTGTCGCTGCAGCCGCTGCTGCTGCTCGCTCGCGTTCTTGTGCCGCGGCGACCTCGGCCTCCTGCTGGCGCCGCGCACTCGAAGTGGCCGAGCGTAGGGACATGGTGGGCTAGTGAGGGGTCGCTGCGTGTGGAAGAGGTTGTCTCAGACGAAAGGCTGCTCGTCTGAGCAGGGGAGGAAGGAACAGTTGGAGCTCTTGCTGTCGACTGAGTGTGGGGAGAGGCGCGGGAAGGAGATGAGCACGAGATGTTTAGGCTACAGGATAGTTTGCCTCTGATACCAATTGTAAGTAGAGGGACTCTAACTCTCATCAAGAGGATGACACTATGAGTTGGGGCAATTTTCTGTTTATTTCCTCAAACACTACACAATGCCATACCCTTAGAGGGGTTGGGGACACATATTTATAGCCCTAGGGGCTGCACTACCACACCTTCTCACACACACTACACAACAGGATTGTCCTCTACATGCTAAAGAGACTACAGAGGACAGTCAAAAGCAGGTTGTGTAGTGTGTAGTCCCTTTAGCATCTAGAGGACAACAGTCGCTTTTGACTGTCCTCTGTAGTCTCTTTAGCATCTAGAGGACAATCCTGTTGTGTAGTGTGTGTGAGAAGGTGTGGTAGTGTGGTAGTGCAGCCTCTAGGGCTATAAATATGTGTCTCCAACCCTTAGATGGGTATGGCATTTGTGTAGTGTTTGAGGAAATAAATAGAAAATTACCCCAACTCATAGTGTCATCCTCTTGATGAGAGTTAGAGTCCCTCTACTTACAATTGGTATCAAAGCCAAACTATCCTGCAGCCTAAACATCTCGTGCTCATCTCCTTCCCGCGCCTCTCCTCACACTCAGTCGGCAGCAAGAGCTCCAACTGTTCCTTCCTCCCCTGCTCAGACGAGCAACCTTTTGTCTGAGACAGCCTCTTCCACATGCAGCGACCCCTCACTAGCCCACCATGTCCCTACGCTCGGTCACTTCGAGTGCGCGGTGCCAGAAGGAGGCCGAGGTCGCCACGACACAAGAACGCGAGCGAGCAGCAGCAGCGGCTGCAGCGAGGGCAGCACGACTGGCGGCGGCGGAACTGGCAGTAGCGAGAGCGGAAGTAGAAGCAGCGGAGGCGGCGGATGCTGCACGTGCGGCGGCAGTAGAGCTCGAGGCTCTGCGCGGCAGTAGAGCTGGCAGCTCTGCTTCTGTCGACGACACCGACGAAGAGCTCAGGATGGCGAGGGAAGCAGCGCGAGAGCAGGCGGCACAGTGGGCAGCCGCGCATCCCCATGGGGGCGTGCGTGGCAGCAGCCCATATAGGCGCCGACGCGCCGACGGCGCTCCGGGCGAGGGCGCACGCGGCGGCAGCCCAGACGGGCGTGGACACGCCGGCGGCGGCGACGGAGCTGACGGAGACCGCGACCTCTACAGGCGGCGCGACTCTCCCTCTCCGGATTGGTACCATGGTCGCCGCATGGCCTAGGCCATTGTCAGGGACATCGGTCCCGGCGGTGCGTGGCCTACCCTCACCAAGACCAACTACGTCGAGTGGGCCACGGTGATGAGGGTACGGCTCCAGGTTCGCCACATGTGGGAAGCAGTTCGGTACGGCGACGTCGACTACCACGAGGATCGACGGGCGCTGGATGCCCTCATTGCTGCAGTCCCGCCCGAGATGCAGTTTTCTCTTTCCCAGAAGCGGACTGCCAAGGAGGCCTAGGACGCCATCGCTGCGACCCGCATCGGCAGCGACCGTGCTCGCAAGACCACACTGCAGGCACTTTGCAAGGAGTGGGAGAACCTGGCCTTCAAGCCAGGTGAGGATGTTGATGACTTTGCTCTCCGCCTCAACACTCTGTTGCAGAAGATGGTGCAGTTCGGCGACGACACCTACGATGAGGAGAGAGCTGTTGAGAAGCTCTTCCGTTGCATCCCCGAGAAGTATAGGCAGATTGCTCGCTCGATCGAGTCTCTGCTAGACCTCTCCACGATGACGATCGAAGAGGCGATTGGTCGCCTCAAGGTGGTCGACGGCGACGAACCACAGGCTCTCTCTGGGCCTATCACTATCGGCGGGAAGCTACATCTCACTCGGGAGCAGTGGGAGGCCTGCCAGGGTGAAAAGAAGAAGGGGGAGTCCTCCTCGACACGAGGCCGCAAACGCGGCAAGCCGCGCAAGGCGCGTGGAGGCGCCCAGGCCGAGGCGCGAGGACATGCTGAGGGTGGTGCCCAAGGCGGCGCCGTCGGCAACAAGAAGCCGGCACGAGACGACGGCTGTCACAACTGTGGCAAACTTGGCCACTGGGACAGGGACTGTCGACAGCCACGACGTGGCCAGGCCAACGTCGCACAGGCGGAGGCGGAGGAGGAGGCTCTGCTCCTAGCACATGCAAGCATCGAGCTATCTCCAGCGGCACCGGCCGCAGCGGCACTCCTCCACCTTGATGAGTCGAAAGCGCGCGCTTTCCTCGGCGACGGCTCTAGCAAAGACATGATCGAAGGATGGTGCCTCGACACCGGCGCCACTCATCACATGACCGGCCGACGAGAGTTCTTCACCAAGCTTGACTCTAGCGTCCGAGGCTCTGTCAAGTTTGGGGACGCCTCCGGCGTAGAGATCAAGGGCGCCGGCTCAGTCGTCTTCACCGCCGCGTCTGGTGAGCACATGCTGCTCACCGGAGTCTACTACATCCCCGCGTTGAGGAACTCTATCATCAGCTTGGGACAGCTGGATGAGAACGGTTCGTGCGTGGAGGTCGAGCACGGAGTCATGAGGATCTGGGACCCCTCTCGTCGCCTTCTTGCCAAGGTACGCAGGAGTCCAAATCGGCTATACATCCTCAATGTGAAGGTGGCACAACCTTGCTGCCTTGCTGTTCGTCGAGACGACGGGGCATGGCAGTGGCACGAGAGCTTCGAGCACCTTAACTTCGAGGCCCTAAAGCGGCTCAGTGCCAAGGAGATGGTACGAGGCCTGCCGTGCCTTGACCATGTGGAGCAATTCTGCGATGTCTGCGTGTTGACAAAGCAGAGACGACTCCTCTTTCCCCAGCAGTCGAGCTTCCGAGCCAAGGAGAGGCTTGAGCTCGTGCATGGGGACTTGTGTGGCCCGGTGACACCAGCCACACCAGGAGGATGACGCTACTTCTTGCTGCTCGTCGACGATCTCTCCCGCTACATGTGGGTGATGATCCTTGGTAGCAAGGGAGAAGCTGCGAACGCCATCAGGCGTGTGCAGGTCGCTGCGGAGGCGGAGTGCGGCCGCAAGCTGCGTGTGCTGCGCACCGACAACGGCGGTGAATTCACGGCGGCTGAGTTCGTGTCGTACTGCGCGGATGAGGGCGTTCAGCGCCACTACTCCGCGCCGTACAACCTGCAGCAGAACGGCGTCGTCGAGCGACGCAACCAGACGGTTGTGGGGATGGCTCGGGCTCTCCTCAAACAGAGGGGAATGCCGGCTGTCTTCTGGGGAGAGGCGGTGGTGATAGCGGTTTACATCCTCAACCGCTCGCCCACCAAGGCTCTCAACGGGATGACACCGTACGAGGCTTGGCATGGGCGCAAGCCGACGGTCTCTCACCTACGGGTCTTCGGCTGCCTCACGTTCACCAAGGAGCTTGGCCACATCAGCAAGCTCGACGATAGGAGCACCCCGGGTGTGTTCATTGGCTATGCGGAGGGCTCGAAGGCTTATCGCATCCTTGACCCAAGAACACAGCGTGTGCGCACGGCGCGCGACGTAGTGTTCGACGAAGGGCGAGGATGGGCGTGGGACAAGGCGGTGGACGACGGCACGACTCCGATGTACGACTTCACCATCGAGTACGTCCACTTTGAGGGAGCTGGGGGAGTAGGCAACTCCTCTCCGAGCAGGTCTACCCCAGCCCCCAAGTCTCCACCGACTCCAGCGTCACGCTCTCCAGCTCCGGCTACAACGAGCTCTTCACCGCCACGCACTCCAGCCACGACTCCGGCTACAGCGAGCTCTTCGCCACCACGTACTCCAGCACCGACGGTACCCTCTCCGGGAACATCCTCTCCGACACCAGCTCGTGTCGAGCACGACCCAGTGGAGCTCGTGACCCCGCTCTCCCACGACGAGGAGCGCGTCGACGCGTGCTACGACGGCGAGCCGTTGCGGTATCGAAGGGTGGAGGGCCTTCTCATCGACCCGTCGGTGCCGGGCCCGACGTCTCGCATTCTGGCAGGAGAGTTGCATCTTGCATGCGACGATGGTGAGCCTCGGTCTTTCGCGGAGGCCGAGAAACATGCGGCTTGGCGTGCCGTGATGCAGTCGGAGATGGACGCGGTTGAGACGAACCGCACCTGGGAGCTCGCTGATCTCCCTCATGGTCATCGCGCGATCACCCTTAAATGGGTGTTCAAACTGAAGAGGGATGAAGCCGACGCCATCGTCAAGCACAAGGCTCGCTTGGTGGCACGTGGTTTCCTACAGCAGGAGGGGATCGACTTCGACGATGCTTTCTCCCCCGTGGCACGGATGGAATCCGTGTGACTCCTCCTTGCGCTGTCAGCCCAGCAGGGCTGGCATGTTCATCACATGGACGTCAAGTCGGCGTTTCTTAATGGCGACTTAAAGGAGGAGGTCTACGTACACCAGCCGCCAGGTTTTGCGATCCCTGGCAAGGAGGGCAAGGTGTTGCGCCTGTGCAAGGCTCTCTATGGCCTGCGACAGGCACCGAGGGCGTGGAATGCCAAGCTGGATTCCACGCTCAAAGGAATGGGTTTCACGCCAAGCCCGCACGAGGCGACCATCTATCGGCGGGGCAATGGAGGAAGTGCCCTGCTGGTGGGTGTCTACGTCGACGACTTGGTGATCACCGACGCCAAGGATGCAGAGGTGGCAGCGTTCAAGGAAGAGATGAAGGCCACCTTCCAAATGAGTGACCTGGGGCATCTCTCCTTCTACCTGGGGATTGAGGTGCACCAGGGAGACTCCGGGATCACACTTCGCCAGACCGCCGACGCCAAGCGCATTGTTGAGCTGGCTGGGCTCACCGACTGCAACCCAGCTCTCACTCTGATGGAGAAGAGGCTGAAGCTGAGTCGTGACAGCACGACGGAGGAGGTGGATGCTACACAGTACCGGTGTCTTGTGGGGAGTCTTCGCTACCTCGTCCACACACGGCCTGACTTGGCATACTCCGTCGGCTACGTTAGTCGGTTCTTGCAGCGACCGACGACGGAGCATGAGCAGACTGTGAAGAGGATCATCCGCTATGTTGCGGGGACTCTCGACCACGGTCTCTACTACCCGAGGTGCCCTGGGGAGGCACACCTTGTTGGGTACAACAACAGCGACCACGCCAGTGACATCGACACTAGCAAGAGCACAAGCGGGATCCTCTTCTTCCTCGGCATGTGCCTCATTAGCTGGCAGTCGGTCAAGCAGCAGGTGGTGGCCATGTCCAGCTGCGAGGCCGAGTACATAGCGGCGTCCACTACTTCGGCTCAGGTGCTCTGGCTGGCTCGACTGCTCGGTGATCTCCTCGGGAGAGACACTGGAGATGTGGAACTCAGGGTGGACATCCAGTCCGGTCTGGCATTGGCCAAGAACCCCGTGTTCCATGAACGGAGAAAGCACATCCGGCTGAGATACCATTTCATCCGAGACTACTTGGCAGAAGGGAGCATCAAGGCGCGCTACATCAGCACCAAGGATCAGCTTGCAGACCTGCTCACCAAGCCCCTTGGGAAGATCAAATTTCTTGAGCTTTGCTCCAGGTCCGGGATGGCCCAACTTTCCCACAAGACGACGCCCAAGACTTAGGGGGAGAATGATGGAATAAGTCTTGAGCATCTAGAGGACAGCAGTCGCTTTTTTGACTGTCCTCTGTAGTCCCTTTAGCATCTAGAGGACAACAATTGCTTTTTGACTGTCCTCTGTAGTCCCTTTAGCATCTAGAGGACAACAGTCGCTTTTGACTGTCCTCTGTAATCTCTTTAGCATCTAGAAGACAATCCTGTTGTGTAGTGTGTGTGAGAAGGTGTGGTAGTGCAGCCTCTAGGGCTATAAATATGTGTCTCCAACCCTTAGATGGGTATGACATTGTGTAGTGTTTGAGTAAATAAACAGAAAATTGCCCCAACTCATAGTGTCATCCTCTTGATGATAGTTAGAGTCCCTCTACTTACAAAATCTAGTGGCTGCCGACCTCACTAGATCTCTTCCTGCCTTTTCCCTCATTGCATTGAGCAGCCTCCCATGCCAATAAATGACGTCTTTCACTTGCTTGGCTTGGTTAATGCATCCTTTGAAATATCTTATGTCTGTAATGCCTTGTAACATAAGATCCAAACAATGTGCAGCACAAGGGGTTCAATAACTTTTTGGATATTTCTCCATAATGATTCTACCTGCAGCCTTGAAGGCCCCATTATTAGTGCCTATTTGGACCACATTGTCCACACCCACTTCCAGAATTCTCTTCTCAAGCAAATCTGCTATCATTCTTGCATTAGCAATTTGAGATGAAGCATCTACAGAGTCTAAGAAAAAGGTGCCTTCTAGACAATTGACAAGGAAATTGATTAGTTTTGTCTCCTCTTTCTGTCCACCCATTGGCCATTATGGTGCAGCCATATTTCATCCCCGAAACCTCTAGCTTTTCCCTTAATTTTGAAACCTCCTCCACTGCTTTTTCAAGCAATGACACTTGTAATTAATGATAGGTAGGATGCTTGATGCTTCTACCCATGGCCATACTGTTCAACAGATTCCATCATAGTCTTATAGGCCCGAGAATTTGCTGGATTGAATGGAATGCCACACTGATAAAAGAAATCAGCCACGTGCATATCCGTCTTCTCCTATTCTTCCATGGTTCTCATGCACTGCTCTATAGAGGATTGGGATTTTTCCTTCGAGTGCCTTTCCTCAACCACCTCTTCTAGTGTCTTTTTTTATCGCTGAAGCGATTGCCTTAGTCACTTCAGGGGCTGATTTGAAGTTTAGGGCTGATTGCTTCCTTTTGGCTGCTGTCCTAGAACTTGGGGCTGGGGTGCATGAAGATGCCTTTGATGATTGTGTGACCTCAACTTCTACCTCCTGAGCCTCCTCATCTTGCCCCTTTTCTTCATCATCAATATATACCTTGGTAGTTCTTGCACTCTTCAAATAATCTTGCATCTTTCTTATTATTGATGAGGTAGTTTTGGGGCATTTTTGAACATCACCAAAACCAGCGGTAAGGTGCTGCTTCAACCTCTTGATATCTGAATGTATTTGCTTTCCACATAGAGTACATTGCACCAAATCTTTATTTGTCAAATTCGGCCAAAATCCATACTTCCAACTAGGATCCTTTGACTTCGCCTTTCTTTTCGGATCCTTGGATGGATCAAGTAAAACCTCTACCTCTTCCTGTCTACCCTCTGCTCTGGCATCCATGTCCAACCTATACGTTTCTCTATGGTGTAGCAGCAAGACAAGTAGACAACAACATATATCAACCGAGCAATACCAAGTTAGGCAATACCAGCAACTCAGAGGAGGAGAGGATCAGAGGAAGCAATACCAACAACTTAGAGGAGAAGAGCAAAGGAGGAGAGCTGGAGAGAAGAGCACGATGCATGGGCGCGGCAAGAACGAGTGGTGGCGGCCTTGAGAGCGAGGAATCGACCTAGGGGAGCGGCGGCGACAAAAGGTGAAAGGAGAGGTGAGAGAGTGAGAGGAAAGGTTTAGGGTAATGGCGTGTTTGGCATGGCTCTGCATCACTTCAGAGTAGCTCCACTCCAAAACTCTAGATGGAGCAGCTCTGCTCCAGATTTAAATGGTTTTCTCATAACCAGTGGCAGTGGCGGGTAAATAACTCTAAACTTCACGTCTAGCTTGCTTTTTTAGAGTTTTTGGAGCAGCAAAAGAGGTACTCCAAAAATCTATACTGCAACTCTGAAAACTCCATGGAGTTTGCAACTCTGGAGTTAGGGTGTTTGGCAGGCTCTTGCCAGCTCCTCCTTAGAGTTATGCTCTGGAGCCATGCCAAACACGCCCTAAGTTATGGCCCATTGGAGCCCATCTAAACAACAATGTGTCAGCACGGCGTCGCCTAATTGTCGTGGCGTTCTCGGTTCAGTTGAGACGACGTGCCTTGATGTCCTTTGTTGGCCGCCTGGATGCCTAGTCGGTGCCTAGACGACGCCATGACAACCATGACCTTGTATCATGTGTTCATACTCTGCAATCTGTATAGCTTGTAAGGGTATTTGCCTAAAACCACTTCTATTGCTTGGCATAGCAAACATTCTCTTTGCTGTTAGAAAATAATAAGAAATATACGAATAGCTAATGGAAAATGTAAAGTGTTTGGTTGGTACCATATTTAACCTTAACAAAATTTGGTCATGATCATAACGAGGAAAAGTGAAGGTGTTAGGTTTGTGATCATGATACAGTACAATGTTTGGTAAAGTTGGTTCGACAATACTTAGCGGAGGTCATATGGTACTTCCATTAATGCTTTCATTTATGGAAATCTTGGGTCCCCCCAAAATGCAAAACCTTCCTATGGCTGGCCATAAGAAATAGGTGTTGAACAACTGACAGATTACGAAAGCGTGGTATGCCCCACCCGGTTGTTTGTCCCCTTTGTGATCAAGAGCAGGAGATAGTTCAACATCTCCTAACTTCATGTGTTTTTGCACGTCAGTTCTGGCATGGCATTCTAGCCCCTTTTAACCTAGGACACCTTATTCCTAACCCTGTGGAGGCCTCCTTTGTGGAGTGGTGGGGAGGAGTGATCAATCAGATCCACAAAGATAAGAAGAAGGGCTTCAACAGTGCTATCATCCTTGGGGCATGGTGCCTTTGGCTTCATAGGAACCGAGTGATCTTCCATGAGGAGTCCCCTTCCATTGCGAAAGTGCTGAGATCCTTCCTTGATGAGCTCGCTTGCTGGGTTCTAGCTGGAGCCAAGCAGCTGGGGAGCATTGGTTTGGCTGACCGTGTTTTTGCTTTGTAGACGTCGGGCCTGCGTGGCAGGTCTCCCTGTCCTGGTGTGTTCTTTCGAAGTGTGTGTGTGTGTGTGTGTGTTTGGGTGTATGTTTGTGTTCTGTATCTTTGCCCTTTGTGGGTGTTTTTCTTCTCTCTAATATATAAAGATGCGCAGTCCTCCTGCGCATTCGAGAAAAAAATTTATGTGTATAAATATATTTCGACTCACTAGCAAAAGTAACATATTTTTTTTTACTAAGGACTTCCGGGTGAACATTTTGTCACTTGAAACTGCCAAAGGAATGAATGTGCCAAACATTGTAATTGTTTACTCATTGTTTTAAGTATGAAGCCTTGATTCAGAATTACAGACTTACATGTTTCATCTTGTTTACTTGATAAAGTATTTTTAGAACTAGTCTGGAATTATTCTGTCTCAGATGAAACCAACAATTTTGGTTGTTTGCTCACTGCTTCTTTTGTTATCAGAGTTCTTTGCAAGTTCTTCATGCATGGAGCTTGCTTGAAAGGAGAGTACTGTGAATTCTCCCACGACTGGAGTGATCAAGCAAATAATGTAACGTATTAGTAACATTCCATGCAGTTTAGTCTTACATATGGAGTTACAGTCATAAGTGCATATCCTCTGCTGTATCTTACTGTTACACTTTTCACCTCAGGTTTGCACATTCTACCAAAAAGGTGCATGCTCGTATGGTAGCCGTTGCAGATATGACCATGTCAAAGTTTCTCGTAACCCCACAGTGCCACCACCACGCCCAACGTCAAGTACTTCAAGACGTGCATCTACTTCTCTTCAACTTTCAAGTTACAATCATCCACCTCATATGGTGCACCAAACAGATTCAAGCAACCAAAGACATCAGATATCTGTGGATGTGTTGGCACATTCTGCCAGTAAGCCTGCATGGAGAAATGATTTTCAGCATGATATTGTTTCAGATGATGGAATTGACTGGTCTTCTAATCAAAATTTGATAAACCAGACATCATTGAAACCTGTGGATCTCCCTATTTGTTCTTTTGCTGCTGCTGGTAATTGTCCTTATGGGGAAGGGTGCCCTCAAATGCATGGAGATCTGTGTGCAACCTGTGGAAAACTGTGCTTGCATCCTTATCGTCCTGATGAGAGGGAGGAGCATATCAAGTTATGTGAGAAAAATCACAAACGCCTTGTAGCTCTGAAACGCAGCCAAGAAATAGAATGCAGTGTATGTTTGGATCGTGTGCTTTCAAAGCCTACTGCTGCTGAAAGGAAGTTTGGACTCTTATCCGAATGTGATCATCCTTTCTGTATTGAATGCATTAGAAATTGGCGTAGCAATTCTCCTGCATCTGGTATGGATGTGAACTCAGCATTGAGGGCTTGTCCAATATGTCGGAAACTTTCATACTATGTCATTCCAAGTGTTCTTTGGTACTTCTCAAAGGAAGAGAAAGAGGAGATCACTGAAAGCTACAAATCCAAGCTCAAGTAAGACTTGTATTCCCATTTGTGGTTGGTTTTTTAGCTTGCTGCGTGCCTCTTATTTGGTTAATATTGTATTTTAAAACTGAAATTATACAACAACAACAACAAAACCTTTTAGCCTCAAGCAAGTTAGGATAGACTAGAGTTGAAATTTAACTAAACCTACGAGTCAAGGTTCGGGCACATGGATAGCTATTTTCCATGCGTTCCTATTCAAGGCTAAATTTGGTGTATTCCATCTTTTCAGGTTTCCTTTTATTGCTTCTTCTCATATCAATTTCGGCTTTCCTCTTCCTCTTTTTCCATTGCTATTGCGCGTTAGGATCCTACTACACACTGGTGTCTCTGGAGGTCTTTATTAGATACGTCCAAATCATCTCAATCATTGTTGGAAAAGCTTTTCTTCAATTGGTGCTACCCCTAGCCTATCACATATATCATCGTTCTGGACTTGATCCCTTCTTGTATGACCATAAATTCTAGGCAATATACACATTTCCGCAATACTTATGTACTGAATATGTCTTCTTTTACAGGCCATCATTCTGCACCATACAACATAGTAGGTCTAATCGCTGTCCTATAAAACTTACCTTTTAGCTTATGTCCTCTTGTTATATAGAACACCAAATGCTTGATGCCACATCATCCACACTGCTCTAAATCTTCATCAATACCCTTGTCTCTCTAAAGCATTGATCTTAAATATCTAAAGGTGTCCTTCTTGGGCACTATTTGACCTAAACTAACATCTTCCGCATGTGTAGTAGTGTTGAAATCACATCCCATATATTAGGTTTTAGTTCTACTGAGTCTAAAACCTTCGGACTATAGAGTTTCCCGCCACAACTCTAGTTTCCTATTTACTCCTGCCCGACTTTCATCAACTAGCATTACGTCGTCCACAAAAAAGCATACACTAAAGGATATCCCCTTGTATGTCCACCACCAAGTCAAAAAGGTAAGTGAAGGAAGTAGAGAATGTGTATAATGTGCGGGATGTGTTGCATTGAGTCTCTAGGTAGAATATATAGCAGTACATGACTTGGAGGGCAAGAAGCCTATCCTAGAGATAAGGAAGGTTATCCTAGATACAATGAAGGTTATCCGAGGTTATAATGAATCCTAAACCAACCATATCAGGAGTTGCCTAATATACAATAACATGCCTAATATACTTTAACATCTCCCCGCAGTCGTAGCGTTAGCAACACGAACAGACAGACTGGAGAATAATGGAGATATCTCCCCCCACAGTCGGAACGCAGGTGCGAATGCTGCGACTGGAGTAGCCCATACAGATGATAGCCCTTTGTGTCGATTATGTCGAGATAGCTGAGTGCAAGGGCGCTGAGCCGTTGTTGAGGTGCAGTGCATAGGGTAGCCGTGTCGAGGAAGCTTTCGAGGACGTCAGAGAAGACAAGCCGCACAAGTCGCGGGCGCTGGTGCGGCACGCGGGAAGGCCCGCAGCGCGCCAGAGGACGCTGTGGTGACGGTGGCGTTGAGAAGGAGCTGTATACGAAGGCGCGATGCGTAGGGGCAGATGAGGGTGTCGATGCTGGGGCGACACGTCAAGCAGCCATGGACGATGCATGTTCCAGGTTTGCTAAGCCTAGAAACGCGTCGTGGATGAATGCACGTGCCGATGGTGCTAGTATCAGACGTACTAGGTAGAGGGTCCCAACCATATGTGCTAGCATCTCAAGGGACCAGCAGAGAAGGCCACCACGACGGTTGTGGTGCAGCATGGCGGGAGTGCCGGTGCAACGCACGGTTGTCAGAGCGGAGTAGACGAAGTAGTCGAGGACGAGACGATGATGATGCTGACGAGGTTGTGCTGGACGAAGCGAAGAGGTAGGCGTGGCGACACATCGAGGTTCCTGGAGTTGTGGCGGCGAGAGCCATGACGCATAGGAAACAAGCCTCAATGGCGCCAGTGGAGCGAGATGACAGTGTTTGTCGGTGAAGAACTCGATGACAAATGCGGTGCAGACCGACGACGGTGGCTGGCACGCCTAGGACAGTCGCAACACCAGCGCAAGGTGTTGACGCAGCATGCAGGAGGACCCGCAACGCAGAATGACGGGTGTGCCTGCACAACTCGCATGTGTCGAATAACTTGCTCAAACCATGTGCGGGAGACGCGCACCGACGAAGTCGACAGCGATGTAGATGCAACGGCGTTGGTCGACAACAGACGACGATGCTGTTGTCCGAGGAGGCGACGCAGCAATGACCCTCTTGCTTGGCGAAGCATTGCGCGATGGACGACAAACGTCTCGGGAGGGTGGTTCACCGCGATCGGTTGATCAGGTCGACGGTGTGCGAGTCGGAGATGACGATGGTGATGTCGATGGTGGAGCCTCTCGATCGGTGGTGGCAACGACGAGCCGACATAGATGGACGTGCAGACGAAGAGGCGCGACACAGTCAGACGTTCTGGTTACGCCAGGCCACACTAGTTGCACTGTCGAAGAAGATGAAGAAGCCGGTGTTGTTGAAGCCGATGTCGAGGGCGCGCGAGTCAACTGGCAGTGGGCGATGGAGACACAAACCCGATCACGGACCGAGAAAACAAAAAAGACGCAGCATCAACAGATCTAGGGAATTCACCGGGGACCAAGGGGGCGGCGTGGCTCGTCATCACAGTGACAGGGGAAAGGGTGCAGCCCGCGGTACCACCGCGGCGTGACCTGGTGGCGGAGGGGCGGCATGGCTCGACCCGATGACGGAGGTCGTAGCCCCATGCCCTTTCGGTGTGCGGAGGGACCGTGCGAAGGCATGGCTTGGCGGTGACATACTGGGCGGAGGAGGCCGTGCGGCGACGGCGAGGCTCGATCTGGCCAGTGCTGACCTCCACGCAGAGGGACGACGCGTTGATGCCCCGGGGATGTAACTGGTGGTGGACCGGCCAACAGCGAGTGTCGGAGCCGCCATCATGGCGGCGCACGACCCAGCCGACGGCGGGGAGTCGACCCGGCCACAACCGTCACCATAACGGCGTGTGGAGGTGTCGGATCCAGCCGGTGCAGGTCGACGGGGGCCGATCCGAGCAACACCGACGGTGAGTTTTCCGATCTGCTGCTACTTCGACTTGACGCGATGACGCGATGGTCACGACAAATCAGAGGGACCAGCCGCGCATCCTACGAGGGCGGTGCCCCCGGCGGAAATGGATCTCCCCGGGGGCGACGTAGCAGGGGTAGCAGAAGACTAGGCTAGGATTTAGAAACCCTAACTCGTGATACCATGAAGGTTATCCTAGATACAAGGAAGGTTATACCGAGATTACAATCAATCCTAAACCAACCGTATCAGGAGTTGCCTAATATACTCTAACATGCCTAATATACTCTAACAGTAAGGGCTCAAATTTGATCCTTGATGTAGTCTTATTCTAATTAGGAAGTCATATGTTGTGTCCCCATCACTTGTTCGAACACTAGCCACAACATTGTTGTACATGTACCTAATGAGTCCAACGTGCTTAGTTGGAACTTCATGTTTGTCCAAAGCCTAACACATAACATTTTATGGTATTTTGTCATAAGCCTTCTTCAAGTCAATAAAAAAACATGTGAAAGTCCTTCTCCATATACTGTCCCACCACTTGTCTTATTAAGAAATTGACCTGCATGGTTGACCTTCCATGCATGAAACCAAATTGGTTAAAAGAGATCCTCGTTATACCTCTTAGACGATGCTCGATAACTCTCTTTCATAGCTTCATAGTATGGCTCATCAACTTAGTTCCCCGGTAATTAGTACAACTTTGAATATCTCCATTATTCTTGTGGACCGGTACCAATATATTTCTTCACTCGTCAGACATCTTTTTTCGACCAGAAGATATGATTGGACAACTTGGTTAGCTATACTATAGCTATGTTCCCGAGGCATCTTCATACCTCAATTGGGATACCATCATGGCCCATCGTTGAGAGCACCTAGAGGGGGGGGAGGGTGAATAGGTGATCCTGCAAAATTCAATACTAATAACACAAACTTTGTTTATAATATGTTAGTTTGATTAAACCAAGTGGTTATAAAGCGAGTTCTTGAGATAGAATCAATCACACAGAAAAGCAACACAAGAGACACGCTGTTTTTATCCCGTGGTTCGGCCAAGTAATACTTGTCTACTTCCACGTTGTGGCGTCCCAATGGACGAGGGTTGCACTCAACCCCTTTCAAGTGATCCAATGATCAACTTGAATACCACGGTCTTTTCTTTTTGAGTTCTCTTCCCGTTTGCGAGGAATCTCCACAATTTGGAGCCTCTCGCCCGTACAATGATGATCACACAAGAAGCACAGAAGTAAGGGAGGGAAAGCAACACACGTAAGACTTAATCCGCAGCACACACACGCACACAAGCCAAGACTTGAGCTCAAAACACGGCGCAGGGAGTTCACAACTCAAACGGAGCTCAAATCACTAACAAAACAATCCAAATGCGTGGAGGCGGAGTCTAGGAGTCTTAAGATGCTTAGAGAATGCTTGGTGTCCTGCTCCATGCGCCTAGGGGTCCTTTTTATAGCCCCAAGGCAGCTAGGAGCCATTGGAGATCAACTTGGAAGGCAAATCTTGCCTTCTGTCGAGTGGTGCATCGGACAGTCCGGTGCACCACCGGACATGAACAGTACCTGTCCGGTGCTCGATTTCCTTCCATATCGGGCGCAGCTGATCGTTGGTCCTCTGGGCCCGTTGGCGCACCGGACACTGTCCGGTGCACACCGGACAGTCCGGTGTGACCAACCGACTGTTGGCCGCGGGCGCCTTTGGCTCACCGGACAGTCCGGTGAATTTTAGCCGCGGCGCCTTCTTCATTTCCCGAGAGCGACGAGTTCGCTGCCGGGCCAGCCTAGGCACCAGACACTGTCCGGTGCGCCACAGGCTGGTGCTGGTTTGGCTTATTACAACCACTTCTTCTCCAATCCTTTTCCTCTTTTCTTGGCCATGCCTCTAGCACTTAGTTAAACATGTTAGTACCCAAAAACAATTTACTAAGTCCGGAGACATACCTTGTTCCTTGATTTGCATCTTGGCACTTATAAACTTAGAACAATGTGTTGGACATCTAATCACCAAAACAATTATAGAAATGGCCAAATGGCACATTTCCCTTTCCCCTTTCATTCTTTTCAATGCCTCTATAACCTCAGATTCTTGGATTTTACGGACAAAGCGCCTATTAGTGTCATCAAAGGTCGTGTCCCCATTCTCCCTATTAAATAATTTATCAAAATTATGTCGCCATCTATGTTTGATCTCATTCTTCTTCACTGAGAGATGATCCATTTCATCCTTAATGCACTTAACTTGGTTAAAATCAATTGTCTTCCTCTCATGGACCCTAGCCATCCTATATATGTCCTTTGCTCATTCCTTCGTACTCAAACGTTAGTAAAGATCCCCATACACCCTAATCTTTGCCACACTTAGGCTAGTCACAGTGAGGATTTTATGTCTCTGTTTCCAAAAATGCCACATCAACTTTATGGATGAATGAAACACCCTCTCTCAATAGAGTTTCATCTCACTATTTCATATGTCAACATACTTCTTAAATGCTGCATATAAATAACCAATAGGATTTACTCAATTATATGGAGATGAAACAAAACACTCTCAGTGGAGGTTTCACATAGTTTCCAAGACATTGGAAACAAGTTAACATGGTTTCATCCCCATGAAACTCCATGAAACTCTTCCTTCTTAAATGATGTGACATGTCATCAAAATAGTTGATGTGGCAGGCTAATTAATACATGAAACACCTCATGAAACCTCTATTGTGAATAGCCTTATAACTCACTTTCAGTCTTCTTTGCTACCTTGTACTTCTCTATGTTGTCTACACTCCTATCATAGTACATACGTCTATAGCATTCTTATTTTTAAATCTTAATAGCCTTTTGGACTTCCTCATTCCACTGTCAAGTTCTTTAGCTTCACCTCTGTTCCCTTTAGTTGCTCCATACACCTCTAAGGCCACCTTCCGAATGCAGCTAGCCATCTTCTCCCACATGTTGTTTTCATCTTCTTCTTCCTTTCAAGTGCCTTCTTTGATGGCCCTTTCCTTGAAGACTGCCTCCCCTTTCAGTTTCCACCACTTTTTCTCAGTCTTTGTTTGTTTATCCCTACGAGCACGCACCTGAAAATGGAAGACTACCATCACAAGCTTATGTTGAGAGAACATACTCCCCAGTGTTAAGAGTGGACGCACTAACCAATTCAACCCAAAAGCATAAGCTGTTAGGAGAAGGTAGCCAATCCACTTATACACTTCAACACCACCACTGATGTGCAGCCAGAGAGAAAGCCGCAAATGTGGAAATAAAGAGATAAAGGCACAAATGAGGCCTGTACCATAATTCAAATTTGAGACCCCTGGCTCTGATACCATGTTATAGTGGACGCACTAACCAGTTCAACCCAAAAACTTAAATTGTTAGGAGAAGGTAGGCAAGTTATACACTTCAACACCTAGGTATCACCTTACAATCCAAGCATGCTCGTTTATCCTCTCCCTGTGAGGACAAAGTCGATCTGACTAGAGTGCTGGCCACTACTATAGGTCACTAAATGAGTCTCATCCTAAAGAAAGTGTTGGTTATCAACAGGTTAAAAGCTACTGTGAAGTCTAAGACTTCCTCTCCCTCCTGATTCCTACCACCATACCCTCCTCTATGACCCGCCTTCAAACTTGCACTTGTTGTACCTACATGTCCATTGAGATCTTCTACGAAAAGCTTCTCACGAATAGGTATAGTTCTAACCATTCCATTTAAGTCTTCCCAGAAAAGTTCCTTAACACTTATCATGGCCTACTTACGGGACATATGCGCTAATTACTTTCTAGACCAAATCATCCACGACAAGCTTGACTAAGATAATCCTATCTCCTTGCCTTCTCACAGCCTGCACTTCATTCTTGATACTTATAAATCAAAACTCTTGCCCCATTTCTATTTGTAGTTGTCCCTATGTACCAAAGCTTAAACCCGATATTGTCCACCTCCTTCGCCTTTTGACCCTTCCATTTAGTCTTTTGGATGCATAAGATATTTACACGCCTTCTATGTCTGCATCAATTAACTCGCTTAACTTACTTGCAAGCGACCCTATGTTCCAACCACCTAGATGGATCCTAGTTGGTTCGACTAGCTTCCTTACCTTTCGCACTCTTCGTTTATATGAAGACCCTTGCACGTTTTTCACTACACCCGGGCATAGTTGTAGCTCGCCACTAAGGAAGTAGTGACCCGATCCTTGCTCACTTGACAACGTGGCCATATTGCAACACTGCATGTCACCAACGAGGTGTTGACCTGGCCCTTGCCCATTTAACACCGTACGTAGGTTCTGATATGGCACATTTAACACCGTACGTAGGTTCTGATATGGCGCGTTGCTAAGAGGGTTACAACCCAACAAATTTCGTTCGGGTTTCATCTCCATTGGAATGGCTAGGTTTAACTTTGGCTCGTCAAGTCTATCATATATCTCCTCCTTTACCAGGCTTGAGACCTGCTATGTTGAGACAATACGGACGTAGTTGAAAATGAAATTGTAATGTCAAAAATAAATTGTGTATTCACACCTATACTTCGTCAAAACATATGTTTTGAGGAGTATTTTAAGGTGATTAGGTGAATATTACTTTTCACCTTATTACTTTACTAATTTCTTAGTTTGTAATAGGATAAATTTTGCAGGTCTATTGATTGCAAGTACTTCGACTTTGGGACTGGCTCATGCCCCTTCGGAACAAGTTGTTTCTATAAGGTAGGAATATTGTCTTTTACATGCTATGATATGTGAAGTGAATGCAGCTGAACATACTTTGAGGTCTGGAGACCAAGTTTCTTTTTGGCTAACATGATTTCAGAGCGCATTACCAGACTGTTTCCTTGCTGCTTATGTGCAATAACTGATCTAGATCTAGTAATACTAAACAAAACTCTAGCTGGAGCTTCCCAACTTTTGTGTTTGCTTCCAAGTTCCAAGTAGTACTATGAACTCAGCGAATGGAGCTTCCAAGTTCCAACTTTTGTGTTTGCTTCCCAACTCTGCCTTCCTTTGTCTTCGGTAGGTGCGCCCAAATAGAGTGTCCACAACACTTCCCCCCTCATCAGGAAATAGCTTGTCCTCGAGCTGAAACGAGGGAAAGGAGTCTTTGAATTTTGTCATCAACTCCCAAGTGGCATCAGAACTGGAATGCCTGGTCCATTGAACTAGAAGTTCCTACTTCCTAGTTGCCGTTGTTGAGTCGGACTCGCATCACTTTTTCTGGAATTGGCAATACTATACCATTTTCAATGGACGACAAGGGTGCCACAGATGTAGGTGGCTCGCCCACGAACTTCTTCAAGAAAACCACATGGAATACATCGTGAATGCGCGAGTTTGGTGGTAACTCCAGGCGATATGCCATAGTACCAATGTGTTCCAGCAATATCTGAAAGGCCCATAATATTTTGGAGCTAGCTTCTCCTTAGCTTTATTAATAAGGGTGGCTGCGATGCGATGATGTAGCCGTAGCCACACCCAGGCACCCACCTAAAACTCCACATGACGATGGTGTGCATCATAGTTTCCCTTCATAATTTCCTGGGCATGTAGCAACTTCTCTTTTATCTCTGCAAGGAAGGAATCTCGTTGCACCAGTTGAGTGTCCACAACTGGCACCCTGGATTGGCCTTGCTCATAGGACAATAGAGTAGGAGGGTCGCGCCCGTAGACCACATTTAATGGAGTGGTGTGCTGTGTTGTCTGGAACGACGTGTTGTAGCAGAATTCTGCCCAAGGCAACCAACGTAGCCAGCTTTTTGGTTGATCTCCTGCGAGGCAGCACAGGTAAACCCCAAGATGCGGTTGGTTACCTCGGACTGTCCATCGGTCTATGGGTGGAACACAGTGCTTATCCGCTGCTTGATGCCGGAGAGGGTGAATAGCTTTATCCAAAAAGTGCTAGTGAAGACGGGGTCGCGGTCGCTGACGATGGAGCATGGGATGCCGTGGAGCTTGACGATGTTGTTAAAGAACGTCCGGGCCACCGCAACTGCGGTGTACGGGTGCCCCAAAGGGATGAAGTGGGCATACTTGGGGAATCTGTCGACGACTGTAAGGACCACCGTCTTGCCACCAACGTGTGGAAAGCCCTCGATGAAGTCAAGGGCGATGTCTCCCACACCGTCCCTGGGACCTCGAGTGGCTGCAGTAAGCCGACAAGATGCAGGTGTTCGGATTTATTGCGCTGGCACACCGCACAGCTCTTGATGAAGTCCTTAACGAGTCGTGCAACGTTGGTGTTGTAGAAGGACGCGCGAAGGCGGTGCAGGGTCTTCTAGATGCCTTCATGCTCGGCGACGTGGGCAGTGGCAAGAATGGGCGACCATATGGCCGACGCTATGGAGACGAAGACGCGGCCAGAGTAGATGAGTAGATCGTCCAATATGGACCATCCTGCTGCTGCTTCGCCCTTCTCAATCTTTGCTCGGAGTTGTGTGGCGTCCTCCAAGCGTGATAGCTTCTCCCGGAGGGCGTTGTACAACTCGAATGTCGGGGAGGAGAGGGGCAGCACCATGGCCGGGTGTTCGTTGCGACGGGACAGCGCGTCGGCGAATGTATTTGCCTTCCCTGGTAGGTATTCAACTCGAAAATCATACCCGAGTAGTTTGCTTACCCAGGTGTGACGTGGAACTGTAGATAGGCGCTGGTCCAGCAAGTATTTCAGCGCGAAATGGTCGGTCCGCACCACAAATGATCGCCCAGAGGTACGGACGCCAATGGCGCAGAACCTTGACGAGGCCGAAGAGCTCTTGCTTTTATGCGGCCAGTTTGGCGTGCTGTGGGGCAATGGGCCGACTGTAGAAGGCGATGGGTCCCCTATCCTGATGTAGAACAACTCCAAACCCTGTGCCTGACGCATCGCAGTTGACGATGAAGATGTCGTCGAAGTGAGGCAGCTGCAACACAGGCCCTTCCACTAGGGTTTGTTTGAGGGCGAGGAAGGCTGCTCCGCTTCCGTGCTCCAAGCGAAAGCCTCCTTTTTCAGCAGTTGTGTGAGGGGTCGAGCTACCGGTCCGTAGTTCTGAATGAACTTACGATAATAGCCCGTGAGGCCGAGGAAGCCCCGCAACGCCTTCACTGAGCAGGGACGCGACCACCCTTGGACTGCTTCGACCTTGGCTAGATCCATTGCCACCACGTCGTTGGAGATAATGTGGCCGAGGTAGTCGACGGTGGTGGCGCCGGAGGAACACTTGCTGTGCTTTACCGCCAGCTTGTTGTGGCGCAGGACCTGGAGGATTAGCTGAACATGCTGCAAGTGCTCGACCCATGTACTGCTGTAGATGAGTATGTAGAAAAAAACAAGGACAAACCGTCGCAGGTAGTCGCACAGGACATTGTTCATTAGTGTTTGGAATGTGGATGGGGCATTGGTGAGTCCGAACGCCATGGCCAGGAACTCGAAGTGGCCATGGTGTGTTCGGAATGCCGTTCTGGTGATGTCATCCTGGTGCATCAACACTTGATGGTAGCCGCTGCGAAGATCCATCTTGGTGAAGAAGTGAGCCCCCTGGAGCTCGTCTAGCAGTTCATCGACGACTGGGATAGGGAACTTGACTTTCACTGTTTTGGCGTTGAGTTCCCGGTAGTCGACGCAGAATCACCATGTCTTGTCTTTCTTGCGGACCAGCAACACTGGTGCTAAGAAAGTCGATGTACTAGGGTGGATGATGCCCTCCCGCAGCATGTCAGCGCATTGCCTTTCAATCTCGTCCTTCAGTAGTTGTGGGTATCAGTATGGCCGGACAGCGACGGGTGGTGTAGATGGTAGCAGGTGGATGCGGTGGTCGAAGGGGCGAGGTGGTGGGAGACCTGTCGGCTCGGCGAAGACATCAACAAATTCTGAAAGTAGCAGTTGCAGCAGGTTGTCGGAGGAGAGTGCTAGCGCCTGTGGTGCAGGGACCACGCTCATGCCTGTCCACTTGACGTGGTGATCATGGCGCCAAAACGCCATGGAGAGGAGGTTGAAGTTCCACTCGATGGGCGCCCAGATGAAAGAAATCGATGTAGAACTCCTCGTCTTGTATGTTGAAAGAGAGGGCTGGGCAGATCCCTGTGCAGGGAAGGCGTTCGCCGTTGGCAACCCCCACCGTCATGCAGGTTGTGGTTGTTGGCCGTAGGCCCAGCCGCTATGCGACCTGTTCCGCCAGGAAACAGTGGGTCGACTCGGAGTCCACCAGGGCGACGAGGGACTTGTCGCGCATGGTCTTGCCGAGGCGCATGGTCTAGATGGCGGATAGGCCGGAGACCGCGTTGAGGGAGATCTCGATGTTGGAGTCGTCGACGTTGTTGTCCCTAGCAGATTCACCGTCTTCCATCTCCTGCAAGAAGATCCCTTTCATGGAGCAGTGCTTGAGATGACCCCGAGAGAATTTCTTGGGACAGTTAAAGCACAACCCTTCTTCGCGACGGTGGACCATCTCTTCTGGTGTGAGCCGGGATAGCCGCGTCCCTGGTGGAGCACGCGACTTGACTAGTGCTCTGGGTGTTGTTGTCGTGGCTGGCCGTGCTGCCGGGGTCGCCGTGTTGCTGCTGTTCCGGTTGGAGGAGCGTGGTGTGGACAACGCGTTGTAGGATCCCGCCACGGTAGCACGTCGTTCATAGGCACGAGCCAACCCCACGGCGTCCTCCAAAGTGTCCGGCTGTTGCAGCTCGACGTCGGTCTTCAATGGTTCGCCCAGGCCTGCGGTGAAGATGGCGATCTCGTGATGCTCCGTGAGGGTGTCACAGCGGGACAGGTGTGCGAGGAAAGCCTCCGTGTAGTCAGCGACGGATCCTTGCAGACAAAGGTGGCATAGCTCGCCCAGGGGGTTGCTGCGAGTTGGTGGGCCAAATCGCTGGTTGGCCAGTTGGGAGAAACATGGCCAGGTTGGGATTCCCTGGTTGCGTTCCAACATGTAGTACCACTGCTGGGCGACACCCTGCATGTAGAAGGTTGCCAGGCGAACCTTTTCGTTGTCCGGGGTTGCGGTTGCCTGGAAGAATTGGTCGCAGCGATCCAACCACGGGAGGGGGTCCTCGGTGCCGTCATACTTGGGGAAGCGCAGCTGGTGGGCAGCAGCGGCGAGGAGAGCTCTGGCCATGCCCCCGGTTTGGGACGACTCGGTTCTTGATGTGGGATCCTGGAGGTTGTTGGTCGGGATGCTGGATCTCCCCATCGTGTCCATCTGCTGGGACTGGACGTTGTTGACGGCGACGTGGAACCTGCCTTGATCAACCTTGAGCGAAGATACCTCGCTGTTCAGGGCGACCAGATTATCCTCCTGTGCCACCATGCGCTTCTGCAAGTCTGTGGTGGAGGCAAGCATCTCTTCCAGCATTCTCTTAGCGTCGGTCATGCTTAAAGAGTCCGACATGGTGAATAGTGGATGGCGCAGGGGAGGGTGGGGGGAAATTTGTAGGCGCAAGATGGCTGGCTCCAGTACCAAGATGTTGGGGGAACTTGGATTTTTATTGAAAAACTGGAAGAGGATTACAAAAGGGGGAGGTGATCACCCGGCTACTCCTAGGAGCCAGGTAATTCCTCTCTGCCTTGACGCCTCCCCTGCCTTTATAGATGCCAGACAGTCTAACAAACTAGCAATAAACTAGTAGATTGATATGCTATAACAGATAGACTCCATAAAACTAGCTGACTGAAGAGATAGACTCCATAAAACTAGCTAACTAACTGAAGAGATAAGCTCTATCCCTTAAAGGGAGTTCTCTGCTGCAGGCGCCTGGGCCTGGGCCTCTGCCTTCCTTCGTCTCCGATAGCTACGCCCAAATAGAGTGTCCACAACACCTGACTATTGACAGTGTGTGGAATCTTAATTGCTCCATTTTATTGTTTTCCTTCTTATAAGCTACTTGAGCACCCTGACCATATGGTGGCAAGGCATTGGGTCACTTTTGTCACCTCTAAGCTTCTAGAAGTTGCTGAACACAGTAATTTGTCCAAAATAAAATGTACTCACTCTATTCCAAGTTATAAGTCATTTTGCTGTTCATATCTTTTGCTGTGCACCTAGATATTGTCTATATACATAGCAAAGACTATGTACATAGAAAAGCGAAAACAACATAATCTGGAATGGAGTATCATTTATAGTCTAGCTGGCTGAAGAAAACATTTATATGTATATTATTTCATTGATCCTTCGGATGGATTCTTGGGTTTTGCCCTAACTCCTAAGTAATCTATTCATCTTCGTCAACCAACTGAAGGATACTTTCCAATGATGATAGTCAACATCAGCTCCTCTTTAGTTCAATCTTTCCAATGATGATAGTCAACATCAGCTCCTCTTTAGTTCAATCTGGTTCATTTTTATTGCTGCTATAAGAAGTTCTACATATTGTTGTGGAACTTATTTAGTTAGCATATTTGTTATAGATTGTTGAACCTTGAGATTTGTTGCTACATTAATTTTGTGCAATTCTTGATTCTTGTTCATTGGCAGTAGAGCGTATTGTGCTCACTGATGTCCTGGATAGCTGTTTGAAGGTGCAGGAAACTTGAAGTCTTATGATTATTGTTTTCCTGTGTGGCTCACGTTGGTAATTTGTTAGTGTGAACTGTAGTATTAACTGTTCAGTAAAGCCCATCATTTTGACTTTTCAGTCAACAACACTGAACCCTTGTTGCCTGCATGTTTTGCAGCATGCCTACAGAGATGGCCGCTTGGAAGAGGTAATACTGCGGCATCTTGATGCTGATGATGGAAGTACAGTAATTGCAAAAAGTATCAGGTATCTGTTCTCTATCAAGTTTCTTTGTATTCTTGTATTTTCACCCTCAACTTACCCTCTCACCTTCATGTTTCTCTTCCAGGTTATCAGACTTCCTTGGTAGGATGGATCTTTAGGGACCAGCAGCTGTATTGATATCAAATGTAAGATCCACTTTTAGTGCCCAGTCTGCATCAATATTCTATTTCTGGCCAAATAATCCAATATGCAATGCATGCCTAGAAATGCCATTTTTATTTTCTAATATAGGAGTTTGGTAATAGTTATGTGGCATCATTGAACAATTCCAAATTTGCAATTGGATGTAGTAGGTGTATTAGGGATCTTTTTTGCAATTACTATGCTTTTGACTCTTCATCAATATTCGCTTGGTCTTGCATTCATTTTCTTTTGCTCACAAATTTTCATTCATTTGGTGTTTCATTCTTGCAAAATTATTTTCCTCATTTGACCAAGTGAAGTGAAACATTTGGAACCAGGCATTCTGGGATATCGTTATCCACCAATTATTTACAATATTCTGAAGATCAGTTTAGCTTGAGGCATCTTCGGAAAGTACAGCTTTGTCTCCATTTAGTGGTTGGTTGCTTTGTCGCCAGTTGAAACAAGGCAATCCTTGTGCGCTAAAAATTCGCTGTTCCTTTTCTTTTATCTTGCATAGTTCACTCGCATAATCTTTTATTCTTAGCTATATGCCTAATATTGAACACTCCATTCAAATCAGAAAGTTTGAAGATCTCCATGGTCCTGTAGATGCTGGGATTACCTTTTCAGAGCACTGTTGACCTGAGGGCGACGGAAACAAGTCTGACAACAATTGTGCTTGAATATCAAAACAGAAGTAATACTCGTATTTATAGACTTCACTAAGTGTGGCTCTATGTATCAATTGCTGGTCTTCTAGGCCACCAGATAATAGCTGAACATTTCCTGGCCGACAAGTGAAAGGGGCAGCCGTATAAATTTGCTTCCATTCCACCTGAATGTTCTCTTCATATTGTGGAAGGGTACTGCACCAATAGGTCCAATAAGGCCATTTGTTTGCTTTACTTAATATACAAAAAAAGTATAGCAGATGAAATGCAATGACAACTGTAATGCAGCATTGTTGAATGTGAGCGTGAGCGGTGGTTTTTTATCGATGACCTGCTGAGGAAGGTCCTCTTAGTAGGCAGGTAAACTGAGAACATTTTTTTGTTATATATATACAGCATAATTGTACGAGAAAAATAGCAAATGAACCGAGAATGATCATTAAATGCAGTCGTCGGTTGTATGGTTGTAACATCTCAAAACCATCAGTTAAAAATAATACATGTAGAATATTAGTGGTAATAATATTAAATAAAATTTTATTTCTTCAAGTGTTTGATTTTATTTACCTTTAGAATAATTTTTGTTTGCTCATATTGGATTGATCATTGTATTTGTGGAATTTTTTATATATTGAAAGCCCAATTAGTTAATATAGAAACTTGGGTTGAAAATAAGTATTTTAGTTATAAATAATTTTGATATAATTATTATAATTTTTAGTAATATTTTAAAATATATTTATTTATATTTTTGGGAAATGGGGATAAAAAAACAAAACAGCCAAACCCTAGCCGAATTTGGCCCACCAGGGCCTAAACGGTCAGCCGTCTTTCACCCCTCCCCTCTCTCTCTTACGCGTGGGCCTGCCCCTGGCCCCGCGGCTTCTTCCCCTCAGCGTGCCGTCATCGCCTGGTGCACGACTTGTGTCACGCCCCTGGTCGAGTCGGTTTGGTCCCCTCGCCTCCCCGCGGACCGTTTCTTTGAGTTATGGACGTCGTCGGTCGCCCGTTTTCTTCTTCTCTTCCCCCCACTAACTCTCCCATTAATCGGCACCATCAATGGTGATTGAAGCCGCCGATCGTTCCTTCCCTCGGCACCTCTCCCTCTTCCTCCCTATAAAAACCGACCCGAGCCCTTCTCTCCCCTGCCCGAGCTCTCTCTCTCCCTCCTCGCGCTCTCTCTCCCTCGCTCGCGCTCGCCGTGCTCGGACCTCGTCGGAGCTAGCCGTCGCCGCGCCGGAGCCTCGTCGTCCGCGCCCCCGCTCGGACCATTCTCGCCCCTCACCGTGCCCGTCCCTTGCCCGCCGAGACCACACGGTCCTGCCCCCTGCTCGCCGACCTCCCTGCACACAAGCACAATCCCAAGCTGGAAGATGCACTTTTTGCATTTTAGTCCCTACGCTTGAATAAAAATTAATTCCGAGATTTACGATTCAGAAACTATTAAAAAGAGACCCTGATGTATACATTTAATTATAGATCATCACTACAGAAATATTTTGGATATAAACATTATTTTTGTATTTCGAAAATAAATAAGTTATGTCACGATTCTTTAATTTTGTGATTAAGTACTAGAATCGTTTTCGATTAACTTCTCATTTTAGCATATAAAACAATATTAAATAATTAGATGTTTAAGTATAGTTTTACTAATATAAGAAAATGAAAGAGGTACTAGGTCACATCTTTTCGGTCAGATTAAAAATATAGGTTTTTACTAGTCATAATAAATGTGTTCATATGTATAGCACTTAATTACTTAGAATTAGTAAAATATCTATTTCTGTCTAAGTAACTATGATTATGCTACTAAAGTCTAAAATTAGTAATCGACAATAATTATTAGAATATTAATGTTAGGTGATTTATAAATAAACATTTTAGTAATGCGTATAATTTCTGTTTAGAAAGGGAAGGATAAAACCCAAAGGATTATTATTAGTCATAAAGAAAATAATTAATTTGGCGTACGTGATATTAGATAAGTCATTTTATCTACGTAAAGTTTGATAAGTCATTTTATCTATGTTATATTAGATAAACTAGTTTCGTAGTCACCTGCTCATATTTTTCACCAATGATAACTCAAAGTGGAAGATATAGTGGATTAATAAATATTTATGTTTTAGACATATTTATATAGTTGTGTGATATATGAATGTGTATGTAATGGTGAATGATTATCCATGGGATGGTGTATGTTTATTTATTTGGCGTACGTATTTTTTGTATGTACGATACGCAAATCAATGATTAGAAGTTGACTGTGGGGTAGACGAATCAAACACGTTTGATGACGACCCACATGACACGTTCGAACAAGACAAGTGGATTGTTTCTATGCATTTCTATTTGTACCCAAATAATACATATAATAATGTTTACTTTTTGGTTATTGCATAATTTGATAGGATTTGTTTGCATTACTTAATATAAAAAAGTATAGCAGATGAAACACAATGACAACTGTAATGCAGCATTGTTGAATGTGAGCGTGAGCGGTGGTTTTTTATCGATGACCTGCTGAGGAAGGTCCTCTTAGTAGCAGGTGAACTGTGAACATTTTTTCTTATATATATATAGCATAATTGTACGAGAAAAATAGCAAATGAACCGAGGATGATCATTAAATGCAGTCGTCGGTTGTATTGTTCTGAATATTAACTTTGGTCGGCTTTCTGTTTTGTCGTTGTTAAACTTTATAACAATTGTTCTGATTCCGTTAGGATGTGGTTGGTTGGATGTATAAGGCAGGATAGAAAAGGACAGTCATAGTTTTTATAATATTTAGATGAGAGTCAAGTATGAGTGAGATAAACACTGTAGTAATTGTTTGGTGGCGACGTGACCAAAAAATTGAGGGGTCGGTGTCGTCCTGGTCTCGTTCTACTTTGATCTCAAACTAAACACACCCTTAATTACAAAGGATGAAGCCCAAATATTATCCGTTATCTAAAAAAAGTTTAGTGATAACATTTTTTTGCTTGACAATATCAACTGTTTTAGCTCTTAATTAAAAAAGTCATATAGTTGTCACTTCACGCTTGACATGTTCTTGGTTTGCTAAAAGTTTGTTTCCTTTTTCTGGATATAAAATTACGGAACAAGTGTTATTTTCGTTCCTTGAAAAAACAAGCTATTTTTTTTGAAAAAGAAACTTCGCTAATTCTTAAGGGAATTGTTAGAATCACTGGCAAACGGGTAATAGTTGTAATAGTAGAAATACTTATCGAAATAAAGAATCCTGACACATGGATTGTTAAATGTTACTCTCTCCCGTCCAAAATATCGTTCTTTTTAGTCCTCTTTTTTCGTCTACATTTGAATCAATGCTAAGAAAAGTAGACATATATACTAACTATATTTATAAGTTAATTAATTAAATGTATATTTAGTCTAAACGAATTATATCTTGGGATGAAGGAGTAATATATAAATGATAGTCACTTTTTAAATTTATTAATTATAAATGATTTCGGCATGGCATATCACCACCTTAGAAAGGGACATGTCTTGATTGCAGTATAGCACCACAGGACCAGTCGCAGAGCAAGTCAGAACTTTTCCAGGGAGCTAGAGTCCACCCACTATAACAAAACAACCCGGTTATATTGGAATCAACATAAGACAAAGACGATCTATCGAGATGAAAGATTGCAAATTCCTCTTGATCGGTAGGTTATTGTAGTCAGTTTGGGCCCAATAGCAAAACGGGAAAGGTGGTCCCTCTAAGGTCGCCACCAATCCTCGAAGCTCCAAGCCGTATACACAAAATGTAGACCAAACAACATCAAGATAGACAGATCGGAAAAAAGGGCCTATCCTTTTGAGGCAATCAATATGTCAGGGAGATTGGCCTTACTTTGCATAGTATGATGAATGAAAAACCGGGGAGGAACCAGGTTCAGGCCAAACTGACGAGCAGTTATCATTGGTTGATAAGATTCATAGCCTGGTTTGACTAGCCTATTAATTACCAGAACTCATGCTGACAGGAAGGAGACATGGGCATGAAGATGGTTTGACTATCTAGTGAGTATGCTTTGCAAGGGAGAAGGCCACGGGGCACGGTGAACTAATGTATCCAATCCAGTTATCATGGCTGCATCCATCAGGGTTAGTGTCATTAGGGCATGGCCAAAGAAGAAATTCTATTCTATACATTAAAGGCGGACGCAAAGCTCCGCAGCCACGCTATCCACGACAGCTGAAAAAACTGTAGCCGTCAGATTCTTGATTTACGATCTTTACCATAGTGAGGGCCTGAGGGGAACTGGCAGCTTCTAAAGGCTCCTCGAATATGCCAGATCAAACATCGATGTGGCATTTTATATATCCCACACGCAGTCTGCCTCGCCGGTTCCGCCCTCTCTCCATTGACCCACCTTGGCCTCATCTCGACCGACTAGGCAGCCACATGACGCTCGGCCTCTCCACCGTCCGCCCTTGCTTCATAGTGCCAGCAACGGCTCCATCCACCCCTTAGCAGCTGATGCATACGTCTAGATCCCATGAGTTTCCCAAATGCGCATTAGGTTGCCCCACCTCCAGAGAAGCGGCGTTGATCCGCTCGCCCGCCTGCGGAACAGGTGACGACCCACACATCAGCAACACATGGCTCACGCCACTGCGGCTTTCCGGGGCCGCCGCGTCGCCGTCGCTGGGTGCAGCCGGAGTTGGCAGCCGGTCTGTGGCTTCATCGATGTGGGCTGTCTCGTCGCTGCAGCACGGCGGGTGGTCTTAGTTTCGGACAGGGATTTCAGCTGCCACCTGCATCCCACACCCAAAACAGTTGTCCACTTCGCAGGCGGTCGTGCGCACGACGCTGGTCTTTTCTCTCGCGAAGCATGTGGTGGTGGCAGGTCAACCAGCACAAGGAATCTTCGTCAGAAGCCGCGGAGAAGATGGATCGAGGAGGATTGGAGCACTTGAGCCATAGCCATGGTCGGTGTTCCCACACTCTCATGTTCTGATTTGAAGATGCTATGTAAGTTGTCCCATTTCATATGACCGTGCCTATCCTGAGATGTCGTGTGCTTCTGTTAGATCCATTTGCAAGGATGAATTAACTTCCGTCTTTAGGACGATTTAATTTAGCTAATGTTGTCATTTGTCTCCCATATCAGAGGTTAGAGTTTGGTCATTTTTCAGCTTGCCGGATGGGGGCAAAGTCATGGTGGCATGCTACAACCATGTGTGTGGGTACAGACAAATTATGTACATAATCTGAGGTTATGTTGGGCTAATTACTAGCTAGGTAATTTTAGTTGGGTCTAATAAACGGTCTAAATTTTGGTAGCAAAGTCTCCAACCAGTTGGTAGCCGGTCATATCTGATTTCAGCTAATTTTTAGCCAAATTAGCAACTAGCCATGTGAAAAAAGTGAGGTACATGTTTTATTTTAATTTAGAGATGCATACCTTCTATAACATTTACTCTTTACATTTGCAGATTGAGTAGTCAATTTTTAACACTGTTTTCTGCATTACGCAACATACTTCTATAGTGTTGATATGCCATTTTGTGTCCTTTTAAGACCGGTATTTTGTTGTCTCAACAAATTTGCATATATATGCCTAATCTGCTCTCAAATGTGTAGCTTCACGAACTCACTGTAAACTTCTTTATTTAAGCACATTATTATTTTGATCCAACTAAGATCAAATTTCGATTGCTTTAACTAGCTGCGACCAGAACCATTATAATAGTGTCTAGGCTCCTCACAGTGCTAAGTTCGTAAATTGCAATGTTCTACGACAATTTTGTACTAACCAACTCTACACACCGGAACAAAACCTGTCTACGGTGGTGGAACTTATTACTCAATACAAAACAACATGAAGCACGAGTTGTCCTCTTCCACCATTTGATTAGGTTGTACCCATTTAGCATTAGGCTTAGTGCTCGATACAACAACTTGGTAATATTGCCATTTTGGAGACGAATATATGGAAGCATTAACAAGTAACTGGATATCTTTCTCTAAAGTTAGAAACCAATAAGCTTCACATTTACTACTCTACACAACATATACAGTATGAAGAAACAAACGCTACATATAGGAAAAAGAGAATAATAAACTCCATAAAGATTAAACACAATCATAAGAAGCGCCGCATATTTTGGTTATGTTGATCTCCGATAGCCTTTAAGACCAATATTTTATTGCCATACGAAATTTGTACATATGGTTGATCCACTCTTAGTACGCTGCTGCATAAACTCACTTTAAACTTTCGTTCAAAGTACCATTTTTTGTGGCCGTTAAGACCAATATTTGTTTACTTCAATACATGCATGTATGCACACCCTCTGCAAGTAGCACCATTATAATATTGTTGCTTCTAGGGTGCTTATGTTGTTATATTTATAGACTGAACTGTTTTGATACTATATACTATTGTTGCTTCTATACATCTAAAGCTACACTTTTTAAATGGTATAAACAAATCAACCAAAGACTCGCCAAGGGCGCGAGCAAATTACTAGTAGTTTAGAGCATCTGACTAGAAATAGCTAATGGTTCACAGGATGTTCTCGTGTTTCTTGATTGGAGACAAGGAGAGTGAATGATAAAGAATTCAAAACACTAAAGAACATGATCATGAATAATGATTATCTTAACACCCAAAACTGCATATAACAATAGCAGGTACTACCCAAAAATTTCAGTGGTAAACAAGGCATAAAGGTGACCAAACCAGGGTGGCCTATTGGGTCCCATCAAAGTTAAACCTAAACATGCCAAAGTGATTATAAAGAACATTGTTGGGTAAATAAAAGTGGTCAAGGGCACAACATGTCTTCAATGAGCTCCTGCTCAGTAGTTTCCACCTGCTGAGTACCAGGCTCCTCAATTACTTGCTCGTCTACTCGCAACAATACAAACATACATGACATAGGAGAAATTAACATTACATCAAACATAAGAACAAAGTGCATGATAATAATCTACGCATCATAACGAGATCCTAGGTTCGAGAACCACTAAATTCGGAGTTACAGTTGTCAAGTTATGATTTTCCGAAGGATTAAGTGTTAGATATAAAACAAATTAAGTGCATAATTTTAATCCATGTTTCATAACAAAACAAAGTTACCAGATGATAAACAATATTATTATGAATTTAATGCAACTGGAATGGACCAAAAAGGAGTTAAAATGGATTTATTATGAATTAAACTAGTTTATGAAATTATTATTTTTTTAAAAAAATCATTTTTCTGATTAAATTCTGAATTTTTCTAATGGCTGTGGACTGTGCACACAAATTCCGGAATCCACAGGGTTCACTATGTAAAACTCTAGGCGCGGTTGTAATTATTTTATACCTGCAGTGGACGGTGGGTTGATTTCTCTAAAACACAGGGTCTCTTACGTAAAATGTGCACGATGAAGGGGTACTATCAGACCTCGGCCGCCCGATCTAAAGTGGAAGACACGGATTATATCTGGCGTCATCCGAACTGGTATGCTACGCAGGATCTTGGATCTAGATCCAATGCTCCGTGTTTTATGAAAGCAGGGCCCAATCCCGGCCACCGATCGCTCACCCAACGGCTCCGATTTAATTAGACGTGATGAGATCCCCTCCCTGCAATCGCAGATCCACGGTCCCGTTTCGGAGTACGCGAAAGGATACGCGTGCTCCAACCTAGACCGTCCGATAGAGGATCGACGGCCACCACGTCTCTCTCTCCCCTGGCCCGACTGAGGCGGTGGCACGCACGCCGACTGCTACGGCGGCGGCGGCAGAGGAGTACTGCCCTGGCCATAACGCACCCACAAGCATGCACGGCAACGGTTACACGTACGGGAAATCAAGGCGACTCGATTGGGAGAAGACTTACCGGCCGATTAAGTCGCGGACAGGGTCGACCACGTGGTGGGGCGGACATTCGTGGCACACGAACTCCGGCGAGAGTTCCGGGGCACTGGATCTCGATTCACCCTAGGCAAGGTGCCGACCACCCTCCCCATGACCGAGCGAACCTCTCTGGATAATCGCTGAGGGCTGGGTTGCGCCAGGCTCGAGCTTCCCCGCACGACGGAAATCTGTGGCTCTCTCCTCTCAACTCTATTCGTCCGGCGATGGTTTGTGGGGGTGAAGGGAGGAGCGAGAACACCCGAGAGTCAGCTATATGACTTTGGAAGGTCGGTACGGGGTGCTACGCAACAGAGTCCGCTTTCCCCGTGGCGCCGAGCTCTTCGGCGCGTTCTGTTGCGAGGGAGAAGATCAACAGTGGTTTGTGGCGGCTGACACGCGGGGTCCTTACGTTAGAGGACGAGTGCGTGAGGGCGCGCCTGATCAGGCGGCCCCACATGTCGGTGCCAAGACTCTGGCTGGGCCACGCAGTAGGGCGAGTAGGTGGGCCGAGCGCGGGGTTTCGACCCAAAGGCGTTTTTTTTGCTTTTTTTTTCTTTTATAATTTCTGATTTGAATTCCCTCACAATTTCAAACCTTGCATTTGAATTCAAATTTGTTGTGGATTTCACACAGAGGTCAAGTGCACAAATAATAAAAAATACGAGCAGGAAGAGATGTATTTATTTATATATATTTTTCCTTTATAGTATATATTCTTTTCGCTTTTCGTCTCTTTTCTTTTCTACTTCCTTTTTCAAACTCAATTTTTAAAATTTAAACTTGGTCACGAATTAGAATACAAATGCAAAAATACAAGAACTTCAGCATGAGATGCATATTTCTATATTTATTTGTTATTTGACCAATATAATTCCATTAATTGAATATGCACAAAGAAAAGAAAACTAAATAATCTTTAAAGGTTCCATAATCCCAAAACACCAGCATATAAATATATTTATTTATTTATTTATTGTATTATTTTCTCTTATACAAATTTTGGGCTTTACACTCGGCACCAGAAGAAATCAAAGTAAACCGCTTAGACACAACATTACACCCCCCGTCACATCAGTTTACTATTTCGGGACAAGAAAATTGGCACTTTTCAATGGATAGACACCCATTGGATGTACCATCTAGACCTTTTGAGATTTTCTAAAGCGGCATGACTAGCAACATATACGCAATGAATACCCAACGACAAAAGGAAAGATTGGTAAAACTGAAGGCAGTCAGGACTCTATCGGGCAAAAGTCCAATCAGGAGAAGCATTGAAAGCCTGGTCAAGTGCCGTCCAGCTGGACCTCTCCTGGTTGAAGCTCAGCCGGCCAGACCCCTATTCCTCAAGAAATCTAGTCGGAGTGGGTTCAAACCAAGCTAGGGGTGGACAAGCGTCACCGCTGGAGTACATCAAAATCTCCTGAGGGCAGGCTGAAAAGACCTTTGAGTTGATTACTCAAAATCAATTCAAAGCTCGGGGCCCAATAGACGCAGGAAGGCCCAAGGAGGAACGATAAACTCAAAAGCGAACAATGATGACATTTGAGTTGATTACTCAAAATCAATTCAAAGCTCGGGGACTACACCCGTTGGGAGCACCTTTGGTGCACCCAATGGACAGAGCATAAGGAGGAAGCAACCACTGAAGAATCGAGGGAGAATCACGAGATTGGGTTCATCTTAAAGTCTCAAGTCAATTATCCTAAAAAATTGACTCAAACCTCGGGGCTTGTGGGGGATGGATATCCCTTGGGTCCTCACACACATGGAAACGCGTCCTGGGCCACCTGGCAGGTTTCCTCCTGGGTCGTCCTCCAGGTGGGCCAGCTGAAGGTAACCAGGTGAAGCAAGCCCATTCTGAACCAGCAAAGGCCAATGCCCGAGTTAAGCGCTACGAGAGCACGAGCATATCAGGAAGAACGGTTGTGGTCACCCAACACGCTAAGTGTCACACCCGGGTTTTAGGGACCCGGGCACGAACGCAATCACCAGGTGTGCTAGGACCAAGTCTCACATATGATGGATGATGGTACAGAAACGAATGTCACATCTTTACTATATAATAAGAGTTCTATACAAAATAAATAAATAATTACATCGAAAGGAGACAACGATCCATCAACCCAAAGTTGACTGGGAGACGACGGCCTAGACCTCTCACGAACACATCGCAGCATCCTCCATGCGCCTCATCCTGTGGTACCTGTTCTTGAGCTGTGGGGTGTGAGACAGCAAGAGTGAGCTCACATATGTTCATTGCTCAACAAGTTGTGGGAATAATGTGCATGAACTCACTAAAGGTGGGAGTTCATGTGGTGTGTAAGGCTGATCAATAATAGGGGTTTAAGCTGAGCATTGCTTTTAATAAGTTGGTCAAATTTTTATTAGCAGTTACTAAATGTAAGTAAATACCGAACCATAATAATAGAACAAAATTAATATTAAATCCCATGCAATGCAAATGACAAATTGAATTTAGTTCCATAATTTAATCATGCGAGAGTCCTGAGCTGCTCATGACCGCGAGCAAGGCTAGTATACCAATTTTACACTCTGTAGAGGTTGTACCCTGTACCCACAAGTCATGTCACCCATTTGCCAAGGGATCGCGACTCCCATACACCTCTACCAAGGAAGCGAGGCAGGGCAACACTATGAGGCCTTTACCTAGTTCCACTAGCTTCAGAAAACCCGCTACAGTTTCTAGGAAGAGCAATGCCGGAATCCTCCGTCTGACCGCCATCGCAGCAAAATCAACCCGGGAACCTCTCTACACGCCTACTCCCCTACTACCCTTGCCCCTATCGGGTAAGGTAGTCCTCCACTAGCTTTGCTAGTTAGTCAGCCAAGGGCGTCCCATTCCACCCTTGTGGTGGCACGCGTTTCTCAAGTTAAGCTCCACGTTCCAATTAAAAATAATGATCTTGACATGAACAATAAATAAAATAACAGAATAATTGGAACATGGACATAATGTGATATTAATCCCAAAACCATATATGGCAATAACAAAACTAACCAAATGATTCAGAGGTAAACAAGGTAAAAGGATGACCAGTCTAGGGTGACCTATTGGGTTCCATCAAAATTAAACCTATGCATTGATAAGTGATAATAAAGAACATTATTGGGTAAAAAGTGGTCAAGGGCACAACTTGCCTGGGATTTGAGATTCCAGGTACCAGGATGATCTTCAGATTCTGTGACCTCACTGCTAGTCGTAGCAATACAAACAAACATGATATAGACAAAATTAACATCACACCAAACATAAGAACCAATTGCATAATAATAATCTACGCGTTGCTACGAGATCGTGGGTTCGAGAACCACTAAATTCGGAGTTACAGTTAAGGAGGTATAGTTTACGGAAGACCCACGTGAGTAAGTGATTGAAACTAGGTCTTGTTTTGATTTTATAAAGATAATCTAAAGAAATAATTAATTCAACTTTAATCTTAATTATAACTTGACTAAAGATCATATTTTAACCAAATTATAATTATGGACATGTTAGCTTTGATTAGAAGAGTTAATCTAGTAGAGACATAGGTTAAATAAATATCTAACTGTAAAATTATGAGATATGGTATAATATATGTTGTTACTACATAGTAAATATTCATATGAAGCTATTGCAATTTGAACGGGTCCACTCGGAGCTAAAATGGACAAGTTATGATTTTCCTAAGTTTATTGCACTAATTTCTTACTCTAAAAATCATTTTCCAGCGAATTTCCTGGAGTTTATAATTTATTTTATGTGCTTTATCTTAACTAGGGGGTGGCGGCCACTAATTCAGGCAACCCTAGGGTTAAAACTGCTAATATTTGGACTTCTCTGTAATATTTGTAAGCTGCGGGTGGATGGCGGGTTGAATTATAAATAACTTGGGGGTTCTTTCGCAAAAGTCGTGAGGCCGAAAGGGTATAGGCAATCCTAGGCCGCCCGATCTGATCTCGAGGGTCCAGACTAGACTGATCCTTTAAGCGAACCGGTATGCTATGTGAGCCATCGGATCCCAACACAATGCCCCAGATTTGATGAGCTGAGATCCAATCTCGATCATCCAATTTACACTAACGGCTCAGATCTAATCCTACCGAAGCGGTAAGCTCAAACCAATCTAGGCCGCACGGTATGGGGTCAACGGCTAGGGTTGACAGTCTGGAGTGTTTCCCCACTTTTAATCTGGGCCGTCCAACCCACCAATCAACGACTAGCTCAATTTCTTCTTCCCCGGCCACCCGCACTGACTGCGGTGCCTAGATCGTGGCGGCAGTGCGCCGGCAATGCCTTCCCCCACACCATCTGGTGCCCAAAAGCTAAATCGAAGAGAAATACCTACGATATGGGCGATGAAGAACGTCATGGGAAAATCGTTACCGGTGCTTAGCGTTGCAGGCACCCCCACCCAGTGGCGGACCTAGGTTTTTTATATAGGGTGTGCCGCAACAAAATTTTCATATACAATTACAGTGTATATATAAATTTATAGTAATCATCTTTTCCATCATCTAGCATCCCAACCGATCGCTCGAATAGGAATTTTCCAACATAAACTCTAACCTACAATTTTAATAGAAGCCAATGGGTGAATTTGCTTACTGAATATCAATCCATGTGCTCTAAATCGTGATTGCTTGGTAAGCACAACATATATTTCTCCAAGGACTCCAAAAGAATCAACATAGCAACCACGAGCCCTCTTGCAAAGCCAATTCATGTAACCTAAATATGTTGTCAAAAGCTGAGCGACATCAACCATAAGCACCCATGTATCTCTATCCATTTGCTCCTCACCGATGTGCAACACCTTATCAATTGTAAATAAAAGGGAAAGAAAATGTACGATCACATATTTATATACTTATTAACCGGAGAAATAATTTGACGAGCACAACGACAATTCGACTAGTCTGCACACATCACCTAGAAGGACCCACGTGAGGCTCAGCCTCGTAGGTGAATCCTGGCTGGGCACTGGCCACTAGGCATGGGCGTGTGGCGGCTAGGCTCTGGACGCGAGCGTGCGGCACGACAGTGGCTAACCAACGTGGGCGCGCGACGAGACGATAGATGGGCGCGGGCGCGTGACGTCCTGGTGGCGATGGCTAGGCGAGGCGTTCTAGCGGCGCTGACCGCTGAGGCTGGGCGTGGCGTTCTGGCAACCGACGACTAGGTCTGCTCATGCTCAAGGGTCAGAACTGTGAAGGCTAGGCTTAGGGTGTGCCACGACCCTCCTGGACCCCCCTGTGGGTCCGCCCTTACCCCCACCCATGGTGCGAGGCGGACGACGGCACAAGCCCTGCTTCGACGAGAGTTTCAGACAACGAGAGGACACCCCAGGCGCGATGATTCTTGAACACACTTCCACGGTCTATCGGTGATTCTCTAAGCGCCTTCCCCAAGATTGAGCCGTCAGCAAAGCGGAGATGGCGAGTGGCAGCCGGTTGTTCTCTTCGGTCTCTCTGGTTTCATCGCAGATAGTTAGGGAGGCTGGCATTTATATCCCTAGGAGCTTGCATGGTGGCGCAGCTGATGGATGAAGTGGTCTCTCTGGTTTCCTTCTCCTTCTTTATTTCTCTTTCCCTTTTCAAATTCTATTTTTCAAACTTAAACTTGTCATAATTTTGAGTACAGAGGCAAAAGGCAAGAACTTTGTCATGAGGTGCAAATATATATATTTATTTATTTATTTCATAATTATTATTAATATTATTTTCTTTTACCAATTTTGGGCTTTACACTAAGCCTCCGGCGGTAACTCGGGCAGATGAGTGAAGAGGGTTCCAGAGATGTAGGAAGACGATTCGCTACAAACTGGGACATATGCGAATGGATTACATTTATCACTTGTGCGGGGATAGCCATCCTCGATCGTGTATATAAGGTCGGGAGGCACCTGTACCATTTTCATCTCACCTCAGCCCACCGTACCCATAGTTCATAGCTTGTAATCTCATCCCAATACCAAGATCGTCACAGGACGTAGAGTGTTACGCCATTCTCGCGGTCTAAACCTGTATTAGCCTACATGTCTCCCTGTCGTGTCACCACACAAACCATCGAGTCGCGATCAACAACGCCATCCTGCCCAAAAGCATCACGTAGGTAACCTCGTGGTACGCAGTCGGGTAATAAACACCAACACTTACCATGGAGCTCATGCCTTCACTGTTCCACAAGCACAACCCAAAGGGTGCCACGACCACGACACCACGATGAATCAGGCGACTACGTGTCTTTCACTGAGAACACGGCGAACTTCGGCGATGACAGACTGACCATGTGGGCAAGTGGGCACGACAGATGAGCCTGCCCAGACCCCTGGTTCACCCTCCCCCATGATCTTTTCACTCCACCGTAGAATTCGTCCTTAGCCGTGCACGAATCACAGCATTAAACATGAATCATGGCACAAGGTTTGCCACCAGCGGGTTTAGTGAACCTAGGATCTTGTTCAGTTACCATTCCCACTGAATACCCCTTTCTAACTGACTGATAGAGCCACTTTGAGGTCTTTTTACTCCTATTTCCATGTAGCAACATACCAACTCGACTTTAGAAAAGTTGTTCTCCTATATATCATCTTCAACTTTGTCAAAGTGATCCTTGCCTTAACCTTACTGGATTATCCACAATTTAGCTCCAAAGCTGGACTAATGTCACTGTCAGTCCAGGTTCAGAATACCCCCTTGACCGACATCCCTACTTCCAGGGTGTTTTACTCCAAGTTCCATGTAGTTCTTGGGCTAGGTCACTTAATCAAGTTGATACTACTATAGTAGCTCAACAACTTTGCCATAATAACTTATAGCAAATCCCTTATGGATTAAGAGATGCAAGAGCCCAAAGTTGTCTCAGTAGCATTGTTTTGCATAATTCCAATCCTTGAGCACTTGTGAGTTTTTGCACTTCACCCCAAATTGCTCCACAAAACTTGAAAATCTCCAAGTATAAAAGTTGCTTAGTTTTTTGTTACTCTACCACTTTGATATATATACTTCTAGCAAAAAGTGATTAGATAATGATTTTCACTTTTGGCTCTAATTAAAAGTCTTTGGAGCTCTTAATCGCCCTTAAGCACTTTACCCCTTCTAATCCTTACCCCTTAAAGCATGTCTACCCAACTTGGCAAGATCACTCCTTTGTGCTTAAAACATAAGGCCACATGCTACTAGTCCTTGGAGAGATTCACCCCTACCTAGATTAAGGAACATCCTTACCAGATCATACACTCAAACAAGCATCACATCACATGTTTTGTTTCGAAATTGTAGCCTAGTGAATGCATTCTAGGTGTATCACAAACAATGTAATGTCAATGCATATGATGCCATGCCAAAGTTTTAGTTCTTGTAACACTAGAGGTGTTACATGTACTAATTTGGAAGTCTAAACATGTTTTGTAAACATGGTGGTGGTGCGGTCCTTTTGCTTTGGATTAGTAATTTCTCCCCCTTTGGCATTGAGCACCAAAAACGAAGAAAATCGAAGGCCTTTACAACAAGAATATATAGAATTCAAGTACATGAGTTGGAGCAAAGAGTTTTGATACCAAACAGATGTGTAGTGGAAGCGTCCTCTTTGCTTACAACTCCATTTCCCTAAGTACAAAGTGGACTCAAAATGATAGTAGTCTCAAAGATTTAAAGTGTAGACCATTACTCCCCCGAAATTCGTGCATACAAGTGATGAATACTTGCAAAGCAATGCACTTTAGGACTTGTGAGGCCTAGGGAAAAAGTTCTGAGATTTAAACAATGGCACAAGACGAATATAAAATATGCAATTGTACCCACTAAAAGAGACAAACTTTAACACTCCAAAATCACATTCTGAATAAATTAGGAAACTCTCATTTCGTGATTTAAATAAATGTGTTTTCAAATAATAGATTATCTAAAATAATTCTATGTGAACTATCCTTTGTGTTAAAGATCTATTCTCCAAAAAAAAAATTAAGTTAAACTATCTCTTAATATAGAGTTTACATAAGAAATTAAATCCTTTTAAATAAATATGTGAAGATTATAAATTTATTTTATTGTACTTCTAAAATGTGGCTATGTGTTTGAATTATTTTCTTTAATAATTATTATTGTAAAACATCTTAACTGAATTATTTCTACTAATTTTCATTTGCTTAAATGGATATATTAATTAATAAACATGCTTTGCATTTAGGTTGAGTTTTTGTTTGTTGCAATTTATGCTTGAAATAGAAAATTTAACTTAGCTCTAAATTAGACTTGGATTTTAAATTTAAAATAAAAGCAGAAATTAAAAATATAAGATAATATAATGGATTGATGTATGTTTGGTTGGTTCGTTTGTACACGACGTCCTTTAGGTAAAGTCGATACAAATTAGGATATCACAGTAAGATATTTAAGAAAATACTCCTTTCAGCTCGCGTATAACACCTAAAAATTTAATTTAAAAATTTAAATAAAAATATATTCTAAGATTTATTTAAATTGAAGGTCTAATATGATTAGTATAAATTAACAACAATATTATTGGAATAAAAGAGATAAGTTAGAGTTTCTGATAGATATGATATGATTGTAACAGATAAATACCAGATTAGATATGTCATGTAATAGATTTAGTTTCGAGTTTCTTAGAGTTCCTAAAAGATAGGATAGGATTGTAACAAATAAGTACCAGATTAGATCTATCATGTAACCATACACCTCCCAGCATATATAAATACATGCCACCATAACACCTCAAGCCATCAATCATAGACTCATCTCCTCTATAGCCTCGTGGCAGCACCACCGCCATCCAAGCCACAGCGGCCCGCCGCCGCGGGTGCATAGGGCGCCGTTGTCCCTAGTCATCGGGGGGATGTAGACCATTGGTTCCATCGCATGCGGCTGGGATTAGATCCTAGACATTGGCTAGGCTGAAGATAAGTGATCCGTCCAATCTTGATCGAATGGGTAAGATTGGATTGGCCTTCATTAAATTCAGACCGTCGATCTTCGATCCTTTCACAACAGCACTGTGGATCATTTTCGGCGGCCTATGTTATTTTCGGTGGCTAGGGGTTGGCCGTCGAAAATATGCTTATTTTCGGCGGCCACTGACACAGCCGCCGAAAATAGCAACCTATTTTCGGCGCCAACCCCTAGCCGTCGATAATAAACGTTTTAAAAACTATCGGTCCCTTCTTCTTCTCTATTCTTTCTCTTCTCTCCCCTGCAGCAACGCCCGCCATGCCGTAGAGCGCCGCTGCCCGCCTGCGCGTGCCGCCCGCCCGTGCGCGCACCGCCAGCCCGCCCGCCGCTGCGCTGCTCGCCCGCCGAGCCGCCGCGCTGCCCGCCACTCCGAGTCGCCGAGCCCTCCTACCACCACTCCGCCGTCGTCGTCGAGCCGCCACGTCAAGAGGTAATTTTTTTGCGTATTTTATTCCTTATTTTTGGCTGCTGTTATTTAGTTGCCACCGAAATTAGTATATATTTGTAATTGTGTTTGTTTGATTACTGTTTGTAATTAGTGTTATTGTTTAGTTTGATTTCATTAATGTATTAGTGGTATATGTGATTTAGGGATTAGGGCAATATTGTATTTGTGACAGGACCTCCCAAGTTATTAGGCCCACCTATAGTTGTCCTTGTCCATCGGACCTCGGACAACCCTGTAGATGCACCTGATCACTTGACAAGTTCGGTATCTAAAATTTTTACCTTTCCCAAGAGCGTTTCACCCGTCACGCAGATATTACAAGACATTGGAGGAACGAATATGCGGAAGAAGTTACAACAACTTTGTCGGGGACCATAATTAGGGGTACCCTCAAGACGCCTAATTCTCAGCTGGTAACCCCCATCAGCATAAAGCTGCAAAGGCCTGATGGGTACGATTAAGTCAGGGATCAGTCCACACGAGTGACTCGATCATGCTTCACCCGAGCCTAGCCTCGGCCAAGGGCGGCCGACCTCGAGAGACTTCTGTCTCGCCCGAGGCCCCCTTTTTATGGCGGACACATCACCGGCTCGCCCGAGGCCTTGGCTTCGCTCAGAAGCAACCTTGACTAAATCGCCACACCGACCGACCAAATTGCAGGGGCATTTAACGCAAAGGTGGCCTGACACCTTTATCCTGACACGCGCCCCCGGTAGAGCCGAAGTGACCACCGTCACTCCACCGCTCCACTAACCAGTCTGACAGAGGGACAGCGCCGCCTGCGCCACTCCGACTGCAGCACCACTCGACAGAGTGAGTCTAACCGGCAGTCAGGTCTTGACAAAGGCGCCACGGCGAACTCCGCTCCGCCCGACCCCAGGGCTCGGACTCGGGCTAAGACCCGGAAGACGGCGAACTCCGCTCCGCCCGACCCCAGGGCTCGGACTCGGGCTAAGACCCGGAAGACGGCGAACTCCGCTCCGCCCGACCCCAGGGCTCGGGCTCGGGCTAAGACCCGGAAGACAGCGAACTCCGCTCCGCCCGACCCCAGGGCTCGGACTCGGGCTAAGACCCGGAAGACGGCGAACTCCGCTCCGCCCGACCCCAGGGCTCGGACTCGGGCTAAGACCCGGAAGACGGCGAACTCCGCTCCGCCCGACCCCAGGGCTCGGACTCGGGCTAAGACCCGGAAGACGACGAAACTCCGCCTCGCCCGACCCTAGGGCTCGGGCTTCGCCTCGGCCGAACAACTTCCGCCTCGCCCGACCCCATGGTTCGGGCTCGGCCACGGCAACAGAAGACGGACTCGACCTCGGCTTCGGAGGAACCCCCACGTCGCCCTGCCTAGGGCACAGACCGCCACGTCAACAGGAAGCGCCATCATCATCCTACCCCGAATCGACTCGGGTCACGGAGAACAAGACCGGCGTCCCATCCGGCCAGCTCCGCCAGAGGGGCAATGATGGCGCTCCACAAGCTCTATGACGACGGCGGCCCCCAGCTCTCTTACGGAAGCAGAACGACGTCAGCAGGGACTCGACCGCTCCAACAGCTGTCCCTCCGCCAGGCTCCGCCGCACCTCCGACAGCCACGACATCACACCAGCAGGGTGCCCAGATCTCTCCGGCTGCCACATTGGCATGTACCTAGGGCGCTAGCTCTCCCTCCGCTAGACACGTAGCGCTCTGCTACACCCCCCATTGTACACCTGGATCCTCTCCTTACGACTATAAAAGGAAGGACCAGGGCCTTCTCAGAGAAGGTTGGCCGCGCGGGACCGAGGACGGGACAGGCGCTCTCTTGGGGCCGCTCGCTTCCCTCACCCGCGTGGACGCTTGTAACCCCCCTACTTCAAGCGCACCCGACCTGGGCGCGGGACGAACACGAAGGCCGCGGGACTTCCACCTCTCTCACGCTCGACTCCGGCCGCCTCGCCTCTCCCCCCTTCGTGCTCGCCCACGCGCTCGACCCATCTGGGCTGGGGCACGCAGCACACTCACTCGTCGGCTTAGGGACCCCCCTGTCTCGAAACGCCGACAGTTGGCGCGCCAGGTAGGGGCCTGCTGCGTGCTGACGAACAGCTCCCCGTCAAGCTCCAGATGGGCAGTCTCCAGCAACCTCTCCGCCCCGGGACGGTGCTTCGTTTCGGGACTCTTGAGTTCATGTCCTTCGACGGCAGCTACGACATGATACTCCTTCCACCGCCGCGCGACTACGACAATGGCGGCCGACAACCCGCCCGCCGGCGGCGGAATCGACGACGTCTTCCCCGCGTGGTGGAAGGGCAACATTCGGGCTCGCTCCGTTCTCTCCCCCGCCAACGGAGGAGGAGACGGGGCCGTCAAGGCCAGGTGGGAGGCCGCGCTTCGTCGGCCGTCGAGCAAATCGACGCCCCCGACACCCCGACGGAAGGCACGCCGGACGTCGACCTCGCGTTCAAGACGGAGGCAAGCGCCGTCCCCCCGCGGCACGCTGACCCCGAGCAAGAAGACGGCGCCGGCGCGCTCGCGGAAAGCCTGCAGGACGTCGCCCCCGGACCAGAGATGATGGTGCAACCAGTCCCCGATGTGACTACGTCGCTCCTCGTCGACCAAAAGGTAACGACTAACTCCCATCTTGCGTCATTTCGACTCGGCCTCAACCCGCCAAACGACCTCGTTTTGGCGGGCGCTCTCATTGAGGCGAATGCAACCCCACTGAGGTTCCGTATGCGGTCGCCTTGGGACCGACTGACGGACGTCTCGACCTACGGGCCCTCTGGGTCCGAGGAAGATGACGATCCCGGCATCGGTTGGGATTTCTCCGAACTTGGCAACCCCAGTGCCGTGCGGGACTTCATGACCGCATGTGACTACTGCCTATCCGACCGTTCCGATGGAAGCCGCAGCCTTGGCGACGAGAGCTGCGGCCCAAGCCGCGAATGTTTCCACATCGAGCTAGGGAATCCCTCTGAAGGCAACCATCTTGGCATGCCGGAGGACGGTGATCTCCCTAGGTCAGCGCCTCGCGCCGACATCCCGCGGGAGCTAGCTGTGGTCCCCGCTCTGGCGGGGGGTTACGACCCACAACTCGAGCAAGTCCGCGAGGCGCAGGCCAGGCTCAACGAGGGAACAGGAGCGCTTGAGCCGATCCGTCGGGACGTCGGACAGGCATGGGTGGGCCAACCCCTGGCCGGAGAAATACGTCACCTGCCCCGAGGTCTCCAGCACCGCGTCGCCGACGATGTCAGGATCAGGCCGCCGCCCGCATCCAGCGGGGTTGGTCAGAACCTGGCAGCCGCAGCAATGCTCATCCGTGTGATGCCGGAGCCGTCAACCACCGAGGGTCGGCGAATCCAGGGAGAACTCAAGAATCTCCTGGAAGGCGCTGCGGCCCGGCGGGCCGAGAGCACTGCCTCCCGAAGGCAAGGTTGTCCCTCGGAACCTCATGCCGCGACTTCCCGATTCATGCGGGAAGCCTCGGTCTACACCGGGCGCACGCGCAACACCGCGCCTGCGGCCCCGGGCCACCTCGGCAACGAGCACCATCGACGCGACCGTCGGGCTCACCTCGACGAAAGGGTGCGCCGAGGCTACCACCCCAGGCGTGGGGGGCGCTACGACAGCGGGGAGGATCGGAGTCCCTCGCCCGAACCACCCGGTCCGCAGGCCTTCAGTCGGGCCATCCGACGGGCGCCATTCCCGACCCGGTTCCGACCCCCGACTACTATCACAAAGTACTCGGGGGAAACGAGACCGGAACTGTGGCTCGCGGACTACCGCCTTGCCTGCCAACTGGGTGGAACGGACGACGACAACCTCATCATCCGTAACCTCCCCCTGTTCCTCTCCGACACTGCTCGCGCCTGGTTGGAGCACCTGCCTCCGGGGCAGATCTCCAACTGGGACGGCTTGGTCCAAGCCTTCGCTGGCAATTTCCAGGGCACATACGTGCGCCCCGGGAATTCCTGGGACCTTCGAAGCTGCCGGCAACAGCCGGGAGAGTCGCTCCGGGACTATATCCGGCGATTCTCGAAGCAGCGCACCGAGCTGCCCAACATCACCGACTCGGATGTCATCGGCGCGTTCCTCGCCGGCACCACTTGCCGCGACCTGGTGAGCAAGCTGGGTCGCAAAACCCCCACCAGGGCGAGCGAGCTGATGGACATCGCCACCAAGTTCGCCTCTGTCCAGGAGGCGGTCGAGGCTATCTTCCGAAAAGACAAGCAGCCCCAGGGCCGCCCATCGGAAGAGGCTCCCGAGGCGTCTGCTCCGCGCGGCGCTAAGAAGAAAGGCAAGAAGAAGTCGCAATCGAAACGCGACGCCGCTGACGCGGACCTTGTCGCCGCCGCCGAGTATAAGAACCCTCGGAAGCCCCCCGGAGGTGCGAACCTCTTCGACAAGATGCTCAAGGAGCCGTGCCCCTACCATCAGGGGCCCGTCAAGCACGCCCTCGAGGAGTGCGTTATGCTTCAGCGTCACTTCCACAGGGCCGGGCCACCCGCCGAGGGTGGCAGGGCCCGCGACGACGACAAGAACGAAGAACACCTAGCAGGAGAATTCCCCGAGGTCCGCGACTGCTTCATGATCTATGGAGGGCATGCGGCGAATACCTCGGCTCGGCACCGCAAGCAAGAGCGCCGGGAGGTCTGCTCGGTAAAGGTGGCGGCGCCAGTCTACCTAGACTGGTCCGACAAGCCCATCACTTTCGACCAGGCCGACAACCCCGATCATGTGCCGAGCCCGGGGAAATACCCGCTCGTCGTCGACCCCGTTGTCGGCGATGTCAGGCTCACCAAGGTCCTGATGGATGGGGGCAGCTGCCTCAACATCATCTACGCCGAGACCCTCAAGCTCCTGCGCGTCGATCTGTCCTCCGTCCGAGCAGGCGCTGCGCCCTTCCACGGGATCACCCCTGGGAAGCGCGTCCAGCCCCTCGGGCGACTCGACCTCCCCGTCTGCTTCGGGACACCCTCCAACTTCCGAAGGGAGACCCTGACGTTCGAGGTGGTCGGGTTCCGAGGAACCTACCACGCCGTGCAAGGGAGGCCATGCTACGTGAAGTTCATGGCCGTCCCCAACTACACCTACCTGAAGCTCAAGATGCCGGGCCCCAACGGGGTCATCACCGTTGGCCCCACGTACAAACACGCGTTCGAATGCGACGTGGAGTGCGTGGAGTACGCCGAGGCCCTCACCGAGTCCGAGGCCCTCATCGCCGACCTGGAGAACCTCTCCAAGGAGGTGCCAGACGTGAAGCGCCACGCCGGCAACTTCGAGCCAGCGGAGACGGTCAAGGCCGTCCCTCTCGACCCCAGTGGCGACACCACCAAGCAGGTCCAGATCGGTTCCGGGCTCGACCCCAAATAGGAAGCAGTGCTCGTCGACTTTCTCCGCACAAACGCCGACGTCTTTGCGTGGAGTCCCTCGGACATGCCCGGCATACCGAGGGATGTCGCCGAGCACTCGCTGGATATTCGGGCCGGAGCCCGACCCGTCAGGCAGCCTCTGCGCCGATTCGACGAGGAGAAGCGCAGAGCGATTGGCGAAGAGATCCACAAGCTGATGGCAGCAGGGTTCATCAAAGAGGTATTCCATCCCGAATGGCTTGCCAACCCTGTGCTTGTGAGGAAGAAAGGGGGGAAATGGCGGATGTGTGTAGACTACACTGGTCTCAACAAAGCATGCCCGAAGGTTCCCTACCCTCTGCCTCGCATCGACCAAATCGTGGATTCCACCGCTGGGTGCGAAACCCTGTCCTTCCTCGATGCCTACTCAGGGTATCACCAGATCCGGATGAAAGAGTCCGACCAGCTCGCGACTTCTTTCATCACGCCGTTCGGCATGTACTGCTATGTCACCATGCCGTTCGGATTGAGGAATGCGGGCGCGACGTACCAGCGGTGCATGAACCATGTGTTCGGCGAACACATCGGTCGCACAGTCGAGGCCTACGTCGATGACATCGTAGTCAAGACAAGGAAGGCTTCCGACCTCCTCTCCGACCTTGAAGTGACATTCCGGTGTCTCAAGGCGAAAGGAGTCAAGCTTAATCCTGAGAAGTGTGTCTTCGGGGTCCCCCGAGGCATGCTCCTAGGGTTCATCGTCTCCGAGCGAGGCATCGAAGCCAACCCGGAGAAGATCGCGGCCATCACCAGCATGGGACCCATCAAGGACTTAAAAGGGGTACAGAGGGTCATGGGATGCCTCGCGGCCTTGAGCCGCTTCATCTCACGCCTCGGCGAAAGAGGTCTGCCTCTGTACCGCCTCTTAAGGAAGGCCGAGTGTTTCGCTTGGACCCCTGAGGCCGAGGAAGCCCTCGGCAACCTGAAGGCGCTCCTTACAAAGGCGCCTGTCTTGGTGCCCCCGGCGGACGGAGAAGCCCTCTTGGTCTACGTCGCCGCGACCACTTAGGTGGTTAGCGCCGCGATTGTGGTCGAAAGGCAAGAGGAAGGGCATGCATTGCCCGTTCAGAGGCCGGTCTACTTCATCAGCGAAGTGCTGTCCGAGACTAAGATCCGCTACCCACAAGTTCAAAAGCTGCTGTATGCTGTGATCCTGACAAGGCGGAAGCTGCGACACTACTTCGAGTCTCATCCGGTAACTGTGGTGTCATCCTTCCCCCTGGGGGAGATCATCCAGTGCCGAGAGGCCTCGGGCAGGATCGCAAAGTGGGCGGTGGAAATCATGGGCGAAACGATCTCGTTCGCCCCTCGGAAGGCCATCAAGTCCCAGGTGTTGGCGGATTTCGTGGCCGAGTGGGTCGACACCCAGCTGCCAACGACTCCGATCCAACCGGAGCTCTGGACCATGTTTTTCGACGGGTCGCTGGTGAAGACGGGGGCCGGCGCGGGCCTGCTCTTCATCTCGCCCCTCGGAAAGCACTTGCGCTACGTGCTGCGCCTCCATTTCCCGGCTTCCAACAATGTGGCCGAGTACGAAGCTCTGGTCAACGGATTGCGGATCGCCATCGAGCTAGGGGTCAGACGCCTCGACGCCCGCAGTGATTCGCAGCTCGTCATCGACCAAGTCATGAAGAACTCCCACTGCTGCGACCCGAAGATGGAGGCCTACTGCGACGAGGTTCAGCGCCTGGAAGACAAGTTCTTCGGGCTCGAGCTCAACCACATCGCTCGGCGCTACAACGAAACCACAGACGAGCTGGCTAAGATAGCCTCGGGGCGAACGACAGTCCCCCCGGACGTCTTCTCCCGGGATCTGCATCGACCCTCCGTCAAGCTCGACGACGCGCCCGAGCCCGAGGTACCCTCGGCTCAGCCCGAGGTACCCTCGGCACAGCCCGAGGTACCCTCGGCCCCCGAGGGCGGGGCACTGAACATCGAGGAAGGGCAGAGCGGGGCCACGCCAGATCAAGATTGGCAGGCCCCGTACCTGCAATATCTCCGCCGAGGAGAGCTACCCCTCGACCAAGCCGAGGCTCGGCGGGTAGCGCGACGCGCCAAGTCATTCGTCTTGCTGGGCGACGAAGAGGAGCTCTACCATCGCAGCCCCTCGGGCATCCTCCAGCGATGCATCTCCATCGCCGAAGGTCGGGAACTGCTGCAAGAAATACACTCGGGGGCTTGCGGCCACCACGCAGCGCCCCGAGCCCTTGTCGGAAATGCTTTCCGGCAAGGCTTCTACTGGCCAACGGCGGTGGCTGACGCCACTAGAATTGTCCGCACCTGCGAAGGGTGCAATTCTACGCGAAGCGGACACACCTGCCCGCTCAGGCTCTGCAGACAATACCCATCACCTGGCCCTTCGCTGTATGGGGTCTGGACCTCGTCGGCCCCTTGCAGAAGGCGCCCGGGGGCTACACACACCTGCTGGTCGCCATCGACAAATTCTCCAAGTGGATCGAGGTCCGACCTCTGAACAGCATCAGGTCCGAGCAGGCGGTGGCATTCTTCACCAACATCATCCATCGCTTCGGGGTCCCGAACTCCATCATCACCGACAACGGCACCCAGTTCACCGGCAAAAAATTCTTGGATTTTTGCGAGGATCACCATATCCGGGTGGACTGGGCCGCCGTGGCTCATCCCATGTCGAATGGGCAAGTAGAGCGTGCCAACGGCATGATTCTACAAGGGCTCAAGCCTCGGATCTACAACGACCTCAACAAGTCCGGCAAGCGATGGATGAAGGAACTCCCCTCGGTGGTCTGGAGCCTAAGGACGACGCCGAGTCGTGCCACGGGCTTCACGCCGTTTTTCCTGGTCTACGGGGCTGAAGCTATCTTGCCCACTGACCTGGAATACGGCTCCCCGAGGGCGAGGGCCTACACCGAACAAAGCAACCAAGCTAGCCGAGAGGAATCGCTGGACCAGCTGGAGGAAGCTCGGGACAGGGCCTTACTACACTCGGCGCGGTACCAACAGTCCCTGCGACGCTACCACGCCCGAGGGGTCCGGTCCCGAGAACTCCAGGTGGGCGATCTGGTGCTCCGGCTGCGGCAAGACGCCTGAGGGAGGCACAAGCTCACGCCCCCCTGGGAAGGGCCATTCGTCATCGCCAAAGTTCTGAAGCCCGGAACATACAAGCTGGCCAACAATCAAGGCGAAATCTACGGCAACGCTTGGAACATCAAACAGCTACGTCGCTTCTACCCTTAAGATGTTTTCAAGTTGTTCATATACCTCGCACCTACGCAAAGTTTAGTCGTCAAGGAAGGGTCGGCCTAGCCTCGGCAAAGCCCGACCCTCCCTCGGGGGCTAAAAGGGGGGAGACCCCCTCTGCGTCGAATTTTTCTCGAAAAAGGATCTCTTTTTAGCAGGATTTCTTTCGTGCTTCTTGACTACTTCGAAAAGCGGATCCTGGAAACGACGGAGTACACGTAAGCAGCCAAGGCTGACCGAGCCGAGGGACTCCTACGCCTCCGGGATACGGATACCTCACTCATCACCTTCTGCGATAAGTAACTTGCGCTCGGATAAAGCGACCCCGTGGACCGAACAAGTCTTCACGTTCGGAAGTTCTCCTGCCGAAGCAGTCCTTCAAGCTTTCTCGACTGAGTCGGGGACAGGGCCTCATGGACGGGTGAAAGTACGCGTAAGCGGCAAGGCCGACCGAGCCGAGGGATTCCCACGCCTCTGGGATACGGATACCTCACTCGTCCCTTCCGCGAAAAACAACTCTCGCTCACACAAACATCCCTGTTACCGACAGAGTCCAGATGCTCGAAACAAGAGGAAAAAAGGCGCAGCTTCGCAAGCGCGGCGAGGGTGTGTTTTTTCTGGCCTCGGCGGCCGCAGAAAGCACACGCTACAAGATGATCTGATCCTGCAGGCTCGGGTCTTCACGCTGAAGGGAGCCATAGCACCCTCGGCATCGACGACGTCTTCAGCAAAGTCCGACCCAGCCTCGGGCGGCGACGCGATCCAGGGACTCCTCCGGGAATCCGGTCCGAGCAGGCGGCTCAACCGGTTACCCCCGGGGCCTCGGTCAACCGGCTTCCAAGGGCGCCAGCCCGACCCGAGGCCTCAACTGATCGACTTTGGCGTCGGCTCCGCTGACGGACAACACGACTAGGCTCCGGCCAACCAGGTTCCCATTCTCGAGCCAACTCCGCCTCTGTTCATACTGATATCGCTACCCCTGGACTCGGTCCGCCGAAGGGCGGCCGAGGTGTCTCTTTAACTAAGCTAGAGGAACCCCAGACAACAAGGCCAAACGGGCCGAGGGATTCCTACGCCTCCGGGATACGGATACCTCACCCGTCACCTTAACACGGGGCGACTCATGCTTGGTAAAGCGGTTCAGATAATCAACCGGCGAGACTTAGTGCTCGAAAATGAGGAAAAAACACGGCTCCGTGCTGAAATTACATACATGTTCAGGCCCCGACAGCCACAATGAACAAAAAACACTGGCATTCGAAGTGCCATTACGAACGGAACTCCGGTTCCCCTCTCCGCAGGTACGAACGACCCCATTCCATGGGGAAGGCCTGCGGAGCAACAGAAGACCGACGGCCGGCTCGCCGCCGCCCATCCTGACTACGGCGACAGTGGGTCGGCGCTGCCGCGATCTTGCCCTCGCCCCCGCCGACGCTCGAGGGGCGAGGACAAGCACGCCGGCGCGGTGGCCCGGGGCGCGGGTGGTGGCAGTGATCCCGTCGGTGACGGGGACTTCTCGAGCCGCCTCCGCCTCGGCGCCGATGGCCGGGACACCAGCCCCCCGGCAGATCCCCACTCAAATCCTCCCAAACGAGTGGGGCGCCGGCCTCCACGCAAGGGCGCCGTCCCGATGCCAAAGCAGGACCACCCTAGAACACGAACGCCGCCCTAACGGCGCGCGGAATCGTGGGTGGTCCTCCCGTGCACACGATGCGGCGGTCACCCTCCGGCAGGAGGGGCCGCCGGAAGCCCGGCCAACGACTCCGACACGCTGGAGGTGACGACGCCCGCCGTCGATCAGCCCCACGTTGTCTAAGTCCGCGCCGTCCGCAGGGCCAGCGAGCGCCTCCACCCCCAAACGCCGCGGGAAAGGGCGACCCGCGGACCCTCGCGGAAGGAAGAGCGCCGGCTCAGCGTGGCTCCCGCCCCAGCGGGGATGATGAACATCCTTGAAGCTGAGGGTGGGACCAAGATCGCAGCCCGGCTTGCTCTTCCCCACCCAGAAACCGGCGGTCACCGTCCTGGGTGATCGACGGCATGGGGGTACGGCCGGGCCGGCTGATGAAAATCCTTGAAGCCGAACGATGGCTGAGAGGTACCAACTCCCATGGAGTTGCGTTCCTCCAACGAGGAGGCGGAAAGGCGGCGGATACCCCCCATCCGGGGGCTTGGAAGATGGGAAGACACGACGCTTAAGGGAGGAGGAAGACATGGTTGCCTTCCGAAAGGAGTCTCCCTCCTTTTAAAGGCAACTCTCCCTACGTGCGCCCCCAGGCGCCACAGGCTGAGTCTTCTCCAACACACTCCAAGGCCCTCCCCTGCGACTCGGGGGCTGGGTCCCGCATGTCATGCAAGCCGGCTCAGGGCAGAAGAAGCCAAACCGCCGCGCGTGGTGCGCACGACCGTCCAGCGGTTACAAGCGACCCCCCATTTTCGCCCAGACCAACGGGCAGAAGGGGCGGGCAGCCATGCAGGCGGCATGCAACCGCGCCAGGCGGACGCGCTTCTCCAACTTCTGACACGTCAGCTTGGGAACCCAGGCCCACGCGTCGAGCAACCGGCGCGCCAGTTGCTGCATGCAAGCAACCGCACCGCCACTTGTGCCACCATCGCGCCTCTTCGGTTGCGGAGCCAATGCCGCGACTCGAGGCAACCCAACAGCGCCAGCCTGGCGCGTCGGTCAAAGCGACCGAAAGTGGGCCGGCAGTAATAGCGGTGGCAGGCGGGCGGGCGCAGCGGTCACGTCGTCAGCCAGGCTCACATCCCATCCCGGGACAGCAAGAGAGCCTCCTCTCACGGCGTGGAAACGGTGTACCCGTGACCCGTTCCTTGAACGGATCGCACACGCGCAACGGCCGCCCCGCCAACCACTCGCCCCGTCGCATTTACTCCGCGGCGGGACAGGCGGCGTCTCTGACGGGAGGAGCGCGCGACGCTTCACCTTCGCCATAATAACCGCGTCAGAAAAGGTACGCCACGTCGTGCTGTGGCGGAACTGCCCGAATTATTCCAACTTAAGTGTCCAAGTCCCGCCTTAGAGGCTAGACCACACTTAAATGGGAATAACCCGTCAATCCCTCGGATCTAGTCCGACACGGCCACTGACAGGATCAAGTACTACAATCTCACTCGAAGGTGAGTCACAGAGCAAATACAATAAAGCATAAAACCATACATGTCATAATGTTAAATTATTACACCACCATCATCATCATCGGAGTTTTTGCAAAAGTATCCATCATTGTTCGAAGTGCAGCAGAATAAAACTAACGATAATTAAACAAAGAGATGGGGAAGCCTGTCCCATCACTCCTCATGCTCCTCCTCAGCCGAGGCAGGGTCCCACTCGACAGTCCAACCCGGTGGCAGGGTGGTCGGCCAAGTTATCCCAGCAACCATCTCCTCCAGAGAACCTGTAAAAATTATGCCACAAGCAAGGCTGAGTATACTAATACTCAGCTAGACTTACCCGGTGTGAGGAGTCTACTCCTCTACCTCTAGACATGCAGCTGTTTGGCTGTGGGGGTTTGGTTGCCAAAAAGCACTGGCTGAGTTTCTAATCAAGATTTTAACTTAGTCAAAGTTAAGTGTGACTCTCTTAAGGCTAAAAGTGAACTATCTACTCATACATGGTAGCAAGCATTATCAACAATCAACATCTTATCTCAACTCATCATACTTCCACTTATTACTCAATGTAGCAGCATGGATCAAGCAGTCTCATTAACTGCGAGAAGCAGACGATTCGAATCGAGTTTTTATCCTTGCAAGGTAAACCTAAACACACGACATGTAGGGGCACTCCGTCCCCACACACATCAACCGTCCCCATCGATTCCCTGGCAACAGATCAGGGCTCACCGCCTTGGCGTACAATGCCCCACTGACCCCGACTGGCCGTCGTGCAGTGGCCGCACTTGTACCCACCATAACCGGAATGGGAGACCTCGTCTCAGGTCGCGTGAGGGGATATGTCTGCGGGCAGGTTCACTCAGGTACTAGGCTTACCGATTTACCATATTTCTCGGCATGTGCTTAGTACGTTCAAACGCTTGACTCACGGTACCACACCTTAATCCTTATTCACATTTTATCCCGTGGACAACCAATCCCCATGGATCATTGTCCACAAACCAGCATCAGTATGATATGAAAGTGGGTACAATCAATGTCCTGACCTCGCGCGAGTGCTAGAAAAATCACTCGGCTTCTACCGAGATCCTACTTTATGAAGCAGCTACTCGTCTTAGCATACTAGTATTCATCTCAGTAGGATTCCTGAGATCATGCAACTAGGGTTTCAAGAAATTCCTACACTTAAGTGCACAATCAATCCTACAATCATTAAGTGGAGTAAAATAGCATAAATAACAGGTTATGCATAAAACCGGGGCTTGCCTTCCAAAGCAGTGGCAGGAAGGTCCTCTGGTGCAGGCTCTGGTGCTGGATCTGGGGCTACCTCCTGAGCAGCTCCTTGCTCCGGCACGAGGATGTACTCTCCATCAGCAAGATTACAGTCTAGCGAATGCAATGAACATGTATGTCATGATTATGCATGATTTAATAACATTATGCAAAAAGAGACTAAGCCAAGAAGTAACTTAGGGTTTTCTTAGTTATGCGGGGCTTCTAGTGGTACATAGATAGACTTATTACTCTTTGGACTTAGGTTTTCCTTTAGGACAACATAGTGGATTTGCATTGCCTTCATATATTTCAGTGGACAAATTTACAAAGGTCTTAGGATGACATCAATTTCCATTATTCATTTTCCTTTCTTTAATTTCCATTTAGGGTTTCTAGTGCAGGTTTGAACTATGATAGGGTTTTAATAATTTCCAAAAATTCTGTAAAAATTACAGTGGGTTGTCACTGGCTATTTTAGCTTGTTTTAAGAATTTGAGGCTTAAGGCATAAAAGTTAGGCCTTAAACAAAAATAACAAAAGTTAGGCAAAAAGGGGCACTTTACACTACACCTCCTAGTTAGGGGTAGGTTCTGTCCTAAAGATTATTTTTGTTGGCATCCTCTGGTAATAATAGATTTTTGTGCTAAGAATCACAGGAAACTAAGGGGTGGTTATTTAGTTATGCTTTTCTTAAGTTTCATGTCAAAAAGGCTCTTTCTACTACATTACTATTTGAAAAATGTCAAACAGCAGATTTCATATTTTTCCTAAGTTCTTTCTAATAAAACAATAGTTATCCCAAGGGTGGGGGTGTTTTCACCTTGGGGTTATTTTTGTAGAATTTTTCTAAGTTTCACTTGTTTTATTAAAATAGAAGAGATCTTAATTATTTTACACTAAAACAGGGTATGATATATTTTTCTATTGAACTACATTAAATAAGTACCTTAACAAAAATAGGAGTGCTCTCTGGTTCATTAATTAAGTTGTATTTTCTATTTTCCTCATCTTTAAGCATATTTTAGGATAAAGGGTAAAATTAACTTAAATGTAATGGACAGAGGTGTTTAACATTTTTAACTAGGTCAGTAGGTAGATAATAACTTTTCTAAATTTTTCCAACCTTAGTCAAATAGTCTAACTATTTTTCTTACTATTATTTAGCTTTTGGCCAAAGTTAACATTAAAACAGAACTCTTAAGTTTTCCACAGCACCAAGGGGTTTTATATTTTTCCTAAATAGGTTACATGATTTAGAGTCTGGCAAAATTAGTTTGACCAAAATTAGATAAACCAAACAGAAGTTATGGGTTTTTAAAGTTTCTGTTTGAATTTAAATTAGGTTTTAGTTAAGTTTTCCTGGAAAAACAGTTTGCGCCGAGGCCCCTGGGTTTAAAACAATTCAAACCTCGCAGATCTACCCTTAAGGCACTATTCACTTGAGTCTCTGACCTTTCACTTAACCCCCTGGGTTTCTCTCCCTCTCACCCGCAGTCCCTCCCTCAATTGAAACAGTAGCCGCGGAAAAAGAAAGGGCGGCGCGGCTTACCGGCGGCGAGGGAGTTCCGGCGAAGTGTAGGGTTGGCTCGGGGAGGGTCTGGCGATCACGTCGAGGTACGGCTCGTCGTCGGGGATGGCCGGAATCGCCCGGTCCACGTGAGCAGGCGGGCGAGCTCGTCGGCGGCGTGTGCTCCGGCCTATCCACGGCGGCATAGTTCAATCCAAGGGCATAGGGAGCTTCGTGGAGGTCCAAGGAGTCTAACCGTGCAAGGAATCGAAGAGAGGTGCACGGTGTACCTCGGTCCACGGTGGCCGGTGGTCGGTTGAAGTCCGGTGACCTTGGGTCGGCCTCTCCGGTGAAGCAGAGCCCGATTCCTCGCTCGGGGAGCTTCACGGAGACGTGCACAGTCTTCTCCGAGGGCTGGACGGGGTTGGGAATGGCTGGGTTGGCCGGTCTACGGTGGCAGGGGCTCGGGTGGCCGCGGGCACGTCGCGTATGGGCAAACGGCGGCGAACCGAGCTCCGGTGAGGCTTGAGCGCGTGCGGAGGGGTACGGCCAAGGCTCCTGGGCGTTTTATAGCCGCGGACGCGGACCAGGGCACCGGCTAGGCTCGGGCGCGGCGCGGGGCGTGCTCGGGCGTGCTCTGGCGCGGCAGACGGCGTCGAACACGTGGCGGTTTGTTTCTTCCAGTGTTCAAATGTCGCCAGAGGTCGCAACCGTGCGAATCTTTGCAAAGGTCCGGCGCAGACCTCTTCCTGGCACCTAGGGCTGACACTCAACTGTGAGACGCCGGGGCAGATACGGCCTAGGGAGGGAGATCTTCGGGTGCCAAATCAGGTGTGTCACACTGAGCACTTCGCGACAAAAAGCCATGCCATGGCATGTCAAACGTTCGAGTCTCGAGCTCAACTTTTTCCAGTGGGTGCCCTAAGTGGTATTGCACATTTTTGGTATAGAACCCAAGTGGTTTTGGCGCCATTTTTGAAGTGAACACGGTTGATCTTTGATTTAGGGCTAAAAATGGGACTTAGAGGGAATTAGAGAGCTCTAGCTCTCTCTCCACTTGGAGATTTGAAATGGGGTTTCCCTAGGGGCCTTTTTGTAATATTTCCCTCCCCTAATTGATGGTTATAATGATGCTTAGGGTTTGGGTAAAGATTACCCATGTTTTGCACATTTGCTCACTCCCTTTCCCCTCTTATCCATGGTTTGGGAGTTAGGGTTTAAGAGAGGCCTAGGGTTCTTTCCCCCCTCTCCCAAGGTGATAGTTGCACACAATTAGAGTAATGCCCTTGGTCATCCCCAACTCTTGGTAAAAACTTAGTTTCCAAAGCCCCTTATACTTTTGCTCCTTAAGTTCTTCCACATGTGATCATAGTCTTGAGTGCCAAGGTGTGCTCCAGCCATAGCAACACCTGGGGTGTTACAGCCCTCCCCCCTTAAAGGAATCTCGTCCCGAGATTTTAGGTAGAGTCCCTTGGAGGGTGCTGGAAGGTGTGTTGGTGCTACTCTTTCTTTATACTCAAGTTTCTCTTGTTAACTGCTCTTCGAATGTCATTCTCTTTGCAACTTCAGAAGGAAGCCCTTCTTAAGTTAAATCCACAACTTAGACTATCCTAGCTATCTAAGTTTTTCTTATAATTGGATTCAAAGGGCAGGTGGGGGTGGGGTTCTGGGGTTACATACCGACTCCTTTGGGTAGAAAGTCGGGGAAGCGAGAGCGTAGAAAATCCTCAGTCTCCCATGTAGCTTCTTCTGCTGAATGGTGACTCCACTGAACCTTATACATTCTGACCGACCTTGCCCGAGTTGATCTCTCCTTTTGATCTAACACCCTGACGGGGTACTCTTGATAGGACAAGTCTGGTTCTATCTCAATGTCTGGTTCCGGAAGTATTTCAGTGGGTAGACGAACGCATTTCCGCAGTTGAGATACATGGAACACATTATGAACTGCTGACATGTGAGGTGGCAATTCCACTTGATAGGCTACGGGTCCACAAGCCTCCTTGATCTCGTAAGGTCCAATATAGCGAGGAGCTAACTTGCCCTTGATCCCGAATCTCTGAACACCCTTGGTGGGTGATACCTTAAGATATACATGATCTCCCACTTCAAACTGTAGAGGCTTCCGCCTCTTATCGTGATAGCTCCTTTGCCTAGCCTGAGCAGCTTCCAAGTTCTTGGTAATGACCCTGACCTTTGCCTCTGCTTCGAGTACTAAGTCTGGCCCAAAAATTTCCCTTTCTCCTGCTTGAGACCAATTTAGTGGGGTCCTACACCTTCTCCCATACAAGGCTTCAAAAGGTGCCATCTTCAGACTGGATTGATAGCTATTATTGTAAGAAAACTCCGCCAACGGCAGACACTTGTCCCAATCCTTTCCATAATGCAGTGCACATGCTCGCAACATGTCTTCCAAAATCTGATTCACCCTTTCTGTCTGTCCATCGGTCTGTGGGTGGTATGCTGAGCTTCGGATGACATGGGTCCCAAGTGACTCTTGCAATTGCTCCCAAAATCGTGCCACAAAAGGTGCTCCTCTGTCAGATATAATGGTCTTGGGAATACCATGCAACCTTACTATCTGATCAATATAAATTTCAGCGTACTTCTCTGCCCTGTGGGTGGTATGCACTGGCAAGAAATGAGCAGTCTTAGTCAACCTGTCCACGATAACCCAAATAGAATCATGGTGCCTGGAGGTATTGGGTAATCCCACTATAAAGTCCATGCAAATGTCCTCCCATTTCCAAGATGGTATGGGAAGGGGTTGCAGAGGGCCTGCTGCCTTCAAGTGACTAGCCTTTATCCTCTGACAAGTGTCACACTCGGATATGTACTTGGCAATTTCCCTTTTCATTCTAGTCCACCAATATAGAGATCTGAGATCAAGATACATCTTGTTGCTACCAGGGTGCATGGAGAATTTGGAAAGGTGAGCTTCGTCTAGTATCTTCTTTCTGAGCTCAGGGTCCTTGGGAACAACCAATCGATCTCCAAACCATAGAATTCCCTTACTATCCTGTCGGAAACATTTGTATTTTTCTGCCTTTTGCTTGATCATATCCTTGATAACCTGAACACCCTTATCCTCAACCTGTGCCCTGACTATTTGTTCTTGCAATGTGGGCTCCACCGAGATATAGCTTAGGTTACCCGAAGAAACAACTTCCAGGTTCAGCTTACACAACTCATCACATAGGGTGGTCATTCCCACATCCATGCTCATACAATTACACTGGGCCTTTCTGCTCAAGGCATCTGCCACCACATTGGCCTTCCCTGGATGGTAATGCACCTCCAAATCATAATCCTTGATCAACTCTAACCACCTCCTTTGCCTCATGTTCAGATCTGCCTGAGTGAAGATGTATTTGAGACTCTTGTGATCAGTGTAGATGTTACAGTGAGCTTCCATCAGGTAGTGTCTCCATATCTTAAGAGCATGAACTACAGCTGCCAATTCTAGATCATGTGTAGGGTAGTTCTGCTCATGGGGCCTGAGTGCTCGGGAAGCATAAGCAATCACTCTGCTCTCTTGCATCAAGACACATCCCAAACCAGTGCCAGAAGCATCACAGTAAACTTCAAATGGCTTGGTGTTGTCAGGTTGAGCTAGCACTGGGGCTGTTGTCAAATGTTGCCTTAAGGTATGGAAGGCATCCTCACACTTTTGACTCCACTCAAATTTGACTCCCTTCTTCAACAGTTCAGTCATTGGTTTGGCAATTCTGGAGAAATCCGGAATAAACCGTCGATAATACCCTGCCAATCCCAGAAAACTCCGAATCTGCTTCACTGTAGTCGGGGGTTTCCAATCCATCACCTCCTGCACCTTCTCAGGATCAACTGATACCCCATCTTGAGAAATTGTATGACCCAAGAATTTGATTTCCTTCAGCCAGAACTCACACTTACTCAGCTTAGTATACAACTGATGATCACGCAGTCTCTGAAGTACAGTATGCAAGTGTTTGGTGTGCTCGGTTTCGTTCTTGGAATAAATCAGGATATCATCAATGAAAACGACCACAAACTTGTCCAATTCTGGCATAAACACTGAATTCATCAGGTACATAAAATAAGCCGGGGCATTGGTCAGCCCAAAAGACATCACCAGAAACTCATACAGTCCATATCTGGTAGAGAAAGCCGTCTTGGGAATATCGCTGGCACGGATCTTGATCTGATGGTATCCCGAGCGAAGGTCTATCTTGGAGAATACCTTGGCTCCTACCAACTGATCAAACAGAACATCAATGCGGGGCAGTGGGTATTTGTTCTTAATGGTTACCGCATTGAGAGGACGGTAGTCAACACACATCCTCAAACTCTCATCCTTTTTCTTCACGAATAATGCTGGACATCCCCATGGTGAAGTGCTGGGACGAATAAACCCCTTGTCCAACAACTCTTGCAATTGCTTCTTCAATTCCGCCAATTCCGCGGGAGGCATCCTATAGGGTCTCTTGGAGATAGGAGCAGTCCCGGGTTGCAATTCGATGGCGAACTCAATATCTCGGTCAGGTGGCATTCCTGGCAATTCATCCGGAAAAACATCTGGATAGTCACAGACCACGGGGATCTTTTCCACCGGGGATTCTAACATAACAAAAGCACAAGATCGGGTACAACCCTGATCAGGCAAATATAGTGTGGTTCCACCACAAGTTGGTGAGTGCACCTCAATGGCTCTAGCTGCAATATCCATCACAGCCTGGTTTCTGGTTAACCAGTCAGTTCCCAATATAATATCCACACTCTCCAAACCCAAAATGAGAAGGTTGGTCTTAATTATCAGACTACCAAACCTTATAGGCACATTCTTGTTAACTTGATAGGTGGCAACCCTGCCTCCTGGGGTTGAAATTGTAATGCCCCCATTGGTGTGGTGAAAGGGCAACTGGCATTTGGCACTAAACCTTGCACTGATAAAACTATGCGAAGCACCGGAATCAAAAAGAACAATAGCAGGAAAATTTAATACTGTAAAGATACCAGTCATGACGGGTGCTCCCTCTGGAATGTCTGCCATGGTGGTGAAGTTCAGCCGGCCTTGCCTCACTTGCACCTTCTGCCGCTTGCCTTGGTTCTGATTGACATTCTGCCCCTGCCTCTGCTGGTTCCTGGGGCAATTCTTGGCATAATGCCCAGTGTTGCCACACGTGAAACACCTGTTGTCATTGGCCTGGCGGTACTGCTGCTGCTGATTATTCCGCTGTGCTGGAAACTGGTTGCGGTTGGGTGCCTCTTGCTGCTGCTGCTGCTGAGGTCGAATTACCCATCGCCCTTGCTGCTGCTGGGGTCCCCTGCCCTGAGTGTCGGACACAATCCGGAAACGCTGTGGCTGAGCTGAGGGTTCTGCCACAGGGGTCTTCCTTTTTTTCTCTGCCTGCCTAGCTGTAATGCAGTCCTCTTGGGAGATAGCCATGTTTACCAACTCATTGTAGCTGTTGGCCCTGACGGTGTTGAGACGATCCCGGAGCTTAGTGCTGAGCCCCCTTCTGAATCTGTCCCTCTTCTTCTCATCTGAATCCGCATGATATCCCGCATACTGGCACAAGTCATTAAAGGCCTGGGCATACTGCAACACTGTCCTGTTGCCCTGAGTGAGTGCCAAGAACTCATTGAGTTTCCTGTCCATGATCCCGGCTGGTATATGGTGTCCTCTAAAGGCTGCCTTAAACTCCCTCCACTCCACCTCTCGGTCCTCTGGCTGCATAGCAAGAAAGTGATCCCACCAAGTCCTTGCAGGTCCGCGAAGCTGTTGGGTGGCAAACCTGACTTTGGTGACCTCTGAACACACTCCATGAAGCAGTGGGAATTTGGATTCTACCACCCTCAACCACACATCTGCATCAAGTGGGTCCTCCGCCCTGGTAAACAATGGTGGCTGAGTGCTGAGGAACTCCTGGTAGGTAGCAGCGACGGGGTGACGCTGATGGTCTCCACCATAATGCTGAGGTAGTGGCTGACGCTGAGCCAGCTGCCTCAGGATCTCATTCTGCTGAGCCATGAGCTCCTGCAGAGTGGGAGGTGGGGGTGGTGGTGGAACGTGCTCGTTCTGGCCACGACGCTGCCTCCCAGCCATCTGAAAAACCACATACATGTTTAACACCACAGTTCCAAATTCAAGATTTTATCACGGGGAAAAAGTTAAACAGCGGGATTTTAAGAGGCATAAATTTCTTCCTTCCAAGATTAAGCTAATAATAGCATCCATCCATCAAGTTCCCAAAAGAGTTTAATACGATTACATCAAATTGTTCCAAAATGACTCAACTCTACCTAGCCTAGTACCCTAAGGGTGCAAAAGCTAAGCTAGCGGCGAGGAGTCCGACTGTCCAACTTCTAAACCTACCCTGGACACCTAGTGAGCGAACGAAGCAACACTCGACTCGGGGGAAGGTGGTCTTCCCGAGCCAGCAGTGTCCACACTGGAGGCAGGCTCATCTCCTCCCTCAATGTCGACGTCCTCGTCGTCCTCCTGGTCCTGGATCTCCTGGTGATGCATGTCCAGGTGCTCATTTGCTTCTGCCAGCTGCTGCTGAGTGTTGAGGAGCTGATCCTCTAGGACCTCAATGGTGTTCTCCTGGGTGCCCACTAGCTCCTCCAACTCATGAATCTCACCAGACAGCTGCTCCACTTGCAAATCCTTCTCTACCATTTCTTGAGACAAGTCGACCACAAGCTCCTCTCGGTTATCCAACGTGATCTTGGTGGCCTCCAGCAGTGCCATCAGATGGGACATGGCCTCACCGCGCATCACCTGCAGACGGTACAGAGCATTCATGCACCGTACTGTCAAGTGCGCAGTCTGTCCTGGGTAGATGGCCCAGATGTCCTTAGCATGCTCCACCCGATCCTTCCACATTGGGTCGTCCTCCTTCTCAGCGGGGAACAAGCCAATGGGGTGGGTAGCCAGCTCTAAGGGATGAAATCCGCAGAAAGTAGTCAACCCATGCAGAGCGATCGCCTCGATCGTGTCCTCTGCCCGGTACCCGAAAGATTCTGAGTCCAAGGAGCGCCAGCCTGGCTGCAGGGGATGAGGCTCCAAGGTCATCCTCACCCTACAGCGGGGCACTCGGTGCTTCTCGAACTGCTGCACCGCGTACTGAGGGGGTGTCGTGTATCCAGCTCCCTGAAGCACCTCCCACAAAATGCGGGGAAAGCCCTCTCGTGCAAGTCCGTCGGTGTGGGTCAGTGCATTTCCGTCATCGGAGGATCCGTGGGAAGTCATCTGTGTACGGTTAAGCGTAAGTAAAAGAAAAAAGAATGTAAAAAGAACAAGGAAAATAAAACTCAGCCCTCCTCTAGTTAAGTAAAAAGGCACTAGGGACCTAGTTGGTTGTTATCTTGTTTTTAAGTCTTTTACTCAGTTATCCATTTGCTTAATTATGAATGCATGCATGCTCGTCCTGAACGGCCTCACAACAAGATAGAAGGAATAGGGAGAAACTCCCATCCTGTAAAAGTGGCCTGTAGGGCCTAGTTACTTAGCCACCTAGCTACCCTTCTATTAACCTAAGGCTTCACGTCCTAGGTCTATCCTGCTCGTCCTACTATCTATCCAACTTGTTTCTATCAAGTTTTATTTAGAAAATTGATGGTATTTATATTTTATTGATTCCTCTGTGGTGGTACAAGCTCCGATACCAGCTGTGGCGGAACTGCCCGAATTATTCCAACTTAAGTGTCCAAGTCCCGCCTTAGAGGCTAGACCACACTTAAATGGGAATAACCCGTCAATCCCTCGGATCTAGTCCGACACGGCCACTGACAGGATCAAGTACCACAATCTCACTCGAAGGTGAGTCACAGAGCAAATACAATAAAGCATAAAACCATACATGTCATAATGTTAAATTATTACACCACCATCATCATCATCGAAGTTTTTGCAAAAGTATCCATCATTGTTCGAAGTGCAGCGGAATAAAACTAACGATAATTAAACAGAGAGATGGGGAAGCCTGTCCCATCACTCCTCATGCTCCTCCTCAGCCGAGGCAGGGTCCCACTCGACAGTCCAACCCGGTGGCAGGGTGGTCGGCCAAGTTATCCCAGCAACCATCTCCTCCAGAGAACCTGTAAAAATTATGCCACAAGCAAGGCTGAGTATACTAATACTCAGCTAGACTTACCCGGTGTGAGGAGTCTACTCCTCTACCTCTAGACATGCAGCTGTTTGGCTGTGGGGGTTTGGTTGCCAAAAAGCACTGGCTGAGTTTCTAATCAAGATTTTAACTTAGTCAAAGTTAAGTGTGACTCTCTTAAGGCTAAAAGTGAACTATCTACTCATACATGGTAGCAAGCATTATCAACAATCAACATCTTATCTCAACTCATCATACTTCCACTTATTACTCAATGTAGCAGCATGGATCAAGCAGTCTCATTAACTGCGAGAAGCAGACGATTCGAATCGAGTTTTTATCCTTGCAAGGTAAACCTAAACACACGACATGTAGGGGCACTCCGTCCCCACACACATCAACCGTCCCCATCGATTCCCTGGCAACAGATCAGGGCTCACCGCCTTGGCGTACAATGCCCCACTGACCCCGACTGGCCGTCGTGCAGTGGCCGCACTTGTACCCACCATAACCGGAATGGGAGACCTCGTCTCAGGTCGCGTGAGGGGATATGTCTGCGGGCAGGTTCACTCAGGTACTAGGCTTACCGATTTACCATATTTCTCGGCATGTGCTTAGTACGTTCAAACGCTTGACTCACGGTACCACACCTTAATCCTTATTCACATTTTATCCCGTGGACAACCAATCCCCATGGATCATTGTCCACAAACCAGCATCAGTATGATATGAAAGTGGGTACAATCAATGTCCTGACCTCGCGCGAGTGCTAGAAAAATCACTCGGCTTCTACCGAGATCCTACTTTATGAAGCAGCTACTCGTCTTAGCATACTAGTATTCATCTCAGTAGGATTCCTGAGATCATGCAACTAGGGTTTCAAGAAATTCCTACACTTAAGTGCACAATCAATCCTACAATCATTAAGTGGAGTAAAATAGCATAAATAACAGGTTATGCATAAAACCGGGGCTTGCCTTCCAAAGCAGTGGCAGGCAGGTCCTCTGGTGCAGGCTCTGGTGCTGGATCTGGGGCTACCTCCTGAGCAGCTCCTTGCTCCGGCACGAGGATGTACTCTCCGTCAGCAAGATTACAGTCTAGCGAATGCAATGAACATGTATGTCATGATTATGCATGATTTAATAACATTATGCAAAAAGAGACTAAGCCAAGAAGTAACTTAGGGTTTTCTTAGTTATGCGGGGCTTCTAGTGGTACATAGATAGACTTATTACTCTTTGGACTTAGGTTTTCCTTTAGGACAACATAGTGGATTTGCATTGCCTTCATATATTTCAGTGGACAAATTTACAAAGGTCTTAGGATGACATCAATTTCCATTATTCATTTTCCTTTCTTTAATTTCCATTTAGGGTTTCTAGTGCAGGTTTGAACTATGACAGGGTTTTAATAATTTCCAAAAATTCTGTAAAAATTACAGTGGGTTGTCACTGGCTATTTTAGCTTGTTTTAAGAATTTGAGGCTTAAGGCATAAAAGTTAGGCCTTAAACAAAAATAACAAAAGTTAGGCAAAAAGGGGCACTTTACACTACACCTCCTAGTTAGGGGTAGGTTCTGTCCTAAAGATTATTTTTGTTGGCATCCTCTGGTAATAATAGATTTTTGTGCTAAGAATCACAGGAAACTAAGGGGTGGTTATTTAGTTATGCTTTTCTTAAGTTTCATGTCAAAAAGGCTCTTTCTACTACATTACTATTTGAAAAATGTCAAACAGCAGATTTCATATTTTTCCTAAGTTCTTTCTAATAAAACAATAGTTATCCCAAGGGTGGGGGTGTTTTCACCTTGGGGTTATTTTTGTAGAATTTTTCTAAGTTTCACTTGTTTTATTAAAATAGAAGAGATCTTAATTATTTTACACTAAAACAGGGTATGATATATTTTTCTATTGAACTACATTAAATAAGTACCTTAACAAAAATAGGAGTGCTCTCTGGTTCATTAATTAAGTTGTATTTTCTATTTTCCTCATCTTTAAGCATATTTTAGGATAAAGGGTAAAATTAACTTAAATGTAATGGACAGAGGTGTTTAACATTTTTAACTAGGTCAGTAGGTAGATAATAACTTTTCTAAATTTTTCCAACCTTAGTCAAATAGTCTAACTATTTTTCTTACTATTATTTAGCTTTTGGCCAAAGTTAACATTAAAACAGAACTCTTAAGTTTTCCACAGCACCAAGGGGTTTTATATTTTTCCTAAATAGGTTACATGATTTAGAGTCTGGCAAAATTAGTTTGACCAAAATTAGATAAACCAAACAGAAGTTATGGGTTTTTAAAGTTTCTGTTTGAATTTAAATTAGGTTTTAGTTAAGTTTTCCTGGAAAAACAGTTTGCGCCGAGGCCCCTGGGTTTAAAACAATTCAAACCTCGCAGATCTACCCTTAAGGCACTATTCACTTGAGTCTCTGACCTTTCACTTAACCCCCTGGGTTTCTCTCCCTCTCACCCGCAGTCCCTCCCTCAATTGAAACAGTAGCCGCGGAAAAAGAAAGGGCGGCGCGGCTTACCGGCGGCGAGGGAGTTCCGGCGAAGTGTAGGGTTGGCTCGGGGAGGGTCTGGCGATCACGTCGAGGTACGGCTCGTCGTCGGGGATGGCCGGAATCGCCCGGTCCACGTGAGCAGGCGGGCGAGCTCGTCGGCGGCGTGTGCTCCGGCCTATCCACGGCGGCATAGTTCAATCCAAGGGCATAGGGAGCTTCGTGGAGGTCCAAGGAGTCTAACCGTGCAAGGAATCGAAGAGAGGTGCACGGTGTACCTCGGTCCACGGTGGCCGGCGGTCGGTTGAAGTCCGGTGACCTTGGGTCGGCCTCTCCGGTGAAGCAGAGCCCGATTCCTCGCTCGGGGAGCTTCACGGAGACGTGCACAGTCTTCTCCGAGGGCTGGACGGGGTTGGGAATGGCTGGGTTGGCCGGTCTACGGTGGCAGGGGCTCGGGTGGCCGCGGGCACGTCGCGTATGGGCAAACGGCGGCGAACCGAGCTCCGGTGAGGCTTGAGCGCGTGTGGAGGGGTACGGCCAAGGCTCCTGGGCGTTTTATAGCCGCGGACGCGGACCAGGGCACCGGCTAGGCTCGGGCGCGGCGCGGGGCGTGCTCGGGCGTGCTCTGGCGCGGCAGACGGCGTCGAACACGTGGCGGTTTGTTTCTTCCAGTGTTCAAATGTCGCCAGAGGTCGCAACCGTGCGAATCTTTGCAAAGGTCCGGCGCAGACCTCTTCCTGGCACCTAGGGCTGACACTCAACTGTGAGACGCCGGGGCAGATACGGCCTAGGGAGGGAGATCTTCGGGTGCCAAATCAGGTGTGTCACACTGAGCACTTCGCGACAAAAAGCCATGCCATGGCATGTCAAACGTCCGAGTCTCGAGCTCAACTTTTTCCAGTGGGTGCCCTAAGTGGTATTGCACATTTTTGGTATAGAACCCAAGTGGTTTTGGCGCCATTTTTGAAGTGAACACGGTTGATCTTTGATTTAGGGCTAAAAATGGGACTTAGAGGGAATTAGAGAGCTCTAGCTCTCTCTCCACTTGGAGATTTGAAATGGGGTTTCCCTAGGGGCCTTTTTGTAATATTTCTCTCCCCTAATTGATGGTTATAATGATGCTTAGGGTTTGGGTAAAGATTACCCATGTTTTGCACATTTGCTCACTCCCTTTCCCCTCTTATCCATGGTTTGGGAGTTAGGGTTTAAGAGAGGCCTAGGGTTCTTTCCCCCCCTCTCCCAAGGTGATAGTTGCACACAATTAGAGTAATGCCCTTGGTCATCCCCAACTCTTGGTAAAAACTTAGTTTCCAAAGCCCCTTATACTTTTGCTCCTTAAGTTCTTCCACATGTGATCATAGTCTTGAGTGCCAAGGTGTGCTCCAGCCATAGCAACACCTGGGGTGTTACAGTCCGATTTCGTATCCTTTTCCGTTTTCCTCTTTCTCTATCTCTTGCAACAGGGACCGGGAAAGGGGATGCCCCGAAAGGGATCCTTCTCCGCGAAGGAACCGGGCTCCGAGCCCCCCACTACTGATCAGGGGTTCGAAGGCTGGCCCTCCGAAGGGTTCAACAGCCGCCTCAGATCGCGTGGGCCCGACACCCACTACTGGTCAGGGGTTCGAAGGCCAGCCCCCCGAAGGGTTCCATGGCCGCCTCAGGCTACTCGGGCTCCGCGCCCATTACTGATCAGGGGTTCGAAGGCTGGCCCCCGAAGGGTTCACAGTCGCCTCAGACACCGAGCGAGGGATGACCAGGGGTACGTTCGATACATAACCGAGGCTCGGGCTGCGCTCCCGAGGTACCCTAGGACATTTCCGAGACCAGCGGGAACGATCTTGTAACGGAATCCCATCGGAGGGAGGCATCGAGCCCTCGGACCCTGTCGCCAGGGGACCGGGTCCAGCAAATCACCCGAAGGTACTTTTGGGCGTGCCTCTGGGCCCCTAGCCGACCCCCAACGAACGGGGCACGGACGTCCACTCGGATTACCCGCTTGCAGCTCACCGGAGACACCATGTTCGGTGCCCATCGAGGGTAACATGGCGCACTCCCCCCCTCCTCCTTGCGGAAAGGCGACGTAGGGGCGTATGTAAAAAGTCGAGTCTGTCCCTGATCGTCCTCTCGCCCTGTGCGGAGGCTCGGGGGCTGCTCTCGCAAAAACCGGCTCCGGCCAAATCGTTGACAGCGTCAACATACCAGCCCGAGAGCTTGGGCCCCGACCGTGCACCCGGGCTACGACCAGTTCGCATGAGGGAACGACCAGGCCAGCCGAAGCGTTACGCGAGGTATTAAGACCTCGAAGGAGTGTAACCACTCCTCCGAGGCCTCGGGGGCTACACCCGGCGGGGGCGCTCGCGCGCACCCGCCGGAACGAAAGGCAACCAAGAAAGGCTGGTCCCCTTGCAAAAAAGTGCGACAAAAGCCTCCAAGCGAGTGCTAACACTCCCTTCGAGGCTCGGGGGCTACTGTCGGGGACCATAATTAGGGGTACCCTCAAGACGCCTAATTCTCAGCTGGTAACCCCCATCAGCATAAAGCTGCAAAGGCCTGATGGGTACGATTAAGTCAGGGATCAGTCCACACGAGTGACTCGATCATGCTTCACCCGAGCCTAGCCTCGGCCAAGGGCGGCCGACCTCGAGAGACTTCTGTCTCGGCCGAGGCCCCCTTTTTATGGCGGACACATCACCGGCTCGCCCGAGGCCTTGGCTTCGCTCAGAAGCAACCTTGACTAAATCGCCACACCGACTGACCAAATTGCAGGGGCATTTAACGCAAAGGTGGCCTGACACCTTTATCCTGACACGCGCCCCCGGCAGAGCCGAAGTGACCACCGTCACTCCACCGCTCCACTAACCAGTCTGACAGAGGGACAGCGCCGCCTGCGCCACTCCGACTGCAGCACCACTCGACAGAGTGAGTCTGACCGGCAGTCAGGTCTTGACAAAGGCGCCACGGCGAACTCCGCTCTGCCCGACCCCAGGGCTCGGACTCGGGCTAAGACCCGGAAGACGGCGAACTCCGCTCCGCCCGACCCCAGGGCTCGGACTCGGGCTAAGACCCGGAAGACGGCGAACTCCGCTCCGCCCGACCCCAGGGCTCGGGCTCGGGCTAAGACCCGGAAGACGGCGAACTCCGCTCCGCCCGACCCCAGGGCTCGGACTCGGGCTAAGACCCGGAAGACGGCGAACTCCGCTCCGCCCGACCCCAGGGCTCGGACTCGGGCTAAGACCCGGAAGACGGCGAACTCCGCTCCGCCCGACCCCAGGGCTCGGACTCGGGCTAAGACCCGGAAGACGACGAAACTCCGCCTCGCCCGACCCCAGGGCTCGGGCTTCGCCTCGGCCGAACAACTTCCGCCTCGCCCGACCCCATGGTTCGGGCTCGACCACGGCAACAGAAGACGGACTCGACCTCGGCTTCGGAGGAACCCCCACGTCGCCCTGCCTAGGGCACAGACCGCCACGTCAACAGGAAGCGCCATCATCATCCTACCCCGAATCGACTCGGGTCACGGAGAACAAGACCGGCGTCCCATCCGGCCAGCTCCGCCAGAGGGGCAATGATGGCGCTCCACAAGCTCTATGACGACGGCGGCCCCCAGCTCTCTTACGGAAGCAGAACGACGTCAGCAGGGACTCGACCGCTCCAACAGCTGTCCCTCCGCCAGGCTCCGCCGCACCTCCGACAGCCACGACATCACACCAGCAGGGTGCCCAGATCTCTCCGGCTGCCACATTGGCATGTACCTAGGGCGCTAGCTCTCCCTCCGCTAGACACGTAGCGCTCTGCTACACCCCCCATTGTACACCTGGATCCTCTCCTTACGACTATAAAAGGAAGGACCAGGGCCTTCTCAGAGAAGGTTGGCCGCGCGGGACCGAGGACGGGACAGGCGCTCTCTTGGGGCCGCTCGCTTCCCTCACCCGCGTGGACGCTTGTAACCCCCCTACTGCAAGCGCAACCGACCTGGGCGCGGGACGAACACGAAGGCCACGGGACTTCCACCTCTCTCACGCTCGACTCCGGCCGCCTCGCCTCTCCCCCCTTCGCGCTCGCCCACGCGCTCGACCCATCTGGGCTGGGGCACGCAGCACACTCACTCGTCGGCTTAGGGACCCCCCTGTCTCGAAACGCCGACAAACTTATTTCATATTAACGTATAGAAAGAGTATTTTTATTATTACAGACCTGTAATATATAAGAGTGCGAAAGTAGTATTATTACAAACCCGAAAGAGCAAAAACCCCTCCCGATTAACAGTAAAAAGTTTTGTAAAGGAGGACACTACCTCCCGAGGCTTCAATCCTGGTTTTCTTCCTTTGGCACCACCTTGGAACAAAAGCAACAAAAATTTGCTGCTTCCTCACCTACAACAACATGGGTTCGAAAACCCTGAGTACGAAGTGTACTTTCGCAAGTCTTACCCATCAAAATAAAAGACTCTCAAGGATATGCTGGCTTGAGAGAGTCAAGGTAAGGCTTAATCAATAATCAAGACTCTGTTTGCAAAAATGCTTACTAATAGTGGATCCTTAAAATCCAGTTTTATTAGCAGGTTAAGTTATTACCTGAATCTAGAGTTCTTTCTACCCTAGTTCAAGCACTTGGCCTATAATAGCCATTTTCTTATCAACCCTTCTTGTTCACTGGAATGCTACGTGTAGGGCAGTGACCAAGTCTTCATATCCGAGAAGTAACGGCAATCCGAATCGATTAATACCCAGCTGGGGATCTCCAATCACACGACATATGTAGCACTTAACCCTTGTATATGTCAACTCGCCACCGGGGTTCTTAAGACCAGATCAGGTTCACGCCAACCGAGAGCACAGATACACCACCGTCCAACCTCTTGCCACGGAGGGTATACACTACTCTCGCCATCTCTCCACTCCCATTGCGTGTTATCTTATTCTGGTATTAGTCTACCCGAGGCAAAGCTTACCCATGATGAGGCATGTGACCAGTTAAAAGGTCCTCGATCAGCAAGCCTACATTGACAAGGTCCTTAATCGACTCAGACAGAGACACTACACCGAGACTCTCTTCTCGTGCAAGTCATCCGCCTGGTCTCAGCTTAATCATTTCAACCCAACGTTTGGTACCTGACAGAGGTACATCTTTTCCGATGTTGAACCCATCATGGCCATGATGGATCCACCATCCAGTTTTATTTTTGAAAACTTCCCTTCCCACTTGAAGCATCATCTTTTGTCAAAAGAAAACATTTTGTTTTTCTAGAGCAATACTAAGCATAAGAAAAACCTTTTATAAAACAAGGGATCAAGGAAAGGTAATTAAATTTCCAAGGAAGGAAATGCATTAATGGTTTAAGCACACAACTCTTATCACATAATGTATCAGGCAAGTGAGAAAGATTTTAAAATAGCAAGGAGGTGGAAAATGCACCGGGGCTTGCCTTGTGTTATAGGAGAGTCGGGCTCTTCTCCATAAATATCAAAATAAAAGCAGTTCCCGGCAGGTGGGTCTTCAGGTGGTGGTGTAGCTCTCTCTTCTTCAACTTCTACTTCTTCTTTGTTTTCTATATAGAACCATATATAATCATGAATGCTCATATAATGCTTATGAAAATACAAAGATAATAAAAGTACATTATCTTAAGTCTTGAATACAATTTCCTTCACGGGGCTCCAGGAAACTAAGGTTTTTGGAGCCAGAACTGTAGTTCATGGGGCAGACATCACTAGAAGATTAGAGTTTTAGGGTTTAGGTACCAAACATTGTCCAAATCATCCCAAACTTTACCCAAGGCTTCTAAATAACATTTTAAGCTTATTCAAAAAGTTTAGGGGTTTTTGGGGTTACTAAATGATTTCTAAAATTCCAGGAGTATAGGTTTTGGCTATTTTAAATACTCCAAAATTCCCTATTTGGAATAAAAATCATAAAACTATTTTTATTAAATTCTATAGGAATTGAGGAATATAAGAAAATTGGTATAGTATTTTTAGCATTTTTCTACAATTTTCTAGGAATTTTCTAAGCCTGGAAGAAAAAAGAAAAAGAGAAACTATGAACAGTGTTGGGCTGAATTCAGCCCAAACCGGCCTACAGAAGAGGGAACGCGTGCGCGCCCGCGCCCGCGTTGCCGGTATTGCGAAAAGCTCCCTGTTAAATCAAATAACTGATGAAGAGCCCTTAGCCACTATTCAATGTCTCACTGACAACTACACAGAGGTCCCCCGGTTCTTGTTTCTTCTCCAAATTGACCCAAGACTATGGCGCGCTCACCATCTACCATCCTGTTGCTCGGACCGACCAAGATCGACGGCGGCTGCCCAAATTAATTATTGGGCAAGCATCACGGACCCGAGACAACCCTAGAACAAGCTTTAATTGGGTGATTAAGGTCCTGGCTTCGCCCGACCACGGTGGCGATGAATACCGAATACCAAACCATGCGTTCCGGTTAATTAAGTGCGGGCAAGCATAGAGAGTTGAGCCGATGAGCATCACGAGCATGTATGGGTGCTAAAACACGATTAAGAAGAGCAAGAGCAGACCTAGGAGCGGCTGGCCACAGAGCGCGGAGGATTTTCACTCGCCAGTGACCGAGAAGGGGGAAAACGGTGACGCGACATGCTCTAGTGGAATTGGGAGGTGAGGTTGGGGCTATGCGGTCGCAAAAGGCCACTGATTCACCGTGCACCACTAATTTGGGGTGAGGCGGAGAGAATTCCGTGAATTTGTGCTTCAACCGAGCTCACTAGTGAAGTGGTGAGTACCTCGCCGTGGGTGTCGGGGCTATTTATAGTCGCGGTGGTCCAGCTAGCGATCCACGGCCGCGGATTACATCGTTCGTGCATGGTTACCACGTAAAGAAGAGACACAGTGAGGGAGGAGCGAGGCATGAGTGACACGGTGGCGGAAATGACCGAGCCACGGTGACCGCCGGTGAATTATCTCTGGCTAGGTTCTGGCTAGGTCCGCGGAATCGCGACACGTCCGAAGCTATCTCCCCGTGGTCGATCCTTACCCCAAATCACTCGAACACATCCGATTCAACAATGCCCCTGATCTTTGTCCTCGCTTTTTAGATATTTCGGTGTTCTGATCTTCAGCGCTTCTATGAACCGACCCCCTTTCACCCTCCTTTTCTCTTGATTTGTGTTAAGAACAAGGTGATCTCCATTAATAAAGATTCTTTACTGAACAACAGTCTTCAAACTTACTATAGGATCCTTGGACCAAAACCGAATGGAATCAAAGATATGGTGCTTCCAATTCGGTCCCATTACACTGTTACCATTCATGTTCTTGAATTCAGTCTTCAGTAATACTTCAATAGCTCGACATGGTTCTGACAGAGCAACTTCGGGTTGTTGTTTCTTTAATTTTTGTACAACAACTAGAGAAGGTGTCTGTACTAAAGTTACTCCCCTATAATCCTACTTTAATCTTGCTTCTAGGAATTGGATAGTTTTAACTCTGTGCGTGGGATAGAACAGTCTCGTTTTTAGTTGGCCCTCCAAGACCTCACTTGTTTCCGTGTGTTCTTTTTCTTACTCATCTGCTAGCTATAACACTCCAAAATTCTATTCTGGATAAATTAGGAAAAAAACTCATTTCATAATTTAAATAAATGTGCTTTCAAATAATAGATTACCTAGAAGATTATTATGTGAACTATTCTTTGTGTTAAAGATCTATTCTCTAAAACTATCTCTTAATATAGATTTTACATAAGGAATTATATTCTTTTAATTAAATATGTGAAGATTATAGATTTATTTTATTGTACTTCTAAGATGTGGCTATGTGTTTGAATTTTTTTTGTTTAATAATTATTATTATAAAACATCTTACATGAATTATTTCTACTGAATTCCATTTGCTTAAATGGATAAATTAATTAATAAAAATGCTTTGCATGCATGTTGAGTTTTTGTTTGTTGCAATTTATGTTTGAAATAGAAAACTTGACTTAGCTCTAAATTAGACTTGAATTTTAAACTTAAAATAGAAAGCAGAAATTAGAAATATAAGCTAATATAATGTATCAATTTATGTTTGGTTGGTTTGTTTGTACACGACGTTCTTTAGGTAAAGTCGATACAAATTAGGATATCACAATAAAATATTTTAGAAAATACTTCTTTCAACTCGTGTGTAATACCCAACAAATTAATTTAAAATTTAAATAAAAATATATTCTAAGATTTATTTAAATTAGAAGTCGAATATGATTAGTACAAATTAACAATAGTATTATTGGAATAAAAGAGACAAGCCACAACAGTACATTCGCCATCCAAGCCACAGCAGCCCACTGCTAGCTAAGCTCGCAACCATAAGCCGCTATGACCATCTCATCAAAGTTTGACTCCCGCCCAAACTCTAGTGACAGCTTCGGCGAGAAATTTCTCTCCGTCTATTCATCTTTCGGGGCACTTAGAACATCGTCGTGACCAGCTCGGCGAGAGCTTCGTCACTGCGCTTCCAGTTCGTCGATCGGATCTCTGGTTCATCATCAAAAACCGAGATGACCAATAGCAACACAAGGTTGAAGGGCTTGATTGGAAGATAAGTTAGTGGTAGGTTAGAGGTTTTTCCCGCATGATAGGCTTGATGCTTACCACCTAATGGATAACCACCACCACATACTTTTTTAGGTGTCATTTGGTTCACAAAATGTAACGTAACTAGTAATGATAATAATTCACACTTGAATACCGATGGTAACAAGTTTGAATAAGCCGGTATCCATTTCTAGTGTGGTGTTAATTACAGTTAGACTTAAACAAACATGATTTAACGTTATCGATAACCCATTAAGTTATCAATATGTGAATCAAACGACACCTTACATGCAAGACTGTTATACATCACAAATTTAACAGTAGTTACAATCATGATAAGTTGGCAACAGTTAGGTCATGCATTTGCAAACAAACCTTTTTCCACCTTTAACGAGCTTAACAAACCAATCAGATTGTGTCATGTTACCTATTTTGTGAAGCCTTAATAATTTATTTAAAATGTGATATCTTGTAGGTCAAATATTTGTTTTAATTTGTTCAAGTTGTGTTAGGTTCATATTAATTTTTGTGTACATAGTAATAACATTATTGTAACTATACCACATGATTTAATTAATTAATTAATATTTAATTACTTGTTTAATTAATGTTAATTAGCTAGATAATCTAGTTAATCTAATTTATAGTTCTAATCTACGTATTTTATAAATAATTGTTAATGATCAATATCAACTCAAATATTTTAATTTAATACCTGCTTAGTTTAAATGCAATATCTGTTAGATCGCATCTATTAGATTTATTGTGCCTAAAATACCGTTTTATTCATAAATTCTTTGTTTTTACTCCGATTTTAATGGTTCTCGAGCCTACGATTTCGTAGCGACGCATATAATATTCTTACACATTTTGTTCTTATGATTTTATGTAATATTATCATATCCATTATTTGCTTGATTATATATATTGCTACGAGTAGAGGCGAGGTGACGAGGAATCTGAAGCCCAACTTTTGGGTCAACATCTGGACAACAAGGTTATTGCAAGTATAAGGCAAGTTATGCCCTTGATCACTCTTCTTTACCTAATAATGTTCCTGTTAATTACTGTGACATGCTCAGGTTATATTGATGGGACCTAATATGTTACCCTAGCTTTGATTACCTCACACCTTGCAAACAAATGAACTATTGGGTAGATTGGCTATGCTCTACCTGGTTTTGGGATTAATGTTATATCTGAATTATGATCATGTTCCATTGATATTGTTGGTTTAATTATTATCAATGATAAGATTATTGTGTTAATTGGAGAATTAAGCTTAACATGAGATAACCGTGCTACCACAAGAGTGGAATGGGATGCCCTTGGCTACCTAATTAGGAAAGCTAGTAGAGGACTACCTTACTCGAAAGGGGCAAGGGCGATAGAGGATTTGCCAGTGTAGGGAGGTTCTCGGGCCGATCATGCAACGATGGCTTTTCGGACGAGGGATTCCTATATCGCTCTTCTCACAAAATCGTAGCGGGTTTTCTGAAGCTAGTGGAAATTTGTAAAGGTCTCGTAGTGGATCCCTAGTCACTCACCTCAGAAATGTCTAAGGGCCTTGCAAAACCTAGCTAGATGGGATACATGACTTGTGGGTAAAGGGTGCAATATAACACCCTGAATTTGGGGGTATAAAATTTCTTTCTAACTATCTACCAAATTTAGGTGTTACTCTTGTCTCTCTCTCTAGTCTCTCTCTCTTTATTTTTGTGTACAATAAAGTTAATTAGGAGAGGGGTTAATTATTTATTTTGTCAAAACAATGTAAGTCATGCATTGTTACATCATGCTAAGCCCAAGATATTCTTTGAATTTATGCACATGTTTGATTTGGTTTGAATTTGAAACTTGGTTTGAATTTGAATTGAAAACCCTAAGGAAAATAAAATAGAAAAGGCATTAGAAATTCCAGGAAAATGGAAAAAACCATTTTCGCCCAAACCAGCCCATCAGGCCAAGCCCCACGCCCGCGCGCCCACTGCCTCTGATAGGCGGACCCCGCCTTTCGGCGTCAGCCCGCGCCGACGCTCCCTTCCTTTCCTCTCTCTCTCTCTCTCGCTCGCTGCCAGTGGGGCCGACCTGTCGGCGCCGATCCGTCCGCTCCCACGCCCATTCTCTCTCGCTGCCTGGTAGACCCCTCCTATCAGAGCTGACCGCCCGTTCGCGAGTTCTCTCTCTCTCTCTGCCAGTGGACCCCACCCATCAGCCCCCTCCTCTTCCCTATCCTCCCGCCCGTGCCCTCCATCATGGACGTGCCCACGACCGCGCATTTCCCAGCCACGACCCCCACGCATGAGCCCTTTTTCTATAGCCCATGCCCACTCACTCACTCCCCTCGCTCAGTCGCGCCCCCAGCCGAACGCCCTCACACTCTCTCTCGCTCTGCCCGCACCTAGGAAGTTCTGCCTCCGCTCGCGGTGGTCTCATGTCCGTTCTGCGGTTGCCGTTGAGCCCCCGCCGTGTCCGCTGCCTCGGTGAGTTCCGCCTCGTCGTCAGTAGCCCCGGACACCCCTCGATTCGCCCCCAACCCCTCTGGTTCGCCTAGTCCGCACTCACCGGAGTTCTCCCTGTGCAGTCGGAGCTCCACCACAGTCAACCCAAGGCGTCCCTGCGTCTCTGCCATTGCTTCGGTGCTCTGGTGTTTCTTCTCGAGGTGAGCAACCTTCCCACGCTCATATTTCTCTATTTATTGCCCTGGTCTTCGCGCGATTGCTCGCCGGAGTATATCCACACCGCCGTTGGGCCACCCCGCCGCGTTCTGCGCCCTCTGGTGCCCCCACGCCGGCGTTGTGCCCACGGTCGTGTTCACCATGTCGCCCTGAACGCGACCGAGTCCTTCCCCAAGTCCCTAGAGCCCTGCCGTGGTCGTTCCCCTCATCTCCGACAAGATCTCGCCGCGAGGTCAAGCGGCGCCGCCGCACATAGGACTGGCCACCCTGACCGCGCTGGTCGTTGGATCTCAGACGTCCATTCGAGATCTGGCGGTCAGGATTTAATTAGAAGCGATCTAACCTCAACCATCCAATGCAAACCCAGTCGCCCAAATCCGCTCCCCTCACCCGCGCTCTACCACTGGCCCCGGTCAGTCAGGCTGCCTCGCCCCAGGCCGCTGTCAGCCCTGGCCCACTGGTCAGTCCACGCTCGCGCGCGCATTTGCTCGGCCAGATCTAATCTCGGCCATTGCTTGCAGATACGATGGCTGAGAATACCCCATACCCCTTCGCGCGGCAGTTTTGCTAAAGAGACCCTTAGTTCTCGGGTAATAGAACCCGCCGTCCTTAGGCTTTACGCACAGGCCCCTGAACACTTATAAACAGACCCTTGGCCTTTTCAATAATCACAGATTTAGATTTAATTTTGTATTTCAAACTTCAAAACTTGTTTATTTCATATCTTTTTCATATGAACTCCAAATTTAATGATTCAAATTGCAAAATGTTCATAGGAATATTCTCTGTTCAAATAAATTATGTTCATACACAGTGTGTGTACTCTAGTTTTAGGTCTAAGCTATAGGTTAGTTTATGTGTTAATTTATTTATTTAATAAAATAAATAAAAAGGAAAACCCTAATGGTACTTAGATGTTTAATTTTGTGAGATTAATAATATGCCATGTATGAATTGATCCCTGGTATAAGTTTGTGTCTCACTAAAATTAGTAGAACAAAGTTATGTAATCCATAATAATTAGGGAATCACTAATCTCCATGTGTGCTAATACACCCTAGCACTTAGGTTTATCTTTTGAGCTTATAATGTCCTGTCAAACTTGTGTCCACTTGGTTGCTTATGTTTGGTGTATTGTTCATTTGTTGTTACCAAATGTATTGAATGTATGATCACTTTATTTAGACAACGAGCAGCCCGTTGTTCCTGAGTGTGTTGCCGAAGATCTTCCTGAGCAACAACCTGGTGAAGGCAAGTGTCATCTGACCTATTATGTCCTACTTACTCTATAATTCACTGTCCTGCATTACATTATTGAAACTTAAGGATTGACTAGTCTGTATTTACTTATCCTTGTTTACCTTTTGGGGTAATCATGGTTAGCTTATGCTATTGCTTTAATTTAATCAATGAACATGATGTGAACCTTTATGATACAATGATGTTATCTCGATGATGATCTTGTGATATTTTAGGGGACTCAGGCCATTTTCCTAAGTACATCCCGTAAGGACATGTTCGTTGAGTGACCACCCAGGATAACAGCGCAACCATGAGGGTGGAATGGGATGCCCTTAGCTGATTAATTAGATGAACCTGGGGGTGTAGTTGGCTTTGTCTGAGGGCCATCAATGGGGGTCAGTGCGTAGTGCTCGCTCTGCCAAGGGGGGTGCAGAGGTTCATTCGATTTGGTTTTATTAGTCACCCACCTTGGGGAGGTGTACTGTGTTTGTACGACTGGTCAAACCTAACGAACAGCTATGCTCCAGGGGAGTCTTTGTAAAGGCTACGTAGTGTATCCCTCGCCATTCACCTCGGTAGTGAAGATCGGGTCTGTACAACCCAGGCTTGTGGGGGACAGATATCCCCTGGGTCCACTGGAAGGCTAGAAGGCCTCGCGAAAGGCCTTGGGCCTATTGTTTCGCGAGATCTTCCTTTTGTGGGCCAGGGGAGAACTGCAGGCAGAACGGGCCGATGCAGGGAATGAGCGAGCGCGGGCCAAGACGGCTCATGGGATTTGAACGTTATCCACGACTTTGATCCGATTCTCCCGCGCGACCACCTTGGACATCAGAACCAAATGAGAATAAGTCGGCAAGATTGTAGGAAGATAAGTTCGGTTGATTCACTATTACTTAGGCTCACATCGTTATCATACACACATTTAAGTGCCCCACGGTCGGATATATAAAGCCTAGGGGGCACCCCCATCAAAAGGCGAGTCATTCATTAGCCATCTACTCCATTCTCTAGCATCGTTCATAGTAGAGAATTCCCCTGTAACCCACCACATAAAGATCCACACCAAGAAGTAGGGTATTACACCTCTCCAAGCGGCCTGAACCTATAGAAAATTGTCTATCGTCTCTCGTGCGCCTAGCACGAACCATCGAGCTACAGTCAGCAACACCATCCTACCCAAAATCACCTCGAGGGGTAACCCCGTGTGACACCCCAGGTGTCAGTTTCGTGTTACGTCGGGAGATTTATCCCAATCTCGGATGCTCAGTAAAAATTTCTATTTCTCGATCGTGCCTATCTCTGTTTATCAGGCTTTCTCTTGGAAGTTCACCGAATTCAGAGTTATTCGATCTCGAGAAACAACCCATTTCGGAGCGTGTTAAAACTTTTATCTCTCGGAACGAATGCAGACTCGAAGATCATTCTCGAATTATAAATCTCATCTGAAGTTCATTAAATCAAACTCTCGACGACTGTTATCTGATCTGAGCCCGAATCCAATTCCTCGAACTTCGATCGATGTTCGACTATTTTATTCGAATCCGTACTCTCAAACGGAATACTCAATATGTCGTCCTCTAAATCAATTTTATCCGTTTCGGCCAAATATCTTATGTTCGAACCGAACTCAAAACCCCGTATCGACGACAATTTTAAAATGTCACGATCCGATTTCTCCGACTAAAATCCAGGGCCGATCAAATCTCAGGGCAATTTAATTTCGAATCACGCGTAGAAAATTATTTTCGAGCGAAATCAAATCCAACTCTCGGCCGAATTAATCGCTCAATCGTCCGTTCGCCGAAACTCTAATTTGCTCTGTTCTCTGTAGAAACGAATTCCGCAGGAGCATTTTTATTCTGGAAAAATATTTAGCGCAACTCGATTTCGCGTTTTGGGCCAAATCCAGCCCAGCCCAATAGGCCCACTAAGAAACCCTAACCCTAGGGCTGCTTCTATAAATAGGGGTGCTCACTTGGCAAATTTTCACTCCCACCCCTGCATTTTCCCTAGCCGCCACTCTCTCTTCTCCCTGTCTTCTTCTCCCACGCACACAGCCAGCGCGCAGGGAGCTCGACTCCCTTCCTCCCATGGCGCCCAGGCCTGCTCCTCCACTCGGCCAGCCAGGGCGCGGTGGCCCCTGCCCCTGCCCCTTCTTCCTCGCGCACGCTGCATCTCCCAGCTCGGCCTCGCCATCACGCAGCAGCAGACACCATCTTCTTCCCTGGATTCCCCACGACAGCAACAGGGAGCACGGCTCCTTCCCTCCATGGCCGGACCGCCCTCCCCCTGCTGCCGGCCGACAACAGCTTGACATCTTCAACCTCAGCCGCGAGCTCCCTCCTCGGCTGCTTCCAGCCCAACTCGGCGCCCTTGCTGCCGGCGAGCAGCAGCTCCCTGGATCCATGGCGCTGGTGAAGCTCGAGGAGCCAAGCTCCCAGCTATGGCGTCCGCTCCCTGCAGGGATGCAGTTCCCTTGGCCGACGCCCAGCGGAGCAGCCATGGCCGAGCTCCCTGGGAGCACGCCGGTGCCCCTACTCTCCCCTTGGCCGCCAGCAGCCATGGCCGCTAGCCCCCGGCGAGCTCGAGTTCTTCTCCCTGGCCGCCCTGCTCCCTGTCCACGGCGCCCAGGAATTCCAACAGCATCATCTCCCTTCCCCAAACTGCTCTTGCCATGGCCGATTCTTCCCTGCGCCCAGCTCCTCCTCGCCATGTGCCCGACGCCCCTCGCTGCGCAGCTCCTCCACGATGCAGCACCGCTGTTCCTGCAGCCCCGGCCCCTCCCCCGGCTTCCTCGCTGCCAGCGCTGCGCGCGTGCCACGTGCTCGACAAAATGTCCAAGTGGGGTGTTGCGCAGTGAGCAGCACGCCGTGATGCCCCCCCGGTGTTCGCTGTTTTTGCGCAATCCCAACATCGACGCCGATCACCCCGGTGAGACCGCATAAATCCTCGTTCGATTCCGCATCGACATTATTTTCCTATGATTAATTATGTATGTGTGCTGCTTTGTTTTATTTTTGTGGAGGAGAGAACCCTGCGTTTTGCGAGAAGAAGGCCAATCATTCAACGCTCGTCGGATGTTTGGAGCGATGCACAAATCGGAATCACCGTCATTCTTGCAAACACCGTTTGAGTTTGTTTATGGTGAGCCGATGCATGTCGCTCTCAATCGACTCGATTAATTATTTTGAATGGATGTGTGTAAAATATTTCGGTTATGCGCATTAGTAGGTTCGCTTTTGCGGTTGGAGAACAAGAAGTTGTTTGATGTGTGCGATTTGTAGTTGTCTAAATACGTTTTGGTCGTTGTGGTGTGTATTGGTGTTTGAATATATGTGGTTGCGATGATTCATTTAGGTGTCACGAGGATGGTTCGTGGATGGTATTAATCGTTTGTTAAAATACTTCGTCATAACGCAGTGTGTTAGTCGGGGTAAATCTAATAAAGCGTAAAGCATGTGGTGGTTTCCGCAGTCGGCTAATGAGTTAGTCTATGTAAATATATTTTATGTTTCCATCATGGTGTAGGTTAGAGTGGGTTGAAAATATAAATTATGTCACATATGATTAGTGTTTCAAAGGCGAATGTACGAATAATCAGTTGGTGTTTCACTCGTCTAGTCGCTAAGTGTTGTCATAAATAATTGCGCTAAAATTGGTTATAAGAATGCAGTGGTCACGTGGTGTGTTTGGATGTGACAAGTAGATTGGAAGTGTGGGGTCTGTCGAAGCACTGTGATGTCGAACGTGTATATCGAAGTGCATTGTGGTGGTAATTGTGTTAAGTTAATCGGTAGTGTCTCGAGTGCATGCCACAACATGGTTGTATGCGAGACAAGGTAACATAAGGTGTGCTCGACACGAATATTCGGTCGACATAAGTAGAAATTGTTTTTGCTTAATTAGAGAGGTAGTGACATGCCAAACTAATCATCGCTTTCTCGATATTTATAAGTCGAATCGAGTCGATGCGTATTATGTGTTCGTTAAATTATGCTTCGCATATAATGTGTGATTGTGCTGACGGATTCGAGTAGACACTTCAAGCAAGTCAAGTAGGTTTGTGGTATAAGTTGTGTAATGGAGTTAATTGTTTTAGGATAATTATTGAAATGCTCTGTTCGTATGATAAACATGTATGTGTTCATGATCGGGGAGTAAATGCATGGTGATTGTGAGTTGGAGACTAGTAGTTTACGATTTGTATGATTTGGTCGGTGTGCAAAATACTTGTGAATATGAATGTTTATAAAAATGTTGTAGTGTATGTGGTGTCTCGAATTGTGATAATAATAGGCAAGCCGACGTGTATGCTGTCTAGCGGGCGGTATCGTTGTTCTAGCTAGCCGACTCTTAGATGACTTTAGTTAAGCTTGTAGTCACGGTAAATTGCTCGTTGTATTCTAAATGCGTATGGTTACGGTCGCGGATGAAAAGTATTAGTGCTCATATGATGTCTAATTTAAAACGCAAATGGTTGGGAGATTATCGGGGAGAATGCGTCGTTGATTAGTGGTAGTAGTTTTAGTGCACTAAATGACTTGAATAAAATTTGCAAGTTGACTTGTTGGTCCTCATTTGATTATTTTAACTCTAACAAATGTCAAAGTGTTATAATAATTCAAGTCTCTAGAACGCGGCAATTCTTAAATTGCATAGAAGCTGAAATGTATTGATTGCTGTTTTGGGCTGCACGTACTGTTTTCGGTGTGCTGTATGTTTGATGAACTAAATTGTGTTTTCTGTAGATATATGCTATAGAAAGGTGGTATATAACTTTATTATTTTGCTTGTACTAAAATTTGACAGCCATAGGTCTCACAGTTTAGGAGTTATGATTTTTACAAATTCAGTAACTGAATCTGTCCAAATTCTGTACAGATTTCAGAAACTGTATTGTTTGTTCAATTTAATGTTACAATCTGTTCATGGTTGTCAGACTACCCGTCTAGGGTTTGTGTTATTCCCTGTGTAATGACCGTTATACCCTTCTGTAATGGGCCTGGCCCAGTTTACTCAGCCTATTAATATATCACCCAAACCCCTGTTAGGGTTAGGGATCACATTCCAACATGGTATCAGCCTAGGTTTAGGTTATTTTTTTCCAACAGCAGCCACAGCCGCCGTGGGGGTTTCCTTCACCCCCTGCAGCCGCCGCCGGCCCCCCCCCACCCAGCCGCCGGAATCCCCCAGCCGCCGGCCTCCCAGCTCCGGCCCTCCCTCCCTCCCTGCCCGCCGCGCCGCCTGCAGGAACGGCGCTCCCTCTTCCCCAGCCGCCGGCCTTCCATCGCCAGGTGCACCCGTTCCCGCCCCCAGCGCGCCGCGCCGGCCTGCCTTCTCCCCCGCCGCCGGCATCCCTCCCAGGCGCGCCCGCAGCCGCACCCGCCCCCAGCGCGCCACGCCGGCCTCCCTTCTTCCCCGCCGCCGGTCCGCCCCTGCGCTGCCGTGTGGTCGCCCCACGCCGTGTAGCCGCTGAGGGCCGCCGCCCCGCGTCGTGCAGCTGCTGCGGGCCTCCCACCTTCTCGGCGCGTCCTTCGTCGCGCCTCCCGCGCGCTTGGTCTGCGCCGCCGGCCCTGCCGCCAGGGGCGCCCGCGCCGTTCCTCCCTCTGCCGGCCGCTGCCTCTCCTGCAGCGCCGCCGCTCCGCACCTCCTGCCGGCGCGGCCCTCTGCCGTGCCCGCCGCTTCTCCGTCGCGAAGGCCTCGCCGGATCGCCCGCTCCCCCTGTGCGCCCTCCTGCCGTGCCGCAGTGGGTCGGCCTGGCCGGGGCAGCAGCCGTGTCCGTGCAGCCCGTTTGCCCCTTGTGCGCCCTGCCTCTGTGTCCCAGTGGCCATCCGCGCCCTTGGCCTCGCTGCGTCGGTTGGGCTCCGTCCCGGTTCCATGGCGCCGCCCCCGCCACACATGAGCTCTGCCTCGCTCGCCACTTCCTCCCTGCCTCCGCCCGTTTCCGTCGGGATGGCTGTGCGCGTCCTCCTCAACGATGGCCAGCTTGTCCGGGGCACCTTTGTGCACTTCGATCCTACCATGAGCCCTATCCTTTCTGACTGCGTCGAACTCCACCCCCAGGCCGGCCGTCACGTGTCCGGGCCCCTTGTCTTCCCCCGTGCAGTGATCGCCTCCCTGGCCATTGAGCCCTCGTTCCCTCCCTCCCCTCCCAGTAACCACGTCAAAGCTCCTCCTCTGGCTCTATCCGCGCACCCTACGGCCTCCCCACTGTCTCCCTCTCCCACCGATTGGGTGGTCGACTCCGGGGCCTCCTTCCACACTACCCCCACATCTAGTTCGTTATTCCACTCCCATCCACCACACCCCTCACATCCTTCCTCCATCGTCGTTGGCAACGGTTCCACCCTCCCGGTCACCTCAGTAGGTGCATCGGTCCTCCCAGGACCATTCCGCCTTAACGACGTCCTCGTTGCTCCTGGACTGACTCATCCCCTCCTCTCGGTTCGTCGCTTCACTAGTGACAACCAGTGCTCTATGGAGTTCGACCCCTGGGGTCTCACCATACGCCACCTCCCCACATATGCTGTGCTTGCTCGCTGTGACAGCTCCGGCCCCCTCTATTCTCTTCACTTGCCCTCCACTCCCCACACCAGAGCAGCCTCATCTCCTGCCCTTACTACTACCACCACATCACATGCTCTTGCTACTACCACCACCTCCTCCGCCATTTGGCACCGTCGCCTCGGGCACCCTGGACCTGACGTCATGTCCCAGCTTGCCGGCCACTCTGACATATCCTATACTCGGGGCTCTTCTGAGCGCCTCTGTCATGCTTGTCAGCTTGGTCGTCACTCCCGTCTTCCTTTTTCCACTTCCACGTCTAGGGCTGTTCAGGCCTTTGATCTTGTTCACTGTGACCTCTGGACGTCTCCTGTCCTTAGCCTCTCCGGCTACAAATACTACTTGGTCATTCTGGACGACCACTCCCATTTCCTTTGGACTTTCCCCCTTCGGCTGAAGTCTGACACGTTTACCACACTCACTCACTTCTTCGCCTGGGTATCCACCCAGTTCCGGCGTCCGGTCCGTGCCCTGCAGTGCGACAATGGCCGCGAGTTCGACAACAACGCCTCCCGTTCTTTCTTCCTCACTCACGGCGTCCAGTTGCGTCTCTCGTGTCCCTACACCTCTGCTCAGAACGGCCGGGCCGAGCGCATGATTCGCACCACCACCAATATGATCCGCTGCCTTCTATTTCAGGCGTCTCTCCCTGCCACCTACTGGGCAGAGGCCCTTCATACCGCCACGCATCTCCTCAACCGTCTTCCCTCGAAGGCGGTGAGCCACCCTACACCTCACTTCGCCCTGTACGGCACAGCCCCTTCCTACGACCACTTGCGCATGTTCGGCTGTGCCTGCTACCTTAACATTTCCGCTACCGCCCCTAACAAGCTTTCTCCTCGCTCCACTCGCTGCCTCTTCCTCGGCTACTCTCCTGACCACAAGGGGTATCGGTGCCTGGACCTCACCTCCCACCGCATCATCATCTCTCGTCACGTCGTCTTCGATGAAGATGTGTTTCCCCTTGCAGGCTCCACCTCACCCACCGATCTTGACTCCCTCCTCGAGTCCGACCCGGTTTCCCCCCCACCCCCGGCGCCCCGTCTTGCGCCGTTACCTGCTCTTCGTGCAGCCATGACGCCACAGCTCGTGCCCATCTCCGCGCCCCGTGCGTCGCCGTCGACCCCGCCTGCGCCACGCGCGGCCACGTCGATCATGCCTGCGTCATGCGCGGCCCCGTCGATCCTGCCTGCGCCCCGCGCGGCCCCGTCGACCACGCCTGCGCCACGCGCGGCCCCGTCGACCATGCCTGCGCCACGCGCGGCCCCGTCGATCCTGCCTGCGCCACACGCGGCCCCGTCGACCCCGCCTGCGCCACGCGCGGCCCCGTCAACCCCGGCTCGCTTCGCCAACCCCGCACTCGTCTACCATCACCGTGGCCACGCCACTACCTCGACGCCCCCCGACTCGGGCCCGTCGACGAGCGTGGCTCGTTTCGCCGACCCCGCCGTCGTCTATCACCGCCGCGAGCCGGCCACACCCGCCGCTCTCGACGTCCCGGCGGTTCGCTCCGAGTCGTCCGTTTACCACCCGGTCGCCATCCAACGCGACCCCGGGCACGTCCACCCGATGGTGACTCGGCGCGCCGCCGGCGTTCTCCGCCCCGTCGACCGGCTGATCCTGGCAGCTGCTACGTCTAGCACTCCACCCGACGCTTCCCCGGTGCCCTCCTCCGTTCGCACTGCCCTCGCCGACCCACATTGGCGTCGTGCTATGGAGGAGGAGTACGCGGCCCTCTTGGCTAACCACACCTGGGACCTGGTGCCGCGTCCACCAGGCACCAACGTGGTCACCGGCAAGTGGCTATTTCGCCACAAGCTGACCTCGGACGGCTCCCTCGACCGCTACAAGGCCCGTTGGGTCCTTCGGGGCTTCACCCAGCGCCCCGGAGTGGACTACGACGAGACCTTCAGCCCTGTCGTCAAGTTCGCCACTGTTCGCGCCGTCCTCTCCCTCGCCCTCTCCCGTGACTGGGCGATCCATCAGCTCGATGTCAAGAATGCCTTCCTCCATGGCACTCTGACGGAGACTGTCTACTGCAGCCAGCCCACCGGCTTCGTCGACGCTGACCGTCCGGACCTGGTTTGCCGGCTGAACCGATCCCTGTACGGCCTCAAGCAGGCGCCACGGGCTTGGTACAGCCGCTTCGCCTCCTACCTGGCCTCTGTCGGCTTCGTCGAGGCCAAGTCGGACACGTCCCTGTTCATCTACCGGCGCGGCGACGACACCGTCTACCTCCTGCTCTACGTCGACGACATTGTGCTCACGGCATCCACCGCCGACCTCCTTCACCGCACGATCGTCGCCCTTCAGCGGGAGTTCGCGATGAAGGACCTGGGGCCCCTCCACCACTTCCTCGGCGTCACCGCCGAACGTCGGCCTCAGGGTCTCTTCCTCCACCAGCGCCAGTACGCCATCGACATCCTGGAGCGGGATGGCATGTCTGACTGCAAGCCCTGCACCACGCCTGTCGACACTCAGGCGAAGCTCTCTGAGGACGACGGGCCTCCGGTCGCCGACGCGACGTCCTACCGGAGCCTCACCGGCGCGCTCCAGTACCTCACGTTCTCCAGGCCCGACATCGCTTACGCCGTCCAGCAGGTGTGCCTGCACATGCACACTCCGCGGGAGCCCCATCTCACTGCGCTCAAGCGGATTCTACGCTACCTCCGCGGCTCCCTCGACTACGGCCTCCTACTCCGCCCATCCCCGACGTCGGAGCTCGTGGTCTACACCGACGCTGACTGGGCTGGCTGTCCCGACACGCGCCGGTCCACCTCCGGCTACGCCGTCTTCCTGGGCGCCAACCTCGTCTCTTGGGCCGCCAAGAGGCAGCCCGTCGTCTCTCGCTCCAGCGCTGAGGCCGAGTACCGTGCCGTGGCCAACGGCGTGGCCGAGGCCTCCTGGCTGCGCCAGCTCCTCCACGAGCTTCACAGTCCCCTCCAGCGCGCCACCCTCGTCTACTGCGACAACGTCAGCGCGGTATACCTCTCCACCAACCCCGTGCAGCATCAGCGCACGAAGCATGTGGAGATCGACCTGCACTTCGTCCGCGAGCGTGTCGCTGCCGGTGACGTCCGCGTTCTCAGCGTCCCCACCACGCTTCAGTTCGCCGACATCTTCACCAAGGGGTTACCGTCGAGTGTCTTTTTAGACTTCCGATCCAGTCTCAACATCTGTACAGGATAGAGTTGTGACTGCGGGGGGGTGTCAGACTACCCGTCTAGGGTTTGTGTTATTCCCTGTGTAATGACCGTTATACCCTTCTGTAATGGGCCTGGCCCAGTTTACTCAGCCTATTAATATATCACCCAAACCCCTGTTAGGGTTAGGGATCACATTCCAACAATGGTCATTATAAAAAGTTGTAGGTGCTTTTCTTATCTTGCTTGTGTTAAAATTTCATAACTAAAGGCCTGACGGTTTAAGAGTTATGAATTTTACAGACTGGTTGTTGTGTTCTGTCCACCGTCAGAACAGATTTCGAAAAATGTGATATTTGATTTAGTTAAACCTGGAATCACTTCTTGGTGATTATAAAAGTTGTGTAGTACTTTTGCTAAGCTTTTCAAAGAAGTCTTGGATCACTATTTTTGGTGATCTGAAGATTAAGTTATGGATGTTTAAAGTCTGAAGACTGAATCTGTCCAATTCTGGACAACAAAGCCTTCTAGTGTATTTTATCCTTAGTTAAATATTGAATCACCTTAAGATGTTTATAAATGATATGTAGACAACTTTATTACCTTTCCAGAAAGTCTAGGATCACCATGTTTGGATGCCTGAATCTTCAGTTATGAATTTTTAAAGTCATAAGTCTGAATCTGTCCAAATCTGGACAGCGCTGTTGTGTTAACACCTTTTGACCTTGCTAAGTGTTTAATCGTGCGGTGATGACAATACCAAAGTTGTAGAGCACCTTTTAAGCTTTCCAGAAAGTCTAAGTTTGATATTTTTGGATTAATATTTGAAGAATTATGATTGAAACGAGTGACTGCTGTGCTGCTGTCCTAAAAATTCTGCTAGTGCGCTTTTGATTGTTTAGTTCACCCTTCTCGCTAGAAATGTTTGGTTTGCTCTTAAGTAATATAGACTTGCCATGACTAAGCGTAATCAGAGGCGGATCTAAGGGTGGGGCAAAGGGGGCTATGGCCCCACCTCAATTTTTATATGCTATTATACCTAGATTTAGATACATCAAAATAAAAAAAATTATATAGTAGGTACAACCAAATATAATGAAACTTAGTTTTAATCTAACTTTTTCTCGACAGTCCATTGCTCAGCCCACTCTCCATACAAGTAGTTCGATTCCTTTCTCTAGCGGCTAGCTACTCGATCTACTCGTGGCTCGATCGCTCCTTCGATCATGACTGGATCGGTAGTGGGTGACCAGACCCGTCCGCTACTAGTGTCACCTTGTCTTCTCGTCACTCGTTAGTTCATTGCGTTGTCGGGATCCCACACGCAGCTCCACTACTTTGCCTCCTATTCCGCATCGACTGGTGGGCAAGCTATTGGTGGGATCCTGCCTTGGCACCATGGTTCCACCATCATCTGCCCTCACTATGTCACCAGGGTCCCACCACGTCGTCGCAATGCAACAATTGTTGTCGCTTGCCACTGCCTATAGCCGCTTGCCCTCGCTGCCCCTCACATGTTGCTGCCTCATCATCGCCATCTCAAGGCAGACTCACCACAATGACGCATCGATGTGGCCGCTTCACCCGCCTTTCTGTAGGGTGGCCAAAATGGTTTTCTGATATTCATATCATTTTAGAACGCTCCTAGTATTATCACCTAACCTTCTTATTATCATGAAGCTATTTTATCTAGTCGTCTAGTATCGTGGTTTGTCTCTTATGGTGTCGCCCCACCTAAAATTTTGTTCTGCGTCCGCCACTGAGCGTAATAATGCATGTGTGTCATGTTTTATATGTTCTTCTCTAGTTGATTGTGATATAGGAGTTTCATAGACATTGATGCCTAGGTCCGAATTAAACTTACGTTGTCTTGGTTGCTGTTGTGTGGTCAATAGGAGAACAAATGAATGATTAAGGTGAGCGTAGAAAATGCGTGTACTTGTCATATCGTATTTGTGTTGCGTAAATAAATAAAATGTGGTCGTCTTGTTAATGGTGTTAATGATGAACGCCGATAACATACGAATAGCTAGCGCTTGCGTATAGTCGTTGCGGTGTCTTACAATTAAATGTTAGTTGCTACCATGTATTTATATAGCTTGTGATATTTTTCATTGTATTCATACATATGCATCCTGCATCTCATTTAGGACCGAGAGATGCCGATCGAGCAAATGATGTGGTGACAACCACAAGACACAGTTGGTGGACGACCTGAAGAATGGACTTAACCAGTGGATGCTCGCCGAGCGAGCACCTCCCCCAGCAAACACTGTCTAAGTGTTAAACTAAAGGCAAGCCCCGGTTTTATGCATAACCGTTATATATGCTATTTTACTGCACTTAATGTTTGTAGGCTTGTACTGTGCACTTAAGTGTAGGAGTTGACTGAAACCCTAGTTGCATGAACTCAGGATACCTTTTGAGATGAATACTATTATTCTAGGTCGAGTAGCTGCTTTATTAATTAGGGATCTCGGTAGAAGTCGAGTGATTTTTCTAGCACTCGCGCGAGGTCAGGAAATTGCTTGTATCCAATTTATATCGGAATGATGATGGTCTGTTGACAACGGTCCATGGGGATGCGTTGTCTACAAGACGGAAATTGGAATAAGGATTAAGGTGTGGTACCGTGAGTCAAACGTTTGAACGTACTAAACATATGCCGAGAAATATGGTAAATCGGTAAGCCTAGTACCTGATTGAACCTGGCAGTGGACTTTACCCCTCACGCGACCTGAGACGTGGTCTCCCATTCTGGTTATGGTGGGTACAAGTGCGGTCACTGCACGACGGCAGTCGGGGTCAGTGAGGCATTGTACGCCAAGGCGGTGAGCCCTGATCTGCTGACGGGGAATCGATGGGGACGGTTGATGTGTGTGGGGACGGAGTGCCCCTGCATGTCGTGTGTTTAGGTTTACCTTGCAAGGTTTAAAAACTCGATTCGAATCGTCTGCTTCTCGCAGCTAATGAGACTGCTTGATCCATGCTGCTACATTGAGTAACAAGTGGAATTGTGCTGAGATGATACAAGATGTTGATTGCTAAAAAAGTTTGCTACTATGTATGAATAGATAGTACATCTTTAGCCTTAAGAGAGTCACACTTAATTTTGACAAAGTTAAAAACTTGATTTAGAAACTCAGCTAGTGCTTTTGGCAACCAAACCCCACAACCAAACAGCTGCATGTCTAGAGGTAGAGGAGTAGACTCCTCACACCGGGTAAGTCTAGCTGAGTATTAGTATACTCAGCCTTGCTTGTGGCACAATTTTTGAAGGTACTCTTTAGGATGATTGGTTGCTGGTGTGACTTGGCCTTTATCCCTGCCACCGGGATAGATGGTCGAGAGGGTTATTGCTTCCACAGGAGAGGACCAGGAGGAGTAGCGTGGCCAGGCTTCGCCATGTTACTCGGTTTTCTCCGTTAGTTATTTCCGTTGCATTAAAATTTATGGTTATTATTTCTGAAACTCCGATAATGTAATCACTAATGATACTTATTAAATTTGTGGTATTATGTTTTTATTGTATTTCTCTATGCCTCACCTTCGGGTGAGCTAGTGGTATTCGATCCTGGTAAGTGGCTTTATCGGACTAGATCCGAGGGACTGACGGGTTATTCCTGTTTAAGTGTGTTGCTGCCCTTATGGGTGCGACTTGGGCACTTAAGCTGGAATAATTCGGGCGGTTCCGCCACACCCCGGATGCGTGGTCGCGTCCCAAACACCGACAGCTGGCTTGCCAGGTAGGGGGTGTGTCGTTGATCCAAGCTAGCTCAATGGCCATCACTTTCCAGTACAAGATTGCTCTCTGCCCTGGATCCATGTTCTGCTTCGGGACCATCTCGTCTATAGCAGATGAAGAAGGAATTCTGCATCGCATAGCGGATCCACCGGAGAAGAAGCCTTCCCCAAAAATCTCCGAGAAAGCCGAAACGAGGCAGCAAATAGCGCAACCTCCAGCGCCCCAGGCTAAGACTACCTCCTGCAAGTCAGGAGCCGATAATTCATTTACTCGAAGAACCCCGTTGTCCACCTCATCCACAGAAGAGTGGACACAGATTATGAGGAAAAAAAGAAGCAAGCGGGATAGAGGCCCGTCAAGCTGCTCTTCTTGCACCTTCACCCTCAAAGAAGGACAGAAAGAAGTTTGTCACCACAGCAACTCCTTTCTACCCCAACGTCCTCTTCATCAAGGGAAGAGTGGAATCATCTCCCATCTCTGACGACGAGCCAACCGTGCCTGGGGAAGAACCTCCTCAGCAAGAAGCTCGCCGACAGAGCAACCGATGCCGAAATATTCGGCGACATCACGAAGTTGGGGAACAGGACCCGGCGTAGCCTGTATCCCGAGATGAAATCTCGGAGGTGGGAGAAACTCCTGATGAACGAGTCTTCAGAGAAAGGAGGAACTCTCGCCGACGTGATCGCCGGCAGGCTCAAGAGCAAGCTGAACAGTATGCGAGGCTACGCCGAGAGAACCCTCTCTTCATGCAAAACCTGAACCCTTACTTCACTCATGCAATGAGCACACCGAGTGAGGTCGGTGGAGTATTGGCTCAGATAGCTGATGGCCTCCCCCGGACTCCAGACACTGAAGGCTATCGGCGGCTGCTCACTCGGGCGGCTAATCATCTTCTACCCCTCACTCATCCCCCGAGCGATCTATGGCACGCCATCAATAGTCGGCGGGACGCGCGGAGCTCCATCAACGCTTCACGCGAACGACGACATGAGAATGAGATACGGCGCCGAGTGGAGTACTGTTGGGGGCTTGTTCTCAAATGCTATGAATCAAGAACAAGGCAACACAGTGTTAAAGGTTAATATCCTTCGTCCTTCGAAGCATTATTTCCCTTAGGATATAACGATCTTTGGACGAAGGTCATGAAGGACGTACCTTCATCATCATGATAAGTGATAATGAAAGACGAAGCATATGAAACATGAAAGATAACATGAACAATCATATAGCATTATTCACATATCTTCATTACATAAATTCAAGTATTTAAATACAATATTTAATCACATTTATACCTTCGGCTTGACAGAAGGCAAAAAATCGAAGCGTTGCGCACGAGCGAATACAAGATAGCGTGAACAGTACAGGGGTACTGTTCATCAATTTATAGGCACATGACGCAGCCTGTGAGAAATTACATTCATGTCCTTTACAAAGGTTTACAAGCATAATACAAGTTATCACGGGCCGATTGGTCATTTCATCTTTAAGTCGGTGCATTTGGAAATATACTCTGAAGCCCTTTGATTGATAGCTTTGGCTTTGTGCCAGTCTTCCGAAGGTGTTTCTTCTTATGGGACCTTCGGCGATGAAGCAGGCCCCCAACAGTAGCCCCTTCACGGTGCCAGATCGTTTTTCGTAACGAGCTCGACCCATGAAAAACTCTCTCAGTCTTTGGAATACCGAAGGTCCAAAAAACACCTTCCCTGAGCTCGTTGCCGGGAAACGATTTAAATATTCCGAGTGAAGGATGGTCCCACCATGCAACGGGTATGCGCGATCTAGTGATTTAGCTTCTTGGGCACTATGGTCCACCGTTCAGCCAGTGCGGGTGACTGTTCAGCGGGTGCGAGCGACTTGACGATTCACCTTCCCACCTGCAGCACTATATAAACAGACGGGTAGTTGTGAAGTTACCACAACATTTACTGCTATTATACTGTTGTGCTGCCGAAAAATTTGACCATCGCCGAAGCTTATTCACCGTATTCTCAGTCAAAGGATCACTTTGCTCTAGCTTTGTGAGAAGAGGGAGCTTCGCCAAAAATACTCAACTTCGTTAAAACGCAAGAAATTCAACATCAAATGGCCAGAGTGCGCTCAACAGCTAGGGTTACACACGACAGAGAGGAAATCGAAGCTACAGAAACTGTTCCGATCTCTGAAGTTATGAGGCGGTCGAGACTAGTTGTAACGGAGGGCGCTCCTGACGAAGGCGCCCTGCTACTGAAGCGGAGCAGACAGACATTGAAGAAGGTGATATTGGTGAAGAAGAGATTGATTATAACACCGCTATGCCATCGAAGCCTAGCCATTTGGATTTTGGAAAGTCGATTGTGTCCGAAGCTGATATGGCTATGATGACGAAGCTAGGCTACTTCAGAGAAGCCGACAAGGGGTTGATTTGCTTTGGTGGGAAAGAAACTATCCCGAAACCAGAAAATGATGAAGTGGTGGTCTTTAAGAGCTTCTTCAAAGAAGGGCTGAGATTTCCTCTACACGGGATGATTGGAGATGTCTTGGAAAATTTTGAGATTTACCTTCATCAGCTGACCCCTAACGCCATTGTTAGGCTCAACGTTTATATTTGGGCCCTCCGAAGTCAAGGGGTGGAGCCACTCACCGAAACCTTCTGCCGAGTACATGAACTTCACTATCAGACGAAGGCTAGGGAAGACGGACTGCATGAGAACTTCGGCTGCTACAACTTTGCTTATCGCAAAGACATGAAGACACCGGTGGTCAGCTATCGCACTAAATGGCCGACCGGTTGGAAATCTGAATGGTTTTATGTTAAAATTGATGAGAAAAAGGAGAAGCTAGTGCAGAGCTCGTTGGAGTTAACCTTTGGGCTAACTAGGCCTCAGTGCAACATGACGCCGGGGGCACCATGCCCAGATGCTGTGTATGAGTTTAGAGTTGTATCTGAACACATCAGAACTAGGGACTTAGTTCAAGAATACTTGGCCAACCAAGTATTTCCAACGCTGAGGGAATGGGGTATGCCGAAGCTTGAAGGAAAGAAAAAGAAGAATGAACTCGTTCGGCTGCCCTATCATTTCAAGTTCAAGAAACAATTCAAAGAACCCTGCCAAGAATGGTTGGATACAATTGAAGTTATGTGCAACGAGATTTTGGGCAATTATACGAGAAAAGAAGATCAGTTGATGACTGCAGCCTTCGGCACCCGACCGAAGCGAAGATTGAATCGGTAATGGATGCCCTGAATTTTGAATATCCAGACTATGAGCGATTGAACAAGGGCGCCGAAGGGCAGAAAAGAAAAAGAATTGTTAGTGTTGTGGGCAGACAAGCTGCTAGAATGGTGAAAGAAGATGAAGAAATCCTGAAGAAAAGAAAATTGAGCCCTGAGCCGAAGGCAGTTGCTCCGAAGAAAAGGAAGGCTGTGGCTCCGAAGCCGAAGGCGACTGATACAGAAGAAGAAACTCCTTCGACACCTTCTGCTGCCAACGTGGAAGAAATTCTAAAGGTAATGACTGAATCCTTGCCTATCAAGCTAAGTCCACTGGGGCCACATCTAACGAAGCTTTTACAGAAGAAGAAGGAGCCCTCGGCAACGAAGAAGTCTGCTGGGCCGAAAAACAAAGAATTATCAATGTGACAGAGGCCATTAAAGAAACACCACCACCAGCTTCGGCGTCAAAAGCACCAGCTGTCGAGAGCGCTGCAGCTACCGAAGCTGCACCTGCCGAAGCCGCAATTGCCAAAGCTGTAACGACCAAGGATGCAAACTTAGAAAGCACACTTTCTGATATAGATAAAATACTTTTGGATATGGCCGCAGAAGAAGCTGCTACAACCGCCGAAGAGACCATGGCCACAGTGCTTTGGAAAGAGAAGGAAATAGCCGAAGATACTTCAGAAGAAGAAAATTTCAACTTTCAAAACTTAATTGGACAAGAATTGACAAAGGCTGAGAAAGAAGAGTTGAGAGATGTCGGGGACCATAATTAGGGGTACCCCCAAGACTCCTAATCTCAGCTGGTAACCCCCATCAGCACAAAGCTGCAAAGGCCTGATGGGTGCGATTAAGGTCAAGGCTCGGTCCAATCAAGGGACACGATCTCGCCTCGCCCGAGCCCAGCCTCGGGCAAGGGCAGCCGACCCCGGAGGATTCACGTCTCACTCGAGGGCCCCCTCAAGCAAAGGACACACCTTCGGCTCGCCCGAGGCCCAGTCTTCGCCAAGAAGCAACCTTGGCCAGATCGCCATGCCAACCGACTGTATCGCAGGAGCATTTAATGCAAGGGTGGCCTGACACCTTATCCTAACGCGTGCCCTTCAGTCGACAGAGCCGAAGTGACCGCAGTCACTTCGCCGCTCCACTGACCGGCCTGACAAGAAGACAGCGCCGCCTGCGTCGCTCTGACTGCTATGCCACTCGACAGAGTGAGGCTGACAGCGGCCAAGCCCGGCCTCGGGCGCCATAGGAAACTCCGCCTCGCCCGACCCCAGGGCTCGGACTTGGCCTCGGCTCCAGAAGACGACGAACTCCGCCTCGCCCGACCCCAGGGCTCGGACTCGGCCTCGGCTCCGGAAGACGACGAACTCCGCCTCGCCCGACCCCAGGGCTCGGACTCGGCCTCGGCTCCGGAAGACGACGAACTCCGCCTCGCCCGACCCCAGGGCTCGGACTCGGGTTCGGCCCCGGAAGACGACGAACTCCGCCTCGCCCGACCCCAGGGCTCGGACTCGGGCTCGGCCCCGGAAGACGACGAACTCCGCCTCACCCGACCCCAGGGCTCGGACTCGGGCTCGGCCCCGGAAGACGACGAACTCCGCCTTGCCCGACCCCAGGGCTTGGACTCGACCTCGGCTCCGGAAGACGACGAACTCCGCGTCGCCCAACCCCAAGGCTCGGACTCAGCCTTGGCCTCGGACGACGGTCTCCGCCTCGCCCGACCTGAGGTTCGGACTCGACCTCGACCTCGACCTCGGAAGACAGACTCGACCTCGACCTCGGAGGAGCCTCCGTCTCGCCCGACCTAGGGCTCGGACCGACCACGTCACAAGGGAGGCCATCATTACCCTACCCCTAGCTAGCTCAGGCTACGAGGAACAAGACCGGCGTCCCATCTGGCTCGTCCCGGCAAACAAATAATGATGGCTCCCCGCGTGCTCCATGACGACGGCGGCTCTCAGCCCCTTACGGAAGCAAGGAGACGTCAGCAAGGACTCGACAGCCCCGACAACTGTCGTTCCGCAAGGCTCCAGCACTCCTCCGACGGCCACGACATCACATGAACAGGGTGCCAAAACCTCTCCGGCTGCCACGACGGCATGTACTTAGGGCGCTAGCTCCTCTCTGCTAGACACGTTAGCACACTGCTACATCTCCTATTGTACACCTGGACCCTCTCCTTACGCCTATAAAAGGAAGGTCCAGGGCTCTCTTACGAGAAGGTTGGCCGCGCGGGAGGACGGGACGACGCGCAAAGTCCCTCGCTCTCTCCCACGCGAACGGTTGTAACCCCCTACTGCAAGCGCACCTGACCTGGGCGCAGGACAACACGAAGGCCGCGGGTTTCCGCTTTTGCCTGTCTCCCTCCTCTTTCCCCCCCCCCCTTCGTGCTCTATCTCGCGCCGACCCATCTGGGCTGGGACACGCAACGATAATTTACTCGTCGGTCCAGGGACCCCTCAGGGTCGAAACGCCGACAGTTGGCGCGCCAGGTAGGGGCCTGCTGCGTGTTGACGAACAGCTTCCCGTCAAGCTCCGGATGGGTAGTCTCCAGCAACCTTTCCAACCCGGGACGGTGCTCCGTTTCGGGAGTCTTGAGTTCATGTCCCTCGACGACAGCTACGACATGATACTCCTTCCTCCGTCGCGCGACAGCGACAATGGCGGCCGTCAGCCCGCCCGCCGGCGGCGGAATCAATGACGTCTTCCCCATGTGGCGGAAGAACAACATCCGAGTTTGTCCCGTCACCTCCCCCGTCGACGGAGGAGGAGGCGGGGCAACCGTGGCCAAGCAGGAGGCGGCACCTCGTCGGCTGTCGAGCGAGTCGACGGCGCCGGTGCCCCGACGGGGGACACATCGGGCGTCGACCTCGCGTCTGAGACGAAGACGAGCGCCGTTTCCCCACAACACGCCAACTCCAAGCAGACGGACGACGCCAACACGCTCGCGAAGGACTTGCTGGGCGTCACCCTCATACCTGAGACGACGGTGCAGTCCGCCCCTGACGTGACTTCGTCACCGCCTGTCGACCAAGAGGTACCGACCGATTCCCATCTCGTGCCTTTTGGATTCAGCCTCGAACCACCAAGCGACCCCGCTTCGGTGGAAGCCTTCATAGAGGCATGCACCAACCCTCCGGGGTATCATATGCGGTCACCCTGGGACCGGCTAATGGCCGTCTCGACCTACGGACCCTCGGGTTCCGAGGAAGATGACGAGCCTGACTTTGGTTGGGATTTCTCCGGGCTTGGAAACCCGAGTGCCATGCGGGACTTCATGACCGCATGTAACTACTGCCTCTCCGATTGTTCCGACGGCAGCCGCAGCTTCGGCGACGAAGACTGCGGCCCAAGTCGTGAATGTTTCCACGTCGATCTAGGGGGTCCCGACGAAGGCAACCATCTTGGTATACTGGAAAACGGTGATCCCCCTAGACCTGCGCCTCGCGTTGACATCCTTCGGGAGCTAGCTGTGGTCCTAGTCCCTGCGGGGGGTCAGGACACACAGCTCGAGCAAATCCGCGAGATGCAGGCCAGGCTCGACGAGGGAGCAGGAACACTTGAGCTGCTCCACCGGAACATCGGGAAGGGATGGGCAGACCAAGCTCTGGCCGGAGAAGCGCGTCATCTACCCCAGGGCATCCAGCTCCGCATTACCGACGACGTCAGGGCAAGGCCGCCACCGGCTTCCAGTGGGGTCGGCTAGAACCTGGCTGCAGCAGCAATACTTCTTCGCGCAATGCCGGAACCATCAACCACCGAAGGGCGGCGAATCCAGGGAGAGCTCAAGAATCTCCTGGAGGATGCCGCGGTCCGACGGGCCGAAAGCTCTGCCTCCCGAAGGCAGGGATACCCCTCGGAGCATCGCGCCACGACTTCCCGATTCATGCGGGAAGCCTCGGTCCACACCGGGCGCACGCGCAACACAGCGCCTGTGGCCCCGGGTCGCCTCGGCAACGAGCACCACCACCGCTACCATCGAGCCCACCTCGACGAGAGGGTGCGCCGAGGCTACCACCCCAGGCGTGGGGGACGCTACGACAACGGGGAGGATCGGAGTCCCTCGCCTGAACCACCCGGTCCGCAGGCTTTCAGCCGAGCCATACGACGGGCGCCGTTCCCGACCCGGTTCCGAACCCCGACTACCCTCACAAAGTACTCGGGGGAGACAAGGCTGGAACTGTGGCTCGCGGACTACCGACTAGCCTGCCAACTGGGTGGAACTGACGATGACAACCTCATCATCCGCAACCTCCCCCTGTTCCTCTCCGACATCGCTCGAGCCTGGCTGGAGCATCTGCCTCCGGGGCAGATCTCCAACTGGGACGACCTGGTCCAAGCCTTCGCCGGCAACTTCCAGGGCACGTACGTGTGCCCTAGGAACTCATGAGATTTCCGAAGCTGCCGCCAGCAGCCGGGAGAGTCTCTCCGGGACTACATCCGGCGATTCTCGAAGCAGCGCACCGAGCTGCCCAACGTCACCGATTCGGATGTCATCGGCGCGTTCCTCGCCGGCACCACCTGCCACGACCTGGTGAGCAAGCTGGGTCGCAAGACCAACACCAGGGCGAGCGAGCTGATGGACATCGCCACCAAGTTCGCCTCTGGCCAGGAGGCGGTTGAGGCCATCTTCCGGAAGGACAAGCAGCCCCAGGGCCGCCAGTCGGAAGATGTTCCCGAGGCGTCCACTCAGCGCGGCACCAAGAAGAAAGGCAAGAAGAAGTCGCAAGCGAAACGCGACGCCGCCGACGCGGACCTTGTCGCCGCCGCTGAGTAGAAGAACCCTCGGAAACCTCCCGGAGGCGCCAATCTCTTCGACAAGATGCTCAAGGAGCCGTGCCCCTATCATCAGGGACCCGTCAAGCACACCCTTGAGGAGTGCGCCATGCTTCGGCGCCACTTTCACAAGACCGGGCCGCATGCGGAGGGTGGCAGGGCCCGCAACGACGACAAGAAGGAGGATCACAAGGCAGAGGAGTTCCCCGAGGTCCACGACTGCTTCATGATCTACGGTGGGCTAGTGGCGAACGCCTCGGCTCGGCACCGCAAGCAAGAGCGTCGGGAGGTCTGCTCGGTAAAGGTGGCGGCGCAAGTCTACCTAGACTGGTCCGACAAGCCCATCACCTTCGACCAGGGCGATCACCCCGACCGCGTGCCGAGCCCGGGGAAATATCCGCTCGTTGTCAACCCCGTCATCGGCAACGTCAGGCTCACCAAGGTCCTCATGGACGGAGGCAGCAGCCTCAACATCATCTACGCCGAGACCCTCGGGCTCCTGCAGATCAATCTATCCTCGGTCCGGGCCGGTGCGGCGCCTTTTCACGAGATCATCCCCGGGAAACGCGTCCAACCCCTCAGACAACTCGATCTGCCCGTCTGCTTCGGGACTCCCTCCAACTTCAGAAGGGAAACCCTCATGTTCGAGGTGGTCGGGTTCCGAGGAACCTACCATGCAGTGCTGGGGAGGCCTTGCTACGCCAAGTTCATGGCCGTCCCCAACTACACCTACCTCAAGCTCAAGATGCCGGGCCCCAACGGGGTCATCACCGTCGGCCCCATGTACCGACACGCGTACAAATGCGACGTGGAGTGCATGGAGTACGTCGAGGCCCTCGCCGAATCCGAGGCCCTCATCGCCGACCTGGAGAGCCTCTCCAAGGAGGCGCCAGATGTGAAGCGCCATGCCGGCAACTTCGAGCCAGTGGAGACGGTTAAGTCCGTCCCTCTCGACCCCAGCAACGACGCCTCCAAGCAGATCTGAATCAGCTCCGAGCTCGACCCCAAATAGGAAGCAGTGCTCGTCGACTTTCTCCACGCAAACGCCAAAGTTTTCGCGTGGAGTCCCTCGGACATGCCTGGCATACCGAGGGATGTCGCTGAGCACTCGCTGGATATCCGAGCTGGAGCCTGACCCGTGAAGCAACCTCTGCGCTGATTCGACGAAGAAAAGCGCAGAGCCATAGGCGAGGAGATCCACAAGCCGATGGCCACAGGGTTCATCAAAGAGGTATTCCATCCCGAATGGCTTGCCAACCCTGTGCTTGTGAGAAAGAAAGGAGGGAAATGGCGGATGTGTGTAGACTACACCGGTCTAAACAAAGCATGTCCGAAGGTTCCCTACCCTCTGCCTCGCATCGACCAAATCGTGGACTCCACTGCAGGGTGCGAAACCCTGTCTTTCCTCGAGGCCTACTCAGGGTATCACCAAATCAGGATGAAAGAGTCCGACCAGCTCGCGACATCTTTCAAAACACCTTTTGGCATGTACTGCTATGTTACTATGCCATTTGGTTTGAGGAATGCGGGTGCGACGTACCAAAGGTGCATGAACCACGTGTTCGGCGAACACATTGGTCGAACGGTCGAGGCTTACGTCGATGACATCGTAGTCAAGACGAGGAAAGCCTCCGACCTCCTTTCCGACCTTGAAACGACATTCCGGTGTCTCAAGGCGAAAGGCGTAAAACTCAATCTCGAGAAGTGCATCTTCGGAGTCCCCCGAGGCATGCTCTTGGGGTTCATCGTCTCCGAGCGGGGCATCGAGGCCAACCCGGAGAAAATCGCGGCCATCACCAACATGGGGCCCATCAAGGACTTGAAAGGCGTACAGAGGGTCATGGGATGCCTTGCGGCTCTGAGCCGTTTCATCTCGCGCCTCGGCGAAAGAGGCCTACCTCTGTACCGCCTCTTAAGAAAGACCGAGTGCTTCACTTGGACCTCCGAGGCCGAGGAAGCCCTCGGGAACCTGAAGGCGCTCCTTACGAACGCGCCCATCTTGGTGCCCCCCGCCGCCGGAGAAGCCCTCTTGATCTACGTCGCCGCTACCACTCAGGTGGTCAGCGCCGCGATCGTAGTTGAGAGACGAGAAGAAGGGCATGCATTGCCCGTCCAGAGGCCGGTTTACTTCATCAGTGAGGTACTGTCCGAGACCAAGATCCACTACCCGCAAATTCAGAAGCTGCTGTACGCGGTGATCCTGACATGGCGGAAGTTGCGACACTACTTCGAGTCTCATCCGGTGACTATGGTGTCATCCTTCCCCCTAGGGGAGATCATCCAGTGCCGAGAGGCCTTGGGTAGGATTGCAAAGTGGGCGGTGGAAATCATGGGCGAGACAATCTCGTTCGCCCCTCGGAAGGCCATCAAGTCCCAAGTCTTGGCAGACTTTGTGGCTGAATGGGTCAACATCCAACTCCCAACGGCTCCTATCCAACCGGAACTCTGGACCATGTTTTTCGATGGGTCGCTGATGAAAACAGGGGCAGGCACGGGCCTGCTCTTCATCTCGCCCCTCGGGAAGCACCTCCGCTACGTGTTGCCCCTCCATTTCCCGTCGTCCAACAATGTGGCCGAGTACGAGGCTCTGGTCAACGGGTTGCGCATCGCCATCGAGCTAGGGGTCCGGCGCCTCGACGCTCGCGGCGACTCGCAGCTCGTCATCGACCAAGTAATGAAGAACTCCCACTGCCGCGACCTGAAGATGGAAGCCTACTGCGATGAGGTTCGGCGCCTAGAGGACAAGTTCTACGGGCTCGAGCTCAACCACATCGCCCGACGATACAACGAGACTGCGGACGAGCTGGCTAAGATAGCCTCGGGGCGGACAATGGTTCCCCCAGACGTCTTCTCCCGAGACCTACATCAACCCTCAGTCAAGACCGACGACACGCCCGAGCCCGAGAAGGCCTCGGCCTTGCCCGAGGCGCCCTCGGCTCGGCCCGAGGCGCCCTCGGTTCGGCCTGAGGCATCCTCGGCCTCCGAGGGTGAGGCACTGCGCGTCGAGGAGGAGCGGAATGGGGTCCCGCCTAATCGAGACTGGCAAACCCCGTACCTGCAATATCTCCACCGAGGAGAGCTGCCCCTCAACCAAGCCGAGGCTCAGCGACTGGCGCGGCGCGCCAAGTCGTTCGTCTTACTGGGTGACGGGAAGGAGCTCTACCACCGCAGCTCCTCCGGCATCCTCCAGCGATGCATATCCATCGCCGAAGGCCAGGAGCTCTTACAAGAAATACACTCGGGGGCTTGCGGTCATCACGCAGCGCCCCGAGCCCTTGTTGGAAACGCCTTCCGACAAGGTTTCTACTGGCCGACCGTGGTGGCCGATGCCACTAGAATTGTCCACACCTGCCAAGGGTGTCAATTCTACGCAAGGCAGACCCACCTGTCCGCTCAGGCTCTGCAGACAATACCCATCACCTGGTCGTTTGCTGTGTGAGGACTGGACCTCGTCGGTCCCTTGCAGAAGGCACCCGGGGGCTACACGCACCTGCTGGTCGCCATCGACAAATTCTCCAAGTGGATCGAGGTTCGACCCCTGAACAGCATCAGGTTCGAACAGGTGGTGGCATTCTTCACCAACATCATCCATCGCTTTGGGGTCCCGAACTCCATCATCACCGACAACGGCACCCAGTTCACCGGCAGAAAGTTCCTGGACTTCTGCGAGGATCACCACATCCGGGTGGACTGGGCCGCCGTGGCTCACCCCATGACGAATGGGCAGGTGGAACGTGCCAACGACATGATTCTGCAAGGACTCAAGCCGAGGATCTACAACGACCTCCACAAGTTCGGCAGGCGATGGATGAAGGAACTCCCCTCGGTAGTCTGGAGTCTGAGGACAACGCCGAGCCGAGCCACAGGCTTCACACCGTTCTTTCTAGTCTACGGGGCCGAGGCCATCTTTCCCACGGACTTAGAATACGGTTCCCCGAGGACGAGGGCGTACGACGACCGAAGCAACCAGACCGACCGAGAAGACTCACTGGACCAGCTCGAAGAGGCTCAGGACATGGCCTTACTACACTCGGCGCGGTACCAGCAGTACCTGCGACGCTACCACGCCCGAGGGGTTCGGTCCCGAGACCTCCAGGTGGGCGACTTGGTGCTTCGGCTGCGACAAGACGCCCGAGGGCGGCACAAGCTCACGCCTCCCTGGGAAGGGCCGTTTGTCATCACCAAGGTTCTGAAGCCTGGGACATACAAGCTGGCCAACAGCCAAGGCGAGGTCTACAGCAACACTTGGAACATCCGACAGCTATGTCGCTTCTACCCTTAAGATGCTTTCAAGTTGTTTGTACACCGCGTTCACATACAAAGTCAAACCATCAAGGAAGGGTCAGCCTTGCCTCGGCAAAGCCCGACCCTCCCTCGGGGCTAGAAGGGGGGAACCCCCTCTGCGTCATGCGTCAAAATTTTCCTCGAAAAAAGTCTTCCATCAAAAAGACTTTCGCGTCTCCCGGCTATATCAGTAACAGGACCCCATGAAACGAATAAGGGTACATGTAAGTGGCAAGGCCGACCGAGCCGAGGGATTCCTACGCCTCTGGGATACAGATACCTCACTCGTCGCCCACCACGAAAAATAACTCTTACTTGGGTAAGCAATCCTGCTACTGACGAACGAGTCCGGATACACAAAACAAGAGGAAAAGGGACACAACCTTATATTACAATGATAAAGTGTTCGGGCCTCGGCGGCCGCAAAAGACATGGATGCATTCAAAATAAACTGCTTCGGTAGAAGCAGGCGTCGCCCGGAGAAGGAGCCGCAAACTCGGCTTCGTCTCCACCCTCGGCGAGATCCGCCCTGGCCTCGGACGACGGCGCAAGCGGGAGGATCTCTGCCTCGAAGGTGGTCGCCAGCACCGCGCTTGGGCCCGTGGCGGCCGCGTCAAGCCTCTAGACTTCGGCCAGGGCAGCTTCATCTTCGTCAGGAAGGCAATACCCCTCGCTGACCCGCTCCAGATCCACGTCATAGTGGGAAGCGAGCACGGCGAAGGCCCGCCTGACGCCGTGATGCAGCGCCTCGCGGAGTCTTCCATGCGCATGGTCACCCAAGGCCTGCAGGCGACTTTGAGGGGAGCTTCCCAAGGGGACGTCGTCGAAGCCAAAGACCCGGCAGAAGGCCGAGATGGCCTCGGACATGGCCGCGTGGTCAGCCTCCCTCTGCTCGGCCGCCTGAGCAAGCGCCTTGGCGGACTTATCAAGGGCAGACTCGAGCTCTGCGAACAGCCAAAGCGGAAGACTTCAAACACGAGTTGAGGAACGAAGCCGAATCGAAATCTTAAAACAGCCAAGACATACCTTCGGCTCGGGCACGCTGCTCCGAGGATGCGGCTTGGGCCACGGCTAGGTCTGCTGCAAGGGCTCCGGCCTGAGCAGACGCCTCGGCTAACTGGACTCCAAGAGCCTCAGCCCAGCTTTCGGCCTCGGCGGCCCGGCCCCGAGATTGGTCCCGCTCGCCGGTGACCTGGTCAAGCTCCGACTGCTGCCGCTGCGCCTCTGCGCGTGCCGCTGCTGCCTCTGCTCCCAGATCGACACAGAGCAACCGAAGGTCCGCCACCTCGGCGCTCTGTTGGGAGAGGTGCGTGGTAGCCCTGGCAAGTGTGGTCCTCAGGGACCGCAGTGAACCCCAGACATCGACCTTGCGGCCGATGAACGACGACTTGGCGGCGCTCAGATCCTGAGGGAAGGAAGCGGGGCGTCACAAAGAATGCCTTAATCACGTGAAAGGTATGCTTGAAATCATTACCTGGAGGATCTTGGGAACGTCCCTGCAAAGGACCTCCAAGGTCGACCGGAGCGACCCCACCGTTGCCTCGGCACACTCACGAAGCCCGTCCCAAGACTGCTCCTCTCGCTCATTGTCAAGAACGAAGAGGGGATCTGAGGCCCCACGGGTCCGGAACCGAAGCAACTGGCGCCGCCCGTCGGAACTGCGCCGCGCAGGGACAAGGCTGCCGCTCGACAGGACGTGTCGCGGTTCCGCGCCCCCTCCTCCGAGGCACCAAGTAGCGACGCCTCGGCCATCTCAACATCGGCGGCGACTGGTGGCTCCACGGCCAGAACGGCAACGGCCTCGGCAGCAGCCGGTGCCAGCGCCGGCAGCATGTCTGGTGGGCCCGAGGCCACAGCCGCGCTAGCAGCCTCCCCCAGCGCGACGGCCGCCTCGACAGAGGAGTCAACCTCGGGAGCTCGCCCCACGGCAACTGGTGCCGCCTGAGCCCCCCGCTGTGGGGCGTCTTGTGAGGGGGTCAGCTGGCCGGCGATGCCCGGCGCGGCACTAGCTGCAGAAGCCGACACCGTCTTAAGGACCTTCCGGGGAGCCAGACCGGTCGAACCGTGCCTCTGCTTGCTAAGGAGAAAAGGAAAATCAGAATCGGGACATACGAAGGAGGAGCCAGAACGAAGATATCCTAAGATACTTACCCACTTCGGGCCATGATCAATCGTGCATGTGGGGAGGTCTCTCGAACCTCGATCCCCGAAGGTACCACCGAGGTCTGCCCCGCTGCCGGCTTCGGTACCATCCTCGCCTTGGGCGCCCTAAGCACCCGAGGGACGGACTGCCCAGACGCAGCCACGACGACCCGAGGATCGCCCTCCTGCGCAGTCGGCACAGGCGACAGTTCTCGGGGAATAGGCAGCTCGGCCTGACTCCCCAGGGTCACCTCAACTACCTCGGCCAAGGGGTCAAGTACCCCCTCAGTCTGCCCCTGCTCTTCGGACCGGGACCCCGACGTCCCGGCCCCGGATACCGACAGCGTCAGCCCGCTCGGGGGCTGGCTTGGCGACCCCTGGCCCAGCCTCAGATCCGGGCTGAGGCCGAGGCGGGCAGCCATGTCGTCGTCTTCATCATCGTCTTCATCGTCGTCGTCATCGTCAGGCATCTCCGGGATGGCTCCCTCGGGAGCCCATTCCTCTCCTGCCGACGACGAAGCCTTTCCAAGGCGTCTCGTGCCCGCGTCCGCTCGCGGGCCCAAGCCTTCTTCGCGTCCTTCTTCTCCTTCCTCTTCTCCGCAGCGACCCTCCGTGCAGCTCGGTCCACCGCATCCTTCGGGACCGGTGGCGGGAAAGGCTTGTGAGCCCTTACCTCCTGGAGACGGACGAAGAGTCTCAACTGTGAGGACCAAGGGCAATCTGACACAAGAAGAAAGAAGGAGCGGACACTCACCAGGGACACACACCCGTGATCGGGACGCATCAAAAGCTGGGAAAGGGCGCCGGCGTCTGACTTCCCTACCGTGCTGGCTACCCGCCTGTGGAGGTCGTCGATGGGAAGGGGATCCGACGACATCCGCAAACCCTCCAAGTCGACACCCAGAGTCATCTCCCAAAGCGGCAGCCGCCGCTCCATTAAGGGGAGCACCCTCCGGCGATGAATGGCGGCAACCACCCCCGCGGCGGTGAGCCCTCCTTTCCGCAGCTCCTCCAGGGCCTTCAGAAGAGGCTAGAGATTCTTCTATCTGTCGCGCGGGGTCCCATAGCGCCAGTTGTCGGCGGTGGCGGTCACCACTCGCTGAGAAAACAACGGGAGCCTCCCGTCGTCATTTCAAAGATAGAACCAGCGGCGCTGCCACCCTTTGTTCGAAGACGCGAGGATGGCAGGGATGTACTGCGGCGCCCGCGCCTGCCTCAGCTGGAGGATGCAGCCACCGGCCCGCACCACCATGCGGACCCTTCTTTCCCCCGTCGGCGAGGCAAAAAGCTCCGTGGAGAAGAGATGGGTCCACAGGTCCCAGTGAGGGTCAATCCCCAAGTATCCTTCACAAACCGCCGCGAAGATGGCGGCTTGCGAGATGGAGTTGGGACTGAGGTTGTGCAGCTCCACCTTGTAGACTTGCAGAATCGCCCGCATAAAACGGCTTGCCGGCACTCCGAACCCCCGCTCGTGGAAGGAAACGAAGCTCACCACATACCCCGGCGGCGGGGACAGGGCGGCTCCGCTCGGAGGGGCCATCCACTCCGGCTGCGAGCCACCGGAGAGAGGGCGAAGCAAACCCTCAGCAACAAGGGCCTCCAGGTCATCCGCCGTGACGGTGGAGAAAGTCCACGGGTCGCGCGGCGAAACAATGGTCACCCGGTCGACCATCACCAAGCAGAAGAGGTGGCAACGGAAAGAACTGGGTGTGCGGTTTTCTTTCTCTGGCTTTTCCCTCGGGTTGCGAAAACCTAAGTGGGAGGCGAGCAGCAGAGTAAAGAACCGTCACCGGTCCCTCTCCTGAATATATAAAGGCCCAGGCGAGACCCGTTCAACGCTTCGCCCGAACCCGCCGCGACATTCAAAACTCAACGCGAGACACCCGTTCCTCGAACGGCTCGCGCACGCACAACGGCCGCCCCGCAAACCACTCGTCCCGTCGCATTAACTCTGCGGCAGGACAGGCGACACCTTTTGCGGGTGAAGCAGGCGACACTTCACCTCCGCCATGATGACCGCGTCAAAAAAGGTGCGCCACGTCATTCGATTTCATATCCTTTTCCACTTCCTCCTTCCCTCTTGCAGGGACCGGGAAAGGGGATACTCCGAAAGGGATCCTTCTCCACGAAGGAAGCAGGCCCCGAGCCCCCTACTGATCAGAGGTTCGAAGGCTGGCCCCTCGGAAGGGTTCAACAGCCGCTTCAGAGCACTCGGGCTCCGCGCCCACTACTGGTCAGAGGTTCGAAGGCCGGCCCCTCGGAAGGGTTCAACGGCCGCCTCAGGCCACTCGGGCTCCGCGCCCACTACTGGTCAGAGGTTCAAAGGTCGGCCCCTCGGAAAGGTTCAACGGCCGCCTCAGGCCACTCGGGCTCTACGCCCACTACTGATCAGGGGTTCATAGGCTGGCCCCCGAAGGGTTCGACAGCCGCCTCAGACGCAGAGCGAGGGATGACCCTGGGTACGTTCGATACATAACCGAGGCTCGGGCTATGCTCCCGAGGTACCCTAGGACATTTCTGAGACCAATGAGAACGATTTTGTAATGGAATCCCACCTGAGGGAGGCATCGAGCCCTCGGACCACGTCAAAAGGGGACCGGGTCCGGCAAATCACCCGCAGGTACTTTCGGAGCGCGCCTCTGGGCCACTAGCCGACCCCTAACAAATGGGGCACGGGCGTCCACTCGGATTACCCGTTAGCAACTCACTGGAGACACCATGTTCGGCGCCCTCCGAGGGCAACATGGCGCTTTCCCCCCTCCTCCTTGCGGAAAGGCGACGCAGGGGCGTATGTAAATAGCCGAGTCTGTTCCTGACCGTTCTCTCGCTCTGTGCGGAGGCTCGGGGGCTGCTCTCGCAAACCTGGCTCCGGTCAAACCGTTGACAGCGTCAACATACTAGCCCGAGAACTTGGGACTCGACTGTGCACCCGGGCTACGACCAGTTTGCATGAGGGAACAACCAGACCGGCCAAAGCATTGCGAAACGCACTAAGACCTCGAAGGAGTCAAACCACTCCTCCGAGGCCTCGGGGGCTACACCCGGCGGGTGCGCTCGCGCGCACCCACCGGAACGAAACGCAACCGAGAAAGGCCGGTCCCCTTGCAAAAAAGTGCGACAGAAGCCTCCAAGCGAGTATTAACACTCCCTTCGAGGCTCGGGGGCTACTGTCGGGGACCATAATTAGGTGTACCCCCAAGACTCCTAATCTCAGCTGGTAACCCCCATCAGCACAAAGCTGCAAAGGCCTGATGGGTGCGATTAAGGTCAAGGCTCGGTCCACTAAAGGGACACGATCTCGCCTCGCCCGAGCCTAGCCTCCGGCAAGGGCAACCGACCCCGGAGGATTCACGTCTCGCCCGAGGGCCCCCTCAAGCAACGGACACACCTTCAGGTCGCCCGAGGCCCAGTCTTTGCCAAGAAGCAACCTAGGCCAGATCACCACGCCAACCGACTGTATCGCAGGAGCATTTAATGCAAGGGTGGCCTGACACCTTATCCTGACGCGCGCCCTTCAGTCGACAGAGCCGAAGTGACCGCAGTCACTTCGCCGCTCCACTAACCAGCCTGACAAGAAGACAGCGCCACCTGCGTCGCTCCGACTGCTGTGCCACTCGACAGAGTGAGGCTGACAGCGGCCAAGTCCGGCCTCGGGCGCCATAGGAAACTCCGCCTCGCCCGACCCCAGGGCTCGGACTCAGCCTCGGCTCCAGAAGACGATGAACTCCACCTCGCTCGACCCCAGGGCTCGGACTCGGCCTCGGCTCCGGAAGACGACAAACTCCGCCTCGCCCGACCCCAGGGCTCGGAGTCGGCCTCGGCTCCGGAAGACGACGAACTCCGCCTCGCCCGACCCCAGGGCTCGTACTCGGGCTCGGCCCCGGAAGACGACGAACTCCGCCTCGCCCGACCCCAGGGCTCGGACTCGGGCTCGGCCCCGGAAGACGACGAACTCTGTCTCGCCCGACCCCAGGGCTTGGACTCGGGCTCGGCTCCGGAAGATGACAAACTCCGCCTCGCCCGACCCCAGGGCTCGGACTCGGCCTCGGCTCCGGAAGATGACGAACTCCGCGTCGCCCGACCCCAGGGCTCGGACTCAGCCTTGGCCTCGGACGACGATCTCTGCCTCGCCTGACCCGAGGTTCGGACTTGACCTCGACCTCAGAAGACAGACTCGACCTCGACCTCGGAGGAGCCTCCGTCTCGCCCGACCCAGGGCTCGGACCGACCACGTCACAAGGGAGGGCATCATTACCCTACCCCTAGCTAGCTCAGGCTACGGGGAACAAGACCGGCGTCCCATCTGGCTCGTCCCGGTAAACAAATAATGATGGCTCCCTGCGTGCTCCGTGACGACGGCGGCTCTCAGCCCCTTACGGAAGCAAGGAGACGTCAGCAAGGACTCGACAGCCCCGACAGCTGTCCTTCCGCAAGCCTCCAGCACTCCTCCGACGGCCACGACATCACATGAACAGGGTGCCAAAACCTCTCCGGCTGCCACGACGACATGTACTTAGGGCGCTAGCTCCACTCTGCTAGACACGTTAGCACACTGCTACATCTCCTATTGTACACCTGGACCCTCTCCTTATGCCTATAAAAGGAAGGTCCAGGGCTCTCTTACGAGAAGGTTGGCCGCGCGGGAGGACGGGACGACGCGCAAAGTCCCTCGCTCTCTCCCACGCGGACGCTTGTAACCCCCTACTGCAAGCGCACCTGACCTGGGCGCAGGACAACACGAAGGCCGCGGGTTTCCCCTTTTGCCTGTCTCCCTCCTCTTTTTTCCCCCCTTCATGCTCTGTTTCGCGTCGACCCATCTGGGCTGGGACACGTGGCGACAATTTACTCGTCGGTCCAGGGACCCCCCGGGGTCGAAACGCCGACAAGAGATTATGCCATATCCTACGAGTATCAGCCAAGGGCTCTACTCTTTGGCGGTATCGACGATGAAAGCTTAGGTTGCCTCCGAGACCGGACTGGAGCGAAGGTCGTCGGTACTGTGTCGAAGAGTATTGGTTTCCCGAAGCTTGAGACCGATATTAGCCGCTACCGACGACAACATCTCGTCGGTAGTTTATTCTATTCTAACTTCAAGGTAAAAACTTTTCTTCAACTTTGCATTGTTTTTAACAACAAAGGTGTTTTCTAACGAAGGTTGCTTCTGTACAGAGTATGTTATTGAGCAAAGCTTTGAGGATGCAATAAGACCTTGAAGACAAAAACATGAGATTATAATTGAAGGTTTAGAAAACAAAATAAAAGATCAGGCAGCTGCTCTTGAAAAGAAAGATTTCAAACTTCAGACAATGGAAGGCTTACTAGCAGAAGCTAAAGCCAAAATTGCAAAGTTGGATAAGGAGCTTCTCTCAAAATCAGAAAGCTTCGAACAAGAAAAGCAGAAATTTGATACAAAGTTTGAGGCTGAGGTCGAAAAAAGTTCAAATTTGCAAAAATCATTGAAAGAGCTTCAAGATAGATGTCTAGAGTTCAGCAACCGATGCGTGCAACGGCTAAAACAGGTCTTTAACTCGGTTGGAGCCAGCTCTGAGAAATTCAGTCCTTCTGTTGAAGACCTGCCAGGGACCTTCGAACACATTGAGGGCAAAGTTGATGCTCTTGATGAAGTTATAGCTGGACACGGTGATTTCTGTGCCCTGCTAGCTTCTCGGGGCACATCTGTTGCCTTCATGAAGTCTGTTTGCACGCATGGGAAAATTGTTAATAGACCAAACTTCAGCTTATCACCAGCAGATTTGATTGATATCCCCAGCCTTGCTCGAAGCATAGGAAACAGATTTATAAAGAAAATATGGATGAAGGGTGGGCGAAGCCTAGCTGGTGATAAAGCTCGAAGTCATCTTAAGTCGGTAATAAAATCATACCTTGTACTTACCTTTTCCTTGAAACTTGAATTTTCCTTATAATGCTTTGATATGTACAGGATGATGAAGCCGAAGAACACAGAGCCGAAGCTTAGCAGGCAATCCGAAGCTCAACAGATGATGATGAAGCTAGAATACCTAGCTGTGGAAAAATTCTAAGAAAACTTTTGTATTAACCCTTGTAAAGAATATTGTAACTTAAGAATCAAATTCTACTCTGTAAATTTGTCCATACCTTGTAATATATTTTTACCGTTCCGTCGATGTATGAAATGCTTTGATGTGGTCGAAACCTGTATTTTTGAGCCGAAGGCGAAAAACACCTTCCCTTCTTTTCGTACACAACGAAGCATGAATCTGCTTCTTGAAGTTGTATGCTTAGAACCGAAGCAACTGTCTGTATCTGTATGATATGATGATGATCCTATGTATGTCTAAATGAATGTTTATGAATGCAATGTATGATGTAATGTATCGTGCAAATGAATGCCCAAACACACACATTCGAAGCTTCATCCACAAACTTCATTCCCTTAGGAATGACTGAAATCTCTTTGCCATTTATTTTTCGGCTGCACCGCTTATTTTTTGGTGTAAGTTCTGCATCCCCTTAGGAACGTCTTTTGAACTTCTTTGCCTTCTATTTCGGCGGTATTCGCGTTGACTTTTCGCGCTTCGCCTTATATTTCAGCGGTATTTGGCTCTGCATTCCCTTAGGAACGACTTTTGAGCAGAAAACTTACGCTGCGCTCCCTTTGGAACGACTTTTTGTAGCTTCGTCATGTTCTGCATCCCCCTAGGGACGACTTTCGAGCTTCTCCCTGTTTTTTCTCTCTGCACTCGATGGTGCATGCTCAGATTTTACATTTACATATTTGGGGGATTTTGCGCTCATGGAGCTGAATGAGAAAAGAAAAAATTACAAACTATGGCCCTATTAAAAACCTTTCTCCCCCTTTGGAAAGGAAAAAGGTGCCATAGAAAAATGAAAAAGATTACATCAATCTATACATAATACCGTCGAAGCTCATCCACGTTCCAAGATCTAGGAATGTCATTGCCATCCACATCCTTTAATCTGTAAGAACTGGGTCTTGACGAAGATACTACCAGAAAAGGTCCTTCCCACTTCAGCTGTAGTTTGCCTACTGTGTCCGGATTAGCCACTCTCCGAAGCACCAAATGCCCTGGCTTGATATTTTTCAGTCGAACTTTTCTGTCGCGTCATTTTATTGTTTCGGCTTGATATTTATTAATATTTTCCACAGCCTGAAGTCTGACCCCTTCTATAGTGTCTTTTGCCACATGATAATCGGCTTTGTCTTCTGCCGAAGCTGTTGTTCTTATTGACCCTATTTTAGCTTCTTCTGGAGTTATAGCTTCGTCGCCAAATAGTAACTTGAATGACGTGAAACCTGTTGATCTTGATACGGTGGTATTGTGGCTCCACACCACTTTAATTAACTCTTCTGGCCACTTTCCTCTAGGCTGGTTAAAAATTAACTTCATTATTCCTGTCATTATAATACCATTTGCTCTTTCGACAAGTCCATTTGACTCTGGATGTCTGACTGACGCAAAATGAATCTTCGTGTCGATTTGATCACAGAATTCCTTGAAAGCTTCGGCATCAAACTGTGTTCCGTTGTCCACAGTTATAGCCTTTGGTACGCCGAAACGACAAACAATGTTTTGCCAAAAGAATTTCTGGACTGTGACCGAAGTTATTGTGGCCAAAGGCTTTGCTTCAATGCACTTGGAAAAATACTCCACAGCCACCACAACATATCTTAAATTGCCTTGTGCTGGTGGAAGTGGACCTAATAAATCCTGGCCCCATCTTTGCAATGGCCAAGTTGGTTGTATTAATTGGGTTAGCGACAAAGGTTGTTTCTGGTCTCTTGCACATTTTTGACAATTTCACACTTTTGAACCAGATCCGTTGCATCCGAAGCTGCCTTTGGCCAATAAAATCCTTGTCTGAAGACCTTCCGTAGCAAAGGTCTAGATCCAATATGAGATCCACACAAGCCTACGTGTATTTCCTTCATCAGCTATATACCTTCAGTTCTGGATAGACACTTGAGAAGTGGAGAGCAGACTCCATATTTGTATAACTCCCCTTCTATTATTACATATGGTCGTGTTCTTGCCTCCATTCTCTTATTATAAGCTTCATCATCTGAAAGGCAGTTACCTTGGAGAAAAGATATAATCTCAGTCCTCCAATCCTCACTATGAACAGGAGATATATTGAGCACTGCTCTTTCGAGAAGTTCCACCGAAGGTGCTCTTATTGTCTCAAAGAATACTTCCGAAGGTAGAGGCAGCCCCTGTGCCACTGACTTGGCTAGCAGATCAGCATGCTCGTTTTCTCCTCGTGGAATATTCTTCACAGAAAACCCTTTGAAAGAAGCTTCAAGCCTTTGAACTGTGTCGAGGTATTTCTCAAGCTTCGGGTCTCTTGCCCTACAACTCTTGTCAACATGACCAGAAATAACTTGGGAATGGTTTTAAGGACCACCCTTCTTATCCCCATTGCTTTTAACTTCCGAAGCCCCAAAAGCAAAGCTTCGTATTCAGCAATATTATTTGTGTAGCTGAAGTCAAGCTTTATTGCATAGCATGTTTTGACTTTGGAAGGTGCAACTAAGACAACAGCCGCACCTGCCCCGAAGGTTCCCCAAGAACCGTCGCAGAACACCGTCCAAGCTTCGGCATCTTTATTTGCTTCTTCTTCCTGAGCCCCTGGAGTCTAGTCAGCGATGAAGTCTGCTAGCGCCTGGGACTGAATCGAGGATCTATGCACATAATCAATGCTGAATTTGTTGAGTTCTGCAGCCCACTTTCCAATCCTTCCAGTAGCTTATCTGTTCCTCATGATGTCCTTCAGAGGCTGTGACGAAGGAACAATTAAATGGAATGCTTGAAAATAATGCCGAAGCTTCCTGGAGGCCATTAAAACAGCATACAACACCTTCTCCAATTCTGTATATTTTTTCTTTGAGAAGCTTAAAACTTCGGAGACAAAGTATACTGGGGCTTGCTTTTTGATTTGTCCTTCCAATTTCTCCTGCACAAGCGCTGCACTCACTGCAGAGTGCAAAGCTGCCACATATAATAGTAACGGAGCCCCTGGCGCAGGTGGAGTTAATGTTGTTATATCAATCAAGTATTACTTCAGCTCTTCAAAGGCTTTCTGTTGAGCTGGGCCCCATTGAAAGACTTCGGCTGACTTTAGTATTTCAAAAAATGGCAAGTTTCTTTCTGCTGATCTAGATATAAATCTATTCAATGAAGCCAATCTTTCTGCCAACCGTTGGGCCCCCTTCTTTGTGCTCGGTGGTTCCATTCGAAGGATAGCTTTGATCTTGCTTGGGTTAGCTTCAATCCCCTTCATCGAACCCAGACAGCCAAGGAACTTGCCCTTCTTCACTCCAAAGACACACTTTTTAGGATTTAATTTCAGGCCAGCTTGTCTGAAATTAGCAAATGTTTCTTGCAGATCAGTGATATGATTTTCTTGCTCTGTGCTTTTTACTATGATATCATCAACGTATGTTAGCACATTTCTGCCTATCTGGAAATGAAGGACCTTGGCCGTCATCCTGCTGAAACTGCCTCCAGCATTTTTGAGCCCCTCAGGTATCCAAAGATAGCAATAACTAGGAGTTATGAAACTAGTCTTCGGCTCATCCTCCTTCTTCATCCATATTTGATGATATCCTGAGTAGCAATCTAGAAGACTCATAAGTTCTGAAGAAGCTGCTGCATCCACAAGAGAGTCTATCCTTGGTAATGGAAATTCGTCCTTCAGTAGGCCTTGTTGAGATCCGTGAAATCAATACACATTCTCCATTTGCCATTGGCCTTCTTCACCATAACAGTATTGGCTAGCCACTCTGGATATTTTACTTCTCTGATGACACCAGCACTGAGAAGTCTTTTTACTTCATTCCGAACACCTTCGGCTTTATCATCAAACATTTTTCGAAGCTTTTGCTTTCTGGGCCTGAAGGATGGATCGACATTGAGTGAATGTTCAATGACGTCCCTGTTGACTCCACAGAGATCATTGGCCGACCATGCAAAAACATCTTTGTTGTTGAATAAAAACCTTATCAAAGTTTTTTCTTGCTCTTCAGATAATTGAGACCCCAGCAATACCTTCTGTTCTGCTATGTCTTCACATAGAAGCATGGGCTTTGGCTGATCAGCCGAAGCAGCCTTCTCTCTTCTGTACTTGTACTGCTCACAAGCTTCAGCTCCATCTATATTGTGGATGGCTTTTGAGTCCGTCCAATTTCCTTCAGCCTTCCTGGCAGCTTCCTGACTTCCATGAATTGCAATAGGCCCTTGTTCCGAAGGTATCTTCATGCATAGAATGCTGGATGAAGAATTGCTTCAAAAGCATTAAGTGTCCCACGACCAATGATTGCATTGTAGGGGTATTCCATGTCAACAATATCAAACACAACCTATTCAGTCCTTGTGTTGTGGACAAATCCGAAGGTCACTGGCATTGTGATTTTGCCAAGTGCTACGATCTGCCTTCCTCTGAAGCCACAAAGAGGGTGTGTAGCATCATGAATCTTGTCCTCTGGCTCTTGCATCTGTCTGAAGGCCTTAGCAAATATGATATCCGCTGCACTGCCTGTATCAACCAGAACATTGTGGACCAGAAATCCCTTGATGACACAAGATATAACCATAACATCATTGTGAGGATAATCCTTGAGCTGAAGATCCTCCTAGGAGAAGGTGATTGGGATGTGGGACCACTTTGACCTGATGAAGGGTCCCTGCACCCCAACATGCTGCACCCTTCTCTGAGCCTCCTTCTTCTGCTTCTTGTTGGCCGGTTCTGAATATGAAATGCCTGTTATCGGGAGCACCATCTTTGTGGCCGAAGCTGCTTCAGCTTCATTGTTGAACGAAGCCATCAGCTCGACAGTGGAAGTGAGTTCACCGGAGGTGGGCGCCAATGTTGGGGGCTTGTTATCAAATGCTATGAATCAAGAACAAGGCAACACAGTGTTAAAGGTTAATATCCTTCATCCTTTGAAGCATTATTTCCCTTAGGATATAATGATCTTCAGATGAAGGTCATGAAGGACGTACCTTCATCATCATGATAAGTGATAATGAAAGACGAAGCATATGAAACATGAAAGATAACATGAACAATCATATAGCATTATTCACATATCTTCATTACATAAATTCAAGTATTTAAATACAATATTTAATCACATTTATACCTTCGGCTTGACAGAAGGCAAAAAATCCAAGCGTTGCGCACGAGCGAATACAAAATAGCGTGAACAGTACAAGGGTACTGTTCATCTATTTATAGGCACAGGACGCAGCCTGTGAGAAATTACATTCATGTCCTTTACAAAGGTTTACAAGCATAATACAAGTTATCACGGGCCGATTGGTCATTTCATATTTATGTCAGTGCATTTGGAAATGTACTCCGAAGCCCTTTGATTGATAGCTTCGGCTTTGTGCCAGTCTTCCGAAAGTGTTTCTTCTTATGGGACCTTCGGCGACGAAGCAGGCCCCCAACAAGTACGATCAGAATCATGGTGTTCCAGCATGAAGTCAGGCCACTAGAGTTGAGTCGGCAACGGCTTCAACTGGTGGCACTACCTGGGGACGGTCGAGACAGCACATCAGAAACTCCCCTCCCCGGGACCGGCACCATAGTCATCGACAGGAGGACACATGTGGGGTATCTGCGCTTACTCCGCGTCTCAGGGCCATTCAATGGCCTCCAAACTTCAAGGTCTCCAACGTCGACAAATACGAGCCTAAGCAGGACCCGGGAGGCTGGTTGGCCATCTATACAACTGCTTCCCAAGCCGCTGGGGCAACTGAAGATGTGATGACTACGTATTTACCCATCGTCCTCGGGCAAGATGCATTGCAATGGCTACGACACCTGCTGCGGCACTGCATCGACGATTGGAGCGACTTCAGTCGGTGCTTTATCGCCAACTTCCAATCTCTCTCCGACAAGCCGGCGCAGCCGTGGGACCTCAAATCCATCAGGCGTTGAGGGGATGAAACGCTTCGGTCGTACCTCAAGAGGTTTCAGACCATGAGAAATCGCATCCCCGAGGTCGCTGAGGCAGCAGTGATTGAGGACTTCTACCGGGGATCCAATGACTCGGCTTTCGTCCGAGCCATACTGCAAAAGGCACCGACCACCTCCGAGCAGCAGTTCAAGGAAGCGAACCTCTACATCACCGCCGACGAACAGGCTCAGGACCTCATCGGGGGAGTGAAGCCTGCTCTGTCTGCACCGCGGCGTGACGTGAACCAGCAAACCGACAAGCGTTGCGAGAAGAGGCCTCGAGAAGAGGTCCACGCCGCTGGACCACCCGTCTCTCATGCCCGAGGTGCACCCCGCGGAGGCGAGCGGACACTGGACGACATCCTTGATGCCCAGTGCCCGTATCACAAGGATATGCGGCACACCTTGCGGAACTGTAGAGATTTCAAGCATCCCGTCAGGAATGGCCGACCCTTCCAACCTCTACCACCTCCCCCACCGCGAGGAGGGCCCAGTGAACCTCGATGACCTTAGCAACAGGAAGGGGGAGGAGGTGGAGCATTCCCACGTGTCGACGGAGAGGTCAACGTCATCTTCGGAGGACATGGGTCGCAAGAAAACAAAAGGCAACAGAAGCTCAACGACTGACAGATACTGGTGGCAACCACCAGTGCCCCTGCCCCCTATCGGTGATCAGAACACCCGATCACCTTTACCCAGGCGGATCAATGGCTCAACTTCGATCATCTGGGCAAGTACCCGCTCCTTGTCGATCCGGTGATCCGAGAGAACATGTTAAAGAAAGTATTAGTGGACGGGGGAAGCAGCATCAACGTCACCTTCCCCCAGACACTCTTAGGCTTGGGAATTGCACTCAAAGAGCTCCATGAGTCGGACACTCCTTTCTTCGGCATTGTGCCGACCGAAGGAGAATACCCGCTCGGACACATCTACATGCCTGTTACCTTTGGAACTCCGGAAAACTATAGAACCAAGTTCCTGAGGTTCGAGGTGGCAAGCTTCGACTGTGGATACAATGCCATCATCGGTAGGCCAGGATTAGCGAAATTCATGGCCATTCCGCACTACTCGTACATGATATTGAAGATGCCAAGGCCACAAGGGATCATCACCATGCGCGCTGACTTCTAAGGCACCGCAGAATGTTTCCGAGTAGCCATCCAGGCGACCCTCACTACCAAACCGCCGACGACTTCCTCTGCGCAGGCAAACTCAAAGCCTGAGGGAGACCTCACAATACCTGCGAATGAAGCTCAAGCCGTGACCTCTATGCGACCGACTGAGGAGACAAAGAGGATCAACCTTGGGTTTGTTGATGAACGCAAGACTGTCATCATCAGCTCTAGCCTAGACGACAAATAGGAAAGCGCGCTCATCCGGTTCCTGCAATATAACCGAGACGTGTTCGCATGGTAGCCTGTGGATATGCCGGGAGTCCCAAGAGAATTGGCTGAGCACAAACTGAAGGTCTATCCCCAAGAAAGGCCGATCTGACAAAAACTACGTCGTTTCACGCCTGACAAGAGAGAGGCTATTCGCGCCGAGCTAGCTCGCTTAGTCGCAGCAGGGTTCATTAGAGAAGTACTTCATCCTGAGTGGCTAGCAAATCCAATTCTTGTACTCAAAAAGAATAAAGTGGATTGGCGCATGTGCGTCGACTATACGGATCTCAACAAAAATTGTCCGAAGGATCCCTTCGGACTCCCTAGAATAGATCAGGTGGCTGATTCGACCACCAAATGTTCTATGTTGTCCTTCCTGGACTGCTATTCTGGATACCATCAGATCAGCCTAGCAAAAGAAGATGAGGAAAAAAACTGCATTCATTACTCCGTTTGGAGCTTTCTGCTATACCTCCATGTCGTTCGGCCTCAAGAACGCAGGAGCGACTTACCAGAGAGCTATTCAAACATTCTTAGCCGATCACAAGGGCAAGCGGGTAGAAGCTTATGTTGATGACGTGGTGATCAAAACAGAAAACTCAGAAAACTTCATCGAATATTTGCAGCTGGTCTTCAACAGCCTGAGACGATACCTGTGGAAGCTCAATCCAGAGAAATGCATCTTCGGAGTACCAGCAGGGAAGTTACTCGGATTCATTGTCAGCCATCGAGGAATCAAAGCTAACCCAGAAAAAATCGAAGCCATCATGAGAATGGAAGCGCCACGATCACATAAGAAAGTGCAGAGGCTTACTGGATGCATGGCAGCCTTGAGCAGGTTCATATCAAGGTTAGGCGAAAAGGGACTACCGTTCTACAAATTGCTCAAAAAGGTGGACAAGTTTCAGTGGACCACAGAAGCACAAGAGGCTCTAAAAGCATTGAAAAAGTTCATGACGACACCACCAGTACTCAAGCCACCTCGCCGAGCCACAACAAATCAACCGGCAGAAGATCTATTGTTATACATCTCCTGCACGCGTGGTAAGCACCACATTAATAGTCGAGTGGACAGAGGAAGGACACACATATCCAGTACAGCATCCGGTCTACTTCATCAGTGAAGTTCTAGGACCCTCTAAAAAGAAATATCCCCAAGTTCAAAAACTACTATATGCGGTACTTCTAACCGCTCGCAAACTCCGTCACTACTTTGACGACCACAAAGTCATAGTAGTCACCGGGTTTTGGATAGGGGATATCCTTCACAACAAAGAAGCCATTGGAAGAATAGCCAAGTGGGCCTGTGAGTTGGGAGCTCATGACATAGAGTTTCGGCCGCACGCAGCAGTAAAGACTCAAGCACTAGTTTACTTCGTATCAGAGTGGACCAAGCAACAAGTTCCTGACAACCCAGAGGCTACTGAAGTATGCGAATGTATTTCGATGGCTCGCTGAAACTGCAGGGAGCAGGCGTAGGGATCCTCTTCATTGACCCAGGAGGTGAATAACTCAAGTACGCGTTTCAGCTATTATTCCCAGCATCAAATAATGCAGCAGAATACGAGGCACTGATCCATGGGTTGAGCATTGCCATATCACTGGGCGTTAAGAGGTTGATGGTATACGGAGATTCACTAGTGGTCATAAGCTAGATAAATAAAGATTGGGATTGCTCGACTGATTCTATGGGCAAGTACTGTACGGCCGTCCGAAAATTAGAGGACAAGTTTGAAGGGTTGGAATTCCATCACGTGGAAAGAGACCGCAACGCAGCAGCAGACGCGTTGTCAAAGCTAGGATCCAGTCGAGCCCAGGTCCCACCTGGAGTCTTCGTCCAGGAAGTATTGTTGGAACTTGCTACCAGGTGCAAGAGGATCCAACGGGGATGAGAGTTGACGTAAACAGGGTTCTCGCACGAGATGGCAAAAGCTCTGTTAATCTAGCCTCTCACGGGCACTGTGCGGGGGTATTTATAGGTATCTGAGCGCCCAGCGTCTCGTGTTAAGGACGCATGTGCCCTCAGACACCTAGGTTATCCCCAGAATATTCCCATAAAGCAGGGTTACAGACTGTAATTATAGGGATGCCTTTACAAATTAGGCCCGTAACGCGCAGCGGCCACGCAGGGCCCGTTACAATGGGCCGGATCACCCGTGGGCCTCCGAGCTGGACGAGTCCGCACGGTGGGATGACCTCGTCGCAGACCTTCGTCTGATGTCGTACGGGGCGAAGGGTGTCCCTGCCCGTTTTATCTCCGTTGGACCAACGACTGCAGCGAAGGCCTCGAGCGAAGGGTGGCGTCTTTGCCTTCGCCCCAACATTTGCCCTCCGACGGACCAGTTCGACAAAGTCATCTGGTGCCGAAGACGTCGCTAGATGGCGGAGACGCTGCCCTCGCTCGAAGTGGTTCCGCGGGGGTTTTTGACATGACCGTTGATTGACACCGTACTGTTGGACTGCGGGATTCCCGAAGCGCCGCGCCCTGTGTATAAAAGGGGGCGGGGGTCGGCGCTTTTTGAACTTCACTTTCCGCACTCCGTGAAAACCCTAGCCGCCTTTTCCACCGTCTTGCTGCTCGTCTGCCCTCCTTGCTCTTGTTCGCCGGAGATCTGGCTCGAGTGAAGCAGACCGCCCGCCGCCGCCGACGGTACGTAGCGATGCCGACCTCCTCTTCTTCTGCTGCCGCTACGCTGCCGGCCGACGCCTCGCCGCCGGCCGACGCCTCGTCTGAGGAGACGTTGAGTACTTTGGTGGCGGAGGAGTTGCGCGTCGGCGATATGGTGGATTTTGGTGTGTCGAGGATGTCGTCGATCCGCGTGCAAGATATGCAGCGGTTGGGTTACTTTGGCGGCGGAGTTGCTCGTGTCCCGGGGACGGAGGAAGTCCCCGAGCCGGAGGGCGAGTTGGTTGTGTTCGAGGCGTTCTTCGCCGCCGGTCTCCGCCTGCCTGCGCACCGATTTGTTGGAGAAGTCCTGCGCAGATTTAATGTTCAGATACATCAGCTGACTCCGAATGCCGTGGTGGCTCTATCGAAGTATGTCTGGGCGACGACTTCGTACGGCGGGCAGCCATCAGTCGAAGTCTTTGCGAAGTACTATTGCCTGCACTGGCAGAAGAGGATGATTGGAGATGAAGTTGCTCAGTTTGGGTCCTGTACGTTTACGCCGAAGACCGGCAAGACCACGATGGAGGTAGTCGAGTTAGTCCCTTGCGCCCGCAACAAGTGGGGCAATTGGAATGAGTTTTGGTTTTACGTCGCGGAGGGTACCGTCGAAGACCATGAGGGGCTCCCCGTGTCTGAGATGTGTTCACATTTTTACTCAGCATACCCACCCTTTGAGGTGGCGGAGGAGGATGCGGACGAAGGGGCCCTTCGGTGCGCCGCCGGCCTGAGCAGTGGGCGCGACTTGGTTGAAGAATTTGTGGCGTACGGGGTATGGCCCTTGGCGCATGGCTGGGCGTTGGGCGAAGTGTGCCCTCGCCAGATGCCTTCCCATGGTCGGAAGCTGGTGCGAAGTCCTGCCGCGCTGGATCTGCAAAGCCGCGATCCGGCCGCCTTTGTACGTGAGGCGGAGGATGGGGCGGTGCGGATCGTTGGTCGGTACGTGCCGAGGACAGAGGGCCAGCGTAGCTGGGATATCCGCGGGTCGAATGACCGTTTGAACAGGGTTTTTGAATTGAATCGACTGTCGTATAACGGCTATCCCGGCCAAGACGATGTGGACCGCCGCGGGAAGAAGCCGGTGGTAGAGTCTGGAGACGACCCTGCGCCGGCGGCCGCCCCATCCTCTAAGAAGAGGAAACTAGGTACTGCTATGGGAGGACTTGGGGTTTCCGATGGTTTTGCTAGAGAATTGATGAGGACATGCGCGGCCCCGGGGGGAAGGATGTCTTCGCCCGAGCTCCGAGAGTCTTCGGCGCGGATGCTGAGGGTTACCGGGGGTTGGTGGCCTAGGAATGTTCCTATCCCCCGCGCGGCCGGCGAAGACGTTTTTACATCTCGCATGGTTCGTGAATGGAGAGTGTTTCCTTACGGGCGGAATATTGCTGCTGTTGTGTCGGCAGTGATGGACAAGGATCGCCAGGGAGCTGCACAGAAGCGCCAGGCGGTTGTCAGGCTTCATGAAGCCAGGCCGAAGAGGCAGCGAGGGGCTGCGAAGGCTGCTGCCCCCGGCGGAGGCAAGCCGCCGCTGGCGGCGAAGTCGGCCGTCCCTGCGTCTAGCAAGGCGACGGAGGCTGCGGCTGGCGCCGGTGGTTCCAAGTCTGCGAAGACCGTGCCACCGGCCAGCAGGGCGCCGGAGGTCGCGAAGGCGGCCCGAGGGTTGCCGTCGCCGGGCAAGCGCGTCGCCGACTTCGCCACCAATATTAGTGTGGACGACTATCTTGGTGGTAAGTCGTTGGCTCGTTTTTTTTTTGTTGATACGTCGCAGGGTCGGACGAAGGCCAACTTGTTATTGTTGCGCCTGCCGCGGCGACCATGGCGGCTGCCGTAGTGCCGAAGGCGAAGGCCGGTGCTCTTAGTGCCGGAGGCGAGATGCCGGCACTCGCTGCTGTCAGAGACGAGTCGGGCGCTGTGTCCCGCCAGCTGAAGGAGATGAAGGAGGCGCTAAGTCAGGTACATTGAGCTAGACTTCGGTTTTTTTATCGGCTTTGTTGGGGCCGCGGTCTTACGTGTGTTTTGCAGGCGGCTGACTTTGCAGACCGCGCGGCGTCGGGGGCCCTCACGGCAGTTGTGTCTGCCGAAGTCGAGAGACTTCGGACGCAACATGCTGACGCCGTCCGGGAAAAATCGGCCGCCGACAGTAAGTGCCGCAAGCTGGCGGACAAGGTGGCCGCGCTGGAGGGGGAAAAGACTGACCTCCGGCGCCAATTGGTGGAGGAGAGGAGGGAGGCCAATGAGGCCCTCGCCAAGGCGCAGGCTGCGCTGGCGGAGGCCAATTTGGCGCGGGCGGAGGGCAGTCTTGCCAGGGAGTGCGCCGCGCAGCTGGAGGAGCGGCTCAGCCCCCTGCAGAGCCGTGTGGAGAGGACCGAGGCCGCGACGCGCGCGGAGGCTGAGCGGACGCGCAAACAGCTCATGGATTCATACCATGAGCTGGGCGCGCGGACCGGTGACTTTGAAGTGCCGGACCAAGAGCCCGGACTTCGCTGCCTGGAGTGGGTACAGGAGGAGTTGCAGGCACTCCCCACTATTGTGGAGGGGTTTATGTCATATGCCTCCCTGGTCACCTGCGAGGGGGCGATGAACGCGCTGTCTCGCGAAGGGTGCCGACACTTTGAGGTCTTCGACCAAGCTGATGAGGATTTTGAGCGAGATATCTACAAGATTGAGGACCCTATAGTGAAGGAGTCCGCCGGAGCGATCTACGACCGGATGTGGGGCCCGCACGGTCGAGAGGTGGTCAGGGAGCGGGCCGAGACGGCGAGGGCTCAGGTAACGTTTGGCTTTTGTTTGACATTTGCTGGATGTGGGCTATGTGTGGGTTTGCTGAATCTGTGTGCTGTGTCTTAGGCGGCGCGTGGCGAGAGGGTGGATGATTTCGGGGCGTTGAACAGCGTGCTGCCTGACCCGGAGTCGAACCCGGCGGAGGCCGTGTCCGAGGCCGCCCTGGAGCCGCCCCCGGAGACTGCCGAAGGCGCTCCTGATGCCCCCGCAGCCGCTGCGGCCGGCGGAGGCCCGCCCCCAGAGACCGCCGGAGGCGCTCCTGATGCCCCCGCAGCCGCTGCGCCGAGGGCTGAAGATCCTGCGACGGTGGCGGCGGAGGCGACAGCGGAGGCTCCCGCGACGGCTGGGTCTTCGCAGGTGGCGTAGTGGGTGTGGGTAGTTAGGGAATTTTGGATATGTTGCTGAATTTTGGTTGCTGCGCAGGTTCAAGATTTTGGGCCTGCGCACGCAACCGCCACTACTAATTTTTTGGCGGCTTCGACCGTGGATGGTGGTAATAAATATGATGGGTCTGCATCTGAGTTTTCTGATTTTGCTGACTCTGGGAGCTCGGTTGAGTGGACTGAGGAGTCGTCGGAGGAGGACTTGGACTATTTTGCGGCCTTGGATGTGGCAGTGGCGGAGGCTTCACCGCACGCTGCGGACACAGAAGATGTGCCTGGTCCGAGTACTGGGCGCAGGCGGCGAAGGGCTGTTGCGAAGCGTAGAGTGAGCGGGGCGGAGGGCGGTCGGCTTCGTGTGAGTAGGGCTAGCCGGCAGGAACTGTTGTCCTTGCCTGCCGCCGCGAGTACAGGTGAAGGGGAATTGCGAAGTCTTTTTGCGGTTGAGGAGCTTAGGATAATGTTATTTAACTATAGGGAGATGGGAATTATTCCGAAGGTTGAGCCGATGTAGAGTGTGATGCCCTCGCTTGTACATGTGTAAAGGCTTGTATGATGAAGTTGTGTGCCCTCGCACATTTGGCCATGCTCGCGAAGGCGTTACGTGCTTGGTCAGGTGTATTTGTTATGCTGGACTGGTGCGTATATAGTCGGTCTTGGCGCGGACAGTTTGGTGTGGTCGTTTTTGCTTTTGTTACGCTTCGTCCGGCTATGCCCTCGGGCAACTTCTGCGCGGATGGTCTTTGCAGTGGACTTCGGCTTTTCGCACTTGCTGTGCTAGTCTGGCTGCACCCTTAGGCGACTTCTGCGCGGCTAATATTCGCGGTAGACTTCGATTTTTCGCACTTGTTGTGCTAATCCGGCTGCACCCTTAGGCGACTTCTGCGCGGCTAGTCTTTGCGGTAGACTTCGATTTTTCGCACTTGTGCTGATCCGACTGCACCCTTAGGCGACTTCTGCACGGTAAGTCTTCGCGGTAGACTTCGATTTTTCGCACTTGTTGTGCTGATCCGGCTGCACCCTTAGGCGACTTCTGCACGGTAAGTCTTCGCGGTAGACTTCGATTTTTCGCACTTGTTGTGCTGATCCGGCTGCACCCTTAGGCGACTTCTGCACGGTAAGTCTTCGCGGTAGACTTTGATTTTTCGCACTTGTTGTGCTGATCCGGCTGCACCCTTAGGTGACTTCTGCACGGAGTTGTCGCATGCGATGGTGGCTAGCGCTGAGCCTCGCGGTGACTTCGTATTGGTCGAATGTCGAAGACCGTCGTCGCGGTCTTTTTTCGACGCATGTTTTTGCGGGGGATTTTTCACTTGTATATTACATGGCTCCGCCTCGTTAAAAACCTCACCCCCCGGGAGGAAAAGAGTGCGGGCCAGAATAAAATTGTTTTTGCGAATTACAAGGGCGAATCAGCCCTGATGAGTCAAACAAAAAATTTGCGGAGGTTGTCGATGTTCCAGGAGTGCTCCAGGTCTTCGCCGCTTGGCGTTGTGAGCCTATAAGCGCTGGGGGAAGCTTTCGTCTTGACTATGAAGGGGCCCTCCCACCTGGGCTCCAGCTTGCCCCTGGACTCTGTCCGAGCTGTTCGGACGAGTACGAGGTCCCCTTAGTTGAATTCCCTTGGGATGACTGCATGGTCGCGCCATGCTTTTGTCTGGGCTTGGTATTTGTTTAGTGCTTGTAGGGCGAAGACTCGGTCTCCATCGATGAGATCCTTTGAAGTGGTCTCGTCCACGTCGGGGACGGCTGAAGGAACTGTTCGCGGGGACTCATGTTTTATTTCTTGTGGGGTCATAGCCTCCGATCCGTATAGAAGACGGAAGGGAGTGAACCCGGTCGCCCTGCACTCAGTCGTGTTTAGTGCCCAGACCGCCTCGGGTAACAAATTGGCCCACTTGCCCTTTTTTCGTCGAGGAGCATCTTTTTGACGGCTGTGAAGATCTTTCCATTGGCGCGTTCCACAACTCCGTTGGACTACGGGTGATAGACTGAGGCGAAGGCAAGCTTGGTGCCGATGGAGAAGCAAAAATCCTTGAAGTCTTGGCTGTCAAACTGCTTGCCGTTGTTGACTGTTAGTTCGGACGGTACTCCGAAGCGGCAAACAATGTTTTGCCAAAAGAATTTTTGGGCAGTCTTTGATGTTATTGTGGAGACAGCTCTTGCCTCGATCCATTTGGTGAAGTATTCGACAGCGACGAAGGCGAACTTAAGGTTCCCCTGAGCCGTGGGTAGGGGCCCGACGATGTCTAGGCCCCAGCGCTGGAGAGGCCATGTGTGGGCGATCAGCTTTGTAAATTGCGAAGGGCTGCCTGATCGAGGGGAAAACTTCTGGCAGGCTTCGCAGGACCTTGTGACCCGATTTGCGGCGCAGATCATTGCGGGCCAGTAGAAACCTTGGCGGATCACCTTAGCAGCTAGGGCCCTTGGCCCTGCGTGAGAGCCGCAGGTACCACTGTGGACTTCGCGTAGGATCTGGACACCTTCGGTTTCGGTGACACATTTGAGCATTGGCTGACTGACCCCCTTCTTGTAGAGTTGGCCCGCAATCAGTGCGAAGTCCCGGCTTCGATGTTTGAGGCGCTTGGCCTCGTTGATGTCGGTTGGGTGATAATACCCCTGTAGGAACAGAGTTATTGGTGCCCGCCAGTCTTCGGTCATGATAAGGTTGACTATTCGGTGGCCCTCGCTGTCATTGGTTATTTAGAGCCCTTCGGGGCTCTGGACGGCTGGTGTGCCGATGACGTGGTAGAACACGTCGGAGGGCAGGGGCTCGCCTCTGGCGGCAGCCTTGGCCAATGCGTCGGCCTCTTCATTCTTGGCCCGGTCCACATGCTGCAAAGTGAATCCCTTGAACTGTCTCTCGAGACTTTGGATGGTCGTGAGGTATTGCATGAGTGCGGGGTCCTTTGCTGCATAGTCTTTCTCGACCTGGCCAGCAACTACCTTGGAGTCTGTTCTGATGATGCAGGTGGTGACCCCAAGGGCCCTCAGCTTGCGGAGACCGAGGATGACTGCTTCGTATTCTGCTATGTTATTTGTGCATCTGTCGGATTCCAGAGCGAAGCTGAGGCGAGCCGCATATCTGTGCTTGACTCCGGTTGGCGAGGTGATGACTGCCGCGGCGCCTGCCCCCGCATGGCACCATGCGCCATCGCAGTGGATCGTCCAAACCTTTTCTGCGGACGGGTCCGGCTGTGTTATTGGCCCAGTCCAGTCGACGACGAAGTCTGCCAGGACTTGTGACTTGATGGCTGTCCTAGGCTCGAAATTGATGTGGTATCCGGAGAGTTCGGCCGCCCACTTGGCAATCCTCACCGATGCTTCCGGGTTTCTGAACAATTCGCCGAGTCCCCTGTCTGAGGTGACCCGGACCTTGAATGCTTCAAAGTAATGGCGCAATTTGCGCGAAGACATAACGACTGCGTAGGCAATCTTCTCCAGCTCTGTCATGTTACATTTGGACGGCGTCAGCACTTCGGAGACATAATAAATTGGGCACTGCCTGATCACGCCCTCAACTGTCTGCTCCTGCACCAGTGCCGCGCTGACCGCATGTGGCGAAGCCGCAACATATAGCAACAGAGGTAGTGAAGAGTCGGGGCTTGTAAGGACTGCCAACTCCGACAGGTACTATTTTAATGAGGCGAAGGCCGCTGCCTGCTCTGGTCCCCAAGCGAAGTCTTTTGCGCCACGGAGAGTTTTGAGGAAAGGGAGACTTCGCTCAGCGGATCTGGAGATGAATCTGTTGAGGGCGGCCAATCTCCCCGTCAAGCGCTGGACGTCTCTAGCGGACTGCGGAGGCCTCATGTTTATGATGGCTTGAATCTTGGTTGGGTTGGCCTCGATGCCGCAGTGTGATACCAGGTAGCCCAATATTTTGCCTTGGCGAACGCCGAAGACGCACTTTTCCGGGTTTAGGCGGAGTCGTGCGTCTCGCATGTTCGCGAATGTCTTGGTGAGGTCAGTGAGATGGTCCACCTTGCTCTTGCTGGCGACGACGATGTCGTCCACATATGTGAATATATTTCTGCCAACCTGCCCGTCGAGCACTGTCTTGGTAAGCCTGGAAAAGGTGGACCCGGGGTTCTTGAGTCCCTCCGGCATTCTGATGAAGCAATATGTGCCGAAGGGTGTTATAAAGCTGGTGCTAGCCTTGTCTTCCTCCTTCATGTATATCTGGTGGTAACCGGAGAAGCAGTCGAGGAGTGACATGACTTCGCATCCGGCCGCGCTATCGACTATTTGGTCGATCCGCGGCAACAGGAAGTTGTCCTTTGGGCCGGCCTTATTGAGACTGGTGAAGTCGATGCACATTCGCCACTTCCCGCTCTTTTTCTGCACCATCACAACATTGGAGAGCCACGTGGGGTAAGCCACCGGCTCGATGAATTTGGCTTCCAGGAGGCGGTGCACTTCTGCCTTGGCGGCCTCTGTCTTCTCGTCGGACATCTTGCGAAGCCGCTATTTTTTCGGCCTCACCAAAGGGTCGATTCCCAAGCTGTGCTCAATTATGGATCGGCTGACCCCGACCAGGTCGAGGGCTGACCAGGCGAAGACATCTTTGTTCTTGGACAGGCAGCAGAGGAGCTTCTCCTCTTCATGCGAGGTGAGGTCTTCGCTGATAGTGACTGTCTGCTTGGGCGTGGCCTGGTCGAGGGGGACAGTCTTGGTCCCGTCGTTGCTCTGCAGTTGTGCCTTGTCGTGATGTTTATCGGTTGGGCTGGCGGGTGCGGGGACCTCGCGCTGGGCCGTGAGGCAGTGCACGTTTCTCTGACCGGGCACGAAGTCTCGCTCTATGTTGCGCGCAGTCTGTTGATTGCCGTAGACCGTAATAACGCCTAACGGACCTGGTATCTTCATACATATGTACAGTCCGTGAATGGTTGCTTCGAACTTATTGATGGAGCCCCGGCCCATGATGGCATTGTATGGATATACCATATCCACAATATCAAATGTTACTTGCTCGCTTCGGGCATTGGGTGCTACACCGAAGGAGAGAGGCAGCTCTATTTTGCCGACAGGAAAGGTGCCCTTGCCGCCGAAGCCATACAACGGGTTGTCTGAAGGCTTGAGCAGGCTATGGCTTATGCCCATGCGATCGAAGGCGTGGAGGAAGATGATGTCCGCCTGACTGCCATTGTCGACTAGGACTTTGTGCAGGTCCCAGCCTGCCACGCTGCAATTGATAACCATGGCGTCGCTGTGGGGGGCGCTGCGCAGGTCGACGTCTCATGCGTCGAAGGTTAGCGGTATGTGGGACCACTTTGTCTGCACGACTGGGCCAGTGACGACGACGTGGTTGATGCTGCGGTAGTGGTCCCGCTTCTGTCGCTTTGTGTCGAAGTCAGTGCTGGACCCCCCAGTTATCATGTGAATGACTCCGCGATACGGCTGATCGGCGAAGTCTTTCTGCTTTGGGGCGTGGGGGATGTTTTGATGTTGCTGGTGTGGTGGTGGGGGTGGGGGAGGTACGATTTGTACTTCCGGATGGTGTTGGTAAGCGTGGTGCGGTGGATGCGGGGCTGGGGCGTGGATATATGGTGGAGGGGGTTGCTGGTAAGTGTGTGCGACAACTCTGGGGTTGTCGGCTGGCTGCGCCCGTGCCATCCTGTCTTTGGTGGCCTTCGTTTCTGGGCAGTCTTTGGTTTGGTGGGCGCAGTCTTCGCCATGGAAGAGGCAGTAGAATCGGCGTGGCGGCTGCGCACGCCCCCGACCCCTGCCGCGAGTTCCATTTCCGCGGCCCTGGGGGGATATTCCTGGCGACGAGGGGCCTCAGCAGCGGGGTGCTGGTTGGCGATGTTGTGCACTTGCTGTTGATTGCGGCCGTCTCGACCGGAGTCTTGCTGCGGAGTCGTCGTCCACGTGCGGCTGGACTGTGGAGCATCCTTAGGCTTCCTTTGGGACTCAACCTTGCGCTGGTGGAGCTCTTCGGATTTGGCGTATTTTTCAAACAGCTGATATAATTCCTGGAGGTTCTTGGGCGGATCTCTGATGCAGTGGCTATAGAGGACGCCGGCGCGAAGGCCACTGATAGCGTAGTGGATAGCGATCTGGTCATCGACTGAGGGCAGCTGTGACTTGAGTGTTAAGAATTTGCGGTAATACTCCCGCAGAGTCTCCTTTTCCAGCTGCTTGCAGAGCGAGAGTTCGGCCAAGGCGTCGGTGTCTGGGCGGTACCCTTGGAAGTTGAGCAGGAACTTGTCCCGGAGGCTTCTCCAGGAATCAATGGACAGCGGAGGCAACCTGGTGAACCAGGTGAGAGCTGGGCCTTCGAGGGCGATGATGAAAGACTTGGCCATTGTGGCGTCGTCCCCTCCGGAAGATGCAACGGCGACCTGATAACTCATTATGTATTGTGCTGGGTCGGTGCTGCCGTTGTACTTGGGATAGGTCCCTGCCCGGAAGTTAGCGGGCCAAGGCGTCACTTGCAAGTGTGGCGCCAGGGGACTTCGCTCGTCCAGGTAGTTGACCCCTTAGAATGGCGCGGCGTGCGGGAAAGTGTGGTCGCGTTGGGGGAAACGCGGGTCTTGCGGTTGTGCGCGCTGTTGCAGGGGTGGCCCATACTGCAGGCCAAGGTGGCCTTCGCGCGTGTCTTCCAGTTGCTGTTGCGGGGGTGGCCCGTGCTGCAGGCCAAGGTGGCCTTCGCGCTGCATCAGCGCGATCTCCCGCTCGAGGTCCTGGGCCTTCTGCTCTTCGTCGCGTATCATTTGCCGCACTTTGGCTAGTGCGGACACGCGCTGGCGCTTGGCCTCCAGTATCTCTTTCTACCTCTAGAGATTGCGGTTCTTGAGGCGCAGGGCGCGCAGCTGTAGCTGTTCTTCCGCTGAAACGCCGAGGACTTCACCGTCCTCAGCGAGGTCCGCGCCCTCCAGTGGGGCGAAGCCTGGGGGTGGCTGCGATTGTCCTTCAGGGCCGCAGGTGCGGAGGGGGTTGTCTTCGCAGGTGCGGAGAACGTCGTCTTCAGTGGCCTCTTGGTGGGTCGATTGGGTGAGGGCGAGGGTCTTGCCCTTTCTTGCAGCAAGTAGTGCTGCCTTCGCAGCCTCGTCAGCCTTCGGGTTAGCTTTCTTGGGTGCCATCGCGGGTTGTTTTCTCGTAGCACGAACGGTGGGCGCCAAATGTTGGAACTTGCTACCAGGTGCAAGAGGATCCAACGGGGATGAGAGTTGACGTAAACAGGGTTCTCGCACGAGATGGCAAAAGCTCTGTTAATCTAGCCTCTCACGGGCACTGTGCGGGGGTATTTATAGGTATCTGAGCGCCCAGCGTCTCGTGTTAAGGACGCATGTGCCCTCAGACACCTAGGTTATCCCCAGAATATTCCCATAAAGCAGGGTTACAGACTGTAATTACAGGGATGCCTTTACAAATTAGGCCCGTAACGCGCAGCGGCCACGCAGGGCCCGTTATAATGGGCCGGATCACCCGTGGGCCTCCGAGCTGGACGAGTCCGCACGGTGGGATGACCTCGTCGCAGGCCTTCGTCTGATGTCGTATGGGGCGAAGGGTGTCCCTGCCCGTTTTATCTCCGTTGGACCAACGACTGCAGCGAAGGCCTCGAGCGAAGGGTGGCGTCTTTGCCTTCGCCCCAACAAGTATCACGCCCAAGTATTCCCTCAGATCAGGCGGAAGAGTGCAACACCTTGAGCCAACCAGAATCGAACCCTAATGACTGGAGAGAACCTATCATCAGGTACATAAAGAATGAAGAAGAACCAGATGATAAAGCTACAGCAGAACGCATTGCGAGATAGTTGAAAGGGAATTAGGCTTACACCTAGTTCCTAATTAATTTTGGTGGTTGAATTGCCCAACACAAATAATTGGACTAACTAGTTTGCTCTAGTGTATAAGTTATACAGGTGCCAAAGGTTCACACTTAGCCAATAAAAAGACCAAGAAATGGGTTCAACAAAGAGAGCAAGGGATAACCGAAGGCAGCCCTGGTCTGGCGCACCGGACTGTCCGGTGTGCCACCGGACAGTGTCCGGTGCATCAGGGGACTTCACGCTGAACTTCTCACCTTCGGGAAAATCCAGAGGCGCTCCGCTATAATTCACCGGACTGTCCGGTGTACACTGGACAGTGTCCGGTGCTCCAAGGAAGAGCGTCTCTGGAACTCGCCAGCTTCAGGAATTCGCTCCGCTATAATTCACCGGACATGTCCGGTGAGCCAGCGGAGCAACGGCTACTTCGCGCCAACGGTCACCTGCAGAAGCATTAAATGCGCGCCAGAGCGCGCAGAAGTCAGGCACGCGCGAAGTGGCGCACCGGACACTCTACAGTGCATGTCCGGTGTGCCACCGGACATCCAGGCGGGCCCAGCAGTCAGAGCTCCAACGGTCGGAACCCGTCGGCCTGGTGACGTGACTAGCGCACCGGACACTGTCCGGTGCGCCATGCGACAACAGCCTCTACCAAATGGCTAGTTTGGTGGTTGGGGTTATAAATACCCCCAACCACCCACATTCAAATCATCCAAGTTTTCAAGCTTCCAACCACTTACAAGAGCTAGGCATTCAATACAAGACACACCCAAGTGATCAAATCCTCTCCCAATTCCACAAAAGCTTTAGTGTTAAGTGAGAGTGATTTGTTGTGTTCCTTTGAGCTCTTGCACTTGGATTGCTTTCTTCTTTCTCATTCTTTCTTGTGATCAAAACTCATTTGTAACCAAGGCAAGAGACACCAATTGTGTGGTGGTCCTTGCGGGAAGTTTTGTTCCCGGTTGATTTGAGAAGAGAAAGCTCACTCGGTCCGTGGGACCGTTTGAGAGAGGGTAAGGGTTGAAAGAGACCCGGTCTTTGTGACCACCTCAACGGGGAGTAGGTTTGCGAGAACCGAACCTCGGTAAAACAAATCTGCGTGTCACACTCTTTACTTGCTTGCGATTTGTTTTGCACCCTCTCTCGCGGACTTGATCATATTTCTAACGCTAACCCGGCTTGTAGTTGTGATTAACTTTGTAAATTTCAGTTTCGCCCTATTCACCCCCCCTCTAGGCGACTTTCAATAGTCGGCCCACTACACCCTCATAGGGGGCGCACTGTACAGAAGGGGCACGATAGAAGTCCTCATGAAGTGCATTTCCTCAACTACTGGGAAACAGCTATTGGACGAAATCCACGCTGGACAATGCGGAATACATGCAACATCCAGAACTCTGGTTGGGAAAGTTTTCAGGCCTGGTTTCTATTTGCCAACAACAAAGAGTGATGCCACAGAGTTAGTCCAGAGATGTGAAGCTTGCCAATTCTTGTCAAAGCAGCAACATTTACCGGCACAGCAACTGCAGACCATACCTGTAACATGGCAGTTTGCGTGCTGGGGGTTGGACATGATTGGACCCTTCAAGAAAGCTCAGGGAGGCTATACCCACGTGCTGGTTGCCATTGGCAAGTTCACCAAATGAATAGAGTAGAAACCTATTGCTTCTTTAACCTCAGCCAAGGCAGTGGAGTTCATACAAGACATAATATTCAGGTTTGGGATACCGAATAGCATCATAACCGACCTGGGATCTAACTTCACTAGCTCTGAATTCTTTGATTTCTGCGAACAACGGAGTATCTAGATCAAGTACGCATCAGTAGCACACCCAAGAGCCAATGGTCAGGTGGAAAGGGCCAATGGAATGATACTGGAAGCGCTCAGGAAGAAGGTGTTCGACAAAAATGAAAAGTTTGCAGGAAAGTGGATCAGAGAATTGCCCTATGTGGTTTGGAGCTTGAGAACTCAACCTAGTCGAGCTCTGCATGGAAATACCCCATTCTTCATGGTCTATGGTTCAGAGGCAGTGTTACCCGCCGACCTCAAATTCGGGGCACCGAGGCTGGTCTTCGAAAGCATAGCTGAAGTAGAAGCTACCAGGCTAGAGGATATTGATGTGCTGGAGAAAGAGCGATTGAACACAGTAATTCAATCAGCCAGATACCAGCAGACCTTGAGGCGCTATCATGATAAAGCCATACGACACCGATCCTTTGTAGTGGGAGACTTGGTCCTTCACCGAATACCGAATTCTAACGGGGGAAGGACGGCACAAGTTGTCACCACTATGGGAAGGGCCATTCATTGTATCAGAGGTCACTCGGCCGGGATCATACCGGCTTACTCAAATGGATGGTACAGATGTGGGAAATTCATGGAACATAGAGCATCTTAGAAAATTTTACCCTTAGCAAGGCCTCAAAAGCTATCGAAGCAACATTGTACTCTGTAATTGGAGGATCCGTCGTCAATAAAGTCTTTATTTTCAAAGGCATTCAAACTACTGACTATCAACTGACTTCGGTTCGATTGGACTCAGAATCAGCGCGCTTATTCGACTTAGGGTGATCACTATACCCTACTAACGGAGCAATCAGCTTAAGTCGGCGACGACTTAAAACGGTGCAACATGCTCGCGCTTACTCGATTTAGGGTGACCATTATACCCTACTAACGAAGCAATCGTCTTAAGTCGGCGACGACTTAAAACGGTGCAACATGCTCGCGCTTACTCGATTTAGGGTGACCACTATACCCTACTAACGGAGCAATCGGCTTAAGTCGGCGACGACTTAAAACGGTGCAACATGCTCGCGCTTACTTGACTTAGGGTGATCACTATACCCTACTAACGGAGCAATCGGCTTAAGTCGGCGACGACTTAAAACGGTGCAACACGCTCGCGCTTACTTGACTTAGGGTGATCACTATACCCTACTAACTGAGCAATCGGATTAAGCCGACGACGACTTAAAACAGTGCAGCATGCTTGTGCTTACTCGATTTAGGGTGACCACTATACCCTACTAATGGAGCAGTCGACTTAGGTCGACAACGACCTAAGACGATGCTACGTGCTCACGCTGACTAGGCTTAGGGAAACCACTATACCCTACTAGCGGGGCAATCGACTCAAGTCAGCAATGATTTAAGTTAGCATGATACGATCACATCTACTCATCTTAAGGCGACCACTATGCCTTACCGGCCAAGCGATTGGCACAAGTCAGGAAAAGTTCCAAAACCAGCACGCCACATTTACTTCCACAATTGTTCAGGATAACTGTTATACCCTGACAACAAAAACAATCAGTACTTCAGGAAAACAAAATGTTATAATTGTCAGTACCAAGGACACATCCTATTGCTCCACCCACAAAAAATTCGAACACAACCATCACACGCACATAGAATTCATAAGTACATTCAGTGCTTTGCAGTATGTCACTACATCGAAACATCTCTATTGGCAATGTCTTTCGCAAGAGCAATCGAGGAAGAAGGTCGACTCGAGGCATTAGGCGCAACCTTGACGTCGGCGATAATGTCATCAGGAACCACTACACTAGGTCTCCTCATCAAGATCCTCCCCACACGAATGGCTTTGTCCATAGCCTTGTCGCGCTAAGCCCTCAGAACGACGCAGCTGTCCTCTGAAGTTTTGTAGCCAGTCGAGCAGTTTCCAGCTCCTGTGCAGCGAGTTTCTTCGAAGCACGAAGATCTTTAATGGTCAAATCCTTGGCCGATAACTGCTGCCCAAGCCGCTGAACTTCATCTTGAGATATTTGCAGCTCGTGACGATGATGGTCTAGATCTAACATAGTGAAGCGGTGGCTCCTTTCCAAAATAGTCAATGAATTGCTAGCGTCACGATATAACATGTCCAAGTTATCACGAGAGGCCACAAGAGCTCGTCTTTCCTCCTACGAACAAGAATCAACATTCAACACCCAGCCAACAATAAGCACGACAGAGTCAACTAAGGGAATTTACCTCATATGCCATCCTTTCTGAGTTAAGCTGAGCATTGAGAGAAGAGTTCAAAGAACACGCATCATCTAGAGAAGCAGAAACCTGAGCCAGGTTGGTTTGACCTTGAAAATACTTCTCCTCAAGATCAGAGTACCGTAAGGTTAAGTCAGCTTGACTTTGAAGATATTTTTCCTCAAGCTCAGAGCACCACCGAGCCATATCTGACATGGCAGCTGAAAAGGGATACATGGTTAAAAACAAGTTGATCAATAAAAACAACTAAGGAAGAAACAAGGTCACTAACCAGCGTTCACCGCTTTCAAGTTAGCAATCTGTTTCTGAAGCAGCAATGGGTTCCACTGCATCAGAGACAGAGCTCCTTCTGGGACAGTAGCACCATACGACCTCAGCTGGGCAGACATTCTATCAACCAAAGCCTGTGATCGAAGACAAATAAGTATAAGAAAGATAATCTACCTAGAAGAACAATAAAAAGCAAATAGTTGACTCACCTGAAGATTGGAGAAGAACAATGGTAAACCCAAGTCAGGGGGAGCGATGTCATGCTTTGATGGAGGAATATCAGCAGGAACAATTTGAACAACGTTGCCAGGGGTGAGCTCAGCCCCACCAGCGGATACTAGACTTCTCGCATCTAGCTCGCCGACCTCCAAGGTGACTTGTTTGTTTGAAGCCGAAGAAGCATGCATCGCCGTTGCCCCATCGGATCGTGGTGGAGACGACCCAACATGGACGTCCATGGAGGTGTGGGAAGGAGAGCTCACCTGAACACCCTCGGGGGCTGGATTGCAGCTCGCGCCACCCACTAGAGCTGGATCACTACCGACAACACCCTCGGGGCTGGGTTGCAGCTTGCGCTACCCACCAGAACTGGATCACTACCGGCGACACCCTCGGGGGCTGGGTAACTTCCAGCACCATCCCTGGGGGCTGGGTTTTCTACAGCAACCACCTCTAAGGCTGAAGGATCCTTTGTCACCTCCATGTGAGTCGGGCAATTTAGACCAACGTCTTGGCATCGAAGACTGCTTTCCAAAGTCGATGATGCACGAGACACTGCTCGGGATACCTCTAATCCCACGTCTGGAATTTCTGAACAAACAACCATCATGTCATCAGCAGTCGGCTCTGATAGCATATCCTCAAGGACGACCTCTTCAAGGGCTTGATCAAAATCCGATATTGATAGTTCATGAAGGCTAACAAGAGATGACAGAGCTGGAGAAGGAATATCACTATCCCCTTACTACCTCTGTAATGCCGGATGTTCTTACGAATCAGCGAGACTTCTTCTTCTTCTTCTTCATCTTCATCAAATATACAGACAACAACCGGTGCACGGTCACACCCATTGGGTTCAACTTCAGCACGGTCACACCCATTGGGTTCAACTTCAGGACGGTCACACCCATTGGGATCAACTTCAGCACGGTCACACCCATTGGGTTCAACTTCAAGATGGTCACAACCATTGGGTTTAACTTCAGGACGGTCACACCCATTGGGATCAACTTCAGCATGGACGCAACAATTGGGATCAACCTCTGGAAGGGCCTCTACTGGCACTTCATCACAAGCAGGAGCAGAAGGACCTGCATCCTGGTCCAAGCATGACAGTCGTTGAAGCCGCCTCTTCTTCTTCTTCTTTTCCTCAACAGGCACGGTCGGGCGGCTAACTTGGCAAGGACGCTTTGGGCGAACACCCTCAGGCTTTCGAGTCTCCACTGCTTTGTCAAGCTCTTGTCCAGCCGTAATAGCCATCAGCTCAGCATGGGTCGAGTCAGAAGATTCCCCAACTAAGATACTAAGCACAGCATCCATCTCTGAATCATCTGGGATAGTTGGCATCTCAAAGTGAATTTGCTTCTCATCATTGGGAAGATTCCAAAGAGTAGCAATCAGAGCCTCAATGTCCTCAGGAGAGGGTCACACTCTAAGACCTAGACCACCATCACTAGTAAGAGGGTTGGACACAAATTAAGAAAATGACCTATGAGGTGGCAGATTCCAAGAAGAATAGGCAACAGGAGCACCAACATTTGACACTCCGCCCCTCAGAATCATGTCCAGTCGGCTCACCAGATCCTCATTAGGAATTCTCTTGTTGGTGACCCGGGTAGAGTCATTGATAGCATTGTACAAATAAGCCGGGTATGCCCTGTCTTTCAAAGGCTAAATATTCTTGAAGACAAAGTCAGTGACCACGGCTTCAGCAGTCAAACCTTTGTCTTTCAATGAGCAGATATCAGCAAGCAACACCTTCGCCTCTGTTACCTCTGAAGGGGTTGGAGATTCTACCTAGCTCGGAGTACGGACATCTAGCTGCCTCCCCGACCGAGGGCGAAGGGACTTGCAGTGATTCTCCATGATGAACCACTCGAGGAGCCACCCCTTGATGCTATCCTTCAGTGGGATGTCGAGGTACTCTGATTTCCTCCCGCGACGCAGCTCCAGACTGGCGCCACCAAAAAGTTGGTGCTGTCCCCCAGCCATCCCGGGCCGATAATGATACAGATACTTCCATAGGCCAAAATGGGGAAGAATCCTAAGGTAGGACTCACACAGATGAATAAAAATGGAAATTTGCAAGATAGAATTGGGATTCAGGTGAGTCAAGTTCAGATTGTAAAAATCAAGGAGACCGCGGAAGAAGGGAGAAACGGGAAGAGCGAGACCACAGATAAGAAAGGGAACATAAATGACGAACTCATGAGTGTCCTCTGTCGGAATAGTAACTCCACGGCAAATCCACCAAGAACAGAGTTCTTTTGGAGGTAAAACCCTGACATCCACAAGGCGCAGAAGATCAAATTCTAAAATTACAGACATATGGTTATCCGCGAACGACAACTGACTGTTGGGGTCGATTGGCGGGATGATGGCCGCGGAGGAGCTCTTTTTCTTCTGTTTGGGCACTATCGCAATCTCGCCGGCGAAACAAACGGAAGCGAAATCTCAGGGAAACAGGAGAGTGGTTCGAGGCGGAAATGTGAAGTTAGGGCTCAGAAATAAAAAAGCGCACGTCAGCATGAGTATAAGTAGGGTTTTCTCGGGTTGGGCGACATTTCTGAAAAGGGCCAAGTCATCACTCGGGAAAGCGAGACTTCAGACATAACTCGGCTGTTACCTCTAAAAACGCCGACAGAGTCAAGCATAACTCGGCTGTTACCTCTAAAAACACCGACAGTGTCAGGCACCAATCGGCTGTTACCTCTAAAACACCGACAACATCAAGCACCACTCGGCCGTTACCTCTAAAACGTCGACAGTGTCAAGCATAACACGACCGTTATCTCTAAAACGCCTACAATGTCAAGCATGACTCAGCAGTTACCTCTAAAACGCTAGTGTCATCAGTTATTGCTCGGTGATTATTTCTAATAACGTAGGCAGTTTTAGGCGCAAAGACAAACTATCAATCGACTATAAAGAAAGAACGGTGGAAAAATGAAAGTTTTCTCGGAACAACTGAAATTTCTTCATTACATAGTGGAAGGGGTCTTTGCAAACTCAAAGACTGACCCATTATGAATCAACCTTTTTTCCCTTTTTACTACATTACACTATACTACCAACTACCACTACATTATTTCATTACTACTACTGCTGCTACTAATTATCTATACTAATATTTAAGCTAGTGGTGTCTTGCCACTAGCCTTGCTGCTGCTGCTGCCCTTGCCATCGTCGTCGCCCCTACCGCCGTCGTTTCCGTCGCCCTTGCCACCGTCGTCACCGTCTTCGCCCCCGCCACCGCCATCGCCGTTGCCACCGCCACCTTCTTCGGATAAGTCGGAAGACTTCTCCTCATCCGAGAAGACCTCCAACTCATCCGAGCCCTCGAGCCTAGCGCGCTCGACGGACCGGATGTATGTCCACACCTCGGCTGCTATCCCCTGGGAATCGTCCGAGTCGTCGGACGACACCTGGGGGAGGCATAGACCGGCGATCCCTCGGACTCGGAGTCACCGAAGTCCTCCGACGAAGGACTCGGTTCACGCTTCCGTTTGTCACCGGAGCGACGCGGCGAGCCTTGACCTTTCTTGTCCTTGCCCATGGCTAGATAGAAGAGAAGAGGGGGTCGAGAAAGAAGCAACTGATGATAAAAGGATGTGTGAAGATAATAACGGGGCAAGCAGGCTATTTATAGAGGCCGGAGGCAACTGTTCATCTCCTATCACACTCACCGAACAGTCGCAAGTATTCAATAAGCAATTCAAATCGCCTGAAGGCAAGTCAGGCAGCAGACGTCGCTTCGCGTAACATGACACCATTTGGAATAAGGTCAACTGCTTGGGTGATATGATTACACTCCGCGGTCACGTCAAGTTACCACTCCAGGACAGTGTGCTAAACGCTCTACGTACTAAGACGTCCCTTGGTCACACCCATTGGGGAGTGGACGGCTAGGAATTTTCAATAGATTTTCTGAAGCAGTCACATCCATACAGTATATGCAATAAATGTATTAAGCAGAAGGAAGATATCGATAGAGATCAAAGGAAAGCCAAATATAGCTATTGAACTGCAAGTCTAATCAGCAGAAGCATTGAAGCACAGAGCGAAGTGAAGACCAGCCAAGAGCCATCTACCAGACGTCCAATCTGTCGCCGATCAAATAAATTTCAAACCTAACAGAGCATGGCAAGACCACGTCGTTTGAGTTCACAAAAGCATGAGATGAAGACACTATGCTGATTTCTAAAGCATGAGACGAAGATAAAATGATGATTTCTAAAGCATGAGATGAAGATCTTTGAGTGGATTATTTTTAATAACCCACTCAAAGCTCGGGGGCTACACCGATTGGGTGCACCTCCGGTGCACCCAATGAATCCTTAACCCCAAAGGACAGAATGCTGATCTCTAAAGCATAAGCTGATGATAAAAAGGTTGTTTTCTAAAGCATGAGACGAAGATAAAATGATGATTTCTAAAGTATGAGATGAAGATCTTTGAGTGGATTATTTTCAATAATCCACTCAAAGATCGGGGGCTACACTGATTAGGTGCACCTTCGATGCACCCAATGAATTCTTAACCCCAAAGGACAAAATGCTGATCTCTAAAGCATAATGTTGGGGGTATGCTTCGTAGCCGAAGATCTTGAAGAAAGAAACACCTTCGGCGGATCCTCTCAAAAGCAAGGCCGAAGCTATCGCCTATAAAGCTTCGGCACAGTGACTTGTCTCAAGACAAAGGAGTGAACCGACTTAAAGATGAAATGACCAATAAACCCATGATAGTTTGTGTCATGATTGTAATCAATTGTAAAGGGCATAGATGTAATTTCACACAGGCTGCGCCCTATGCCTATAAATAGATGAACAGTACCCCCTGTACTGTTCAGGCTATCTTGTAATCACTCGCGCACATCACTTGGATTTTTGCCTTCTATAAAGCCTATATCATATTTAAATATTCAAGTTTGTATAATGAAAATATATGAATGATATTATGATGTGCTTATTTGTGTTTATCTTTCATGTTTTATATATGTTTCATCTTTCATTTTCCTATAACCGTGATGATGAGGGTACGTCCTTCATGACCTTCGTCCGAAGATCGTTATATCCTAAGGGAAATAATGCTTCGAAGGACGAAGGACATTAACATTTAATATTTCGTGTTGCCTTGTTCTTGACTCTTAGCATTTGAGAACAAGTCCCCAACATTGGCGCCCACCGTGGGTGAACTCACTTCCACTTTCTGAGCTGATGGCTTCATTCAACAACCAAGCTAAAGCTGCTTCGGCTACGAAGCTGGTGCTCCCGATAACAGGCAGTTCATGTTAAGAGCCGGCCAGCAAGAAACAGAAGAAGGAAGCTCAGAGAAGGGTACATCATGTTGGGGTGCAGAGACCCTTCATCAAGTCAAAATGGTCCCACATCCCAAGAGGACCTTCAGCTCAAGGATTACCCTCACAATGATGCTATGGTCATTTCTTGTGTCATCAAGGGATTTCTGGTCCACAATGTTCTGGTTGATACAGGCAGTGCAGCGGATATTATATTTGCCAAGGCCTTCAGGCAGATGGAAGAGCCAGAGGATACAATTTATGATGCTACACACCCTCTTTGTGGCTTCGGAGGAAGGCAGATTGTAGCACTTGGCAAGATCACGATGCCAGTGACCTTCGGATTTGTCAACAATACAAGGACTGAGCAAGTTGTGTTTGATATTGTCGACATAGAGTACCCCTACAATGCAATCATTGGTCGTGGGACACTCAATGCCTTTGAAGCAATTCTTCATCCAGCATATCTATGCATGAAGATACCTTCGGATCAAGGGCCTATTGCTATTCATAGAAGTCAGGAAGCTGCCAGAAAGGCTGAAGGAAATTGGACAGATTCAAAAGCAATCCACAATATAGATGGAGCCGAAGCTTGTGACCAGTATAAATATAGAAGGGAGAAGGCTGCTTCGGCCGATCAGCCGAAGCCCATGCTTCTATGTGAAGACATAGCAGAGCAGAAGGTATTGCTGGGTTCTCAATTATCTGAGGAACAGGAGAAAACTCTAATAAGGTTTTTGTTCAAAAACAAAGATGTCTTTGCATGGTCAGCCAACGATCTCTGTGGTGTCAACAAAGATGTCATTGAACATTCGCTCAATGTCGATCCATCCTTCAGACCCAGAAAGCAGAGACTTCGGAAAATGTCTGATGACAAAGCCGAAGGTGCTCAGAATGAAGTGAAAAGACTTCTCAGTGCTGGAGTCATCAGAGAAGTAAAATACCCAGAATGGCTAGCCAACACTGTCATGGTGAAGAAGGCCAATGGCAAGTGGAGAATGTGCATTGATTTTACTGAGCTTAACAAGGCTTGTCCAAAGGATGAGTTCCCATTGCCAAGAATAGATTCACTAGTGGATGCAGTAGCTTCGTCAGAGCTCATGAGTCTACTAGATTGTTATTCAGGCTACCACCAAATCTGGATGAAGAAGAAAGATGAGCCAAAAACCAGCTTCATAACCCCTAGTGGCACATATTGTTAGCTTTGGATGCCTGAGGGGCTCAAGAATGCTGGAGGAAGCTTCAGCAGGATGACAGCCAAGGTCCTTCACTCTCAGATCGGCAGAAATGTGCTAACATATGTTGATGACATTATAGTGAAGAGCACAAAGCAGGAAAATCACATTGCTGATCTACAGGAAACATTTGCTAATTTTAGGCAATCTGGCCTTAAATTAAATCCAGAAAATGTGTTTTCGGAGTAAAGAAAGGAAAATTCCTTGGTTGTCTAGTTTCAACGAAGGGGATCGAAGCTAATCCAAACAAAATCGAAGCTATTCTTCGGATGGAGCCGCCAAGCACAAAGAAGGGGGCTCAACGGCTGACAGGAAGGTTGGCATCTTTGAATCGATTTATATCTAGATCAGCAGAGAGAAATTTACCATTCTTTGAAGTGCTGAAGTCAGCCGAAGTCTTTCAATGGGGATCAACTCAGCAGAAAGCCTTCGAAGAGCTGAAGCAATACCTGATAGATCTAACAACGCTAACTCCACCCACGCCAGGGGCTCCTCTGCTATTGTATGTGGCAGCTTCGCACTCTGCAGTAAGTGCGGCACTTGTACAGGAGAAACTTGAAGGACAAACTAAAAAGAAAGTTCCAGTATATTTTGTCTCCGAAGTATTAAGCTTATCAAAGAAAAATTACACAGAATTGGAGAAAGTGTTGTATGCTGTGTTAATGGCATCCAGGAAGCTTCGGCATTATTTTCAGGCTTACCATATAATTGTTCCCTCGTCACAACCTCTGAAGGATATTATGAGGAACAAAGAAGCTACTGGAAGGGTTGGAAAGTGGGCCGCGGAGCTCAATGAATTCACCATTGACTACGTGCACAGATCTTCAATTCAATCTCAGGCGCTAGCAAACTTCATAGCTGACTGGACGCCAGGGGCTCACGAAGAAGGGACAAGCAAAGATACCGAAGCTTGGACGGTGTTCTGCGATGGTTCTTGGGGAACCTTCGGTGCAGGAGCAGCTGCGGTCCTAGTGGCACCTTCAAAAGTCAAAACATGTTTTGCAGTCAAACTGGATTTCAGTTACACAAATAATATTGCTGAGTACGAAGCACTTCTTTTGGGGCTTCGGAAACTAAGGGCAATGGGAATAAGAAGGGCCATCCTAAAGACTGATTCTCAAGTCATTGCTGGCCATGTAGATAAGAGCAGCAAGGCACGAGATCCGAAGCTTGAAAAGTATCTGGATGCAGTCCGAAGGTTGGAAGCTTCCTTCGAAGGTTTTTCCGTCAAAAATATTCCAAGAGGTGAAAATGATCATGCAGATTTGCTAGTCAAATCAATGGCTCAGGGGCTCCCCCTACCCTCTGAAGTATTTTTCGAAGCAATAAAAGCACCTTCGGTTGAGCTTATGGAGAGAGCAGTCCTTACTATTTCTCCAGTACACAGTGAAGACTGGAGAAATGAAATAATATCTTTTCTTCAAGGCAATTGTCTTTCAAGTGACGAAGCTTATAACAAAAGAATGGAGGCAAGAACAAGACCATATGTGATAATAGAAGGGGAATTGTATAAACATGGAGTGTGTTCACCACTCCTCAAATGTTTATCAAGAACCGAAGGTATGGAATTAATGAAAGAGATACATGTAGGTCTGTGTGGATCACACATTGGATCTAGGCCCTTGTTGGGAAAAGTTTTTCGACAAGGATTTTATTGGCCGAAGGCAGCTTCGGATGCGGTAGAGTTAGTCCAAAAGTGCAAAGGCTATCAAAAATGTGCAAGAGATCAGAAGCAACCTTCGTCTCTCACTCAATTAATACAACCCACTTGGCCGTTGCAAAGATGGGGCCTCGATTTACTAGGCCCACTTCCACTAGCACAGGGAAATCTAAAGTATGTTGTGGTGGCGGTAGAATATTTTTCCAAGTGGATTGAGGCGAAGCCTTTAGCCACAATAACTTCGGTCACTGTCCAGAAATTTTTCTGGCAAAATATTGTTTGTCGCTTCGGAGTGCCGAAGGCTATTACTATGGATAACGGGACACAATTCGATGCTGAAGCTTTCAAAGAATTCTGTGAACAAATTGGCACAAAGATTCATTTTGCATCGGTCAGACATCCGGAGTCAAATGGACTTGTTGAAAGAGCTAATGGCATTATAATGACGGGAATAATGAAGTTAATCTTCAATCAGCTCAGAGGAAAGTGGCCAGATGAATTGATCAAAGTGGTGTGGAGCCACAACACAACAGTATCAAGGTCAACAGGCTTTACACCATTCAAATTATTGTTTGGTGATGAAGCAATAACCCCAGAAGAAGCTAAGGCAGGATCAATAAGAACAATGGCTTCAGCAGAGGACGAAGTTGATTGTTCTGTGGCAAAAGATGCTATAGAAGGGATCAGGGTTCAGGCAGTGGAGAACATCAATAAATATCAAGCTGAAACAATAAAGTGGCGTGACAGAAAAGTTCGGCTAAAGAACATTAAGCCAGGGCACTTGGTACTTCGGAGTGTGGCCAACCCAGATACAGTAGGCAAGCTACAGTTGAAGTGGGAAGGACCTTTTTTGGTAGTATCTTCGTCAAGACCGGGTTCTTACAGATTGAAGGATATGAACAGCAACGACATTCCTAGATCTTGGAATGTGGATGAGCTTCAGCGATATTATGTTTAGCTGATGTAATCTTTTTATTTTTCCTATGACACCCTTTTCCTTTCCGAAGGGGGAGAAAGGTTTTTAATGGGGCCATAGCATATAATTTCCCTTTTTCTTATTCAGCTCTACGAGAGCAAAATCCCCCAAAAAATGTAAATGTAAAAGCTCAGCATGCACCATCGAGTGCAGGAGATAATGAAAAAACAGGGAGAAGCTCGAAAGTCGTCCCTAAGGGGATGCAGAGCACGACGAAGCTACAAAAAGTCGTTCCTAAGGGAGTGCAGCGTAAGTTTTCTTCTCAAAAGTCGTTCCAAAAGGAATGCAGAGCTTACAGCGAAAAGTCAACGCTGATTCCACCGAAATATAAGGTGAAGCGCGAAAAGTCAACGCGATACCGCCGAAATAGAAGGCGAAGAAGTTCAAAAGATGTTCCGAAGGGGATGCAGAACTTACAGCGAAAAGTCAGCGCTGATACACCGAAAAATAAGCGATGAAGCCGAAAAATAAGCGGCAAAGAGACTTCGGTCATTCCCAAGGTGATGAAGGCTATGGTTGTGGCTTCGTATGTGTGTTTGGACACTCATTTGCACGACACATTACATCATACATTTGCATTCATAAACATTCATTTAGACATATATAGGATCACCATCATCATAACATACAGACACAGGCGGATGCTTCGGCTCTAAAAATAAAGCTTCGGCAAAAAAGAGAAAAAGAAGCAGTTTTATGCTTTGTTGTGCACGAAAAGAAGGGAAGGTGTTTTTCGCCTTCGGCTCAAAAAATGCTAGTTTCGTCCACAGCAAAGCAAGTAACTGCAAGTACAAGTGTTGTTCACATCGAAGCACTTCATACATTGATGGAAAGGTAAAAATATATTACAAGGTATGGACAAAGTTTGTAGAGTAAAATCTAATTCTAAAGTTACAATATTCTTTACAAAGGTTATTACAAGAATTCTTAGAGTCTTTTCCACAGCTATCTATTCAAGCTTCATCATTGTCTATTAAGCTTCGGCTTCATGCTCTTTATCTTCGTCAACTTGCTCCTCAGCTTCGTCATCCTGTACATATTTAAGTATTGTAAGAATTATTCAAGCTTAAAGGGAAAGGTAAGCACAAGATATGCTTTTGTTACCGGCTTAAGATGACTTCGAGCTTCGTCACCAGCTATGCTTCGTCCACCCTTCGTCCATATTAGTTTTATAAACCTGTTTCCTATGCTTCGGGCAAGATTGGGAATATCAACTAGATCTGCTGGTGACAAACTAAAGTTGGGCCTATTAACAATGTTCCCATGTGTACAACTAGATTTCAGGAAGGCGACAGCTGTGCCCCGAGAAGCTACCAAGGCACAGAAATCACCATGTCTGGCTATAATTTCATCAAGGTCATCAATTTCACCCTCGATATGTTCGAAGGCTCCTGGCAAGTCTTCAGCCGAAGGACTAAATTTTTCGCAGCTGGCTCCAACCGAATTGAAGATCTGCTTCAGCCGTTGTACACATCGGTTACTGAACTCCAGACATTTGTTTTGAAGATCTGACAATGATTTTTGCAGATTCGAACTTTTCTCGACCTCAGTCTTAAATTTGGCATTTAACTTCTGCTTTTTCCTATTCGAAGCTTTCTGACTTCGAGAGAAGCTCTGTATTTAACTTTGCAATTTTAGCTTCAGCTTCTGCCAATAAACCTTCTGTTGTCTGAAGCTCAAAATCCTTCTTTTCAAGAGCAGCTGCTTGATCTTTTATTTTACTTTCTAAACCCTCAATTATAACTTCATGTTTTTTATCTTCGAGATCTTGTTGCGTTCTCAAAGCTTTACTCAGCAGCATACTCTGTGCACAAGCAACCTTCGTTAGAAAACACCTTCGTTGTTCAAAATAATAAAAAGTTAAAGAAAAGTTTTTACCTTGAAATTAGAATAGAATAAGCTACCGACAAGATGCTGTTGTCGATAGCGGCTTATGTCGGTCTCAAGCTTCGGGAAACCAATACTCTTTGATAGACTACCGATAACCTTCGCTCCGGTTTGATCTCGGACGCAGCCTAACTTTTCATCTTCAACACCACCGAAGAGTAGTGCCCCTGGTTGATATCCGCAGGATATGACATATTCTTTTAATTCTTCTTTCTCAACCTTCGTTAATTCTTGTCCAACTAAGTTTTGAAAGTTGAAAATTTCATTTTTCCGAAGCATCTTCAACTATTTTCTTCCCCTTCTCAGGTACTGTAGCCACGGCTTCTTTAGTAGCTGCGGCAGCTTCTTCTATGGCCATGTCCAGAAGTAGCTTATCAACGTTAGAAATTGTGCTTTCTAAATGTACATCTTCAGTCGTGGTAGCTTCGGCAGCTGCAGCTTCAGCAGGTGCAATTTCGGTCGCTGTTGTGCTCTCAACAACTGGTGCCTTCGGAGCTGAAGCTTGCGGTGGTATCGCTTCAATAACTTCTGTCACAGTAACAATTCTTTGTTTCTTCGGCCCAGTTGCCTTCTTCGTTACCGAGGGCTCCTTTTCCTTCTAAAAAAGCTTCGTCAGATGCGGCCCCAGTGGACTTAGCTTGATAGGCAATGATTCAGTCATTACCTTTAAGATTTCCTCCACGTCGGTGGCAGAAGGCATTGCAGCAGTTTCTTCTTCTATATCAGTTGCCCTCTGCTTCGGAGCCGCATCCTTTCTTTTCTTCGAAGCATCTGTCTTCGACTCAGGTTTCAGTTTTCTATTTTTTAGTTTTTCTTCATCATCTTTATTCAGGACGCTGGCAACTCTTTTTCTCTTTTGTCCTTCGGCGCCTTGATCCAGTCGCTCATAATCAGGATACTCAAAGTCCAGAGCATCCATCACTCGGTTTAGCCTTCGCTTCGACCGGGTGCCGAAGGCTGCAGTCATTAGTTGATCTTCTTTCTTAGAATAATTGCCAAGAATGTCATTGCACATAACTTCGATTGTATCTAACCATTCTTGGCAAGGCACTTTGAAATGTTTCTTGAATTTATAATAGTAGGGTAACCGAACAAGTTCCTCCTTCTTCTTTTCTCCCTTAAGCTTCAGCATGTCCCACTCTTTTAAAGTTGGGAACACCCTAAAAGCTAAGAATTCTTGCACCAGATCCCTAGTGCCAATATGCTCCGCAATAACTCGAAATTCGCCCAGTGCAATTTGGCTTGGACTATTCGGTGTCATGTTGCACTGGGGCCTGGTTTCTCCGAAGATTAATTCTAGTGGACTTTGAACCAGCTTCTCCTTCTCTTCATCAACTTTAAAGTAAAACCATTCAGTCTTCCAGCCAGCTGGCCACTTGGTTCGATAGCTGATAACTGGAAACTTTGTATTTTTGCGATAAGCAAAGTTGTAGCAGCCGAAGTTTTCATGCAGTCCATCTTCTCTGGCTTTTGTTTGATAATGAAGCTCGTGTATTCGGCAGAAGCCTTCGGCAAATGGTTCTACCCCCTGGCTTCGGAGGGCCCAGATATAGACACTAAGCCTAACGATGGCGTTAGGAGTTAGTTGATGAAGATAAATACCAAACTTCTTCAAAACATCGGCAATCATCCCATTCAAAGGAAATCTTAGTCCTGCTTTAAAGAAGCTTTTGAACACTACCACTTCATCCTTTTCCGGCTTTGGAGTAATTTCCTCTCCGCCAAAACGAACCAGCTCCTTTTTTGCTTCACTGAAATAGCCCAGCTTCATCAGCTTAGTCATATCACCTTTGGCAATCGTGGATTTCCCAAACTCCAGGTGGTTGGGTTTAGATGGCACGGCACTGTAATCATCTTTAGATTCAGTTTCCTCAGCATCAACCTGCTCAGCTTCAGCGATAGGTGCATCCTCCGATACTACCAGCCCTGACCGTTGCATCACTTCAGAGATTGGAGCAGTTTCAGCACCTTCGGCTTCTTCTCCGTCGCGAGTAACCCTAGCTGTTGACCGTACCCTAGCCATCTGATGATTGAATTTCTTTTTTTTTGTTGAAGTTGAATTTTTTTTAACTTTGCCGAAGCTCTTTCTTGTTACGAAGCTTGAGCAAAATGAATAGCTTCGGTTGACGATGCAGTAAGCAAGCTTCGGCTATGGTCAAATTTTTGGCAGCAAAACAGTGCAATAGCAATGAATGCTATGCTAACTTCACACCTACCCGTCTGTTTATATAGTGCCACAGGTGGGAAGATAAATCGTCAAGTCTTTCGCACCGGACAAACAGCCGCCCCACCCACTGAACGGTGGGCCACAGAGCCCGAGAAGGAGAATCATCAGGACGCGTGTAACTGCTGCATGGCGGGGCCACCTCGCGCTCGGATTATTTTAATCGTTTCTCGGCAACGAGCTCAGGGAAGGTGTTTTTCGGATCTTCGGCATCCCAAAGCCTAAGAGACTTTTTTCACGGATCAAGCTCGTTACGAAAAACGATCTAGCACCACGAAGGTGCTACTGTTGGGGGTATGCTTTGTAGCCGAAGATCCTGAAGAAAGAAACACCTTCGGCGGATCCTCTCAAAAGCAAGGCCGAAGCTATCACCTATAAAGCTTCGGCACAGTGACTTGTCTCAAGACGAAGGAGTGAACCGACTTAAAGATGAAATGACCAATAAACCCATGATAGTTTGTGTCATGATTGTAATCAATTATAAAGGGCATAGATGTAATTTCACACAGGCTACGCCCTATGCCTATAAATAGATGAACAGTACCCTGTACTATTCAGGCTATCTTGTAATCACTCGCGCACAGCACTTGGATTTTTGCCTTCTATCAAGCCGAAGGTATAAATGTTATATCATATTTAAATATTCAAGTTTGTATAATGAAAATATATGAATGATATTATGATGTGCTTATTTGTGTTTATCTTTCATGTTTTATATATGTTTCATCTTTCATTTTCCTATAACCGTGATGATGAGGGTATGTCCTTCATGACCTTCATCCGAAGATCGTTATATCCTAAGGGAAATAATGCTTCGAAGGATGAAGGACATCAACATTTAATATTTCATGTTGCCTTGTTCTTGACTCTTAGCATTTGAGAACAAGTCCCCAACACATAAGCTGGTGACAGAGTGCCGATTTCTGAAGCATAAGGCAAAGATCATTGAATGTACCAAAGAAGGACAATAGGAGATTGTTTTTAATGAGTCATTCAGAGTTCAGAAGCAACGTTCAACAGGTGCACCTTCAAAGCACCTATGACCAAAATGAAAATCAAAACCGCAAGTTGGACCTAGAATGTTTGGGCTGATTAATTCAAAATCAACTCAAAGATTGGGGGCTTGTGGGGGACAGATATCCCTCGGGTCCACTGGAAGGCTAGAAGGCCTCGAGAAAGGCCTTGGGCCTATTGTTTCGCGAGATCGTCCTTTCGTGGGCCAGGGGAGAACTGCAGGCAGAATGGGTCGATGCAGGGAATGAGCAAGTGCGGGCCAAGACGGCTCATGGGATTTGAACGTTATGCACAGCTTTGATCCGATTCTCTCGTGCGACCACCTTGGACATTGGAACCAAATGAGAATAAGTCGCAAGATTGTACGAAGATAAGTTCTATTGGTTCACTATTACTTAGGCTCACATCGTTATTGTACACGCATGTAAGTGCCCCATGGTCGGATATATAAGGCCTAGGGGGCACCCCATCAAAAGGCGAGTCATTCATTAGCCATCTACTCCATTCTCTAGCATCCTTCATACTAGAGAATTCCCATGTAACCCACCACATAAAGATCCACACCAGGAAGTAGGGTATTATGCCTCTCAAAGTGGCCTGAACCTGTACAAAATTGTCTATCGTCTCTCGTGCGCCTAGCACGAACCATCGAGCAACAATCAGCAACACCGTCCTACCCAAAAGCACCTCGAGGGGTAACCCCGATTGCGCGGTCGGGTCCCAAACACCAACAAGGCTGGAAAGGGATCACGACTCGTGGGTAAAGTGTGCAACCTCTGTAGAGTGTTAGAAACTAGTATAGCAGTCGAGCTCACGGTTAAGAGCGACCTTGGAATCCTCTTTGATTAGAAGAACTTTGGATACTTTTATAATGATGATTAATAATGATGATGAGTATAATTACGATCTCTAGTATTTCCTCTTGGAGGGAATACATTTGGGTAATAACTGGGTTTATTACTAAAACTTGGTTTTACTAATAGTAATAAATACTTGACCAACTAAAAGCAATTGCTTAACCTTAGCTCCACATACAGCTAGTCCACTTTAGCCAAATGGGACATTTGCTGAGTACGTTGATGTGTACTCACCCTTGCTTTACAAACCACCCCAGGTTGTCCCCACTGTATTCAGTGCCCAGGAGGAGATGCTGGCAACATGGAGGACTTTGAGGAGTTTCAGGACTATGACGAGTTCTAGTTTTTCTTAGTGGCAAACCCCCAGTCAGCTGCCTGTGAAGGCCTTAGCTTCTACGTTACGTATTTCCGCACTTTGATTCTGTTAATGACTATGTTATAGACTCAGTGGATGTCTTGGACATCTTGATGTAATAAAAGTACCTTTCTGCTATTTACTTTAAGCAATGTGTGATGATGTCCAATTATGTAATCGCTGTGTCATGAGTTTCTGATCCTGGCATGTACATGGTTCGCATTCAGTTTACTTTCCAAAACCGGGTGTCAGACGCAACCTCTGCAGAGTGTAAAACTAGTATATCAGTCGTGCTCACGGTCATGAGCGACTCAAGACTCTCGCATGATTAACTTATGGAATTAAAATTAATTTGTCATTTGTATTGCATTGTGGGATTAATATTAATTGTTAACTCATATTTAATTGGGTTGGTATAAACTTATACTTAGTAACAACTAATAAAATTTTGACCAACTTATTAAAAGCAATGCTCAGCCTTAATGAAAGGGAAATAGGGTTAAACTTTTCCTATAATTAATTTTGGTGGTTGATTGTCAACACAAAAACATGGACTAACTAGTTTGCCAAGTATTCATGCATTACAGGTGCATAAAGGTTCAACACAAACCAATAAATATTCAAGTTAGGGATCCAATTCAAAAGGAGCAAAAGGAACCAAGTGTGTTGTGGTCTGGCGCACCAGACTGTCTGGTGTGCCACCGAACAGTGTCCGGTGCACCAGGACCGTACAGGTTCCAAGCAGCCACTCTCGAGTTCTCGCAGGCGTGCTCCGCTATAATTCACCAGACTGTCCGGTGAGCCAACGGGCAACGGCTATCTGCGCGCAACGGTTGACTGCAAAAGTACCTGACGACGTGAACAGTGCAACGACAGAAGTCAGAGGGCACCGGACTATCCGGTGCCGCAAGGATACAAAGCTCCAACGGTTGACTTCGCTCCAAACCCTAACGGTTGGGTGACGTGGCGGTGTACCTGACAGTGAACAGTGTCTGTCCAGTGGCGCACTGGACTGTCCGGTGCGCCCATCGCCAGCAGCCTCCCCAACGGCTACTTTGGTGGTTGAGGGCTATAAATACCCCCCAACCACCACAACTCCAAGCATCCAAGTTTTCTAAACTTCACACTCAATACAAGAGCTCTAGTATTCACTCCTAGACACAATTCAAAAGATCAAAGCCTCTCCAAGTTCCAAATTCATCCCAAGTACTTAGTGACTTGTGAGAGAGTGATTTAGTGTACTTTTGAGCTCTTGCTTCTTGGATTGCCTTTCTTCTTTCTCATTCTTTTTCTCAAGTGACTTGTAATCAAAGCAAAAGACACCTAAGAGTGTGGTGGTCCTTGCGGAGTCTTAGTGACCCGTTTGATTAAGGTAAAGGCTCACTCGGTCTAAGTGATCGTTTGAGAGAGGGAAAGGGTTGGAATAGACCCAGTCTTTGTGACCTCCTCAACGGGGACTAGGTTCTTTGGAACCGAACCTCAATAAAACAAATCACCGTGTTCATTCGCTTGATTCTCATTTGATTTGTTTTCCCCCTCTCTGTCCCGGACTTATTATTTGTTCTAATGGTAACCCCGACTTGTAGTGTGTGCTTAAAGTTGTAAATTTCAGATTACACCTATTCACCCCCCTCTAGGCAACTTTCAATTGGTATCAGAGCCCGGTGCTTCATTAGAGTCTAACAACTCGAAGTGATGTCGGGAGATCACGCCAAGATGGAGATCGTGACCGATGACAAGCCCGCAAGCTCAGGGAAAACTCTTTCGAGTGAGTCCGGCCACAAGCATAAGGAGGAATCCTCTTCCTCCAACAAGACATATCGGAAGGGCGACAAGAAGAAGATGAAGAAGGTGGTCTACTACGAGACCGATTCTTCGTCACCCTCCACGTCATCAAGCTCCGACTCGTCCATCGCTTCTAAGCGCCATGAGCGCAAGAAGTATAGTAAGATGCCCCTATGCTATCCTCGTATTTCAAAACGTGCTCCATTACAATCCGTTCCATTAGGCAAACCACCATATTTTGGTGGTGAAGATTATTGTGTGTGGAGTGATAAAATGAGGCATCATCTAACCTCACTCCATGAAAGCATATGGGACATAATTGAATTTGGAGCGTAGATACCACAAGTGGGGGACAAGGATTACGACTCGGACGAGGCCACCCAAATTAGGCACTTTAACTCCCAAGCCACGTCTATACTCCTCGCCTCCTTGTGTCGAGAGGAGTATAACAAGGTGCTAGGGTTAAAGAGCGCCAAAGAGATTTGGGACGTTCTCAAGACCACACACGAAGGAGCTGAGGTGACCAAGATCACCAAGCACGAGACAATCGAGGGCGAACCCGGTCAATTCGTCCTCAACAAAGGAGAAGATCCGCAAGCAATGTACAACCGGCTAAAGACCATGGTCAATCAAGTGCGCAACCTCGGGAGCACCAAATGGGATGACCATGAAATGGTCAAGGCTATTCTAAGATCCCTTGTTTTTTGTAATCCTACTCAAGTTCAATTAATACGTGGGGATCCTAGATACAAACTAATGTCTCCCGAGGAAGTGATTGGCAAGTTTGTGAGCTTTCAGCTAATGATCAAAGACTCCAAACACATCGTCAACTTGGAGCAAGGCGCCACCTCCACACCCGAGGTGCAACCCGTCACATTCAAAGTGACGAAAGAAGAGAAGAGGGAGTCTACACCAAGTATGCTTCCAATCGACGCCTCCAAGCTCGACAACGAGGAGATGGCGCTCATCATCAAGAGCTTCCGCCAAATCCTCAAGCAAAGGAGGGGGAAGGACTACAAACCTCGCTCCAAAAGGGTGTGCTACAACTGTGGTAAGCCCGGTCATTTTATTGCTAAATGTCCAATGTCAAGTGAAAGTGATAGAGACAATGACAAGAAGGGGAAGAAGAAAGAAAAGAAGAGGTACTACAAGAAGAAGGGTGTCGATGCCCATGTGTGTCGGGAATGGGACTCCGACGAGAGCTCCTCCGACTCCTCCTCCGATAAGGACGCTGCCAACATCGCCGTCAACAAGGGCCTCCTCTTCCCCAACGTCGGTCACAAATGTTTCATGGCTAAGGACGGCAAGAAAAAGAAGGTACATTCTAGAGCCAAATATACAGCATCTAGTGATGAGGGTAGCTCTAGTGAAAATGAAGATGATTTACTTACTCTTCATGGAACAAAAGGAAAAATTAAATGAACTAATAGAAGCTATTCATAAGAAGGATGAACTCCTGGATAGCCAAGAGGACTTCTTTATTAAAGAAAACAAAAAAACATGTTAAATCGAAAAATGCTTATGCTTAGGAAGTAGAGAAAAATGAAAACTTATCTAAGGAGCTTAGCATTTGTTATGACTCAATTTCTAGCCTTAGAAATGAAAATGCTAGCTTAGATTCTAAGGTTAAGAATTTAAATGTTTGCAATGATACTATTTCTTATCTTGGAGATGAGAATGTTAAATTAAATACTAAGTGTTGGGGGCCTTCGGCTTCCGAAGGTCCTCAAAAACATGATTTGACAATGTTTTCCAAGAGAAATATGTAAACAGGTACCTTCGAAGTTAGATTGCGGGTATACAAAAGCACGGTTAAAGACGAAGCTTGACTGGGACGAAAGGCGATCACGACAAAGGATAAGACGATCACGAAGCTATGTGCAGAAAAGCTTCGGCATAACGGCAGAAAAGGGGAATCGACTTAAAGATGAAAAGCCAAATTAGACCTCGAAGAATTACTATAGAGTTATTGTTAAATGTAATGGGTATTAATGTAATTTTGCATGGGCTGCGACCCGTGCCTATAAATAGGTGAACAGTATTCCTGTACTGTTCACGCTGATTTGGCATTTGCTTTTGCATCACACCGGTATTCACATTCCTTCAAGCCGAAGGTACATTTGTAATTTACCGTTGTTTATATAAGTAATATAAGTAAAAATAAATTAATAACAATGTTTATAGAGATTATGTTATTTTCTGTATTCTGTGTTTGAATGTTCTTTATCTTTTATCATGATCATGAAGGTTTGTCCTTCATGACCTTCGTCCGAAATCCATTATATCCGAAGGAAAATAATGATCCAAAGGACGAAGGGTTTTGATATTTAACATTTTGTGTTGCCTTGTTCTTGATTCATAGCATTTGAGAACAAGTCCCCAACATTGGCGCCCACCTCCGGTGAACCCACTTCCATTTCTTGAGCTTTTGAACATCTTCGGCAAACATCACCTTCGTCATGCCATCGAAGAAAGCTTCAGCGACAGGGGCTGCCACTCTGCAGCCGCTGGACCCCAATCAGGACGTCCTTTCTCTTAGGGAGGCCCGAAGCCAGAAGAGGAAGGCCACCAGTCCAACGCCTCCGAAGGACGACTTGGACCAGGGAATCCAAAACCTGGAGATGCTCCAACAACAGGTGCAACGAAAGAAGGAGAAGATGGCTCGTCTAGCTGACATTCAGAGGCAGATAGATGAAGCTTCGGAAGAGGTTCATCATCTTGTTCAGGATGACCAGAACCGAAGGCCTCTGCGCAGAGAGCTCCATCAGGAGGGTTTCTACAATGAGGATGACTGGTATGAAGATTTCCATCATGGAAATTTTGCTTTTGATGATGCTTCTCCTCTATCAACAGAATTGCAGGCTACACCATGGCCCCAGTCTTACAAGCCATGTATGTCGAAAACTAGAGGGTCCCGCTTGTCAATGACTGTTGCTATTCTAGCAAAAGGAAGGTGTTTTTTTCGGACCTTCGGCTCATAGCCTTCGTCCGTATCGCAATATAAATTTATCTTTACAGTAAATTAATATTGCGAGGGGCTACTGTTGGGGGCCTTCGGCTTCCGAAGGTCCTCAAAAACATGATTTGACAATGTTTTCCAAGAGAAATATGTAAACAGGTACCTTCGATGTTAGATTGCGGGTATACTAAAGCACGGTTAAAGATGAACCTTGACTGGGACGAAAGGCGATCACGACAAAGGATAAGACGATCACGAAGTTATGTGCAGAAAAGCTTCGGCATAACGGCAGAAAAGGGGAACTGACTTAAAGATGAAAAGCCAAATTAGACCTCGAAGAATTACTATAGAGTTATTGTTAAATGTAATGGGTATTAATGTAATTTTGCATGGGCTGCGACCCGTGCCTATAAATAGGTGAACAGTATTCCTGTACTGTTCACGTTGATTTGGCATTTGCTTTTGCATCACACCTGTATTCACATTCCTTCAAGCCGAAGGTACATTTGTAATTTACCGTTGTTTATATAAGTAATATAAGTAAAAATAAATTAATAACAATGTTTATAGAGATTATGTTATTTTCTGTATTCTGTGTTTGAATGTTCTTTATCTTTTATCATGATCATGAAGGTTTGTCCTTCATGACCTTCGTCCGAAATCCATTATATCCGAAGGGAAATAATGATCCAAAGGACGAAGGGTTTTCATATTTAACATTTTGTGTTGCCTTGTTCTTGATTCATAGCATTTGAGAACAAGTCCCCAACACTAAGATAGAAGAATTAAATGCATGCAAACCCTCTACATCTACTGTTGATCATGTTTCTATTTGTACTAGATGTAGAGACGTTAATGTAGAAGCTATGGATGATCACCTTGCCATGATTAAATAACAAAATGATCACACAGCTAAATTAACTACTAAAATCAATAAGCATGAACATGAAAATGAAAAGTTTAAATTTGCTAGAAGCATGCTCTATAATGGGAGATGCCCTGGCATTAAGGATGGCATTGGTTTCCAACAAGGGAGCAATGTCAAGCTTAATGCCCCTAAGAGATTGTCCAATTTTGTTAAGGGTAAGGCTCCCATGGTTCAGGATAGTGAGGGTTACATTTTATATCCTGCTAACTATCCTGAGCACAAAATTAGGAGAATCCATGCTAGAAAACCTCACATTGTTTCTCATCATGCATTTATGTATAAAAATGAGGCTTCTAGCTCTAAGCATTCTACACATGTTAAAATGCCTAAAAAGAAAACTCCTATTGCATCAAATGACCATAACATTTCATTTAATACTTTTGATCCATCTTATATGCTTACTAACAAAACAGGCAAAATAGTTGCCAAATATGTTGGGGGCAAACACAAGAGTCCAAAGACTTGTGTTTGGGTACCCAAGGTGCTTGTTTCTAATGTGAAAGGACCCAAGACCGTTTGGGTACCTAAGAACAAGGCCTAAATTTGTTTTGTAGGTTTATGCATCCAGTGGTTCAAGTTGGATAATCAATAGCGGGTGCACAAACCACATGACAGGGGAGAAAAGGATGTTCTCCTCCTATGAGAAAAACAAAGATCCCCAACGAGCTATCACATTCGGGGATGGAAATCAAGGTTTGGTCAAATGCTTGGGTAAAATTGCTATATCACATGACCATTCTATTTCCATTGTTTTTCTTGTAGATTCTTTAGATTACAATTTGCTTTCTGTTTCTCAATTATGCAAAATGGGCTACAACTGTCTATTTACAGATATAAGTGTTACTGTATTTAGAAGAAGTGATGATTCAATAGCATTTAAGGGAGTGCTAGAGGGTCAGCTATATTTAGTTGATTTTAACCAAGCTGAACTTGACACTTGTTTAATTGCTAAGACTAATATGGGTTGGCTCTGGCATCACCGACTTGCCCATGTTGGGATGAAGAATCTTCACAAGCTTCTAAAGGGAGAGCACATTTTAGAACTAACAAATGTTCATTTTGAGAAAGATAGGGTTTGTAGCGCATACCTAGCAGGAAAGCAAGTTGGCGCTCATCATCCACACAAGAACATCATGACAACGGACAGGCCGCTCGAGCTACTCCACATGGATCTATTCGGCCTGATCGCTTACAAAAGCATCGGCGGGAGTAAATACTGTCTAGTTATTGTGGATGATTATTCTCGCTTCACTTGGGTGTTCTTTTTGCAGGAAAAATCACAAACTCAAGAGACCTTAAAAGGATTCTTAAGACGAGCTCAAAATGAGTTCGGGTTGAGAATCAAAAAGATATGAAGCGATAATGGGACGGAGTTCAAGAATTCACAAATTGAAGGCTTTCTTGAGGATGAGGGCATCAAGCATGAGTTCTCTTCTCCCTACACACCTCAACAAAATGGTGTAGCGGAGAGGAAGAATAGAACTCTACTAGACATGGCAAGAACCATGCTTGATGAGTACAAGACACCGGACCCGTTTTGGGCTGAGGCGATTAACACTGACTGCTACTCCATCAACCGGCTCTACCTTCACCGAATCCTCAAGAAGACATCATATGAACTCCTCACTGGTAAAAAGCCCAATGTTTCATATTTTAGAGTCTTTGGGAGTAAATGATTTATTCTTGTTAAAAGAGATAGAATATCTAAATTTGCTCCTAAGGCTGTAGAAGGCATTTTACTAGGTTATGACTCAAACACAAGGGCATATAGAGTCTTCAACAAATCCACTGGATTAGTTGAGGTTTCTTGTGACATTGTGTTTGATGATACTAATGGCTCCCAAGTGGAGCAAGTTGATCTTGATGAACTAGATGATGAAGAGGCTCTGTGCGTCGGGCTAAGGAACATGTCCATTGGGAATGTGTGTCCTAAGGAATCCAAAGAGCCTCCACAAGCGCAAGATCAACTGTCATCTTCCAATTAAGCATCTCCACCAACCCAAAATAAGGATGAGGCTCAAGATGATGAATTTGAAGATCAAGATGTTGAGCCACCTCAAGAGGAGGACAATGATCAAGGGGGAGATGAAGATAATGAAGACAAGGAAGATAATCAAGAGATTCAGGGTCAAAGACCGCCACACCCAAGAGTCCACCAAGCAATTCAACGAGATCACCCATCAACTCCATCCTTGGTGACATTCATAAGGGGGTAACCACTAGATCTCGAGTTGCACATTTTTGTGAGCATTACTCTTTTGTGTGCTCTATTGAGCCATACAGGGTGGAGGATGCACTAAGAGATTCGGATTGGGTGCTGGAAATGCAAGAGGAGCTCAACAACTTCACGAGGAATGAGGTATGGCATTTAGTTCCATGTCCTAATCAAAATGTTGTAGGTACCAAATGGGTATTCCGCAACAAGCAAGACGAGCATGGTGTGGTGACAAGAAACAAAGCCCGACTTGTGGCCAAAGGTTATTCACAAGTCGAAGGTTTGGACTTCGATGAAACTTATGCACCCGTAGCTAGGCTTGATTCAATTCGTATATTACTTGCCTATGCTACTTACCATGGCTTTAAGCTCTATCAAATGGACGTGAAAAGTGCCTTCCTCAATGGACCAATCAAGGAAGAGGTCTATGTTGAGCAACCTCCTAGCTTTGAAGATAGTGAGTATCCTAACCATATTTACAAACTCTCAAAGGCGCTTTATGGGCTCAAGCAAGCCCCACGAGCATGGTATGAATGCCTAAGAGATTTTCTTATCACTAATGGCTTCAAAGTCGGTAAAGTCGATCCTACACTCTTTACTAAAAATGTTGCAAAAGATTTGTTTGTATGCCAAATTTATGTTGATTATATTATATTTGGGTCTACTAACAAATCAACTTGTGAAGAGTTTAGTAGGATCATGATTCAAAAATTCGAGATGTCTATGATGGGGGAGTTGAAGTATTTCCTTGGATTTCAAATCAAGCAACTCCAAGAGGGCACCTTCATCTGTCAAACAAGTTACATTCAAGACATACTTAAGAAGTTTGGGATGAAGGATGGCAAACCCATCAAGACACCCATGGGAACCAATGGGCATCTCGACCTCGACACAGGAGGTAAATCTGTAGATCAAAAGGTATATCGGTCGATGATAGGATCCTTACTCTATTTATGTGCATCTCGACCGGATATTATGCTTTCCGTATGCATATGTGCAAGATTTCAGGCCAATCCTAAGGAAGTTCACCTTAGGGTCGTGAAGAGAATCATGAGGTATTTAGTTTACACTCCTAAGTTTGGGCTTTGGTACCCCAAGGGATCCAGTTTTGATTTAATAAGTTATTTTGATGTCGATTGGGCTGGGTGTAAAATTGGTAGAAAGAGCACATCAGGGACTTGTCAGTTTCTGGGGGAGATCGCTAGTGTCATGGACTTCAAAGAAACAAAACTCGGTAGCTCTTTCCACCACCGAAGCTGAGTACATTGTCGTAGGCCATTGTTGTGTGCAATTACTTTGGATGAGGCAAACCCTCAGAGACTATGGCTACAAATTGAGCAAAGTTCCTCTCCTATGTGATAATGAGAGTGCAATCCGCATGACGGATAATCCCGTTGAACACAGCCGCACTAAGCACATAGACATTCGGTATCACTTTCTGAGAGATCACCAACAAAGGGGGGATATCGAAATAGCTTATGTAAACACCAAGAATCAATTAGCTGATAACTTTACCAAGCCATTAGATGAGAAAACCTTTAGCAAACTTAGGAATGAGCTTAATATCCTTGATCTCTGAACTTTGAATGAAACATTGCACACATAGCTCTTTTATATACCTTTGATCATCTCTTTCATATGGGACTAATGTGTTTTCGAGTATATTTCTATCCTTAGTCTTATATTGAAAGGGAAATGGAGTCTTCGGCAAAGACAAGGCTTCCACTCCAAACTCTGACGGTATCATCTACCCTTTGTCGTTGTTACTCCACTCTCAATTGGTATAATCCTTCACTTTTATTTACTTGTACCAATGGGGAGAAAATTCTAAAGGGCTCCAACGTTCTCCGTTTTTGGCGATTAATGCCAAAGGGGGAGAGAATATTAAGCCTAAAGCAAAAGGACCGCACCACCACCAATTCAAAAAATTTCGAAATAAAGTTTTAATTGGTATTTTTTTAAATCGGTATTCCTCAAGAAATAATATCTCAATTGGTATCTCTATTCCAATTTGATATATATCTCAAAACCCTCTTGAAAGCTAAGAGGAGAATTTCATTCAGGGGGAGTTTTGTTTAGTCAAAGGAAAAGCATTTGAAAGAGGGGGAGAAATTTCAAATCTTGAAAATGCTTCTTGCAATCTTATTCATATAACTTTGACTATTTGCAAAAATGAAAGGGAAATAGGCTCACACCTTTTCCTAAATAATTTTGGTGGTTGAATTGGCTACCACAAATAATTGGACTAACTAGTTTGCTCTAGATTGTAAGTTCTACAGGTGCCAAAGGTTCAACACAAACCAATAAAAAGTCCAAGAAAGGGTTCAAATAAAAAGAGAAAAAGACAACCGAAGGCTGCCTTGGTCTGGCGCACCGGACTGTTCGGTGTGGCACCGGACAGTGTCTGGTGCACCAGGGAGATCAACTCTGAACTTGCCACCTTCGGGTTTCTGGAATTGCCCTCCGTATAATTCACCGGACTGTCCGGTGTAAAACCGGACAGTCCGGTGTGCCATGCGGAGCAACGGCTACTACGCCAATGGTCGACTGCAAAAGTGAACAGTGAATAGTGAACAGTGCCGACTGCGCACGCAGAGTCAGAGCAGGCGCCAGAAGGCGCACCGGACAGTGAACAGTGACTGTCCGGTGCACCACGGAACTGTCCGGTGCGCCCATCGACAGAAGCCTTCCCCAACGGCCACTTTGGTGGTTGGGGCTATAATTACCCCCCAAGCACCACACTTCAAGAGACCCAAGCATTCACTACTCCTCATTCAATACAAGAGCAATACACAACACTCCAAGACACAAATCAAAGCCTCCGATCAAATCAAAGTCCACAATTCAACTCTAATTTTTAGGACTTGTGAGAAGATCGACTTGTGTTCTTTTGTTGTTCTTGTTGCTTGGTTGGCTTTCTTCTTTCTCTCATTCTTACTCTCAAAGCCTTGTAAGCGAAGCAAGAGACACCAATTGTGTGGTGGTCCTTGTGGGGTCTAAGTGACCCGGGAAATCAAGGAAGGAAGCTCACTCGGTCTAGGTGACCGTTTGAGAGAGGGAAAGGGTTGAAAGAGACCCGGTCTTTGTGACCACCTCAACAGGGAGTAGGTTTGCAAGAACCGAACCTCGGTAAAACAAATCATCGTGTCACTCTCACTATTTGCTTGTGATTTGTTTTTCGCCCTCTCTTTCGGACTCGATTATATTTCTAACGCTAACCCCGGCTTGTAGTTGTATGTAAACTTTATAAATTTCAGATTTGCCTATTCACCCCCCTCTAGGCGACTTTCAATTGGTATCAGAGCCCGGTACTTCATTAGAGCCTAACTGCTCAAAGTTATGTCGGGAGCTCACGCCAAGGAGATGGTGACCGGCGACAAGCCCGCCACAAGCCATGGGAAAGCTCCATCGGGAGAGTCCGGCAACAAGAAGAGGGAGGAATCACCTCCCCGCGTCAAGTCGCACCGGAGTGGCGACAAGAAGAAGAAAATGAAGAAGGTGGTCTACTACGAGACCGATTCTTCATCGCCTTCCACCTCCGGCTCCGACACGTCGTCCGTCACTTATAAGCGCCATGAGCGCAAGAAGCTTAGTAAGATCCCCTTATGCTATCCTCGCATTTCCAAATGCACTCCTTTATTTTCCGTCCCACTAGGCAAACCACCAGTTTTTGACGGTGAAGATTATTGTATGTGGAGCGTTAAAATGAGGCACCATCTAACCTCACTCCACGCTAGCATATGGGACATTGTTGAATTTGGTGCGCAGGAACCATCCGTGGGGGATGAAGGCTATGACTCGGACGAGGTAGCCCAAATCCAACACTTCAACTCCCAAGCCACTACTATACTCCTCGTCTCTCTAAGTCGAGAGGAGTATAATAATGTCGGCGTTTCAAACCCAGGGGGTCCCTGGACCGACGAGTAAATTATCGTCGCGTGCCCCAGCCCAGATGGGTCGGCGCGAGACGGAGCGCGAAGGGGGGAAAAAGCCGGAGGGAGACAGGCGTAAAAGGGGAACCTGCGGCCTTCGTGTTTGTCCCGCACCCAGGTCGGGTGCGCTTGCAGTAGGGGGTTACAAGCGTCCACGCGGGAGGGAGCGAGAGGCTTACGCGAGCGCCGTCCCGTCCTTCCCCGCGCGGCCAACCTTCTGTAAGAGGGCCCTGGACCTTCCTTTTATAGGCATAAGGAGAGGGTCCAGGTGTACAATGGGAGGTGTAGCAGTGTGCTAACGTGTCTAGCAGAGAAGAGCTAGTGCCCTAAGTACATGTCGTCGTGGCAGCCGGAGAGGTTTTGGCACCCGGTTCGTGTGGTGTCGTGGCCGTCGGAGGAGCGCTGGAGCCTGGCGGAAGGACAGCTGTCGGGGCTGTCGAGTCCTTGCTGACGTCTCCTTGCTTCCGTAAGGGGGCTGAGAGCCGCCGTCGTCATGGAGCATGTGGGACACCATCATTACTTGTTTATCGGGGCGAGCCAGATGGGACGCCGGTCTTGTTCCCCGTAGCCTGAGTTAGCTTGGGGTAGGGTAATGATGGCGCCTCCTGTGACGTGGTCGGTCCGAGCCCTGGGTTGGGCGAGGCAGAGTTCATCGTCTTCCGGGGCCAAGCCCGAGTCCGGGCCCTGGGTCGGGCGAGGCGGAGTTCGTCGTCTTCCGGGGCCGAGCCCGACTCCAAGCCCTTGGTCGGGCGAGGCGGAGTTCGTCGTCTTCCGGGACCGAGCCCGAGTCTGAGCCCTGGGTCAGGCGAGGCGGAGTTTCCTATGGTGCCCGAGGCCGGACTTGGCTGCTGTCAGCCTCACTCTGTCGAGTGGCACAACAGTCGGAGTGGTGCAGGCGGCGCTGTCCTCTTGTCAGGCCGGTCAGTGGAGCGACGAAGTGACTGTGGTCACTTTGGCTCTGTCGGCTGAAGGGCGCGCGTCAGGATAAGGTGTCAGACCACCTTTGCATTAAATGTTTGCATTAAATGCTCCTGCGATACGGTCGGTCGGCGTGGCGACTTGGCCAAGGTTGCTTCTTGGCGAAGACTAGGCCTCGGGCGAGCCGAAGGTGTGTCCGTTGCTTGAGGGGGTCCTCGGGCGAGACGTGAATCCTCTGGGGTCGGCTGCCCTTGCCCGAGGCTGGGCTCGGGGGAGGCGAGATCGTGTCCCTTGAGTGGACCGAGCCTTGACTTAATTGTACCCATCTGGCCTTTGCAGCTTTGTGCTGATGGGGGTTACCAGCTGAGATTAGGAGTCTTGAGGGTACCCCTAATTATGGTCCCCGACAGTAGCCCCCGAGCCTCGAAGGGAGTGTTAATACTCGCTTGGAGGCTTTTGTCGCACTTTTTTGCAAGGGGACCGGCCTTTCTCGGTTGCGTTTTGTTCCGGTGGGTGCGCGCGAGCGCACCCGCCGGGTGTAGCCCCCGAGGCCTCAGAGGAGTGGTTTGACTCCTTCGAGGTCTTAATGCGTTTCGCGATGCTTCGGCCGGTCTGGTTGTTCCCTCATGCGAGCTGGCCGTAGCCCGGGTGCACGGTCGGGTCCCAAGTTCTCGGGCTGGTATGTTGACGTTGTCAACGGTTTGGCCGGAGCCGGGTTTGCGAGAGCAGCCCCCGAGCCTCCGCATAGAGCGAGAGGACGGTCAAGGACAGACTCGACTTTTTTACAAACGCCCCTGCGTCGCCTTTCCGCAAGGAGGAGGGGGGAAAGCGCCATGTTGCCCTTGGAGGGCGCCGAACATGGTGTCTCCAGTGAGCTGCTAACGGGTAATCCGAGTGGACGCCCGTGCCCCATTTGTTAGGGGTCGGCTAGAGGCCCGGAGGCGCGCTCCAAAAGTACCTGCGGGTGATTTGCCGGACCCGGTCCCCTTTTGACGGGGTCCGAGGGCTCGATGCCTCCCTCTGATGGGATTCCGTTACAAGATCGTTCCCGCTGGTCTCGGAAATGTCCTAGGGTACCTCGGGAGCGTAGCCCGAGCCTTGGTTATGTATCGAACGTACCCAGGGTCATCCCTTGCTTTGCGTCTGAGGCGGCTGTGAACCCTTCGAGGGCCAGCCTACGAACCCCTGATCAGTAGTGGGCGCGGAGCCCGAGTGGCCTGAGGCGGCCGTTGAACCCTTCCGAGGGGCCGGCCTTCGAACCTCTGACCAGTAGTGGGCGTGGAGCCCGAGCGCTCTGAGGCGGCTGTTGAACCCCTCCGAGGGGCTAGCCTTCGAACCTCTGATCAGTAGGGGGGCTCGGGGCTCGTTTCCTTCGCGGAGAAGGATCCTTTTCGGGGTATCCCCTTTCCCGGTCCCTGTTGTAAGAGAGAGAAAGAGGAAGAGGAAAAGGATATGAAATCGAATGACGTGGCACACCTTTTTTGACGCGGTCATTATGGCGGAGGTGAAGCGTCGCCTGCTTCGCCCGCCAAAGGTGCCGCATGTCCTACCGCAGAGTTAATGTGACGAGACGAGTGGTTCACGGGGCAGCCGTTGCGCGCGTGCGAGCCGTTCGAGGAACGGAACACGGGCGCGCCGTCTTCACGCCGTGAGAGAGGGTTCCCTTACTGTCCCTGGATGGGACGTGAGCTTGGCTAACGACGTGACCGCTGCTTCCGCCTGCCTGCCACCACCATTACTGCCGGAACATTTTTGGCCGTATCGACCGTCGCGCCTCCTCCCGCGGCTGACTGACCCGTGATCGATGTGCCTGGTTGGCACTGTTGGGTCATACGCAGGGTTGCCTCGAGTCGTGGTACTGGTTCCACAGTCGAGGAGGCACGGTAGTGGCGCGAGGGGCGGTGCAGTTGCTCGCACGTAGCAACCGGCGCGCCGGTTGCATGACGTTTGGGCCTGGGCCTCCATGTTGGGCGCGTTGGAGTCGAAGGGGTGCGCCCACTTGGCGCGGTTGCATGCCGCCTGCATGGCTGTCCGCCCTTTCACCCGCTGGTCTGGGCGAAAGTGGAGGAATGCTTGTAACTGCTGGGCAGTTGCGCGCACCGCACGCGGCGGTTTGGCTTCTTCTGCCCTGGGCCAGCTTGCGTGACGCGTGGGACCCAGCCCCCGTGTCGTAGGGGGAGGACCTTGGAGCGTGTTGGAGAAGACTCAGCCCGCGATGGCTGAGGACGCAAGTGGGGAGAGTTGCCTTTAAAAGGAGGGTGACCCCCTTGAAAGGCAACCATGTCTTCGCGCTCCCTTATGCATCGCGTCTTTCCACCTTCCGAGCCCCCGGATGGGGAACACTCACAATCCTTCCGCCTTGTCGTTGGAGGAACGCAACTTCGCGAGAGTTGGTACCTTTCAGCCATCGTTCAGCTTCAAGGATTTTCATCAGGCAGCCCGGCCGCATCCCCTCGCCGGTGGTCACCCAAGACGGTGACCACCAGCTCCTGGGTGGGGAGAAACAAGCTGGGCTGCGATCTTGGTCCCGCCCTCAGCTTCAAGGATCTTCATCATCCTGGCTGGGGCGGAGAGCGAGGCGAGCCGAGGCTCTGCCTCCCGCACGGGTCGGCTGGCCACCTCCTCTTCCAGCTTCTGGTGGTGGAAACCATCCTCCAGCTCTGCGGGGGAGGCGTCCTCCAGCCATGCCGGAGAAGGCGAACTATTGCTATCCAGCTAGGATGCAACATTCCGTCCTCCTCCTCGCTTTTGTGGCGAGGACGGGAGCGAGGACCTGCCGGTGCGCTTTGGAGTGGCCCACGCTCACCGGTGGGGCGTTGGTGGAGAGGCGGACGCCGCCGTCGGTGCTGACGTGGCGGCAGCTGGAGGAAGCTTCCCCTCCGTCGAGGTCGTTAGCACCGCCTACGGATCGACCTCCGACTCTTTGGCTTTAATGTCTGGTTCGCGCCGCTTGAGCAGGGACGCAAACGAGAGCCTTCCGGTGGCTGCGTCCGTCCTGGGACCATGGCTGCTGCTGCAGAGGTCGCTGGCGAGTCGCCCGGAGCTTGTCGCCCCGCAGGCTCCCCGATGTGGAGGTTGTTCATACCCGTGGGGACGGAACTAGAGTTCCGTTTGTAATGGCACCTTGAGTGCCGGTGTCTGTTCATTATGGCTGTCGGGGCCTGAACATGTATGTATTTTTGGCACGGAGCCATGTTTTTTCCTCATTTCGAGCACTAAGACTCGCTTGTCGGCTATCTGAACCGCTTCACCAAGTGTGAGTTGCCTCGTGCGAAGGTGACGAGTGAGGTATCTGTATCCCGGAGGCATAGGAATCCCTCGGCTCGGTCGGCCTTGCCGCCCGAGGCTTCTCTTACTTAGTTAAAGGAAACCCTCGGCCGCTCTTCGATGAGCCGAAGCCGGAGGCAGCAGTGTCAGCATAGACAGAGGCAAAGTTGGCTCGAAAAGAAGATATGGTCGGCCGGAGCCTGGCTGGGTCGTCCACTGGCGGGACCGACGCCGGAGTTGAGTTGTCGAGGCCACGAGCCGGGCTGATGTCCTCGGGGGACAGCTGGCTGAGGCTTCGGGGTGGCCGGCCGAGCCGTCTGCTCGAGCCGGATTCCTGGAGGAGACCCTGGCGGCGATGGCCCGGGCGTGGTGCTGATGTCGTCCTTCGGGGTGGAGATCCTCCGACCGCGTCGCCGTCCGAGGCTAGGTCGGACCTCGCCGAAGGTGTAGTTGACGCCGAGGGTGCTACTGCTCCCTTCAGCTGTCAAGGTCCGAGCCTGCAGGATCGGGTTATCTTGTAGTGTGCGTATGTTTTCTGCGGCCGCCGAGGCCCAAACACACTGTCGTCATGTTGTAAAGTTGCATTTCTTTTCCTCTTGCTTCGAGTATCTGGACTTATTTGTTGGTAATAGAGTTGTTCGTCCAAGCGAGAGTTACTTTTCACGGAAGGTGATGAGTGAGGTATCCGTATCCCGGAGGCGTAGGAATCCCTTGCCGCTTACGTGTACTCTTACTCATCCGTCGGATTCTGCTATCGATGTAGTCGAGAAGGCCCGAAAAATCATTTCGGCAGAAGAGTTTTCGCGGAATCACCTATCCGAGCGTGAGTTACTTATCGCAGAAGGTGATGAGTGAGGTATTCGTATCCCGGAGGCGTAGGAGTCCCTCGGCTCGGTCAGCCTTGGCTGCTTACGTGTACTCCGTCGTTTTCAGGATCCACTTTCGAAGTAGTCGAAAAGCACGAAAGACGTTCTGGCAGAAAAGATCTTTTTTCGAGGAAAATTTTGACGCAGAGGGGGTTCCCCCCTTTTAGCCCCCGAGGGAGGGTCGGTCTTTCCCGAGGCAAGGCTGACCCTTCCTTGATGACTAGACTTTGTGTGTGAGCAAGGTGTATGAACGACTTGAAAGCATCTTAAGGGTAGAAGCGACGTAGCTGTCGGATGTTCCAAGCGTTGCTGTAGACCTTGCCTTGACTGTTGGCCAGCTTGTACGTTCCAGGCTTCAGAACCTTGGCGATGACGAATGGCCCTTCCTAGGGAGGCGTGAGCTTGTGCCGCCCTCGGGCGTCTTGTCGCAGCCGAAGCACCAGGTCGCCCACCTGGAGGTCTCGGGACCGAATCCCTCGGGCGTGGTAGCATCGCAGGGACTGCTGGTACCGCGCCGAGTGTAGCAAGGCCATGTCCCGAGCCTCTTCCAGCTGGTCCAGCGAGTCTTCTCGGTTAGCTCGATTGCTTTGGCCGTCGTAGGCCCTCGTCCTCGAGGAACCGTATTCTAAGTCTGTGGGCAAGATGGCCTCGGCCCCATAGACTAGAAAGAACGGTGTGAAGCCTGTGGCTCGGCTCGGCGTTGTCCTCAGACTCCAGACCACCGAGGGGAGCTCCTTCATCCATCGCTTGCCGAACTTGTTGAGGTCGTTGTAGATCCGCGGCTTGAGCCCTTGCAGGATCATGCTGTTGGCACGCTCTACTTGCCCATTCGTCATGGGGTGAGCCACGGCGGCCCAGTCCACCGGATGTGGTGATCCTCGCAGAAGTCCAGGAACTTTCTATCGGTGAACTGGGTGCCGTTGTCGGTGATGATGGAGTTCGGGACCCCAAAGCGATGGATGATGTTGGTGAAGTACGCCACCGCCTGTTCGGACCTTATGCTGTTTAGGGGTCGGACCTCGATCCACTTGGAGAATTTGTCGATGGCGACCAGCAGGTGTGTGTAGCCCCCGGGTGCCTTCTGCAAGGGGCCGACGAGGTCCATACCCCACACAGCAAATGGCCAGGTGATGGGTATGGTCTGCTGAGCCTGAGCGGGCAGGTGGGTCTGCCTCGCATAGAACTGACACCCTTCGCAGGTGCGGACAATTCTAGTGGCATCGGCCACCGCGGTCGGCCAGTAGAAACCTTGTCGGAAGGCGTTTCCAACAAGGGCTCGAGGCGCTGCGTGATGGCCGCAAGCCCCCGAGTGTATCTCTTGTAAGAGCTCCTGGCCTTCGGCGATGGATATGCATTGCTGGAGGATGCCCAAGGGGCTGCGGTGGTAGAGCTCCTTCCCGTCCCCTAGCAAGACGAACGACTTGGCGCGCCGCGCCAACCGCCGAGCTTCGGCTCGGTCGAGGGGTATCTCTCCTCGGTGGAGATATTGTAGGTACGGGGTCTGCCAGTTTCGATTAGGCGTGACCCCGCTCCGCTCCTCCTCGACGCGCAGTGCCTCACCCTCGGGGGCCGAGGGTACCTCGGGCCGAGCCGAGGGTGCCTCGGGCTGAGCTGAGGGTACCTCGGGCTGGGTCGAGGGTACCTCAGGATGAGCCGAGGGTGCCTCGGGCTGAGCCGAGGCTTTCTCGGGTTCGGGCGCGTCGTCGGTCTTGACGGAGGGTGTAACACCCCTGGTGTTACTATAACTAAAACTTGAGCATGGCATCATAGCATTGGCATTGCATATGTTTGACACACCTAGAGTGCATTCACTAGGTAAAATTTCAAACAAGTTGTATTGTTTTAATATTTTGCAAATAGGACCCTGGATAGGAAGCTTTACCCTAAATAGGAATTAAAGGGGTAAAACTTAACCCAAGTTAAGAAAATCTAAAAGCTTTAGGGTAAAAGTCATAAAATGACCCCAAAAATAAAATTGAATCACATTTATACCCCTGGGATACCAGAAACCCTAATTGGAACCCTGGAAAACCCTAAAACCAAACCCTAGGGGCTTATGTGCAAAATTAGTCCACTTTTGGGCTAAAGTGCAAAAACCAAGCTAAATAAGTGTTTTAAGTCAATTGGTTCACAAATATGTGGACTTGAAAGCCAAACCCTAAGTTTTGGACTTAAATGCAAAATGGACCTCATTTGAGTTCTATTCTAAGTCTGAAAATCAGAGAATTGGCTCAACTTTGATGCTTTGCATCTTTCAAATTATAGGGTTTTTGCCCTAGGTCACCACATCAAAATTGTAGACCAATCATAGGAGAACAACTTTGTTTAAGGGTTCAAACCATGATCCTATGAGAAATTTGGAGAAAAACCCAATCAAAGTTGGACTGTCAGGCTGGATTCATTCTGAAATTCAGCTTTTCAGTGTAACTGGGTCAACTTTGAGTATGAATTCAACCTTGATCCAGTGCTCGAATAAGTTTAATCCCTATAGTCGAGTTGTTGCTGGTATGTAGCACTACAACTTTGATGCAGAGACTTGGACCTGTTGTCATATGGAATTGGGAGAAATTAGAACTCCAATGTGCTCTGTCAGTTGTCTGATGGAGAGTTCACGATGGTACAGTACCCTAACCGGATCAGATCGCCCGCCGTAGAAAAGATCTCACCGCCGGTAGCTTTCCGCCGTGATTCACGTCGCCGGCGTCACGATTCGCGCTCGGGTAAGTGGATAACTTCGCGGCGTCAAAAGATCGTCGTCACCGCCGAGCTGGAAGCCCCCCCGATCGGCCACGGCACATCTCCCCTGGCTCATCGCTCGCGGTAAAGTGCTCACCGTCGACCGCCGCCTCTCGGTCGTGTGCCGCGTGGCTCAACTCTTTCACCGTGTCGCCGTGACCTCCTCTGAACTCTCTGTGGCTCACCGGAGTTACTGCCGCGCTATAGGACACGTAATCGCGCGCCAAGGTTCTTCTTCCCCTCCGGCCGCCAGCACAACTTGCTCGAATTGATCGCCGCCGCTATCGCTCCCTATAAATTGAGCCCCCCACCAGTTCCGTAAGGTCCTAAGCTAACCAGCCACCTTGAATTAGCCCCGATCGTTCGCTGAGGTCCGTGAATTCGGAGTTTCCCCCAAATCCGATTTCCGCCACCGTGAAACAAGCTCACCGTCGCCAGCCATACTCCGGTCAGTTCCCGTCTTCTGCTCCCTTGTTTAAGCATTCACATACGTCCGTGATACTTGCCAACCCATCGAATTGAACTAAGAGCCCTCTGGTCGCCGGGAACACGACCGTATAGTCGCCATACTCACGGCCATCGTGGCCAGAGCCCCATAGTTGATCAATAGCACAATTAAGTTAGGGGAAATGGTTAGGCTAGCCCCAATTTCATGTCCGCCGCTCGGAGAACCCAGCCGTTGCCCCGTTCGGCCGGTGTAAGTGCTCGCCGGAGCGCGGCCGTGCGTGAACGGCGTCGAGGACGTGTGGGGTGAAGAAATAGAACATCAGGGGCATTTCTGCAAACCGTCAGCGACTCAGTGAATAGTGCTATGGATCTACTTCGGGTTGTTCTGAAACGCGAGGCCCTTTCTGTAAAACCGCCAGGGTGCGGACGCGTTTTACCCTGGACCTGGGCCGCCTGGGCTGAATCCGGCCCATCACTGTTGAAACCTTTTCCTTTTTCTTTTACAGCAGAGATTTAGAAATATGTAGAAAAATGTAGAAAAATGCTAAAATTGTGAAACTAATTTTCCTAGACTTGTTATTTTCCCTAGAATTTAATAAAAATAGTTTTGTGATTTTTAGTGGAAATAAGAAATTTTAGGGTATTTAAAGTAGTTAAAAGTATCAGTTATGGATTTTTAGAAAATACTTGGTAAGTCTAAAAATGCCCAAACTTTTTATGGGAACTTAAAACAATATTTAGAAGCCTTGAGTAGAATTTGGGTTGATTTGGACCTTGTTTGATTACTGAACCCAAAACCACCCCCCCCCCCCCCCGTGCCCTATGAACTCCTTTACCGACTCCGGAAACCCTAAGTTCCCGGAATTCCATGAAGGAAAGTTGTATTCAAGATATAGATAATAAGTTTATATTATCTTTGCATCCTCATGAGCATCCATTCTTATACCTATGTATGGTTATGATTAGAACGTGAAGAAGAAATCGAAGTAACTGAAGAGGAGACACCACCACCACCTTCGGAGTCTCAGGCCGGGAATAGTTTCTACTTTGATATCTGTGGATCTGAGCCTGATTCACCTGTGAACAAAGGCAAGCCCCGGTGCATGCAACCCCTTTCCTTGTGTTTTTAAATACTTTTCGCACACTTAAGTCTAGTGAAATGTGCATTAGGTTCATAGGAATTGCTTGAAACCCTTTGATGCATTGCTTTCCTTGACATTCATACCTTTATAGATACTTCTGTGAAGTATCAAAATATGATTTACAAAAATGCTTAGCCTTGCTTAGATCTTGTGGATAGAGGTTGTCCTTAATTTAACTCGAGAAAGGATGGCTTCTACCTGCAAGAATATTTTCATTTGGAGCAATTGTGGGATCTTACTGCAAAGTTCCCCGTGATGCTCTTTCATCCTAAGGAACAGACACAATCCTAAGGATGAAATACTAAAATTGAAACTTGGGTTAGGAACAGGTGATGTTCTACCCAGGTTGGTTAAGGATTAACGCGTATGTAGGCGTGCTGACCGAGGACCCTTTAACTGGTCACATACCTCGTCATGGGTAAGCCTTGCCTCGGGCAGACTAAGGCCGGAATAAGATAACACGAAATGGGCGTGGAGCGGTGGCGAGAGTAGCGTGTACCCTCCGTGGCAAGAGGCTGGACGGTGGTGTATCTGTGCTCTCGGTTTGCGTGAACCTGATCCGGTCTTAAGAACCCCGGTGGCGGGTTGACATATGCAAGGGTTAAGTGCTACATATGTCGTGTGATTGGAGATCCTCAGCTGAGTATAATCTATTCGGATCGCCGTACCTTCGCGGTTATGAAGACTTGGTCACTTTTCTACAACGTAAGTCAGGATGTGAACACTATGGATAAACATGATGTTGTATTGATGAGATGATGAAATTAGACTAGATGCAAATAGAGTCTATTAATACTTAACATGGCGTTAAAAGATTGAAAGTAAGGACTCACTTTAGTAAGCTACTTCGGCAAAAGTATAAGTTGATTTTTGCTAAAGCCTCTCCTTGACTCCTATTTATCCAGCATACCCTTGAGAGTCTTTTCCTTAGTCGGGTAAGACTTGCTGAGTATTCCATACTCAGGGTTTATCCCTTTGTAGTTTTTAGGTGAGGAAGCGACAAATTTTTGTTGCTTTTGCTCCAAGGTGGTATCAAATGAGGAAAAACAAGACTGAAGTGCGGGAGGACTCGGTCCTCCACTTAGGATCTTTTGCTTATAACTTATCGGGAGGAGTCTGTGCCTCCCTTGGTTTGTATAATATTACTACTCTGCACTCACTTTTAGTTCTGGTCTGTAATAAAATAACTCAAGCTTGCTTTTGAAATAAATGTAAGTTTATGTAATTGCTTCCGCATGTCTTTATCTCCGATGTTCTGTAATGTCTGCAAGACGGGTGAGACGTTCCTGGTAAGGTAAGGAAAGATACCGAGCTTGTCAAGTGACTTAGGAACATCTACAGGGTGTCTGATGTCTGTTAGACAAGGACAACTGTAGGTGGGCCTAATTACTTGGGAGGTTCCGTCACAGCTGGTATCGGAGCGTAGCCCTTCCTTGTAGATGTTATGAGGCATCTTCAAAAGGATTTTCAAGAAATCTTACCTAAAAATTCTTTTCTCTTCTTACCTAAGTATTCTGAAGAGTCTATTTTAAAGACCAGATAGGAAGAGTGCAATGTATAGAAGGTTGAATCGACTAAGGTTGATTCTGTAATTATACATGCATCATGCTAAGAATCATACTAATAACATTTTCCCCCTTAAAAAGATGCCGCCACGCACCAGGCTAACGGCACGCAAGTCTACGGGACCAATTGGGGTGCCTCGGCATCAATTGGCTCCCCGACATGAAAGCAGCAGCAGTGGAAGTAATGACCCCATCGGAGACCTTGAAGCCCGAGTGAGTCGACTTCAAGCAGCGCTTCAACACAGGACCGATGCTTGGGTCGCCGACGGAGATAGAATCAATGAACTGAGAAGGGACATCCGACATCTGCAGGATCAGCTCGCTGATCGAGACTTAGCACTTGACTGGGCCGTACAGTCTCGTTTGCTAATATGTGCTAAGGAAGCAAGGGCTCAGGCCCGAATTAAAGGACTTAGCTCAACTGTCGATAACCTGCAGGTTTACTGCAATACGTTGCACGAGGAAGTCCATATACTATACTCTCAATTACACCCTAGTGAGCCTGCACAACCGGCTGAGGCGGAAGCCGGACCATCTCACGTTGCGGGACGTGCGCTGGGTGGGGAGTTAGACCTTTTTGAGCCCCCTCCTTCTTTGAGGTTGGTTGATGTCTGGACTCCCACACCTGACGATGAGGCCGCCAAGACTAATGGAAAGCAGGAATAATGGTGTAATAGAAGTAAAAGTAGAGTAGTGTATTGTAGGGAGTACTGTTGTATAGTAGGTTGAACTTTTGTATAATGGGTAATGTATCCTGTTATGTAATATCGAGTCTGTATCATTACTTTTCATAGTAATGTAAAATGGAAGGTTCTCTGGCATACTATGTTTACTTCAAATGTTCTTTGCCACAGATGCCGACCAGGACTCGAGGACAGGACGCAGCAGGAACTTCTGGGGGAAGGGATGTTACCCCAAACCCACCTCCAGTTCCTCCCACGTTAGCCGAGGCGATTGCCGCCTTGGTAAATGCCACCGCAGACAATACCCGCTTCCTTAGAGAAATGGCGGGTCAGCAGCAATTCCAGCAGCAGGCGAGAAGAGGTTATCCGCAAGGCCCCCGTGAAACCACCTATCTGGACTTCTCTGAAACCCGTCCACCTCTATTCGTCAAGGCAGAAGATCCACTAGAAGCGGATGAGTGGATTCGGGTTATTGAACAAAAGTTTGGTCTTCTCCGTTGCTCAGAGACGCAGAAGCCGTTGTTCGCAGCACAACAACTCCGTGGTCCTGCCAGTACTTGGTGGGGAAATTTTGTGGCTATTCAACCTGTCAACCATCAAGTCACCTGGGATGAGTTTAAAGCAGCCTTCCATGAGCACTACATACCCGAAGGAGTGCTGCATATGAAACAAGAGGAATTTATGAAGTTACAACAAGGGGGAGATACTGTTACACAATATGTCAACAAGTTTAATCACCTGTCGCAGTATGCCATCGACCAAGTGAATACTGATTTAAAGAAGAAGAACTGTTTTATGCGGGTTCTAAATGATCGGCTACAGAGGAAGATGGCCACATGCATAGATCTCACGTATGGAAAGGCTGTCAGCACAACCTTATCTGTTGAAGCCAAATACACAAATTCTGGGAAGAATAAGGGATTCGGTGGTGAGAGGCCTAATCAGGGCCAGGCGAAGAAGCAACGGTTTGTGATCCGACCTTCAAGCCAAAATCGCACTTTTTCTCGTCCACCCTCATTCCCTTTTAAACAACCTATCATTATTCGCCCCAACAATACCCCCACTACCCCAAAACAGCCGGGTGCCCCAGGCACTCGATTCCCTGCCTTGCCTAGTTCTTCAACTGGGTGTTTTAATTGCGGCAAGTCGGGACATTTTATCAAAGACTGCCCATATCCTAGGCAAAATCAATCAAATGCTCCGCAAGGATCTGGGAAATCAGCTCAGCCCAAAGGAAATGCTGTGAGGAAGAATACAAAGAAGACGGGGCGTGTATATTACACCCAAGTGGCTACTACACCGGAAGGGGAGCCGGTGATGATGGGTACGTTTCCCGTGGCCAGTCACCCTGCAATTATTCTTTTTGATTCTGGTGCTTCACATACATTCATTAGCAAGAAATTTGTGGAGCAACATCGCATTACATACCATGAATCAAAGGAGGGATTTAAAATTCATTCACCTGGGGGACACATTTTTACTAAAGAAGTGGCCTATGGTGTGCCAGTAACAATGGCCGGACGGAACTTTCCTGCTAACATGATTGTTCTAAAAGGCCAGGATATAGATGTAATCTTGGGTATGAATTGGTTAACCCAACACAAGGCAATTCTCAACACTGAACTCAGAACCGTCAGGTTGAGCTATAATCAAGAAGAGATTCTTTTGACTCTCCCCGTAACCAATCCAGCCAAAGCTTCTGGTAGAGTATATGAAGCCATTGTACCGAAGATCAAGAACATTCCGGTAGTATGTGAGTTTCCAGATGTATTTCCGGAAGATTTGCCTGGACTGCCCCCTGAAAGAGATGTAGAATTCGTAATTGAGTTAAAGCCCGGTACGGCTCCTATCTCCCGAAGATCGTACCGTATTCCCCCTAATGAGTTGGCGGAATTAAAGATTCAATTACAAGATCTACTGAATAAGGGATTCATCCGGCCAAGCTCGTCCCCATGGGGTTGTCCCGCCATTTTTGTTAAGAAGAAGGATCAGACCTTGCGAATGTGCATGGATTATCGACCCCTGAATGAGGTCACCATCAAGAATAAGTACCCTCTTCCAAGGATCGACATCTTATTTGATCAACTGACTGGGGCGAGGGTATTTTCCAAAATTGATCTCAGGTCGGGCTATCATCAAATCCGTATTCGGCCCGAGGATATACCGAAGACCGCGTTTACTACGCGGTATGGATTGTTTGAATACCTGGTCATGTCTTTCGGGCTCACAAATGCTCCTGCCCACTTCACCTATCTGATGAACTCGGTATTCATGCCCGAGTTGGACAAATTCGTGGTGGTCTTCATCGACGATATCTTGATATATTCTAAGAATGAAGAGGACCATGCTCAGCATCTACGGATTGTATTGACGCGCCTCAGGGAACATCAGCTATATGCCAAGTTCAGCAAGTGCGCGTTCTGGCTGGAAGAAATTCAATTTTTGGGGCACGTGTTATCGGCTAAAGGAATTGCGGTAGATCCTAGCAAGGTCAAAGATATTCTGGAGTGGAAACCCCCAACAACTGTTCACCAAGTCCGGAGTTTTCTTGGACTAGCTGGGTATTATCGCAGATTCATACCAGATTTTTCTAAGCTTGTGAAGCCAATCACAAGTTTATTGAAGAATGACATTAAATTCAATTGGTCTTCTAAGTGTAATGAAGCCTTTGAGCAATTGAAGACACTATTGACCACTGCTCCGGTATTGGCTCAACCGGACATCACTAAACCTTTTGATGTATATTGTGATGCATCTGGCAGTGGGCTCGGCTGTGTACTGATGCAAGAGGGCTGAGTAATTGCGTATGCTTCAAGGCAGTTGCGCCGACATGAGGAGCATTATCCAACTCATGATCTGGAGCTAGCTGTTGTGGTTCATGCCCTAAAGATTTGGCATCACTATCTGCTGGGAAATATTTGTCACATATATACAGATCATAAAAGTTTGAAGTACATCTTCACCCAGTCAGAGTTAAATATGAGACAAAGACGATGGCTTGAGCTCATTAAAGACTATGAACTGGAGATCCATTATCACCCAGGCAAAGCCAATGTGGTGGCAGATGCATTGAGTCGTAAGACTTCCTGCCACTGTCTTATGGCGAAGACCTCCGAGAGCACTTTGTGTCAAGAAATGGAAAAGCTAAACCTGGGGATCATTCAACAAGGGACTCTGAGTCAGTTAAAGCTTGAGTCAATCATTTTGCAAAGAATAATTGATGCTCAAAAAGATAATCTGGGTATGAAGCACATTCGAGAGAAGATAAGGGCGGGAGTAGCCAAGTGTTTTAAGGAAGACGATCAAGGTGTGATATGGTTTAAAAACCGCATAGTAGTGCCAAAGAACGAAGAGCTCCGCCAGCAAATTCTGGATGAAGCACATCTTAGTCGTTATTCTATTCATCCCGGAAGCACTAAGATGTACCAAGATTTAAAGCAACATTACTGGTGGACCAAGATGAAGATCGAAATTGCACGCTATGTGGCTAAGTGTGACACTTGCAGACGTGTCAAGGCCATACACATGAAAACTGCTGGTCCATTACAATCTTTGCCAATCCCAACATGGAAATGGGAAGATATCAGTATGGACTTTATTGTGGGACTGCCCAGGACGGCCAAGGGGTATGATTCTATTTGGGTTATCGTTGATCGACTCACAAAGGTTGCCCACTTCGTACCTGTCAGGGTCACATATACAGTAGCCACTTATGCAGCATTATACATTGCCCGTATTCTCAGTCTGCATGGTGTTCCGAAGACCATTGTGTCGGATCGTGGACCTCAATTTGTAGCCAAGTTCTGGGAAGCACTTCACAACTCCTTGGGTACTAAATTACTCCACAGTTCGGCTTATCATCCTCAAACCAGTGGGCAGACTGAGAGGGTCAATCAAATACTGGAAGATATGCTGCGGGCATGTGTTCTGGACTTCTCACAAAGATGGGATGAATGTTTGCCCCTAGCGGAGTTTTCATACAATAACAGTTATCAAGAAAGTATCAAGATGGCACCTTTTGAAGCTTTGTATGGGCGACGGTGTCGAACTCCGCTAAATTGGTCTGAACCTGGAGAAAGGTACTTCTTTAGGCCTGATATGGTAAAAGAGGTCGAAGAAAAGGTTCAGAATTGTTCATAATATGAAGAAAGCTCAGACTCGACAAAAGAGTTATGCAGACCGACGACGACAACCCTTATGTTTTCTGGTAGGCGATTATGTCTACCTGAAAGTTTCACCAATGAAGGGTGTATCGCGTTTCGGGGTTAAAGGGAAGCTTGCACCCAGGTACATTGGTCCATTCCTGGTGCTTGAGCAATGTGGACCAGTGGCATACCGACTTCAGCTCCCCGAAACATTATCTACTGTGCATAATGTGTTCCACGTGTCACAATTGAAAAAGTGTCTTCGGGTTCCTGATCGAACCGTTGAAGTGACTGATGTTGTCCTGGAACCAGATTTAACATACTCGGAACATCCTATTCGAGTTCTGGATCAAAAGGACAGGATCACCCGAAGAAAGACTCTCAAGTTCTACAAGATACAGTGGAACCAGCATTCTGAAGATGAAGCTACTTGGGAAACTCAAGACTTCTTGAATAAGAATTTCCCAGGCTTTCTAGCCTCCTTTAATTTGTAAAGGGTATATAGTTATTGTAATAAAGAAGTGACCCCCACACCACCCCTGCCTTGTACCAAAACTTAAGAAATAAAAATGTGATGTGTTTTCTTTACCATTACCTACCCTAGGATTTTTAATCTCGGGACGAGATTCTTTTATGGGGGGAAGGATGTAACACCCCTGGTGTTACTATAACTAAAACTTGAGCATGGCATCATAGCATTGGCATTGCATATGTTTGACACACCTAGAGTGCATTCACTAGGTAAAATTTCAAACAAGTTGTATTGTTTTAATATTTTGCAAATAGGACCCTGGATAGGAAGCTTTACCCTAAATAGGAATTAAAGGGGTAAAACTTAACCCAAGTTAAGAAAATCTAAAAGCTTTAGGGTAAAAGTCATAAAATGACCCCAAAAATAAAATTGAATCACATTTATACCCCTGGGATACCAGAAACCCTAATTGGAACCCTGGAAAACCCTAAAACCAAACCCTAGGGGCTTATGTGCAAAATTAGTCCACTTTTGGGCTAAAGTGCAAAAACCAAGCTAAATAAGTGTTTTAAGTCAATTGGTTCACAAATATGTGGACTTGAAAGCCAAACCCTAAGTTTTGGACTTAAATGCAAAATGGACCTCATTTGAGTTCTATTCTAAGTCTGAAAATTAGAGAATTGGCTCAACTTTGATGCTTTGCATCTTTCAAATTATAGGGTTTTTGCCCTAGGTCACCACATCAAAATTGTAGACCAATCATAGGAGAACAACTTTGTTTAAGGGTTCAAACCATGATCCTATGAGAAATTTGGAGAAAAACCCAATCAAAGTTGGACTGTCAGGCTGGATTCATTCTGAAATTCAGCTTTTCAGTGTAACTGGGTCAACTTTGAGTATGAATTCAACCTTGATCCAGTGCTCGAATAAGTTTAATCCCTATAGTCGAGTTGTTGCTGGTATGTAGCACTACAACTTTGATGCAGAGACTTGGACCTGTTGTCATATGGAATTGGGAGAAATTAGAACTCCAATGTGCTCTGTCAGTTGTCTGATGGAGAGTTCACGATGGTACAGTACCCTAACCGGATCAGATCGCCCGCCGTAGAAAAGATCTCACCGCCGATAGCTTTCCGCCGTGATTCACGTCGCCGGCGTCACGATTCGCGCTCGGGTAAGTGGATAACTTCGCGGCGTCAAAAGATCGTCGTCACCGCCGAGCTGGAAGCCCCCCCGATCGGCCACGGCACATCTCCCCTGGCTCATCGCCCGCGGTAAAGTGCTCATCGTCGACCGCCGCCTCTCGGCCGTGTGCCGTGTGGCTCAACTCTTTCACCGTGTCGCCGTGACCTCCTCTGAACTCTCCGTGGCTCACCGGAGTTACTGCCACGCTATAGGACACGTAATCGCGCGCCAAGGTTCTTCTTCCCCTCCGGCCGCCAGCACAACTTGCTCGAATTGATCGCCGCCGCTATCGCTCCCTATAAATTGAGCCCCCCACCAGTTCCCTAAGGTCCTAAGCTAACCAGCCACCTTGAATTAGCCCCGATCGTTCGCTGAGGTCCGTGAATTCGGAGTTTCCCCCAAATCCGATTTCTGCCACCGTGAAACAAGCTCACCGTCACCAGCCATACTCCGGTCAGTTCCCGTCTTCTGCTCCCTTGTTTAAGCATTCACATACGTCGGTGATACTTGCCAACCCATCGAATTGAACTAAGAGCCCTCTGGTCGCCGGGAACACGACCGTATAGTCGCCATACTCACGGCCATCGTGGCCAGAGCCCCATAGTTGATCAATAGCACAATTAAGTTAGGGGAAATGGTTAGGCTAGCCCCAATTTCATGTCCGCCGCTCGGAGAACCCAGCCGTTGCCCCGTTCGGCCGGTGTAAGTGCTCGCCGGAGCGCGGCCGTGCGTGAACGGCGTCGAGGACGTGTCGGGTGAAGAAATAGAACATCAGGGGCATTTCTGCAAACCGTCAGCGACTCAGTGAATAGTGCTACGGATCTACTTCGGGTTGTTCTGAAACGCGAGGCCCTTTCTGTAAAACCGCCAGGGCGCGGGCGCGCGCGGGCGCGTTTTACCCTGGACCTGGGCCGCCTGGGCTGAATCCGGCCCATCACTATTGAAACCTTTTCCTTTTTCTTTTACAACAGAGCTTTAGAAATATGTAGAAAAATGTAGAAAAATGCTAAAATTGTGAAACTAATTTTCCTAGACTTGTTATTTTCCCTAGAATTTAATAAAAATAGTTTTGTGATTTTTAGTGGAAATAAGAAATTTTAGGGTATTTAAAGTAGTTAAAAGTATCAGTTATGGATTTTTATAAAATACTTGGTAAGTCTAAAAATGCCCAAACTTTTTATGGGAACTTAAAACAATATTTAGAAGCCTTGAGTAGAATTTGGGTTGATTTGGACCTTGTTTGATTACTGAACCCAAAACCACCCCCCTGCCCTATGAACTCCTTTACCGACTCCGGAAACCCTAAGTTCCCGGAATTCCGTGAAGGAAAGTTGTATTCAAGATATAGATAATAAGTTTATATTATCTTTGCATCCTCATGAGCATCCCATGGCATCCATTCTTATACCTATGTATGGTTATGATTAGAACGTGAAGAAGAAATCGAAGTAACTGAAGAGGAGACACCACCACCACCTTCGGAGTCTCAGGCCGGGAATAGTTTCTACTTTGATATCTGTGGATCTGAGCCTGATTCACCTGTGAACGAAGGCAAGCCCCGGTGCATGCAACCCCTTTCCTTGTGTTTTTAAATACTTTTCGCACACTTAAGTCTAGTGAAATGTGCATTAGGTTCATAGGAATTGCTTGAAACCCTTTGATGCATTGCTTTCCTTGACATTCATACCTTTATAGATACTTCTGTGAAGTATCAAAATATGATTTACAAAAATGCTTAGCCTTGCTTAGATCTTGCGGATAGAGGTTGTCCTTAATTTAACTCGAGAAAGGATGGCTTCTACCTGCAAGAATATTTTCATTTGGAGCAATTGTGGGATCTTACTGCAAAGTTCCCCGTGATGCTCTTTCATCCTAAGGAACAGACACAATCCTAAGGATGAAATACTAAAATTGAAACTTGGGTTAGGAACAGGTGATGTTCTACCCAGGTTGGTTAAGGATTAACGCGTATGTAGGCGTGCTGACCGAGGACCCTTTAATTGGTCACATACCTCGTCATGGGTAAGCCTTGCCTCGGGCAGACTAAGGCCGGAATAAGATAACACGAAATGGGCGTGGAGCGGTGGCGAGAGTAGCGTGTACCCTCCGTGGCAAGAGGCTGGACGGTGGTGTATCTGTGCTCTCGGTTTGCGTGAACCTGATCCGGTCTTAAGAACCCCGGTGGCGGGTTGACATATGCAAGGGTTAAGTGCTACATATGTCGTGTGATTGGAGATCCTCAGCTGAGTATAATCGATTCGGATCGCCGTACCTTCGCGGTTATGAAGACTTGGTCACTTTTCTACAACGTAAGTCAGGATGTGAACACTATGGATAAACATGATGTTGTATTGATGAGATGATGAAATTAGACTAGATGCAAATAGAGTCTATTAATACTTAACATGGCGTTAAAAGATTGAAAGTAAGGACTCACTTTAGTAAGCTACTTCGGCAAAAGTATAAGTTGATTTTTGCTAAAGCCTCTCCTTGACTCCTATTTATCCAGCATACCCTTGAGAGTCTTTTCCTTAGTCGGGTAAGACTTGCTGAGTATTCCATACTCAGGGTTTATCCCTTTGTTGTTTTTAGGTGAGGAAGCGACAAATTTTTGTTGCTTTTGCTCCAAGGTGGTACCAAATGAGGAAAAACAAGACTGAAGTGCGGGAGGACTCGGTCCTCCACTTAGGATCTTTTGCTTATAACTTATCGGGAGGAGTCTGTGCCTCCCTTGGTTTGTATAATATTACTACTCTGCACTCACTTTTAGTTCTGGTCTGTAATAAAATAACTCAATCTTTCTTTTGAAATAAATGTAAGTTTATGTAATTGCTTCCGCATGTCTTTATCTCCGATGTTCTGTAATGTCTGCAAGACGGGTGAGACGTTCCTGGTAAGGTAAGGAAAGATACCGAGCTTGTCAAGTGACTTAGGAACATCTACAGGGTGTCTGATGTCTGTTAGACAAGGACAACTGTAGGTGGGCCTAATTACTTGGGAGGTTCCGTCACAGAGGGTTGATGCAGGTCTCGGGAGAAGACGTCCGGGGGAACCGTTGTTCGCCCCGAGGCTATTTTAGCCAGCTCGTCTGCAGTCTCGTTGTAGCGTCGGGCGATGTGGTTGAGCTCGAGCCCGTAGAACTTGTCTTCCAGGCGCCGAACCGCATCGTAGTAGGCTTCCATCTTCGGGTCGCGGCTGTGGGAGTTCTTCATGACTTGGTCGATGACGAGCTGCGAGTCACCGCGAGCGTCGAGGCGTCGGACCCCTAGCTCGATGGCGATGCGCAACCCATTGACCAGAGCCTCGTACTCGGCCACATTGTTGGACACCGGGAAATGGAGGCGTAGCACGTAGCGTAGGTGCTTCCCAAGGGGCGAGATGAAGAGCAGGCCCGCGCCTGCTCCTGTCTTCATCAGCGACCCGTCGAAAAACATGGTCCAGAGTTCCGGTTGGATCGGAGCTGTTGGGAGCTGGGTGTCGACCCATTCAGCCACAAAGTCCGCCAAGACCTCGGATTTGATGGCCTTCCGAGGGGCGAACGAGATCGTCTCGCCCATGATTTCCACCGCCCACTTTGTAATTCTACCCGAGGCCTCTTGGCACTGGATGATCTCCCCCAGGGGGAAGGATGACACCACAGTTACCGGATGAGACTCGAAGTAGTGTCGCAACTTCTGCCGCATCAGGATCACCGCGTACATCAGCTTCTGAATTTGTGGGTAGCGGATCTTGGTCTCGGACAGTACCTCACTGATGAAGTAGACTGGTCTCTGGACGGGCAATGCATGCCCCTCTTCTCGTCTCTCAACCACGATCGCGGCGCTAACCACCTGAGTGGTAGCGGCAACGTAGATCAAGAGGGCTTCTCCGGCAGCGGGGGGCACCAAGATGGGCGCGTTCGTGAGGAGCGCCTTCAGGTTCCCGAGGGCTTCCTCGGCCTCAGGGGTCCAAGTGAAGCACTCGGCCTTTCTTAAGAGGCGGTACAGAGGCAGGCCTCTTTCGCTGAGGCGCGAGATGAAACGGCTCAGAGCCGCAAGGCATCCCGTGACCCTCTGTACGCCTTTCAAGTCCTTGATGGGCCCCATGCTGGTGATGGCCGCGATTTTCTCCGGGTTGGCCTCGATGCCCCGCTCGGAGACGATGAACCCCAAGAGCATGCCTCGGGGGACCCCGAAGACACACTTCTCGGGATTGAGCTTTATGCCTTTCGCCTTGAGACACCGGAATGTCGTTTCAAGGTCAGAAAGGAGGTCGGAGGCTTTCCTCGTCTTGACTACGATGTCATCGACGTAGGCCTCGACCGTTCGACCAATGTGTTTGCCGAACACGTGGTTCATGCACCTTTGGTATGTCGCACCCGCATTCCTCAAACCGAACGACATGGTAACATAGCAGTACATGCTGAAGGGTGTGATGAAAGAAGTCGCGAGCTGGTCGGACTCTTTCATCCTGATTTGGTGATACCCTGAGTAGGCATCGAGGAAAGACAGGGTTTTGCACCCAGCAGTGGAATCCACGATTTGATCGATGCGAGGCAGAGGGTAGGGAATTTCGGACATGCTTTGTTTAGACCAGTGTAGTCTACACACATCCGCCATTTCCCTCCTTTCTTTCTCACAAGCACAGGGTTGGCAAGCCATTCGGGATGGAATACCTCTTTGATGAACCCTGCCGCCATTAGCTTGTGGATCTCCTCGCCTATGGCTCTGTGCTTTTCTTCGTCGAATCGGCGCAGAGGCTGCTTCACGGGTCGGGCTCCAGCTCGGATATCCAGCGAGTGCTCGGCGACATCCCTCGGTATGCCGGGCATGTCCGAGGGACTCCACGCGAAAACGTCGGTGTTTGCGCGGAGAAAGTCGATGAGCACTGCTTCCTATTTGGGGTCGAGCTCGGAGCCGATCTGGATCAGCTTGGAGGCGTCGTTGCTAGGGTTGAGTGGGACGGACTTAACCGTCTCCGCTGGCTCGAAGTTGCCGGCGTGGCGCTTCACATCTGGCGCCTCCTTAGAGAGGCTCTCCAGGTCGGCGATGAGGGCCTCGGATTCGGCGAGGGCCTCGGCGTACTCCACGCACTCCACGTCGCATTCATACGCGTGTCGGTACGTGGGGCCGACGGTGATGACCCCGTTGGGGCCCGGCATCTTGAGCTTGAGGTAGGTGTAGTCGGGGACGGCCATGAACTTGGCGTAGCATGGCCTCCCCAGCACTGCGTGGTAGGTTCCTCGAAACCCGACCACCTCGAACCTGAGGGTCTCCCTTCGGAAGTTGGAGGGTGTCCCAAAGCAGACGGGTAGATCGAGTTGTCCAAGGGGCTGGACGCGTTTCCCGGGGATGATCCCGTGAAAAGGCGCAGCGCCTGCCCGGACCGAAGACAGATCGATCTGCAGGAGCCCGAGGGTCTCGGCGTAGATGATGTTGAGGCTGCTGCCTCCGTCCATGAGGACCTTGGTGAGCCTGACGTTGCCGATGACGGGGTCGACAACGAGCGGGTATTTCCCCGGGCTCGGCACGCGGTCGGGATGGTCGCCCTGGTCGAAGGTGATGGGCTTGTCGGACCAGTCTAGGTAGACTGGCGCTGCCACCTTTACCGAGCAGACCTCCCGACGCTCTTGCTTGCGGTGCCAAGCCGAGGCATTCGCCACTTGCCCACCGTAGATCATGAAGCAGCTGTGGACCTCGGGGAACTCTCCTGCCTTGTGATCCTCCTTATCGTCGTCGCGGGCCCTGCCACCTTCCGCAGGTGGCCCGGCCTTGTGAAAGTGGCGCCGAAGCATGGCGCACTCCTCAAGGGTGTGCTTGAAGGGCCCCTGATGATAGGGGCACGGCTCCTTGAGCATCTTGTCGAACAGGTTGGCACCTCCGGGAGGTTTCTGAGGGTTCTTGTACTCAGCGGTGGCGACAAGGTCCGCGTCGGCGGCGTCGCGTTTCGCTTGCGACTTCTTCTTACCTTTCTTCTTGGTGCCGCGCTGAGTGGACGCCTCGGGAACATCTTCCGACTGGCGGCCCTAGGGCTGCTTGTCCTTCCGGAAGATGGCCTCAACCGCCTCCTGGCCAGAGGCGAACTTGGTGGTGATGTCCATCAGCTCGCTCGCCCTGGTGGGGGTCTTGCGGCCCAGCTTGCTCACCAGGTCGCGGCAGGTGGTGCCGGCGAGGAACGCGTCGATGACATCTGAGTTGGTGACGTTGGGCAGCTCGGTGCGCTGCTTCGAGAATCACCAGATGTAGTCCCAGAGAGACTCCCCTGGCTGCTGGCGGCAGCTTCGGAGATCCCAGGAGTTCCCAGGGCGCACGTACGTGCCCTGGAAATTGCCGGTGAAGGCTTGGACCAGGTCGTCCCAGTTGGAGATCTGCCCCGGAGGCAGGTGCTCCAGCCAGGCTCGAGCGGTATCGGAGAGGAATAGGGGGAGGTTGTGGATGATGAGGTTGTCATCGTCCGTTCCACCCAGGTGGCAGGCCAGCCGGTAGTCCGCGAGCCATAGTTCCGGCCTCGTCTCCCCCGAGTACTTTGTGATAGTAGTCGGGGTTCGGAACCGGGTCGGGAACGATGCCCGTCGTATGGCCCGGCTGAAAGCCTGCGGACCGGGTGGTTCGGGCGAGGAACTCCGATCCTCCCTGCTGTCGTAGCGTCCCACACGCCTGGGGTGGTAGCCTCGGCGCACCCTCTCATCGAGGTGGGTTCGACGGTTGCGGTGAGGGTGTTCGTTGCCGAGGCGACCCGGGGCCGCAGGCGCTGTGTTGCGCGCGCGCCCGGTGTGGACCGAGGCTTCCCGCATGAATCGGGAAGTCGCGGCGCGATGTTCCGAGGGGTACCCCTGCCTTCGGGAGGCAGAGCTTTCGGCCCGTCGGACCGCGACATCCTCCAGGAGATTCTTGAGCTCTCCCTGGATACGCCGCCCCTCGGTGGTTGATGGCTCCGGCATCGCGCGGAGAAGTATTGCCGCTGCAGCCAGGTTCTGGCCGACCCCACTGGAAACCGGTGGCGGCCTTACCCTGACATCATCGGCGATGCAGTGCTGGATGCCCTGGGGTAGATGACGCACTTCTCCGGCCGGAGGTTGGCCCGCCCATTCCTGCCCGATGTCCTAGCGGAACGGCTCAAGCGTTCCTGCTCCCTCGTCGAGCCTGGCCTGCATCTCGCGGATTTGCTCGAGTTGTGGGTCATGACCCCCCGCCGGAACGAGGACCACAGCTAGCTCCCGAAGGATGTCAACGCGAGGCGCAGGCCTAGGGGGATCACCGTTTTCCAGCGTACCAAGATGGTTGCCTTCGCCGGGACCCCCTAGATCGACGTGGAAACATTCACGACTTGGGCCGCAGTCCTCGTCGCCGAAGCTGAGGCTACCGTCGGAACAATCGGAGAGGCAGTAGTCGCATGAGGTCATAAAGTCCCGCATGGCACTGGGGTTACCAAGTCCGGAGAAATCCCAACTAAAGTCGGGCTCGTCATCTTCCTCGGAACCCGAGGGCCCGTAGGTCGAGACGGCTGTCAGCCGGTCCTAGGGTGACCGCATACAATACCCCGGAGGGTTTGGACTTGCCTCTATGACAGCGTCCACCAAAGCAAAGTCGCTTGGTGGGTCGAGGCTGAATCCAAAAGGCACGAGACGGGAATCGGTCGGTACCTCTTGGACGACGGGCGGTGACGAAGTCACATCAGGGGTAGACTGCACCGTCGTCTCAGGTACGAGGGTGACGCCCAGCAAGTCTTTCGCGAGCGCGCTGGCGTCGTCCGTCCGCTTGGAGTTGGCATGTTGCGGGGAAACGGCGCTCGTCTTTGTCTCAGACGCGAGGTCGATGCCCGACGTGTCCCCCGTTGGGGCGCCGGCGTCGTCGACTCGCTCGACAGCCGACGAGGTGTCGCCTCCTGCATGGCCTTGGTTGCCCCGCCTCCTCCTCCGTCGGCGGGGGAGGGGACGGGACAAGCCTGAATGTTGTTCTTCCACCACGTGGGGAAGACGTTGTCGATTCCGCCGCCGGCGGGCGGGTTGTCGGCCGCCATTGTCGTTGTCGCGCGGCGGGGGAAGGAGTATCATGTCGTAGCTGCCGTCGAGGGACATGAACTCAAGACTCCGGAAACGGAGCACCGTCCTGGGCTGGAAAGGTTGCTGGAGACTGCCCATCTGGAGCTTGACGGGAAGCTGTTCGTCAACACGCAGCAGGCCCCTACCTGGCGCGCCAACTGTCGGCGTTTCGAACCCGAGGGGTCCCTGGACCGACGAGTAAATTGTCGCCGCGTGCCCCAGCCCAGATGGGTCAGCGCGAGACGGAGCGCGAAGGGGGGGAAAAGCCGGAGGGAGACAGGCGTAAAAGGGGAAACCCGCGGCCTTCGTGTTTGTCCCGCGCCCAGGTCGGGTGCGCTTGCAGTAGGGGGTTACAAGCGTCCACGCGAGAGGGAGCGAAAGGCTTACGCGAGCGCCGTCCCGTCCTTCCCCGCGTGGCCAACCTTCTGTAAGAGGGCCCTGGACCTTCCTTTTATAGGCGTAAGGAGAGGGTCCAGGTGTACAATGGGAGGTGTAGCAGTGTGCTAACGTGTCTAGTAGAGAAGAGCTAGTGCCCTAAGTACATGCCGTCGTGGTAGCCGGAGAGGTTTTGGCACCCGGTTCGTGTGGTGTCGTGGCCGTCGGAGGAGCGCTGGAGCCTGGCGGAAGGACAGCTGTCGGGGCTGTCGAGTCCTTGCTAATGTCTCCTTGCTTCCGTAAGGGGGCTGAGAGCCGCCGTCGTCATGGAGCATGTGGGACGCCATCATTACTTGTTTATCGGGGCGAGCCAGATGGGACGCCGGTCTTGTTCCCCGTAGCCTGAGTTAGCTTGGGGTAGGGTAATGATGGCGCCTCCTGTGACGTGGTCGGTCCGAGCCCTGGGTTGGGCGAGGCGGAGTTCATCGTCTTTCGGGGCCAAGCCCGAGTGCGAGCCCTGGGTCGGGCGAGGCGGAGTTCGTCGTCTTCCAGGGCCGAGCCCGAGTCCGAGCCCTGGGTCGGGCGAGGCGGAGTTCGTCGTCTTCCAGGACCGAGCCCGAGTCCGAGCCCTGGGTCGGGCGAGGCGTAGTTTCCTATGGCGCCCGAGGCCGGACTTGGCTGCTGTCAGCCTCACTCTGTCGAGTGGCACAGCAGTCGGAGTGGTGCAGGCGGCGCTGTCCTCTTGTCAGGTCGGTCAGTGGAGCGGCGAAGTGACTGTGGTCACTTCGGCTCTGTCAGCTGAAGGGTGCGCGTCAGGATAAGGTGTCAGGCCACCTTTGCATTAAATGTTTGCATTAAATGCTCCTGCGATACGGTCGGTCGGTGTGGCGACTTGGCCAAGGTTGCTTCTTGGCGAAGACTGGGCCTCGGGCGAGCCGAAGGTGTGTCCGTTGCTTGAAGGGGTCCTCGGGCGAGATGTGAATCCTCCGGGGTCGGCTGCCCTTGCCCGAGGCTGGGCTCGGGCGAGGCGAGATCGTGTCCCTTGAGTGGACCGAGCCTTGACTTAATTGTACCCATCAGGCCTTTGCAGCTTTGTGCTGATGGGGGTTACCAGCTGAGATTAGGAGTCTTGAGGGTACCCCTAATTATGGTCCCCGACAAATAAGGTGCAAGGGTTGAAGAGTGCCAAAGAGATTTGGGACGTACTCAAGACCGCGCACGAAGGAGATGAGGTGACCAAGATCACTAAGCGGGAAACGATCGAGGGGGAGCTCGGTCGATTTATGCTCGACCAAGGAGAGGAGCTACAAGCTATGTATAACCGGCTCAAAACCTTGGTGAACCAAGTGCGCAACCTCGGGAGCACCAAATGGGATGACCATGAAATGGTCAAGGTTATTCTAAGATCACTTGTATTTCTTAATCCTACTCAAGTTCAATTAATTTGTGGTGATCCTAGATATAAACTAATGTCTCCCGAGGAAGTGATAGGAAAGTTTGTGAGCTTTGAGCTAATGATCAAAAGCTCCAAACAAATCATCGAGCGAGGCGCCACCTCCACACCTGAGGTGCAACCCGTCGCCTTTAAAGCGACAGAGGAGAAGAAGGAAGAGTCTACGTCAAGTAGGCTTCCCATCGATGCCTCCAAGCTCGACAACGAGGAGATGGCTTTAATCATCAAAAGCTTTCACCAAATCCTCAAGCAAAGGAAGGGGAAAGATTACAAGCCCCGCTCCAAGAAAGTTTGCTACAAATGTGGTAAGCCCGGTCATTTCATTGCTAAATGTCCATTATCAAGTGATAGTGACAGGGGCGACGACAAGAAGGGAAGAAGGAAGGAGAAGAAAAAGTATTACAAGAAGAAGGGTGGCGATGTCCATGTTTGTCGGGAGTGGGACTTCGACGAGAGCTCCACCGACTCCTCCTCCGACGAGGACGCCACAAACATCGTCGTCAACAAGGGTCTCCTCTTCCCCAACATCGTCCATAAATTTCTCATGGCAAGGGACGGCAAAAAGAAGGTAAAATCTAGAGCCTCCACTAAATTTGCAACATCTAGTGATGAGGAGAACTCTAGTGATGATGAGGATAATTTGCTTGCTCTTTTTGCCAACCTCAACGTGCAAAAAAAGGAAAAAATAAATGAATTAATAGGAGCTATTCATGAGAAGGATGAACTCTTGGATAGCCAAGAGGACTTCCTAATTAAAGAAAATAAGAAGCATGTTAAGGTTAAAAATGCTTATGCTCAAGAAGTAGAAAAATGTAAAAAATTAACTAGTGAGCTTAGCACTTGCCATGACACTATTTCCAACCTTAGATATGAAAATGCTAAATTGACTGCTAAGGTTGAGAAATTAGATGTTTGTGATGATTCAATTGTTAGACTTAGAAATGATATGCCAATTTGATTACTAAGATTGACAAATTGAATGCATCTCTCTCTAGCCTTAAAATTGAGAATGAAAAATTAATTACTAAGGCTAAAGAATTAAATGTTTGCAATGATGTTATTTCCAATCTTAGAAATGAAAATGTCATGTTACATGCTAAGAATGATGAATTAAATATTTGCAAACCCTCTACATCTACCATTGAGCATGTTACTATTTGTACTAGATGTAGAGATATTAATGTTGATGCTATTCATGATTATCTAGCTTTAATTAAACAACAAAATGATCACATAGCTCAACTTAATGCTAAAATAAATGAGCAAGACTTAGAAAATGAAAATTTTAAATTTGCTAGAAGCATGCTCTATAGTGGGAGACGCCCTGGCATTAAGGATGGCATTGGCTTCCAAAAGGGAGACAATGTCAAGCTTAATGCCCCTAAGAAATTGTCTAATTTTGTTAAGGGTAAGGCTCCCATGGTTCAGGATAACGAGGGTTACATTTTATATCCTGTCGGTTATCCCGAACACAAAATTAGGAGAATTCATTCTAGGAAGTCTCACTCTGGCTCTCATCATGCTTTTATGTACAAGAGTGAGGCATCTAGCTCTAGGTAATCAACCCATGTTAAATTGCCTAAAAAGAAATCTCCTATTGCATCAAATGATCACAACATTTCGTTTAAGACTTTTGATGCTTCATATGTTTTAACTAACAAATCAGGCAAAGTAGTTGCCAAATATGTTGGGGCCAAACACAAGGGCTCAAAGACTTGTGTTTGGGTACCCAAGGTGCTTGTTTCTAACGTGAAAGGACCCAAGACTGTTTGGGTACCTAAGAACAAGGCTTAAATTTGTTTTGTAGGTTTATGTATCCGGGGGCTCAAGTTGGATCATTGATAGCGAATGCACTAACCACATGACAGGGGAGAAAAGTATGCTCTCCTCCTATGAGAAAAACCATGATCCCCAAAGAGCTAAAACATTCGAGGATGGAAATCAAGGTTTGGTCAAAGGACTTGGTAAAATTGCTATATCACCTGACCATTCTATTTCCAATGTTTTTCTTGTAGACTCTTTAGATTACAATTTGCTTTCTGTTTCTCAATTATGCAAAATGGGCTACAATTGTCTTTTTACGGATATAGGTGTTACTGTCTTTAGAAGGAGTGATGATTCAGTAGCATTTAAGGGAGTGTTAGAGGGTCAGCTATACTTAGTTGATTTTAATAGAGCTGAACTCGACACTTGCTTAATTGCTAAGACTAACATGGGTTGGCTCTGGCATCGCCGACTAGCCCACGTTGGGATGAAGAATCTTCACAAGCTTCTAAAGGGAGAGCACATTTTGGGACTAACAAATGTTCATTTTGAGAAAGACAGGATTTGTAGCGCATGTCAAGCAGGGAAGCAAGTTGGTATTCATCATCCACACAAAAACATCATGACAACTGACAGGCCGCTTGAGCTACTCCACATAGACCTATTCGACCCGATAGCTTACATAAGCATCGGCGGAAGTAAGTACTGTCTAGTTATTGTGGATGATTATTCTCGCTTCACTTGGGTGTTCTTTTTGCATGAAAAATCTCAAACCCAAGAGACCTTAAAGGGATTCTTAAGACGGGCTCAAAATGAGTTCGGCTTAAGGATCAAAAAGATTAGAAGCGACAATGGGACGGAGTAAGAACTCTCAAATTGAAGGCTTCCTTGTGGATGAGGGCATCAAGCATGAGTTCTCTTCTCCCTACACACCACAACAAAATGGTGTAGTGGAGAGGAAGAATAGAACTCTACTTGACATGGCGAGGACCATGCTTGATGAGTACAAGACTTCGAACCGGTTTTGGGCGGAAGCAGTCAACACTGCTTGCTACGCCATCAACCGTCTCTACCTTCACCGAATCCTCAAGAAGACATCATATGAACTCCTCACCGGTAAAAAGCCCAATGTTTCATATTTTAGAGTCTTTGGTAGCAAATGCTTTATTCTTGTTAAAAGAGGTAGAAAATCTAAATTTGCTCCTAAGGTTGTAGAAGGCTTTTTACTTGGTTATGATTCAAACACAAGGGCATATAGAGTCTTTAACAGGTCCACTAGACTAGTTGAAGTTTCTTGTGACATTGTGTTTGATGAGACTAACGGCTCTCAAGTAGAGCAAGTTGACCTTGATGAGCTAGATGATGAAGAGGCTCCATGCGTCGCGCTAAGGAACATGTCCATTGGGGATGTGTGTCCTAAGGAATCCGAAGAGCCTCCACATGCACAAGATCAACCATCTTCCTCCATGCAAGCATCTGCACCAACCCAAGATGAGGATCAAGCTCAAGATGATGAAAATGAAGATCAAGAGGAACCACCTCAAGAGGAGGACAATGATCAAGGGGGAGATGCTAATGATCAAGACAAGGAAGATGATGAGAGTCCAAGGCCGCCACACCCAAGAGTCCACCAAGCAATACAATGAGATCACCCCGTGAACTCCATCCTCGGCGATATTCATAAGGGGGTAACTACTCGATCTCGTGTTGCTCATTTTTGTGAACATTACTCTATTGTGTCTTCTATTGAGCCATACAGGGTAGAAGATGCATTAAGGGATTCGGATTGGGTGTTGGCAATGCAAGAGGAACTCAACACTTCATGAGGAATGAGGTATGGCATCTTGTTCCACGTCCTAACCAAAATGTTGTAGGAACCAAATGGGTCTTCCGCAACAAACAAGATGAGCATGGTGTGGTGATAAGGAACAAAGCCCGACTTGTGGCCAAGGGATATTCACAAGTCGAAGGTTTGGATTTCGGTGAAACCTATGCACCCGTAGCTAGGCTTGAGTCAATTCATATATTACTTGCCTATGCTACTTACCATGGCTTCAAGCTTTATCAAATGGACGTGAAGAGTGCCTTCCTTAATGGACCAATCAAGGAGGAGGTCTATGTTGAGCAACCTCCCGGCTTTGAAGATAGTGAGTACCCTAATCATGTTTACAAACTCTCTAAGGCGCTTTATGGGCTCAAGCAAGCCCCAAGAGCATGGTATGAATGCCTAAGAGATTTTCTTATCGCTAATGGCTTCAAAGTCGGAAAAGTCGATCCTACTCTCTTTACTAAAACTATTGCAAATGATTTGTTTGTATGCCAAATTTATGTTGATGATATCATATTTGGGTCTACTAACAAATCTACTTGTGAAAAGTTTAGTAGGATAATGGTACAAAATTCGAGATGTCTATGATGGGGGAGTTAAAGTACTTCCTAGGATTTCAAGTGAAGCAACTCCAAGAGGGCACCTTCATTAGCTAAACGAAGTACACTCAAGACATACTTACCAAGTTTGGGATGAAGGATGCCAAGCCCATCAAAACACCCATGGGAACCAATGGGCATCTCGACGTCGACATGGGAGGTAAATCCATAGATCAAAAGGTATACTGGTCGATGATAGGATCTCTACTCTATTTATGTGCATCTCGACCGGATATTATGCTTCCGTATGCATGTGTGCAAGATTCCAAGCCGATCCTAAGGAAGTTCACCTTAGGGCCATGAAACGAATCTTGAGATATTTAGCTCAAACTCCTAAGTTTGGTCTTTGGTACCCCACGGGATCCACGTTTGATTTAATTGGTTATTCAGATGCTGATTGGGCAGGGTGTAAAATTGATAGAAAGAGCACATCAGGGACTTGTCAGTTCTTGGGAAGATCCCTGATGCCTTGGGCTTCAAAGAAACAAAATTCAGTAGCCCTTTCTACCGCTGAAGCCGAGTATATTGCCGCAGGCCATTGTTGCGCGCAATTGCTTTGGATGAGGCAAACCCTTAGGGACTATGGTTACAAATTAACCAAAGTTCCTCTCCTATGTGATAATGATAGTGCAATCCGCATGGCGGATAATCCCGTTGAGCACAGCCGCACTAAGCACATAGCCATTCGGTATCACTTTTTGAGTGATCACCAACAAAGGGGGATATCGAGATAGCCTATGTTAGCACCAAAGAACAATTAGCCGATATCTTTACCAAACCACTAGATGAGAAAACTTTTACCAAACTTAGGCATGAGCTCAACATTTTTTATTCTAGGAATTTTGATTGATATTTTGCACACATAGCACATTTATGTACCTTTGATCATCTCTGTTTCATTTGCTATGACTAATGTGGTTTTCAAGTGTATTTCATGCTAAGTCATAGATTGAAAGGGAAAAGGAGTCTTCGGCGAAGACAAGGCTTCCACTCCACTCCATCGAATTATCTCCACTTCGCCGTCACTCCGCACCGCTCTCCAATTTGGTATAATCTTCACTCATATATTGTTTGCCAAAGGGGGAGAGAAAGTAATAAAAGGGCTTATATTTCACTCACAAGTATCCGTTTTTGGCGATTCATGCCAAAGGGGGAGAAAGTATTAGCCCAAAGCAAAAGGACCGCACCACCACCAATTTCAAAAATGTAGTCTTTTCAATTTGTATTAAAGAAGATTTTTTTGGTATCTTATTTTTGATATAATTTCAAATTGGTATGACATCTTTCAAATTTAATATCTAAAACCCTCTTGAACACTAAGAGGAGAATTTCATTGAGGGGGAGTTTCGTTTAGTCAAAGGGAAAGCATTTAAAACAGGGGGAGAAAATTTCAAATCTTGAAAATGCTTCTCAAAATCTTATTCATATACCTTTGACTATTTGCAAAATATGTTTGAAAAGAATTTCCAAAAACATTTGCAAAAACAAAACAAGTGGTGCAAGCGTGGTCCAAAATGTTAAAATGAAGAAAGCAATCCATGCATATCTTATGAAAATGTAAATTGGTTTAATTCCAAGTAACCTTTGCACTTACCTTATGCAAACTAGTTCAATTCTGCACTTATATATTTGTTTTGGTTTGTGTTGGCATCAATCACCAAAAAGGGGGAGATTTAAGGGGAAATAGGCTCACGCCTTTTCCTAAATAATTTTGGTGGTTGAATTGGCCAACACAAATAATTGGACTAACTAGTTTGCTCTAGATTGTAAGTTCTACAAGTGCCAAAGGTTCAACACAAACCAATAAAAAGTCCAAGAAAGGGTTCAAATAAAAAGAGCAAAAGACAACCGAAGGCTGCCTTGGTCTGGCGCACCGGACTGTCCGGTGTGGCACCGGACAGTGTCCGGTGCACCAGGGAGATCAACTCCAAACTTGCCACCTTTGGGTTTCTGGAATTGCCCTCCGCTATAATTCATCGGACTGTCCGGTGTAGCATTGGAATGTCTGGTGTGCCATGCGGAGCAATGGCTACTGCGCCAACGGTCGACTGCAAAAGTGAACAGTGAACAGTGCCGACTGCGCGCGCAGAGTCAGAGCAGGCGCCAGAAGGCGCATCAGACAGTGAACTGTGACTGTCCGGTGCACCACCGGATTGTCCGGTGCGCCCGTCGACAGAAGCCTTCCCCAACGGCCACTTTGGTGGTTGGGGCTATAAATACCCCCAACCACCACACTTCAAGACACCCAAGCATTCACTACTCCTCATTCAATACAAGAGCAATACACAACACTCCAAGACACAAATCAAAGCCTCCGATCAAATCAAAGTCCACAATTCAACTCTAGTTTTTAGGACTTGTGAGAAGATCGACTTGTGTTCTTTTGTTGTTCTTGTTGCTTGGTTGGCTTTCTTCTTTCTCTCATTCTTACTCTCAAAGCCTTGTAAGCGAAGCAAGAGACACCAATTGTGTGGTGGTCCTTGCGGGGTCTAAGTGACCCGGGAAATCAAGGAAGGAAGCTCACTCGGTCTAGGTGACTGTTTGAGAGAGGGAAAGGGTTGAAAGAGACCCGGTCTTTGTGACCACCTCAACGGGGAGTAGGTTTGCAAGAACCGAACCTCGGTAAAACAAATCATCGTGTCACTCTCGCTATTTGCTTGTGATTTATTTTTTGCCCTCTCTTTCGGACTCGGTTATATTTCTAACGCTAACCCCGGCTTGTAGTTGTGTGTAAACTTTATAAATTTCAGATTTGCCTATTCACCCCCCTTCTAGGCGACTTTCAAAAAACACTTCAAAAGAATTTGCAAAAACAAAACAAGTGGTGCAAAGGTGGTCCAAAATGTTAAATAAAAGGAAAGCAATCCATTCACATCTAGTAAGATTATCAATTGGTTTAATTCCAAGTAACCTATGCACTTACCATATGCAAACTAGTTCAATTCTACACTTTATATATTTGCTTTGGTTTGTGTTGGCATCAATCACCAAAAAGTGGGAGATTGAAAGGGAAATAAGGTTAACCTTTTCCTATAATTAATTTTGGTGGTTGATCGTCAACACAAACACATGGACTAACTAGTTTGTCAAGTATTCATGTATTACAGGTGCATAAAGGTTCAACACAAACCAATAAATATTCAGGTTAGGGATCCAATTCAAAAGGAGCAAAAGGAACCAAGTGTGTTATGGTCTGGCGCACCGGACTGTCCAGTGCACCAGGACCGTACAGGGTCCAAGCAGCCACTCTCGGGTTCTCGCAGGCGCACTCCGCTATAATTCACCGGACTGTCCGGTGTGCCACTGGACTATCCGGTGAGCCAGCGGGCAATGGCTATCTGCGCGCAACAGTCGACTGCAAAAGTACCTGACGACGTGAACAGTGCAGCGGCAGAAGTCAGAGCCGCGAAGTCAGAGGGCACCGGACTGTCCGGTGTGGCACCGGACTGTCAGGTGTGGCACCGGACTGTCCGGTGTGGCACCAGACTGTCCGGTGCCGCAAGGATACAAAGCTCCAATGGTCGAATTCGCTCCGAACCCTAACAGTTGGGTGACGTGGCGGCGCAACGGACAGTGAACAGTGTCTGTCCGGTGGCGCACCGGACTGTCCGGTGCGCCCATCACCAGCAGCCTCCCCAACGGCTACTTTGGTGGTTGAGGGCTATAAATACCCCCACCACCACAACTCAAAGCATCCAAGTTTTCTGAACTTCACACTCAATACAAGAGCTCTAGCATTCACTCCTAGACACAATTCAAAAGATCAAAGCATCTCCATGTCCCAAATTCATTCCAAATACTTAGTGACTTATGAGAGAGTGATTTCGTGTTCTTTTGAGCTCTTGCTTCTTGGATTGTCTTTCTTCTTTCTCATTCTTGTTCTCAAGTGACTTGTAATCAAAGCAAAAACACCTAAGAGTGTGGTGGTCCTTGCGGGGTCTTAGTGACCCGTTTGATTCAGGGAAAGGCTCACTAGGTCTAAGTGACCGTTTGAGAGAGGGAAAGGGTTGGAATAGACCCGGTCTTTGTGACCTCCTCAACGGGGACTAGGTTCTTTGGAACCGAACCTCGGTAAAACAAATCACCGTGTTCATTCGCTTGATTCTCATTTGACTTTCCCCCTCTCTCTCCCGGACTTATTATTTGTTCTAACGGTAACCCCGACTTGTAGTGTGTGCTTAAAGTTGTAAATTTCAGATTACGCCTATTCACCCCCCCTCTAGGCGACTTTCACTTAACCATTCTCTTTGGTAAGCCTTACATGTCACATGAGCCCCCACCGTAAGTATGCTTATGCACATTATTCTCCACAACTTATTGACCGATGAACGTGCCCAGATTTGTCTTAAATCTGGGTGACACCACTCGTCCCCGCAACTAGAGGGGGAGCTCATGAATCATGATGATTCATCAACACACTTAAGATAGTTCAAACCTGGTAGTCCATCGAGTGTCATACGGACAACCCGAATAATCCACGATAAACTTGAACCGCCCTACATCGGGATCATTTCCATGAAAGGAAAATATCAACAAACATTATATTTTTACATAAATGTCGAAGGCACGAGTTATTACAAATGATAGATATAATTCAAATTTAAGTGCAAGTCAAACCATTCTAAGAGTTTTTAGAACTAAACAATCTGGGAAATTAAATATTTATATAGCTAGGTTGGGTATTGGGAGACTCAAGGAGTACCCTATGTTTCTTAAAAACAAGGGAATCCCTTGAGTACAAAGGTACTCAGCAAGGCTGATCTGTCTAACTTATATAACAAAATAAAATTTTAAGACTTCAAGGAATATGAAGGCATTTTAGTGGATTGGCTGACTCAACATTTTGCGAAAAGCTTACTACTTGTGGATAATTATTTTTAGCATAAATTAATTCTTTACCTAACCATTCTAGGTGAATAAATCATTTTCGCTCAATCAAGTGGAATTAAAGATCATTGAACAATATTATATCAAGAAAAACATTAATAAGCCGAAATGTTTAACTGTGATGCTTAAATAGTGATCAAGCACACATTCATAACTGAGAATTGCAGCGATCCGGATCAATTTACATCTTGCAGGAGATACCCTATCACCAGCTATGCGCAACTGTCCAGGTTGCATACAATGATCTTTTGATTAGTTGTACCCAAAGACTGGAAATATAATTACACGAACCCGGGAACGCACCCCCACTTGAGACCCGCGTCTGACTTAATCACCACCATATGAGTTTCAAGCTACGTCCCCATCATACACCCACGCCAAATAGGATACAGATATTTCTACCCTAAGAGGCAACTAACCTATCGGGCTTGTTGGTTTCCCAATGGCAGTAATAAAATTACTTGATCGGTGGTTAGAACAACGAACGGTCTTTAATCAAATTCATTCTTAGTAGACAGAACTACCATCTCTAACTTCTGTCCACTTCTTCCAAAATTAAAGCCATTTCCTTGATCTAATTGTAAGATACTATTTTCCTTAAGGTATAAGGTAACAGTTGTTATCTAAAGGTAACATCTAAGCATCGCTAAGCATTTGATCCTTACTAAATATTTCTGAACAGGTGGCAAAGATGTCATGACAATCAAGGTTGGATTTTGCATAAAAGTAAAGTTTCAATCAACTCCTAGACTTGATGCATAAATAGGAAATAACCAATAATTTGGACACATAAATTTGGAATTTCTAAAATTAATAAGTATAAATAATCCCGGGCTTGCCTTGGTTCCTGAAAATGTTAGTTTCGTTAGAAAATCCCACTGATGATGCAGGAACCACTTCAATAAACTCCTCAAATTCGTGAGGATCTTCAAATAATTTCAAGAATTCCACTTCAGAAGCTTTTGGTACTACGATAAGATGCATGATATAATTAGAGTATGCAAAACTTTTTGATAAAAGAGACTATACAATTTATCTTCATGATAAAGTTGCAAGTCAACACTAACTATCCTTAAAAAGACACTAAATTAACCTTAATCATTTTAATTTGCTACAAAATAAATATTAAATAATGACTAATCTCATAAACCTAATTCTTAATTATTATTATTAATTTTCAGTTTAGAAATTATTATATATAACTTTTATTATTTTAGGAATATTAAGTATTTATTTAAATTCCCTAACATAAGATAAATAAATAAACATCTAACTTTATTATTTTTCCTAAGGTTTAAGAATTTTAATGCATAAAGATAAATAAACAATCCTAGCAAAATTGATTTCACTACTTTTGAACATTTTTATAATTTCTGGTGAATTTAACAAGCAAAATGGGATTAAATATAAAACCTTAAACCAATTTAAACCCAAAAATCCTCTGAAAGTCTTTCTCACTCAACCCCAAGCTACCCTTAGGCACTCACACACAGACCCCCAAAACCCAGCACAGTGTTCTCGGTCCAACCGTGGGTGCATCGACGGGTAGGGCAAAAAGCTCACCGCCGGTGACCTCGCCAGCGATGGGGACTAGCTAGGGTTGTTCTCCAGGCAACACACATCTACTGGTGGTGCTTTTGTCCACTGAGGTGACCTGAGCAAGGACGCTCGACAGCAGCGGCGGACATGGCCACTGGTCGGTCAGGGCGAAGAACGACGACAGCACAACTCCGGCTACTGACTCGCTTGCGAGCTTGTACTGCACCTAGGCAACACGCTAGAACCCTCAGACAGCTAGCATAACTACGGTGAGAGGTAGTTGTAAGGATCGATGGCCCAAGAGGAGGGTGAATTGGGTCTTTTTCAAAATTATAAAGCAATATAAAACAACCTTAGTCTATGCAATTCTAGTGAAAGGCTCAGTTCACCAACCGGCTAGCTATCAAGATAAAAGCTCATACACATGCTAGTAAAGAGTCACCGCTACACAAAAGATGGAATACTAAGCAAAGAGAGAGCTACTTATGATGATAGTAAGTTCTAGCGCAAGATATTGCACGAAAGTAATGCTTGAATGATAGAGAGATAGACAAGAGACAATCGGTGTTTTCTCGTGGTATCGGTAGTTTGGCACCCACCCCTACTCCACATTGTGATACCCACCAAGGGTATTGTCACCTTCCAAGTCACCAAGACGAGAGTTCTCACTAAGAGTCTCCATTCACCAACTCCGACGTGGTGGAGCTCAAGTCACGTATATATTTTTCTTTGGGCTTCCACAAAACCTTAGTAAGCTCCAAAAGGAACACACAGATCACCAAGATCGCCTTGGTGCTGCCAATCACCAAGAGTAACAAGTTAGAGCCTTCGCTTGAGTAGGAACCAATCACCAAGAATGAATGCACACAAGCTTCTCCATAATCAAGTTCTTAGCCTTGCTTTTGAGTGAGCAGATGATCAACAAATGTAAGATTTAAGCTCAAAATATGTCTCTCAACTATAGGATGTGTGTACGAATAGCTTAGGGTGTCAAGAGATATGAGAATGACCCATTGCAGGGGTATATATGGGCAGCACAATGAATAGAGTTGTTGGAAAAAAGCTGCCAGAAAAAGTACGCATCGCCGATTAATCCGACGCTCCCCTCTAGTCAACATCGGTCCATTGAATGTCTTTTGTTTTTTTTGTTGAAAAACTAGCCATTACTGTACAAACAACTAACCGACATCCTCTTTTGAACTTCGTCGGTTAAACCGGTGTATATAATTGTTGGGGACTTGTTCTCAAATGCTAAGAGTTAAGAACAAGGCAACATAAAATGTGTTAAATATTAAAGTCCTTCGTCCTTCAAGACATTATATCCCTTCGGATATAATGAATTCCGGACGAAGGTCATGAAGGAAAGAACCTTCGTAAGCACAATAGATGATAAAGAAGAATTCATATATGAAATATGAAGAATAATATAGGTATTATCACCAATTTATTTTTATTTCCATTATCATATCCAGAATAACAAATTATAAATGTACCTTCGGCTTGAGGAAAGTAAAGGTACAAGGCGTGATGCAAAAAGCGAATGCCCAGTCAGCGTGAACAGTACGGGAGTACTGTTCTTCTATTTATAGGCAAGGGACACAGCCCGTGTAGAATTACATTAATGCCCTTTACATTTATCAATAACTCTATAGTAATTCTTCGGGGTCTAATTTGCCTTTTCATCTTTAAGTCGGTTCCCATTTTCTGCTGTCATGCCGAAGCTTTTCTGTGCATAGCTTCGTGATCATCTTATCCTTCATCATAATCGCCTTCCGTCTCACCCAAGCTTCGTCCTGACCATACTCTTGTATACTCATAACCCAATTCTGAAGGTACCTGTTCACATATTTCACTTGGAAAACATTGTCAAATCATGTTTTTGAGGACCTTCGGAAGCCGAAGGCCCCCAACAGTAGCCCCTCGCAATATTAATTTGTTGGAATGATGAATTCATATTGCTACATGGACGAAGGCTTTAAGCCGAAGGTCCGAAAAACACCTTCCCTTTGCTAGAATAGCAACAGTCACTGACAAGCGGGGCCCTCTAGCTTTCAACGCACTAGGTGTATAAATAGAGCTCACCACGAGTTTATTTGGCACGCTTTCTTGCCATCTGCTCTTGCTCACTCGACTTTTAGCCTGTGCGCAACAACACTTGCTTGGCTTTTTAAATTTTTAAGCTTCGGATTTGAGAGCGCTTTCTCAGCGTTTGCGAAGATGTCTGACGATAAGAAAGCTGTTGCTGAATCGAAGCTGAGCCTTTCTGAGGAGATGCATCTCGGGTTTCTTCAATCAATAGCAAAGACCAATACAGAGAAGATCACTAAGGAGATTTTGGAGGGTTTATCTGAAGACACTAGTGACAGTGACAGCTATGATGTAGAAAGTGGGGGTGAAGACTCCAAAGATCGACCGTGGCGACCAAGTCACACAGTCTTCGGAAAATCGAGCATTAAACGGAGTCATCTTGATAACATGAGGGGAAGATATTTTCGAGACATGTCTACTGTGAGGGCAGATGACGGGGAGAAGACTGTGCCTACTCCCGAAGAGAATGAAGTCGTAATCTTCTGAAGCTTCTTAAAGGCTGGACTGCGGTTTGCCTTGAGCAATTTTGTCGTGGAAGTACTGAAGATATTTGAAATCTACCTTCATCAACTTACTCCCGAAGCAATCATAAGGATGGGCATCTTCGTCTGGGCCGTGAGGAGCCAAGGTTTAGAACCAAATGCAAAAAGTTTCTGCAACATACATGAGCTATTGTATGAGACAAAACCCTAGGGTAAAGAGCAGTATCACAACAATTTTGGCTACTACAGCTTCGGCGCCCGGTCTGGGTCAAGCTGTCCCGTGCCAACCTTTCGAAAGAGGTGGCCCGGCGACTGGATGACGGAATGGTTTTATGTGAAGAATGACTTGAAAATACGCGAAGATATTAAAGTTATCATTATGCGCCCCATCTGGCAACGCTTCGGCCTCCGGAGGCCGGAGGTGGAAATTAATGAAGCAGCCGAAGAATGCCAGAGAGCCTTCGGCGTGGTTTGCTCTTTTATTGGGACAAGGGATTTGGTCCAAGAACATATTGCCTTCAGAGTATGGCCACTTGTAGAAAAGTGGGAAATGCCGAAGGAGACCGTTAGAGAAACTGACGAAGGTGGATTAGTTAGGCTAAAATACACATTCTAATATGGAGATAAATTCGTCGAGCCAGATGACGACTGGCTAAAAAGTATTGAGGCCATAAGTGATGAATTGCTTGGATTATACTCGAAGGCCGAAGATACTGCATTATCAGCGGCTTTCAGAGGCCGAAAGAAAAAGAGACTCAACCGAGTATTTAATGCAATTGGGTTTGTCTACCCCGACTACCGTTATCCAACGCGGGGTCAAAAAAGAAAGAATACATCTTCTGCGAAGGAAGTTGCTTCAGCCGCTCCTAGCGAGCCGACGCTGAAGAGGAAAAGGGTAAAGGTTCTCACACACCGACCACGTTATATTGAACCGGCCACAGTGCCTGAGTTTGTCGGTGAGACCTCTTCGGCCACCGAAGCTAAAGAACCAACTCCCCTGCCGACTATTGAAGGGTCGGCCGAAGTGCCGGCGACAGAAAAAATAGAAGAACCGAGGGCTGAAGAACCAAAGACATCGGAAGTTCTAAGTCCTTCAGCAAAAATTGAGGCAGCAACAAGCCAAAAGGGGCCAGCATTGACCCCCAAAAGAAAAAGGATGGTTAATGTGCTGGATGTTTTGGAGACAATAAAGTCTTCAAGCACAACTCCGAAGAAAATTGTTGAATCTTCTGAAGTGCATACTGAAGCCTTTGTTGCCGAAGCTTCAAAGCAACAATCTGAAACTGAAGCTGGGCCTTCAGAGCCCACCAAGGTGAAATCCTTGGAAGCCGAAGAAACAAAAATAGCAAGAGCCAATTTCGGCTGAAGAAACTAGTACTGCCGCCCCCGAAGCTTCTTCCGAAGCCTTCGATTATATTTTACGTCATGCTTCGGGAAAAAATTGTCTGAAAAATAAAAGCAAGAGGCCCAGTTTTACGCCCAAAAATTGAAATATCCAAAGGGGGCGTTGATTTTCAACGGCACTGGAGAAGAAGACTTTTTGTATTGTCTCCCTGACAGCAAGGAGATTTCTGTCTGTCGGGAGATGAGCAAGAGCTTCGGATTCCCAATACTAGAAGACAGGCTCTCTGTGCTATCAAAAAACGATCTAGCCGACAGCTTGGCGTATAATAGCTTAAAGGTGCAAAAATGAAGTTTTTGTATTTTTTTCTTGAAACCAAAATTTTTCGTTTGCTTAAGTTTGTTGACGCACACACATTTTTCTTTGCAGGGCCTTATACTTAGTAATGCCCTCAGGGCCCAAAAAGATGCCGAGGATGAAGGATGTGTTATGGCCCTGAGCAACCTTCGTTCCGAAGTAATTGAACTAAGGAACGAAGGTCTCGAAAAAGATAAAATATTGCATTCATTGATAAATAGAATAAAAGAAGACGAAGCTACTTTTAAAGTTCAAGCTGAGGCTCAGAGGCATGAAATTGAAGATCTCCGAAAACAACTAGCCAGAGCTAAAGAGGAACGCACACTTGAAGAAACAAAACGGGAAATCAGTGAACAATGGTGAAACCATTTGGAAAAAAGCGTTGAAGAGCTTCGTGCATCTAGGAAAAGATGCTATGAAAAGTCAATAGAATGTGCTAAGAAAGTAAAAACCAGCTTCGCCAGCGTTGGCGCTTTTTCAAGTGAAGAGGACTTCATAAGGGGTGACCCCGAAGGCCCAATCGAATGGATCAGCCACGAAGCTGAGGCCTTTGAAGAAATTTTGAATAGCCGCGGAGACATATGTGCCTTTTCGGGTGCCAGGGGATTGCTACCATTTTGGAGAGGAAAGACTGTGAGCATGTGAAATTTTTGGCACAATCCGAAGCCGCCTTATCCTCCGAAGATATAAAAGACCCCTCGGCCGAAGCAAGCCTGGTCGGTGGAAAATTTTTCACCGACATCTGGGACAATGGTGGCCGGGAAATGGCCCAAGAAATTATACGGAAAAGCGAAAAAGACATTCATGACACTAGAAAAGTAGCAGAGGCCGATGAGAAAAGTACAGAGCCCGAAGGGCAAATAGGTATTGACTAGTGGTTTTTGACTCTTTGTTGTAATTTTTTGATTTCGAACTTGTTCACGGTTTGTAATAGTAATATAGTCGTATCTTCTCTTCCCTCAGAACCTGCTGAGCCATCTGCGGGCCCCCACGCGAAGGGGGATGACGAAATTAGGAAAATGGCTGAAGCCATCATGGATAAAGTTGTTGATCAGCTACTAAACGAAGCTGCAGAAGTAGTCCTAAGGGAAGATTAGATGCTGTTGTAGAAACATTTAGAATGTAATATTTGTTGAGAAACATGTGTAATATTTTGTAACTTTGAATGTGATATATTAACTATTTATGGTTCTATTCTTTACGATGCATGAAACTTCATATACATACCGTTTTTTAGCCTTCGGCGAAAAAACACCTTCCCTTCTTTTCATGCTTCATAAATAATATCTGTGTTCTCATATGATCAGTAACCAATCTTCGTAGAATTAATAACCAATAGATCTTTCCATTTGACGAAGGTATAACTCTTCAATGGCTATTTTTATGCCTTGTCACTATTTCTTCGAAACAATTTTCGAATGTCAATACTGGGACCCCCTTCTTTGCGTTGTTGATGCAATATGATGTATGATGTTATGCTATGCGAATGATGTAATGATGTGATGTTATGCAAAATGATATTTTCCGAAGGTCGACGTTTTTTCACTGCAAGCCTCCCTTAGGAGCTTCTTCGCCTTTTACTTTCAGCGGAATCAGCGTTTATTTTTCGCTGTAAGCCTCCCTTAGGAGCTTCTTCGCCTTTTACTTTCAGCGGAATCAGCGTTTATTTTTCACTGTAAGCCTCCCTTAGGAGCTTCTTCGCCTTTTACTTTCAGCGGAATCAACGTTTATTTTTCGCTGTAAGCTCTGCATTCCCTTCGGAACGACTTTTGAGCAAAAAACTTACACTGTGCTCCTTTAGGAACGACTTTTTGCTACTTCAAAGAAATTACGCTGCGTTCCTTAGAACAAATTTTTTGATAATTCGAAGGTCCTCCTTGCCACCATAAATTCTTATGCTTCGGCAACTTAAGCCTATGGAGAAGATATATTTTCATTATGGTAAAAAGCAAAACTGTTACAAGAGATTAAAAACGACAAAAAAGCACTTAAGCCTCTCATAAGTGTTCCTTATTAAAAAGAAAATAATACTGAATGCGAAAAACTGCTGTCGGGGTAGGATATTTGTCAGTAAATATGCTTCGACTCTGGCACAGTGCTATTGACTGTACGAGCTTCTGACTCTTCTCTGAAGTCCCGTTGGAGGTTAGTGTGCTGACTCCCTTCTGGCTGCTGGCCTCGTTGTGTTGGTGGTGGAGGTGGAGGCTGTTGCTAAGATGCTTGGGGTTGGCTTGCCGAAGCAACAGAAGCTGCAGGGTGGTTGCCTACATATTCTGGAATGTAAGGCGAATGGTACGAAGTAGTATGCATGACTTGCTTCGGCTGACTCTGTTGTGCTGCAGCTTCTGCTATCTCCTTTTGCTTCTGGATGGTAACATGGCACATCCTGGTAGTATGGCCCTTGTCCTCACCACAGAATAGACAATAAATTTTCCTTGACTGATCCCCAAATCTTCCTCCGAAGCCCCTGGCGCCTCTGCCCCTTGGAGCTGGCGGCCGGAAAGAGCTTTGCTGCTGCCCCGAAGCTTGCGAGGAATACTATGGCCTTTGTTGTTAACTCCCTCTATCATCACTCTGAGCAGAGTTGTGAATTGACCTGACGTGCCTCGGATGGAACCTTCCTCCGAAGCCCCTGGTCATTTCAGAGAACCTGTATGCTTCCTCCCTTCTTTGGCGGAAGTCATTGTCAGCTCGAATATACTCGTCCATCTTCTGGAGCAGCTTCTCCAAAGTTTGAGGAGGCTTCCTGGCAAAGTATTGAGCTGAAGGTCTCGGCCGAAGCCCCTTAATCATGGCCTCAATGACAATTTCATTGGGCACTATTGGTGCCTGTGCCCTCAGACGCAGGAACCTTCGGACATACGCCTGAAGGTATTCTTCGTGGTCCTGGGTGCACTGGAATAAAGCTTGAGCAGTGATCGGCTTCGTTTGAAACCCTTGGAAGCTGGTTATCAACATGTCCTTCAGCTTTTGCCATGAGGTGATTGTTCCTTGCCGAAGAGAGGAGTACCAGGTTTGTGCAACACTCTTGACAGCCATGACTGCAGTATTGCCACCATACAAAGATATGGTTGCTTCATAGCTCATCAAGAATTGCTTCGGGTCTGAATGACCGTCGTACATGGGGAGCTGGGGTGGCTTGTAAGACTGGGGCCAAGGTGTAGCCTGCAGTTCTGTTGACAGAGGAGAAGTATCATCAAAAGCAAAATTTCCATGATGGAAATCTTCATACTAGTCGTCCTCGTTGTAGAAACCCTCCTGATGAAGCTCTCTGCGCGGAGGCCTTCGGTTCTGGTCATCTTGAGCAAGATGATGAACTTCTTCAGAGGCTTCGTCTATCTGCCTTTGTAGGTCAGCTAGACGAGCCATCTTTTCCTTCTTCCGTTGGACCTGTTGATGGAGCATCTCCAAGTTTTGGATTTATTGATCCAAGTCGTCCTCCGGAGGCGTTGGACTGGTGGCCTTCCTCTTCTGGCTTTGGGCCTCCCTAAGAGAAAGGACATCCTGATTGGGATCCAGCGGCTGCAGAGTGGCAGCCCCTGTGGCTGAAGCTTTCTTCGGCGGCATGACGAAGGTGATGCTTGCCGAAGGTGTTCAAAACTCAAAAAATGGACGTGAGTTCACCGGAGGTGGGCGCCAATGTTGGGGACTTGTTCTCAAATGCTAAGAGTTAAGAACAAGGCAACATAAAATGTGTTAAATATTAAAGTCCTTCGTCCTTCAAGACATTATATCCCTTCGGATATAATGAATTCCGGACGAAGGTCATGAAGGAAAGAACCTTCGTAAGCACAATAGATGATAAAGAAGAATTCATATATGAAATATGAAGAATAATATATGTATTATCACCAATTTATTTTTATTTCCATTATCATATCCAGAATAACAAATTATAAATGTACTTTCGGCTTGACGGAAAGTAAAGGTACAAGGCGTGATGCAAAAAGCGAATGCCCAATCAGCGTGAACAGTACGGGAGTACTGTTCATCTATTTATAGGCAAGGGACGCAGCCCGTGTAGAATTACATTAATGCCCTTTACATTTATCAATAACTCTATAGTAATTCTTCGGGGTCTAATTTGCCTTTTCGTCTTTAAGTCGGTTCCCATTTTCTGCTGTCATGCCGAAGCTTTTCTGTGCATAGCTTCGTGATCATCTTATCCTTCGTCATAATCGCCTTCCGTCTCACTCAAGCTTCATCCTGACCGTACTCTTGTATACTCATAACCCAATTCTGAAGGTACCTGTTCACATATTTCACTTGGAAAACATTGTCAAATCATGTTTTTGAGGACTTTCGGAAGCCGAAGGCCCCCAACAATAATAAACCCTGGGTTAAGTTCCAAATACATCGATGTTTACACTGTCTCAAGCATCAGTATAACTAATGAATGTAGTTGTCAAAAGTTTAGCAAATACCATTCCTCTCGATAACTACACTGACATTAACGAAACATCATCATCGATTTAACTGGTGATATTGTGAATTTTATCCTTGACGCTGAGATTGGTCGATGTATATTAACTGAATACCGATGGTTTAACCGATGAGTATAAATTGTAAATTTTCATCAAAAACCCAACTCACTAGACAACTATATCGACGCTCATTTTGGACAACATCAGTTTAACTAGTGCGTATAAGAATTCTGCCTTAACTGCTGAAATCCACTGACGCGTATATATCGTTGAGTCTCGGTTCAACCGGTGTTAAGACTATCTGATTATGAGTGTTTTGCTTCAAATCTTGAGTTGAACGTGACCATTCTAGAGACATAGGCTTCAAGTAATCTTTTTGAGTTTAGAATAGTTTGAGTAAACCATGCGTGCATCCGAGTGAGGTGATTGAGTTCCATGATCAAGTTACTTGGCCTTAACCCCTCTTAATAGTGAGATCACTACAAAAATAAAAAATATATATACTAACCTAAGTGTCCTTCTCTACCTTGTGACACTTAGAAACTAGAAAATTCCTTAGTCTTAAAGAAATTCCATGAGAATACCAAGATCACCTTTTGGATTTGTAAAATCATTTTCCATTTCAATAAAACCATGTGCATTAATAACATGATAAGTCTTAAATAATCAAGCTAAAAACAACAACGAAATAGTTAAAATGAAGCAAATAAATCGATCCAAAGGGAGCTTTTTGCTATTATGATACTTGTTTCATTAGGCTTCTCTCTTTTAGTATTTATAATTTTAACTTCTCTATAATAGTATTCATAAGTGAATATATCCTTTAAAATAGTACTCCGATCTCTTTTTAATCTTTTTTATTTTCTTTTGTTATTTATCACCACTTAAATTAATTGTATTCACTACTTTTCTGATTTTCCTTTCTCCCTCTACATCTATGTTCATCACGATTCACTAATGCATGCCTTCTATTAGCTATCGCAGTTATAGTTTCCAAATACATGTTTATTATTGGGGACCGGTTTAGTTATATATGATAGCAGCTATCATTCACTTGACCTAGTTGACTAGCTCCAAACGATCCTCTTCATTTATTTTCCATCTTCACGCCAAATAAAATTAACATACAAAAACGCTATCTACTTGATAAGAAAGTTTAAACAGTTGCTCTGTGAGTTTATTAAATTCCTGCTAGAACTGATAGAACAACATGGTTAATTTAGGTGGTGAAAATAAGAAAATTAAATAAAAACAATTAAAATGGGTTATAATACCATTTTAAAGAATAGGCTCACTTGTGAGTACTATTATAGAAAAGATAAAGTTACAAGTACAGAAATGTAATACCCAATTTGTAATTGTTAGGGACAAAATAAATGGAGAAAATGATTTCTCTTTATCTATATGTGAGTTTGACGTTTATGTATCATCACATGTGAACACTTCATTGGGAAAGCAAATAATTAATAAAAAGGTAGGCCAATAAATTGTGCATCATGCTGAGGCTTTTGGTGGTGTGCATTTTGTGACATAATATAAAAAAATAATGTAAAAAGGTGTTAATGCTCAATTAGAATTTAAGTTCTAAGGAAACCCTAGAAATTGAGAAAAGAGAGAAAAATACTATGCAAATGAGATAAAAAAATAAATATATGAATAGGAATATAACTGCCTTCTACTAAAATATGAATCAATACGTTTTTAATCAAGGGTGAACTTCATAACCAAATTCAAATTCAAATTTGAATTGTGGATAAAGAGAGAAGAAAATAAAGGAAAATAAAAAGAAGACCAGAATTGTTGCGTGGGCCAACTGATCCCGCTTCCGGCCCATGTAACAAATGCCTGCGCGCGGCCCAACTGTGGCTATCGCACGCCGACACCACGGGGCCGCTAGTCATCCTCTCTCTCGCGCGCGCCTGTGTCACGCTACCACCGGCGGGTGGGCCCCCTTGGTCAGGTCATTCGTTCCCAACGGAACGCGACTCAGCGGGCGGAAATCTCTCGCCGAGATCGGCGGACGGCGGATTCCGCGCGGGGTCACGCTGGTTCGGCCGACTGCGCCCGCGACCTGACCTCCAACCTCCCCGACCGAAATCCCCGTGGCTCACCTTGCCACGGACCCCGCATCGTCTGACCGTCGTCCTCCGCGCGAAGTCCGGGCTGTTACAACTGACTGCGCGCCGCGCGCGGACTGCCTCCTCGTGCGGCAATACAAGTACTGTCGCCGCCCGTCCTCTGGCCTAACTACCCCTCTTCCATCCTCTCGCGCAGACCCAGGCACCGTAGCCAGTCGCCGCAGCCGCGCACCATTAGCTGGGAAGGGACGATTCCGCCGTCGCTGCCTTGGGCCGTAGGCATCACCCAAGCTCCGGGAAGTGGTCCAGGGTCTTCGGTGGACACCGTTGATGCTCACCGAGCACCGAGCACGACAACTGATCAACTGCACCATCGGCGATTGCTCGCCGTCGTAGGGCACTGCCGCGAAATCCGCTGTACACCGTGGCCAGCGCCGTCGAGTCATCAATTTGCGGTAATAAACCTACCCCCATCTTCATTAAGCCTTCCGCATTGAGTATCTGAGCTGAATTAGAAAACGGGTACGTGTATACGGGGTTTAGCTCCGCCGGTCATGGCGCACCGCCGTGGGGCGGCGCCGCCGAGCGTGTGTGCCCTGTTAGGGCAGAGATCGTGCGCCGTCGGATCGGCGCGAACGGCTGTGATTAGTCCACGCATACCCTTTCACCACGTTTCGATCTGGTTCGTCGATCTGGATCGGACGGACAGCGATAGATCTAGAGTAATAAAACCCTCACCGTTTGATTCGGATCCAACGGATGCGATTCCGTACCGGTTCGCAGGAATAATGATTTAATCTGGCGCGCCCGTATCTAATCCAACGGCTAGGATCTCGCCATACCCCTTCGGCCATGCCATCATGCAAAAGAAACCCCGTAGATCCCTATAATAAACCCGCCGTCCTGTAGGGAGGCAGTCTGTGTCTTGGGAGAATTGTAGATGAACCCCTGGATTCTATGGAAATCGATGCGAGGTCCAGACAGTGGATAATATTCATAAAATCAATTAGAAAACGAATTTTAGTATTAAATTTATTGCAGAAACTTGCTAAATTCATAGGAAATTCATATGAACTCCAAATCACTCCATTCCAGTTTCTAAAATTTTGTAATATTACTGTCTATCACTTAGAGTCTCTGTTTTGTCATGAAAACAGTAAGAAAATTTAATTCTCATTTAATCATGTTCCAAGCATATAAAACCTTTGAAAATTCATAACTTAAAATCTACAACTCCAAAATTAATAATTCTTTTTCTTGTGATCTTATTTTAATATGTAGATTATTAATATGTATTTTGCATATATGTTTGTTGTGATGTTAAATTTTCCTATACCATGTTTGTTTGTATTGCTACGATTAGCAGCGAGGTTACGAATCTTGAAGATCATCCTGGTACCTGGAATCTCAAGTCTCAGGCAAGTTGTGCCCTTGATCACTTCTTTTTACCTACTCATGTTCTGATTAATCATAATGATCTGCATAGGTTAATTTTGATGGGACCCAATAGGTTACCCTAGTTTGATTATCTTTATACCTTGTTTACCACTGAACTTTTTGGGTAGTGCTTGCTAGTGCTTTATGTGGTTTTGGGTATGAAGATACATTATTCATGATCACACTTTTATTATCTGTTTATTATCACTGTTCATGATAAGATCATTATGTTGATTGGAACATGGAGCGACCACCCGGGAAAACAGTGCTACCACAAGGGTTTAATGGGATGCCCTTGGCTGATTAATTAGGAAAGCTAGTGGAGGACTACCTTACCCGAAAGGGGCAAGGGCAGTAGGGGAGTGGTCAGTGTAGGGAGGCCCTCGGGAGGATTTTGCTGCGATGGCGGTCCTGCAAGGGATTCCTGCATTGGAGCTTCCTATAAACTGTAGCGGGTTTTCTGAAGCTAGTGGAACTTTGTAAAGGCCTCGTAGTGTTACCCTGCCTCGCCTCCTCGGTAGAGGTGTATGGGAAGTCACGATCCCTTGGCAGATGGGTAACATGACTTGTGGGTAAAGATGCGCAACCTCTGCAGAGTGTAAAACTGGTATACTAGCCGTGCTCACGGTCATGAGCAGCTCGGACCCTCACATGATTAATTTATGGAACTTAAATTCAATTTGTCATATGCATTGCATCGCAGGTGATGTTGTTACTTTTGTTCTACTACTTAATTGGGTTGGTATTTACTTATACTTAGTAATTGCTAATAAAATTTTGACCAACTTTAAGAGCAATGCTCAGCTCTAACCATCTCCTTTGGTAAGCCTTACACTTCACGTGAGCTCCCACCTTTGGCGAGTTCATGCACATTATTCCCCACAACTTGTTGAGCGATGAACGTATGTGAGCTCACTCTTGCTGTCTCACCCCCCACAGGTCAAGAACAGGTACCGCAGGATGAGGCGCATGGAGGATGCTGTGGCGAGTTCGTGAGAGAGATTTAGGCCGTCGTCTCCCAATCAACTTTGGGTTGCTGGACCGTTGCCTCGTTATAATGTAATTATTTATGTATTTATTTTGTATAGAACTCCTCTTATATAGTAAAGATGTGACATTCGATCCTGTGCCATGATTCATCATATGTGTGAGACTTGGTCCCAGCACACCTGGTGATTATGTTCGCGCCCGGATCTTGGTGCCCTGAAATCCGGGTGTGACAAGAAAGAAGCCTAATATAAGAAGTACTGTAATAGCAAATAACTCGACCAAAGACCTTGGGGTCCTAGACTTGATAGATTCGGCCAAGCTCTCCGTCTTCGTTGGCTACGGCAGGAAAGAGTTGATGGCTCCAAACCTTGGGCTGGATCAGAACATCCTTGCATCAATGCAGACCGCTTACTTTCAATCCCTCCACCACAACCATGATAGGCAATGGTGCAAAGGCTCGCTTCTAGCACAACAGTTCGTTTCATCAATGCAGACCGCATCGAACGGAGGCTGGATCAGAACAGCCTGTTCCGACTTGTTGTAACGAAGAACAAAACAGTGTGGCAGGATCGGAGCTCCGAAATAATGGCTACATGCGGTCGCCGAACAACCTCTACCACCCACATGAGTTCGCCGCAAAGACCCTAACTATAATAGAACACTGTCAGTTAGGCGCATGATTAGGGACACAAGCATCAGCATCTGAATCTGTCCAGCCATAACGCGAATCAACCTGCTCAGGCCAGATTTATCCATCCAGGCTGTACAAGCTGCAGGCTATGTTGCTTTCTCTCCTTATCTTTCCTCTAAATGTGATCTGATTCTAATAGTTTTCATTCTAGATTGGTGTAAATCAGTGTACTAGCTGTGTGCGCCGTCCTGTCCAATGGACAGATTAAGAATCTCTCGCTAGCTATGGATGTGTTGTTCTCATCATTACTACCTAGCTGCCAGCATGATTAGTAGGGATGGTACTAATCGGTGGTTAACTCATGTGTTTAACAATGTAACAGAAGTACGATTGTGTTTCCTCCACAGAATATAGAGCTGGAGGAGATTGCGATCTGGAACAAATAATCCGACAGCCTGCTTCAGGCTGCATGCGTACTGAACCTACCACCTGCAGCCTGTAGCCAGTCTGGTCAGGAGACTCGGGACACCATTTTATTTTACATCTAAAAGGAATCTTTGGCCCCTTCCCATACGATTAGCTACTTCGCTTTGATGGTCGGGTTGGTAAATGTCCGATTGAACTCGCAATCGATTTTTTTTTTCAATTGAACTCCATCAGTGGTCCATCCTGTTAGAAAATAAAATAAACACAAAGATTTACGTGTAAAAATCTCCTCTAATATAGAGAAGCAAACAACCACGAGGAAACAGATCCACTATCAACCACAGAATACAAGTTACAGGGAGAGTCTATATTTATAGGCTTATATGAAAAAATATTCCAAATATTTAAAAAGAATTAGGGCTACTTTGGTAACCTCAAATCCCCTTCAATCCCGAAGAGAATTTGAGTTTCCAAACTAGCCCTTAAAGGCATATTTCAACAAATCTCACCTTGACTCTAAATCTATAAACCTGTTTTCAAACACCACTAGGATGCTAAATTTGAATATCAACCAAGTCTAAGTAATCATTGGACTTGGAACTGAAGCACGACTTCGTATCATCAAAATAACCTCTTTTCTGGAACGCAATAGAAACAACTTCAACATCAACTGTTGAATATTGCAGGTAATATAGATTACTCAAACGGTTGTCCTTTAAGATAATACGATTATCACGAGAAACATTAAGAACACCATCAATAGCAGCAAAATGAATCACATTGCTTCTAAAGTGCTCAAAGAAATAAGATTTCTCTTCAATTTTGGAACAAAACGGACATCGACAAGTTTCTTAATACTGCCATCATGAACTTAGATATAAATAGAGCTGTTTCCAATAATCTCACATGTGGATCCATCTCCAATAACAACCTCACTAGTCACTAGCATGAGACTGAACATAATTAGAAAACCAATCTCTATGCGAACAAATATGAAAAGTGCAAGCGGAATCGAGAACCCAAGAAGAGCACTTTTCAACAGAGGCAACAAACAGAGTTTCTCCACTATCCAAAGTTTCAACAAAACTGACTTCAGCAGAAGGCTTATCCGATTCTTTTTTCTTTCTCTCCTCTTTATTTCTCACTTTAGGGCACTGAGAAATATGATGAGTATTTTTTCGGCAATAACTGCAATAAAGGTTGGATTTATGATCTCCAGATCCCAAATAATTAAACCTTCACCAGAAAACATAATTTCTTTAAAATGGTTAAAAGAATGGGGCAATGAGACTACCAACAAAATCGCCTTATCTTCATCATCTATCTTTTGACATACGAATAGTGTAAAGATGCTCCTTGAGACGTAGCTTGTTTGCAAGACTCTTGGTCATATACAACTCCTCAACTTTCTTCCACAATGTTGCTACAGATTTTTTATGCATTATTTCACACAGAACATCAAAAGATAAACTAAACTGTATGGCGGACCAAGCTCTCTCATCTATATCTTACCACTTATCATCAGTCATGTCAGCAAGTCACATCTATAACTCATTTTGAACAACCAACTAGGTAAGAACAGCCTTAATCTGAATCTGCCAAATAGCAAAACAAATTTTGTCATCAAACTTCGGAATATCAAATTTAGTCGACATAATGCGACAAATAGCAAAACCTGGCGACGACGGCGGCGGCGACCACAATGTAGATAAAAACAATGTGTCTAACTCTAGCTCTGATACCACTTGTTAGTGAAATAAAATAGACACAAAGATTTACGTGTAAAAATTCACTCTAATATAGAGGAGCAAACAACTACGAGAACATAGATCAACTATCAACCGCAAAGTACAAGTTACAGAGAGGACCTATATTATAGGCGTACAAGAAAGAATATTCTAAATATATAAAATGAATTAGAGACATATTCCAACACATCCTTATTTGTTGTTTTAGCTATCTATTCGATTGAATTTGTTTTTTTTTCCTGAGATGCCAAATGCCCATCGTTGGACACCGGTATTATTGGTTATTCTGGGACGTTGAACAGGTTATGTGCTTGCGTTTTGCAGGTGTCAAGATCATTTTGGCCACCGTGCCTTAGGAAGGCTTGTAAACCAGTACTGTGCTGTTTTTAACATCTATTGGTATGCATGTTTTGTCTCTGGTTATTTCTTTAAAAGTGAAATGTACCGTACATTTTTAAACTTTTCTTTTTTTCATTGAAGTGATTATATGGGCCCTTGATCTTTTCAAGTAGGCTACAGTGCATTTAGGAATGAACTCTTTCATCTGAACGGATTCCTTTGAAGTGTGAATTCATCAGATACATGATTAGATCTAGATTGAACTTGGAATAATCCAAGTGGGAAACTGAAGAACATATGGTCACTTCAAGAGTTAATGGATCTGATGAGAATATAGAAAAAAAATCAAGAGATCCACAATACATTTCGCTCTTAATTTCTTTGATCGGTTGATCTGAACTGTGGGCTGCAATTGTTCTTGTCAATTTGAACATCTTTATAAAATTAGAACAAAATGCATGCCCCAGTTGCCGAGAAGATGCCATAATTATTAGTTTTGTCCTAAATATATCGATTAAGCATTGCTAAACTAAGTATTAATCCAAACAATTCTTTGAATCACCTAGCATTTTGGCCATGTTTAATGCAAATTAAGACAATGCGCTCTAGTTAGACGTTTGAAAGGTTATTCAGGTTATTCGCTTCGTATTAAAGTCAGTTGTTTGTACTGCTGCAACTGTAATACATAGAGACAACTGTAAAAGCGGTAGAAGATTTTCTAATGATCATTAGGTACTAAGTAGGATAAAAACACATCTTGAAAAAATAACATCTAGATTCTTTTGATTGAAAGGCCCACATATTTCATTCATTATTTCGTAGAACAGAAAAATGGAGGGGGCGTCAAGGTCTACAATTTATTTTTAGTGTTTTATAGAGGTCGTTGCAAGCGGTTGGTTCATACTGCGCGTGAGAATAGGTGGCATCTGAAGCCTTCAAATACAGTGAGATCAACTAACCTCAATACACATTATTCAAAGTTTGAAAACCCCGCTAACAACATCAACCAGATTGACGATGGCGACCACCACCTACCTCTCCGTTCTGCACATGCCCACACGTCGCGCGCCCGGTGCGGGTTCCTCCACATGGCGATTGGCGATGGCGACCACCACCTACCTCTCCTCACCTCCCGTTGCCGTGTCCACCTAAGATTAGCCGGCTAATCCAGCTATAAGAAGCCAACCTTCAATCCCGATCGAGGCAAGCTAGCCACAGGCAAGGGCGCAACCAATAATAGCAAGTGTGATCATCCGTTGATCCATCTTGCTAATAAGCCTGCGTGCCCTTCGTTCTTCCTCGTCTCGATCCCGACGACGCTCCGTTCGGCTCCGGCAAACCACATCAAGTCGCGATGGAGATGAAGAAGGTCGCCTGCGCCGTCCTCGCCGCCGCCGCCTCCGCCACCGTGGTCCTCGCCGCCGAGGCCCCGGCGCCCGCCCCCACCAGCGCCTCCTCGGCCGCGTTCCCGGCCGTCGGCGCCGTGCTGGGCGCCTCCGTGCTCTCCTTCTTCGCCTACTACCTGCAGTAAAATTAAAGGAGGATCGGAGGGAGAGGCTGCTGGCTGCCATTGCCTGTATTCGGTTGGATTCCGTTTATATATATATTTAAGTACTTTAATTTGGGTCTGAACATGTCGATTGATCCATTCATTTTATTTGCTTTGCCATTTCTCCCTTTTCTGTTAATTTCGATATGTAAAGAGGGGAGAATGGGAGACACTATTCGTTTGGACATGACAATTGGAAATTAATCAATACCCATTGTTAGTTATGCTGTTGTCATTTCAGCTTCATCTTCATGGCTATTGATTTTTTTCTTTACTCTGATTTTCAAAATCGAGGGTTATATTGGAGAGGATGAGGCAGTAATAAATACTCCTTGTTTAAACTGGTTTTTTTTCTCGTAATCAAATGGCACAAATTAAGAATAAAAACTAATCTTTTCATCAAAAAGAAGAAAAACTATTCTTCAATAATGGTTATAGTTGTGTGTTGCCCGCATACCTAACACATCCAAGATTATTTCCAGAAGTGTAACCTTTTGCGGAGAACGGTTAACCATGAGTGCCAGGCCAAGGCACATGCTAGCCGTGCGCGCTCATACAACATATGTTAGCACCTATTTTTATTAACACCATGTCGATTGTGCTGAAGCGGAACTACCAAGCGCCGCATTAAAAAAATGAATTAAAAAATGAGTCTTTATATGATTCTAACATAGGTCTTCTCGTCAACGAAGGTTCTCTAAACTAAAGCTACTAGATTTATATTTGTATTCTACTATGGTACAACAAAAACATATTATTTAGCCACAATAGCACTCAAGAGCGAAGCTTTAGAGAAAATTGAATATAAGTATATTATAGAAAATTTTATTTAATACCTACTAAAAAACGATGTTATTTAAGTAAAATAGATATGTTTCTTTATATATTACATTACATTGTATGTTATTGTAAGTGGTAGATTTTTATTAATCATTTTAATAAAAATATAGATCCTACCCTTTTAAATTTGGCACAGGGCCTCAATTTTTTCTGACCCGGCACTGTTAACCATTAATAAAAAAAATCAAAGAAGGTAATATGGTCTTCTTCGCTCATCATATGTATGGCAAAGTGGGTCGTTCTAAATAGGGTAACACTAAACACGACATGATCCATAGTGTTTCGGCACGACATGAATATGGTTTATATAGTGTCAGTACCGACATGACATGGGCCTAGTGTCGTGTTTGGACCGTCACTCCAGTAGGATAGGCCGGCACGAGCACGATATGATTAATTGGTCGACACGATTTGTCACGACTTGGACCAACCGATGGTCTATAGATGTTATTATGATGTGTGTATGTGAATTGTGATTTGTTAATAAATTTACTTTATAATGGTATAAATGTTCAAGTTTTAAATTATATATAATCTTAAAGATCTTATATATTTTTTGAGCCCTTAAAGTGAAATAGTGCCATGTCTAGACGCTAGTGTCACGACTCACGACATCATATGGTTGTTTGAATTTAGAAGTTATCAATTTGTAGCAGCTGATATATGCAGGTTGCAGTTATTCCAAATAAAGTTATCTGAATTCTCACCCGTTACTTCCCACAACTCAGACCTCCATGTGAAAAACATCTTGCAGAACAAACTTTCTCTGTATTGACAGGTTTTTCTGTTTCATTTATTTTTCTGTTCGAAGTATCAGTTTCAGTGTATGGAAATACGAATTGAACACATATTGTGACCATGCATGGCGCTTTAGCGGGTAAGCTGGGACAACCACATTCCCCAACGTTCCCTTCCTTCCTTCCGTCCAATTTTAACGGAGAGGTAAGGACGATATTGAGATGGTATTATTATAATCTTAAACCAAACAATCATATCTAAGAGATCGTCTCATCTTATTTGCAACTAAGCACACCTACACGTTCATTAACATCCACCGCACGTTCAGAGATTGACAATTCAGCATTTCATTAACATCCACCACATGTTCAGAGTACGGGCTGTTTAAATTCACTCTCAGTGTATCGGATTTGTGGACTAAAATCGTCATCGACAAAAGGAAAGAAAACAAGAGTAGAAAGAATGCCAATCCAAATGCCAAATTCTAGTAGCATTGTAGAATTGCTGTGCACAGCAGAAGGCACAAAACTAACACCACCTCCAGAACTACTAGCCGAAAGAAATTAAAACACTACCAAATGCACGAAGAAGAGAGAGAGCGAGAGAGAGACTGACAGAGAGAGTGAGTGAGTGAGAGAGAAGAAAGAGAGTTTAATAAAATTTAAATGCTAAAACGAAATTTACAAGCTCAGAAGGGATAGTCGATACAGGAGATGAGCCTATCACCGTGGATCAGCAGCCCTGCCTGCAGTGCACTAAGCCAGAACCTCGCCCTTGCAAGGCCAAGAGCCTGGCAGTCACTAACATAAGGGTTTCCCCATCCTCCATCAAGAAGACAAAGAAATTAAACACCCATTGTGTACGGCAGGAAAGCATTATAGGCTCATCCAAAAGCTCATCTGGGATAGCGCCATACAAGAGTTCAGGAATTATAGGTAATAACCACCGCCGTTGTAATCGGCGGTCGACAACTAGGGTATGATGATGAAGGGCATGAGAGAAGGGAATGGCTCTGAAACTTCATCTCTAGAGGAAAAGATGGAATTTAACTGACTGAGCTGTGGGCAGCCTCATCTCACTGCCGGTGGCTATTTATAGCCAAAAGGGTCCGGTCATTAGTACCAACGGCAATGCCACTTGTTTACCATCTTACTGTCCAGAAAATGATCGTACAGCCGATCGAGGTGAATCTTTGCCATCCAATTGGACGGCAACAACAGTTCATGGGTGGCCTAATGCATTCGAGACTACAGATACAGATTGGTGGAATCTCATTGCGCACGTTAGCTGTGGGCCATATCCAAATGCTTCATCCAAAACACTGTCACTTGTCTATCAACGGAGACAGGGTAGTCATGCATGTCTGCAAGACTGCAATAGATGAAGAGCGACTAGATCGACCTGCAAAGCTCCGATTGCTCTTAATTCATGGAGAAGATGCACGCCCTCAGCTTGGATCAATTTTATTAGGAGCATTTCTTTTCGTGAAATACCTTGATCAATAATGTGAGGCCCAAGATTCCTTTTGCATTTCTCGAGACTTTCATTCTGTTGTTGTAATTTGAAAATACATGTCACCTTTTCAGCTACCTAGTAGGGGCTGGACGCCTGGACTCTAGAGACTGTTGTGGCGGCCAAAAGCCTGTTGTGCCTACCTACCTAGCGATTCAGAAAATATAGGCCCAGAGTCATATGCCTTCTGATTGGCCTGCGCACATCTATGCTGTCTCGACGCATGGGGTGACCAAACGACAACATTTGTTTGGTTAGCTGTATAAAGCGAGCCCAAACTACACCCACATATTCCACGTTGGCTAAAAATATCTCTTTAGCCCGCATGCACAGATACACTCGAATCGTCCGTTTCCCGCGGGCCATGCTCCCTCGAGACAGGCCATGGGCGTCCGCCCAACCAATCAGCAGAATGGTGAATTCCTTTAACAACATCAAAGAGCGACTAATTTACCAAAGTTACAACACATTCTATTTGGTGCTCACTCATATTTCTATGTATATCAACACCGACATAATTTTACAGCTCAGGAAGAACACTGTAGTATGCTCTTTGCTTAGGATCGATGTCCAAGCCTAACCATTCTGCCAAAGACGTGTTAAAGGATCCGATTTGCAGATTACGATTTTATATGACACAAAGTCAACATAAGGTTAACATGTGTTCTTGTAGTTTGTTGTCCTTGTATTTTAAATAACGAGGAGATTCCTCCCCCATTGATTTTCTACATTTTTATGTCCACCAAACCAGCCCTTAGGACGTGGTCACGGATCCCACGATCCTGGTGGCTGCAACTTTTCTCGACGTCCAACTTGTCATATTTGTATGCGCCTAGGCCACACCTCACGTGTGATTTCAGAGGCCCTTGACGAAAGCTTTGTTTTGACCCAAGTATATAAAATAAATCTATATATAGTTATAAAAAATATTTTAAATTCTATAACAAATGATTACTACATTACTTAGGAGTAAGAAAAAATACTTAATTAGAATTCACAAGGCTGAATATGTAGAATCTAGCAGGCCAAACATAATTTAGCTAGCTCCTGCCTTGCCTAGCTATAGTATGCATGTACGTGTACACGCGAGGATCAATCGTCGACAGTGCGTCTGCAATCCAGTCCTTTGATGACGTGGTGTCAAAAGGAATTGGTTTTCTCAATGTATTCTATTCTGATTTAGTATTGGGATTGGTTTGGCCAGGTTCGATGATGGCGTACGTGATCGTAGCAAGTCGGCAGTCGCGTACTGCACATGATAGTGGGGCTAGGCTGACATGGCATTGGGCCAACCAAGCAAACACTGATTGAAGTGATTAAACAACTAAGTATTAAATCTAAGTATATACTTGAGTGGGGGGCTAACATTTTAGTGGCCCTGGATAGCCGTCTAGCTCGCCCCGCTCAAGTACGGCCCTGCCTTTAGGTGCGGTTACAACTACATCTAGTCAGGTTGATCCTAACTAGTACAATGACACACAGAGGCAACAAATCATGTCATCGGTGACCTATATTGTCTGGCCCGGGAACAATATCATGGTGGTGATAAGGTCTAAGTTGGCGACATTGTAGGTTTGCAAATTTGATATCTTGGCTCTTTTTACCTTAATACAATACTCGTCCTCTCGCCCTAAACAATGTTCTTCATGTTCACGGTATTACCAAAAGCCTTGTCTCTGTTCATAAATTTTCACATGATAATAATGTATTTTATTAATTTCATCATTGAAATTTCTTTATTAAGGACCGAGCGACCTAAAAACTGCTTCTAGAAGGACAATGTGAATTTGGTCTCTACCCCATCAAGCCTTTAGATCTAGACACCATCAAATGTGTCCTTGTGTATGTTGTTGCTCGTCTAGATTAGTGGCATCATGCCTGTTATGGTCTTCCTTTGAGTCAAATTATTATGTCTATTTTACATCTTAATAAACTTCATTGTCATTAGGAGTCGAGTCATTCAGTTTGTAATTCAAGTCAATTAGCAAACAATCACCAATTACCATATATTCATTCTGTTCATCAATCTACTAAACTTCTTGAGCTTATTTTCTCTGATGTATGGCCCCCAGCTTTCACATCGATTAGTGTCCATAAGTACTGTTGGGGACTTGTTCTCAAATGCTATAAATCAAAAACAAGGCAACATAAAAACTATTAAATGTTAAAGTCCTTCGTCCTTCGAAACATTATTTCCCTCAGGACATAATGGATTCCGGACGAAGGTTATGAAGGTTATACCTTCATAAACACGACAAATAATGAGGAAGGGTAAAAAATATGTAAAATAATTTAAACACATGATTATTATTATTAACTTATTTCTATTTCATTATTGTAAAAATGATAACGAATTACAAATGTACCTTCGGCTTGAAGGAAAGCAAAAATACCAGCGTGAAGCAAAACAAATGTCCAATACGTGATTATAGGAAAGCACGTGAACAGTACAGGGGTACTGTTCACCTATTTATAGGCACAGCTCACAGCCTGTATATAATTACATTTATACCCTTTACAATGAACTACAATAATGACACAGAATATTATGGGTCTTTAAGTCATTTCATCTTTAAGTCGGTTCACCCCTTCGTCTGGAGATATGTCACTATGTCGAAGCTTTATAGTCGATATCTTCGGCGCTGCTTTGGAGAGAATTTGCCGAAGGTGTTCATTTCTTTAGGATCTTCGGCTACGAAGCATACCCCCAACAGTAGCCCCTTCGTGGCGCTAGATCATTTTTCGTAACGAGCTTGATCCGTGAAAAAATCTTCTAAGCTTCGGGATGCCGAAGATCCGAAAAACACCTTCCCTGATCTCGTTGGCGAGAAACGATTAAAATAATCGTCGGGCGCGCGACCCATCTTGCACCAATTACACGCTCGCCAGCGATTCATCTTCTCGAGCTATGTGGCCCACCGTTTAGTGAGTGCGGGTGACTGTTTGTTCGGTGCTGGAGACCTTGCCGATTCACCTTCCCACCTGCAGCACTATATAAACAGACGGGTAGGTGTGAAGTTACCACAGCATTCATTGCTATTGTACTGTTTTGCTGCCAAATTTTTAGTCATAGCCGAAGCTTGATCATTGTGCTCATACGAAATCTGCTTCGGCGCAAGTGGAAGAGCTTCGGAAAAGACAGAAAAGCCAATTCAAAAACTTTCAAGTAAATTATAATCAAATGGCTAGAGTTCGCTCTACTGCAAGAGTTGATCGCGAGGGAGACGAAACCGAAGCTGTGGAAACTGTTCCTATCTCGGAAGCAATGAAGCGATCTGGGTTGGTGGCACCGGAAGACGTCCCTGCTGCTGAAGCAGAGCAAGCAGATATTGAAGAGACCGATTCTGAAGATGATTACAACATCGCAGTGCCGAGCAAGCCTAGCCACCTGGACTTCGGAAAGTCGACCATCTCCAAAGCTGATTTTCCTAAGATGGTGAAGTCGGGCTACTTTAGCGAAGATAAGAAAGAGCTGATTCGCTTCGGTGGAGAAGAAACTACTCCAAAGCCACATGAAGATGAAATAGTGATTTTCAAGAGTTTCCTCAAAGCTGGTTTGAGATTTCCTTTGAACATGATGATTGCCAATGTGCTAAAGAAGTTTGGGATCCATTTTCATCAACTAACTCCTAACGCTATTGTTAGGCTTAGTGTTTATATTTGGGCTCTCCGAAGCCAGGGGGTGGAACCGTTTGCCGAAGGTTTCTGCCGGGTGCACGAGCTACATTACCAAACCAAGGCCAGAAAGGATGGGTTACATGAAAATTTTGGTTGTTACAATTTCGCCTATCGGAAAACTACAAAACTTTCTGTGATCAGCTACTGAAGCAAGTGGCCGGCAGGCTGGAAATCGGAATGGTTCTACGTCAAAGTTGATGATGACAAGGAGAAGCTGGTACAGAGTCCGCTTGAACTGATCTTCGGAGAAACCAGACCCCAATGCAATATGACACTAGAAGGTCCAACCTAAACTGCGTTGGCTGAATTCAGTATTGTCGCAGAGCACATTGGCACTAGAGATTTAGTGCAGGAATTTCTGGCTTTCAAAATATTTCCAACTATGAAGGAATGGGCTATGCCGAAGCTTAAAGGAGAGAAAAAAGAGGGGGAGCTTGTCCGACTGCCATACCCCTATAAGTTCAAGAAATATTTCAAAGCACCCTGCCAAGAATGGCTTGAAACAATCAAAGTAATGAGCACTGAAATTCTTGGGAATTATTCTAAAAAAGAGGATCAAATGATGACAGCAGCCTTCGGCACCCGGCCGAAACGAAGGCTAAACAGAGTGCTCGATGCTATATGCTTTGAATATCCTGATTATGAGCGACTCGACAAGGGTGCCGAAGGGCAGAAAAGGAAAAGAGTAGCTGGCGCTTTGATCAAAGACGACGAAGATCAATCAAAAAAGAAGAAAGAAAAGTTTGAACCGAAAGTGTTAACTTCGAAGAAAAGAAAGGAATCAACCCCGGAACAAAAATCAATTGATGAAGAAGAGAAGACTTCTGCGACATCTTCTGATGCCGAAACAGAGGAAATTCTAAAGGTAATGACTGAAACTTTGCCTGTCAAACTAAGTCTGTTGGGACTTCATATGACGAAGCTTTTTCATGATGAAAAGGAGCCCACAAAGGCAAAGGCATCTAGGCCAAAAAGACAAAGGATTGTTACCATGACTGAAGTGATTGAAACACCACCACCAAGGGATCCAACTCTGAAGATACCGGCAATTGAAATCATGACAGCTACTGAAGCTGTACCTTCGGAGGCTGCCGCAGAAGAGGCCAGAGCCGAAGATGCCAACTTCGAAGGTATTAATTTAGAGAGCATAGCCGCTGATATAGATAAAATGCTGCTAAACATGGCCGCTGAAGAAACTGCTGCAGCCACCGAAGAGACCACGGCTGCCAAACCCGAGAAAGGAGGAATAACCGAAGATACCTCGAAAGATGAAACTTTTGACTTCCGAAGCTTAGTTGGCCAGGAGCTGACCGAAGCTGAAAAAGAGGAATTAAAAGAGTACGCTATATCTTGTGGATATCGGTCGGGGGCGCTTCTCTTTGGAGGTATTGATGATGAAGGGTTAGGCTGTATACGAGACCAAAGCGGTGCGAAGGTTGCCGGTACCTTATCGAAGAGTATCGGCTTCCCGAAGCTTGAAGCGAATATCAGCCGCTACCGTCGACAGCATGTTGTCGGCAGTTTATTCTATTCTAATTTCAAGGTAAACATTTTGTGTCTAACTCTTATTTCTTGTGGTACGAAAATATTTTCTAACGAAGGCTATTTGTGCACAGAGCATGCTTTTGAGCAAGGCATTAAAAATGCAACAAAATTTAAAGGATAAAAGGCAAGAAGTTATAATTGAAAATTTAGAAAATAAAATAAAGGAGCAATCTGCTGTCATTGAGAAGAAAGACCTCGAGCTACAAACAGCCGAAGGTTTATTAGGGGATGCTGAAGCAAGAATAACAGAATTAAATTCGAAGCTTCTTTCCTAGTCAGAAAATTTTGAACAAGAGAAACTAAAGCTTGATGCAAGGCTCGAAGTCGAAACTCAAAGAAACTTGGAATAGAAAGAATCTTTGAAAAATCTTCAAAATAAATGTTTGGAGTTCTGCACTCGATGCATTCATCAGCTAAAGCAAGTGTTCCATTTTGTCGGAGCCAGTAGTGAAGAATTTACTCCTTCGGCCGAAGACCTGCCCGGTGCCTTCGAACACATTGAAGGTGAAATTAATGATCTTGACGAAGTTATAGCTGGACATAGCGACTTTTGTGCCCTGGCAGCTTCTCGGGGTACAGCTGTTGCTTTTTTGAAGTCTGGCTGTGAACACGGCAAGATTGTTAATAGACCCAACTTCAGCCTGTCACCGGCAGACTTAGATGATGTTCCGAATCTGGCTCGAAGTATTGCAAACAGATTTATAAAGTTAGTATGGACAAAGGGTGGTCGAAGCAAAGCTGGTGACGAAGCTCGGAGTCACCTTAAGCTGGTAATAAAATCATACCTTATTCTTACCTTTTCCTTTGAATTTTTGAATTTTGCTTATAATACTTTCGTACAGATTGACAAGGCTGAAGCTGCAGCTGCGGAGTAGAAGAACGAAGCTCCAGAGATAGTGTCGAAGCTTGATTAGTCTTATAAAAGTAGCTCAAAAAACTCCTGTAATAACTTGTATAAAGTATGATGTAATCTGAGTTTTACTTTGTAATATAATCTTACTTTTCCGTCCATGTATAAAATGCTTTGGTGTGGACGAAATTTCATTTTTGAGCCGAAGGCGAAAAACACCTTCCCTTCTTTTCGTACACAACGAAGCATAAAAATTTCCTCTTTCTCCGAAGTTTTTCCTTATAGCCGAAGCATCTGCCCTTTTTCTGTATGGTATGATGATGATGATCCTAAATATGTCTAAATGAATGTTTATGAATGCAAATGTCATGATGTAATGTATTGTGCAAATGATTGTCCGAATGTACATCCAAAACCATAATCATAGCCTTCATTCCCTTGGTAATGACTCAAATATTTTTGTCGTTTACTTTTCGGCTTCACCGTTTACTTTTCGGTGTTTCAGCGCTGACTTTTCGTTGTAAGCCTCCCTTAGGAGCTTCTTCGCCTTTTACTTTCGGCGGAATCAGCGTTTATTTTTCGCTGTAAGCCTCCCTTAGGAGCTTATTCGCCTTTTACTTTCGGCGGAATCAGCGTTTATTTTTCGCTGTAAGCTCTGCATTCCCTTAGGAACGACTTTTGAGCTTCTCCCTGTTTTCTTTTTTTTTCCTTTGCACTCGATGGTGCATTGTCAGCTTTTACATTTACATTTTTGGGGGATATCACTCTTATAGAATTGAAATAAAGAAAAGAAAAATTACATGCTGTGGCCCCATTAAAAACCTTTCTCCCCCTTTGGAAAGGAAAAGGGTGCCACAAGAAAAAATAGAAAAAATTACATCAAGCTAAACGTAATATCTCTGAAGCTCGTCCGCATTCCATGATCTAGGAATGTCGTTGTCGTCCATATCCTTCAACCTGTAGGAACCTGGTCTTGACGAAGATACTACCAGAAAAGGTCCTTCCCACTTCAGCTGTAGTTTGCCTACTGTTTCTGGGTTGGCTACTCTTCGAAGCACCAGATGTCCTAGTTCGATGTTCTTTAGCCTAACCTTTCTATCATGCCATTTTATTGTTTCAGCTTGGTATTTGTTGATGTTTTCCACAGCTTGAAGTCTGATCCCCTCTATAGCATCTTTTTCCACAGAGTAATCAGCTTCAGCTTCGCCTTCTGCCGAAGCTACTATTCTTATTGATCCTGCTTTGGCTTCTTCCGGAGTTATTGCTTCGTCACCAAACAATAGTTTAAATGGCGTAAAGCCTGTTGATCTTGATATTGTTGTGTTGTGGCTCCACACCACTTTGATTAATTCGTCTGGCCACTTTCCCCTGGGCTGATTGAAGATTAACTTCATTATTCCTGTCATTATGACGCCATTAGCTCTTTCAACAAGTCCATTTGACTCCGGATGTCGAACTGATGTGAAATGGATCTTCGTGCCAATTTGATCACAAAATTCTTTGAAAGCTTCGGAATCAAACTGTGTCCCATTATCTACAGTAATAGCCTTCGGTACTCCGAAACGACAAACAATATTTTGCTAGAAAAACTTTTGAATAGTGACTGAAGTTATTGTGGCTAAAGGCTTTGCCTCAATCCATTTAGAAAAATATTCCACTTGCCACTACAACATATCTTAAGTTCCCTTGTGCTGGTGGTAACGGGCCTAACAAATCAAGGCCCCACCTTTGCAACGACCAAGTGGGTTGTATTAACTGAGTTAGAGACGAAGGTTGTTTTTGATCCCTTGCACATTTCTGACAACCTTCGCACTTTTGGACTAATTCTGCTGCATCCGAAGCTGCCTTTGGCCAATAAAATCCTTGACGGAAAACTTTTCCAAGCAAAGGCCTAGATCCAATGTGAGATCCACACACATGCATACAGAAAGCATAATATCTGGTTGAGATGCACATAAGTAGAGTAAAGATCCTATCATCGACCGGTATACCTTTTGATCTATGGATTTACCTCCCGTGTCGAGGTCGAGATGCCCATTGGTTCCCATGGGTGTCTTGATGGGTTTGCCATCCTTCATCCCAAACTTCTTAAGTATGTCTTCAATGTACTTTGTTTGGCTGATGAAGGTGCCCTCTTGGAGTTGCTTGATTTGAAATCCAAGGAAATACTTCAACTCCCCCATCATAGACATCTCGAATTTCTATATCATGATCCTACTAAACTCTTCACAAGTTTACTTGTTAGTAGACCCAAATATAATATCATCAACATAAATTTGGCATATAAACATGTCTTTTGCAACACTTTTAGTAAAGTGGGTAGGATCGCCTTTTCTGACTTTGAATCCATTAGTGATAAGGAAGTCTCACAGGCATTCATACCATGCTCTTGGGGCTTTCTTGAGCCCATAAAGTGCCTTTAAGAGTTTATACACATGGTTAGGGTACTCACTATCTTCAAAGTCGGGAGGTTGCTCAACATAGACCTCTTCCTTGATGGGTCCATTTAGGAAGGCACTCTTCACGTCCATTTGATAAAGCTTGAAGCCATGGTAAGTAGCATAGGCAAGTAATATACGAATTGCTCAAGCCTAGCTACGGGTGCATAAGTTTCAGCAAAGTCCAAACCTTCGACTTGTGAATAACCTTTGGCCACAAGTCGGGCTTTGTTTCTTGTAACCACACCATGCTTATCTTGCTTGTTGCGGAATACCCACTTGGTACCTACAACATTTTGGTTAGGACGTGGAACTAAATGCCATACCTCATTCCTCGTGAAGTTGTTGAGCTCCTCTTGCATGGCCATCACCCAATCCGGATCTCTTAGTGCATCCTCCACCCTGTATGGCTTAATAGAGGACACAAAAGAGTAATGTTCATAGAAATGAGCAACTCGAGCTCTAGTGGTTACCCTCTTATGAATGTCACTAAGGATTGACGGGGTGATCTCTTTGAATTGTTTGGTAGACTCTTGGGTGTGGCGGTCTTTGATCCTGAATTTCTTGATCATCTTCCTTGTCTTCATTATCTTTATCTCCCCTTGATCCATGTTCTCCTCTTGAGGTGGCTCATCCTATTGATCTTCATCTTCATTATCTTGAGCCTAATCCTCATCTTGAGTTGGTGGAGATGCTTGTATGGAAGATGATGGTTGATCTTGTGTTTGTGGAGGCTCTTCGGATTCCTTAGGACACACATCCCCAATGGACATATTCCTTAGCGCGACGCATGGAGCCTCTTCATCATCTAGCTCATCAAGATCAACTTGCTCCACTTGGGAGCCATTAGTCTCATCAAACACAATGTCACAAGAAACTTCAACTAATCCAATGGATTTGTTGAAGACTCTATATGCCCTTGTGTTTGAGTCATAACCTAGTAAAAAGCCGTCTACATCTTTAGGAGAAAATTTAGATTTTCTACCTCTTTTAATAAAATAAAGCATTTGCTCCCAAAGACTCTAAAATATGAAACATTGGGCTTTTTACCGGTGAGGAGTTCATATGATGTCTTCTTGATGATTCGGTGAAGATATAACCGGTTGATGGAGTAGCAGACGGTGTTAATCGCCTCGGCCCAAAACCGATCCGGTGTCTTGTACTCGTCAAGCATGGTTCTTGCCATATCTAGTAGATTTCTATTTTTCCTCTCCACTACACCATTTTGTTGAGGTGTGTAGGGAGAAGAGAACTCATGCTTGATGCCCTCTTCCTCAAGAAAACCTTCAATTTATGAATTCTTGAACTCCGTCCCATTATCGCTTCTTATCCTTTTGATTCTCAATCCAAACTCAATTTGAGCCCATCTCAAGAATCCTTTTAATGTTTCTTGGGTTTGATATTTTTCCTGCAAAAAGAATACCCAAGTGAAGCGAGAATAATCATCCACAATAACTAGACAGTACTTACTCCGCCGATGCTTATGTAAGCGATCGGGCCGAATAGATCCATGTGGAGTAGCTCGAGCGGCCTGTCCGTCGTCATTATGTTCTTGTGTGGATGGTGGACTCCAACCTGCTTTCCTACTTGACATGCGCTACAAATCCTGTCTTTCTCAAAATGAACATTTGTTAGTCCTAAAATGTGCTCTCCCTTTTGAAGTTTGTGAAGATTCTTCATCCCAACATGGGCTAGTCAGCGATGCCAGAGCCAACCCATGTTAGTCTTAGCAATTAAACAGGTGTCTAGTTCAACTTGATTATCATTAAAATCAACTAAGTATAGCTGACCATCTAGCACTCCCTTAAATGCTATTGAATCATCACTTCTTCTAAAGACAGTAACACCTATATCAGTAAAAAGACAGTTGTAACCCATTTTGCATAATGAGAGACAGAAAGCAAATTGTAGTCTAAAGAATCTACAAGAAAAACATTGGAAATAGAATGGTCAGGTGATATAGCAATTTTACCCAAACCTTTGACCAAACCTTGATTTCCATACCCGAATGTGATAGCTTGTTGGGGACCTTCATTTTTCTCATAGGAGGAGAACATCCTTTTCTCCCTTGTCATGTGGTTTGTGCACCCGCTATCGATTATCCAACTTGAACCACCGAATGCATAAACCTACAAAACAAATTTAGGCCTTGTTCTTAGGTACCCAAACAGTCTTGGGTCCTTTGACGTTAAAAACAAGCACCTTGGGTACCCAAACACAAGTCTTTGAACTCTTGTGTTTACCCCCAACATATTTGGCAACTACTTTGCCTGATTTGTTAGTTAAAACATATGATGAATCAAAAGTCTTAAATGAAACATTATGCTCATTTGATGCAGCAGGAATTTTCTTTCTAGGCATTTTAACATGTGTGGTATGCATAGAGCTAGAAGCCTCATTTTTATACATAAATGCATGATGAGAAACAATATGAGATTTCCTAGCACGAATCTTCCTAATTTTGTGCTCAAGATAGTTAGCAGGATATAAAATGTAGCCTTCATTATCCTGAATCATGGGAGCCTTGCCCTTCACAAAGTTAGACAATCATTTAGGGGCATTAAGCTTAACATTGCTCCCCTGTTGGAAACCAATGCCATCCTTAATGCCAGGGCGTCTCCCATTATAAAGCATACTACGAGCAAATTTAAATTTTTCATTTTCGAGCTCATGCTCGGCAATTTTAGCACTTAATTTAGCTATGTGATCATTTTGTTGTTTAATCATGGCAAGGTGATCATTCATAGCTTCTACATTAATATCTCTACATCTAGTACAAATAGAAACATGATCAACAGTAGATGTAGATGGTTTGCAAGCATTTAATTCCTCTATCTTATCATTTAATCTAACATTCTCATCTCTAAGACAGGAAATAGAATCATTGCAAACATTCAATTCTTTAACCTTAGAAACTAAACTAGCATTTTCATTTCTAAGATTAGAAATTGAATCATGACAAATGTTAAGCTCCTTGGTTAAGTTTTCATATTTTTCTACTTCCTAAGCATAAGCATTTTTCAGTTTAACAAATTTTTTGTTTTCTTTAATGAGGAAGTCCTCTTGGCTATCCAAGAGTTCACCCTTCTCATTAATGGCTTCAATTAATTCATTTAATTTTTTCTTTTGGTCCATGCTAACATTGGCAAAAAGAGACATTAAATTATCTTCATCATCACTAGAACTACCCTCATCACTAGATGTTGTATATTTGGGGGTGGCTCTAGAGTGTACCATCTTCTTCTTGCTGTCCTTAGCCATGAGACACTTGTGGCCGACGTTGGGGAAGAGGAGGCCCTTGTTAACGGCGATGTTGGCGGCGTCCTTATCGGAGGAGGAGTCGGTGGAGCTCTTGTCGGAGTCCCATTCCCGGCATATGTGGGCATCACTGCCCTTCTTCTTGTAGTATCTCTTCTTCTCCTTTTTATTCCCTTTCTTGTCGTCATCCCTGTCACTTCCACTAGAAATTGAACATTTTGCTATGAAATGACCGGACTTACCACATCGGTAGCACACCTTCTTGGAGAGGGACTTGTAGTTCTTTCCTCTCCTTTGCTTGAGGATTTGGTGGAAGCTCTTGATGATGAGCGTCATTTCCTCGTTGTCGAGCTTGGAGGCGTCGATTGGAAGCCTACTTGATGTAGACTCTTCCTTCTTTTTTTCCGTCGCCTTGAATGCGACGGGTTGCACCTCGGGTGTGGAGGTGGCGCCTTGCTCCAAGTTGACAATGTGTTTGGAGTCTTTGATCATTAGCTCAAAGCTCACAAACTTGCCAATCACTTCCTCGGGGTACATTAGTTTGTATATAGGATCCCCACGAATTAATTGCACTTGAGTATGATTGCTAAAAACAAGGGATCTTAGAATAACCTTGACCATTTCATGGTCATCCCACTTGGTGCTCCTGAGGTTGCGCACTTGGTTGACCATCGTCTTGAGCCAGTTGTACATGGCTTGCAGCTCTTCTCCTTTGTTGAGGACGAATCGACCGAGCTCCCCCTCGATCGTCTCCCGCTTGGTGATCTTGGTCACCTCGTCCCCTTCATGCGCAGTCTTGAGGACGTCCCAAATTTATTTGGCGCTCTTTAACCCTTGCACCTTGTTATACTCCTCTCGACACAAGGAGGCGAGGAGTATAGACATGGCTTGAGAGTTAAAGTGCCTAATTTGGGCGGCCTCGTCCGAGTCATAGTCTTTGTCCCCCACCTTAGGTACCTGTGCTCCATACTCAATAATATCCCAAATACTTTTCGTGGAGTGAGGTTAGATGATGCCTCATTTTATCACTCCACATACAATAATCGTCACCAACAAAATAAGTTGGTTTGCCTAGGGGAACGGAAAGTAATGGAGCGCTTTTTGAAATACGGGGATAGCGAAGAGGCATCTTACTATACATCTTGCGCTCATGGTGCTTAGAAGCGACGGATGACTCGGAGCTTGATGTGGAGGGTGACGAAGAGTCGGTCTCGTAGTAGACCACCTTTTTCATCTTCTTCTTTTTGTCACCTTTCCGATGCGACTTGATGGAGGAAGAGGATTCCTCCTTGTGTTTGTTGGCGGACTCCCTTGAGAGAGTCCTCCCCGAGCTTGCGGACTTGTCGCCGGTCATGATCTCCCTCTTGGCGTGATCTCTAGACATCACTTCGAGTTGATTAGACTCTTAATAAAGCACTGGTTCTGATACCAATTGAAAGTCGCCTAGAGGGGGGTGAATAGGAGAAACCTAAAATTTATAACTTTAAACACACACTTCAAGCAGGGAGTTAGCGTTAGAATCAAATTCAAGTCGAAAGAGAGGGGAAAAAATCAACCAAGAATCAAGGCGAGAGAACACGGTGATTTGTTTTACCGAGGTTCGGTTCCAAAGAACCTAGTCCCCGTTGAGGAGGTCACAAAGACCGGGTCTATTTCAACCCTTTCCCTCTCTTAAACGGTCACTTAGACCGAGTGAGCCTTCTCCTTAATCAATCGGGTCACTAAGACCCCGCAAGGAACACCACACACTTAGGTGTCTCTTGCTTTGATTACAAGTCACTTTAGAACAAGAATGAGAAATAAGAAAGGCAATCGAAGAAACAAGAGCGCAAAAGAACCCGAACACACACTCTCACAAGTCACTAAATGTTTGAGTTGAATTCTAGGCTTGGAGTGGGTTTGAACTTTGGAAATGTGTCTTGGAGTGAATGCACTAGCTCTTGTATTGAATGTGATCTCTGAAAAACTTGGATGCCAAAGGTTGTGGTGGTTGAGGGGTATTTATAACCCCCATCCACTTCCATAGCTGTTGGGGAGGCTGCTGGCGATGGGCGCACCGGACAGTCCGGTGCGCCATCGGATAGGCACTATTCCTTGTCCGGTGCCCTGCCACGTCACCCAACTGTTAGGGTTCGAAGTTGGTCGACCGTTGGAGGCTTTGTCCTCTTGCGACACCTGACAGTCTGGTGCCACACCAGACATTCTAGTGCCCCTCTGACTTTACTGCTCTGACTTCTGCACGGCACTGTAGCGAACTGTAGCACTTTGCAGAGTCGACCGTTGGCGCTGGATAGTCGTTGCCCACTGACTCACCGGACACTCCGGTGAATTATAGCGGAGCGCGCTCTGGAATTCCCGAGAGTGGTTGGTTGACATTTTTACGGTCCTGGTGCATCGGACACTGTCCCGTAGCACACCGGACAATCCGGTGCGCTAATTCTGAACACACTCAAGTTCTTTGCTCCGTTTCAAATTGGGTGTCACACCCGGATTTAAAGGACAAAGCCGGGTGCATCTCATACATGCGCCAAAGAAGAGAACATATATAATAACATAGTGTATGGAGATAAATGTCACAATATAATTAGAGTACTTATTACATAGCGTATGTCTTACAAAATAAAATATAAATATAGATCGAACTAAAGTCCATCCTTGGCGCCATAAAGTCGACTCGGAGACGCCACCTAGATCGAATCGAACTCCTCGTTGTGTGGCTCCAATTGAACCACCTATTCTTCTCCTGTGGGGTGTGATACAGCAAGGGTGAGCTCACACATGATCATAGCTCAACAAGTTATGGGGAAACATTGTGCATGAACTCACCAAAGGTGGGAGTTCATGTGATGTGTAAGGCTAATTAACAATAGGGGTTAAAGCTGAGCATTGCTTTTAATTAATTGGGCAAAATTTTATTAGAAATTACTAAATGTAAGTAAATACCAAACCATAATAAATAATAGAACAAAATTAATAAATAATCTCATGCAATGCATATGACAAATTGAATTTAAGTTACATAAATTAATCATGTGAGAGTCCTGAGCTGCTCATGACCGTGCACTTGGCTAGTATACCAGTTTTACACTCTGCAGAGGTTGTACCCTATACCCACAAGTCGTGTATCCCATGTCGCCAGGGTTTGCAAGGCCCTTAGACACTACCGAGGTGAATGGCTAGGGATCAACTACGAGGCCTTTACAAAGTTCCACTAGCTTCCGAAAACCCGCTACAGTTTATGGGAAGAGCGCTTGCAAGAATCCTCCGTCTGACCGCCATCGCAGCAAAATCAACCCGAGAACCTCCCTGCATGCAACTCCCCTACTACCCTTGCCCCTTTCGGGTAAGGTAGTCTTCCACTAGCTTTCCTAATTAGTCAACCAAGGGCGTCCCATTCCACCCTTGTGGTGGCACGTGTTTCTCAAGTTAAGCTCCATGTTCCAATTAACATAATATAATGATCTTGACATGAACATAAATAACATAACAGAATAATTAGAACATGGATATAATGAAATGTTAACCCAAAACCATATAAAGCATTAGCAGAACTACCCAAGTGATTCAGGGGTAAACAAGGTAAAAAATAATCAGACTAGGGTGACCTATTGGGTCCCATCAAAATTAAACCTATGCATTGAATAGTAATAATAAAGAGCATTATTGGGTAACAAAAGTGGTCAAGGGCACAACTTGCCTGGCACTTGAGATTCCAGTTACCAGGATGATTCTTCAGATCCTCGTGACCTCACTGCTAGTCATAGCAATGCAAACAAACATGGTATAGACAAAATTAACATCACACCAAACATAAGAACAAACTGCATAATAATAATCTACGCGAAGCTACGAAATCGTTGGATCGAGAACTACTAAGATCGGAGTTATGATTAAGGAGTTATGATTTTATAGAAGATCTGTATGATTAAAATATTAAAATATATTATAAATTGGTTGATATAAATCATATGAGAGGTTATTCTATAAATAATTATCTCAACTTTAATCTAAGTTATAAATTGACCATAGATCATATTCTAGTAGATTATAATGATAAGCAGTTTAACGAGACTAACCAACATAAGTTAAATAAAGATCTAATTATAAAAGAACAAGGCATGGTATAATAAATGTTGTTATTGCATAGTAAATATTTATACAAGATTAACACAACTTGAACGGATCAAATCAGAGTTACGGATTGTGAGTTATGAATTTCTGAAGGTTTTATTTATTTGATACGAGATTAATTAAGAGATAAAAATTTTTAATATGTTTTTCATGTCAAAACAGAGACACAAGGTGATAAACAATAATATTACAAAATTATAGAAATTGGAGTGGATTAATTTGGACTTCATATGAATTTTCTATGGATTTAACAAGATTTTGGAATTGTTTTTATAGAAGAAATTCATTTTATAAATCGATTTATCTGATTTTCCATTTCCCCGGGCTGCGCCTCAACTATCAGATAAGACAGGGGCCACACCGCAAAGATCCTAATACTAAGAGAACAGTCAAACTGGATGGCGGGTCTATTCCCTAAAAACAGAGGGGTTCTTTTGTGAAATAGGTTCTGCGAAGGGGTATGATCTAATACAGGCCGTTGGATCTGAGTTCCACGGTAGTGATTAGATCAGGTTATAGGCAAACCGGTGTGTAATGTGGGTCGTCCGATCAAGGATCAATGGCCTTGAGGTCTCCTAATCTGAGTCGTTCGATTTACGATCTACGTATAGGAATCAAGTGGCGAGGGGTTTTCATCAGATCTAATCCAAGTCGTTAGATGTGGATCCAACAGCTCCCACGATTCTTCAACCTGCCGACGACGTGCACACCGACCCAGCCCCCCTGACGAACAAGCGCCCCAGATCCCCGCCTGTTCTGAGCTACACCACGCTACAGCAGAACAAAATCGCAAGGGAAAAACACTTACCGACAATGGGGTCGACGATGTATAGACTACGGCGCTAGGTGGCTCGCGGTGGCTTGATATGTCCGCCGTGAAATTGCCCTCAATTTGCCGCACCCTGCGCATGATTGTTACCGAGGATCGTCGCAAGGGGGGGTCGCGCACGCACCCACAGCCCGAATCCGGCACCCGATCGGCGACGTGGCCGAGCTACCCTGGCGGTGGTGGCTTTGCGCAGCAACGGCAGGGGAAGGCACCACCATCACACGCACGACTATGGTGTCACCTACCCTGCCGACTATGTGATCCGCAAAGGAGGCATAGCAGCCGAATTTGTAGCCCGAGCACACGTCGGCCCGAGCGGGGATCCCACAACTGATTCGGTTGCAGTGGCGCTAGATTCACGGCGAACTGGCGACAGGGTGGAAGCGCTCGTTTAACGGGGCCCGCAGCGCAGAGACTCAACCCGTGCGCGCGCGATTCGGTCCGGCTGGTAAGTAGGGCCCGTGGTGAGGGATTAGTGGAGCAGCGCAGCGTGGCGCGGAAGGAGATAGGTCGCGCGGGTTGGAGGAGAAATGGGCCAGAAGTGAGAACGAGGCCCACTTAGGGTTTTTCTGTTTTCTTTCTTTTTCATTTTCTTTTTCTATTTCTAATTTGAAATACTTAAACCAAATTCAATTTCCTGTTTTGAATTTCAGATTCCAAACTTCAATAAAAATCCCAATATAAAGATAACACATATTATTTATTTGTTTATAATATATTTTATTTTATTCTCTTTTTAGTGTATACTCATTTCCTACTTCTAGCTTATTTCCAAATTCAATTATTCCAACTCAAATTTATACTCTTATTTTAATTTTTAGATTTTCCAAATGTATCAATTAAGATCCAAATGTGAATATAAACCACATTATTTTAAATATTACTATGTTATTCTCCTTCTAATATTTGTCTCTAACAATAGTTGACTCAATTACAAATTTTCATTCTCATTCCCCAATGTACTATAATAACTATATTTGTTTATTTATAAAAAATTTCTACTAATTTTGGGTCTTACATTGAGTCCCTAACTTTATTTCATTCTTGGTTTATGTTGAACCTTATGCACTTGTAATACATGTATTCTAGACAAACTAGTTAGTCCATGTGTTTGTGTTGATCATCAACCACCAAAATTAATTATAGGAAATGGTTAACCCAATTTCCCTTTCATATTGTTTTGGAGATTCGGAAAGTTCTTCAAAAAATTTAGAAATTCTTTTAATAAGGATGTTATTAGCTTTGTAATTATTATTCTTAAAATAAAGAAATGAAAGTATTAAAACACAATTATTCAAGGTTACACTTAGGTCTTGAAACTGGGATTTGAATTTGAAATTAACTAGAATATAGAAAAATTGTAATTACTCATATAGGTGAATTATTATTATTTTTTCTTTCCTCTTTCATGGATTATATACTACCATTACTCAAAAGAATGAAATAAGTAATATAAAAAGTATATCCATAAAAAATGCATCATGCTGGTACTCTATGTTGCATTTTAATTCTTAAATTTAGATTTTAAAGGAAAATGCAAATTGAGTTCAATATATGAAACATTGAATTTAGAAAAGAAACAGAAAACAAAAAAAGAAAAGCGTCTCTGGGCCGAAACCTATTCCCCGGCCCATAAACTCGCGCCCTGTCCGGCCTAATTCCCCTTCTCATACCAGCCCTGTGGGCGCCTTCGTGCCGACAAGTGGGGTCAGAATGTCAACCCCTCCTCCTAAGAACCACGACCGACTCTAGTCACCTCCTTGTGGGCCCAACCGGTCGGACTCATCTCTTTCCCCAAGTCTGTGGTGCAACAAACGCCCGCAACATACTCCCCTCCATCTGTGGATCCGCTCAGGGCGTGATCACCGTGCGCTGACTACAAAGTCCTAGGTCCCCCACCTCCTGTTGCCCTCGAACCAGAATCATCGGATCATAGGTAAGCCTCGGACCGCAACGAATTCCTCACCGAAATCAGGGCTCTGCTGCTGAGCCGCGTCACATCGTGGGCACCCCAAATCCCAAAACCTCCCTTGATAAATCTACCATCCCCAAGTTCGCCCTAACCTCCACATTGAGTAGCACATTTCTGGGGGAAGAAATAGTCACCTTTGGGGCCATGGCACGTGTTGGGGACTTAATCTCAAATACTATAAATTGAGAACAAGGCAACACCAAAACAGGTTACTTGTTAATGCCCTTCGTCCTTCGAAGCATTATTTCCCCAAGGATATAATGATCTTCGGACGAAGGTCATGAAGGACATACCTTCATCATCTCAACATACATATATGTATAATTATTAACAACGAATGGAGCATGTAAAGTATAAGAAACAATATGAACAATAACCTTATTATATATATTTCTCAGTATATAATCGTAAATTAACATAAGAACAATATTGAATTACATTTGGTACCTTCGACTTGACAAAAAGCAAAGGTACGAGCGTGACGCAAAAGCAAATGCCAAGTCAGCGTGAACAGTACGGGAGTACTGTTCATCTATTTATAGGCACAGGGCGCAGCCCATGTGAAATTACATCCATGCCCTTTACATTTGCTAATGACTATAAGGTAATCCATTGAGGTCTAAATAGCCTTTTCCCCTTTAAGTCGGTTCCCTTTCCTGCTGTCATGCCGAAGCTCCCTTGCGTGTAGCTTCGGCGCTGCGTCAACCTTCGTATTGTTCGTGCTTCTCACACTGTGGTACTGATCCGAGTCCGAAGGTACCTGTTCATGTATTACACTCCGGAAACATTGTTAAACCATGTTTTTGAGGACCTTCGAAAGACGAAGGCCCCCAACAGTAGCCCCTCGCAATATTAATTTGTTAGAATAACGAATTTAGATTGCGATATGGACGAAGGCCCTAAGCCGAAGGTCCGAAAAACACCTTCCCCTTGCTAGAATAGCAACAGTCAATGACATACGGGGCCCTCCAATTTGGAGCGCACTGGGCGTATAAATAGGAACTCACACCGACTGCACTTGATACACTGCTCGTGCCATTTGTCTTGTTTTCTCAAATTTACAACTTGTGCTTACTAGCGCTTGGTAGCTTTCAAGCTTTTGAGCTTCGGTTTGAAGGACACGTTTTCGACGTTTCCGAAGACAAGATGTCTCAAGACAAGAAGATAGTTGGTGAGACAAAGCTAAGTGAGGAGGAGAAGCTTCTTGAGGAGAAAACAGCTGGATTTGTTGAGTCAATATCGAAAACAAATACAGAGAAGATTACCAAAGAGATACTAGAAGGCTTGTCTGAAGATACCGATGATAGCGACAGCTATGATGTAGAGAGTGGAGGCGAAGATTCTGAAGACCGGCCTTGGCGGCTAAGTCATGCAGTCTTCGGGAAATCAACTATCAAACAGAGTCATCTTGAGTATATGAGAGGAAGGTATTTTTGAGATATGTCTATTGTGAGGGCTGACGTAGACAGGGCCATTCCTGCTCCCGAAGAAAACGAAGTTGTGATCTTCCGAAGCTTCTTCAAAGCTGGACTTCAGTTCCCGTTAAGCAGATTTGTGGTCGAGTTTTGAAGACATACCAGATTTTCCTTCCCCAGATTACTCCCGAAGCAGTTATTAGAATGGGGATCTTTGTCTGGGCTGTGAGAAGTCAAGGTCTAGAGCCAAGTGCAAGATGTTTTTGCAGTATGCATGAACTTTCGTATGAGACAAAGCCCTGGGGTAAAGAATAATATCATAACAATTTTGGTTGCTATAGTTTCATTGCTCGCTCTGGTGCAAGCTACCCAGTGCCAACGTTTCGGAAGAGATGGCCCGGGGCCTGGATGGAAGAGTGGTTCTACATGAAAAATGATTTGAAGGCGAGAGAGGACATTAAAGAAATCATCATGCGCCCCATCTAGTCCCGCTTCGGTCTCCGAAAGCCGAAGGTAGAAATTGATGAGGCAGTCGAAGCATGCCGAAGGGCCTTCAGCACAGTTTGCTCTTTCATTGGGACAAGAGACTTAATTCAAGAACATGTAGCCTTCAGGATATGGCCACTGATAGACAGCTGCGAAATGCCAAAAGAAACCATCACTAACCCTAGCGAAGGTGATTTGGTTCGATTGAAATACACCTTCAGGTTTGGAGACCAGTTCGTCGAACCAGATGACAACTGGCTGAAGTGTGTTGAAAATACTAGCGATGAGTTACTTGGAGCATATTCCAAGTTCGAAGATAATGCACTATCTGCAGCCTTCGGGAGCCGAAAAAAGAAAAGATTAAATAGGGTTTTTGATGCTATTGGATTTGTGTATCCTGACTATCGCTACCCGCCACGGGGGCAGAAAAGAAAGGGTGCAACTTCTGGAAAGGTTGCTGCTTCGGCTGCTCCAAGTGAGCCTGCGCCGAAGAAGAAAAAGTTGAAGGTCCTTACCCACCGACCGCGCTATATTGAACCGGCCATAGTGCCTGAGTTTGGCGGGGAAACTTCTTCAGTTACTGAAGCAAAAGAAGCTGCTCCTCCCACGCAGAAGACTGAAGAGCCGGCTGCATTGCCGAAGGTGCCTTCGACTAAGCTTATTGAAACGAGGATTGACGAAGGTAAGGCTGAAAGATCAAAAACTGAAGAAGCAGCAAAGATGCCCGAGATTCTAAGTCCTTCAGCAGAAGCAACAGTGCTGAAGGCAGAAAAAAGTTCTGCGATAACCCCTAGAAGGAAAAGGATGGTAAATGTTTTAGACATTTTGGAAACAACAGACTCCCAACGCCCCTCTTCCATAAAGAAGGTTGCCGAAAGTGCCGAGGCGCAGGCTGAAGCTGATACTAGGCAGATAAAAGGTAAAACTGCAGCAATTGAGGCTGGGACCGAAGCCGAACCCATAGTGCCTGTTGAGACGAAGCTTGCCACAACCGAGCAAGGGGCCGAAGAAGTACCTCCAAATACTGATATAGCTTTTGAGAGAAATATGGGCAAAGAAGCCGAATCCCCTGCTCCTGAAGCACCTTCCGAAAATCCTGATTATATCATTCGTCATGCTTTGGGAAAAAGATTATCCGAGGAACAAATTTTTGAAGCTAAACACTATGCCCGAGAATTGAAGTACCCGAAAGGGGCCCTAGTGTTTAATGGTACGGATGAAGATGACTTCTTGTATTGCCTCCCAGACAACAAAGAATTATCCGTCTGCCGGGAGATGGCCAGAAGTATGGGCTTTCCGAAGATCGAAGTTGGCCTCTGTGCCATGACGAAGGACGATCTTGCAGATAGCCTTGCATACAACAGTCTGAAGGTACGAAAATTGTGAATTTGGAAGTTTATGAATTTTGAATTAGTCTTTTGTTCTTATATTAATCCATTCATTCTTTCGTGTAGGGCTTAATACTTAGCAACGCCTTAAGGGCGCAAAAGAATGCTGAAGACGAGAGCTGCACTATTGCTCTCAATAACCTTCGAACATAGGTTATCAGGCTGAGAAACGAAGGCTTGGAAAAAGACAAAATCCTACTTACATTGGTGGACAAAGTAAAGGGAGATGAAGCTAACTTCAAGGCTCACTCTGAAATCCAAAGGAATGAGATTGAAAACCTTCAAAAGCAACTGGCTGAAGCCAAATTAAAATGTGTTGTTGCCGAAGCTGAACGAGATGCCAGTGATTACTGGAAAAACTATTGTGAAAAAACAGTTGCAGAACTTCGCTCATCAAAAGAAAGATGTTTTGAAAAATCTTTAGAATGTGTAAAAAAGATAAAGACTAGCTTCGCCAACGTGGGCGCATACTCAAGTGAAGACAACTTCATACTGGGTGATCCTGAGGGCGTAATCGAGTGGATCAGCGGTGAAGCCGAAGCCTTTGAAGAGATTTTGAGTGACTGCGGGGATGTCTGTGCCTTCTCTGGCGCGAGGGGAGTTGCAGCCATTCTGGAGAAGGCAGGTTGCGAACATGTTAAAACTTTGGCCCAGGCCGAAGCTGCCTTCTCCATCGATGATACGAAGGATCCCTCGGCCGAAGCAAGCTCAATAGGCAGAAAAAATTTCACTGATATATGGGAAAATGGCTGTCGAGGGATGGCCCATGAAATAATGAAGAAGAACGAAAAAGATATTCATGACACTCGAGAAGCAACGAAAGCAGCTGAAAAAGCTGCGGAACTTGAAAGACGGATAGGTATTACTTAATGGTTTTTAACTTTGTTGTTTACTTTTGCGACTCTGAATTAATTCATGTCTTCTACCGCATCTGAACTATCTCCTCCCCCAGAGCCATTTGACCCACTGGCCGACCCAGAAACAAAGAAGGCAATAGAAATTATTAATATGGCTGAAGCTATTGTAGACGAAGTTGTCACCAAACTACTAACCGAAGCTACAGAAAAAGTTCTGAAGGAAGAAGAATAGCTATTGTAAAAACATTTCTAAGATATTAATGTAATATTTGCTGAACTAAGTCTGTAATATTTGATGTTTGTATCTTTGAATGTAATATGTAAATTGTTTGTAATTCGGTTCTTTATGATGCATGAAACTTTGCGTACATACCGTTATTGAGCCTTCGGCGAAAAAACACCTTCCCTTCTTTTCATGCTTCATGAAGAAAAACTTTTATGTCCCATGGGAATATTCATACTTCATAAAGAACATCCAAGCGTCGTAAAAACATTAATGCTTCGTAAACAATAGATTTCTTCCTCCACATCAGAGCTGATGAAGCTGTACTTCTTCAAAACTTATTTTGTGCCTTAGCACAATTTCACTTTTTCAAAACATTCTCCGAAGATCAACATTGTATCCCCTTCTTGTGCCATTGATGCAATATGATGTATGATGTTATGTTATGTGAAATGATTTGATGATGTTATGTTATGGGAAATGATGTTTATGCCAAAGACACACATTCACACCCCCATAGTGGAATACACAATCTCTATCAGCGCTGACTTTTCGCTGTAAGTTCTGCATTCCCTTAGAAACGTCTTTTGAACTTCTTCGCCTTCTATTTCGGCGGTATTCACGTTGACTTTTCACGCTTCGCCTTATATTTCGGCGGTATTTGGCTCTGCATTCCCTTTGGAACGACTTTTGAGCAGAAAACTTACACTGCGCTCCCTTAGGAACGACTTTTTGTAGCTTCGGTAAACTTACGTTGTGTTCCTTAGGAATGACTTTTTGTAGCTTCAGTGATACTTGCACTGTGATTTTTAGTCGCGCATTCCCTTAGGAACGGCTTTTGAGCTTCAACAATTTTTGGACTTCATGAGTCTGTGGAGAAGATATATTTCACTATGGCAATAACGAAGCTATTACAAGAAATTGAAAATGGCAAGAAAACTAGGTTTATAATAACTGTTCCTTATTAAAAAAGAAAATGACAATGCATGTAAAAACTATTTCAGGGGTAGGATATCTCTCAATAAATATGTTTCGATTCTGGCACGGTACTGTTGACTGTGCGAGCTTCAGAATCCTCCCTAAAATATCGCTGGTGATGAGTCTGTTGGCTCCCTTCTGGCTGCTGGCCTCGTGAATATGCAGGTTGTAGTGGTGGCAGAAGTGGAGGCTGTGGCCAAGATGCCTGTGGCTGGCTAGCCGAAGCAACAGAAGCTACAGGATGGTTACCCACATACTCTGGTATGTAGGGTGAGTGATACGAAGCAGTGTGCATGGCCTGCTTCGGCTGGTTCTGCTGAGCTGCGACTTCTGCTATTTCCTTTTGTTTCTGAATGGTGACATGGCACATCCTTGTAGTATGGCCCTTGTCCTCACCACAGAATATGCAATAAATTTTTCTAGGCTAATCCCCAAACTTTCCTCCGATGCCCCTGTCGCCTCTGCCTCTTGGAGCTGACGGCCGAAAAGAGCTTTGTTGCTGCCCCGAAGCTTGCGAGGAATACTGTGGCCTCTATTGTTGACTTCCTCTGTCATCACTCTGAGTAGAGTTGTGAATTGACCTGACGTGCCTCAGGTGGATTCTTCCTCCGAAGCCCCTGGTCATTTCAGAAAACCTGTATGCTTCCTCCCTTCTTTGGCGGAAGTCATTGTCAGCTCGGATGTACTCATCCATCTTCTGGAGCAGCTTCTCCAAAGTCTGGAGGCTTTCTAGCAAAATACTGGGCAGTAGGTCCTGGACGAAGCCCCTTGATCATGGCCTCAATGACAATTTCATTGGGCACTGTAGGCGCTTGTGCTCTCAGACGCAAGAACCTTCAGACGTATGCCTAGAGATACTCCTCATGATCTTGCGTGCATTGAAACAGAGCCTGAGCTGTGACTGGCTTCGTTTGAAAACCCTGGAAACTTGTCACTAGCATATCCTTGAGCTTCTACCATGAAGTAATAGTTCCTGGCCGAAGAGAAGAATACCACGTTTGGGCCACATTCTGAACTGCCATGATGAAGGACTTGGCCATGACAGCTGCATTGCCTCCGTATGAAGATATAGTTGCTTCATAACTCATCAAAAACTACTTCAGGTCTGAATGCCCATCATACATGGGGAGCTGAGGTGGCTTGTATGATGGGGGCCTCTTGGGGGTATGCTTTGTAGCCGAAGATCCTGAAGAAAGAAACACCTTTAGCGGATCCTCTCGCACCTATAAAGCTTCGGCACAGTGACTTGTCTCAAGACGAAGGAGTGAACCGACCTAAAGATGAAGTGACCAATAAACCCTAGATAGTTTGTGTCATGACTGTAATCGATTGTGGAGGGCATAAATGTAATTTCACACAGGTTGCGCCCTATGCCTATAAATAGATGAACAGTACCCCTATACTGTTCACGCTATTTTGGAATCGCTCGCGCACAACACTTGGATTTTTGTCTTCTATCAAGACGAAGGTATTAATGTAATTAAATATCATATTTAAATATTCAAGTTTGTATAATGATAATATATGAATGATATTATGATGTGCTTGTTTGTGTTTATCTTTCATATTTTATATGTTTCGTCTTTCATTTTCCTATAACCGTGATGATGAAGGTACATCCTTCATGACCTTCGTCCGAAGATCGTTATATTCTAAGGGAAATAATGCTTCGAAGGACAAAGGACATTAACATTTAATATATTGTGTTTCCTTGTCCTTGGGGAGATAATGCTTCAGCGGACGAAGGGCATTGATATTTAACATTTTATGTTGCCTTGTTCTTAATTCATAGCATTTGAGAACAAGTCCCCAACATTGGCGCCCACCTCTGGTGAACTCACTTCCACTTTCTGAGCTGATGGCTTCATTCAACAACCAAGCTGAAGCTGCTTCGGCTACGAAGCTGGTGCTCCCAATAACAGGCGGTTCGTGCTCAGAGCCAGCCAACAAGAATCAAAAGAAGGAGGCTCAGAGAAGGGTACAGCATGTTGGGGTGCAGGGACCCTTCATCAAGTCAAAATGGTCCCACATCCCAATCACCTTCTCCAAGGAGGACCTTCAGCTCAAGGATTACCCTCACAATGATGTTATGGTCATTTCTTGTGTCATCAAGGGATTTCTGGTCCACAATGTTCTGGTTGATACAGGCAGTGCAGCAGATATTATATTTGCCAAGGCCTTTAGACAGATGCAAGAGCCAGAGGATACGATTCATGATGCTACACACCCTCTTTGTGGCTTCGGAGGAAGGCAGATCGTAGCACTTGGCAAGATCACGATGACAGTGACCTTCAGATTTGTCAACAATACAAGGACTGAGCAAGTTGTGTTTGATATTGTCGACATGGAGTATCCTTACAATGCAATCATTGGTCGTGGGACACTCAATGCTTTTGAAGCAATTCCTCATCCAGCATATCTATGCATGAAGATACCTTCGGATCAAGGGCCTATTGCTATTCACGGAAGTCAGGAAGCTGCCAGAAAAGCTGAAGGAAACTGGACAGATTCAAAAGCAATCCATAATATAGATGGAGCCGAAGCTTGTGAACAGTATAAGTACAGAAGGGAGAAGGCTGCTTTGGCTGATCAGCCGAAGCCCATGCTTTTATGTGAAGACATAGCAGAGCAGAAGGTATTGCTGGGATCTCAACTATCTAAAGAGCAGGAGAAAACCTTGTTAAGGTTTTTATTCAACAACAAAGATGTTTTTGCATGGTCAGCCAACGATCTCTGTGGTGTCAACAGGGACGTCATTGAACATTCGCTCAATGTCGATCGGTCCTTCAGACCCAGAAAACAGAGGCTTCGAAAAATGTCTGATGACAAGGCCGAAGGTGCTCAGAATGAAGTAAAAAGACTTCTTAGTGCTGGAGTCATCAGAGAAGTAAAATACCCGGAATGGCTAGCTAACACTGTTATGGTGAAGAAGGCCAATTGTAAATGGAGAATGTGCATTGATTTTACTGATCTCAATAAGGCTTGTCCAAAGGATGAGTTCCCATTACCAAGAATAGATTCTCTAGTGGATGCAGCAGCTTCGTCAGAGCTCATGAGTCTATTAGATTGTTATTCAGGCTACCATCAAATCTGGATGAAGGAAGATGAGCCAAAAAACAGCTTCATAACCCCCAGTGGTACATATTGTTACCTTCGGATGCCTGAGGGGCTCAAGAATGCTGGAGGAAGCTTCAGTAGAATGACAGCCAAAGTCCTTCATTCTCAGATAGGCAGAAATGTACTAACATATGTTGATGATATCATAGTAAAGAGCACGAAGCAGGAAAATCACATTGCTGATCTACAGGAAACATTTGCTAATTTTAGGCAAGCTGGCCTTAAATTAAATCCAGAAAAATGTGTCTTCGGAGTAAAGAAAGGAAAATTCCTTGGTTGTTTAGTTTCAACGAAGGGCATCGAAGCTAATCCGAACAAAATCGAAGCTATTCTTCGGATGGAGCCGCCAAGCACAAAGAAGGGGGCTCAACGGCTGACAGGAAGATTGGCATCTTTGAATCGATTCAAATCTAGATCAGCGGAGAGAAATTTACCATTCTTCGAAGTGCTGAAATCAGCCGAAGTCTTTCAATGGGGATCAGCTCAGCAAAAAGCCTTCGAAGAGCTGAAGCAATACCTGATAGATTTAACAACGTTAACTCCACCCACGCCAGGGGCTCCTTTGCTATTGTATGTGGCAGCTTCGCACTCTGCAGTAAGTGTGGCGCTTGTATAGGAGAAGCTTGAAGGACAAACTAAAAAGCAAGTTCCAGTATATTTTGTCTCCGAAGTATTAAGCTTATCAAAGAAAAATTACACAGAATTGGAGAAAGCGTTATATGTTGTATTAATGGCCTCTAGGAAGCTTCGGCATTATTTTCAAGCTTACCATATAATTGTTCCCTCGTCACAGCCTCTGAAGGATATTATGAGGAATAGAGAAGCTACTGGAAGGGTTGGAAAGTGGGCCGCGGAGCTCAATGAATTCACCATTGACTACGTGCACAGATCTTCAATTCAATCCCAGGCGCTAGCAGACTTCATCGCTGATTGGACGCCAGGGGCTCACGAAGAAGGGACAAGCAAGGACACCTAAGCTTGGACGGTGTTCTGCGATGGTTCTTGGGGAACCTTCGGTGCAGGAGCAGCTGCTGTTCTAGTAGCACCTTCAAGAGTCAAAACATGTTTTGCAATCAAACTGGATTTTAGTTGCACAAATAATATTGCTGAGTACGAAGCACTTCTATTGGGGCTTCAGAAACTAAGGGCAATGGGAATAAGAAGGGCCATCATAAAGACTGACTCTCAAGTTACTGCTGGCCATGTGGATAAGAGCAGCAAGGCACGAGATCCGAAGCTTGAAAAATATCTGGATGCAGTCCGAAGGTTGGAAGCTTCCTTCGAATGTTTTTTCGTCAAGAATATTCCAAGAGATGAAAATGAGCATGCAGATTTGCTAGCCAAATCAGCGGCTCTGGGGCTTTCCCTTCTCTTCGAAGTATTTTTTGAAGCAATAAAAGCACCTTCGGTTGAGCTCATGGAGAGAGCAGTGCTTACTATTTCTCCAGTACACAGTGAAGACTGGAGAACTGAAATAATATCTTTCCTTCAAGGCAATTGTCTTTCAAGTGACGAAGCTTATAACAAAAGAATGGAGGCAAGAACAAGACCATATGTGGTAATAGAGGGGGAATTGTATAAACATGGAGTTTGTTCACCACTCCTCAAATGTTTATCAAGAACCGAAGGTATGGAATTAATGAAAGAGATACATGCAGGTCTGTGTGGATCTCACATTGGATCCAGGCCCTTATTAGGAAAAGTTTTCCGACAAGGATTCTATTGGCTGAAGGCAGCTTCGGATGCGGCAAAATTAGTCCAAAAGTGCGAAGGCTGTCAAAAATGTGCAAGAGATCAGAAGCAACCTTCATCTCTCACTCAATTAATACAACCCACTTGGTCGTTGCAAAGGTGGGGCCTCGATTTACTAGGCCCACTTCCACCAGCACAAGGAAATCTAAAATATGTTGTGGTGGCGGTAGAGTATTTTTCCAAGTGGATTGAGGCGAAGCCTTTAGCCACAATAACTTCGGTCACTGTCCAGAAATTTTTTTGGCAAAATATTGTTTGTCGCTTCGGAGTGCCGGATGCTATTACTGTGGACAACGGGACACAATTCAATGCTGAAGCTTTCAAAGAATTCTGTGAACAAGTTGCCACGAAGATTCATTTTGCATCGGTCAGACATCCGGAGTCAAATGGACTTGTTGAAAGAGCTAATGGCATTATAATGATGGGAATAATGAAGTTAATCTTCAATCAGCCCAAAGGAAAGTGGCCGGATGAATTGATCAAAGTGGTGTGGAGCCACAACACAACAATATCAAGGTCAACAAGCTTTACACCATTCAAATTGCTATTTGGTGACGAAGCAATAACCCCAGAAGAAGCTAAAGTAGGATCAATAAGAACAATGGCTTCGGCAGAGGACGAAGCTGATTGTTCTGTGGCAAAAGATGTTATAGAAGGGATCAAGCTTCAGGCAGTGGAGAACATCAATAAATATCAAGCTGAAACAATAAAGTGGAGTGACAGAAAAGTTCGACTAAAGAACATTAAGCCAGGGCACTTGGTACTTCGGAGAGTGGCCAACCCAGATACAGTAGGCAAGCTACAGCTGAAGTGGGAAGGACCTTTTTTGGTAGTATCTTCGTCAAGACCCGGCTCTTACAGATTGAAGGATATGAACGGCAACGACATTCCTAGATCTTGGAATGCGGATGAGCTTCTGCGATATTATGTTTAGCTGATGTAATCTTTTTATTTTTCCTATGGCACCATTTTCCTTTCCGAAGGGGGAGAAAGGTTTTTAATGGGGCCATAGCATGTAATTTTCTTTTTCTTATTCAGCTCTACGAGAGCAAAATCCCCCAAAAAATGTAAATGTAAAAACTCAGCATGCACCATCGAGTGCAGGCAAAAAGGAAAAACAGTGACAAAGCTCGAAAGTCGTCCCTAAGGGGATGCAGAGCACGACGAAGCTACAAAAAGCCATTCCTAAGGGAGCGCAGCGTAAGTTTTCTGCTCAAAAGTCGTTCCAAAGGGAATCCAGAGCTTACAGCGAAAAGTCAACGCTGATTCCGCCGAAATATAAGGCCAAACGCGAAAAGTCAACGCGATACCGTTGAAATAGAAGGCGAAGAAGTTCAAAAGACGTTCCTAAGGGGATGCAGAACTTATAGCGAAAAGTCAGCGCTGATACACCGAAAAATGAGCGGTGAAGCCAAAAAATAAGCGGCAAAGAGACTTCGGTCATTCCCAAGGGAATGAAGGCTATGGTTGTGGCTTCGTATGTGTATTTGGACATTCATTTGCACGACACATTACATCATACATTTGCATTCATAAACATTCATTTAGACATACATAGGATCATCATCATCATAACATACAGACACAGGCGGATGCTTCGGCTCTAAAAGTAAGGCTTCTGCAAAGAGAGAAAAAGAAGCAGTTTTATGCTTCGGATCATCATCATCATTTACACATCCCCGCGCGGCGCGATTCCAACGAGTGGCGTGGGCAGGCGATTCAATTCTGGACCTGTGGCGCCTTGAAACCCCTCTTCGTCCTTGACGACGAGCGGGAGGAGCAGTCTCGGGATGAGCTCCGTGAGTATGCCGAGGCAGCGATGGGGTCGCTTCGGTCGACCATGGAGATCCTTTCCAGGGACGTTCCCAGGGTCCTCCAGGTGAAGATTTCAGGCATACCTTTCGCGTGACCAGGGCATTCTTTGTGACACCCTGCTTCCCTTCTTCAGGATCTGACGGATCTGAGCACCGCCAAGTCGTTGTTCATCCGCCACGAGACCGATGTCTGGGGTTCGCTGTGGTTCCTGAGGGATGCGCTTACTGAGGCTACCGAACGCCTTGCCCAACGGAGCACCGAGGCAGCGGACCTCCGGTTGCTCTGTGATGAGCTGGGGGTGGAGGTAGCGGCGGCGCGGGCAGAGGCGGCGTCGGCACGGGCGGAGGCGTAGCAGCAGCAGCTGGAGCTTGGCTAGGTCATTGGCGAACGGGACCAATCTCGGAACCAGGCTGCCGAGGCTGTAATCCGGGCCGAGGCCCTTGAGGGCCAGCTAGCCGAGGTGTCTGCTAGGGGCGGAGCCCTTGCGGAGGACCTGGCCGTGGCGGCCGGGTCTGCCCAGTCCGCCCAAGCCGCAGCCTCGGAGCAGCGTGCCCGGGATGAAGGTATGTTTCGGCCGCTTTGTGACTTTGATTTACCTTCATTCTTCAACTCGCGTCTGAAGAATCCTGTTTAGCTGTTTGCAGAGTTCGAGACAGCTCTCAGTGAGTCCGTCAAGGCTCTTGCCCAGGCGGCTGAGCAGAAGGAGGCCGACCGCGTGGCCATGTCCGAAGCTATCTCGGTTTTTTGCAGGTCTTTGGCCTCGATGATGCCCCCTCGGGTAGCTCCCCCTAGAGCCGCCTATGGGCCTTGGGCGACCATGTGCGCGACAGACTCCGCGAGGCGCTGCATCACGGCATTAGGCGGGCCTTCGCCGTGCTCACTTCCCACTACGACGTGGATCTGGAGCAGGTCAGCGAGGGGTACTGTCTACCCGACGAAGATGAGGCTGCCTTAGCCGAGGTCCAGAGGCTTGACGCGGCCGTCGCGGGCCCAAGCGCGGTGCTGGCGTCCTCCTTCGAGGTGGAGATCCTTCCGCCCGTGTCGCCGTCCAAGGTCGGGCCAGATCTCGCCGAGGGTGGAGACGGTGCCGAGGGTGCCGCTCCTCCCCCGGGTGATGCCTGATTCTGCCGGAGCAGTCTGTTTGGAGTATGCATGTGTCTTTCGTGGCTGCCGAGGCCTAAACACTTTGTTGTCGTGTTATAAAGTTGCGTTTCTTTTCCTCTCGTTTCGAGTATCCGGACTTGTTCATCAGTAGCAAAATCGTTTATCCGAGTAAGAGTTACTTTTCGCGGAAGGTGACGAGTGAGGTATCCGTATCCCGGAGGCGTAGGAGTCCCTCGGCTTGGTCGGCCTTGCTGCTTACGTGCGCTCTTACTCGTTCTGCTATTGATATAGTCGGAAAGCACGAAAGTCGTTTTGGTAGAAAACTTTTCCGAGGAAAATTTTGACGCAGAGGGGGTTCCCCCCTTCTAGCCCCCGAGGGAGGGTCGGGCTTTGCCGAGGCAAGGCTGACCCTTCCTTGACGGTTAGACTTTATTTGTGTATGTATAGAAAACAAGGTATATGAACGACTTGAAAACATCTTAAGGGTAAAAGCGACGTAGCTGTCGGATGTTCCAAGCGTTGTTGTAGACCTCACCTTGATTGTTGGCCAGCTTGTATGTTCCGGGCTTCAAAATCTTGGCGATGATGAATAGCCCCTCCCAGGGAGGAGTAAGCTTGTGGCGCCCTCGGGCGTCTTGCTGCAGCCGAAGCACCAAGTCTCCCACTTGGAGGTCTCGGGGCCGAACTCCTCGGACGTGGTAGCGTCGTAGAGCCTGCTGATATCGCGCCGAGTGTAGCAAGGCCACGTCCCAAGCCTCTTCCAGCTGGTCCAGCGAGTCTTCTCGGCTGGTCTGGTTGCTTTGGTTGTCGTACGCCCTTGTCCTCGGGGAACCATATTCTAAGTCTGTGGGCAAGATAGCCTCGGCCCCATAGAATAGAAAGAACGGTGAGAAACCCGTGGCCCGGCTTGGCGTCGTCCTTAGACTCCAGACCACCGAGGGTAGTTCCTTCATCCACCGCTTGCCGAACTTGTTGAGGTCATTGTAGATCCTCGGCTTAAGTCCCTATAGAATCATGCCGTTGGCACGCTCCACCTGCCCATTTGTCATGGGGTGAGCCACGGCGACCCAGTCCACTCGGATGTGGTGATCCTCGCAGAAGTCCAGGAACTTCTTGCCAGTGAACTGGGTGCCATTGTCGGTGATGATGGAGTTCGGGACCCCGAAGCGATGGATGATGTGGGTGAAGAACGCCACCGCCTACTCGGACCTGATGCTGGTTAGAGGTCGGACCTCGATCCACTTGGAGAATTTGTCGATGGTGACCAGCAGGTGCGAGAAGCCCCCGGGTGCCTTCTGCAAGGGACCGACGAGGTCCAGACCCCACACAGCAAACGACCAAGTGATGGGTATCGTCTGCAGGGCCTGAGCAGGAAGGTGTGTCTGTCTCGCGTAGAATTGACACCCCTGGCAGGAGCGTACAATCCTAGTGGCGTCGGCCACCGCGGTGGGCCAGTAGAAGCCTTGTCGGAAGGCGTTCCCAACGAGGGCTCGAGGTGCTGCGTGGTGACCACAAGCCCCCGAGTGTATCTCTTGCAATAGCGCCTGCCCTTCGGCGATGGATAGGCATCGTTGGAGAATGCCTGAGGGGCTGCGGTGGTAGAGCTCCTTTCCATCACCCAGTAAGACGAACGACTTGGCGCGCCACGCCAGTCGCCGAGCTTCGGCTTTGTCGAGGCAGAGCTCTCCTCGGTGGAGGTATTGCAGGTACGGGGTCTGCCAGTTTCGATTAGGCGTGACCCCATTCCGCTCTCCCTCAACACGCAGTGCCTCACCCTCGGCGGCCGAGGGTGCCTCGGACTGGGACGGGGCCTCCTCGGGCTGGGTCGAGGCCTCCTCGGGCTGGACCGAGGCTTCCCCGGGCTTGGGCGTGTCGTCGGTCTTGACGGAGGGTTGATGTATGTCTCTGGAGAAGACATCTAGGGGAACCGTTGTCCGCCCCGAGGCTATCTTAGCTAGCTCATCCGCAGTCTTGTTGTACCGTCGGGCGACGTGGTTGAGCTCGAGTCCGTAGAACTTGTCTTCCAGGCGCCGAACCTCGTCGCAGTAGGCCTCCATCTTCCTGTCGCGGCAGTGGGAGTTCTTCATGACTTTGTCGATGACAAGCTGCGAGTCGCCACGAGCGTCGAGGCGCCGAACCCCTAGCTCCATGGCGATGCGCAACCCATTAACCAGCCGGGAAATGGAGGCGCAGCACGTAGCGGAGGTGCTTCCCGAGGAGCGAGATGAAGAGCAGGCCCACACCTGCTCCTGTTTTCATCAGCGACCCGCCGAAGTACATGGTCCAGAGTTCCGGTTGGATCGGAGCCGTTGGTAGCTCGGTGTCGACCCATTCAGCCACGAAGTCTGCCAAGACTTAGGACTTGATGGCCTTCCGAGGAGCGAACGAGATTGTCTCGCCCATGATCTCCACCGCCCATTTTGCAATCCTACACGAGGCCTCTCGGCACTGGATGATCTCCCCTAGGGGAAGGATGACACCACAGTCACCGGATGAGACTCGAAGTAGTGTCGCAACTTTCGCCGCGTCAGAATTACTGCATACAGTAGCTTCTGAATTTGCGGGTGGCGGATCTTGGTCTTGGATAACACTTCGCTGATGAAGTAGACCGACCTCTGGACGAGCAGTGCATGCCCTTCTTCTCGTCTCTCGACTACAATCGTGGCGCTGACCACCTGAGTGGTTGCGGCTACGTAGATCAAGAGGGCTTCTCCTGCAGCGGGGGGCACCAAGATGGGCGCACTTGTAAGGAGTGCCTTTAAGTTTCCGAGGGCTTCCTCGGCCTCGGGGGTCCAAGAGAAGCGCTCGGTCTTCCTTAAGAGGCGATACAAGAGTAGGACTCTTTCGCCGAGGCGCGAGATGAAGCGGCTCAGAGCCGCAAGGCATCCCATGACCCTTTGTACTCCTTTCAAGTCTTTGATAGGCCCCATGTTGGTGATGGCCGCGATTTTCTCCGGGTTGGCCTTGATGCCCCGCTCGGAGACGATGAACCCTAGGAGCATGCCTCGAGGGACTCCGAAGACACATTTCTCGGGGTTGAGTTTCACGCACTTCGCCCTCAGACACTTGAATGTCGTTTCAAGGTCAGAGAGGAGGTCGGAGGCTTTTCTCGTCTTGACTACAATGTCATCGACGTAAGCCTCGACCGTTCGGCCGATGTGCTCTCCGAACACGTGATTCATGCACCTTTGGTATGTCGCGCCTGCATTCCTCAAACCAAATGGCATAGTAATATAGCAGTACATGCCAAAAGGCGTGATGAAAGAAGTCGCGAGCTGGTCGGACTCTTTCATATTGATTTGGTGATACCCTGAGTAGGCGTCGAGGAATGACAGGGTTTCGCACCCAACAGTGGAATCCATGATTTGATCGATGCGAGGCATAGGGTAGGGAACCTTCGGACATGCTTTGTTTAGACCAGTGTAGCCTACACACATCCTCCACTTCCCACCTTTATTTTTCACAAGCACAGGGTTGGCTAACCACTCAGGATGGAATACCTCTTTGATGAACCCTGCAGCCATCAGCTTGTGGATCTCCTCGCCTATGGCTCTGCGCTTTTCTTTGTCGAAACGACGCAGAGGCTGCTTCATGGGTCGGGCTCCAGCTCGGATATCCAGCGAGTGCTCGGCGACATCCCTCGGTTTGCCAGGCATGTCCGAGGGACTTCACACAAAAACCTCGGCGTTCGCGCGGAGAAAGTCGACGAGCACTGCTTCCTATTTGGGGTCGAGCTCGGAGCCGATCCGGACTCGCTTGGAGGCGTCATTATTGGGGTCGAGAGGGACGGACTTAACCGCCTCTGCTGGCTCGAAGTTGCTGGCGTGGCGCTTCGCATCTGGCACCTCCTTGGAGAGGCACTCCAGGTCGGCGATGAGGGCCTCGGACTCGGCGAGGGCCTCAGCGTACTCCACACACTCCACGTCGCATTCGTACGCGTGTCGGTATGTGGATTCGACGGTGATGACCCCGTTGGGGCCCGACATCTTGAGCTTGAGGTAGGTGTAGTTGGGGGCGGCCATGAACTTGGCGTAGCACGGTCTCCCCAGCACCGCTTGGTAGGTTCCTCAGAACCCGACCACCTCGAACGTGAGGGTTTCCTTTCGGAAGTTGGAGGGAGTCCTAAAGCAGACGGACAGATCGAGTTGTCCAAGGGGATGGACGCGCTTCCCAGGGATGATCCCGTGAAAGGGCGCCGCACCGGCCTGGGTCGTGGACAGATCGATCTGCAAGAGCCCGAGGGTCTCGGCATAGATGATGTTGAGGCTGCTGCCTCCGTCCATGAGGACCTTGGTGATCCTGACGTTGCCGATGACGGGGTCGACAACAAGCGGGTACTTTCCTGGGCTCGGTACGCGGTCGGGGTGGTCGCCTTCGTCGAAGGTGATGGGCTTGTCGGACTAGTCTAGGTAGACTGGCGCCGCCACCTTCATCGAGCAGACCTCCCGACGCTCCTGCTTGCGGTGCCGAGCCGAGCTGTTCGCCACTTGCCCACAGTAGATCATGAAACGGTCGTGGACCTCGGGGAACTCCTCTGCCTTGTTGCCCTCCTTCTTGTCGTTGTCATGGCCTCTGCCACCTTCCGCTGGAGGCCCCGCTTTATGGAAGTAGCGCCGAAGCATGACGCATTCCTCAAGGGTGTGCTTGACGGAACCCTGATGATAGGGGCATGACTCCTTGAGCATCTTGTCGAACAGGTTGGCCCCTCCGGGAGGCTTCCGAAGGTTCCTGTGCTCGGCGGCGGCGACAAGATCTGTGTCGGCGGCGTCGCATTTCGCTTGCGACTTATTCTTGCCTTTCTTCTTCGTGCCGCGCTGGGCGGACGCCTCGGGGACGTCTTCCAGCTGGCGTCCCTGAGGCTGCTTGTCCTTCCGGAAGATGGCCTCGACTGCCTCCTGACCAGAGGCGAACTTGGTGGCGATGTCCATCAACTCGCTCGCCCTGGTGAGTGTCTTGCGACCCAGTTTGCTCACTAGGTCACGGCAAGTGGTGCCGGCGAGGAACGCACCGATGACATTCGAGTCGGTGATGTTGGGCAGCTCGGTGCGCTGCTTTGAAAACCGCCGGATGTAGTCCCGCAGGGATTCCCCTGTCTGTTGGCGACAGCTTTGGAGATCCCAGGAGTTCCCAGGGCGCACGTATGTGCCCTGGAAGTTTCCAGCGAAGGCTTTGACCAGATCGTCCCAGTTGGAAATCTGCGCAGGAGGCAGATGCTCCAGCCAGGCTCGGGCAGCGTCGGAGAGGAACAGGGGGAGGTTGCGGATGATGAGGTTGTCATCATCCGTTCCACCTAGCTGGCAGGCCAGCCAGTAGTCCGCAAGCCACAGTTCCGGTCTTGTTTCCCCCGAGTACTTGGTGATGGTAGTCGGGGCTCGAAACCGGGTCGGGAACGGCGCCCGTCGTATGGCCCGGCTGAAGGCTTGCGGACCAGGTGGTTCGGGCGAGGGGGTCCGATCCTCCCCACTTTCGTAGCGTCCCCCACGCCTGGGGTGGTAGCCTCGGTGCACCTTTTCGTTGAGGCGGGCTCAACGGTTGTGGCGGCGTTGCTCGTTGCCAAGGCGACCCGGGGCTGCAGGCGTTGCATCCCGCGTACGCCCGGTGTGGACCGAGGCTTCCCGCATGAATCGGGAAGTCGCGGCGCGATGCTCGGGGGTACCCTTGCCTTTGGGAGGTAGAGCTCTCGGCCTGTCGGATCGCAGCATCCTCCAGGAGATTCTTGAGTTCTCCCTGGATACGCCGCCCCTCGGTGGTGGATGGCTCCGGCATCGCTCGGAGTAGTATTGCCGCTGCAGCCATGTTTTGGCTGACCCCACTGGAAGCCGGGGGCAGCCTTGCCCTGGCATCGTCAGCGATACGGCGCTGGACGTCCTGGGCCTGATGACGCGCTTCTCCGTCTAGTGCTCGGCCTGCCCGCTCCTGCTCGATGTTTTGCCGGAGCTGCACAAGTTGTCCTGCTTCCTCGTCGAGCTTGGCCTGCATCTCGCGGATTTGCTCGAGTTGTGTGTCCTGACTCCCCGCAGGGACTGGGACCACAGCTAGCTCCCGCAGGATGTCAACGCGAGGCGCAGGCCCAGGGGGATCATCGTCCTCCGGCATACCAAGGTGGTTGCCTTCGTCGTGACCCCCTAGATCGACGTGGAAACATTCGCGACTTGGGCCACAACCTTCGTTGTCAAGGCTGTGGCCATCATCGGAGCAATCAGAGAAGTAGTAGTCGCATGCGGTCATGAAGTCTCGCATGGCGCTAGGATTACTGAGCCCGGAGAAATCCCAACCAGAGTCGGGCTCGTCTTCTTCCTCGGAACCCGGGGGGCTGTAGGTCGAGACGGTCGTCAGTCGGTCCCAGGTCGACCACATATGGTACCCCGGAAGGTTAGGATATGCCTTTATGAAAGCGCTCACCGAAGCGGGATCGCTTGGTGGATCGAAGCTGAATCTAAAAGGCACAGGGTGGAAAACGGACGGTACCTTTCGATCGATGGACGGTGACGAAGTCATGTCGGGGACGGACTGCACCGTTATCTCAGGTACGAGGCTGACGCCCAGCAGGCCCTTCGCGAGCGTGCTGGCGTCATCTGTCTGCTTGGGGTTGGCGTGTTGTGGGGAAACGACACTCGTCGTCGTCTCAGGCGCGAGGTCAACGCCCGACATGTCGCCCGCTGGGGTGCCGGTGTTGTTGACTCGGTCGACAGCCGACGAGGTTCCGCCTCCTGCTTGGCCACGGTTGCCCCGCCTCCTCCTCCTGCGGCGAGGAAGGCGACGAGACAAACCCGGATGCTGCTCTTCCGCCATGGGGGGAAGACGTCGCCGAGTCCGCCGCCGCCGGGCGGGCTGACGGCCGTCGTTGTCGCTGTCGCGCTGCGGGGGAAGGAGTACCATGTCGTAGCTGCCGTCGAGGGACATGAACTCGAGACTCCCGAAACGGAGCAGTGTCTCAGGCTGAAGAGGTTGCTGGAGACTACCCATCTGGAACACGACGGGAAGTTGTTCGTCAACACGCAGCAGGCCCCTACCTGGCGCGCCAACTGTCGGCGTTTCGACCCCGGGGGGTCCCTGGACCAATGAGTAAATTGTCGCTGCATGCCCCAGCCTAGATGGGTTGGCGCGAGACGAGACACGAAGGGGGGGGGGAAACCTCGGCTCCGTGTTATCCTGCGCCAGAGTGGGTGCGCTTGCAGTAGGGGTTACAAGCGTTCACGAGGGAGAGAGGGAGTCCTGCGCGACCACCTTCCATATGAGGGCCCTGGCCCTTCCTTTTATAGATGCAAGGAGAGGGTCCAGGTGTACAATGGGGGTGTAGCAATATGCTAACGTGTCCGGCAGAGAGGAGCCAGAGCCCTATGTACATGCCAACGTGGCTGTCGGAGAGGTGCTAGAGCCCTGTGTACGCGGTGTCGTGGCTGTCGGAGGAGCGGTTGAGCCCTGTAGAAGCACAGCTGTCGGGGCTGTTGGGACCTTGCTGACGTCTCCTTGCTTCTGTAAGGGGCTGAGAGCCACCGTCATCATGGACACACGCGGAGAGCCATCATTACTTGTTACCGGGGCGAGCCTGGATGGGATGTCGGTCTTGTTCCCCCGTAGCCTAAGCTAGCTAGGGGTAGGGTAATGATGTACCCCTGCGGCGTGGTGGGTCCGAGTCCAAGGTTGGGCGAGGCGGAGACTCCTCCTGAGGCCGAGGCCGGGGTCGGGCTAGGACGCGATTCCGCCCGAGGTCGAGGTTGAGGCCGGGCCCTGGGGTCGGGCGAGGCGGAGACCACCTTCCGAGGTCGAGGTCGAGGCCGAGCCCTAGGGTCGGGCGAGGCGGAGTCCATCTTCCGAGGTCGAGGTCGAGGCCGAGCCCTGGTGTCGAGCGAGGCGGAGTCCATCTTCCGAGGTCGAGGCGGGGGCCGAGCCCTGGGGTCGGGCGAGGCGGACACTTCTCCTGAGGCCGAGGCCCAAGGTCGGGTGAGGCGGAGCTTCCTGTGGTGCTTGAGGCTGGACTCAGCTGCTGTCAGCCTCACCCTGGCGGGTGGCACAGTAGTCGGAGCGGGGCATGCGGCGCTGCTTTCCTGTCAGGTCGGTCAGTGGAAGGGCGAAGTAACTGCGGTCGCTTCGGCCCTGTCGACTGAGGACCGCGCGTCAGGATAAGGTGTCAGATGATCCTCGCATTGAATGCTCCTGCGATACGGTCGGTTCGTGAGGCGATCTGGCTAAGGCTGCTTCACTACGAAGCCTGCCCGAGCTGGGCCTCGGGCGAGTCGAGGGTGCGCCCGTTGCTTGAGGAGGTCCTCGGGCGAGGCGTGGATTCGTCTAGGAGTACTGTTCCTGCCCGAGGTTGGGCTCGGGCGAGGCGAGATCGCATCCCTTGAGTGGACGAAGCTTTGACCTGAATCATGCCCATCAGTCTCTGCGGCTTGCGCTGATGGTGATTACCAACCGAGTTTAGGAGTGTTGGGGTACCCCTAATTATTGTACCCGACAAACGGAAAATTCAAATTCAGTTCAATATATGAAACTTTGAATTTAGAAAGGAAATAGAAAACAAAAAAAAGGAAAAGCATCTCTGGGCCGAAACCTGTTCCTCGGCCCATAAACTCACGCCCTCTCCGACCCAATTCCCCTTCTCACACCAGCCCTTTGGGCGCCTCCTCGCCAACAAGTGGGGTCGAAATGTCATCCCCTCCTCCTGAGAACCACGGCCGACTCTGGTCACCTCCTTGTCGGCCCAACCGACTCTTGTCACCTCCTTCCCCGAGTCTGCGGTGCAACAAACGCCCGCAAAAGACTCCCCTCCATCCGCGGATCCTCTCGGGGCGTGATCACCGTGCGCTGACTATAAAGTCCTGGGGCCCCCACCTCCTGTTGCCCTCGAACCACAATCATCGGATCATAGGGAAGCCTCAGACTGCAAGAAATTCCTCACCGGAATCAGGACTCCGCCGCTGAGCCGCGTCACATCGTGGGCACCCCAAATCCCAACACCTCCGTCGGTAAATCCACCATCCCCAAGTTTGGCCTGACCTCCACATTGCGTAGCACGTTTCTGGGGGAAGAAATAGTCACCTTTGGGACCATGGCGCGTTAGCCGGTGGGTCCCCCGACGTGTGAGCAGGCAGCGCCGCCCCTGACCGTCCCGTCTTGGGGGGGTTGGTTCGGGTGCCGTCGATGTGGTGATGGGTGGCGTGGATTAACGGCTGGCATACCGGTTGGCAAGAGTTGATCGGGATCGTCGATCTCGGTCTGAACGACTGTGATCAGACCTCAGTCCTGGTGGCTCGATCTAGGATCTGTGCCGTCGATCTGGCGGTTGACGGTTGTGATCAGATCAAGCACGTACCGGTTCAGGATTTTTGAATCTGGTACATAGTTTCACAGACGAGCGCGCTAGATGAGATCGTGGCGTGGCGAGTTCTCAGCTATTGACCTCGGTTCCAGAGGCTAGGAAGACCTACCAGCTCGGTATAAGTAAAATGTAATCGTGGCCCTTGGCTTTTGATCGGACGGTTGTGGTCGTCCCGTACCCCTTCACCTAGACGTTTTAGCATATGAGCCCCTCGGTAATTTCAAAATGAACCCGTCATCCACAGACATTATAAAATCATTACAACAGAGTCCTTTTTCTGCGTAAAGAACCTTGGGTTCCGAAGAATTTATGGCCGCAATCCACTAATTCGGTGTAAATATAGATTTAATCCGAAAATTGATTATTATGTATAAAAATAAGCCTAAGAATAAAAGGAAGTCATAACTTTCTCATACTAACTTCAATTTGACCCATTCAAATTTTGTTATCTTCATATTAAAGTTGTCTCGATGATAATAATTTCTATTTTAGTGTTTTCATAGGTAAATAAATATCCATTTTATTGCATTAACTTTGCTAATCAAGGTTAATAAGATAAGGTGAATCAAACTAGAACTATGGTCTAACTAAAATAGGATCTATAATCAAGTCAAAACTTAGATCAAAGTTGAATTAGTTAATTCTTTGATTGGTTTTCTCATATGATTGTAACACCCTAAATCTGTCGAGTAAAAGAAACCCAGATTAATTTATTAATTTCCAATAGAAAGGAAAAATAGTTATGTTTTCAAATAAGGAAATGTTGATATAAATAAATTGAACAATTTCTTGATTAGATAAAACTTTATCAAGTAATTGATGCATTCATGCCGAGGCATAAATTTTGTTTAATGTATTCAATTTTTGGATTTAAGTTGGTGTGAAAATCTTATTTTAGAAAATAATAATGAGTTGTTAAAATGTTTTTGGAACCTGTATTTTAGTAGGTTTTGTAACACCTCAAATCTATCAATTAAAAATAATTCAACTCTAGTAGTTAAATCCATTAGAGAGAAAATTTTATTTTCACACTAAAAAAATATTGACATAAAAGATAACTAATCTTTTGAGTAAACTAAGTGATTGATGCATTTATTTTTGTAGCATGATTTTTGTTTGTTAATGTATTGCAAGAATTTTATTTTAATTTATTCCCTATTTTGAAACCCAATCTATTTAAATAATATACTTTTGACTAAAAAGATTTATTCTTTAAAATTGGGTGTTTTTATTTATAAAATATTATCTTTTAAATTTATTATAATTTTTAAAATATGTAAATATATATATTAACATTTATCTATTAAGAAAAAAAGAAAAGAAGGAAAACGGCTAGGGAATTTGAAAAAGAAAAAAACAAAACGCAAACACACTTACGCACACACATCTATTTAAAAAATAAAAAAGGAAACCCTCGCACGGCCTGCTCCTAGGCTCTTGCCGTGGCCGTTCTTGTCACCCCCTCCCTCCGTTAGTATGACAGGTGGGCCCATCCAGGCTTCTTCTCCACGGCTCTCTCTTCCAATTGCTGTTGTCAGGACACGAACGCCGCCACCCACCATCCGTTCTCCTCCTCTCCTATTTGTCGTCGCACCGTATGCCCGACCATGCACCGGCTCGCCTCCCTACAGCGTACGCATCCGTGTGGAGCAGTTCCGCCCGTCCCTCTCCCTTCCACTAACAGCAGTTTGTTGAGCCTGCCATTGATGGAGCATTGGCGTCAGTCGCGCCCCTCGCTTCAACTCCCGATGCCTCTTCCTCTCACCTCACCCTATAAAATGGACTCCGCGTCGTCATGGAACCAGTTCGGGCCTCCTCTTCCCTTCCTCAAACCCTTGCTCTCCACTCGAGTTGTGATTCTCGCTCGCTCTTGTGCTCTTTCTCAGCTGCTGTCGCGCTGTCGGCTACTACTGCAAGGCTGCCGCTGCTCTCTGTTGCGCCGCCCCTTTGCCGCACTGTCGTGGTCCCGAACCTCCCCTGCCTGTGTGCCGCGCACCAGTGCCTCGCTGACGCCTAAGCCACAGTTCGCTCGCGTTCATCCCCTGCTCTGCTCCACGCGCTCGCCTTCCCTGCTCAGCTCAGTGTTGTCGTCGACATGCCACCTCGCTGGAGCTCCGTCCGTCCCCATCGTCAGAAGCTCGTCCGGATCTTTGTGCTTCCTCACCAGTGCCCAGTGTAGCACCCTTGGTTTTAACAGAACTAAAACTTGGGCATGGCATCATATACATTGACATTTCATTATGTATGTTACACCTAGAGTGCATTCACTAGGCTAAAATCTCAAAACAAGTTGTAATGTGATGACTTGAAGTGCTTCTTAACCCTAGAATAAGTTACTTAACCAAGGGATAGAGGTATGTGAGTGTAGGTGATACCAAATTGAGTATTATCTCAAACGTTAGTGGAAATGTTCATAAGAGACTAAACTTGATGGATTTGAGTGGCACACAAACCCTAGAATACCCAAAACCCTAATAAGAGCCCTGAAAACCCTAATTTGTGCCCTATATGATGATTTCAATTTTTATACATTTTTGGACCAACATGCATATATCAAAGTGGTAGAGTATAAAAAAACTAAACAACTTTTACATTGAAAGATTTTCAAGTGACGTGGAACAAATTGGAGTAAATTGTAAAAGTTCCCAAAGCACCTATATGGCTAACTCTAAAATCAATGTGATTGGGCTGACTTTGGGACCTTGTATTTCTTAATCCATGGAGATTCTGCCCCAAGTCATTACAACAAAATGGTAGAGCTATGTTAGTAGTTCAAGTTTGATTAAGCGACTAAGCCTTGGTGATGTATGGAAAGGGGAGATAAAACCTAAAGTTGGGCTGTCAGTCACCACTGAAGCTGAAATTCGACTGTCAATGAAATGAGATGAACTTTGAGATCGATTTTGAATAGGATCCAGTGGATGTTTGATCAAGGTTGCTATAAAAAATCAAAGTTGGTTTGTAGAAGAACAATTTTGCTACAGATGGATTAGGGAGCTGTTACATGAAAATTAGATAACGGGGCTCCTCAACTTGCTCGGTCAGGCGCTCTGAATGAAGCTCCCATGGTACAGTGACCTGAAGAAGATCACTGATTCAATGAATCTGTCGCCGCCGGTGAACTTGCGCCGCTATTCACGCCGGCCGCCGCGATCCGTGCTAGTGTGAAGTGGATAACTGTGGCGGGTGAAAAGATCTTGGGTGAGGAGAACTTAGGCCTGAGCTGGATCACCGCCGTACCCACTTGCCGCGCGGCTAGTGGAATTTCGCCGCCGGTGCTCGCCGTGGTCGCAGTGAAAGGCACGTAGTCGCCTGCTTCCCTGCACGGTCGCAGTCGTGGCAAGTAGCCAGTTGCCACCCCTGAACCGTTTCCCCCTCGTGCGCCACGGTAAGCCGGGCACCGTAAAAATATCCAGGCCGCGGTGAACTTGATCCCCATCCAAAATTCGTGATCAGCTCAACTAGGATCTATAAATTGAAGGCACCCCTTGCTCCGCCTCCTTGTTACGCGTCCAACCCACCCCCAGCTAGCCCCTCTCATGCACCGTAGCGCCCGAATTTAGTTCTTCCCCCAAATCGGTCGTCCGCGGCGCCGTGAGATGCCGCACCGTGGCCAGCCACCCATAGGTCCATCCTCGTCCTTCTTGACCATGTTTTAACACCCTCGTGCGCTTGTGATGCTCATCGGCTCAGCCGATTGAGCTATACCGCGCTAGACCATTGAGAATGAGCCGGGAAATCTTCAAATCCACGGGTGCCCGTAGACCAAGCTCTAGGATGGCGTTCGGGCTTAATTGTTGATCCCAAGTGGAGCGCCAAGGGTAGAATTAGGTGTAGAACAAATTCGAGCAGGGATTATAGGGTGTTGGGGGCCTTCCTCTTCCGAAGGTCCTCAAAAACGTGAGTTTCCATATGTTTTCAGTTGGACATGGATTATTACAGGGGGTTTCGGCTCCTGGATAAAGACCTTCTCTAATGGAGAAAGTATACGCGGTGTAAAGGAGCAACCCGAAAGTGATAGGAGTAGGCGCCGAAGCTATTACCAGATAGCTTCAGCTTGATATGGTGACGAAGATCAAGGACGACACCGACTTAAAGGGGGAAAAGACCACTTAGCCCATGATAATTTGTATTATAATCACGAGTAAATGTCAAGGGTATGAATGTAATTTTGTCCGGGTTATGTCCCGTGCCTATAAATAGATGAACAGTAGCACGGTACTGTTCACGCTGAATTGTAATCGCTCTTGAGCCATTCTCGCTCTCACACCTTCTAGCAAGCCGAAGGTATCATTGTAATATGAATATTGTCAATATTTATTCATGTTCAACGAAGATAAATGGATCATGGATATATAACAGACATTATCTTGATTCTTTTGTATTTCTTTGTCTTCTTGTTTATATTCATATTCATGTTCACATTATATCATGAAATGATGAAGGTATGTCCTTCATGACCTTCATCTGAGGATCATTATATCCGAGAGGAGATAATGCTTCGAAGGACGAAGGTCTTTGGCCATTAACAATTGTGTTGCCTTGTTCTTAATTTATAGCATTCGAGAACAAGTGACCAGGAGGAGCAAATAGATCAGGAAATCAAGGACTTAGAGGTCATCCATCAGCAAGTGCAAAGGAAGAAGGAGAAGATGGCCCGGCTGGCCGATCTTCAAAAGAAGATTGACGAAGCTGCTGAAGAAATGCGTCATCTTACTCAAGATGACCTGGACCGAAGGCCTCAACACATGGAGCTTCGTCAAGAGAGCTCATTCAACGAAGATGAATGGTACGATGACTTTCATCATGGTAACTTTACTTTTGATGATGCTTCTCCCCTGGCAGCAGAACTGCAGGCTATTCTATGGCCACAATCCTACAAGCCACCCCAGTTGCCCATGTATGATGGACACTTAGACCCAAAGCAATTCTTGATGAGATACGAAGCAACAATATCCTCATACGAAGGCAACACCGCTGTCATGGCAAAGTCCTTCGTCATGGCAGTCCGAAATGTGGCCCAAGCATGGTACTCCTCTCTCCGTCCAGAAATAATTACATCATGGAAGAAGCTTAAGGATATGCTGGTCACTAGCTTCCAAGGTTTTTAGACGAAGCCAGTTACTGCTCAGGCATTGTTTCAATGCACACAAGACCAGGACGAATACCTTCAGGCGTATGTCCGAAGGTTTTTGCATCTAAGAGCACACGCACCCACAGTGCCTAATGAAATTTTCATTGAGGCCATGATCAAGGGACTTAGGCTAGGACCTACAGCCCAATATTTTGCTAGGAAGCCTCCACAAACTCTGGAGAAGCTTCTTCAGAAGATGGATGAGTACATCCAGGCCGACAATGATTTTCCCCAAAGAAGGGAGGAGGCCTACAGGTTTTCCGAGATGACCAGGGGCTTCGGAGGGAGGCTTCATCCTAGGCATGTCCGGTCAATTCATAACCCCAATGCCATTGATGAAGGGGCCAGCAATGTTCAGCATAATCATCACAATTCTCAGTCTTCAAGCATGACTTCTTTCAGACCACCGACTCCGAGGGGCAGAGGAGGAAGAAGTTTCAGTGGAGCAAGGTTTGACAACCAACCCAGGAAACTATACTATCTTTTTTGTGGCGAGGACAAGGGCCATACAACAAGGACATGCCAGGTCACAATTCAGAAGCAGAAGGAAATCGCCGAAGCTGAGGCACGACAGAGTCAGCCGAAGCAAGTCCTCCACAGTGCTTCGTGTTACTCTCCATACATCCCAGAATATGTAGGCAATCAACAACCTACGACTTCTGTTGCTTCGGCAAGCCATTCCCGAGCTTCCTGGCCCCAGTTACCACCACCACCACTGATCCACAATCAACAGCCAGAAGGGCGCAATCATACTCAGCAGCAACGCGACCTTCGGGAGGAATCCGAAGCTCGCATAGTCAACAACAATGTGCCTGAGTCCAAGCATATTTACTGAAAGGGCTACAGTGGCTTGGCCAAGGAATTTTATGAGCTGATGTACCTTAACATTTTCTGCCTTTTATATTTTCTTGAAAGAAAAACAATGCAGGAGGGATGAATTTTCAATTTGATATAATGATATTGTCGTTACACCATCGAGTGTGACAAAATTAAGTTCTGAAGCCACAAAGCCATTCCTAAGGGAGCGCAGAGTAAGTTCTGAAGCTCAAAAGTCGTTCCTAAGGGGATGCAGAGTTAAGATGCCACCTAAATTAAAGGTGAAGAAGCTCCAAAGTCGTTCCTAAGGGGATGCAGAGCTTAAATACCACCTAAATTAGAGGTGAAAAAGCTCCAAAGTCGTTCCTAAGAGGATGTAGAGCTTGGCTCCAAAGTCGTTCCTAAGGGGATGAAGAACTAAAATTCCACCTAAGTAAAAGGTGAAGAGACTCCAAAGTCGTTCCTAAGGGAATGCAGAGTCTGGGTGTGTTTTCGTGTGGGTGATTATCTTCGACATAAACATCATATTGCATCATACCATCACATCATTTCGCATAGCATTACATCATAAATCATATCACATCAGCAACGAAAATGTGGAGAAGGAAAGATGTTTCTCCCAAAATATGTGATGGATTATGAAACAATGTGCTGAAGCACAAAGTATACCTTTGGCAGATATAAAGTTACACACCAAGAAACTTCGTCAACAACGATATTATACAACAGTTGTGGCATAGAAGGGGTGATTTTTTCTTTGCGAAGTATGAAAAGAAGGGAAGGTGTTTTTTCGCCGAAGGCTCAAAAATGGTATGCACACAACTTTCATGCATCACAAAGAAATATATTACATTAACATACATATAAATATTTGATGTTTGACTCATACACAAATATTACATTTCCTAGAAAAACAAGAATCTAGTATTCCTTCAGAATTCTTTCAGCTGCTTCATGTAAAAGTTTGTCGATGACTTCGTCAACAACTTCGTTAGCAATTTGCATAACATCTAAAGCTTCTTTCATAACTGGATCAGCTTCGGGGTTGTATGGCTCCGGTGGGGGAGAGAGGCCGGCTGTAATAAATATATGATGGTGAGTTATGAAGGTAAAAACGAACAACAAGGCAAAAAGTTTCAAATAAAAGTACTTATAATCATGGCACGTTCGGCAGCTTCTTCAGCTTGCTTAGCTTCCTCATGGGCGTCGTGAGATTCTTTCTCATTCTTTTTAATGGCTTTGTCAGCCATCTCACGACCACCCTCCATGCACACATCGGAGTAGAATTTGCCGCCCAGGGTAGAAGCCTCAACTGAAGGGTCCTTAGTATTGTCAGTAGAGAGAATAGATTCTGGTAGGCCACAGCCTTGACATGTTCACACCCAGCATTTTCTAAGGTTGCCGCAATCCCTCGGGCACCGAAAAAAACACAAAAATCTCCGCAATCGCTAAGGATCTCGTCGAAAGCTTCGGCTTCTTCACCTATCCATTGGATAACCCCTTCGGGGTCGCCGCGAATAATTTTTTGTTCTCAGGAATACGCCCCCACCTTCGCAAAGCTATCTTTTAGCTTCTTCGCGCAGTCCAAGGATTTTTCATAACACCTTTCCCTGGAATCACGAAGCTCTTCAACATTCTTTTCTAGCCTTGAACTTGTCCATTCACTTATCTCTTGCTTTGCCTTCAGAACTTCAAAATTTTCATTCACTTCGACAAGTTTTTTCTTTAGATCATCAGCTTCGGCTTTGTGAGTTTCGGCTTGTGCTTAAGCCTGGCTTCACTGACTTTTAGTCTATCTACTAAGGAGAGCAAAATCTTATCTTTTTCAAGGGCTTCATTCCTCAGTGTGATGACCTCTGACCGAAGGTTCCCAAGTGCAATTTGACAGCTTTCGTCATCGGCTTCTTTTTGAGCCCTTAAAGCATTACTAAGATTTAAGCCCTAATAATAAAAATATATGTGTGAGACCATAAAAACAGTAAGAAAACCAATAAACATAACTTATTTTACGAGCAAAAGTGTATATACCTTCAAGCTATTATACGCAAGGCTGTCTGTAAGTTCATCCTTCGACATCGCAGATAAGCCAAGCTCTAGTTTCGGGAATCCCATATTCTTTGCCATTTCTCGACAAACAGATATCTCCATGTTGTCTGGTAGGAAATATAGAAAGTCATCTTCGTCAGTGCCGCTGTATACCAAGGATCCTGAGGGATACTTCAGATCCTTGGCATATTGCCTAGCTTCGGCAATTTGCTACTCTGTTAGTTTTTTCCTGCAGCGTGACGCACTATAAATTCTAATTCCTTAGATGAGGCATCAGGAGCAGGGAATTCAGATCCTTCAATAGCCTTCTCTTTTTCTAATGGTAATGGTACTTTCCCGACATCCAAAGGTCTCGATTCAGTTCTATTTTCAACAATCTCCATAGGCCCTGCTTCGGCGAGAGCTGAGAGCCCAGCTTCAGTTTCAACCTGCGTCATGGCAGCTTCGGCAGATCCCTTTGTATTTTTGTCTCCCAAGCTAGGTGCTTCTGCAGAGGCAGGAGTTACTACCTTTGTGGATTCCATAACAACATCCAATACACTGGCCATTCTTCTTCTCTTCGGAGTTATTGAAGCAATATTTTGAACCTTCGGCAATTTCGTCTCTTGCAATGAACTCAAAGTTTTTGGCTGCTCCGCTGTTGTCTTCGGGATTGGCTCTTCGGTCGATTCCACCCTAGCTTCGGCAGTAGCAGGGTGACATGGCTCAACTGCAGAAGAAGGCCCTTCAGCAAGCTTCGGCACTTTCGCCATTTCAATGTGCCTGAGCCGGTGTGTAAAAACTTTAACCTTTTTCACCTTCGGCGTAGTAGAGATAGCTGAAGCAGCAGCCTTTCTTTTCTTTCCATGCTTTCACGAGGGATAGCAATAGTCCGGGTATACAAAACCAATGACATCAAAAACCCTATTTAACATTTTCTTGCCTCGCCCTCTGAAGGCTACCGTCATGGCATCATCTTTGGCCCTTGAGTAGGCACCAAGCAACGCATCGCTGGTTGCGTCGATGGCATCTAGCCAGTCGTCGTTTGGTTCGTCAAATTGGCTCCTGTATTTAAATGTATACTTCAGGTAAATTAAGCCACTCTGGCTAGACCCAGCAGCAGCTTCCTTCGGCATCTCCGACCCACTCCCGAGTGGCCACACCTTGTAGGCAATGTGCTCTTGGATTAAGTCCCTGGTGCCTATGTAGGTGCATACCGTGTTATAAGCAGCTTGGCATGCTTGAATGTCGTTTCCAAGGGCAAGAGATGGTCTTCTAATGCCAAAGTGAGACCATATGGGACGTTGGATAATTCCCTTGATGTCTTCTCTCTCAACCAGATCGTTCTTTACATAAAACCATTCTTGCATCTAGGCTCCTGGCCATCTCTTGCGAAACATTGGCACTGGATTGCTTACTTAGAAACGGGTTACAAAGCCATAACAACCAAAATTGTTGTGGTATTGTTCTTTTCCAATAGCCTTCGTCTCATAAGATAATTCATGCAAGTTGCAGAAACATTTCGCATAAGGCTCTTGCCCTTGACTCCTCATCGCCCAAATATAAACCCCTATCCTGATGATGGCTTCAGGGGTAAGCTGATGAAGGTAGACTTTGAAGGTTTTCAGCACTTCGACCAGCATACTATCCAAAGGGAACAGAAGCCTCACTTTCATAAAACTTCTATAGATCGTTCTTTACATAAAACCATTCTTGCATCCAGGCTCCTGGCCATCTCTTGCAAAACGTTGGCACTGGATTGCTTACTTCGAAACGGGTTACAAAGCCATAACAACCGAAATTGTTGTGGTATTGTTCTTTTCCAATAGCCTTCGTCTCATAAGATAATTCATGCAAGTTGCAGAAACATTTTGCATTCGACTCTTGCCCTTGACTCCTCATCGCCCAAATATAAACCCCTATCCTGATGATGGCTTCAGGGGTAAGCTGATGAAGGTAGACTTTGAAGGTTTTCATCACTTCGACCAGCATAATATCCAAAGGGAACCGAAGCCCCGCTTTCATAAAACTTCTATAGACAACCATCTCGTCAGCTTCGAGCAAAGGGACATTACTCTCCCCTCTAGCCCGCACAATAGAAATGTCACGAAAATACCTCCCTCTTATGGCATCGATCTGTCCTTATTTGATTATCGATTTCCCGAAGACAACATGGCTGGGCCTCCAGGGCCGATCTTCGGCATCCTCGGTCTCACTTTCAACATCAAAGTCTTCACTATCACTGGAATCCTCAGATATTCCAGCTAATGTTTCATGTGCAATTTTTTCCGCATTTGTCCTCTCCATAGCTTCGTAAAACTCCGACAGCACCGGGTCCACAGTCTTCTTCTCACCAGCCATCAAATCAAAACTTGTTGAAATGCCGAAGCTCAAACTCGCGACAAAACAAAAGAGTTTAAAATAGCAAGCATAGTATAAGCAACTGAAACAACATAAGGAACGCTTTCAATACGAGCTCATATATATATGCATAGCGCCCCATGGCTCGGTGGGTCCAGCATGTCAGTGTCATTCGCTATTCTAGCGAAGGGAAGGTGTTTTTTCGGACCTTCGGCTAAAGGCCTTCGTCCATGTCGCAGTCTAAATTTGTTACAAAGAAATAAATCAATACTGCAAGGGGCTATTGTTGGGGGCCTTCCTCTTCCGAAGGTCCTCAAAAATGTGACTGACCATATGTTTTCAGTTGGACATGGATTATTACAGGGGGGTTTCGGCTCCTGGATAAAGACCTTCTCTAATGGCGAAAGTATACACGGTGTAAAGGAGCAACCCAAAGGTGATAGGAGTAGGCGCCAAAGCTATTACCAGAGAGCTTCGACTTGATATGGTGATGAAGATCAAGGACGACACCGACTTAAAGAGGGAAAAGACCACTTAGTCCGTGATAATTTGTATTATAATCACGTGCAAATGTCAAGGGTACGAATGTAATTTTGTTTGAGCTGTGTTTCGTGTCTATAAATAGATGAACATTAGCACGGTACTGTTCACGCTGCATTGTAATCGTTCTTGAGCCATTCTCGCTCTCACACCTTCTGGCAAGCCGAAGGTATCATTGTAATATGAATGTTGTCAATATTTATTCATGTTCAACGAAGATAAATGGATCATGGATATATAACAGACATTATCTTGATTCTTCTATATTTCTTCGTCTTGTTTATATTCATATTCATGTTCACATTATATCATGAAATGATGAAGGTATGTCCTTCATGACCTTCTTCTGAAGATCACTATATCCGAGAGGAGATAATGCTTTGAAGGACGAAGGTCTTTGACCATTAACAATTGTGTTGCCTTGTTCTTAATTTATAGCATTCGAGAACAAATGACCAACATAGGGTATAACGACCAGTACAAGTTCGCCGGAGCAACCACTCCGCCGTCCATGGTCGGGGACCTGGCCATGCGAAGAAGAAAGAAGAGAAGGGCTTAAGTGCACATGTCAGTGACACATGTGAATAGGGTATAAGGATTCTTTACCGGTTTTTTCAAATCACCGAGGGTCTCTGCGCATGATTGCCAACGAGGGCGCGGGCGCGCGCGTTTTACCTGATCATGTGCCGGTTCGGGCTGGAATGAGCCCAGTACTGTTCCTTCTTTTTCCTTTTCTTTTTACTGCCGGACTTAAATAAATTGTAGAAAATACTAGAATAATGGTAAAATTATGGGTCCAATTTTGCTAGGCTCCTAAAATCATCTAATATTTAATAAAAAATAGTTCCAAGATTTTTATTCCAAGCCTGGAATTATTTAGCATTTAAAGATGCCTAAACCCAACCTTTTAGAATTAATTTAGTAGCTCCAAAAATAATAAAACTTTTTGGGTAAGCTTAGTTTGATGATTAAAGCCCTAGGGTGAAGTTTGAAATGATTTGGACATTGTTTGGTACCAAACCCAATGAACTAGCCTCCTAGGGTTTAATTGCCTACTCATAAAATACTAACTTAGGGAACCCTAGTGGCTAATGCATATCGTGAAGGAAAGTTGAATTCAAGATACAACTTAGTATGTTTCTTGTGATATCCCGGCCCCTGGGATGGTGATTTCCTAGCCCAAGGCTTAATAAAATTAATAGATTATCCATACCAACAAGATGCATCTTCTTTTTCGGAAGTCTATCTCGAAAGAACCTCCAAGTTAAGTGTGGTTGGCTTGGAGCAATTTGGGATGGGTGATCGACTGGGAAGTTTTCTTGGGTGCACGAGTGAGGACATAGTGCGCACAAAAGACTTGTGTTGGTCTGTGGGGACGATATATGATCCTAGAGAGCTGCCAGGAGTAGTACCGCTGGTCCAGGGATTGGACAGGGTGTTACAAGTGGTATCAGAGCCGACCCTCGAGGTTTCACGGGCGTGTGTGGGCTAGGGGGTTCGGGAATATGGTGCATGGCGCATGTGGGCCCAGAGTGGTCACATGGCATGGCATGGCATATGACGACACTAGACACACAGACGTGGCTAAGAGGGGAGGTTCCTGGATTAGGGTTGACCGACGAGGACGTCGGTCTTCTAAGGGGGTGGATTGTGATATCCTGGCCCCTGGGATGGTGATTTCCTAGCCCAAGGCTTAATAGAATTAATAGAGTATCCATACTACCAAGATGCATCTACTTTTTCGGAAGCCTATTGTAACACCCCTGGTGTTACTATCACTAAAACTTGAGCATAACATCATGAGCATTAGCATGTCATGTGTTTATTACACTTAGAGTGCATTCACTAGGCAAAAATTTCAAACAAGTTGTATTGATATGACTTAGTATGTGAGTAACCCTAGGATAGAGTACTTAACCCTAAACTAGGTTTACGAGTGACAATAAAGCCCAAGCATGAGAAAACTTCAAACTCATTAGAAATGGTCATAAGATATCACCATTAATGGACTTGGGTAGCACTAAAACCCTAAAGTGTTGAAAACTCTGAAAAGACCCCTGAAAAACCCTGAATTGAAACCCTAGGGGGTTATGTGCAAATTTTGTACACTTTTGGACCCAAGTGCAAAAACCAAGGTATTAGGGCACCTCAAATCATATGGTTCACACATTTGAGGATTTGCAAATCAAACCATGAGATTTGGGCTTATTTGCAAAAAGCCACTCTATACCTCTCATATGCCTAAGTCCAAAACCAGTGAACACGACTGACTTTGGAGCTCTGTATTTCTAAAAATACAAGGAATTTGCCTAGGGTCAACACATCAAACTTGTAGAGCTAGAAAAGGAGAACAACTTTTCTTAAGTGCTTAAGCCTTGGTATTGTATAAAATTTGGAGTAAAGTGAGCACAAAGACTAGCTGTCAGACCACCCTGAAACTGGATACTGACTGACAGTGAGTTCTGAGGAACTTTGAGCTCAATTCTTGTGCAAGGGAATAAGCAATTGGGCAAGATCCCTATAGCAAAATTGTAGCTGGTATATAGAGCTACAAGTTTGTTACATATGGATTAGCAAGTTCTCACACGAAAATCCGAGATCTGGGCATTGCAATTTTGTCTATCAGGCGCTCTGAATCAAGATTCTAATGGTACAGTGTTCGGATCAGATCGCCAAGTTCAGTTCATCTCGCCACTGATGACCGTGCACCCGAATTCATGCCTGACGCTACGATTCGTGCTCAACGGAGTACTGATAGTTTCTCAGGGTAGTAAATATCACCGTGTGGATGAACTTGAGTCGTTGTTCACTTCGGCCGCCGTGTCCGCCTGATTCACGGCCGATTCAGATGAACTCACCAGAGTTAGCCACATATCGACCATGCGCCATGTGCCTTGGTGTCTTACCACGTCGCAGTAGCTTGTATTACACACGTCCGGTGATCGCCGATGAGCTCGCCACGGTGAAAGCCACCAATTGTTTGCGCCAGTAGCTTCTTCCCTCTCCGGTCGCCACCGCGCCATCTCAAATTCACGGGCCACCGCTCAGGGGTCCTATAAATTGAGTGTGCCATCGGCTCCGCTATGTAGTCAAGCACCTAATCCATCAACTCGTGCCTCAAATCATCCACCAAAGCTCGCCAATTTGAAACTTCCCCCAAATCGGTCCAAAGCACCGCACGAAGTGACCTCGCCGTGGCCAGCGTGCTATAGGTCCGTTCATGTCCTCTGGTTCCTCGTTTCGATATCCTTAGGTGCTCTTGATACTCCCTGACCCAACCAATTGCACTAGACCGGGGTAGATCACTAGGAACGCTTCATACTGTCCATTGATCTCGTTGTCACTGTGGGTAGTGTGATTAAGAGCTCAAACCTTGCAATTAAGTGAGGGGAAATGATCGTCTAGGGTTGAATTTGGTGTCCAGCAAAGGGGAGGGCTAGCCGTTGCTTATTCTGGCCAGTACAAGCTCGTCAGAGCTAGGTCCGTCGCCGTTCGCTGTCGCGGATCGCGGGTTGTAAAGAAAAAGAAGAAGAAGGGCCTATCTGCATTTGTCAGTGACTCAAGAAAATAGTCCGCAGGGTTCTTCGCTAGTTATTTAAACCACTGAGGGCCTCGGTGCAAAACCGACGCGCGGGCGCGCGCACGATGGCGCGTTCTGCCTATGCTAGGCTAGCTCGGGCCAGATTCAGCCCAACCCTGTTCATAGTTTCTCTTTTTCTTTTTCTGCCAGGTTTAAAGAATTCATAGAAAATTCTAGGAAAATGCTAAAAATATGAGACCAAATTTGTTAGACTCCTAAATTTCTATAGTATTTAATAAAAATAGTTTTAAGATTTTTGGTCCAAACAAGGAATTATAGAGTATTTCAAAGGGCTTGAACCTATACTCTTGGAATTTTAGAGATTAATTAGTAACTCCAAAAATCACCAAACTTTTTGGATAAGCCTAAAATGATATTTAGAAACCTTGGGTGAAGTTTGACTTGATTTGGGCAATGTTTGATACCTAAACCCCAAAACCCTAATCTTCTAAGTAGTGTTTACCCTATGAAATAAAGTACTGACTCCAAAAACCCTAGTTTCCTGGAGTACCGTGAAGGAAAATTGTATTCAAGATACAATTCGATAAACATTTTCTGTTATTGCATTTTCATAAGTATTACATGAGCATTCATGGTTATATATGATTACCCACCTATCGGGAACTGCTTTTATTTCGATATTTGTGGAACAGAGCCCGACTCTCCTATAACACAAAGCAAGCCCCGGTGCATTTGCCACCTCCTTGCTATTTTAAAAATATTTCTCACTTGCTTGATGCATTAGGTGATAGGAGTTGTGTGCCAAACAATTGATGCATTTCCTTCCTTGGAAGATTGAATACCTTTCCTTGATCACCTGTTTTATAAAAAGGTTTTTCTTATGCTTAGTCTTGCTTTAGAAAAACAAAATGTTTTGTTTTGACAAAAGATGATGCTTCAAGTGGGAAGGGATGATTTTCAAAAAAATAAAACTTGATGGTGGATCCATCATGGTCGTGATGGGTTCAACATCGGAAAAGATGTACCTCTGCCAGGTACCAAACTTTGGGTTTGAAATGATAAAGCTGAGACCGAGCGGGTGACTTGCACGAGAAGAGAGTCTCGGTGTAGTGTCTCCGTCTGAGTCGATTAAGGACCTTGTCAATGTAGGCTTGATGATCGAGGACCCTTTAATTGGTCACATGCCTCATCATGGATAAGCTTTGCCTCGGGTAGACTAATACCAGAATAAGACAACACACAATGGGCGTGGAGAGATGGCGAGAGTAGCGTGTACCCTCCGTGGCAAGAGGCTGGACGGTGGTGTATCTGTGCTCTCGGTTGGCGTGAACCTGATCTGGTCTTAAGAACCCCGGTGGCGAGTTGACATATGCAAGGGTTAACTGCTACATATGTCGTGTGATTGGAGATCCTTAGCTGAGTATTAATCGATTCAGATCGTCGTTACTTCTCAGACATGAAGACTTGGTCACTGCCCTACACGTAGCATTCCAGTGAACAAGAAGGGTTAATAAGAAGATGGCTAGTATAGGCCAAGTGCTTGAACTAGGATAGAAAGAATTCTAGATTCAGGTAATGACTTAACTTGCTAATAAAACTGGATTTTTAAGGATCCACTATTAGTAAGCATTTTTGCAAAAAGAGTCTTGATTCTTGATTAGGCCTTACCTTGACTCCCTCAAGCCGGCATATCCTTGAGAGTCTTTTATTTTGATGGGTAAGACTTGCGAAAGTATACTTCGTACTTAGGGTTTTCGAATCCATGTGGTTGTAGGTGAGGAAGCAGCAAACTTTTGTTGCTTTTATTCTAAGGTGGTGCCAAAGGAAGAAACTCAAGAATGAAGCCTCGGGAGGATGTTGACCTCCTTTTAAAAACACTTTACTGTTAAACGGGAGGGGTTTTTATCTCTCGGGTTTGTAATAATATTACTTCTGCACTCCTATATGACTAGTCTGTAATAATAATACCCTCTCTATATTTTAATATAAAATGAGTTACTGTAATTGCTTCCGCTTATTCGTTCCTCCGATGTGTTGTAATATCTGCGTGATGGGTGAAACACTCTTGGGAAAGGTAAAGAATACAGATACTGTTGGGGGCCTTCGGTTTTCCGAAGGTCCTCAAAAACATAACTTGACAATGTTTTCCAAGTATGCGAGCAGGTATCTTCGGAATCAGGTTGCGGGTATACAAGACCATGGTCAAGACGAAGCTTGACTGAAATGGAAGACGATCATGACGAAGGATGAAACAATCACGAAGCTATGTGCAGAAAAGCTTCGGCATGACAGTAGAAAAGGGGAACCGACTTAAAGATGAAAAGTCAAATTAGACCTCGAAGAATTACTATAGAGTTATTGATAAAAGCAAAGGGCATTAATGTAATTTTACATGGGCTGTGTCCTGTGCCTATAAATAGGTGAACAGTACCCCTGTACTGTTCACGCTGACTTGGCATTAGCATCACGCTTGTACCCTTACTTTCCTTCTAGCTGAAGGTACATTTGTAATTTGTTGTTGTTTATATAAGTAAAATAAATAGAAATACATTAATAATAATGTTCCAAGTAATCATGTTATTTTCTGCGTTTTATGTATAAATCTCTTTTATTTTTTATTATGATTATGAAGGTGTGACCTTCATAACCTTCGTCCGAAATCCATTATATCCAAAAGGAAATAATGCTTCGAAGGACGAAGGGCTTTTGATATTTAACATTTTATGTTGCCTTATTCTTAATTCATAGCATTTGAGAACAAGTCCCCAACATTGGCGCCCACCTCCGGTGAACTCACTTCCATTTCTTGAGCTTTGAACACCTTCGGCAAGTGTCACCTTCGTCATGCCGCCGAAAAAAGCTTCAGCGACAGGGGCTGCCACTCTGCAGCCGCTGGACCCCAATCAGGACGTCCTTTCTCTTAGGGAGGCCCGAAGCCAGAAGAGGAAGGTCGCCAGCCCAACGCCTCCGGAGGACGATTTGGACCAGGAAATCCAAAACATGGAGATGCTTCATCAACAGGTGCAACGAAAGAAGGAGAAGATGGCTCGTCTAGCTGACCTTCAGAGGCAAATAGATGAAGCTTCAGAAGAGGTTCGTCATCTTGCTCAAGATGATCAGAACCGAAGGCCTCCGCGCAGAGAGCTTCATCAGGAAGGCTTCTACAATGAGGACGACTGGTATGAAGATTTCCATCATGAAAATTTTGCTTTTGATGATGCTTCTCCTCTATCAACAGAATTGCAGGCTACACCATGGCCCCAGTCTTACAAGCCACCCCAGCTCCCCATGTACGACGGTCATACAAACCCGAAGCAATTCTTGATGAGCTATGAAGCAACCATATCTTCGTATGGTGGCAATACTGCAGTCATGGCAAAGTCTTTTGTCATGGCTGTCAAGAGTGTCGCTCAAACCTGGTACTCCTCTCTTCGGCCAGGGACAATCACCTCATGGCAGAAGCTGAAGGATATGTTGATAACCAGCTTCCAAGGGTTTCAAACGAAGCCAGTTACTGCTCAAGCTTTATTCCAGTGCACCCAGGACCACGAAGAATACCTTCAGGCGTATGTTCGAAGGTTTCTGCGTCTGAGGGCACAGGCGCCAACAGTGCCCAATGAAATTGTTATTGAGGCCATGATTAAGGGACTTCGGCCGGGACCTTCAGCGCAATACTTTGCCAGGAAGCCACCACAAACTTTGGAGAAGCTGCTCCAGAAGATGGACGAGTATATCCGAGCTGACAATGACTTCCGCCAAAGAAGGGAGGAGGCATTCAGGTTCTCTGAAATGACCAGGGGCTTCGGAGGAAGATTTCATCCGAGGCATGTCAGGTCAATTCATAACTCCACTCAAAGTGATGATAGAGGGAGCCAACAGCAAAGGCCACAATACTCTTCGCAAGCTTCGGGGCAACAACAAAGCTCTGTTCGGCCGCCAGCGCCAAGGGGCAGAGGCGCCAGGGGCTTCGGGGGAAGATTTGGGGATCAGCCAAGTAGAATTTACTGCCTATTCTGTGGTGAAGACAAGGGCCATACCACCAGGATGTGCCACGTCACCATCCAGAAACAAAAGGAGATAGCAGAAGCTGCAGCACAACAGAGTCAGCCGAAGCAGGTCATGCACACTGCCTCGTACCATTTGCCTTACATCCCAGAATATGTAGGCAATCACTCTGCAGCTTCTGTTGCTTCGGCAAGTCAACCCCAAGCATCTTGGCAACAGCCTCCACCGCCACCACTAACGCAGCGAGGTCAGCAGCCAGAAGGGAGTCAGCACACTCACCTTTAGAGGGACTTCAGAGAGGAGTCCGAAGCTCGCACAGTCAATAGCACTGTGCCAGAGTCGAAGCATATTTACTGACAGATATCCTACCTCGACAGCAGTTTTTTCGCATTTTCACATTCAGTATTACTTTTTTGTTAATAAGGAACAATTATGGGAAGTCTAAGTGTCTTTTATTGTTTTTCAAATTCTTGTAACAGTTTTGCCTTTTGCCATAATGAAAATATATCTTCTCCATAGGCTTGAGTCGCCGAAGCACAAGAATTTATGGTGGCACGAAGGACCTTTGAATTATCAAAAATTTGTTCTAAGGAACACAATGCAATTTATTCGAAACAGTAAAAAGTCGTTCCTAAGGGGGCGTAGTGTAAGTTTTCTGAGCCTACAACGAAAAATAAGCGCTGATTCCGCTGAAAGTAAAAGGCGAAGAAGCTCCTAAGGGAGGCTTACAGCAAAAAATAAACGCTGATTCCGCTGAAGTAAAAGGCAAAGAAGCTCTTAAGGGAGGCTTACAGCGAAAAGTCAGCGTTGATATAAAACGATTGTGTGCTCTATTGCAGGGATGTGTGTATCTTCGGCACAAATATCATTTTGTATAACATAAGCATCATACATCATATTGCATGTGGAACAAGAAGGGGATACAATATTGATCTTCGGAGAATGTTTTGAAAAAGAGAAAATCATGCTAAGACACAAGATAAATTGAGAAGAAGTGTAGCTTCATTAGAGAGACAACATAAAACTTTTTTATGGCTTCGGAGAATGTTTTTACGAAGCTTGGATACTCTTCATCAGAGAAGTATGAAAATTCTTGTGATATATAAAAGATTTTCTTCACGAAGCATGAAAAGAAGGGAAGGTGTTTTTTCGCCGAAGGCTCAAAAATGGTATGTATGCAAAATTTCATGCATCGTAAAGAATTGAACCATAAATAGATTATATATTACATTCAAAGTTACAAGGTATTACACATGTTACATTCCAAATGTTTTTACAATAGCATTTAATCTTCCCTAAGAACTACTTCTGCAGCTTCGTTCAGTAGCTGATCGACAACCTTGTCCATGATGGCTTCGACCATTTTTCTAATTTCGTCGTCCCCCTTCGGGTGGGGGCCCGGAGATGCCTCAGCAGGTTCTGAGGGAGGAGAAGATACAGCTATATTATTATTACAAACCGCGAACAAAGTCTGAAATCAAAAATTACAACAGAATAAAAACCACTAGTTAATACCTATTTGCCCTTCAGGCTCTCCGCTTTTCTCAGCAGCCTCTGCTACTTTCCTAGCATCATGGATGCCTTTTTCGCTTTTTTGAATGATTTCTTGAGCCATTTCTCGGCCGCCATTGTCCCAGATGTCGGTGAAAAATTTTCCACCAACCTGGCTTGCTTCGGTCGAGGGGTCCTTTATATCTTCGGAAGACAAGGCAGTTTCAGATTGCGCTAAAGATTTCACATGATCACAGCCTCTTCTTTCCAAAACAGTAGCAATCCCCCTGGCGCCTGAAAAAGCACATATGTCTCTGCGGCTATTCAAGATTTCTTCGAAGGCCTCAGCTTCGTGACTGATCCATTCAATCGGGCCTTCTGGATTACCTCTTGTGAAATTTTCTTCGCTAGAGAATGCGCCAACGCTGGCGAAGCTGGATTTTATTTTCTTAGCACATTCTATGGATTTGTCATAGCACCTTTTCTTGGATGCACGAAGCTCTTTAACACTTATTTCCAAATGATTTGCCCATTGATCACTAAGTTCTCATTTTGTCTCTTCAAGTATGCGTTTTTCTTTAGCTCTGGCTAGCTGTTTCCGAAGATCTTCAATCTCGCGCTTTTGGGTTTCAGCTTGAGCCTTAGAGGTAGCTTCGTCTTCTTTTATTTTATCCACCAATGTAAGCAGAATTTTATCTTTTTCCAAAGCTTCGTTACTCAGCTTAATAACCTCTGTTCGTAGGTTGTTGAAAGCAATATTGTAGCTCTCGTTTTCGGCATTCTTTTGCGCTCTCAAAGCATTGCTTAGTATTAAACCCTATATGAAAAAATAAATTAGTATAAGAGTAAAAGAATGGTTCAAAAATGATAAATTTCCAAATATACAATTCTCACACCTTCAGACTATTATAGGCAAGGCTATCCGCAAGATCGTCCTTCGTCATAGCGCAGAGTCCAGCTTCAAGCTTCGGAAACCTCATACTTCTAGCCATCTCCCGGCAGACAGATAATTCTTTGTTGTCTGGGAGACAGTATAGGAAGTCATCTTCGTCTGTCCCATTGAACACTAAGGCCCCCTTCGGATACTTTAGTTCTCGGGCATAGTGATTTGCTTCAAAAATCTCTTCTTCAGATAATTTCTTCCCCGAAGCATGTCGTACAATATAATCACGTATTTTGGAAGATGCTTCGGGGGTGGCAGTGTCAATTTTTTCAACCAAAATTGGCTCTGTCATTTTTGTTTCTTCGGCTTCCAAAGGTTTTACTATGGTGGGCTCTGAAGGCCCAGCTTCAGTTTCAAATTGTTGTTTCGAAGCTTCAGCAACAAAGGCTTCAGTAGACACTTCAGAAGTTTCAACAGTTTTCTTCGGAGTTATGCTTGAAGATTTAATTGTCTCCAAAACATCTAACACATTAACCATCCTTTTTCTTTTCGAGGTCACTGTTGGACCCTTCTGGCTTTTTTCTGTCTCGATTTTTGCTGAAGGACTTAAAACTTCTAATGTTTTTGCTTCTTCAGTCCTCGATTCTTCTATCTTTTCTGTTGCTGGCACTTCGGCCAGCTCTTCGATTCTTGGCAGCAGAGTTAATTCTTTAGCTTCGGGGGCCGAAGAAGTCTCACCGGCGAACTCAGGCACTGTGGCCAGTTCAATATAACGTGGCCGGTGTGTGAGAACCTTTACCCTTTTCCTCTTCGGCGCCGGCTCACTAGGAGCGGCTGAGGTAGTTTCCTTCACAGAGGAAGTATTCTTTCTTTTTTGACCCTGCACTGGATAACGGTAGTCAGGGTAGACAAACCCAATTGCGTCAAATACTCGGTTGAGTCTCTTCTTCTTTCGGCCTCCGAAGGCCGCTGATAATGCAGTATCTTCGGCCTTTGAGTATACGCCAAGCAATTCATCACTTACAGTGTCAATGCTTTTTAGCCAGTCATCATCTGGCTCAACGAATTTATCTCCGTACTTGAATGTGTATTTTAGCCTGACTAGTCCACCTTCGTCAGGTTCTTTAACGGTTTCCTTCGGCATTTCCCAGTTATCTGCAAGTGGCCATACTCTGAAGGCAATATGTTCTTGCATTAAATCCCTTGTCCCAATAAAAGAGCACACTGCGCCGAAGGCTCTTTGGCATTCTTCGGCCGTTTCATCCATCTCCACCTTCGGCCTCCGAAGGCCGAAGCGTTGCCAAACAGAGCGCATAATGATACCTTTAATATCTTCCCAGATTTTTAAATCATTCTTCACATAAAACCATTCTGTCATCCAGTTGTCAGGCCATCTTTTCCGAAAGGTTGGCACGGGGCAACTTGACCCAGATCGGGCGCCGAAGCTGTAGCAGCCAAAATTGTTGTGATACTGCTCTTTACCCCAAGGTTTCGTCTCGTACAATAACTCATGTATATTGCAAAAACTTTTAGCATTCGGTTCTAAACCTTGGCTCTTCACGGCCCAGACGAAGATGCCCATCTTTATGATTGATTCGGGAGTGAGTTGGTGAAGGTAGACTTCAAATACCTTCAGTACTTCCACAACAAAACTGCTTAAGGGAAATCGTAGTCTAGCTTTCAAGAAGCTTCGGAATACCACGACTTCATTTTCTTCGGGAGTAGGCACAGTTTTCTCCCCAATATCCGCCCTCACAATAGACATGTCTCGAAAATACCTTCCTTTCATGGTATCAAGATGACTCTGTTTAATGCTCGATTTGCCGAAGACTGTGTGACTTGGTCGCCACGGTCGATCTTCGGAGTCTTCGCCCCCACTTTCTACATCATAACTGTCACTGTCATCAGTATCTTCAGATAAACCCTCCAAAATTTCTTTAGTAATTTTCTCTGTATTAGTCTTCGACATTGATTGAAGAAAGCCCAGATGCATCTCCTCAGAAAGACTCAGCTTCGAATCACCAACAGCTTTTTTATCTTCAGACATCCTTGCAAACGCTGAGAAAGTGCTCTCGAAACCGAAGGTTAAAAAATCCAAAAGGCCAAGCAAGTGTTGTTGCGCGCAGGCTAAAAGTTGGGTGAGTAAAAGCAGTTGGCAAGAGAGCGTGCCAAATAAACCCATGATGAGCTCTTATTTATACGCCCAGTGCGTTGAAACTGGAGGGTCCCGCTTGTCAAAGACTGTTGCTATTCTAGCAAAGAGAAGGTGTTTTTTCGGACCTTCGGCTTAAAGCCTTCGTCCATATCGCAATATGAATTTATCATTACAGCAAATTAATATTGCGAGGGGCTACTGTTGGGGGCCTTCGGTTTTCCGAAGGTCCTCAAAAACATAACTTGACAATGTTTTCCAAGTATGCGAGCAGGTATCTTCGGAATCAGGTTGCGGGTATACAAGACCATGGTCAAGACGAAGCTTGACTGAAATGGAAGACGATCATGACGAAGGATGAAACAATCACGAAGCTATGTGCAGAAAAGCTTCGGCATGACAACAGAAAAGGGGAACCGACTTAAAGATGAAAAGCCAAATTAGACCTCGAAGAATTACTATAGAGTTATTGATAAAAGCAAAGGGCATTAATGTGATTTTACATGGGCTGCGTCCTGTGCCTATAAATAGGTGAACAATACCCCTGTACTGTTCACGCTGACTTGGCATTAGCATTACACTTGTACCCTTACTTTCCTTGTAGCTGAAGGTACATTTGTAATTTGTTGTTGTTTATATAAGTAAAATAAATAGAAATACATTAATAATAATGTTCCAAGTAATCATGTTATTTTCTGCGTTTTATATATAAATCTCTTTTATTTTTTATTATGATTATGAAGGTGTGACCTTCATAACCTTCGTCCGAAATCCATTATATCCAAAAGGAAATAATGCTTCGAAGGACGAAGGGCTTTTGATATTTAACATTTTATGTTGCCTTGTTCTTAATTCATAGCATTTGAGAACAAGTCCCCAACAGATACCGAACTTGTCAAGTGATTAGGTGCATCTACAGGGTTGTCCGAGGTCCGTTGGACAAGGACAACTGTAGGTGGGCCTAATGACTTGGGAGGTTCCGTCACAACTGGTATCGGAGCGAAACCCATCTCTTCAGATATTATGAGACATTTCAAAAAAGAATTTTCAAAGACTTATCTAAAGAAAATTTCTTTCATTCTTACCTTACTACTTTTTGAAGTACTCATCTTATAAGACAAGGTAGCAGAGTGCAACGTATAGGAGGTTGTGAATCAACAAAAGTTGATTATGTAATTATACATGCATCATGTTTAAAAACTATACTAATAAGGTTTTCCCCCTTATGGAGATATGCCGCCACATACGAGGAAAACTGCGCGTAAGTCCACTGGACCGATTGGCGTACCTCGGCACCAGCTGGCTACAAGGCATGAAGAGAGCAGCAGCGGCAGTAATGACCCCATCGGAGACCTAGAAGCCCAAGTGGAGCATCTTCGAACAGAGCTACATCACAGAAATAGGGTGTGGGTAGAAGATGGTCAGCGTATAAATGAGTTAAGAGCTGACGTCAGACATCTGCAAGACTAGCTTGCTGAACGGGATTTAGCAATCGATTGGGTTGTCAATTCACGTTCAATTGCTTGGGACCGAGAAGCCAAAGCTCGAGCCCGTGTGGAGGAGCTTAGTGCGGCCGTTGACAACTTGCAGGTGTATTGCAATACATTATATGAGGAAGTTCATGAACTGTATTCGCGAATGCACCCAGACGTACCTGCCGACCCTCTTGGAATGGGAGCCGGACCCTCTGGAACAGTAGGTGAGGCACTTGGTGGGGAATTGGACCTTTTCAAGCCCCCTTCTTCTATGAACCTAGCTGACGAACGGTCCCCTACAATAGACAATGAAGCAACCAAAGACGATAAATACTAGAGTAGTATAGTTTAGCTATAATACTAATGTAAAATAAGTAATGGAGTCATGTTGTACATTTGAGTCTGTATCATTACATCTTGGTAATTTAAAATGATGGTATATGTCAGCATGTTATATTTTTCCCAAATATTTCTTTGCTTGAGATGCCATCGAGGACTCGTGCACATGACAGTGCCGGTACTTCCCGTGGTTGGGAAGACACGCCCAATCCACCGCCGGTACCGCCAACGTTGGCCGAGGCTATCACTACCTTGGTCAATGCGACCGTCGACAACACCCGCTTTTTGCGTGAAATGGCGGGAAATCAATTTCAGCCGCAAGGCGGAAGGGCTTATCCACAGGGACCCCGTGAAACTTTGTACCTGGATTTCTTAGAAACCTGTCCCCCACTTTACGTCAAAGCCGAAGACCCTCTGGAAGCCGACAAATGGATACAGGTTATAGAGCAGAAATTTGGACTCATCCGCTGCACTGAGACCCAGAAGCCGTTGTTCGCGACTCAATAGCTAAGGGGCCCTGCCAGTACTTGGTGGGGAAATTATGTGGCCATTCAACCTGCCAGACATCAGGTCACATGGAACGAATTTAAATTGGCGTTTCGTGAGCACTATATTCCAGAAGGGGTGCTGCACATGAAACAGGAGGAATTCATGCGACTCAAACAAGGAGGAGATAATGTCATGCAGTATCTCAACAAATTCAATCATTTGTCCCAGTATGCAATTGATCAGGTAAATACTGACCTGAAAAAGAAGAATTGCTTTATGAGAGGCCTCAACGACCGACTTCAAAGAAAGATGGCCACCTGTCTAGATCTCTCCTACAGCAGGGCTGTCAGCACAGCGCTGGCAGTAGAAGCTAAGCATACAGGCCCTGGGAAGTCGAAGGGATTCAGAGGTGATAGGTCTAGTCAGGGGCCTGAAAAGCGACCAAGGATGGTAATCCGAACTTTCAATCAAAACCGTTCTGCACCTCGTCCACCCTCCTACCCATTTAAACAACCTGTCTTCATCTGCCCTGCCACTGCCCCCACTTCAACAAGTCAGCCGAATGTCCCTGGTGCTCGTTTCCCTGCCCTCCCTAGTTCCTCAACTGGTTGTTTCAATTGTGGGAAGTCTGGACATTTTATAAAAGACTGCCCATATCCGAGGCAGAACAAATCCAATAATCAGCATAACTCAGGGAATTCAAATCAAGGCAAGGGAAACACGGCAAATAATGCGGTGAGCAAGAATATAAAGAAGACTGGGCGAATATACTACACACAAGTAGCCACTACACCGGAGGGAGAGCCGGTTATGATGGGTACGTTTCATGTGGCCAATCACCCAGCAGTCATTCTCTTTGATTCTGGTGCTTCGCATACATTCATAAGCAAGAAATTTGTGGAGAAATATTGCATTCCTTTCATCGAATCAAGGGAAGAGTTTATTATTCATTCGCCTAGGGGACAAATATTCACTAAAGAAGTGACTTTCCATGTGCCCGTAACATTGGCTGAACGGGACTTTCCCACCAATATGATTGTTCTGAAAGGCCAAGATATAGATGTAATTCTGGGCATGAATTGGTTAGCCCAGCACAAAGCTATCCTCAACACTAATTTGAGAACCATCAGGTTGAGCTATGGCCATGAAGTGGTTCTCTTGTCCATCCATGTAGCTATTCTAGCTAAACCATTTGGCAGAGTCTATGAAGCTATCATCCCGGAAATCCAAGATATTCCGGTAGTATGTGAGTTTTCGGACGTCTTTCCTGAAGATCTGCCTGGATTACCTCTAGAGAGAGATGTAGAATTTGTGATTGAACTAAAGCCCGGTATGGCTCCTGTTTCTAGAAGATCGTACTGAATGCCTCCAAATGAGTTGGCAGAGCTCAAGACGCAATTACAAGATCTACTGGAGAAGGGATTCATCTGACCTAGTTTGTCACCTTGGGGTTGTCCAAGAATCTTTGTCAAGAAGAAGGATCAAACGCTTTGGATGTGCGTGGACTACAGACCCCTTAATGAGGTCACAATTAAGAACAAGTACCCTCTTCCCCAGATTGATATCTTATTTGATCAGCTTACCGGAGCTCAGGTATTTTCCAAAATTGACCTCCGGTCGGGCTATCATCAGATCCGTATCCGACCCGAAGATATACCCAAGACCGCATTTACTACGCGGTATGGATTATTCGAATATTTGGTTATGTCTTTCGGATTAACGAATGCTGCTGCTCACTTCACATATCTGATGAACTCGGTATTTATGCCCGAGTTGGACAAATTTTGGTGGTCTTCATTGATGATATCTTGATTTATTCCAAGAATGAAGAAGAGCATGCTCACCATCTATGGATCGTATTAACGCGTTTAAGAGAGCATCAACTATATGCTAAATTCAGCAAGTGTGTGTTTTGGCTGGAGGAAATCCAATTTCTGGGACATGTGCTATCTGCAAATGGGATTGCGGTTGATCCCAGCAAGGTCAAGGACATTCTAGAGTGGAAACCACCAACCACTGTACATCAAGTTCGAAGTTTCCTTGGACTGGCTGGTTATTACCGCTGATTTATCCCGGAATTCTCTAAGCTTGTGAAGCCAATCACAAGTTTATTAAAGAATAATACAAAATTTAACTGGTCCTCAAGATGCAACGAAGCCATCGAGCAGCTGAAGGTATTATTGACCACTACTCTGGTATTGGCTCAACCAGACATTGAAAAGCCTTTTGATGTGTATTGTGACACATCAGGCAGTGGCCTCGGATGTGTCTTGATGCAAGAGGGCCGAGTTATAGCATATGCCTCAAGACAGTTGTGCCGGCATGAGGAACATTATCCAACTCATGACTTAGAATTAGCTGTTGTGGTTCATGCCCTTAAAATGTGGCATCATTATCTGCTGGGAAATATCTGCCATATATATACGGGTCATAAAAGCTTGAAGTACATTTTTACCCAGTCAAAACTAAATATGAGGCAGAGGAGATGGCTTGAGCTGATTAAGGATTACGAATTGGAGATTCATTATCACCCAGGCAAGGCCAACGTGGTGGCAGATGCACTAAGTCGCAAGACTTCCTGCCATTGTCTTACAGTGAAAACTTCTTACATCACATTATGCCAAGAAATGGAAAAGTTAAACATATGAATGATTCAGCATGGAACATTAAATCAATTGAAGCTTGAGTCAGTTCTTCTGCAAAAGATAATAGATGAACAAAGAAGTGATGAGGGTATGAAACACATTTATGAGAAAATAAAGGCCGGTAAAGCAAACTATTTCAGAAAGGATGATCAAGGTATAGTATGGTTTAATAACCGCATAGTTGTGCCCAAGAATGATGATGTCCGCCAGCAAATTTTAGATGAAGCACATCTTAGTCAATATTCCATTCATCCCGGAAGCACTAAGATGTATCATGATTTAAAGCAACATTATTGGTGGACAAAAATGAAGATTGAAATTGCACGCTATGTGGTGAGATGCAACACTTGTAGACGTGTCAAAGCCATACATATGAAAACTACTGGTCCATTGCAATATTTACCTATCCCAACTTGGAAATGGGAAGATATTAGCATGGACTTCATTATGGGATTACCCAGAATAGCAAAAGGGTTTGATTCCATCTGGGTTATCATTGATCGACTTACAAAAATCGCCCACTTTCTCCCAGTCAAGGTAAAGTATCCAGTAATCACATATGCGGAACTTTACATTGCTCGTATTCTCAGTCTGCACGGGATCCCAAAAACAATTGTGTCAGACCGTGGACCACAATTTGTATCCAAATTCTGGGTAGAACTCCACAAATCTTTGGGTACTAAGTTGCTTCATAGTTCGACCTATCATCCCCAAACAAGTGGGCAGACTGAGAGAGTGAACCAAATACTTGAAGACATGTTACGAGCATGCGTTCTGGAATACTCATAGAAATGGGATGAATGTTTACCATTGGCAGAATTCGCATACAACAATAGTTATCAAGAAAGTATCAAGATGGCACCTTTTGAAGCTTTATATGGACGACGGTGTCGTACTCCATTAAATTGGTCTGAACCAGGAGAGAGATGGTTTTTCAGGCCTGATATGGTTAAGGAAATGGAGGAAAAAGTTCAACGAATTATACATAATTTGAAAGAAGCACAAGCTCGACAAAAGAGTTAGCAGACAAACGACGCAAACCCTTATACTTTCAAGTCGGAGATCATGTGTATCTGAAAGTATCACCAATGAATGGCGTAACTCGTTTTGGTGTAAAAGGAAAGCTTGCACCTCGATACATTGGTCCATTCCTCATTTTTGAACAATGTGGACCAGTGGCGTACCGACTCCAGTTACCCGAAACATTGTCTGCAGTGCATAATGTGTTCCATGTGTCTCAATTGAAGAAGTATCACCCCTGGTGTTACTGTCACTAAAACTTGAGCATAACATCATGAGCATTAGCATGTCATGTGTTTGTTACACTTAGAGTGCATTCACTAGGCAAAAATTTCAAACAAGTTGTATTGATATGACTTGGTATGTGAGTAACCCTAGGATAGAGTACTTAACCCTAAACTAGGCTTAGGAGTGACAATAAAGCCCAAGCATGAGAAAACTTCAAAACTCATTAGAAATGGTCATAAGATATCACCATTAATGGACTTGGTTAGCACCAAAACCCTAAAGTGTTGAAAACTCTGAAAAAGACCCCTGAAAACCCTGAATTGAAACCCTTGGGGGGTATGTGTAAATTTTGTACACTTTTGGACCCAAGTGCAAAAACCAAAGTATTAGGGCACCTCAAATCATATGGTTCACACATTTGAGGATTTGCAAATCAAACCATGAGATTTGGGCTTATTTGCAAAAAGCCACTCTATACCTCTCATATGCCTAAGTCCAAAACCAGTGAATAGGGCTAACTTTGGAGCTCTGTATTTCTAAAAATACAAGGAATTTGCCTAGGGTCAACACATCAAACTTGTAGATCTAGGAAAGGAGAACAACTTTGCTTAAGTGCTTAAGCCTTGGTATTGTATAAAATTTGGAGTAAAGTGAGCACAAAGTCTGGCTGTGAGACCACCCTGAAACTGGATACTGATTGACAGTGAGTTCCGAGGAACTTTGAGCTCAATTCTTGTGCAAGGGAATAAGCAATTGGGCAAGATCCCTATAGCAAAATTGTAGTTGGTATATAGAGCTACAAGTTTGTTATAGATGGATTAGCAAGTTCTCACACGAAAATCCGAGATCTGGGCATTGCAATTCTGTCTGTCAGGCGCTCTGAATCAGGATTCCGATGGTACAGTGTTCGGATCAGATCGCCAAGTTCAGTTCACCTCGCCGCCAGCAACCGTGCGCCTAGATTCACGCCTGACGCTATGATTCGTGCTCAACAGAGTATTGATAGTTGCTCGGGGTAGTAAATATCGTTGTGTGGATGAACTTGAGCCGCTGTTCACTCCGACCGTCGTGTCCGCCTGATTCACGACCGATTCGGATGAACTCACCGGAGTTAGCCACCTATCGACCATGCGCCACGTGCCTTGGTGTCTTACCACGTCGCAGTAGCTTGTATTACACACATCTGGTGATCGCCGGTGAGCTCGCCACGATGAAAGCCACCAATTGCTTGTGCCAGTAGCTTCTTCCCTCTCCGGCCGCCAACACGCCATCTCAAATTCACGGGCCACCACTCAGGGGTCCTATAAATTGAGTGTGCCGTTGGCTCTGCTAGGTAGTCAAGCACCTAATCCATCAACTCGTGCCTCAAATCATCCACCAAAGCTCGCCAATTTGAAACTTCCCCCAAATCGGTCCAGAGCACCGCGCGAAGTGACCTCGCTGTGGCCAGCGTGCTACAAGTCCGTTCATGTCCTCTGGTTCCTCGTTTCAGTATCCTTAGGTGCTCTTTATACTCCCTGACCCAACCAATTGCACTAGACCGGGGTAGATCACCGGGAACGCTTCATATTGTCCATTGATCGGGCTGTCACCGTGGGCAGTGTGACTAAGAGCTCAAACCTTGCAACTAAGTGAGGGGAAATGGTCGTCTAGGATTGAATTTGGTGTCCAACAAAGGGGAGGGCTAGCCGTTGCTTATTCTGGCCAGTACAAGCTCGCCGGAGCTCGGTCCGTCGCCGTTCGCCGTCGGGGATCGCAGGTTGTAAAGAAAAAGAAGAAGAAGGGCCTATCTGCATTTGTCAATGACTCAAGCAAATAGTGTGCAGGGTTCTTCGCTAGTTATTCAAACCACTGAGGGCCTCGGTGCAAAACTGACATGCGGCTGCGCGCACGCGAGCGCGTTCTGCCTATGCTGGTTTGGCTCGGGCCAGATTCAGCCCAACCCTGTTCATAGTTTCTCTTTTTCTTTTTCTACCAGGATTAAAGAATTCATAGAAAATTCCAGGAAAATGCTAAAAATATGAGACCAATTTTGTTAGACTTCTAAATTTCTATAGTATTTAATAAAAATAGTTTTAAGATTTTTGGTCCAAACAAGGAATTATGGAGTATTTAAAAAGGGCTAAAACCTATACTCCTAGAATTTTAGAGATTAATTAGTAACTCCAAAAATCACCAAACTTTTTTGATAAGCTTAAAATGATATTTAGAAACCTTGGGTGAAGTTTTACTTGATTTGGGCAATGTTTGATACCTAAACCCCAAAACCCTAATCTTCTTAGTAGTGCGTGCCCTATGAAATAAAGTACTGACTCCAAAAACCCTAGTTTCCTGGAGTACCGTGAAGGAAAATTGTATTCAAGATACAATTTGATAAACCTTTTCTGTTATTGCATTTTCATAGGCATTACATGAGCATTCATGGTTATATATGATATATATAGAAAACGAAGATGAAGTATAAGTTGAAGAAGGAAGAGCTACACCACCACCTGAAGACCCACCTGCGGGGAACTGCTTTTATTTTGATATTTGTGGAGCAGAGCCCGACTCTCCTATAACACAAGGCAAGCCACGGTGCATTTGCCACCTCCTTGCTATTTTAAAAATCTTTGTCACTTGTTTGATGCATTAGGTGATAGGAGTTGTGTGCCAAACAATTGATGCATTTCCTTCCTTGGAAGATTGAATACCTTTCCTTGATCACCTGTTTTATAAAAATATTTTTCTTATGCTTAGTCTTGCTTTAGAAAAACAAAATGTTTTGTTTTGACAAAAGATGATGCTTCAAGTGGGAAGGGATGATTTTCAAAAAATTAAACTTGATGGTGGATCCATCATGGTCGTGATGGGTTCAACATCGGAAAAGACGTACCTCTGCCAGGTACCAAACTTTGGGTTTGAAATGATAAAGTTGAGACCGGGAGGGTGACTTGCATGAGAAGAGAGTCTCGGTGTAGTGTCTCCGTCTGAGTCGATTAAGGACCTTGTCAATGTAGGCTTGATGATCGAGGACCCTTTAACTGGTCACATGTGAGAGCACCTAGAGGGGGGTGAATAGGTGATCCTGTGAAACTTGAAAACTTAAGCCACAAAACTTGGTTAATCGTTAGCACAATAATTGCCAAGTGGCTAGATAGGAATCCTCAACAAAATACAATAACCAACAAAGATCAATCACAGAGATGACACGGTGGTTATCCCGTGGTTCAGCCAAGACCAATGCTTGCCTACTCCACGTTGTGGCGTCCCAACGGACGAGGGTTGCAATCAACCCCTCTCAAGCGGTCCAAAGACCCACTTGAATACCACAGTGTTTTGCTTTGCTTATCTTTATCCCACTTGCGAGGAATCTCCACAAATTGGAGTCTCTCGCCCTTACACTTAAAGTTCACAAAGAAGAACGGAGTAAGGGAGGGAAGCAACACACACAAATCCACAGCAAAATGTGCACACACACGGCCAAGAATCGAGCTCAAAAGACTATCTCAAAGTTCTCACTAGAACGGAGCTCGAATCACTGAGAATGACAAACGAATGCGCAAAGACTGAGTGTGGATGATCAAGAATGCTCTAAGGTTGCTTGGTATTCTCCTCCATGCGCCTAGGGGTCCCTTTTATAGCCCCAAGGCAGCTAGGAGCCGTTGAGAGCAAATCTGGAAGGCCATTCTTGCCTTCAGTCGTTTGGCGCACCGAACACTCCGGTGCACACCGGACACTGTCCGGTGCCCGATTTCCTTCCTTAAATAGCGAAGCCGACCGTTGCGGATTTGGGAGCCGTTGGTGCACCGGACATGTCCGGTGCACACCGGACAGTCCGGTGCCCCCTTCCGACCGTTGGCTCGGCCACGTGTCGCGCGCGGATTCCGCGGCCGACCGTTGGCCCGGCTGACCGTTGGCTTCACTGGACAGTCCGGTGCACACCGGACAGTCCGGTGAATTTTAGCTGTACGCCGTCGGTGAATTCCCGAGAGCGGCCACTTCACGCCGAGCCAGCCTGGCGCACCGGACACTGTCCGGTGCACCACCGGACAGTCCGGTGTGCCAGACAGAGCTGAGTCTTGGCTGTACACAGCCAAGCCTTTTTCACCTCTTTTCTTTTCTTCTTCTTTCTGTTTCTAACACTTAGACAAGTATATTAGTACACAAAACCAATGTACTAAGGCTTAGAAACATACCTTTACTCTTGATTTGCACTTTGTTCATCCATGGGCATAGATTCACATTTAAGCACTTGTGTTGGCACTCAATCACCAAAATACTTAGAAATGGCCCAAGGGCACATTTCCCTTTCAATCTCCCCCTTTTTGGTGATTTATGCCAACACAACATAAAGCAACTAGAACAAGTGCAATATCATTTCAAATAAAAACTCAAATTTATTTTGATTCAATTTGGCATATATGGATCATCCTTTGCCACCACTTGGTTTGTTTTTGCAAATCAAACTCAAAATCCTATCTCTAAGTCAAATCCACTTGTAGAGACATAAAGAGAGGTTTTCCAAAGAAAATTGATTCAAGATTCCAAAAACTCCCCCTTTTTCCCATAATCAACACTTCTCCCCACAAGAGGCCAAAAACTCCCCCTTTTTCCCATAATCAACACTTCTCCCCACAAGAGGCCAACTTTTGACAAAAGAGACAATGCAAGAGTTTTGACAAACCAAAAGCTCTATTCTACTGTTTTCAAAGTTTCTCAAGTGGTAGCTGATCCATTTATTGCTTTGGCCTTTATTTTCTCCCCCTTTGGCATCAAGCACCAAAACGGGATCAATCTTGGCCCTTTAACCCCATTGCCTCACCAAAATCTTCAATTAAGAGCAAATAGGCAATAAGAGTTTAAAGATGAACTTGGAATAAGTTACCCTCTCATCGGAGTGCAGTGGAAGTCTTTCACGGTCCAAGTCCACCTTTCCCTTTCAAACCTTCTTTGAGACTAAAACAATCAAACTCAAGCAAACGGTTAGTCTCAAAGGGTCAAGTTGTAACACATCTCCCCCTAAATATGTGCATTACTGGCACAAGGACTTGTGAGGTCCGGGGAGTGCTTGTACAACTTGAGCACCATAATAAGCAACACAATGCAGAATGAACATGATTAAAGGCATAAACACATGTATGCTATAAATCAATCCAGGTTCCGCGAATCTAAGACATTTAGCTCACTACGCAACCTGCAAAAGGTCTTCTCATCTAGAGGCTTAGTGAAGATATCGGCTAGCTGGTTCTCGGTGCTAACATGAAACACTTCGATATCTCCCTTTTGCTGGTGGTCTCTCAAAAAGTGATGCCGGATGTCAATGTGCTTTGTGCGGCTGTGTTCAACAGGATTTTCCGCCATGCGGATAGCACTCTCATTGTCACATAGGAGTGGGACTTTGCTCAGATTGTAGCCAAAGTCCCTGAGGGTTTGCCTCATCCAAAGTAGTTGCGCGCAACACTGTCCTGCGGCAACGTACTCGGCCTCAGCGGTGGATAGGGCAACGGAAGTTTGTTTCTTAGAGTTCCATGACACCAGGGACCTTCCTAAGAATTGGCACGTCCCCGATGTACTCTTCCTATCGACCTTACATCCAGCATAGTCGGAATCTGAATATCCAATCAAGTCAAAGGTAGACCCCTTTGGATACCAGAGCCCGAAGCAAGGCGTAGCAACTAAATATCTAAGGATTCGCTTCACTGCTACTAAGTGACACTCCTTAGGATCGGATTGAAATCTAGCACACATGCATACGCTAAGCATAATATCCGGTCTACTAGCACATAAGTAAAGCAAAGAACCTATCATTGACCGGTATGCCTTTTGATCAACGGACTTACCACCTTTGTTGAGGTCGGTGTGTCCGTCGGTCCCCATCGGAGTCTTTGCGGGCTTGGCATCCTTCATCCCAAACCGCTTCAGCAAGTCTTGCGTGTACTTTGTTTGAGAGATGAAGGTGTCGTCCTTGAGTTGCTTCACTTGGAACCCAAGGAAGTAGTTCAACTCGCCCATCATTGACATCTCGAATTTCTGCGTCATCACCCTGCTAAACTCTTCACAAGACTTTTTATTAGTAGAACCAAATATTATGTCATCGACATAAATTTGGCACACAAAAAGATCACCATCACAAGTCTTAGTGAAAAGAGTTGGATCGGCTTTCCCAACTTTGAAGGCATTTGCAATTAAAAAGTCTCTAAGGCATTCATACCATGCTCTTGGGGCTTGCTTAAGTCCATAGAGCGCCTTAGAGAGCTTACACACGTGGTCGGGGTACCGTTCATCCTCGAAGCCAGGGGGTTGCTCCACGTACACCTCCTCCTTGATTGGCCCGTTGAGGAAAGCGCTCTTCACATCCATTTGGAACAACCTGAAAGAATGGTGAGCGGCATATGCTAGCAAAATACGAATGGACTCTAGCCTAGCCACAGGAGCAAAAGTCTCCTCAAAGTCCAAACCTGCGACTTGGGCATAACCTTTTGCCACAAGTCGAGCCTTTTTTCTCGTCACCACTCCGTGTTCGTCTTGTTTGTTGCGGAACACCCACTTGGTTCCCACAACATTTTGCTTAGGACGAGGCACCAGCGTCCAAACTTCATTTCTCTTGAAGTTGTTGAGCTCCTCCTGCATGGCCAATACCCAGTCCGGATCTAGCAAGGCCTCCTCTACCCTGAAAGGCTCAATAGAAGAGACAAAGGAGTAATGCTCACAAAAATTAACTAATCGAGATCGAGTAGATACTCCCTTGCTAATGTCACCCAGAATTTGGTCGACGGGATGATCCCTTTGAATCATCGCTCGAACTTGGGTTGGAGGTGCCGGTTGTGCTTCTTCCTCCATCACATGATCATCTTGTGCTCCCCCTTGATCACACTCCTCTTGATGAACCTGTTCATCGTTTTGAGTTGGGGAATGCACCATTGTTGAGGAAGAAGGTTGATCTTGCTCCAATTGTTCCTGTGGACGCACATCACCAATCGCCATGGTGCGCATAGCGGCCGTTGGAACGTCTTCTTCATCTACATCATCAAGATCAACAACTTGCTCTCTTGGAGAGCCATTAGTCTCATCAAATACAACGTCGCTAGAGACTTCAACCAAACCCGATGTTTTGTTGAAGACTCTATACGCCTTTGTATTTGAGTCATAACCTAACAAAAACCCTTCTACAGCTTTGGGAGCAAAATTAGAATTTCTACCCTTCTTTACTAGAATGTAGCACTTGCTCCCAAATACACGAAAGTAAGATACATTGGGTTTGTTATTGGTTAGTAGCTCATACGAAGTCTTCTTGAGGAGGCGATGAAGGTAGACCCTGTTGATGGCGTGGCAAGCCGTGCTGATGGCTTCCGACCAAAAACGCTCGGGGGTCTTGAATTCTCCAAGCATCGTCCTCGCCATATCGATTAGCGTCCTGTTCTTCCTTTCTACCACACCATTTTGCTGTGGTGTGTAGGGAGCGGAGAACTCGTGCTTGATCCCTTCCTCCTCAAGGAACTCCTCCACTTGAAGGTTCTTGAACTCGGACCCGTTGTCGCTCCTTATCTTCTTCACTTTGAGCTCAAACTCATTTTGAGCTCTCTTGAGGAAGCGCTTGAGGGTCCCTTGGGTTTTAGACTTATCCTGCAAAAAGAACACCCAAGTGAAGCGGGAAAAGTCATCAACAATAACTAAACCATACTTACTTCCTCCTATGCTTAGATAGGCGACAGGTCCGAAGAGGTCCATATGTAGCAGCTCCAGGGGTCTTGATGTGGTCATCACATTCTTGCTGTGATGCGCTCCTCCCACCTGTTTACCTGCCTGACAAGCTGCACAAGGTCTGTCTTTTTCGAATTGTACGTTAGTCAAACCTATCACGTGTTCTCCCTTTAGAAGCTTGTGAAGATTCTTCATCCCCACATGTGCTAAGCGGCGATGCCACAGCCAGCCCATGCTAGTCTTAGCAATTAAGCATGCATCTAGACCGGCCTCTTCTTTTGCAAAATCAACTAAGTAAAGCTTGCCGTCTAATACACCCTTAAAGGCTAGTGAACCATCACTTCTTCTAAAGACAGACACATCTACATTTGTAAAAAGACAATTATATCCCATATTGCATAGTTGACTAACAGATAGCAAATTGTAACCAAGAGACTCAACTAAAAACACATTGGAGATAGAGTGCTCATTAGAAATTGCAATTTTACCTAACCCTTTTACCTTGCCTTGATTCCCATCACCGAATATAATTGAATCTTGGGAATCCCTATTCTTGACGTAGGAGGTGAACATCTTCTTCTCCCCCGTCATATGGTTTGTGCATCCACTGTCAATAATCCAGCTTGAACCCCCGGATGCATAAACCTGCAAGGCAAATTTAGGCTTGGGTCTTAGGTACCCAACTCATGTTGGGTCCTACAAGGTTAGTGCAAATATCCTTAGGGACCCAAATGCAAGTTTTGTCTCCCTTGCATTTTGCCCCTAACTTCCTAGCAACTATTTTCCTATCCTTTCTACAAATAGCAAAGGAAGCATTTAAAGCATGATAAATTGTAGAGGGTTCATTCATTACTTTCCTAGGAACATTAACAACATTTCTCCTAGGCATATTATGAACAACATTTCTCCTACCAACATTTCTATTATGCACATAAGAAGAACTAGAAGCAAACATGTCATGAGAATCAAAAGCATCATATGCGTTACATCTCCTATAAGCATTTCTAGATTGTCTCCTATCATGGTACATAAAGGCATGGTTCTTTTGCACACTACTAGCCATAGGGGCCTTCCCTTTCTCCTTGGCGGAGATGGGAGCCTTATGGCTTGTCAAGTTCTTGACTTCCTTCTTGTAGCCAAGTCCATCCTTAATTGAGGGGTGTCTACCAATTGTGTAGGCATCCCTTGCAAATTTTAGCTTATCAAAATTACTCTTGCTAGTCTTAAGTTGAGCATTAAGACTAGCCAATTCATCATTAAGTTTGGAAATTGAAACTAGGTGTTCACTACAAGCATCAATGTCAAAATCTTTACACCTATTACAAGTTTCAACAATTTCTACACAAGAATTAGATTTACTAGCTACTTCTAGTCTAGCATTTAAATCATCATTAAAACTCTTTAACTTAGCAATAGTTTCATGACAAGAAGATAGTTCACTAGAGAGCATTTCATTTCTCTTAATTTCTAGAGCAAGAGATTTCTGAGCTTCTACAAATTTATCATGTTCTTCATACAACAGATCCTCTTGCTTTTCTAAAAGTATATTCCTATCATTCAAGGCATCAATCAATTCATTAATTTTGTCTACCTTGGTTCTATCTAATCCCTTGAATAAGCATGAGTAATCTATCTCATCATCATCACTAGACTCATCCTCACTTGAAGAAGCATAAGTACTAGTATTATGAGTGCTTACTTTCTTCTCCCTTGCCATGAGGCAAGTGTGTCGTTCGTTGGGGAAGAGGGATGACTTGTTGAAGGCGGTGGCGGCGAGTCCTTCATTGTCGGAGTCGGACGAAGAGCAGTCCGAATCCCACTCCTTGCCAAGATGAGCCTCGCCCTTTGCCTTCTTATAGTTCTTCTTTTTCTCCCTCTTGTTCCCTTGATCCTGATTGTTGGGACAGTTAGCAATAAAATGACCAAGCTTACCGCATTTGAAGCATGAGCGCTTCCCCTTGGCTTTGGTCTTGCTTGGCTGTCCCTTGCGACCTTTAAGCACCGTCTTGAATCTTTTGATGATGAGAGCCATCTCTTCATCATTAAGTCCGGCCGCCTCAATCTGTGCCACCTTGCTAGGTAGCGCCTCCTTGCTTCGTGTTGCCTTGAGAGCAAGGGGTTGCGGCTCGTTGATCGGACCATTCAAGGCGTCGTCCACGTACCTCGCCTCCTTGATCATCATTCGCCCGCTAACGAATTTCCCAAGAACTTCTTCGGGCGACATCTTGGTGTACCTGGGATTTTCACGTATATTGTTTACCAAATGAGGATCAAGAATGGTAAATGACCTTAGCATTAGGCGGACGACGTCGTGGTCCGTCCATCGCGTGCTCCCGTAGCTCCTTATTTTGTTGATGAGGGTCTTGAGCCGATTGTATGTTTGTGTCGGCTCCTCGCCCCTTATCATCGCGAACCGTCCAAGCTCGCCCTCCACCAACTCCATTTTGGTGAGCAAGGTGACATCATTCCCCTCATGAGAGATCTTGAGGGTGTCCCAGATCTGCTTGGCATTGTCCAAGCCGCTCACCTTATGGTACTCGTCCCTGCACAAAGAGGCTAGCAACACAGTAGTAGCTTGTGCATTTTTATGAATCTGTTCATTAATAAACATGGGACTATCCGTACTATCAAAGTGCATTCCACTTTCTACAATCTCCCATATGCTAGGATGGAGAGAGAACAAGTGACTACGCATTTTGTGACTCCAAAATCCGTAGTCCTCTCCATCAAAATGAGGAGGTTTACCAAGTGGAATAGATAATAAATGAGCATTAGTACTTTGAGGAATACGAGAGTAATCAAAAGAAAAGTTCGAATTGACCGGTTTCTTTCTCTCGTATTCGTTGTGGTCGTCGTCCTTTTGGGAGGAAGTAGACTCATCGCTGTCGTAGTAGACGATCTCCTTGATGCGTCTTGTCTTCTTCTTCTTCCCATCTTTGCGTCTGTGGTCCGAGCCCGAGTCGTTGGACTTGTCATCCCTTGGCTCGTTGACGAAGGACTCCTTCTCCTTGTCGTTGATCACGATTCCCTTCCCTTTAGGATCCATCTCTTCGGGCGGTTAGTCCCTTTGTGAAGAGAACGGTTCTGATACCAATTGAGAGCACCTAGAGGGGGGGGGTGAATAGGTGATCCTGTGAAACTTAAAAACTTAAGCCACAAAACTTGGTTAATCGTTAGCACAATAATTGCCAAGTGGCTAGATAGGAATCCTCAACAAAATACAATAACCAACAAAGATCAATCACAGAGATGACACGGTGGTTATCCCGTGGTTCGGCCAAGACCAACGCTTGCCTACTCCACGTTGTGGTGTCCCAACGGACGAGGGTTGCAATCAACCCCTCTCAAGCGGTCCAAAGACCCACTTGAATACCACGGTGTTTTGCTTTGCTTATCTTTATCCCACTTGCGAGGAATCTCCACAAATTGGAGTCTCTCGCCCTTACACTTAAAGTTCACAAAGAAGCACGGAGTAAGGGAGGGAAGCAACACACACAAATCCACAGCAAAATGCGCACACACACGGCCAAGAATCGAGCTCAAAAGACTATCTCAAAGTTCTCACTAGAACGGAGCTCGAATCACTGAGAATGACAAACGAATGCGCAAAGACTGAGTGTGGATGATCAAGAATGCTCTAAGGTTGCTTGGTATTCTCCTCCATGCGCCTAGGGGTCCCTTTTATAGCCCCAAGGCAGCTAGGAGCCGTTGAGAGCAAATCTGGAAGGCCATTCTTGCCTTCAGTCGTTTGGCGCACCGGACAGTCCGGTGCACACCGGACACTGTCCGGTGCCCGATTTCCTTCCTTAAATAGCGAAGCCGACCGTTGCGGATTTGGGAGCCGTTGGTGCACCGGACAGTCCGGTGCCCCTTCTGACCGTTGGCTCGGCCACGTGTCGCGCGCGGATTCCGCGGTCGACCGTTGGCCCGGCTGACCGTTGGCTTCACCGGACAATCCGGTGCACACCGGACAGTCCGGTGAATTTTAGCCGTACGCCGTCGGCGAATTCCCGAGAGCGGCCACTTCACGTCGAGCCAGCCTGGCGCACTGGACATTGTCCGGTGCACCATCGGACAGTCCGGTGTGCCAGACAGAGCTGAGTCTTGGCTGTACACAGCCAAGCCTTTTTCACCTCTTTTCTTTTCTTCTTCTTTCTGTTTCTAACACTTAGACAAGTATATTAGTACACAAAACCAATGTACTAAGGCTTAGAAACATACCTTTACTCTTGATTTGCACTTTGTTCATCCATGGGCATAGATTCACATTTAAGCACTTGTGTTGGCACTCAATCACCAAAATACTTAGAAATGGCCCAAGGGCACATTTCCCTTTCAACATGCCTCATCATGGGTAAGCTTTGCCTCGGGCAGACTAATACCAGAATAAGACAACACGCAATGGGAGTGGAGAGATGGCGAGAGTAGCGTGTACCCTTCGTGGCAAGAGGCTGGACGGTGGCGTATCTGTGCTCTCGGTTGGCGTGAACCTGATCTAATCTTAAGAACCCCGGTGGCGAGTTGACATATGCAAGGGTTAACTGCTACATATGTCGTGTGATTGGAGATCCCCAGCTGAGTATTAATCGATTCGGATCGCCGTTACTTCTCGGACATGAAGACTTGGTCACTTCCCTACACGTAGCATTCCAGTGAACAAGAAGGGTTAATAAGAAGATGGCTAGTATAGGCCAAGTGCTTGAACTAGGATAGAAAGAACTCTAGATTCAGGTAATGACTTAACTTGCTAATAAAACTGAATTTTTAAGGATCCACTATTAGTAAGCATTTTTGCAAACAGAGTCTTGATTTTTAAGGATCCCCTGGTGTTACTGTCACTAAAACTTGAGCATAACATCATGAGCATTAGCATGTCATGTGTTTGTTACACTTAGAGTGCATTCACTAGGCAAAAATTTCAAACAAGTTGTATTGATATGACTTGGTATGTGAGTAACCCTAGGATAGAGTACTTAACCCTAAACTAGGCTTAGGAGTGACAATAAAGCCCAAGCATGAGAAAACTTCAAAACTCATTAGAAATGGTCATAAGATATCACCATTAATGGACTTGGTTAGCACCAAAACACTAAAGTGTTGAAAACTCTGAAAAGACCCCTGAAAACCCTAAATTGAAACCCGAGGGGGTTATGTGTAAATTTTGTACACTTTTGGACCCAAGTGCAAAAACCAAGGTATTAGGGCACCTCAAATCATATGGTTCACACATTTGAGGATTTGCAAATCAAACCATGAGATTTGGGCTTATTTGCAAAAAGCCACTCTATACCTCTCAGATGCCTAAGTCCAAAACCAGTGAACAGGGCTGACTTTGGAGCTCTGTATTTCTAAAAATACAAGGAATTTGCCTAGGGTCAACACATCAAACTTGTAGATCTAGGAAAGGAGAACAACTTTTCTTAAATGCTTAAGCCTTGGTATTGTATAAAATTTGGAGTAAAGTGAGCACAAAGTCTGGCTGTGAGACCACCCTGAAACTGGATACTAATTGACAGTGAGTTCCGATAAACTTTGAGCTCAATTCTTGTGCAAGGGAATAAGCAATTGGGCAAGATCCCTATAGCAAAATTGTAGTTGGTATATAGAGCTACAAGTTTGTTATAGATGGATTAGCAAGTTCTCACATGAAAATCCGAGATCTGGGCATTGCAATTATGTCTGTCAGGCACTGTGAATCAGGATTCCGATGGTACAGTGTTCGGATCAGATCGCCAAGTTCAGTTCATCTCGCCGCCAGCAACCATGCGCCTTGATTCACGCCTGACGCTATGATCTGTGCTCAATGGAGTACTGATAGTTGCTCGGGGTAGTAAATATCGCTGTGTGGATGAACTTGAGCCGCTGTTCACTCCGACCGACGTGTCCGCCTGATTCACGGCCGATTCGGATGAACTCACCGGAGTTAGCCACCTATCGACCATGCGCCATGTGCCTTGGTGTCTTACCACGTCGCAGTAGCTTGTATTACACACGTGTGGTGATCGCCGGTGAGCTCGCCACGGTGAAAGCCACCAATTGCTTGCGCCAGTAGCTTCTTCCCTCTCCGACCGCCAACGCGCCATCTCAAATTCACGGGTCACCACTCAGGGGTCCTATAAATTGAGTGTGTCGTTGGCTCCGCTAGGTAGTCAAGCAGCTAATCCATCAACTCGTGCCTCAATTCATCCACCAAAGCTCGCCAATTTGAAACTTCCCCCAAATCGGTCCAGAGCACCACGCGAAGTGACCTCGCCGTGGCCAGCGTGCTACATGTCCGTTCATGTCCTCTGGTTCCTCGTTTCAGTATCCTTAGGTGCTCTTTATACTCACTGACCCAACCAATTGCACTAGACCGGGGTAGATCACAGGGAACGCTTCATATTGTCCATTGATCGGGTTGTCACCGTGGGCAGTGTGACTAAGAGCTCAAACCTTGCAACTAAGTGAGGGGAAATGATCGTCTAGGATTGAATTTGGTGTCCAACAAAGGGGAGGGCTAGCCGTTGCTTATTCTGGCCAGTACAAGCTCGTCGGAGCTCGGTCCGTCGCCGTTCGCCGTCGGGGATCGTGGGTTGTAAAGAAAAAGAAGAAGAAGGGCCTATCTGCATTTGTCAATGACAAAAGCAAATAGTGTGCAGGGTTCTTCGTTAGTTATTCAAACCACTAAGGGCCTCGGTGCAAAACTGACGCGCGGGCGCGCGTACGCGAGCGTGTTCTGCCTATGCTGGTTTGGCTCGGGCCAGATTCAGCCCAACCCTGTTCATAGTTTCTCTTTTTCTTTTTCTACCAAGATTAAAGAATTCATAGAAAATTCCAGGAAAATGCTAAAAAAATGAGACCAATTTTGTTAGACTCCTAAATTTCTATAGTATTTAATAAAATTAGTTTTAAGATTTTTGGTCCAAACAAGGAATTATGGAGTATTTAAAAGGGCTTAAACCTATACTCCTGGAATTTTAGAGATTAATTAGTAACTCCAAAAATCACCAAACTTTTTGGATAAGCCTAAAATGATATTTAGAAACCTTGGGTGAAGTTTTATTTGATTTGGGCAATGTTTGATACCTAAACCCCAAAACCCTAATCTTCTTAGTAGTGCGTGCCCTATGAAATAAAGTACTGACTCCAAAAACCCTAGTTTCCTGGAGTACCGTGAAGGAAAATTGTATTCAAGATACAATTTGATAAACCTTTTCTGTTATTGCATTTTCATAAGCATTACATGAGCATTCATCGTTATATATGATATATATAGAAAACAAAGATGAAGTATAAGTTGAAGAAGGAAGAGCTACACCACCACCTGAAGACCCACCTGCGGGGAACTGCTTTTATTTTGATATTTGTGGAGCAGAGCCCGACTCTCCTATAACACAAGGCAAGCCCAGGTGCATTTGCCACCTCCTTGCTATTTTAAAAATCTTTGTCACTTGTTTGATGCATTAGGTGATAGGAGTTGTGTGCCAAACAATTGATGCATTTCCTTACTTGGAATATTGAATACCTTTCCTTGATCACCTGTTTTATAAAAATGTTTTTCTTATGCTTAGTCTTGCTTTAGAAAAAAAATGTTTTGTTTTGACAAAAGATGATGCTTCAAGTGGGAAGGGATGATTTTCAAAAAATTAAAACTTGATGGTGGATCCATCATGGTCGTGATGGGTTCAACATCGGAAAAGACGTACCTCTCCCAGGTACCAAACTATGGGTTTGAAATGATAAAGTTGAGACCGGGCGGGTGACTTGCACGAGAAGAGAGTCACGGTGTAGTGTCTCCGTCTGAGTCGGTCGATGTAGGCTTGATGATCGAGGACCCTTTAACTGGTCACATGCCTCATCATGGGTAAGCTTTGCCTCGGGCAGACTAATACCAGAATAATACAACACGCAATGGGAGTGGAGAGATGGCGAGAGTAGCTTAGTACCCTTCGTGGTAAGAGGCTGGACGGTGGCGTATCTGTGCTCTCGGTTGGCGTGAACCTGATCTGGTCTTAAGAACCTCGATGGCGAGTTGACATATGCAAGGGTTAACTGCTACATATGTCGTGTGATTGGAGATCCTCAGCTGAGTATTAATCGATTCGGATCGCCGTTACTTCTCGAACATGAAGACTTGGTCACTGCCCTACCCGTAGCATTCCAGTGAACAAGAAGGGTTAATAAGAAGATGGCTAGTATAGGTCAAGTGCTTGAACTAGGATAGAAAGAATTATAGATTCAGGTAATGACTTAACTTGCTAATAAAACTGGATTTTTAAGGATCCACTATTAGTAAGCATTTTTGCAAACAGAGTCTTCATTTTTAAGGATCCCCTGGTGTTACTGTCACTAAAACTTGAGCATAACATCATGAGCATTAGCATGTCATGTGTTTGTTACACTTAGAGTGCATTCACTAGGCAAAAAATTCAAACAAGTTGTATTGTTATGACTTGGTATGTGAGTAACCCTAGGATAGAGTACTTAACCCTAAACTAGGCTTAGGAGTGACAATAAAGCCCGAGCATGAGAAAACTTCAAAACTCATTAGAAATGGTCATAAGATATCACCATTAATGGACTTGGTTAGCACCAAAACCCTAAAGTGTTGAAAACTCTGAAAAGACCCCTAAAACCCTGAATTGAAACCCTAGGGGGTTATGTGTAAATTTTGTACACTTTTGGACCCAAGTGCAAAAACCAAGGTATTAGGGCACCTCAAATCATATGGTTCACACATTTGAGGATTTGCAAATCAAACCATGAGATTTAGGCTTATTTGCAAAAAGTCACTCTATACCTCTCATATGCCTAAGTCCAAAACCAGTGAACAGGGCTGACTTTGGAGCTCTATATTTCTAAAAATACAAGGAATTTGCCTAGGGTCAACACATAAAACTTGTAGATCTAGGAAAGGAGAACAACTTTGCTTAAGTGCTTAAGCCTTAGTATTGTATAAAATTTGGAGTAAAGTGAGCACAAAGTCTGGCTGTGAGACCACCCTGAAACTGGATACTGAAGGTACTTTGAGCTCAATTCTTGTGCAAGGGAATAAGCAATTGGGCAAGATCCCTATAACAAAATTGTAGTTGGTATATAGATCTACAAGTTACAGTGTCCGGTGCACCAGGGTCGTACGACTCTGAACTTGCCACCTTCGGGTTTCAGAAGCGCCGCTCCGCTATAATTCACCGGACTGTCCGGTGCATCAGCAGAGCAACGGCTAGCCAGCGCAATGGTCGACTGCAACGGTCGCCTGCAAGCTACAGTGCACGGATAGTTCGCGCAGAAGTCAGAGCAGCCGCCAAAAGGCGTACTGGACAGTGCACAGTACCTGTCCGGTGTGGCACCAGACTATCCGGTGCCACAAGAAGACAAAGCTCCAACGGTCGAAACCGTCAGAACCCTAACGGTTGGGTGACGTGGCTGGCGCACCGGACACTGTCCGGTGCGCCCATCGACAGCAGCCTGCCCCAACGGTTGAATTGGTGGGTGGGGGCTATAAATACCCCCCAACCACCTCCACTCCAACCATCCAAGCATTCATCACACTCCATTCAATACAAGAGCAAAACACAACACTCCAAGACACAAATCAAAGCCTTCGATCCGATCAAAGTCCCCAATTCAATTCTAGTCTTTAGGACCTGTGAGAGGATTGGTCTTGTGTTTCTTTGTTGCTCTTGTTGCTTGGTTGGCTTTCTTCTTCCTCATTCTTGTTCTTTAAGTGACTTGTAATCAAAGCAAGAGACGCCAAGTGTGTGGTGGTCCTTGTGGGTCTAAGTGACTCGTTTGATTAAGGAGAAGGCTCTCTCGGTTTAAGTGACCGTTTGAGAGAGGGAAAGGGTTGAAAGAGACCCGGTCTTTGTGACCACCTCAACGGGGACTAGGTTCATTGGAACCAAACCTCGGTAAAACAAATCACCGTGTCATCCACTTTATTTTATTGATTGATTTGTTTTCCCCCTCTCTCCCGAACTCGGTTTTTATTCTAACGCTAACCCCGGCTTGTAGTGTGTTTAAAGTTATAAATTTCAGTTTCCGCCTATCCATCCCCCCCGCTAGGCGACTTTAAATTGGTATCAGAGCCCGGTACTTCATTAGATTCTAACCACTCGAAGTGATGTCGGGAGGATCTGCCAAGAGGGAAATGGAAATGGCCACAAGCCACGAGAAGGCTCCATCAAGGGAGTTCGGTGCCCAAGGATGGGAGGAATCACCTCCTCGCGTCATGTCGCACTGTAGTGGGGACAAGAAGAAGAAAATTAAGAAAGTGGTCTACTACGAGACCGATTCTTCGTCGCCCTCTACATCCGGCTCCGACGCGCCGTCCGTCACTTCTAAGCGCCATGAGAGCAAGAAGTTTAGTAAGATCCCCCTACGCTATCCTCGCATTTCTAAACGCACTCCTTTACTTTCTGTCCCATTAGTGAAAGGGAAATGTGCCCTTGGGCCATTTCTAAGTATTTTGGTGATTAAGTGCCCAACACAAGTGCTTAAGTGTTAAATTATGCCAAGGACTCAAGAAGTGCAAAACAAGATTATAGGTAGGTTTCTAGACTTAGTACATTGTTTTGAAGACTAATGTATTGTGTCTAAGTGCTAGAAACAGGAGAAATAATTATGGAGAAGTTGGCTGTGTACAGCCAAAAGGCTGCTCGGTCTGGGTGCACCGGACTGTCCGGTGGTGCACCGGATAGTGTCCGGTGCGCCAGGCTGGCTCTGGTGAAAAGGCCGCTCTCGGGATTTCGTCGGCGGCGTACGGCTAAAATTCACCGGACTGTCCGGTGTGCACCGGACTGTCCGGTGAGCCAACGGTCGGCCGAGCCAACGGTCGGCCGCGCAATCTGCGCGTGATGCATGGCCGGGCCAACGGTCTGAAGGGGGCACCGGACTGTCCGGTGTGCCAACGACTCCAAATCGCCAACGGTCGGCTGCGCCAAAACAGGAAAGAAATCCGCACCGGACAGTGTCCGGTGGTGCACCGGACTGTCCAGTGCGCCAGTCGACAGAAGGCAAGATTTGCCTTCCTGGAATGCTCTCAACGGCTCCTAGCTGCCTTGGGGCTATAAAAGGGACCCCTAGGCGCATGGAGGAGCACACCAAGCAATTCTCTAAGCATTCCTAAGCACCAAGACTCCAATTCCGCGCATTTGATTCTTTGTGATAGCAACTAGAGCTCCATTTGAGTAGAGAACTCTCCAGGTTGTGTTGTGAGCTCGAGTTGTGACTTGTGTGCGTGTTTGTGCTCTAATTTTGTGTCTTGTGTGCTTTGCTCATCCCAGCCTTACTTTCGTGCTTCTTTGTGAACATCAAATTGTAAGGGCGAGAGGCTCCAAGTTGTGGAGATTCCTCGCAAGTGGGATATAGTAAACAAAGCAAAACACCGTGGTATTCAAGTGGGTCTTTGGACCACTTGAGAGGGGTTGAGTGCAACCCTAGTCCATTGGGACGCCACAACGTGGAGTAGGCAAGTGTTGGACTTGGCCGAACCACGGGATAAACCACTGTGCCTATCTGTGTTAATCTTCTTGTGGTTATTGTGTTTTGCGAGAACTCCTCTCTAGCTACTTGGCTTTACTGTGCTAACTCCTAATCAAGCTTTGTGGATTAAGTTTCAAGTTTTTACAGGATCACCTATTCACCCCCCTCTAGGTGCTCTCAATTGGTATCAGAGTCGTTCTCTTCAAGAAAGGGACTAATCGCCCGAAGGGTTGGATCCTAAGGGAAAGGGGATGGTGGTCAATGATAAGGAGAAGGAGACCATCTTCAACGAGCCGAGGGACGACAAAGCTACTGACTCCGGCTCAAGTCAAAAGAAGAAGGAAGGGAAGAAGAAGAGGCGCATCAAGAAGATCGTCTACTATGACGACAGCGACGAGTCCTCTTCTTCCCAAAAGGACAACAACGACAACGACTACGAGAAAAAGAAGACGGTTAACTCTAATTTTTCTTTCGATTACTCTCGTATTCCTCAAAGTACCAATGCTCATTTACTCTCCATTCCACTTGGTAAACCTCCTCACTTTGATGGAGAGGACTACGGATTTTGGAGTCACAAAATGCGTAGTCACTTGTTCTCTCTCCATCCAAGCATATGGGAGATAGTAGAAAGTGGAATGCAATTTGATAGTACTGATAGTCCCATATTTATCAATGAGCAAATTCACAAAAATGCACAAGCTACTACTGTTCTTCTAGCATCATTGTGCAGGGATGAATACCATAAGGTGAGCGGTTTGGATAACGCCAAGCAGATCTGGGACACCCTCAAGATCTCGCATGAGGGGAATGACGTCACCATGCTCACCAAGATGGAGATGGTGGAAGGCGAACTAGGAAGGTTCGCGATGATCAGGGGAGAGGAGCCAACCCAAACGTACAACCGGCTCAAGACCCTCGTCAACAAAATAAGGAGCTATGGAAGCACGCGATGGACGGACCACAACGTTGTCCGCCTAATGCTAAGGTCCTTCACTGTCCTTGATCCACATCTTGTAAAGAATATTCGTGAGAATCCTAGGTACACCAAGATGACGCCCGAGGAAATACTTGGGAAGTTTGTAAGCGGGCGGATGATGATCAAGGAGGCAAGATACGTTGATGATGCGTTGAATGGCCCAATCCACGAGCCTCAAACCGTTGCTCTCAAAGCAACGATGAGCAAGGAAGCGCTACCTAGCAAGGTGGCACAAGTTGAGGCGGCGGGGCTCAATGAGGAAGAGATGGCCCTCATCATCAAGCGTTTCAAGACGGCGCTAAGGGGTCGCAGGGAGCATTCCAACAAGAACAAGACGAAGGGGAAGCGCTCATGCTTCAAATGTGGTAAGATTGGTCATTTTATCGCTAATTGTCCCGATAATGAAAGTGACCAGGAACAAGAGAAGAAGAGGGAAAAGAAGAAGGCCTACAAGAAGGCTAAGGGCGAGGCACACCTTGGCAAGGAGTGGGACTCGGATTGTTCGTCATCCGACTCCAACAACGAAGGACTCGCCGCCTCGGCCTTCAACAAATCGTCCCTCTTCCCCAACGAGCATCACGCCTGCCTCATGGCAAATGAGAAGAAGGTAAACACTCGAAAGACTACTTATGCTTCTTCTAGTGATGATGAATCTAGCGATGATGAAATAGATTATACTAGTTTGTTCAAGGGCTTAGAAAGAACTAAGATTGATAAGATTAATGAATTAATCGATGCCTTGAATGATAAGAATAGATTGTTAGAAAAGCAAGAGGATCTTTTGTATGAAGAACATGATAAATTTGTAGAGGCACAAAAATCTCTTGTTTTAGAAGTTAAAAGGAATGAAATGCTTTCTTGTGAACTATCTACTTGCCATGAAATGCTTTCTTGTGACCATTTCTTGTTTTAGAAGTAGCAAATAGATCTAACTCTTGTGTAGATCATGTTGTAATTTGCAATAGGTGTAAAGACTTTAATATTGATGCTTGTAGTGAACACCTAGTTTCTATTGCAAAGTTAAATGATGAAGTGGCTAGTCTTAATGCCCAACTTAAGACTAGCAAAAATGAATTTGATAAATTAAAATTTGCAAGGGATGCCTACACGATTGGTAGACACCCCTCAATTAAGGATGGGCTTGGCTTCAAGAGGGAAGCCAAGAACTTAACAAGTCATAAGGCTCCCATCTCCGCCAAGGAGAAAGGGAAGGCTCCTATGACTAATAGTAGTCAAAAGAATCATGCTTTCATTTATGGTGATAAGAGATATTCTAGAAATGTTCATTATGATAGGAGTCGTAATGCTTATGATTCAAATGTCATGTTTGCTTCAAGTCCTTCTATTATGCATGATAGAAGTATGACTAGGAAAAATGTCATTAATCATGTGCCTAGGAGAAATGTTCATGTTCCTAGGAAAATTAATGAACCTCCTACAATTTATCATGCTTACAATGCTTCCTTTGCAATTTGTAGAAAGGATAAGAAGGTGATTGCTAGGAAATTAGGGGCAAAATGCAAGGGAGATAAAACTTGCATTTGGGTCCCTAAGACCATTGTAACTAACCTTGTAGGACCCAACATGAGTTGGGTACCTAAGACCCAAGCCTAAATTGCCTTGCAGGTTTATGCATCCAGAGGCTCAAGCTGGATTATCGACAACGGATGCACAAACCACATGACGGGGGAGAAGAAGATGTTCACCTCCTACGTCAAGAACAAATATTCCCAAGATTCAATCGTATTCAGTGATGGGAATCAAGGCAAGGTTAAAGGACTAGGAAAAATAGCTATTTCTTCTGAGCATTCTATCTCTAATGTGTTTTTAGTTGAATCGCTCGGATATAATTTGTTGTCCGTTAGTCAATTATGTAATATGGGATATAACTGCTTATTCACAAATGTAGATGTGTCTGTCTTTAGAAGGAGTGATGGTTCATTAGCTTTTAAGGGTGTATTAGACGGCAAACTCTATTTAGTTGATTTTGCAAAAGAGGAGGCCGGTCTAGATGCATGCTTAATTGCTAAGATTAGCATGGGCTGGCTGTGGCATCGCCGTTTAGCACATGTGGGGATGAAGAACCTTCACAAACTTCTAAAGGGAGAACACGTGATAGGTCTAACAAACGTAACCTTCGAAAAAGATAGACCTTGTGCAGCTTGTCAAGCAGGTAAACATGTGGGAAGCTCTCATCATACCAAAAATGTGATGACCACATCAAGACCTTTGGAGTTGCTTCATATGGACCTCTTCGGATCCGTCGCCTATCTAAGCATAGGAGGAAGTAAGTATGGTCTTGTTATAGTTGATGATTTTTCCTGCTTCACTTGGGTATTCTTTTTGCAGGATAAATCTGAAACCCAAGGGACCCTCAAGCGCTTCCTAAGGAGAGCTCAAAATGAGTTTGAGCTCAAGGTGAAGAAGATAAGGAGCGACAACGGGTCCGAGTTCAAGAACCTTCAAGTGGAGGAGTACCTTGAGGAGGAAGGGATCAAGCACAAGTTCTCCGCTCCCTACACACCACAGCAAAACGGTGTGGTAGAGAGGAAGAACAGGACGCTCATAGACATGGCGAGGACAATACGCACCATGGCGATTGGAGATGTGCGGCCACAGGAACAAAAGGAGCAAGATCAACCTTCTTCCTCAACAATGGTGCATCCCCCAACTCAAACGATGAACAGGTTCATCAAGAGGAGGCGTGTGATCAAGGGGGAGCACAAGATGATCATGTAATGGAGGAAGAAGCACAACCGGTACCTCCAACTCAAGTTCGAGCGACGATTCAAAGGAATCATCCCGTCGACCAAATTTTGGGTGATATTAGCAAGGGAGTAACTACTCGCTCTAGATTAGTTAATTTTTGTGAGCATTACTCTTTTGTCTCTTCTATTGAGCCTTTCAGGGTAGAAGAGGCCTTGCTAGATCCGGACTGGGTGTTGGCCATGCAGGAAGAGCTCAACAACTTCAAGAGAAATGAAGTTTGGACACTGGTGCCTCGTCTCAAGCAAAACGTTGTGGGAACCAAGTGGGTGTTCCGCAACAAACAAGACGAGCACGGGGTGGTGACAAGGAACAAGGCACGACTTGTGGCAAAAGGTTATGCCCAAGTCGCAGGTTTGGACTTTGAGGATACTTTTGCTCCTGTGGCTAGGCTAGAGTCAATTCGCATATTGTTAGCCTATTCTGCTCACCATTCTTTTAGGTTGTTCCAAATGGATGTGAAGAGCGCTTTCCTCAACGGACCAATCAAGGAGGAGGTGTACGTGGAGCAACCCCCTGGCTTCGAGGATGAACGGTACCCCGACCACGTGTGTAAGCTCTCTAAGGCGCTCTATGGACTTAAGCAAGCCCCAAGAGCATGGCATGAATGCCTTAGAGACTTTTTAATTACTAATGCTTTCAAGGTTGGGAAAGCCGATCCAACTTTATTCACTAAGACTTGTCATGGTGATCTTTTTGTGTGCCAAATTTATGTCGATGACATAATATTTGGTTCTACTAACCAAAAGTCTTATGAAGAGTTTAGCAGAGTGATGACTCAGAAATTTGAGATGTCGATGATGGGCGAGTTGAACTACTTCCTTGGGTTCCAAGTGAAGCAACTCAAGGACGTCACCTTCATCTCCCAAACGAAGTACACACAAGACTTGCTAAAGCGGTTTGGGATGAAGGACGCCAAGCCCGCAAAGACTCCAATGGGAACCGATGGACATGTCGACCTCAACAAAGGAGGTAAGTCCGTTGATCAAAAAGCATACCGGTCTATGATAGGTTCCTTGCTTTACTTATGTGCTAGTAGACCGGATATTATGCTTAGTGTATGCATGTGTGCTAGATTTCAATCCGATCCAAGGGAGTGTCACTTAGTGGCTGTGAAGCGAGTTCTTAGATATTTAGTCGCTACGCCTTGCTTCGGGATCTGGTATCCAAAGGGGTCTACCGTTGACTTAATTGGATACTCAGACTCCGACTATGCTGGATGTAAGGTCGATAGGAAGAGTACATTAGGGACGTGCCAATTCTTAGAAAGGTCCCTGGTGTCTTGGAGTTCTAAGAAACAAACTTCTGTTGCCCTATCCACCGCTGAGGTCGAGTATGTTGCCGCAGGACAGTGTTGCGCGCAACTACTTTGGATGAGGCAAACCCTCCGGGACTTTGGCTACAATCTGAGCAAAGTCCCACTCCTATGTGATAATGAGAGTGCTATCTGCATGGCGGATAATCCTGTTGAACACAGCCGCACAAAGCACATAGACATCCGACATCACTTTTTGAGAGACCACCAGCAAAAGGGAGATATCGAAGTGTTTTATGTTAGCACCGAGAACCAGCTAGTCGATATCTTTATCAAGCCTCTAGATGAGTCGACCTTTTGCAGGCTGCGTAGTGAGGTAAATCTCCTAGATTCGCGGAACCTGGATTGATTTGTAGCATACATGTGTCTTATGCTTTGATCATGTTCCTTTATGCATTTTGTTATGTATTTGTGGTGTTCAAGTTGTACAAACACTCCCCGGACCTCACAGGTCCAATTGCAAGTGATGCACATATTTAGGGGGATGTGCTACAACTTGACCCTTTGAGACTAACTGTGTGCTTGAGTTTGCTTGATTTAGTCTCAAAGGTGGATTGAAAGGAAATGTTGGACTTGGACCATGAAAGACTTTCACTGCACTCCGATGAAAGAGTAACTAACTCCAAGTTCATCTTCATGCTCTTATTGCCTTCTTACTCTTAATTGAAGATTTTGGTGAGGCAATGGGGTTCAGGGTCCAAAAATGATCCCGTTTTGGTGCTTGATGCCAAAGGGGGAGAAATTAAGGGCCAAAGCAACAAATGGATCAGCTACGACTTGAGAATTTTGAAAATAGTAGAATAGAGCTTTTGGTTTGTCAAAACTCTCTTATTGTCTCTCTTGTCAAAAGTTGGTCTCTTGTGGGGAGAATGTTTGATTATGGGAAAAGGGGGAGTTTTTGAATCTTTGATCAATTTCTCTTGAAATACCTCTCTTTATGTCTCAACAAGTGTGTTTGACTTAGAGATAGGAAATTGAGTTCGATTTGCAAAAACAAACCAAGTGGTGGCAAAGAATGATCCAAATATGCCAAATTTGAATCAAAACAAATTTGTGTTCTGTTTGCATTGATGTTGCACTTGTTCTAGTTGCTTTGTGTTATGTTGGCATAAATCACCAAAAAGGGGGAGATTGAAAGGGAAATGTGCCCTTGGGCCATTTCTAAGTATTTTGGTGATTAAGTGCCCAACACAAGTGCTTAAGTGTTAAATTATGCCAAGGACTCAAGAAGTGCAAAACAAGATTATAGGTATGTTTCTAGCCTTCGTACATTGTTTTGAAGACTAATGTATTGTGTCTAAGTGCTAGAAACAGGAGAAACAATTATGGAGAAGTTGGCTGTGTACAGCCAAAAGGCTGCTCGGTATGGGTGCACCGGACTGTCCGGTGGTGCACCGGACAGTGTCCGGTGCGCCAGGCTGGCTCTAGTGAAAAGGCCGCTCTCGGGATTTAATTGGCGGCGTACGGCTAAAATTCACCGGACTGCCCGGTGTGCACCGGATTGTCCGATGTGCACCGGACTGTCTGGTGAGCCAACGGTCGGCTGAGCCAATGGTCGGCCGCGCAATCTGCGCGTGACGCGTGGCCGGGCCAACGGTCTGAAGGGGGCACCGGACATTGTCCGGTGCGCCAACGGCTCCAAATCGCCAACGATCGGATGCGCCAAAACAGGAAAGAAATCCGCACCGGACAGTGTCCGGTGGTGCACCGGACTGTCCGGTGCGCCAGTCAATAGAAGGCAAGATTTGCCTTCCTGGAATGCTCTCAACGGCTCCTAGCTGCCTTGGGGCTATAAAAGGGACCCCTAGGCGCATGGAGGAGCACACCAAGCAATTCTCTAAGCATTCCTAAGCACCAAGACTCCAATTCCGCGCATTTGATTCTTTGTGATAGCAACTAGAGCTCCATTTGAGTAGAGAACTCTCCGGGTTGTGTTGTGAGCTCGAGTTGTGACTTGTGTGCGTGTTTGTGCTCTGATTTTGTGTCTTGTGTGCGTTGCTCATCCCAGCCTTACTTCTGTGCTTCTTTGTGAACATCAAATTATAAGGGCGAGAGGCTCCAAATTGTGGAGATTCCTCGCAAGCGGGATATAGTAAACAAAGCAAAACACTGTGGTATTCAAGTGGGTCTTTGGACCGCTTGAGATGGGTTGAGTGCAACCCTAGTCCGTTGGGACGCCACAACGTGGAGTAGGCAAGTGTTGGACTTGGCTGAACCACGGGATAAACCAGTGTGCCTATCTGTGTTAATCTTCTTGTGGTTATTGTGTTTTGCGTGAACTCCTCTCTAGCTACTTGGCTTTACTGTGCTAACTCCTAATCAAGCTTTGTGGATTAAGTTTCAAGTTTTTACAGGATCACCTATTCACCCCCCTCTAGGTGCTCTCAATTAGGCAAACCACCGGTTTTTTATGGTGAAGATTATTCTATGTGGAGTGTTAAAATGAAAGGTCATCTAACCTCACTCCACAAAAGCATGTGGGATGTTGTTGAGTATGGAGCGTAGGTACCACAGGTGGGGGATAAGGACTATGATTCGGATGAGGCCGACCAAATACGGCACTTTAACTCCCAACAACTACTATACTCCTCGTCTCTTTAAGTCGAGAGGAGTATAACAAAGTGCACGGGTTAGAGACCGCCAAAGATATTTGGGACATCCTCAAGACCGCACACGAAGGGGACGAGGTGAGCACGATCACCAAAAGGGAGAGATCGAGGGAGAGTTCGGTCGATTCCTCCTCAACCACGGGGAAGAACCACAAGCCATGTACAACCGACTAAAGACCATGGTGAATCAAGTGCGCAACCTCGGGAGCACAAAATGGGATGACCATGAGATGGTCAAGGTTATTCTAAGATCTCTTGTTTTTCGCAATCCTACTCAAGTACAATTAATTCGTGGGGATCCTAGATACAAATTAATGTCTCCTGAGGAAGTTGTAGGAAAGTTTGTGAGCTTTGAATTAATGATCAAAGGCTCTGAACAAATCGTCAACTTGGAGCAAGGCGGCACCTCCACACCCGAGGTGCAACCCGTCGCATTCAAAGCGACGAAGGAGAAGAAAGAAGAGTCTACATCAAGTAGGCTCCCCATCGACGCCTCCAAGCTCGACAACGAGGAAATGGCGCTCATCATCAAGAGCTTCCGCCAAATCCTCCAGCAAAGGGGGGGAAGGACTACAAACCCCGCTCCAAGAGGGTGTCCTACAAATGTGGTAAGCCCGGTCATTTCATTGCTAAATGTCCTATGTCTAGTGATAGTGACAGGGGCGATGACAAGAAGGGAAAGAGGAAGGAAAAGAAGAGATACTACAAGAAGAAGGGCGGCGATGCCCACGTATGTCGGGAATGGGACTCCGACATGAGCTCCGCCGACTCCTCCTCCGACGAGGATGCCGCCAACATCGCCGTCAACAAGGGACTTCTCTTCCCCAATGTCGGCCACAAATGCTTCATGGCAAAGGACGGCAAAAAGAAGAAGGTAAAATCTAGAGCCTCCACTAAATATACAACATCTAGTGATGAGGGTAGCTCTAGTGAAGATGAGGATAATTTGTTCAACCTTTTTGCCAACCTTAACATGCAACAAAAATAGAAATTGAATGAATTGATAGGTGCTATTCATGAGAAGGATGAACTCTTGGATAGCCAAGAGGAATTCCTTATTAAGGAAAACAAAAAACATGTTAAAGTTAAAAATGCTTATGCTCAAGAGATAGAAAAATGTGAAAACTTGACTAAAGAGCTTACCATTTGCCATGACACTATTTCCAACCTTAGAGCTGAGAATGTTAGTTTAATTGCTAAGGTTGAAAAGTTAAATGTTTGTGATGATTCAATTGTCAGTCTTAGAAATGAAAATGCTAGCTTAATTACTAAGATTGATAAATTGAATGAATCAATTTCTAGCCTTAAAACTGAGAATGATAAGTTAATTTCTAAGGCTAAAGATTTGAATGTTTGCAATGTTTCTATTTCCAATCTTAGAAATGAGAATGCTATTTTACATGCTAAGATTGATGAATTAAATGCTTGCAAACCCTCAACATCTACTGTTGAACATGTTGCTATTTGTACTAGATGTAGAGACATTGATGTTGATGCTATTCATGATCACCTCGCTTTAATTAAACAACAAAATGATCATATAGTTCAACTTACTGCTATAATTAATGAGCATGAGATAGAGAATGAAAAATTTAAATTTGCTAGAAGCATGTTCTATAGTGGGAGACGCCCTGGGATTAAGGATGGCATTGGTTTCCAACAGGAAAGCAATGTCAAAATTAATGCCCCTAAAAGACTATCTAATTTTGTTAAGGGCAAGGCTCCCATGGTTCAGGATAACGAGGGTTACATTTTATATCCTGCTGGTTATCCTGAGCACAAGATTAGGAGAATTCATGCTAGGAAACCTCATAATGTTTCACATCATGCCTTTATATATAAAAATGAGGCTTCTAGCTCTAGGCAATCAACCCATGTTAAATTGCCAAAAAAGAAATCTCCTACTGCATCAAATGAACCTAATGTTTCATTTAAAATTTTGATGCATCCTATGTTTTAACTAATAAATCAGGCAAAATAGTTGCCAAATATGTTGGGGGCAAACACAAGGGCTCTAAGACTTGTGTTTGGGCATCCAAGGTGCTTGTTTCTAATGTGAAAGTACCCAAGACCGTTTGGGTACCTAAGAACAAGACCTAAATTGTTTTGCAGGTTTATGCATCCGGGGGCTCAAGTTGGATAATTGATAGCGGGTGCACAAACCACATGATAGGGGAGAAAAGGATGTTCTCCTCCTACGAGAAAAACGAAGATCCCCAAAGATCTATCACATTTGGGGATGGAAATCAAGGTTTGGTCAAAGGACTTGGTAAAATTGCTATATCACCTGACCATTCCATTTCCAATGTTTTTCTTGTAGATTCTTTAGATTACAATTTGCTTTCTGTATCTCAATTATGCAAAATGGTTTACAATTGTCTTTTTACGAATATAGGTGTTACTGTCTTTAGAAGAAGTGATGATTCAGTAGCATTTAAGGGAGTATTAGAGGGTTAGCTAAACTTAGATAATTTAAATAGAGCTGAACTCGATACTTGCTTAATTGCTAAGACTAATATGGGTTGGCTCTGGCATCGCCAACTAGCCCATGTTGGGATGAAGAATCTTCACAAGCTTCTAAAGGAAGAACACATTTTGGGACTAACAAATGTTCATTTTGAGAAAGACAGGGTTTGTAGCGCATGACAAGCAGGAAAGCAAGTTAGAACCCATCATCCACACAAAAACATCATGACAACGGACAGGCCACTGGAGTTACTCCACATGGATTTTGTTGGGGCGAAGGCAAAGAACGCCACCCTTCGCTCGAGGCCTTTGCTGATAACCGCTGGTCAGACAGAGACAGAACAGGCAGGGACACCCTTCGCTCCATTCGGCACCAGACGAAGACCGGCGACGAAGTCATCCCGCAGCGCGGCCTCGTTCAGCTCTGAGGCCCACGCGTGATCTGGCCCATTGTAACGGGCCCTGCGTGGCCGCCTTTGTGTTACGGGCCTAATCTGTAAAGGCATGCTTGTAATTACAGCTTGTAACCCCGCTTTATGGGAATATTCTGGGGATAAACTAGGTGTCTGAGGGCACATGCGTCCTTAACACAAGGCGCTGGGCACTCAGATCCCTATAAATACCCCCGCACAGTGCCCGTGAGAGGCTAGATCAACAGAGCTATTTGCCCCCGAGCACGTAACCCTGCTGTCACCACCATTCATCCTTGTTGGCCTCCTTGCTGCTGAGAGCAAGTTCCAACATTTGGCGCCCACCGTTCGTGCTACGACAAGACCACCCGCGATGGCACCCAAGAGAGCTAACCCGAAGGCTGACGAGGCTGCGAAGGCAGCACTGCTGGCCGCGAGAAAGGGCAAGGCCCTCGCCCTCACCCAATCCACCCACCAAGAGCCCACTGAAGACAACATTCCCCGCACCTGCGAAGACGACACCTTCCGCACCTGCGGGCCCGAAGGACAATCGCAGCCGCCCCCAGGCTTCGCCCCACTGGAGGGCGCGGATCTCACCGAGGACGGCGAAGTCCTCGGCGTCTCAACAGAAGAACAGTTACAGCTGCGCGCCCTGCGCCTCAAGAACCGCAATCTCCAGAGGCAGAAAGAGATACTCGAAGCCAAGCGCCAGCGTGTGTCTGCACTAGCCAAGGTGCGGCAAATGATACGCGACGAGGAGCAGAAGGCCCAAGACCTCGAGCGCGAGATCGCGCTGATGCAGCGCGAAGGCCACCTCGGTCTACAGCAAGAGCCACCCCTCCAGCAGCGCGCGCAACCGGAAGACACGCGCGAAGGCCACCGCAGCCTGCAGCATGGCCCACCCCTGCAACACCGGGCGCAGCCGGAGAACCCGTGCTTCCCCCAGCATGACTACGCCTTCCAGCACGGCGCGCCATTCCAAGGGGTCAACTACCTCGACGAGCGAAGTCCCCTGGCGCCACACCTCCAAGTGACGCCTTGGCCAGCTAACTTCCGAGCAGGGGCATATCCCAAGTACAACGGCAGCACCGATCCGGCGCAGTACATAATGAGTTATCAAGTCGCCGTTGCATCCGCCGGAGGGGACGACGCCACAATGGCGAAGTCTTTCATCATCGCCCTAGAGGGCCCAGCACTCACCTGGTTCACCAGATTGCCTCCGCTGTCCATTGATTCGTGGAGAAGTCTCAGGGACAAGTTCCTTCTCAACTTCCAAGGGTACCGCCCAGACATCGACGCTTTGGCCGAGCTCTCGCTTTGCAAACAGCTGGAAAAGGAGACTCTGCGGGAGTATTACCGTAAATTCTTAACACTCAAGTCACAGCTGCCCTCCGTCGATGATCAGATCGCTATCCACTACGCCATCAGTGGCCCTCGGGCCGGTGTCCTCTACAGCCACTGTATCAGAGATCCACCCAAGAACCTCCAGGAGCTATATCAGCTCTTTGAAAAATATGCCAAATCCGAAGAGCTCCACCAGCGCAAGGTTGAGTCACAGCGGAAGCCCAAAGATGCCCCGCAGTCCAGCCGCACGTGGACGAGGACTCCGCAACCAGACTCCGGTCGAGATGGCCGCAGTCAACAGCAAGTGCACAACATCGCCAACCAGCAGCCTGCTGCTGACCCCCCTCGTCGCCAGGAATATCCCCCCGAGGGCCGCGGAAACGGAACTCGCGGCAGGGGCCGAGGGCGCGCGCAGCCGCCGCGTCGGTTCTACTGCCTTTTCCACGGCGAAGACTGCGCCCACCAAACCAAAGACTGCCCCGAAACGAAGGCCACCAGAGACAGAATGGCGCGGGCGCAGCCAGCCGACAATCCTAGAATTGTCGCGCATAACTACCAGCCACCCCCTCCACCATATATCCACGCTCCCGCCCCGCATCCACCGCATCCACCGCACCACGCTTACCAACACTATCAGGAAGTACAAATCGTACCTCCTCCACCCCCACCACCACACCAGCAACACCAAAACATCCCCCATGCCCCAAAGCAGGAAGACTTCGCCGATCAACCATATCGCGGAGTCATTCACATAATAACAGGGGGGTCCAGCACTGACTTCGACACCAAGCGGCAGAAGCGGGACCACTACCGCAGCATCAACCATGTCGCGGTCACCGGCCCAGTCGTGCAAACGAAGTGGTCCCACATACCGCTCACCTTCGATGCACGAGACGTCGACCTGCGCAGCGCCCCCCACATCGACGCTATGGTCATCAATTGCAGCGTGGCAGGCTGGGACCTACACAAAGTCCTAGTCGACAACGGCAGTCAGGCGGACATCATTTTCCTCCACGCCTTCGACCGCATGGGTATAAGCCACAGCCTGCTCAAGCCTTCGGACAATCCGTTGTATGGCTTCGGCGGCAAAGGCACCTTTCCCGTCGGCAAAATAGAGCTTCCCCTCTCCTTCGGTGTAGCACCCAATGCCCGAAGTGAGCAAGTAACCTTCGACATTGTCGACATGGTATATCCGTACAACGCCATCATGGGCCGGGGCTCCATCAATAAGTTCGAAGCTGCCATCCACAGACTGTACCTATGTATGAAGATACCAGGTCCGCTAGGCGCTATCACGATCTACGGCAACCAGCAGACGGCGCGCAACATAGAGCGGGACTTCGTGCCTGGTCAGAGGAACGTACACTGTCTCTCGACCCAGCGCGAAGCCCCTGCGCCCGCCAGCCCAACCGACAAGCAGCTCGAGAAGGCACAGTTGCAGAGCCAAGACGGAACCAATACTGTTCCCCTTGATCAGGCCACGCCCAAGCAGATAGTCACTATCAGCGAAGACCTTACGTCACATGAAGAAGAGAAGCTTCTCTGCTGCCTGGCCAAGAATAAAGATGTCTTCGCCTGGTCCGCCCTAGACCTGGTCGGAGTCAGCCGATCCATAATTGAGCACAGCTTGGGAATTGACCCTTCGGTGCGACCAAAAAAGCAAAGGCTCCGCAAAATGTCCGACGAAAAGACAGAGGCTGCCAAGGCGGAAGTGCACCACCTCCTAGAAGCTAAATTCATCGAGCCAGTGGCTTACCCCACGTGGCTCTCCAATGTCGTAATGGTGCAGAAAAAAAGCGGGAAATGGCGAATGTGCATAGACTTCACCAGTCTCAATAAGGCCTGCCCGAAGGACAATTTCCCGTTGCCGCGGATCGACAAAATAGTCGATAGCGCGGCCGGATGCGAGGTCGTGTCACTCCTCGACTGCTTCTCCGGCTATCACCAGATATACATGAAGGAGGAAGACAAGGCTAGCACCAGCTTTATAACACCCTTCGGCACTTATTGCTTCATCAGGATGCCGGAGGGACTCAAGAATGCGGGGTCCACCTTCTCCAGACTCACCAAAACAGTACTCGAAGGACAGGTCGGTAGAAACATATTTACATATGTGGACGACATCGTCGTCGCCAGCAAGAATAAGGAGGACCACCTCGCCGACCTCGCCGAGACATTCGCGAACATGCGAGATGCACGACTCCGCCTGAACCCGGAAAAGTGCGTCTTCGGTGTTCGCCAGGGCAAGATATTGGGTTACCTGGTGTCACACCGCGGCATCGAGGCCAACCCAACCAAGATCCAGGCCATCGTCGACATGTCGCCTCCGCAGTCCGTCAGGGACGTCCAGCGTCTGACAGGCAGATTGGCCGCTCTCAACAGATTCATCTCCAGGTCCGCCGAGCGAAGTCTCCCCTTCCTCAAAACACTTCGCGGTGCGAAAGACTTCGCCTGGGGGCCGGAGCAAGCAGCGGCCTTCGCCTCATTAAAACAGTACTTATCGGAGCTGGCCATCCTCACAAGCCCCGACTCCTCGCTCCCCCTACTGCTCTATGTCGCGGCTTCGCCGCACGCGGTCAGCGCGGCACTAGTGCAGGAGCAGACTGTTGAAGGCACAGTCAGACAGTGCCCTATTTACTATGTCTCCGAAGTCCTGACACCGTCCAAATGCAACATGACAGAGCTGGAGAAGATCGCCTACGCAGTTGTTATGTCCTCGCGCAAACTGCGCCATTACTTTGAAGCATTCAAGGTCCGAGTCACCTCTGCCAGGGGGCTCGGCGAACTATTCAGAAACCTGGAGGCATCGGTGAGGATTGCCAAGTGGGCAGCCGAACTCTCCGGCTACCACATCAGCTTCGAGCCCAGGACAGCCATCAAGTCGCAAGTCCTGGCAGACTTCGTCGTCGACTGGACTGGGCCAGTAGCACAGCCGGACCCGTCCACAGAAAAGGTCTGGACCATCCATTGCGACGGCGCATGGTGCCACGCGGGGGCAGGCGTCGCTGCAGTCGTCACCTCACCAACCGGAGTCAAACACAGATATGCAGCACGCCTCAACTTCGCTCTGGAATCTGACAAATGCACAAACAATATAGCAGAGTATGAAGCGGTTATCCTCGGCCTCCGCAAGCTAAGGGCCCTCGGAGTCACCACATGTATCATCAAGACAGACTCCAAGATAGTTGCCCGCCAGGTCGAGAAAGACTATGCAGCAAAAGACCCCGCGCTCATGCAATACCTCGCGGCTATCCGAAGTCTCGAGAGACAGTTCAAGGGATTCACCCTGCAGCATGTGGATAGGGCCAAGAACGAGGAGGCCGATGCATTAGCCAAGGCCGCCGCCAGGGGCGAGCCCCTGCCCTCCGACGTGTTCTTTCACACCATCTGCACGCCAGCCGTCCGGAGCCCCAAAGGGCTCCAAATAACTAATGATAGCGAGGGCCACCGTATAGTCAACCTAATCATGACCGAAGACTGGCGGGCACCAATAACCCTGTTCCTACAGGGGTACTATCATCCAACTGACGTCAGTGAGGCAAAGCGCCTCAGACATCGAAGCCGGGACTTCGCACTGATTGAGGGCCAATTATACAAGAAAGGGGTCAGTCAGCCAATGCTTAAATGCGTCACCGAAACCGAAGGCATGCAGATCCTACGCGAAGTCCACAGTGGCACGTGCGGCTCGCACGTAGGGCCAAGGGCCCTGGCTGCCAAGGTGATCCAACAAGGGTTTTACTGGCCTGCAATGATCTGCGCCGCAAATCGGGTCACAAGGTCCTGCGAAGCCTGCCAGAAGTTCTCTCCTCGGTCAGGCAACCCCTCGCAATATACAAAGCTGATTGCCCATACATGGCCTCTCCAGCGCTGGGGCCTGGACATTGTCGGGCCCCTGCCCACCGCTCAGGGGAACCTTAAGTTCGCCTTCGTAGCCGTCGAATACTTCACCAAATGGATTGAAGCAAGGGCTGTTTCCATAATCACATCAAAGACTGCCCAAAAATTCTTCTGGCAGAACATCGTTTGCCGCTTCGGAGTACCGTCTGAGCTAACAGTTGACAACGGCAAGCAGTTCGACAACCAAGATTTCAAGGATTTTTGTTTCTCCATCGGCACCAAGCTTGCCTTCGCTTCAGTCTATCATCCACAGTCCAACGGGGTCGTGGAGCGTGCCAATGGGAAAATCTTCACAGCTGTCAAAAAGATGCTCCTCGATGAAAAAAAAGGCAGATGGACCGATTTATTGCCGGAGGCAGTCTGGGCGCTAAACACAACCGAGTGCAGGGCGACCGGGTTCACTCCTTTCCGCCTTCTATACGGATCGGAGGCAATGACCCCGCAAGAAATAAAGCATGGGTCCCCGCGTACAGTTCCGTCAGCCGTTCCCGACGTGGACGAGCCAACTTCAAAAGACCTCATTGACGGAGACCGGGTCTTCGCCCTACAGGCCCTAAACAAATACCAAGCCCAGACCAAAGCATGGCGCGACCAAGCAGTCATCCCGAGGGAGTTCAGCGAGGGGGACCTCGTACTCGTCCGAACAGCTCGGACGGAGTCCAAGTGCAAGTTGGAGCCCAAATGGGAGGGCCCCTTCATAGTCAAGTCAAAAGCTTCCCCCAGCGCTTACAGGCTCACAACGCCAAAAGGCGAGGACCTGGAGCACTCCTGGAACATCGACAACCTTCGCAAATTTTTTGTTTGACCCATTTAGGGCTGATTTCGCCCTTGTAATTCGCCGCAAACAATCTTGTACCGGCCCGCACTCTTTTCCTCCCGGGGGGTGAGGTTTTTAACGAGGCGGAGCCATGTAATATATGTGAGAAAAATCCCCCGCAAAAACATGTGTCGAAAAAAGACCGCGACAACGGTTTTCGGCATTCGACCAATTCGAAGTCACCGCGAGCCGGACTAAGCAGCCGGCCTCGCGTGCGACAAATCCGCGCAGAAGTCGCCTAAGGGTGCAGCCGGACTAAGCACAACAAGTGCGAAAAAATCCGATGTCTATCGCGAAGACTATCCGCGCAGAAGTCGCCTAAGGGTGCAGCCGGACTAAGCACAACAAGTGCGAAAAAATCCGATGTCTATCGCGAAGACTATCCGCGCAGAAGTCGCCTAAGGGTGCAGCCGGACTAAGCACAACAAGTGCGAAAAAATCCGATGTCTATCGCGAAGACTATCCGCGCAGAAGTCGCCTAAGGGTGCAGCCGGACTAAGCACAACAAGTGCGAAAAAATCTGATGTCTATCGCGAAGACTATCCGCGCAGAAGTCGCCTAAGGGTGCAGCCGGACTAAGCACAACAAGTGCGAAAAAATCCGATGTCTATCGCGAAGACTATCCGCGCAGAAGTCGCCTAAGGGTGCAGCCGGACTAAGCACAACAAGTGCGAAAAAATCCGATGTCTATCGCGAAGACTATCCGCGCATAAGTCGCCTAAGGGTGCAGCCGGACTAAGCACAACAAGTGCGAAAAAATCCGATGTCTATCACGAAGACTATCCGCGCAGAAGTCGCCTAAGGGTGCAGCCGGACTAGCACAACAAGTGCGAAACAAACCCGAAGTCTATCGCAAAGACTCCGCGCAGCAGCCGCCTAAGGGCGCAGCCGAACTAGCACAACAAAAGCAGAAACGATAGCATCAAACCATCCGTGCTAAGAACGACTATAATCACAAAGGCACACAACGTCCTTGCAAGCACAGGCACGCGAGGGCACTTAGCTTCATCGTACAAACCTCTACACATATACAAGCGAGGGCACCACACTTTACATCGGCTCAACCTTAGGAATAATTCCCATCTCTCTATAATTAAATAACATTATACTAAGCTCCTCACCCGCAAAAAGACTTCGCAGTTCCCCTTCCCCTGTACTCGCAGCAGCCGGCAAAGACAACAGTTCCTGCCGACCAGCCCTACCCACACGAAGCCGAGCCCCCTCCTCCGCGCTAACCCTACGTTTTGCAACCGCCCTTCGTCGGCGGCGCCCGGTGCTATGGCCTGGCACGTCTGGCGCGTCCGCGGCGTGTGGCGAAGCCTCCGCCGCAGCCACGTCCAAGGCCGCAAAATAATCCAAGTCCTCCTCCGACGACTCCTCAGTCCACTCAACCGAGCTCCCGGAGTCGGTAAAATCAAAAAACTCAGATGCAAACCCACCATATTCATTCCCACTTTCCGCGGTCGAAGCCGCCAGAAACTCAGTAGCAGCGGTTGCGTGCGCAGGCCCAAAATCTTGAACCTACGCAGCAACCAAAATTCAGCACAGCATCCAAAAATTCCCCAACCCTAAACAACCACTACGCCACCTGCGAAGGCCCTGACGCTGCGGGAGCCTCCGCCGCTGCCTCCGCCGCTGCCTCCGCCGTTGTTTCCGCCGCGGGATCTTCAGCACTCAGCACAGCAGCTGCGGGGGCATCAGGGGCGCCTTCGGCCACCTTCGGGGGCAGGCCTTCGCCGGCCGCAGCGGATGAGGAGGCAGCCGTCGCGATCGCTGCGGTCTCCGGGGTTGGCTCCAGGGCGACCCCAGTCACAGCCTCCGCAAGGGTCGGCTCCGGGTCTGGCAGCGCGCTGTTCAGAGCCCCGAAGTCGTCCACCCGCTCGCCGCGCTCCGCCTAGGACAAGACACAGATTCAGCAAACACATGCACAGCCCGCATACAACAAACGCCAAACAAACAACAACGTTACCTGAGCCCTCGCAGCCTCGGCCCGCTCCCTGACCACCTCACGACCGTACAGACCCCACATCCGGTCATACAGGGCCCCGGCGGATTCCTTCACTACGGGGTCTTCGACCTTATAGATATCTCGCTCAAAATCTTCATCCGCCTGGTCGAAGGCCTCATAGTGCCGGCACCCTTCGCGGGAGAGCGCGTTCATCGCCCCCTCGCAGGTGACCAGGGAGGCGTACGACATCAACCCCCCCACGACGGCTGGAAGTTCCAGCAGCTCCTCCTGCACCCACTGCAGGCAGCGAAGGCCGGGCTCTCGGTCCGGCACCTCGAAGTCACCGGTCCGCGCACCCAGCTCACGATATGTATCCATAAGCTGCGTGCGCGTCCGTTCGGCCTCCGCATGCATCGCGGCCTCGGCCTCCTTCGTGCGGCTCTCCAGGGCGGTGAGCCGCTCTTGCAGATGTTTGGCGAGCTCCTTGGCAAGATTGCCCTCCGCCCGCGCCAGCTTGGCCTCCGCCTGCGCAGCCTGCCCCTTGGCGACGGCCTCGTTGGCTTCCCTCCTCTCCGCCGCCAGTTGGCGCCGGAGGTCAGCCTTCTCCCTCTCCAGGGCGGCCACCCTGTCCGTCAGCTTACGGCACTTGCTGTCGGAGGCCGACTTCTCACGGACAGCGTCAGCATGTTGTGCCCGAAGTCTCTCGACTTCGGCAGACACAGCTGCCGTGAGGGCCCCCGACGCAGTACGGCTGGCGAAGTCAGCCACCTGCAGAGCCGCGGCGCAGTACGTAAGGCCGTTGCCCCAAAAGAGGTGGGGGAGAGAGTATAACTCAGCGGACCTGACTCAGCGCCTCCGTCACTCCCTTCAGCCGGGGGGTCGCTGCGCCCGCCTCGTCCCTGACCACGGCGAGGGCCGACACCTCGCCTCCGGCGTCAAGGGCCTCCCCCCTCGCCTTCGGCACCATGGCCGCCGTCGCGATCTCCGCGCCAGGCGCAACCATAGCAAGCTGGCCCTCGTCCGACCCTGCAACGCATCTTCGAATTAAAAAAAAATAATAGGCCAACGACTTACCACCAAGATAGTCGTCTACGGTAATATCGGTGCCGAAGTCGGCAACGCGCTTGCCCGACAACGGCAACGCTCGGGCCGCCTTCGAAGCCTCCGCCACTCCGCTGGCCGGCGGCACCACCTTCGTCGACTTGGAGCCTCCGGCGCCCGCCGTCGCCTCCGGCGCCTTGCTAGGTGCAGCGGCGCCCGCCTTCGCCGCCAGCGGCGGCTTGCCTCCGCCGGGGGCCGCAGCCTTCGCAGCCCCCCGCTGCCGCTTCGGCCTAGCTTCATGCAGCCTGACCGCCGCCTGGCGTTTTTGCGCCGCCCCTTGGCGATCCTTGTCCATCACTGCCCACACAACAGCACCGATATTTCGCCCGTAAGGAAAAACTCTCCACTGGTGAACCATACGAGATGTAAAACAGTCCTCCTCAGCCGCGCAGGGGATAGGAACATTTCTAGGCCAGCAGCCCCAGGTAACCCTCAGCATTCGAGCCGAAGACTCCCGGAGCTCGGGCGAAGACATCCTTTCCCCCGGGCCGCACACGTCCTCATCAACTCTCTAGCAAAACCGTCGGACACCCCAAGTCCTCCCATCGCAGTACCTAATTTTCTCTTTTTCGAGGAAGGGGCGGCTGCCGGCGCAGGGTCGTCTCTAGTCTCCACCGCTGGTTTCTTCCCACGGCGGTCCGCTTCGTCTTGACCGGGATAGCCGTCGTACGGCAATTGATTTAATTCGAAGACCCTGTTCAAACGGTCATTTGACCCGCGGATATCAAAGCTGCGCTGGCCTTCCGTCCTCGGCACGTAACGTCCAACGAGCCGCACCGCCAAGTCCTCCGCATCACGCACAAAGGCGGCCGGGTCACGGTTCCGCAAATTCAGTGCGAAGGCAGGACTTCGCACCACCCTTCCTCCGTGAAAAGGCATCTGGCGAGGGCACACCTCGCCCAACGCCCAGCCGTGCGCCAAGGGCCAGACCCCGTACGCCACGAACTCTTCAACTAAATCACGCCCACTACTCTGACCGGCGGCGCACCGAAGGGCCCCTTCGTCTGCATCCTCTTCTGCCACTTCAAAGGGCGGATACGCAGAGTAATAATGAGAGCACATTTCAGACACGGGGAGTCCCTCATGGTCTTTGACGGCACCCTCAGCAACGTAAAACCAAAATTCATTCCAATTGCCCCACTTGTTGCGGGCGCACGGAACCAACTCCACTACTGGCATTGTGGTCTTGCCGGTCTTCGGCGTGAATGTGCATGACCCGAACTGGGCAACTCCGTCCCCAACCATCCTCTTCTGCCAATGCAAACAATAATTCTTCGCAAAAACTTCGACCGACGGCTGTCCGCCATACGAAGTCGTCGCCCAGACATACTTCGCCAGCGCCACCATGGCATTCGGTGTCAGCTGATGTATTTGAACGTTGAATCTACGCAGGACTTCGCCAACAAACCGGTGCGCAGGCAAGCGGAGACCGGCGGCGAAGAACGCCTCGAAAACGACCAACTCACCCTCCGGCTCGGGGACTTCCTCCGTCCCCGGAGCACGAGCAACTCCGCCGCCAAAGTAGCCCAACCGCTGCATATCTTCAACGCGGGCTGACGTCATCCGTGACACACCAAAATCAACAGAGTCGCCGGCGCGCAACTCCTCCACCATCAAGCTACTCAACGTCTCCTCAGACGAGGCGGCCGCCGGCGGCGTGGTATCGGCGGAAGAAGAGGAGGACGGCATTGCTACGTACCGTGGGCGGCGACGGGCGGTCTGCTTCACTCGAGCCAGAACTCCGGTGAGCAAAAGGAGCAGCGGAGGAAGAGGAGCAGCAAGACGGCGGGCGGCTAGGGTTTTCACGGAGCACGGAAGGCAAAGTTCGAACAGCGCCGACACCGCCCCCCTTTTTATAGGCAGGGCGCGGCTCTTCGGGAAACCCGCAATCCGACAGGGCGCGACGCTTCGGGAAACCCGCAATCCAACAGTACGCCGTCCATCAGCGGTCACATAAAAAACCCCCGCGGAACCACTTCGAGCGAGGGCAGCGTCTCCGCCATCTAGCGACGTCTTCGGCACCAGGTGACTTTGTCGAACTGGTCCCTCGGAGGGCAAATGTTGGGGCGAAGGCAAAGACGCCACCCTTCGCTCGAGGCCTTCGCTGATAACCGCTGGTCAGACAGAGACAGAACAGGCAGGGACACCCTTCGCTCCATTCGGCACCAGACGAAGACCGGCGACGAAGTCATCCCGCAGCGCGGCCTCGTTCAGCTCTGAGGCCCACGCGTGATCTGGCCCATTGTAACGGGCCCTGCGTGGCCGCCTTTGTGTTACGGGCCTAATCTGTAAAGACATGCTTGTAATTACAGCTTGTAACCCCGCTTTATGGGAATATTCTGGGGATAAACTAGGTGTCTAAGGGCACATGCGTCCTTAACACAAGGCGCTGGGCACTCAGATCCCTATAAATACCCCCGCACAGTGCCCGTGAGAGGCTAGATCAACAGAGCTATTTGCCCCCGAGAACGTAACCCTGCTGTCACCACCATTCATCCTTGTTGGCCTCCTTGCTGCTGAGAGCAAGTTCCAACAGATTTATTCGGCCCGATAGCTTACATAAGCATCGGTGGGAGTAAGTACTGTCTTGTAATTGTGGATGATTATTCTCGCTTCACTTGGGTATTCTTTTTGCAGGATAAATCTCAAACCCAAGAGACCTTAAAGGAATTCTTGAGACGGGCTCAAAATGAGTTCGAATTAAGGATCAAGAAGATAAGAAGCGACAACGGGACAGAGTTCAAGAACTCTCAAATTGAAGGCTTTCTTGAGGAGGGCATCAAGCATGAGTTCTCTTCTCCCTACACACCTCAACAAAATGGTGTAGTGGAGAGGAAGAATAGAACTCTACTGGATATGGCAAGAACCATGCTTGATGAGTACAAGACATCGGACCAGTTTTGGGCGGAAGCAATCAACACTGCTTGCTACTCCATCAACCGGTTATATCTTCATCGAATCCTCAAGAAGACATCATACGAACTCCTCACCGGTAAAAAGCCCATTGTTTCATATTTTAGAGTCTTTGGTAGCAAATGTTTTATTCTTATTAAAAGAGGTAGAAAATCTAAATTTGCTCCTAAGGCTGTAGAAGGCTTTTTACTAGGTTATGACTCAAACACAAGGGCATATAGAGTCTTCAACAAATCCACTAGATTAGTTGAGGTTTCTTGTGACATTGTGTTTGATGAAATTAATGGCTCTCAAGTAGAACAAGTTGATCTTGATGAGCTAGATGATGAAGAGGCTCCGTGCGTCGCGCTAAGGAACATGTCCATTGGGGATGTGTGTCCTAAGGAATTCGAAGAGTATCCACAAGCACAAGATCAACCATCATCTTCAAATCAAGCATCTCCACCAACTCAAGATGAGGATCAGGCTAATGACAATGAAGAAGAAGACCAAGAAGATGAGCCACCTCAAGAGGAGGACAATGATCAAGGGGGAGATGATAATAATCAAGACAAGGAAGATGATCAAGAAGTACAGGGTCCAAGACCGCCACACCCAAGAGTCCACCAAGCGATTCAAAGAGATCACCCCATGAAATCCATCCTCGGCGATATTCATAAGGGGGTAACCACTCGATCTCGAGTCACTCATTTTTGTGAACATTACTCTTTTCTTTCCTCTATTGAGCCATATAGGGTAGAGGATGCATTAAGAGATCCAGATTGGGTGTTGGCAATGCAAGAGGAGCTCAACAACTTCACGAGGAATGAGGTATGGCATTTAGTTCCACGTCCTAACCAAAATGTTGTAGGAACCAAGTGGGTATTCCGCAACAAGCATGATGAGCATGGTGTGGTGACAAGGAACAAAGCCCGACTTGTGGCCAAGGGATATTCACAAGTCGAAGGTTTGGATTTCGGTGAAACCTATGCACCCGTAGCTAGGCTTGAGTCAATTCGCATATTACTTGACTATGCTACTCACCATGGCTTTAAGCTTTACCAAATGGACATGAAAAGTGCCTTCCCCAATGGACCAATCAAGAAATAGGTCTATGTTGAGCAACCTCACGGCTTTGAAGATAGTGAGTACCCTAACCATGTGTATAAACTCTCAAAGGCGCTTTATGGGCTCAAGCAAGCCCCAAGAGCATGGTATGAATGCCTAAGAGATTTTCTTATCACTAATGGCTTCAAAGTCGGAAAAGCCGATCCTACTCTCTTTACTAAAACCATTGCAAAAGATTTGTTTGTATGCCTAATTTATGTTGGTGATATCATATTTGGGTCTACTAACAAATCTACTTGTGAAGAGTTTAGTAGGATCATGATTCAAAAATTCGAGATGTCTATGATGGGGGAGTTGAAGTATTTTCTAGGATTTCAAGTCAAGCAACTCCAAGAAGGCACCTTCATCAGCCAAACCAAGTACATTCAAGACATACTTACCAAGTTTGGAATAAAGGATGCCAAACCCATCAAGACACCCATGGGAACTAATGGGCATCTCGACCTCAACACGGGAGGTAAATCCGTAGATCAAAAGGTATACCGGTCGATGATAGGATCTTTACTCTATTTATGTGCATCATGACCGGATATTATGCTTTCCATATGCATGTCTGCAAGGTTCCAAGCCGATCCTAAGGAAGTTCACCTTAGGGCCGTGAAAAGAATCATGAGATATTTAGTTTACACTCCTAAGTTTGGTCTTTGGTACCCCAAGGGATCCACTTTTCATTTAATAGGTTATTCAGATGCTGACTGGGCAGGGTGTAAAATTGCTAGGAAGAGCACATCAGGGACTTGTCAGTTTCTGGGGAGATCCCTGGTGTCTTGGGCTTCAAAGAAACAAAACTCAGTAGCTCTTTCTACCGCTGAAGCCGAGTACATTGTCGCAGGCCATTGCTATGCACAATTACTTTGGATGAGGCAAACCCTCAGGGACTATGGCTACAAATTAAGCAAAGTCCCTCTCCTATGTGACAATGAGAGTGCAATCCGCATGGCAGATAATCCCGTTGAACACAGCCGCACTAAGCACATAGACATTCGGTATCACTTTTTGAGGGATCACCAACAAAGGGGGATATCGAGATAGCTTATGTTATCACCAAAGAACAATTAGCCGATATCTTTACCAAGCCATTAGATGAGAAAACCTTTACCAAACTAAGGAATGAGCTAAACATTCTTGATTCTCGGAATTTTGATTGAAACATTGCACACATAGCTCATTTATATACTTTTGATCATATTTCTTTTATATCTACGACTAATGTGTTTTCAAGTGTATTTTTATGTTAAGTCGAAGATTGAAAGGGAAATGGAGTCTTCGGCGAAGACAAGGCTTCCACTCCACTCTATCGGTATCATCTAACCTTCGCCATCCCTCCACATCATTCTCAATTGGTATAATCTTCACTCTTATTACTCATACCAATGGGGAGAAAGTAAAACAAAGGGATCACAAAGTCTCCGTTTTTGGCGATTAATGCCAAAGGGGGAGAGAGTATTAGCCCAAAGCAAAAGGACTGCACCACCAACCTTCAAAAATTTCCAAATGATGATTTATGTGTGTCTCTTCAATTGGTATCTTATGATGAAAACTTTTAGTTGATATATTTCAAATTGGTATGATGATTTTCAATTGGTATATTTTCAAAATTAGTACCTAAGTATAAGTTTCAATTAATATCTATTAAAACCCTCTTGAAGACTAAGAGGAGAATTTTATTCAGGGGGAGTTTTGCTTAAGTCAAAGGAAAAGCATTTGAAACAGGGGGAGAAAATTTCAAATCTTGAAAATGCTTCTCGAAATCTTATTCATATTCCTTTGACTATTTGCAAAAAGACTTTGAAATGATTTTCCAAAAGAATTTGCAAAAACAAAACAAGTGGTGTAAATGTGGTCCAAAATGTTAAATAAAAGAAACCAACCATGCATATCTAGTAGAAGTTAAATATTGGTTTAATTCCAAGTAACCTATGCACTTACCTTAGGCAAACTAGTTCAATTCTACACTTATATATTTGCTTTGGTTTGTGTTGGCATCAATCACCAAAAAGAGAGAGATTGAAAGGGAAATAGGGTTTAACCTTTTCCCATAAATGATTTTTGTGGCGGAACCGCCCGAATTATTCCAACTTAAGTGCCCAAGTCACGCCTTAGAGGCGGCAACACACTTAAATTGGAATAACCCGTCAGTCCCTCGGATCTAGTCCGATAAAGCCACTTATCCAGGATCGAATACCACTAGCTCAATCGAAGGTGAGGCACAGATAAATACAATAAAGCATAATACCATAAATTAAGAAAGTATCATTAGTGATTACATTATCGGAGTTTCAGAAATAATAACCATAAATTTTAATGCAGCGGAAATAACTAACGGAGAAAACCGAGTAACATGGCGAAGCCTGGCCACGCTACTCCTCCTGGTCCTCTCCTGCAAAAGCAGTAACCCACTCGACCGTCTATCCTGCTGGCAGGGATGGAGTCCAATTCACACCAGCAACCAATCATCCTAAGGTGTACCTGCAAAAATATGCCACAAGCAAGGCTGAGTATACTAATACTCAGCTAGACTTACCCGTTGTGAGGGGTCTACTCCTCTACCTCTAGACATGCAGCTGTTTGGCTGAGGGGTTTGGTTTGCCAAAAGCACTAGCTGAGTCTAAAATCAAGTTTTAGCTTTTCAAGTTTTAGTACGATCCTTTTAAACTAGATGAGTACCTAGTTATTCATACATGGTATCAAACATTTTATCAATCAACATCTTTTGCCAGTCATCTCATTTCCACTTATTACTCAATGCAACAGCATGGATCAAGCAGTCTCATTAGCTGCGAGAAGCAGACGATTCGAAACGAGTTTTAAACTTTGCAAGGTAAACCTAAACACACGACGTGGCGAGGTACTCCGTCCCCACACATATCAACCGTCCCCATCGATTCCCTGTCAACAGAATAGGGCTCACCGCCTTGGCGTACAATGCCTCACTGACCCCGACTGCCGTCGTGCAGTGACCGCACTTGTACCCACCATAACCGGAATGGGAGACTACGTCTCAGGTCGCATAAGGGATAAAGTCTGCGGGCAGGTTCACTCAAGTACTAGGCTTACCGATTTACCATATTTCTCGGCATGTGTTTAGTACGTTCAACGCTTGACACACGGTACCACACCTTAATCCTTATTCCAATTCTCATCTCGTAGACAATGCATCCCCATGGATCGTTGTCCACATACCATCATCATTCCGATATAAAAATGGATACAACCAATTCCTAACCTTGCGCGAGTGCTAGAAAAATCACTCGACTTCTACCGAGATCCCTAATTAGTAAAGCAGCTACTCGACCTAGCATACTAGTATTCTTCTCAAAAGGAATCCTGAGTTAATGCAACTAGGGTTTCAGGTAACTCCTACACTTAAGTGCACAGTACAAGCCTACAAACATTAAGTATAGTAAAATAGCATATATAACGGTTATGCATAAAACCGGGGCTTGCCTTGAATTTAACACTTAGATAGTGTTTGTTGGGTGGCACTCGCTTGGCGAGCATCTACTGGATAAGTCCATCATTCTTCAGGTCATCCACCAACTGCATCTTGTGGTCGGCACCACATCACTTGCACGATCATCACCTCTCGGTCCCAAAATGAGATGCAAGATGCATATATATGAATATAATGAAATAGCATAAGATATTCAAAGACACAGTGGCGAACTAAACATTAAATTGGAAGACACCGTAGACAACCACATGTTAGCTTTAGTTATCTACACGGCATCGGCGTTCAACATTAACACCACTGGAAGGACGACGATTACTACCTATAATTAACCAACACAACATGACATCATGAGTACAAGCATTTATTTAATTGTATACGACTTTTCATTAGTCCTTCCATTGATCGCACAAAAGCATCCCAAACACAAGTTTAACAGAGGACATATGCATCGATAACTACGGAACTCCTATATCACAATCAACTAGAGAAAGAAACATATAACATAAGACACATATGTCATTTCAATCTTAGCCATGGAAAGTCTACATTAATTAAGAGTTAACCAAACATTTTTAGCAAAAAGGGTGAACTAAACAATCAAATGTGCACTTGCAGATTTTTGGGACAGCAACACAGCAGTCACTCGTTTTAATCCTAACTCTTCAAATATTAATCCAAAAAGAGCAAACTAGGACTTTCTGGAAAGCTTAAAAAGTAAACTACAACTTTGGTATTTTTACCTCAACAAGATTCAACACTTAGCAAGGTCAAAAAGTGGTAATACAACAGCTCTGTCCAGATTTGGACAGATTCAGACTTGCAACTTCAAAAATTCACAACTAAAGATTCATACATCCAAACAAAGTGATCTTAGACTTTCTAGAAAGCTAATTAAATGTTCTACAAATTATTTATAAACATAGGCTGGTCTAATATGTATCAAGGGTAAAATACACTATGAAGGTTGTGCTGTCCAGAACTGGACAGATTCAGTCTTCACACTTTAACCATCCATAACTTAATCTTCAGACCACCAAAAAGAGTGATCCAAGACTTTCTGGAAAGCTTGGAAAAAGCACTACATTACTTATATAATCACCAAGAAGTGATTTCAGGTTTAATCAAATCAAACATTACAGTTTTCGAAATCTGTCCTGACAGTGGACAGAACACAGCAACCAGTTTGTAAAATTCATAACTCTTAAACTGTCAGGCCTATGGTTGTGAAATTTTAACACAAGCAAGATAAGAAAAGCATCTACAACTTTATTACGCTTTATTAAATTTACCACATCTAACACACTGCTTTACGACGAAGTATTTTAACAAACAGTTAATACATCTACGACCGATCCTTATGATGCACAAATGGACCATTGCAGGCACACATACACTTGTTGGCATTCCAATCGCAAACACATCTACACGTACCACTTTCTCCTCCATGAATTCAATTCGCATACAACATATTCACACATATATATATACATGACAATGACAAATGTGCAAGTAAGTCAATCACATGGATTCAACCTGAACGAGTCGGGACTAGCCGCATGGGCTGTCCACATGGCTCGGCATTTCGTCGAACGGGCAAGGCGTGAAGCGCGACGTCGACCATTAGCTGTGAAAACACACAAATTTGTTGGCGGTAGTCCATCGAACATTACAAACGCTAAAAAATAGCGAGGACAACGAGGGGTTTCTCACCACAGGTTTCGACGGCGTCGCGGATGGGGCTGCGCAGCGAGCACGAGAGCGATGTCACGCGACGAGGGGAGTGGAGAACGAACGAAAGGGATGCTGCGCTGCTGGGAGAGGGAATTAGGGGCGCTGTCCTTGGGAGGGAGAAGAGCTCCTGCGCGTCGGGGGGAGGTTGCTCGCCATGGACGATGGCGAGCTCGCTGCGGCTGCTGTTTTGTGGGGAAGAGGGGAGGAGCAGGGGCCTGGGCGGCATTGCTCCTGCTATGGAAAAAAATGCAGGGTGCAGGGGACAGCAGGGGGTGCTTTGGCATGCTAGGGAAGAGGGGCGCTGGCTTCCTGCTGGCCGTGGAGCAGGGGGAGGGGCGCAGGGGCAAGTGACCAAGGGGAGGAGATAGCAAGGGCGCCGCGCCATGGCTGCTGGCCGGAGCTGGAGCTCAATCTGCAATAGAGGGGGGCTCGGCCATGGGAAGAAGGGGGAGCGGGCTGCCCTGCGTGGAAGAGGAACAGGGAGGGCGCCGGGCAGAGGAGACGAGAGCAGAGAGCTCGGCGGCCACCATGGCTGGGCTGTGGAGCAGAGGACGCGCCCAGGAGGAAAGGGTGGCGCCGGCTGCTGCTGCGCGAGGGAGAAGACAGGGAGGAAAGGTTGTGGCGGCTGAAAGAAATGGAGGGGTGGAAATGAAAAATTGCCAAGTGCAAGGGGAGAGGGATTCATATTTATAGAGGAGCCCTAGGGTTAGGGTCCTTAGTGGGTTGGGCTGGGCTGGCCCAAAACACTAAATTGGGCCGCGCTAAATTATTTTCCGGAATAAAATGCTCCTGTGGTTTTCGATTGTATGCAAAATAGAGTGAACTAGAGTTTGGACGAACGGAAGATTGAGCGATTAATTCGGCCGAGAGTCTGATTTGATTTTGCTCGAAAATAATTCCCTACGCATGATTCAAAAATAAATTGTCTTAAGATATGACCGGCTTTCGGATTTATGATTGAAAGAGATAAATCGCGACATTTAAAAATCATGGCCGATGTTGATTTTTGAAATCGGATCGGACACAGAGGTATTAAGCCGAGTCGGATAAGAATTTATTTGAGGACAACGCATTGGAGATTCCGTTTTTGAAATTTTCTCGCGCACTATTTTAGAAATAAATGTTCCTCTCAGACTTCTGATCGGCTTTGGATTTTTAGTTGGAGAAGGAGAATCGTGACATTTTAAAATCGCTGCCGAAGTGGGTTTTGAATTCGGTTTAGACACAAAGATACTAGGCTGAGTCGAGTAAGAATTTATTAGAGGACGACATACTGAGTATTCCGTTTGCGAGTACGGATCTGGGTAAAATAGTCAGACATAGATCAAGTTCGAGGAATTAGACTCAGGCTCAGATCAAATAACAGCCGTCGAGAGTTTGATTTAATGAGCTTCAGATGGGATTTATAATTTGAGAATGATTTTCGAGTTCGCATTCGTTTCGAGAAATAAAAGTTTTAACAGGCTCCAAAATTGGCTGTTTCTCGTGATCGAATAACTCCGACTTCGGCGAGCTTCCATGAATAATCCTGATAAACAGATATAGACACGCTCGAGAAATAGGAAATTTTCACTGAGTATTCAAGTTAGGGACAAATCTCCCGACATAACACGAAACTGACACCTGGGGTGTCACAATTTTGGTGGTTGAATGCCCAACACAAATAATTGGACTAACTAGTTTGCTCTAGATTATATATTCTACAGGTGGTAAAGGTTCAAAACAAACCAATAAAAAGATCAAGTTAGGGTTCAAAAGAAAGGAGCAAAAGAAACCGAAGAGCACCCTGGTCTGGCGCCCCGGACTGTCCGGTGTGCCACCGGACAGTGTCCGGTGCACCAGGGCCGTACGACTCTGAACTTGCCACCTTCGAGTTTCAGAAGCGCCGCTCCGCTATAATTAACCGGACTGTCCGGTGTACCAGCGCAGCAACGGCTAACCAGCGCAACGATCGACTGCAACGGTCGCCTGCAAGCTACAGTGCGCGGACAATTCACGCAGAAGTCAGAGCAGCCGCTAGAAGGCGCACCGGACAGTACACAGTACCTGTCTGGTGCGGCACCAGACTGTCTGGTGCCACAAGAACACAAAGCTCCAACGGTCGAAACCGTCACAACCCTAACGGTTGGGTGACGTGGCTGGCACACCGGACACTGTCCGGTGGCGCACCGGACTGTCCGGTGCGCCCATCAACAGCAGCCTGCCCGAACGGTTGAATTGGTGGGTGGGGGCTATAAATACCCCCCCCCAACCACCTCCACTCCAACCATCCAAGCATTCATCACACTCCATTCAATACAAGAGCAAAACACAACACTCCAAGACACAAATCAAAGCCTTCAATCCGATCAAAGTCCCCAATTCAATTCTAGTCTTTAGGACTTGTCAGAGGATCAGTCTTGTGTTTCTTTGTTGCTCTTGTTGCTTGGTTGGCTTTCTTCTTCCTCACTCTTGTTCTCTAAGTGACTTGTAATCAAAGCAAGAGACACCAAGTGTGTGGTGGTCCTTGTGGGGTCTAAGTGACCTGTTTGATTAAGGAGAAGGCTCACTGGGTCTAATTGACCGTTTGAGAGAGGGAAAGGGTTGAAAGAGACCAGGTCTTTTGACCACCTCAACGGGGACTAGGTTCATTGGAACCGAACCTCGGTAAAACAAATCACTGTGTCATCCGCTTTATTTTCTTGATTGATTTGTTTTCACCCTCTCTCCCAGACTCGGTTTTTATTCTAACGCTAACCCGGGCTTGTAGTGTGTTTAAAGTTGTAAATTTCAATTTCCGCCTATCCACCCCTCTCTAGGCGACTTTCACGCATGAGTGAGGACAAAGTGCGCACAAAAGACTTGTGTTGGTCTGTGGGAACTTCTACTTTTACATCTGTGGAACAGACCCAGAACCACCTGCAACACAAGGCAAGCCTCGGTGCATTTACCCCTTTCCTTGTTGTTTTAAACTCTTTATCACTTGAGATGATGCATTAGGTGATAGGAGTTGTGTGCTAAACAATTGCTGCATTTCCTTCCTTGGAAACTGATTCCCATTCCTTGTTACCTGATTTACTAAAAGTTTTCTAATGCTTAGCTTTGCTTTAGAAAACAAAATGTTTTGTTTTAAACAAAAGGTGATGCTTCATGTGGGATGGGGATTTTTACAAAGAAAAGTCTGGTGATGGTGAATCCATCATGGCCATGATGGGTTCAGCATCTGAAAAGATGTACCTCTGTCAGGTACCAAACTTTGGGGTTTAAATGATAAAGACGAGACCGGGCAGGAGGCTTGCACAAGAAGAGAGTCTTGGTGTAGTGTCTTCGTCTGAGTCGCTTAAGGACCGAGCCGATGTAGGCTTGCTGATGGAGGACCTTTTAACTGGCCACATGCCTCGTCATGGGTAAGCTTTGCCTCGGTCGGACCAATACCAGAAAGGCCACCACGCAATGGGAGTGGAGAGATGGCGAGAGTAGCGTGTACCCTCCGTGGCAAGAGGCTAGACGGTGGTGTATATGTGCTCTCAGTTGGCGTGAACCCATTCTGGTCTTGAGAAACCAAGTGGCGAGTTGACATATGCAAGGGTTAAGTGCTACACCTGGTTTTGTAATAAATACTCTCCCTATATTTTATATGAATGTAAATTATGTTATTGTAATCCTTTCGCTCATTCTTTACTCCGATTATGTGTGTAATGTCTGTGTGATGGGTGAAGCGCTCTTGGGTGATATGATGAAGATTTAGATAACCGAACTTGCCGAGTGATTATGCGCACCTGCATGACTATCGGAGGTCCTTATGACAAGGACATCTGTAGGTGGGCCTAATACCTTGGGAGGTTCCGTGACAGCTGGTATCGGAGCCAAGCCCTTATCTTTGGACATTACGTAGTACTTCAAAAGAATTTTTAAATACTTACCTTAAAACATTCTTTCATTCTTATCTTGCCACTTTCTGGTAGTAACTTACCTTATGAAGTCGGGTAACAGAGTGCTAAATAATAGTATGCGTAGGGAATAGGGGATCAACGAAAAGTTGATTCCATGATTATTAGGTTATGCATGCATCATGTTTAAACTACACTAAATAAATTTTCCCCTCTTATGGAGATATGGCGCGCACCAAAACCGCCCCACGCAAAGCAACCAGACCTCATGGTGTACCCCGACATCAGCTGGCCCCCAGACATGAGGGGAGCAGCAGTGGAAGCAACGACCCAATAGGGGATTTGGAGGCCAGGGTGGCGCGACTCATGTCAGAGCTACGCCACGGGAGTAGGGAGCGTGCGTGAGATAGCCACCGCATTGTGGAACTGTCAACGGAAGTTCATCGCTTGCAGCAGAAAATTGCGGAACGAGATACATCCATTGACTGGGCCATAAATTCACGCTCTTTCACCTGGGATTGTGAGGCCAAGGCTCTAGCCCGCGTAGTGGAACTAAGCGCATCCCTGGAAAATCTGCAAGAATATTATAACACCCTGCATGAAGAGGTGCACGTGTTATATGACCGGCTGCATACAAATGTGCCACCAGAAGTTGCATCGATGGGAGCCGGACCATCTGGAATAGCTAATGGAGAACCTGATGGGGAGTTGGACCTTTTTGGAGCCCCTCCTTCCATGAACCTCGCAAATGAACGTTCCCCCGATGCTGGCAGTGGAGCGGCCAATGACGAAGATAATTAGATTAGTGTAGTTTAAGTAGTGTCCTTGTGTAAAATAAATAAGGAAGTCGAGTTGTACTACTGAGTATGTATAATTATTACAGTTCAGCACAATATAATAAAGATGGTGTATGTTTGGCATGTAATAATTTAGGATGTTTTTCTTCCTCTGATGCCATCACGAACTCATGCTCATGACGGGGCGGGAACTTCCCACGGCGGGGAGGAAACTCCCAACCCACCACTTGTACCTCCTACACTGGCTGAGGCTATCGATGCCTTAGTCAACGCTACCGCCGACGACACGCCATTCCTGCGTGAATTGGTGGGAAATCAATTCCAGCAACATGGAGGCAGGGGTCAACCTCAAGGACCACGAGACACCACATATTTAGTGTTCTCTGAAACCCGTCCACCACTCTTTGTTAAGGCTGAAGAACCTCTGGAAGCCAATGAATGGGTACGGGTTATGGAACAAAAATTCGGGTTGATCCGATGTACCGAAACGCAGAAACCCCTATTCGCCGCCCAACAGTTGAGGGTTCCTGCCAGCACTTGGTGGGCAAATTTTTCAGCTATTCAGCCTGCAGGACATTAGGTCACATGGGCGGAGTTCAAACAAGCATTCCGAGAACATTACGTTCCGGAAGGGGTGTACACATGAAGCTAGAGGAGTTTATACGTCTAAAGCAAGGGAGAGATTCTATAATGCAATACCTCAACAAGTTTAATCACCTCTCCCAATAAGCCATCGATCAAGTGGACACATACTTGAAAAAGAAAAAATTGCTTCATGAGAGGGTTGAATGACAGACTCTAGCGCAAAATGGCTACGTGTCTGGATCTCACGTATAGCAGGGCTGTCAGCACAACACTGGCAGTTGAAGCCAAAAATTTGGGACAAGGAAAGCCAAAAAGATATGCGGGTGAAGGACCATCTCAGGGGTCTGAAAAGTGGACAAGGTTGTTAATCTGTCCCTTCAACCCAAATCGTTCTTCTCCTCATCCACCCACATATCCCTTCAGACAACCCGTGTTTATCCGTCCCACTCCTGCCCCCACCCAAAAAAATCAGCAGGGTGCCCCTGGTGCTCGTTTCTCTGCCCTTCCCAGTTCCTCAAGTGGGTGCTTTAATTGTGGAAAGTCTAGGCATTTCATCAAAGACTGCCCCTATCCGAAGCAGAATAAATCAAACTCTCAACGGACTTCAGGGAACGCGAATCAAGGAAAGGGAAACATGGTCAACCCTCCAGCGGGCAAAAATATGAAGAAAACTGGGCGAGTTTATTATACCCAGGTGGCGATTACATCGGAAGGAGAACCGGTGATGATGGGTATGTTTCTTGTTGCCAACCATCCAACATTTATCCTTTTTGATTCTGGTGCATCACATACTTTCATGAGCAAGACTTTTGTGGAAAAACATTGCATACATAGCACTGAATCAAGGGAAGAATTTGTTATTCACTCACCTGGGGGTCAAATATTTACTAAGGAAGTAGCCTTCCACGTACCTGTAACGTTGGCCGGACGTGAGTTCCCTACTAACATGATTGTTATAAAGGGACGAGATATAGATGTAATTCTGGGTATGAACTGGTTAGCCCAGAATAAGGCCATCATTAATGCAGAACAAATGACTATTCAATTGAGTCATGGACAAGAAGAAGTTAAACTGTCCATCCCTGTAGTTGTCCTAGTAAAAACCTCTAGACAAGTTTTCAAGGCCATAGTGCAAGAAATACAGGACATTCCGGTTGTATGTGAATTCCCGGATGTATTCCCTGAAGATTTGCCCGGGTTACCTCCGGAAAGAGACGTAGAGTTTGTGATCGAATTGAAGCCTGATACGGCTCCTATTTCTAGAAGATCGTACCGTATGCCACCTAATGAATTGGCGGAACTCAAGACACAATTACAAGACTTATTGGAGAAGGGATTTATTAGACCGAGTTCATCGCCATGGGGATGTCTAGCAATCTTTGTCAAGAAGAAGGATCAGACTCTTCGAATGTGCATGGACTATAGACCCCTCAATGAAGTCACTATTAAGAACAAGTATCCTCTTCCTCGGATTGATATTTTATTCGATCAACTTACTGGAGCCCGGTGTTTTCTAAAATTGATCTCAGATCAGGCTATCATCAGATCCGTATTTGACTCGAAGATATACCCAAGACCGCATTCATCACGCGGTATGGTTTATTTGAATATTTGGTTATGTCTTTTGGATTAACAAATGCTCCAGCCCACTTCACATACTTGATGAATTCGGTATTCATGCCCGAGCTAGACAAGTTTGTGGTGGTCTTCATTGATGATATTTTGATATATTCCAAGAATTAGGAGTAGCATGAAAAACACTTGCGGATTGTGTTAACGCACTTAAGAGAACATCAGCTTTATGCTAAATTCAGCAAATGCGCGTTCTGGTTGGAGGAAATCCAATTTATTGGGCATGTTTTGTCTGTCAAAGGGATTGCGGTTGATCCCAGCAAGGTCAAGGATATTCTGGAATGGAAATCACCCACTACAGTGCATCAAGTTCGGAGTTTCCTTGGACTGGCTGGTTATTACCGCAGATTTATTCTGGATTTCTCCAAAATTATTAAACCCATTACTAGGTTATTGAAGAATGATACTAAGTTTGACTAGTCCTCTAAGTGTAACAAGGCCTTTGAACAACTAAAGGTATTGTTGACCACTGCACCGGTTTTGGCCCAACCGGATAATGAAAAGCCATTTGATGTGTATTGTGACACATCTGGCAGAGGACTTGGATGTGTCATGATGCAAGAAGGACGAGTCATAGCCTATGCTTCAAGGCAGTTGCGCCGGCATGAAGAACATTATCCCACACATGATCTGGAATTGGCTGTAGTAGTACATGCCCTTAAGATTTGGCATCATTATCTGCTGGGAAATATATGTCACTTATATATGGATCACAAGAGTTTGAAGTATATCTTCACCCAGTCAGAGTTAAACATTAGGCAAAGAAGGTGGCTCGAGCTAATCAAAGATTATGACTTGGAGATTCATTATCACCCCGGAAAGGCTAATGTGGTGGCAGATGCTTTAAGTCATAAAGCTTCTTGTCATTGTCCCACAGTAAGGACACATGACACCACTTTATGCCAAGAAATGGAAAAGTTAAATATGGGTATAGTACAACAAGGAACTTTGTCATATTTGAAGCTTGAGTCAATTCTTCTATAAAGGATTATTGATGCTTAAAGAACAGATAAGGGTATGAAATATATTCATGAGAAAATGGAGGTCGGCAAGGCTAATTGTTTTAGGAAAGATGATCAAGGAGTAATATGGTTCAAAGACCGCATAGTAGTGCCAAAGAATGCGGAAGTCCGTCAACAAATCCTGGGTGAAGCTCATCTTAGTCGATATTCCATTCACCATGGAAGCACTAAGATGTATCAAGACTTGAAGCAACATTATTTGTGGACTAAGATGAAGATTGAAATTGCACGCTATGTGGCAAAATGTGAAACCTATAGACGTGCCAAGGCAATACATATGAAGGCCATTGGACCATTACAATCCTTGCCAAACCCAACCTAGAAATGGGACGATATCAGTATGGATTTCATTGTAGGATTACCTAAGACAGTTAAAGGATTTGACTCTATTTGGGTCATAATTGATCGGCTCACAAAGACTGTCCATTTTCTTCCCATTAAGGTGAATTATACAGTGGCTACATATGCAGAACTTTATATTGCTCGTATTCTCAGTTTACATGGAGTTTCAAAGACGATAGTGTTAGACCGGGGACCACAATTTGTATCCAATTTTTGGGAGGAGTTGCACAAATCTTTGGGTACTAAATTACTCCACAGTTTGGCCTAGCATCCTCAGACAAGTGGACAAACTGAGAGGGTAAATCAAATACTTGAAGATATGCTACGAGCATGTGTCCTGGAAATCCCACAGAAATGGGATGAGTGTCTGTCGTTGGCAGAATTTTCTAACAATAATAGTTATCAAGAAAGTATTAAGATGGCACCGTTTGAAGCTCTATACGGACGACGATGTAGAACACCCTTAAATTGGTTAGAACCCGGAGAACGGTGGTTTTTCAGGCCTGATTTGGTTAAGGAAATGGAAGAAAAAGTCCAGCGTATAAGACATAACTTGAAAGAAACTCAACCTCGGCTGAAAAATTATACGGATAAACAACGTCGATCATTGGTCTTTCAAGCCGATGATCATGTATACCTAAAAGTATCACCGATGAAGGGTGTTAACCGGTTCGTGGTAAAAGGAAAATTGGCACCCCGATATATTGGCTCGTTCCCCATTCTTGAGCGATGTGGGCAAGAGGCATACAGACTTCGATTACCAGAATCATTGTCTATGGTGCATAATGTGTTCCATGTATCTCAGTTAAAGAAATGCCTTCGGATTCCTGATCGAACCATAGATGTGGTGGATGTTACTTTGGAATCAGACTTGACTTATTCAGAACATCCAATTCGAGTTCTGGATCAGAAGGACAGAATCACTCGAAAGAGGACTCTCAAGTTTTATAAGGTACAATGGAACCAACACACTGATGAAGAAGCTACCTAGGAAACTCAAGACTTCTTAGAGAAAAATTTTCCTAAGTTTTTAGCTTCATGTAATCTGTAAGATTTATGTACTTTATTATAAAGTTGGAACAACCCCACACCACCCCCTCCTTTGTAAGATAAATAAGGAAATGAAATTGTGATGCGTTTCCTTTTCCATTACTTACCCTAGGACCTTAAATCTCGAGATGAGATTCTTTTATGGGGGGAAGGATGTAACACCCTGGTGTTACCAGAACTAAAACTTGGGCATGGCATCATATGCATTGACATTTCATTATGTATGTTACACCTAGAGTGCATCCACTAGGCTAAAATCTCAAAACAAGTTGTGATGTGATGACTTGAAGTGCTTCTTAACCCTAGAATAAGGTACTTAACCAAGGGACAGAGGTATATGGGTGTGGGTGATACCAAATTGAGTATTATCTCAAAAGTTAGTGGAAATGTTCATAAGAGACTAAACTTGATGGATTTGAGTGGCACACAAACCCTAGAATACCCAAAACCCTAACAAGAGCCTTGAAAACCCTAATTTGTGCCCTATAAGGTGATTTCAATTTCTATACATTTTTGGACCAAAGTGCATATATCAAAGTGGTAGATTATAAAAAACTAAACAACTTTTACATTGGAAGATTTTCAAGTGATGTGGAACAAATTGGAGCAAATTGTAAAAGTTCCCAAAGCACCTATATGGCTAACTCTGAAATCAGTGTGATTGGGCTGTCTTTGGGACCTTGTATTTCTTAATCCATGGAGATTCTGCCGCAAGTCATTACAACAAAATGGTAGAGCTATGTTAGTAGTTCAAGTTTGATTAAGTGACTAAGCCTTGGTGCTGTATGGAAAGGGGAGATAAATGGACCTAAAGTTGGGCTGTCAGTCACCACTAAAGCTGACATTCGACTGTCACTGAACTGAGATGAACTTTGAGATCGATTTTGAATAGGATCCAGTGGGTGTTTGGTCAAGGTTGCTATAACAAAATCAAAGCTGGTTTGTAGAAGAACAATTTTGCTACAGATGGATTAGTGAGTTGTTACATGAAAATTAGAGAACGGGGCTCCTCAACTTGCTCGGTCAGGCGCTCTAAATGAAGCTCCCATGGTACAGTGACCTAAAGAAGATCACTGATTCAGAGAATCTGTCGCCGCCGGTGAACTTGTGACATGATTCATGCCGACCGCCGTGATCCGTGCCAGTGTGAAGTGGATAACCGTGGCGGTGAAAAGATCTTGGGTGAGGAGAACTTAGGCCTGAGCTGGATCACCGCCGTACCCACTTGCCGCGCGGTCAGTGGAATATTGCCGCCGGTGCTCGCCGTGGTCGTAGTGAAAGGCACGTAGTTGCCTGCTTCCTTACGGTCGCGGTCGTGGCAAGCAGCTAGTTGCCACCCCTGAACCGTTTCCTCCTCACGCGCCACGGTAAGCCGGTCACCGTAGAAATATCCAGGCCGCGGTGAACTTGATCCCCATCCAAAATTCGTGATCATCTCAACCGGGATCTATAAATTGAAGACACCCCCTGCTCCGCCTCCTTGTTACGCGTCCAACCCACCCCCAGCTAGCCCCTCTCGTGCATCGTAGCGCCGAATTTAGTTCTTCCCTCAAATCGGTCGTCTGCGCCACCGTGAGACGTCGCGCCGTGGCCAGCCACCCACAGGTCTGTCCTCATACTTCTTGACCATGTTTTAACACCCTCGTGCGCTTGTGCTGCTCATCGGCTCAGCCGATTGAGCTATACCGCGCTAGACCATTGGGAACGAGCCAGGAAAGCTTCAAATCCGCCGGTGCCCGTATACCGAGCTCTAGGATGGCGTTCGAGCCTAATTGTTGATCCCCAGTGGAGCGCCAAGGGTAGAATTAGGTGTAGAACAAATTCGAGCAGGGATTATAGGGTATAACGGCCGGTACAAGTTCGTTGGAGCAACCACTCCGCCGTCCATGGTCGAGGACCTGGCCATGCGAAGAAGAAAGAATAGAAGGCCTTAAGTGCACATATCAGTGACACATGTGAATAGGGTATAGGGATTCTTTACCAGTTTTTCAAATCACTCAGGGTCCCTGCGCATGATTGCCAACGCGGGCGCGGGCGCGCGCGTTTTACCTGATCATGGGCCGGTTCAGGCTGGAATGAGCCCAGTACTGTTCCTTCTTTTTCCTTTTCTTTTTACTTTCGGACTTAAATAAATTGTAGAAAATACTAAAAAATGGTAAAATTATGGGACCAATTTTGCTACTCCTAAAATAATCTAATATTTAATAAAAATAGTTCCAAGATTTTTATTCCAAACCAGGAATTATTTAGCATTTAAAGATGCCTAAACCTAGCCTTTTAGAATTTTAGAATTAATTTAGTAGCTCCAAAAATAATAAAACTTTTTGGGTAAGCTTAATTTGATGATTAAAGCCCTTGGGTGAAGTTTGAAATGATTTGGCGATTGTTTGGTCCCAAACCCAATGAACTAGCCTCCTAGGGTTTAATTGCCTAGTACTGATAAAATACTAACTTAGGAAACCCTAGTGGCTAATGCGTACCATGAAGGAAATTTGTATTCAAGATACAACTTAGTATGTTTCTACTATGTAATTGCATATTCATAACATCACTTAAGCATTGATGTATATGTACTGTTATGTATAGAAAACGAGGAAGAGACTGTTGTTGAAGAAGAAGTTGTCCCTCAAGCTGAGAATCCACCAATCGAGAACAACTTCTACTTTGACATCTATGGAACAGACCCGGAACCACCTCCAACACAATGCAAGCTCCGGTGCATTTACCCCTTTCCTTGTTGTTTTAAACTCTTTATCGCTTGAGATGATGCATTAGGTGATAGGAGTTGTGTGCTAAACAATTGCTGCATTTCCTTCCTTGGAAACTGATTCCCATTCCTTGTTACCTGATTTACTTAAAGTTTTCTAATGCTTAGATTTGCTTTAGAAAACAAAATGTTTTGTTTTAAACAAAAGGTGATGCTTCATGTGGGATGGGGATTTTTACAAAGAAAAGACTGGTGATGTTGAATCCATCATGGCCATGATGGGTTTAGCATCTAAAAAGATGTACCTCTATCAGGTACCAAACTTTGGGGTTTAAATGATAAAGATGAGACCGGGAGGGAGGCTTGCACAAGAAGAGAGTCTTGGTGTAGTGTCTCTGTCTGAGTCGCTTAAGGATCGAGCCGATGTAGGCTTGTTGATCGAGGACCTTTTAACTGGACACATGCCCCATCATGAGTAAGCTTTGCCTCGATCGGACCAATACCACAAAGGCCACCACGCAATGGGAGTGGAGATGGCGAGAGTAGTGTGTACCCTCCGTGGCAAGAGGCTGGACGGTGGTGTATCTGTGCTCTCGGTTGGCGTGAACCCATTCTGGTCTTGAGAACCCGGTGGTGAGTTGACATATGGAAGGGTTAAGTGGTACATATGTCGTGTGGTTGGAGATCCCCAGCTGGGTATTAATCGATTCGGGTCGCCGTTAGTTCTCGGATATGAAGACTTGGTCACTGCCCTAAACGTAACAATCCAGTGAACTGAAGGGGTGATAAAAGATGGCTAGCATAGGCCAAGTGCCTGATCTAGGATAAATTTGTTAACACTACTCTCGCCATCGGGCGGGTGACTTATTTTAAAAACATGTAAATTATTGAAATCACTATTTTTAAATTTGTATCACGAATTTATCAAATTAACAAATTAAAAGTAACGGCGATCCGAATTGATTAATATCCAGCTGGGGATCTTCGACCACACGACACATGTAGCACTTAAACCTTGCATATTTCAACTCGCACCCGGGTTTCTCAAGACCAGAATAGGTTCACGCCAACCGAGAGCACAGATACTCCACCGTCCAGCCTCTTGCCACGGAGGGTACACACTACTCTCGCCATCTCTCCACTCCCATTGCGTGGTAGCCTTTCTGGTATTGGTCCGACCTAGGCAAAGCTTACCTATGACGAGGCATGTGGCCAGTTAAAAGGTCCTCGATCATCAAGCCTACATCGGCTCGGTCCTTAACCGACTCAGACGGAGACACTACACCGAGACTACCCTCTCGTGTAATTCACCCGCCCGATCTCGTCTTTATCATTTAAAACCCAAAGTTTGGTACCCGACAAAGGTACTTCTTTTCATATGCTGAACCCATCACGACCGTGATGGATCCACCATCATCAGTCTTTCCTTTGTAAAAATTCTCATCCCATGTGGAGCATAACCTTTTTCAAAATAAAACCTTTTGTTTTCTATAGCAAGACTAAGCATTAGAAAACTTGTTTAAATAAAATAGGCAAACAAGGAATGGTAACCAAATTTCCAAGGAAGGAAATGCATCAACTGTTTATCACACAATTCCTATCACCTAATGCATCATATAAGGTGATAAAGATTTTAAAACAACAAGGAAAAGGGATAATGCACTAGGGCTTGCCTTGTGTTGCAGGAGGTTCTGTTTCCACACCGCAGATATCGAAGTAAAAGTTGTTCTCCACTGGAGGATTCTCAGTCTGGGAGACAACTTCTTCCTCGTGTTCTATATATGATAACACATGTGTCGGTACCCTGAAACTAGGGTACCCCTTACTATTGTATGAAGACGCAGCACCCACTGTCGGTACCCTAAAACTTGGGTACCCCTTACTACTGTATGAAGACGCAGCACCCACGCGGCTATATTTAGTCACGTGGTAAAGGAGCTGTACGTGGGACCAGGCCATGACTCGCCCCAGCCTCGGGCAACTACTCTGGGCCAGCAACAGCACCTGACCCCACCACGTGACTGGCTCCGGGGCCGCCATGTGTCTAGAAGAATTGATATACTCCAAGGCATCAACAGTGGGTCCGGACCCCCATGGGAAAGTGTCGGACCCTTGGATACACAGTCCGGACCTCCAAGTTGGTCCAGGACCCCCACGTGTACGGACCGGACCCCTAGAATGGGATCCGGACCCCCCCCCGTATGGGGTCCAGACCACCCACACTAGGGTCCCAAGGTTCCAGGCCAGAACATACCCGGGCCTTGGTCATGGCTCAGGCGGGGGTCCGGTGCCGACACGTGTCTAGACCTGGTCTGCTGAGAACCGGACCTATCCGCATACACTCCTGCTCCTCGCACAGGCGGAGACCCGATGCTGCCATGTGGCATACTGCGCGCGGCATAAGCCAATGGGTGGAACCTGGCATGACGCCTCTGGGCTACGCGCGCCTTCGCATTCATTACGGATAACGCGTGCGCCTGTCCATTCCACTGACAGGCGGCATGCTCAGTCCACGATACGTGGGCCACGCAGTTACTCACACGTTACCATATCAAGGGCAATGACTCACCATTACTCGTGTGGGTTACTGCCTATCAATGCTGCATGGACTGCAGCCATCATGACTTCCGCTGATTACTCATGAGTTACTCTGTCAGCATTAGTTATTCCCATAATGTATTTCTTCCATTATGCTCCTGGGCCCGCATGTTGGGGCTCATCATCCTTGTATGTGGCTCCCTTAAACTATAAAAGGGAAGGCACACAACGTTACAAGGACAGACTCAATCACACGCTCACAATACAACTTACATACATTGGAGGTAGGGTATTACGCTCCGGCGGACTGAACCACTGTAATCCCTCGTGTCCTCTTGTGTTCATCTCAAATTCACCAGACAGGCAAACCGCTTAGGCCCCCTCCTCATCTTAGGATTAGGGCGGGTGCGTTCCGCCACCCGGCCGGTGGATTTCCCCACCGACATTTGGTGCACCAGGTAGGGGCCGAGCACCGTGACTTGGCCCCCGAGGACTTCCTGATGGAGGAAGGGGTAGCATCTTCTATGCCACGGGGCTCTTACCGCCATGCGCCTCGTGCTGCTGCTATGCACGCTGCGCAGCAGCATACGCCTGCACAGACGTCCAGGGCTCCGTCAAGGGCTGCACCTGGGGCGTTGTCTGCAGCCAGGGAGTTGCTACGCAACCCTCCAAGTTCCACGACCTCGCCGGGGGCCATGAGACAGTGGCGTGAAGATGTTTATCGACTCCTCGGCATGGCACATTCTGGCTCGGCCAGACCCAGGCCTCAGTCATTTTGGCGTCAGCATGAGGTGTCGGCGTCTGTGCGCTCACCCTCAGTGAGGGGTGCACGGACTAACGACCTGCGGGCAGAGCTCAACCGCAGGTGTGCGGGCGAGGATACTCGAATCTCTCTGGAGAGGTATAACGACCTACAAGCAGAGCTCAATCGTAGGCGTGCGGGCGAGGATGCTCGGGTCTCTCTAGAGAGGGCGCGTGAGCGTCGATAGAATATCGAGGGTCACAACCTCGACCAGGACTTCGCTCCAGTTTCACCACAAACTCAAAGGGATGCCCAAATCCAGGCGGGTGTCCCATTGGTCGGCGTGGGTTGCGCTGCACTAGCGAATCATCTCCACGCGGCGACTTGGCCACCCAAGTTCCGACCACACCTGCCGAAGAAGTACGATGGTACGTCGAACCCGTCAGAATTCTTGCAGGTCTACGTCACCGCCATTACGGCAGCTGGTGGAAACACTGTTGTGATGGCAAGCTACTTCTATGTAGCCTTGACCGGGCCGGCCCAGACCTGGCTCATGAACCTCACCCCGGGGTCGATCTACTCCTGGGAAGAGCTATGTGCACGGTTCACAACAAACTTCTCCAGTGCTTACCAGCAGCATGGCGTGGAGGCTCATCTCCATGCAGTGAGGCAGGAACCCGGAGAGACTCTTTGGGCTTTTATCTCACGTTTCACCAAGGTACGGGGGACTATACCTCGCATCTCCGATGCTTCCATTATCACTGCTTTCCGACAGGGGGTGCATGATAAGAAGATGTTGGAGAAGTTGGCGACGCAAGACGTGGAAACCGTCACCACGCTCTTCACTCTGGCCGACAAATGTGCCAGAGCTGCTGAGGGTCGTGTATGGTACTCGGTGCCGCAAACCGAAGTTGCCCAGACGGGCGGCTCAGGTGCCACCACCCAGGGCGGTGGCAAGAAGAAGAAGAAGAAGAAGAACCGTGGTCATGATAGGCCACAATCTGGTGCTCTGGTCGCTGCAGCTGTGACTGGGGGCCAGGATGAGCGCGACAAGCGCCCCCGGCAGTAGGGAAGTGACAGTGGGTTGTGCCTTGTCCACCCCAACAGTCGCCACAGTGCCTCGAAATGTCGGGAGATCCAGAAGCTCGCGAAGCGCATCAGCGAGCGGCGCGAGCAGGCCTCCAGGGATGGCTCGCCGCCTCGTCAACGGCCTGGCAAGGAGAAGGTTGATGAAGGCGACCTGACCGCGGGAGAACGGGACCTCGGGTATCAGGCCCCCGAGCAAGTTCTCAAAGAAATCCTCACTGGAGACTTCGACTCCGATGATGACAACGACCGCCACAAGAAGCTATACGTTATGTATGGCGGAAGCTGGGAGCTCACCTCCCGTAGGAACGTGAAGTCCTTACGCCGCGAGGTCCTTTCGATGACTCCAGGGGTCCCGAAGGCAGCCCCCCATCAGCGGTGGCGGAGCACCACTATCTCCTTCGGGGCATCTGACTGCCCCAAAAACATGACAGGGCTGGTATACTACCACTCATCACCGCTCCTGTCATCGCCAACATGAAGTTGCATCATGTGCTGATTGATGGTGGGGCTGGGCTCAACGTCATTAGCCACGCTACGTTCAAGCAGCTGCAGATCCCATGGTCCCGACTGGGGCCCTCACGCCCATTCTCCGGAGTGGGCCCTCAACCGGTGTATCCCCTTGGGAGCATCGCACCCTCGGTTACATTCGGGACCGAGGAGAACTTCCGCACTGAGAACGTCCAGTTCGACGTTGTGGAGGTTAACCTCCCTTTTAATGCCATTATTGGCAGGCCGGCCCTGTACCGGTTCATGGCCATTGCCCATTACGGATACTTGGTCCTCAAGATGTCGTCCCCTGCTGGGGTCCTCACCGTGCGGGGCGACCGACCTGCTGCGCTTGCAGCTGTTGAAAAGTTGCATGCCCTGGCGGCAGAAACCGCTCGCCCGGATGATGGGGGGAGGGACCCCTCACCTTCCTGTACCAAGACGCCTGCTAAGGTGCCTAAGGTACAACCATCTGGGGCAGAAGACGTCCCCGTCAAGACCATCCAGCTCAGCGCGGATTCCTCCTAGACCACTCGCATCGCGGGTGATCTGGAGGAGAAATAGGAAATCGCGCTCATCACCTCCCTCCAGGAAAATGCCGACGTGTTTGCATGGGAACCGTCGCAGATGCCTGGGATCCCCAAGGAAGTGATCGAGCACCATCTGAAGATCCACCCTAATGCCAAACCGGTGAGTCAGAAGCCTCGAAGACAGTCCGTTGAGCGGCTAGACTTCATCCGTAAGGAGGTCCGGAAGCTGCTAGATGCTGGCTTCATCGAAGAGGTCCATCACCCAGTATGGCTGGCCAATCCAGTCATCGTGCCCAAGGCTAACGGGAAGCTTTGGATGTGCATCAACTACACCAGCCTCAATAAGGCCTGTCCCAAGGACCCATATCCACTTCCACGAATAGATCAAATCGTGGATTCTACCTCTAGGTGCGACCTCTTGTCCTTTCTAGATGCTTACTCTAGTTTCCATCAGATCCAGATGTCTAGCCAAGATAGGAAGCATACCACTTTTATAACTGTGGACGGGCTTTACTGTTATGTTGTAATGCCTTACGGTCTGAAAAACGCCTTGCCAACATTTGTACGAGCGATGAGTAAGACTTTTGGTGACCTGATTAGGGACAGGGTAGAGGTATACGTTGATGACATCGTGGTCAAGACTAAGAGGGGGTCGACCCTAGTGGAAGACTTAACCTTGGTCTTCGACAAGCTGCGCGCAACACGCACGAAGCTGAACCCGGACAAGTGCTTCTTTAGTGTCTCCACAGGGAAGTTGCTGGGATTTCTAGTTTCACACCGGGGCATCGAAGCAAACCTAGAGAAGATAAAGGCAATGAGGCCTCTGACCCGCATCAAGGACGTCCAGAAGCTTATGGGGTCACTGGCCGCCCTTAGCTGCTTCATCTCAAGACTGGCTGAGAGGGCGCTGCCCTTCTTCAGGATATTGCGGAAGTCCGGTCCATTCTCTTGGACCGAAGAGGTAGAATGAGCCTTTCAAGAGTTAAAGCAGCACCTTGTGTCCCTGTCAATACTGGTAGCTCCTGAGCCGAGGGAACCGTTGTACTTATACATTGCAGCGGCTTCAGAGGCGGTGAGCATGGTGCTGGTCGCCGAAAGGACGGCACAACATCCCCAGGGGAGTCAGGAAGTTCCCCTAGGAGAAGGTGGTGGTCCGACCACCACGATGTTGACGGAAGGCCAGGAGTTTGAGGACCCGGGACCAACCACAGGGGTCCGAACCATCCAGAAGCCAGTCTACTACGTCAGCGAGGTCCTCCATGAGGTAAAGGTCAGGTACCTTGAGACACACAAGCTTATCTATATTGTACTTGTTGCGTCCAGGAAGTTGCGCCACTATTTTCAGGCACACAGGGTTGTGGTGGTGACCTCCTACCCGTTAAAGGCCATCCTCCACAACTCTAACGCCACGGGCAACATCGCCAAGTGGGCGGCGGAGCTTGCCGAATTCCAACTGGACTTCTAGCCTCGCCACGCCGTCAAGAGCCAGGTCCGGGCTGACTTCATCGTGGAGTGGACCCCTTCCCCGAGCGCTCCTGGGGGTCCGGATCCCGATTCGGACCCACACCTACGAAGCCTAGGGCTCCAGTCGTCACTGAGCCCCACTGGACCCTCTTCTTCGACGGGTCCACCCGCCAGCAGGGTGGCGGTGCGGAGTGGTCCTCATCGACCCAAGTGGAGATCAAGTGAAGTACACGGTGCACCTTGAGTTCAAGGCCACCAACAACATGGCAGAGTATGAAGCTCTGATCTTCAGTTTGACTGTGGCCCTATCCCTAGGGATCCGCCAGCTCCTCGTGAAGGAGGACTCCCAGCTGATTATCAAGCAGGTCCGCGGAGAATGTAGCTGCAACGAGCCTAGGCTCGCAGCTTACCTCCTCCACGTAAGGAAGCTGGAAAAGGACTTCACTGCCCTGGAACTGCGACATGTTCCTCGGGCTAACAACTCAGCAACAGATGAACTCTCCACGAGGGCATCAACTTGGGCACTCATGCCCGAGGGCGTCTTTGAAAGATGGCTGCTGAGACCTACCACCCAGCCTGCCGAACCGGTCGAAGGGGGTGAGACTAGCACCTCGAAGCTAGCGGTCCCAGTGGTGATCCATCCGCAGGACCCACCAAGAACTGTGTGTGCTACAGAGGGTCCTGCCAACCTCTTAGCACCACAGCCAGTGTTTCAGAGTGGTCCCGATGCATGGATCTCCGAGATCCGGGACTACCTAAAAGAAAATATCCTTCCTGAAGACCATGTGATCGCAGAGTGCATAGTGCGGTTGGCTAAGCGATACACGGTGGTAGAAGGGGATCTGTACCGCCGTGGCACCAACGGCATTCTCATGCAGTGCATCACCCAGGAGGAGGGTCGTGAGCTGCTCACGGAGATCCATGGAGGAGAGTGTGGAAGTCATTCATCATCCCGCACACTGGTTGGTAAGGCCTTCCGGCACGGCTTCTACTGGCCAACTGCTCTCTATGATGCAGCTGAGTTGGTAAAGTTCTGCGAAGCATGTCAATTCCATGCAAAGTAGATACACACACCGGCTCAGGCTCTGCAAATGATTCCACCCTCCTGGCCATTCGCCATATGGGGTGGATATCCTAGGGCCATTCCCCAGGGCTATCGGCGGGTACCGTTTCCTCTTCGTCGCCATCGACAAGTTCACAAAGTGGCCAGAGGCTACCCCTATGGTCAGTATCACCCAAGGTGCTGCTGTTGCTTTCCTCAAGTCGATTGTCTGCAGATTTGGGGTCCCAAGCCGTATCATTACGGACAACGGGACCCAGTTCAAAAGTCGGCTCTTCCAAGAGTATTGCGAGGGCATCAGCACCCAGCTCTGCTTTGCGTCTGTGGCTCATCCCAGGAGCAACGGCCAAGCTGAGAGGGCAAACGCAGAAATCCTCAGGGGACTCAAGACACGCACCTATGACTGCTTAAAAAAGCATGGTGCAAATTGGGTCAACGAGCTTCCATCCGTACTATGGGGGAACCGGACCACACCTAGCCAAGCTACCAGGGAGACCCCGTTCTTCCTGGTCTACGGGGCCGAAGCTTGCCTTCCCCCGGAAATCATTATGGGCTCCCCACGAGTCTAGTCTTTTGATGAGTCTATGCAGGAACAGCTACGGCGTGAGGACGTGGACTTCATCGACGAACGTAGATGGCAAGCGGCGATTTGAAATGCACGGTACAACCAAGCGCTCAGGCGCTACCACCAGTGGTTTGTGCATAGTAGGGAGCTCAAGGTCGGGGACCTGGTCCTAAGGAGAATACTGAACCGAGAAGGGTTCCATAAACTCTCCCCCAGTTGGGAAGGGTGACGGAAATATGTCGACCCGGGTGTGTCCGCCTTGCCACAACAGAAGGAGTACCTCTACCCAATCCCTGGAATATAGAGCATCTCCGTAAGTTCTACCCATAAAAGCAAAACTAGGAGGGTTGAGTTTTCTTCCTTTGTAACTAGGTTGCGCATATGTGTACGTCAATCCGGTGAGGTCCGCCCTCGTAAGCCCGGTCTATTGGTCTACACCCATGTATATCAAGTTATAAGAAAATAATTTACCCCCCAAATGTGCTTTTGTGATGGTTTTATTCTACTTCAGTTTACAAGCATTATTTTTTATCTAACCCACCCATACAGTTTCCCGCCCTTGCTGGTATGTGAAAGTCGCCTAGAGGGGGGTGAATAGGGCGAAACTGAAATTCTCAAAAATAATCACAACTACAAGCCGGGTTAGCGTTAGAAATATAATCAAGTCCGCGAGAGAGGGCGCAAAACAAATCGCAAGCGAATAGTGAAGTGAGACACGCGGATTTGTTTTACCGAGGTTCGGTTCTCTCAAACCTACTCCCCGTTGAGGAGGCCACAAAGGCCGTGTCTCTTTCAACCCTTCCCTCTCTCAAACGGTCCCTCGGACCGAGTGAGCTTTCTCTTCTCAATCACTTGGAACACAAAGTTCCCGCAAGGACCACCACACGATTGGTGTCTCTTGCCTCAATTACAATTGAGTGTTGATCATAAGAGCAAGTGAGAAAGAAAAGAAGCAATCCAAGCGCAAGAGCTCAAAAGAACACGGCAAATCTCTCTCGCTAATCACTAAAGCCTTTTGTGGAATTGGAGAGGATTTGATCTCTTCGGTGTGTCTAGAATTGAATGCCTAGCTCTTGTAAGTGGTTGAGAAGTGGAAAACTTGGATGCAATGAATGTGGGTGTGGTTGGGGTATTTATAGCCCCAACCACCAAACTTGACCGTTGGTGGAGGCTGTCTGTTCGATGGCGCACCGGACAGTCCGGTGCACACCGGACATGTCCGGTGCCCCCGCCACGTCATCACTGCCGTTGGATTCTGACCGTTGGAGCTCCTAACTTGTGGGCCCGCCTGGATGTCCGGTGCACACCGGACATGTACTGTTTCATGTCCGGTGCGCCAGTATGGCGCGCCTGCCTTCTGCGCGCGCTGCGCGCGCATTAAATGCATTGCAGGTAGCCGTTGGCGCCGAAATAGTCGTTGCTCCGAGGATGCACCGGACAGTCCGGTGCACACCGGACATGTCCGGTGAATTATAGCGGAGCGGCTGCTGCGCGTTCCCGAGGCTGGCGAGTTCCGGAGGTCGCGCTTCCTTGGAGCACCGGACACTGTCCGGTGTACACCGGACAGTCCGGTGATTTATAGCGCACCGGCCTGAGAAATTCCCGAAGGTAGCGAGTTCGAGTTGGAGTCCTCTGGTGCACCGGACACTGTCCGGTGGTGCACCGGACAGTCCGGTGCCTCCAGACCAGAGGTGCCTTCGGTTGACTCTTTGCTCCTTTGTTGAATCCAAAACTTGATCTTTTTATTGGCTGAGTGTGAACCTTTTACACCTGTATAATCTATACACTTGAGCAAACTAGTTAGTCCAATTATTTGTGTTGGGCAATTCAACCACCAAAATTAATTAGTGACTAGGTGTAAGCCTAATTCCCTTTCAATCTCCCCCTTTTTGGTGATTGATGCCAACACAAACCAAAGCAAATATAGAAGTGCATAACTGAACTAGTTTGCATAATGTAAGTGTAAAGGTTGCTTGGAATTGAGCCAATCTAAATACTTACAAGATATGCATGGATCGTTTCTTTCTTATTTAACATTTTGGACCACGCTTGCACCACATGTTTTGTTTTTGCAAACTCTTTTGTAAATCCTTTTCAAAGTTCTTTTGCAAATAGTCAAAGGCAAATGAATAAGATTTTGAGAAGCATTTTCAAGATTTGAAATTTTCTCCCCCTGTTTCAAATGCTTTTCCTTTGACTAAACAAAACTCCCCTTAAATGAGATCCTCCTCTTAGTGTTCAAGAGGTTTTGATATATCCTTTTTGATAATATTCTTGGAAACACGAAGTTTTTGAAATTGGTGGTGGTGCGGTCCTTTTGCTTTGGGCTCATACTTTCTCCCCCTTTGGCATGAATCGCCAAAAACGGAATCATTAGAGCCCTTGAAGTGCTATCATCCCCTTTGGTTATAAATAAATGAGTTAAGATTATACCAAAGACGACGTCCTTTTGCTCTCTCCCCCAAAGATGGAGAGTCTCTTGGAGCGACGGCGAAGGATGAGTTACGGAGTGGAAGCCTTTGTCTTCGCCGAAGACTCCAATTCCCTTTCAATACACCTATGACTTGGTTTGAAATAGACTTGAAAAACATATTACTCATAGCATATGAAAGAGACATGATCAAAGGTACATAAATGAGCTATGTGTGCAAGTCAACAAAAGAAATTCCTAGAATCAAGAATATTGAGCTCATGCCTAAGTTTGTTAAAAGATTGTTCATCAAGAGGCTTGGTAAAGATATCGGCTAATTGATCTTTAGTGTTAATGTATGAAATCTCGATATCTCCCTTTTGTTGGTGATCCCTAAGAAAATGATACCGAATGGCTATGTGTTTAGTGCGACTATGCTCGACGGGATTATCTGCCATCTTGATTGCACTCTCATTATCACATAGCAAAGGGACTTTGGTTAAATTGTAACCGTAGTCCCGCAGGGTTTGCCTCATCCAAAGCAATTGCGCGCAACAATGGCCTGCGGCAATATACTCAGCTTCGGCGGTGGAAAGAGCGACCGAATTTTGCTTCTTTGAAGCCCAAGACACCAAGGATCTTCCCAAGAACTGGCAAGTCCCCGATGTGCTCTTCCTATTGATTTTGCACCCCGCCCAATCGGCATCCGAATAACCAATTAAATCAAAAGTGGATCCCCTAGGATACCAAAGCCCAAACTTAGGAGTATAAGCCAAATATCTCAAGATTCGTTTTACGGCCGTAAGGTGAGCTTCCTTAGGGTCGGCTTGGAATCTTGCACACATGCATACGGAAAGCATAATATCCGGTCGAGATGCACATAAATAGAGTAAAGAACCTATCATCGACCGGTATACCTTTTGATCCACGGACTTACCTCCCGTGTCGAGGTCGAGATGCCCATTGGTTCCCATGGGTGTCTTGATGGGCTTGGCATCCTTCATCCCAAACTTGTTTAGAATGTCTTGAGTGTACTTCGTTTGGCTAATGAAGGTGCCCTCTTGGAGTTGCTTCACTTGGAATCCTAAGAAATACTTCAACTCCCCCATCATAGACATCTCGAACTTTTGTGTCATGATCCTACTAAACTCTTCACATGTAGACTCGTTAGTAGACCCAAATATAATATCATGAACATAAATTTGGCATACAAACAAGTCATTTTCAAGAGTTTTAGTAAAGAGTGTAGGATCGGCCTTTCCGACCTTGAAGCCATTAGCAATAAGAAAATCTCTAAGGCATTCATACCATGCTCTTGGGGCTTGCTTGAGCCCATAAAGCGCCTTAGAGAGCTTATAGACATGGTTAGGATACTTACTGTCTTCAAAGCCGGGAGGTTGCTCAACATAGACCTCTTCCTTGATTGGTCCATTGAGGAAGGCACTTTTCACGTCCATTTGATAAAGCTTAAAGCCATGGTAAGTAGCATAGGCTAATAATATACGAATTGACTCAAGCCTAGCTACGGGTGCATAGGTTTCACCGAAATCCAAACCTTCGACTTGTGAATATCCCTTGGCCACGAGTCGAGCTTTGTTCCTTGTCACCACACCATGCTCGTCTTGTTTGTTGCGGAAGACCCACTTGGTTCCTACAACATTTTGGTTAGGGCGTGGAACTAAGTGCCATACCTTGTTCCTTGTGAAATTGTTGAGCTCCTCTTGCATCGCCATCACCCAATCCGCATCTTGGAGTGCTTCCTCTACCCTGTGTGGCTCAATAGAGGAAACAAAAGAGTAATGCTCACAAAAATGTGCAACCCGAGATCGAGTAGTTACCCCCTTAGGCCTTGTTCGGTTATTGATATTACATGTGTATTGGGTGGGATTGGAATGGATTTTGACTTGTTATGGATTTAAACCGGCTCAATCCCACCCAATACATGTGGATTATCACCAAAACGAACAAGCCCTTATGAATGTCGCCGAGGATGGTGTCGACGGGGTGATCCCGTTGGATTGCTTGGTGGACTCTTGGGTGTGGCGGCCTTGATTCTTGCTCATCCTCCTTTTCTTGATCATTTGCATCTCCCCCTTGATCATTGCCATCATCTTGAGGTGGCTCATCTTTTGATCTTGCCCTTCATCAACTTGAGCCTCATCCTCATTTTGAGATGGTGGAGATGCTTGCGTGGAGGAGGATGGTTGATCTTGTGCATGTGGAGGCTCTTCGGATTCCTTAGGACGCACATCCCCAATGGACATGTTCCGTAGCGCTATGCATGGAGCCTGTTCTTCACCTATCTCATCAAGATCAACTTGCTCTACTTGAGAGCCGTTAGTCTCATCAAACACAACGTCACAAGAAACTTCAACAAGTCCTGAGGACTTGTTAAAGACTCTATATGCCCTTGTGTTTGAGTCATATCCTAGTAAAAAGCCTTCTACAGTTTTAGGAGCAAATTTAGATTTTCTACCTCTCTTAACAAGAATAAAGCATTTGCTACCAAAAACTCTAAAATATGAAATATTGGGCTTTTTACCGGTTAGGAGTTCATAAGATGTCTTCTTGAGGATTCGGTGAAGATATAATCGGTTGATGGCGTAGCAAGCGGTGTTGACCGCTTCGGCCCAAAACCGATCCGGTGTCTTGTACTCATCAAGCATGGTTCTTGCCATGTCCAATAGAGTTCGATTCTTCCTCTCCACTACACCATTTTGTTGTGGAGTGTAGGGAGAAGAGAACTCATGCTTGATGCCCTCCTCCTCAAGGAAGCCTTCAATTTGAGAGTTCTTGAACTCCGTCCCATTGTCGCTTCTAATTTTCTTGATCCTTAAGCCGAACTCATTTTGAGCCCGTCTCAAGAATCCCTTTAAGGTCTCTTGGGTATGAGATTTGTCCTGCAAAAAGAACACCCAAGTGAAGCGAGAGTAATCATCCACAATAACTAGACAGTACTTACTCCCGTCGATGCTTATGTAAGCAATCGGGCCGAATAAATCCATGTGTAGGAGCTCCAGTGGCCTGTCACTAGTCATGATGTTCTTGTGTGGATGATGGGTGCCAACTTGCTTCCCGGCTTGGCATGCGCTACAAATCCTGTCTTTCTCAAAATGAACATTGGTTAGTCCTAAAATGTGTTCCCCCTTTAGAAGCTTATGAAGATTCTTCATTCCAACATGGGCTAGTCGGCGGTGCCAAAGCCAACCCAAGTTAGTCTTAGCAACCAAGCAAGTGTCGAGTTCAGCTCTATCAAAATCTACCAAGTATAGCTGACCCTCTAACACTCCCTTAAATGCTATTGAATCATCACTTCTTCTAAAGACAGTAACACCTACATCAGTAAATAGACAGTTGTAGCCCATTTGACATAATTGGGATACGGAAAGCAAATTGTAATCTAAAGATTCTACAAGAAAGACATTGGAAATAGTATGGTCAGGTGATATAGCAATTTTACCCAATCCTTTGACCAAACCTTGATTTCCATCCCCGAATGTGATAGCTCGTTGGGGATCTTGGTTTTTCTCATATGAGGAGAACATCTTTTTCTCCCCTGTCATATGGTTTGTGCACCCGCTGTCGAGTATCCAACTTGAGCCCCCGGATGCATAAACCTACAAAACAATTTTAGTTCTTGACTTTAGGAACCCAAACGGTTTTGGGTCCTTTGGCATTAGAAACAAGAACTTTGGGTACCCAAACACAAGTCTTTGACCCCTTGTGTTTGCCCCCAACAAATTTGGCAACTACCTTGCCGGATTTGCTAGTAAGCACATAAGAAGCATCAAAAGTTTTAAATGAAATAGCATGATCATTTGATGCATTAGGAGTTTTCTTCTTAGGCAACTTAGCACGGGTTGGTTGCCTAGAGCTAGATGTCTCACCCTTATACATAAAAGCATGATTAGGGCCAGAGTGAGACTTCCTAGAGTGAATTCTCCTAATTTTGCTCTCGGGATAACCGGCAGGGTACAAAATGTAACCCTCGTTATCCTGAGGCATGGGAGCCTTGCCCTTAACAAAGTTAGACAAATTTTTAGGAGGGGCATTAAGTTTGACATTGTCTCCCCTTTGGAAGCCAATGCCATCCTTGATGCCTGGGCGTCTCCCATTATAGAGCATACTTCTAGCAAATTTAAACTTTTCATTTTCCAAGTTATGCTCGGCAATTTTAGCATCTAGTTTTGCTATATGATCATTTTGTTGTTTAATTAAAGACATGTGATCATAAATAGCATTAACATCAATATCTCTACATCTAGTACAAATAGAAACATGCTCAACATTAGATGTAGAGGGTTTGCAAGATTTTAGTTCAACAACCTTAGCATGCAACAAATCATTTTTAGTTCTAAGGTCGGAAATAGTAGCTTTGCAAACATCAAAATCTTTAGCCTTAGCAATCAAATTTTCATTTTCTACTCTAAGGCTAGCAAGAGAATCATTCAATTTCTTAATCTTAGTAAGCAAATCATCATTATCATTTCTAAGATCGGGAATTGAATCAATACAAACATGAGAATCAACCTTAGCAATTAATCTAGCATTTTCATTTCTAAGGTTGTTAATGGTCTCATGGCAAGTGCTTAGCTCACTAGACAATTTTTCACATTTTTCTACCTCTAGAGCATAAGCATTTTTAACCTTAACATGTTTCTTGTTTTCTTTAATTAGAAAATCCTCTTGGGAATCCAAAAGGTCATCCTTTTCATGAATAGCACTAATCAATTCATTTAATTTTTCCTTTTGTTCCATGTTAAGGTTGGTAAAAAGAGTAAGCAAGTTATCCTCCTCATCACTAGCATTATCATCACTAGAGGATTCATATTTTGTGGAGGATTTAGATTTAACCTTCTTCCTTTTGCCGTCCTTTGCCATGAGGCACTTGCGGCCGACGTTGGGGAAGAGAAGCCCCTTGGTGACGGCGATGTTGGCGGCGTCCTCGTCGGAGGAAGACTCGGTGGAGCTCTCGTCGGAGTCCCACTCGCGACACACGTGGGCATCGCCGCCCCTCTTCTTGTGGTACCTCTTCTTTTCTCTTCTCTTGCCCTTCTTGTCGTTGTCCCTGTCACTGTCACTTGATAATGGACATTTAGCGATAAAGTGATCGGGCTTACCACACTTGTAGCAAACCTTCTTGGAACGGGATTTGTAATCCTTCCCCTTCCGTTGCTTAAGGATTTGCTGAAAGCTTTTGATGATTAAGGCCATCTCTTCATTGTCGAGCTTGGAGGCGTCAATTGGTTGTCTACTTGGTGTAGACTCCTCTTTCTTCTCCTCCGTCGCCTTAAATGCCACCGGTTGCGCCTCGGACGTGGAGGGTTCGTCAAGCTCGTTGATCTTCTTTGAACCTTTAATCATACATTCAAAGCTCACAAAATTCCCGATAACTTCCTCGGGTGTCATTAGTGGGTATCTAGGATTGCCACGAATTAATTGAACTTGAGTGGGGTTAAGGAAAATGAGAGCTCTTAGAATAACCTTAACCACCTCGTGGTCGTCCCACTTTTTGCTCCCGAGGTTGCGCACTTGGTTCACCAAGGTTTTGAGCCGGTTGTACATATCTTGTGGCTCCTCCCCTTGGCGAAGACGGAAGCGACCGAGCTCCCCCTCGATCGTTTCCCGCTTGGTGATCTTGGTGAGTTCATCACCCTCGTGCGCAGTCTTGAGTAGGTCCCAAATCTCCTTTGCATTCTTCAACCCTTGCACTTTGTTGTATTCCTCCTTGCTTAGAGAGGCGAGGAGAATAGTTGTGGCTTAGGAGTTGAAGTGCTCGATTTGGGCCACTTCGTCCGTATCATAATCTTCATCCCCTATTGATGGTACCTGCGCTCCAAACTCAACAACATTCCATATACTTTTGTGGAGTGAGGTTAGATGAAATTTCATTAAATCACTCCACCTAGCATAATCCTCGCCATCAAAGGTTGGCGGTTTGCCTAATGGAACGGAAAGTAATGGAGTATGTCTAGATGTACGGGGATAGTGTAAGGGGATCTTACTAAACTTCTTGCGCTCTTGGCGCTTAGAAGTTACGGACGCCGCGTCGGAGCCGGAGGTGGATGTTGATGAAGAATCGGTCTCGTAGTAGACCACCTTCCTCATCCTCTTCTTCTTGTCTCCACTCCGATGCGGCTTGTGGGAAGAGGATTTTCCCTTCTTCTCTTTGTGATGTGAAGAAGATATTTTCTCCTTCCCTTTGGAGGAGTCCTTCTTCTTCTCTTCGTGGTGTGAAGAAGATCTTTTCTCCTTCCCTTTGGAGGAGACCTTCTTCTTTTCCTTCCTCTTGGTGCGGGACTCTTCCGATGAAGTGCTCCCTTGGCTTGTAGTGGGCTTGTCGCCGGTCTCCATCTCCCTCTTGGTGTGATCTCCCGTCATCACTTCGAGCGGTTAGGCTCTAATGAAGCACCGGGCTCCGATACCAATTGAAAGTCGCCTAGAGGGGGGTGAATAGGGCGAAACTGAAATTCTCAAAAATAATCACAACTACAAGCCGGGTTAGCGTTAGAAATATAATCAAGTCCGCGAGAGAGGGCGCAAAACAAATCGCAAGCGAATAGTGAAGTGAGACACGCGGATTTGTTTTACCGAGGTTCGGATCTCTCAAACCTACTCCCCGTTGAGGAGGCCACAAAGGCCGGGTCTCTTTCAACCCTTCCCTCTCTCAAACGGTCCCTTAGACCGAGTGAGCTTTCTCTTCTCAATCACTTGGAACACAAAGTTCCCGCAAGGACCACCACACGATTGGTGTCTCTTGCCTCAATTACAATTGAGTGTTGATCACAAGAGCAAGTGAGAAAGAAAAGAAGCAATCCAAGCGCAAGAGCTCAAAAGAACACGGCAAATCTCTCTCGCTAATCACTAAAGCCTTTTGTGGAATTGGAGAGGATTTGATCTCTTCGGTGTGTCTAGAATTGAATGCCTAGCTCTTGTAAGTGGTTGAGAAGTGGAAAACTTGGATGCAATGAATGTGGGGGTGGTTGGGGTATTTATAGCCCCAACCACCAAACTTGACCGTTGGTGGAGGCTGTCTGTTCGATGGCGCACCGGACAGTCCGGTGCACACCGGACATGTCCGGTGCCCCCGCCACGTCATCACTGCCGTTGGATTCTGACCGTTGGAGCTCCTGACTTGTGGGCCCGCCTGGATGTCCGGTGCACACCGGACATGTACTGTTTCATGTCCGGTGCGCCAGTATGGCGCGCCTGCCTTCTGCGCGCGCTGCGCGCATTAAATGCATTGCAGGTTGCCGTTGGCGCCGAAATAGTCGTTGCTCCGAGGATGCACCGGACAGTTCGGTGCACACCGGACATGTCCGGTGAATTATAGTGGAGCGGCTGCTGCGCGTTCCCGAGGCTGGCGAGTTCCAGAGGTCGCGCTTCCTTGGAGCACCGGACACTTTCCGGTGTACACCGGACAGTCCGGTGATTTATAGCGCGCCGGCCTGAGAAATTCCCGAAGGTAGCGAGTTCGAGTTGGAGTCCTCTGGTGCACCGGACACTGTCCGGTGGTGCACCGGACACTGTCCGGTGTACACCGGATAGTCCGGTGCCTCCAGACCAGAGGTGCCTTCGGTTGACTCTTTGCTCCTTTGTTGAATCCAAAACTTGATCTTTTTATTGGCTGAGTGTGAACCTTTTACACCTGTATAATCTATACACTTGAGCAAACTAGTTAGTCCAATTATTTGTGTTGGGCAATTCAACCACCAAAATTAATTAGTGACTAGGTGTAAGCCTAATTCCCTTTCAGTATGATGACATCCGAATTGAGTAGCCAGGCCTGCAGTTCAGGACCCCTGTACTGTTGCAGGGGGTCCGGCAACCTGGGGCCCAGTTCTAGAGAATGGACACTCGTCTCCTGGAGTGGTCCGGAGCCGTGTAGCTGCTTAGCCTGGTCACGTACCCTAAGTCTGCATGCTCCACCGCTCTGCAACGGGTGTCCTAGTATTTGGAACTGCAATCCTGAGGGTCCGGACATACGGCTTGGCTCCCCAGGCTAAATCCTGCAGGTCCTGTTGCATAAATCAAAGGATGGCAGATACCAGACGATGGGTCCTATGGGTGTGCTACTAAAACTTCAAAGCCTAAGTTGTGTGCAGGTCCAAGTCCTAGTCCAGGGCCGGACCACCAGTTTTCTCTTTGGTATACTGGTATCCATCCTCGACACGTCGAGCCTACCTACCACGGGGGCAAGTACTAGAGAGAAGTTGATAGTGCTACACATCATAAAGGCAAATAACATACAGATAAGTTCTAGTTTCAACTTCATTAACGGTTCTTAAAGTATATTATACAAAATCAAAAGTTGTTACAGTCGCTTTCCAGCGGAACCCTTGCTTTGTCTCTACTACTCTACAGGTCATCAGCAGGGTCACGCTGGAAGCGCTCGACCACCAGCTCCACGGCGTCTTGTATGCTCTCCCGGGCGGCGTCTTCAGTGGCAGCCACCGGACCAACAATCACCGGCTCCAAGGATATGGTCGGGTCGTGACTCCGGAAGCACGTCAAGACGTATTCAATCACCGCCCGGCAGAGCTTGCCGCCCTCTGCCTCCAGGCGGGCCCCCAGGATCTGATCCAGGCGATGGAGGTGGTCGGCGGCAGACTCCAGCACCAGGAGCGCATCGGTGACCGACACTAGGATGGGACTCATCCCTAGCGGCACCAGTGCCATGCTTGCCTCGCCGGCCCACGCGGCGATGCGCTAGACCCCGACGCGGTGCTCCGCTTGAAGATCTTCAAGGGCTTTCCTGGTGGCCTCCACCGCCTGGGGACCCGGCACCGCCTGTGCCACGTTGAACTGGCGGATTCGCTCCTCCAGCTTCCTCTCCCTCTCTTCTGCTTCGAGCTCGTGCTCGGCCAGCATCTCGCCTCGCCGGGTGAGCATTTCTTCCCAGAAGGTGAGATCCGTCTCTCACCTGGCGAGGTCTGCCTCCCGCCTGTCCAAGGACTGCTCCTTCACCTTGAGGTTCTCCTCGGCGAGGGCGGCATCGCTGGCCTTGCCCTCGAGCTCTTGCTCCCACTTCCTCATCCTCTCCACGGCCTTGACCTGCTGGACCCGCTGGGCTTCCAGAGTCTGATCCAGAGCGTTCAGCTTGGCCTGGTATTTTGTTGTGAGGGCCTCCCTCTGGGTCAAGGCCTCCTCCCTCCTGGCCACCTTCTTCTCCCTTCGGGACGCCTCCAGCTCCCTGGTGCACACCTTCTAGAGGTTTCTCTTGTACTCCTTGCGGTCCCGCTCGAGTTGGGACCGCTCGAAGATGAACTGGCGGGACACCGTCTTGGTGCACTCCTCCAGTTGTGTGCGCCAGTCGCTGAGGCACTGGTGCTCAGCCTCGAGCGCCTCCCACTCCCGCAAAATTGCTGCCCCAGTGTCGCTAAGGACCTGGTGGGCGCGAGATAGCATACGGGAGAGGGGGACTGGCGCAACTTCTTGCTCGGCACCAGACCGGAGCCATCGCCCGAACACCACCTCCATCTCCTCCAGAGCAGGCGGAGGGTTGGAGCTGGACGCGCCTCCTGCATCACCCCCAGTGTCCAGAGGGGCCCGGATCCCCCAGCTGGGACCCCCTCCGCCGCTGCGACGTCGCCCGACGCTGGCGCCGCTACCGCCGGATCCCTGGCTAGGGCATGGGAAGCCGCTGGTGTTGTCTTGGCAGCAGCCGGGGTGGTTCGCCGGCACCACTCCCAGCAGATGTCTGCTGTTGAGAGCCAGACCCAACGGTGGGCCTGGTATCTAGCGGAGGAGGTGTGGCCTTGGGAGCAGAGGGGGAAGAAGCCATGGAAAACAGATGATGGGTTAAGACCTGTCGCCATGATGATTAGGCTCAAAGAAAAAGGGACTACACTTACTTGGGGGCCTGGACCTTCCAGTGACCCTAGAAGCGGGACGGCTGCCGCTGCTGCTGCTGTTGCGGCTGCTGTTGCTGTTGTTGCTGCTGCTGCTGATGCCCCTGGGGGCGATCACCCCTAGATGGCAGTGGTGGTGGCGGGACCAGAGGACTGTGCCTCTCCGCGTCGTGGGTCCGGGAGCTAGCCTCCTCGGCCCCGCCTGCAGTCCTCTGGCGCTTCTGGGGGGGCTCCGAGACGAGCGACCCGCCAGCACGACGCAGCCTGCGTCGCCTCTCCTCCTCCGACCCCCCGGAGTCACCTGGAGCGGAGGCGCTGCTCGCAGCCCCTTTACCCTTGTCCAAGGGGATGGGGGCCACGGCGGGGTTGGCGCTAGGGGCCGCACCGGCGGGCTGGGGACTTCCAGCCAGTGCATCTGAGATTCAGATCCCGCGGTGGGGGTCCCGGTCGCCAGTCTGGCGGACCGCCACGCCGCTCTCATCGAGGGTCGGCAGCGTGGCCAAGATCGCTGTCCTCAGGCCTGGGTCATTGCAGAGTGCGGGGATGTTCTAGGGGAGGATCAGGGACTCAGGAACGAAAGTTTCCCCAGTGATCCCTCCTACCAGGACTGCCAGCTCGTCCCAGGACAGGTCAGTGCTAGGCTCGCGCTGGATCCTGCCGATGTCGTTCGGTCCGGTGAACCAGCAGCACATGCGCGGTCTCCTCTGCAGCGGCGCGATCCGGCGCTTCAGTAGGTCGTCGACCATGTGCATCAACGTCAGGCCGCCCGTAGCCATGCCCTTGATCCTGTCCAATATGGACAGGAAGTCTGGCACCAGGGACGGCTTGGTCCTCCACAGCTTGCGATCGAGCGCCGACCCATTGCTCGGTAGGACGAGGCGGTCGTTGGCCTCGACGCTGGCAATCACCCAGTCGCTGCGCCAGTTTTCCCACCTCGCGCCGCCAAAGGTGGGGATATAGACGATGGCTAGATCTGGCCTCGTCTGGAAGTACTAGGCACCAATGTGTTCCCTAGTCTTCTCGGATTTGACCAGCACGAAGAAGTAGCGAAAGAGGGAGGTACAAGGGGCCACACCTATGAATAGGGATGGCAATTTTACCCGCGAGTTCGGATATCCGTCGGATATCCGACCCGTCGGGTACGGGTTCGGGCACAAAATTTGACCCGTGGGTCTTACCCGTACCTGACCCGATTTTATTACGGGTCGGGTACGGATTTGATTTCTTACCCGCGGGTACCCGATGGATATCCGAAAATGGTGATTTTAGATTTTCAACCTACCAGTATGTTAGCTAGTTGTCCACCCTCGACAGCTCATCCTACTGCCATCCCTCCGTGTCTGCTGATGCTTCTGATCTAGTTCTAGTACTAGTGACAGTACGTTTGATAAAGTGCCAGTACGTAGTACCAGTGCTATCTAGTACAAGTACTTGAGCAAAGAGAGTGTTAATACACCAGACGACTATGCTAGCTACTCTCCGATTTTGACGAGTTGGAAGTTTATTAACAAAAAAACATTAGCAACACGTGTCTATGGCTACATCTACACGACTGCATTGTGCAACAACATTATGTGCCTCCGGTGATCATGGCGATGTGCGACGCTCAGAACTGCACTAGACTTCATTTAGGGAGAATGCACCAAGCTGCTATACCCGACGGATACCCGATATCCGCCTGATACCCGATGGGTACGGGCACGAGTATAAAATTTTACCCGTGGGTATAGTCATGGGCGGATATGGATAATACCCGCGGGTATGGTCGCGGGCGGGTATTTACTCTACCCGATCCGAACCCGACCCATTGCCATCCCTACCTATGAACATCTCGCTGAGGTGGACGAAGATGGCTGCCTGGAGGATAGAGTAGGGCGTGAGGTGCTGAAGCTGAAGCCCAAACTCCTCTAGCAGCAGCAGAAAGAAGGGCGAGATCGGCAGTGCCAACCCGTAGGAGATGTAGAAGGTGAACAACACGAACTCCCCGGCGGCAAGATCGCCGAGGGGGTCAGCGCCGGCACGGATTCTTCCGGTGAGCTCTGGCACGCTCCACCCGAGCAGGCCGTGCACCAGGTTAAGCGCTTCCTCAGGCTGGAAACGGTCAGGGTGACCAAGCGAAGCCATGGCGTGTGCGGCGGCGCGGGCGTAGAGCAGAGGAGCACGAAGGCAAAGGGGCACAAGTGATTGGGAGAGAATGCGAAAGGATACCTGCTGCACGTGGGGTGAATCCTTTTTCAAGGAAACATGAGTCCTTGTTAGGGAAACCCTTCCGCGCGCCCCTCAATCACCACAGGAAATCTCGCCCGACGGATACCTAAGACCCAAGCAGCCCAGTCACTGACACGGGGGCCCGGGTCCACAAATCATACAGGTTGTGCGCCGGATTTCAGGTGCGGAAAGAGCGAATCGCCACACGCGATAGCGTGCCGCCTTGCCTTGGGGCCGCTGCAAAAGACAAACCCAGTCTATGACACGGGGGGCGGGTCCACAAGTCATACGGGTTGTGCGCTGGACTTCGGGTGCGAAAAGAGCGAACCGCTGCGCGCGCCTGTAGTGCGTCTCCTTGGGGCCATTGCAGAAGACAAAAGGTAATTTTTTTAACAATGCAGCAGCAACGAGGCGCCCCACACGTGGCCCGGCGAAACCACCAGGCATGGGGGCCCGTGGGTCAGTCAGCCGCGAGGACAGATATGGCAGTTGGCGTGACCGAAGGTGGATTGACGGTGGGTGCGTCAGCAGACGCGCTGAAACAGCACGCCAATCATCAATCAGGCCATGTTGAGGCAAAGTACAAGCTTTGGCCCCACCTGCAGGCTCACATCCTACCCTAAGGTGGGCTCGGGGGCCACTATCGGTACCCTGAAACTAGGGTACCCCTTACTACTGTATGAAGACACAGCACCCACGCGACTATCTTTAGTCACGTGGTAAAGGAGCTGTACGTGGGACCAGGCCATGACTCGCCCCAGCCTCGGGCGACTACTCTGGGCCAGCAACAGCACCTGACCCCACCACATGAGTGGCTCCGGGGCCGCCATGTGTCCAGAAGAAGTGATATACTCCAAGGCATCAACAGTGGGTACGGACCCCCATGGGAAAGTGCCGGACCCGTGGATACACAGTTCGGACCTCCAAGTTGGTCTAGGACCCCCACATGTACGGACCGGACCCCTAGAATGGGATCCGGACCCCCCCTCGTATGGGGTCCGAACCACCTACAGTAGGGTCCCAAGGTTCCAGGCCAGAACATACCCGGGCCTTGGTCAGGGCTCAGGCAGGGGTCTGGTGCCGACATGTGTCCAGACCTGGTCTGCTGAGAACCGGACCTATCCGCATACACTCCTGCTCCCCGCTTAGGTGGAGACCCGATGCTGCCACGTGGCATACTGTGCGCGGCATAAGCCAACGGGCAGAACCTAACATGACGCCTATGGGCTACGCGCGCCTTCACATTCATTACGGATAATGCGTGTGTCTGTCCATTCCACTAACAGGCGGCATGCTCAGTCCACGATACATGGGCCACGCAGTTACTCACACGTTACCATATCAAGGGCAATGACTCACCATTACTCGTGCAGGTTACTGCCTATCAATGCTGCATGGACTACAGCCATCATGACTTCCGCTGATTACTCATGCGTTACTCTGTCAGCATTAGTTATTCCCATAATGTATTTCTTCCATTATGCTCCTGGGTCCGCATGTCGGGGCTCAACATCCTTGTATGTGCCTCCCTTAAACTATAAAAGGGAAGGCACACAACGTTACAAGGACAGACTCAATCACACGCTCACAATACAACTTACATACAGTGGAGGTAGGGTATTACGCTCCGGCGGCCTGAACCACTATAATCCCTCGTGTCCTCTTGTGGTCATCTCAAATTCACTAGACAGGCAAACCGCTTAGGCCCCCTCCTCATCTTAGGATTAGGGCGGGTGCGTTCCGCCACCCGGCCGGTGGATTTCCCAACCGACAACATGTATATGAATGTTGATGCTATGTCATGAATATGCAATTATACAATAGAAATATAGTAAGTTGCATCTTGAATACAACTTTTCTTCACGGTACAAATCAACTACTAAAATTTCCTAGTTAGGTGTTCCTTTGGGATTTGTATTAGATAATTAATCTTATGAAGCTAGTTATGGATTTTCTAGTCAAACAGTGTCCAAACCATTTCAAACTTCACTTAGGGTCTCCAATCATCATATTAAGCCTACCCAAAAAGTTTTATGATTTTTGGAATTACTAAATTAGTTCTTAAATTCTAAAAGGCTTTATTGAAGTACCTTTAAATACTACATAATTGCAAGTTCTTAAATTCTAAAAGGCTTTATTGAAGTACCTCTAAATTAGTTTTATGATTTGTATTGGAATGATTTTTATTAAATACTACTTGATTTTAGAAATCTAACAAAATTGGTTTCATAATTTTTATCATTTTCTACTATTTTCTACAGATTTCCCAAGTTGTCAGGAAAAAGAAAAAGAAAAATGATGAATAGGGTTGGGCCGAATCTGGCCCGAACCGGCCCACGGACAGCAGAAACATGCCCACGTCCGCGCCCGCGCGTTTAGTTTTGCGCAAAGGTCCCTGACCATTTGAATAACCAGTAAAGAGTCTAGAGTACTATTCACGTGTTTCACTGACAATCGCATATAGGCCCTTGTACTTCTATTTCTTCGCAACTCAAGTCCCCGACGGTGCTCCGGTCGAACTTGGCCAGAGTCACATGTACTCGCCGGCGGTGGCCTGTTCTGGTGAGTGTCGAGTACACAGACACCATAACGGATGCTACCCGAACACACCCACGGGCTTAATTGGACCAGTTCGTCATTAGATCGTAGCTGTTCGCGACAACGACGGAGCAAGATCACCGACGTGCCCATTCTGGTTTACCCAAGCTGGTCGCATTCAATCCAAGGACTCAGAATGAATCAGTGACCTTCTAGGACTACGGTGCTCACGCCAACTTGGACGGAGACAACTAGGAACGGTCGGTTAACATGAGCTATGTCCACGGCGGTGTTCCCGGACGATGACGCGGCGTTCCCTAAGCTATAGTGCGGTAGCATTCAATTGGCAGAGACCGGGAGTTTCACTAGCACCAGAGGATGTAGAAACATGGATGAGAGGGACGTGAACAGACCTGAGAACGGCTGGCCACGGCGCGATGCCTCACGGCAGCGTTCCAACCGATTTGGGGGAAATCCAAAATTCGCGAGCTATGGTGGATGATTTGAGGCGAGGAGTGGTGCTCTATGCGTGTAACAAGAAGGCGGAGCAGGGAGGGCACTCAATTTATAGCGAATTTGGGATGAGAATGTTCACGGTGGGGCTCGGATTTCTCCCACGACGGTCAGGCGTCGTGGCAAACAATGGTGCGATGACACGACTGGATATCTATGATCATGAAAGTATGACACAATCGCATGGACACCATGTAGTAGAGAGGCACAGTGAGGGAGGGCTCAACCGCCGATGATACCGCGGCATGAAGCACTCAATAGAGTGTCGCGCGCCGACCATATCTTTTACCCCTCCGGCTCAATCCGCAGAGCAGTGAATCGATCCAAAGTTATCCACTCTCCCCAGGCACGAATCTCCCAGGCGAGCGCGAATCGTGGCAGAAGATCGTCGGCGCCGGGTTCAAAGTTGATCAGAAACCACTGTCAGTTTATGTTCAGTGTAAGGCCCGACTGACAACCCGACTTCTAGGGCATTTTACTCCAATTTCTGTACCATTCTTGGGCTAGGTCACTTAATCAAACTTGGACTACTATAGTAGCTCTACAACTTTGTTGTGGTGACTCATGGTAAAATCCTCATAGATCAAAGATATAGAGTGATGAGGACATCACTTCTATACATACAATGAATGGACCGATAACACGATCTCGTGCACGACAGCTAAATCTCCAGGTACGTTCTACCCTAGTCAATTGTGTTTTAGAGCTTACGCTTGGGGCCATGGATGTTTTGATGATTAGGTACCTTGGAGAGGACCAGAAAGGACTTGAAAAAGGCCAAGGTGTTGAGGAGGAGCAGCAAGGGCGTCCACAACAGGAAGGAGATCAAGTCCGAGTCGGCTGCGACTCCATCTCGGGTTCTAGGACCAGTCTACACTAAAATGGACGCCCAAGATGCATCCGGACTCCAATTGCGACGGACTGGATATGGTTGGAAAGATAACGAGATTATGTAACCAACCCAACTGGTTCCACCCTAAAATTCATCTGGAGTAAACGGGAATCGTCGAAACAATTCAGCGTTCAGGTTTTGTTTTGGTGCTGCGAAACCGTCTGTTGGGCCGTTGGGCCGTGTATCGCGTCGGAGCCCATTAGGGGCGAGTCCAGGGGTCACGCACGCCCTAATACTCTATTTATTCAGCAGTCGCCGCCACATTTAGGTTTGGGTTTTGCTTAGATCAATTCTGTCATCGAACAGTGTCGTCGTCATCGGTTTGTGAGACCCCAACCCGTAATCAATACAATTTTGGTTGCGTTTCTTTCCTGTTCTTGCTTGTGTTCTTGATTGCGCTTGCAGGGATAAGCCTTCGTGGCGAGGTCACTCGTGTGTCACGGGTGATAACCAACTGAGCCGTGGTGTAGTGATTGCGAGGAATCGTTCGCTCGAAGCCTTGGATCATCAACGTCAAGATCTCCACTCAATCAAGTTATCGTATCTCATGGAAGATCGGGCCGCGTCTTCTATCAATTGGTATCAGATTTCTAGGTTGCCCGTGAGGTATAATCCTACCTTTAGATTAGTTTTGTTTCGTCCCATAGTCCACAAAAAGCCAAAAAAATAATTACGATCAGTTTATTCCGACCTAAAAACCATCGCCTTAGCCTTTGCACAATTCAGTTTTAGAGTGTTTTAAGGAATTTCAGAGATCCTTTGTGAATTTCTCTAGGACACAATACAACTCTGTTTCAAGTGAAATTTTGTGTGCTTCCATCCTTTGTGATTTTGGATCAGTGATAAAAAATTCATAATATTTCGAGCTCTTTTGCTGGTACTCCTTTGGAAACGCGCCTTTGATTTCTACTAGTGCTAAAAAATCTGCTCTATTTACAGAACTGTCATTTCTACTAGATACTTGTACCTCCTTTCTTGTGCTTTGGTCCAACTGTTCTATTACATTTTCTAGGCCAGCAACTAGGACGAGTACTTGGAACACTTATTCAGCATTGTTATCTGTTACTGACTTGTGTGCCATATATATATATATATATATATATATATATATATATATATATATATATATATAGTCAGCCTTCCCAGAACTCCAGTTTTCTCTCGAGCAGAACAGGTACTTCTTTGCAATCACACACACGTTCGTTGGACAGTCACACCGATCACCGTTTGCCACCTGCAGTGCTGGTAAGAACGTTGTAAGAGCGGGGTAAGACGCTTCATAATTTGTATTCCACCACCACCACCACCACCCTGAGAGATAGTTGTAGGGTTCACATTGTTTGTTGCCTTTTTGTCTCTGTTTTGTGCTAACAATGACAGGACCAAAGAATCAAATGGACAAGGACAAGGGGCCTAAGCTTAACGACGATGAGTGTGTCTCTCAGATAGAATTGAAGGAGATGATGCGCGCGATGATTGAAGCTTTTAAAAAATACCAGGACTTTGCCTCGACATCCTATGAGCACCTTGATCGACGAGTTGATGAACTTGTTACACGCATGGACGTACTGGAGGCTCGTCCCCCACCACCAACTCCAGCCCCAGCTCACTCTCCTGTGGACGACGACGACGATGTGTATGCACCGCTGCGACAACGCCTCACACGTAATCGACAAGGCATGGGAGGTAATGGTAGACGTTGTCATCATAATCCTGAACCAGACTATGATCCATTTGCTAAGATTAAGTTCTCTATTCCACCGTGCATGGGTTCTTATGATGCTGAAGCTTACTTAGACTGGGAGATGACGGTAGAACAAAAATTTAATTCCCATCTTGTTCCTGAGCAGCATAGGGTTAGACAAGCCACTAGTGAATTTAGAGATTTTGCTATCATTTGGTGGAATGAACTTGTTAACCCACGTGCTGCACCACAAACATGGAATACGTTAAATGAGGAGATGCGAGCTCGCTTTGTTCCCCCTTCTTATAGACATGATCTTCGAAAACAATTGCAACGCTTAGATCAGGGAGACATGTCGGTACAGGAATACTACCAAGAGCTTCAGAAAGGTATGCTACGATGTGGGGTAGTTGAGGATCCGGAGGATCAAATGGTTAGGTTTTATGGGGGATTGAGGCGGGAGATTCAGGATATTGTTGATTATAAAGAATATCATTCTATACAACGCTTGTTCCATCTTTCTATGTTGGCAGAAAAAGAATTGCAGGGTCGTCAACAGCGGAGGAGCAGCACTTTCGCGCCACACCAGCCACCGGCGCCAGCCAAGGCGTCATCCTTTCCGGGCGTATGGACGTCCACATCTTCCTCCACCAGCGGCGCACGCAGCACTGCACCTTCGACATCACAGGGACACGGCAACAGCAAGTCCTTGGTGCCTTCGGGTGTTGCAGCAAAACCTGCTACGACCACCTCTTCCACAGGCCGCTCCTCCGACATCAAGTGCCACCGCTGCCAGGGACTTGGCCGTATTCAGCGAGATTGCCCCAGCAAATGGGCATACATTGCTACTGGTGATGGTGGGTATGTTAGTGCTTCTGATGTTGAAGATGAAGATACTGTTGGAGCTAACATTGCAGAGACTTATGATGGTGATGAAGAGGTTCTTGGTACAACAGCGACCGAGACCTATAAGGCCTTGATTGTGCAACGAGCTTTGAGTGCCACGACTAGTGATGACGACAACAGACAGCGCCACAACATCTTCAACATGTTCCTCATCGTCAAGGACTGTCGTGTACATACCATCATTGACGGTGGTAGCTGCAACAACTTGGTGAACGTTGAGTTGGTCAAGAAGCTTGGCTTGACCACACGACAGCATCCCCACCCTTATCACATTCAATGGTTTAACAACAACGGTAAGTTCAAGGTAACAAAAATAGCAAGGGTGCATTTTTCTATTGGCTCTTACCATGACTTTGCTGATTTCGATGTGGTGAGTATGGATGCTTGCTCTCTTTTACTCAGACGTCCTTGGGAGTTTGATACTGATGCTATTCACCATGGTAGATCTAATAAATATACTTTTATGCATAAGGGAAAGAAAATTGTGTTGCTTCCTATGACTCCCACTGAAATGGTCCACTTAGAACATGAGAAAAAGATTAATGCTAAGCAAAAGGTGTTTTGAACTCTGAAAATTAGCAACCTATTAAGTTAAAAACTCCTACTTTGCTAGCTACTAAATATGATCTTGATGAGTTACATGCCTCTGTTGGACTTTGCTATGCCTTAGTGTGCAAAAATGTTTTCTATTCCATTGATGATACGTCTATTGCTTTGCCACCGGCTATTGCTAACCTTTTGCAAGAGTATATGGATGTGTTTCCCTCTGAGATACCTCTGGATTACCACCTGAGTTGCCTCCAGATTTTCGGGTTAGTTCCACCTTTAACATTTCAGATTTGAAGCCATATATGGGTGGCGAAGATGAGATCGAGTAGAGGACGACTCCAATTCAAGAGGAGGAGGATGATGAGGACATCACTTCTATACATACAATGAATGGACCGATAGCACGATCTCGTGCACGACAACTAAATCTCCAGGTACGTTCTACCCTAGTCAATTGTGTTTCAGAGCTTACGCTTGGGGCCATGGATGTTTTGATGATTAGGTACCTTGGAGAGGACCAGCAAGGACTTGGAAAAGGCCAAGGTGTTGAGGAGGAGCAGCAAGGGCGTCCACAACAGGAAGGAGATCAAGTCCGAGTCGGCTGCGACTCCATCTCGGGTTCCAGGACCAGTCTACACTAAAATGGACGCCCAAGATGCATCCGAACTCCGATTGCGACGGACTGGATATGGTTGGAAAGATAACGAGATTATGTAACCAACCCAACTGGTTCCACCCTAAAATTCATCCAGAGTAAACGTGAATCGTCGAAACAAGTCAGCGTTCAAATTCTGTTTTGGTGCTGCAACACCGTCTGTTGGGCCGTGTATCGCGTCGGAGCCCATTAGGGGCGAGTCCAGGGGTCACGCACGCCCTAATACTCTATTTATTCAGTAGTCGCTGCCACATTTAGGTTTGGGTTTTGCTTAGATCAATTCTGTCATCGAACAGTGTCGTCGTCATCGGTTTGTGAGACACCAACCCGTAATCAATACAATTTTGGTTGCGTTTCTTTCCTGTTCTTGCTTGTGTTCTTGATTGCGCTTGCAAGGATAAGCCTTCGTGGCGAGGTCACTCGTGTGTCACGGGTGATAACCAACAGAGCCGTGGTGTAGTGATTGCGAGGAACCGTTCGCTCGGAGCCTTGGATCATCAACGTCGAGATCTCCACTCAATCAAGTTATCGTATCTCACGGAAGATCGGGCCGCGTCTTCTATCATAGAGGCTTAAAATTGGCCTGTTAACAATGTTTTCAGAGTTAAGCATATGGGTGCTCTTGGATCTTTTGCAATTTACCCCAATTTGCACCACAAAACTTGGAAAACCCCAAACATGAAAGTTGCTTAACTTTGGTTATTCTATCACTTTGATGTATACACCTTTGACTAAAAGTGTATAGAATTTGAAATCACCCAATAGGGCACTAATTAGGGTTTTAGGGTTTCAAATTAGGGTTTTGAGTGTTCTAGGGTATATATTGCACTTAACTTCTCTAAGCTTAACCTTTCTTGAACATTTCTACCAACTTGTTGAGATCATCCCTTAGTGCTCATCTCACAAGGTCATAGGTCTCCAACCCTTAACGAGAGATACTCTAACCTAGGGTCAAGAATCCCTTTTACCAAGTCAGAGCATCACATCACATGTTTGTTTTGAAATTTTAGCCTAGTGGATGCATCCTAGGTGTATCATACAGAATGAAATGTCAATGCATATGATGTCATACCAAAGTTTTAGTTCTCGCAACACCAGGGGTGTTACAGTCACCGGACAGTCCAGTGCACACGAGACAGTCCTGTGAATTTTAGCTAGAGCGCCAACCAAAATCCCGAGAGTGTCCAGTTCGGCCATAGCGCAGTCTAGCACACCGGACATTGTTCGATGCACACCGGACAGATCGGTGCTACCCAGGCTGTCCCGATCTTGGCCAAACATAGCCAATTATTTTCTACAGTTTTGCTCGACTTGAGAAGTTTCCTAGCACTTAGATATACATAGTTAGCAACTAAAACAATTCACTAAGTGCTAGATTCATACCTTTGCTTCTCCATTTCAATAGGATTTGCAATGTGCTCATACTCATAGTAGGCATGATAGATCAAAGTGATGTGTTGGACACTTAATCACCAAAACACTTAGAAAGGACCCAATGGCCCAATTCCCTTTTAGATACCAATCGATCAACCCAATCAAGATCATCAGAAATCCGATTGAAAATCGTTGTCTTTTGAACATCCAAATTTGCATGTCGCTGATTGATTGATAGTATATCAAAGACTGGCACGTGAGACATTTGCTTGTGGATCCTCCTTGCAATATGATTTGGAACTGGAATAGCATTTTCCCTAGTAAGAACATAATTCCTGATAACACCAGCATAAGATCTGGGCGTATATTTAACTTTAGAGACAATTTTCCAAGGGACATCTTCCTCTAGATTAAAAGCTTTCTAGAGATGAAAATACGCATTGAACATGTCACAAGCATAAGAACGAGTATTATAAATGAAGAATCCCACATCCTTTGATGAAACCGCAAATCAGAAAACCCTCTCGGAAAGGAACACAATCTTGAAATCAAGAGCGGATCCTCCTAGAATAGATTGCAGAATATAGCCAACATTAAGCCCCGAGAGGCGAAGTTTGCATCTTCCAAAAGAGGCAACCAATATGAAACTAGAACTAGAATTACTGGGGAGACAATTGATTGGCTGATGAAATATGCTCCATACACTTGATTGGAAGCGGAGGCCCAGGAGGAAATCCAAGGAACTAATACAATCATCTAGAGCAGGGTCATCGGAAGCACCACCTTTCTCGACGGGTAGCACCCTAGAGGGCACACCATTCTCCCCTGTCTACTTTTTCCACCAAATTTGAGAACTTGCCAATGTGGAAGATTGTGATTGGTTGGCGACTGGTCACATCTGCCATCATGTTTATACGTCGGCACACCCGCTCCTATAGACATATGCATGCAAATACATTATCTTTATGGTTTTCATTATAGTATCGAGCTGACAGATCTCGACATCCATAAAGTCACTACATGTGTCTTGCTATTTAATAATGAAAAACAAATACTTATTCAGATATTAATTTTTTCATATTTTTACTTTGATTATGAATAAATAGGATATAAAATATGATATGTAAATGTATACTCTTGTTTCTAGCATTGAGATGGTAAAGAATCATAAAAGGTAAACCTCAAATTTATCATATATCTTCTTTTTGTTGTAGAGAGCAAGTAATATATAAAATAATTTATGCAAAATTTTATTTTTATTTGTAATAAAGATTTCAATAACATAAAAAATATTAGCATCAAGTTTCAAACATATCTATTTTAAAATATTAAATTTGTCTTGATAATTCAGATACTCACTTTCATTGCTGTTGTTGTTGATCTAGACATCACCCACCACCAAAAGCAAATCACCATTGAATCGTAAAATGGTTGTGGAACAATACGATTATTCCTACCAAATAAAAACTTTACGATCACACCTTAGGGCCTGTTTGGCATCATAATTTTTAAATATTATAATATTGAAATACCACCGTTTTAGAGCATAAATAATATGGTTTTCAAATACAATGATATAACCATGACATTTCTTATTATCAATGAATGTTTGGTTACATGGTTTTTTATTTATAAATAAAGTAACATTAACACTTGTCATACCAAGTGTATGTGGGTTGTTGGTCACCAGTAGCAAAAGTCTCCTTGGGACACAACATCCAAAACTTCATTGGACGCATGCACACATGATAGAGAAAACTCCAGTCCCAACTTCAATACCCAAAAACCTTAAAATACTACGGTTCTGGTCATACTACAATATTTGAAACAAAGTTTTAGTGTCTATTTGGAAACACAATATTTTCTTAGTCCTAAGACAATACCATGGTATTTGAGCATACCATGGTATTTTACACCAAAAGGTGTTTGAAACACATCTAAAAACTATGTATTTTAAACCATGGTTTTACCAATACCACAATATTTTTGGGGTTAAAAAAACTTTGGTCTTGCACATAGCTATAGCCGTCTCTTCCCCACTACAAATATTGTGTCTTCAAATATGTGTCGGATTGAACGGTAAAATATACCATAGTTATGTTATGGCATATAATAAACTATAGTATTATAAACTTTGGTTTTATGAAACAGAGTTCCCAAACATACCCTTACTCTAGCACCAACCAAACACCTTTAAACCATAAATACTAAAATACTATGGTATTTACAAATAACATAGTTTTTATATCGAAACACCAAAAATACTGATATGACTGGGCCCTCACTACCTCAGCTGGTGATGGGCTTCGAAAAGGATGGACCGCCCCATCTGTTCGGCCCAATTCGAAGACACAGCACTGATATAACCGGGCGATGCCTAGGGTTTCTCAGTCTTTCCCTGCCACAGTCATCAGCCGCCGTAGGGAGCAGGAGTGAGGGAGCGCGATGGCGGAGAAGAAGCAGCGCCCAGGAGGGTCCAGGAAGGACGAGGTGGTTACCCGCGAGTACACCATCAACCTACACAAGCGCCTCCACGGATGGTATAGTCGCAGTCGCAGACACCTCCGCACCCTTGCCACTCCCGTCTTTCCCCGAACCTGATCTAGCGACGCTTGCTGCGAACGAATTTTCCTTGCAAGAATGAATCGATTTCGTTTAGTTATACAGGCGTGTGCGAACTTTGATCTGTGCATATTGGGCCAGCACGTTGCAATTGTTCAGTTCTCTGGTTGTTTTTGCAACAACTCCGACCTCCGGGTATAGTCCAGTGCATGTCTTTGACCTTGTGGCTGTGCACTCTACATACCCGGCACAGTGAAATCTGCTCATCGTACACGTGTTGCTCCTTGAAATGCTACTATGTGTTACATTTGGGCAGGAAATTGCTCTAATTCAGCGCTCCCAGTGGATGGCCTGTTCGATGTGTTTGCCACGTTTTGTCTTGGTGCCTCTAGTAGACATAGTTTTATTTTCTGTTGTAATTGTAAGATACTGCCGTTTGTGCCTCATTGAAGATGCGTTGCTACCACTTACTTTCATCCTGAACTCATGATACATGTTGCATAGACAAATAGCAGCAATTTTGTCTATAGCAGGTAGCAGCAATTTGTGTTTTTTTGTCTTGTGTTCTGTCAAGGTGCTCTATCCATGAGATTTATCAGTTCCTGTACTGGACATCAAAATTAGTCCAGCCAACTGCAAGGAAGTAGATATTTTAAAGATCAAAGTAGTCTCAAGCCTGTTTTCACCTGATCAGATCTTGCACTACTCCGTTTGTGGCAGGATCCTCTGCTGTAACGTCCGTGAACGTTGTGGCCGACGACTGGCTGACATGTGGGACCAGCCCCATACTGCAGTAGCTGGACGATACGGCAGAGGAGCCGTTCCTCTTTGTTTACATGCACATTTTCTTTCGGTTGGTTTGTATATAGATGTCATGCCAGTGTGCTGCAATTGGACTAAGGGGGTGTTTGGTTTCTAGGGACTAATTTTTAGTCCCTACATTTTATTCCATTTTAGTTTCAAAATTGTCAAATATAGAAACTAAAACTCTATTTTAGTTTCTATATTTAGCAATTTATAGAGTAAAATGGAATAAAATAATGGGACTAAACATTAGTCCCTAGAAACCAAACACCCCCTAACACTCTGATTATGTTGCAGCTCCTTGTTTGAATGTGTAATTTACTATTTTCCAAGTGCCTGCCTTTTTAAACATGTGACTGTGTAGTCTATACAGTTACATGCCCCGCAGAGTGGAATCTGCTCATCATTACATGTGATTGTTCTTCCATGTGTTCTATTTGGGCAGGAAATATTTCTAATTTGATGCTCACTCTTGTGGCACATTGTTTTTGTGGGGTCTTGTGAAACATGAACCGTGCTTTGAAGCTCCATCCTGTGTTGTGCAAGTATGCTGCTACTGCCGATTGTGCTCTACTGCTCTACGATCCTTGATGACATTGGTTTCACTTGTTTTGTTTCATATAAGCTGGATGGTTGTTTGCACATGCTTTTACTAGAGCACAGGCAGCAGCAGGTTGTGCTCATAAACCATTGGATGCATATGCTGGATGCCCTTTCACTTGCAGTGTTTCATTAGTACTTTGCCTTGTTCAATTTCGTATGATTTTTTCATATGCTGATATGCCAAATATTTTCAAATCAATTATTAGTAATTGACTGCTTATCTTGATTTCGTGCAGCACCTTCAAGAAGAAAGCCCCCAATGCTATAAAGGAAATCAGGAAGTTTGCACAGAAGGCAATGGGCACCACTGACATCAGGATTGATGTGAAACTCAACAAGCACATCTGGAGCAGTGGTATCCGGAGTGTGCCGAGGCGTGTCCGTGTCAGGATCGCACGCAAGAGGAACGATGAGGAAGACGCCAAGGAAGAGCTTTACTCTCTTGTTACCGTTGCTGAGATCCCCCCAGAAGGCCTGAAGGGTCTGGGTACCAAGGTTGTGGAGGACGACGAGTAGATCTGCCTGGGTACTGATCTGTGTCAACTGTCAAATCATTTTTTTTGGTGTTTTTGAGTTTGTTAGCACTAAGTCGATAGCCTTGTGAGAAATCTTTGAGTTTTCTGATGGCGCGCTTGTTCTCGTCTGGTTTTGAACTTTTGAAGATACCCGCACCAAGTACTGTAGTCTGTCGTTCCAAATCTTTTCTGTAGGCATCAGATATGCAGCATGTCTGAGTCTGACGAATTTTGTTTCATTCGCATTTGAACTTGGTAAGTACGAATTATTTCAAAGCAAATTAGTTACAATTAGTTACAAATGGAATCCTCTTCGTAGCTGCCAAACCGAAATGGAAACCTCTTCGTTGCTGCATTGATTTGTGATCTTGTTTTACAATTAGTTACAAATTCTTGCTGCATTTGTTTGTGATTTTGTCTTACAACATTTTCAAATTAATTTCAAAGCAAAAACCAAATTCTGAATATGGCAGCCGCAAATACAACCACGAAGACGAAGGATCGAATCACCATATGAATTATAAATTCGGGTGCCGTGGTGTATTTTTTGAAAGCCTAAGAATTTGGACGACACATCTGAAGTCATTGGATGTGAAGGGATCGGTTTCTAAGATGCTCCTAGAGAGTGGTGTTAATGTAAAATTTGTGCCATATTCTACATATAAGAAGCTAAACAAGTTTAATTAGGAGTTGATAAAGACCAACGTAATGTTCAATGGTTGAAGGTTTTAATATTACTAGATCAGGTGGCGCCCTACCCGGTACTTGAAAAATATGAATAAACAACTATATATGATATATTAAAATTAAATGGAGGATGACTAAATCTTAAACAGAATTGTTTAGTTCAGAGAACAAGTATATCTTCATTGGTACCAGTACGAATCCAGCATTATGCTGGGACGAAGTGCTCTAGATAATAAAAAGAAAACATGTACACTGACACTAAAAAAATCTATTCTTGGACTGCAAATAAATTACCAAACTGTGCAGCATGATAAACGGAACCAAAATAAAGAGAGGTTCACATCTTTTTTTACTGCAATAGCCAAAATGGTTTATCCTCCCCAAAATTATTCAGTAACCAAAGCCAAAGAAAATTTTGTAGCGTGGTGGTGGTGGCGTGGTGCCGGTGCAGCTGAAAATTTTGTGGCCACCGCCAAAGAGACATTTTTACACAAGCAGTAGAAAGCTCACATTGACGGGATCATGGGAAAGCATGCAAAGTGCAGATCAGCAGATGCAACTGCAGACCGCGAGACAGTAGAACGCGTGACTGCTGGTTCTCTGATTAACACAACTCTGCTACTCCATCCCATAGTCCACGCTCGAGGTCACTCCAACTGATATATGAATATATGATGTACAACTTCTCCGCCGCCATGGAGAAGAAGGGATCGTCTGCTGATCAGATCATCGACGGTAGATGCTAATGCTGCGCAGGCACGTATAGGCTTGCCTGGAACTGGAACGGACGGGGAACAATTGGGACGGTTTCATTTAGGGATGAAAACGGGACGGATACAGCCGGATACAGGGTCATCCCGTATCCTACCCTAATGTATTTTTCTCGGATATGGGACCGGATACGGGTAGTTAAGATTCGGGACGGATACAGGACGGGATCGGGTAATAATCTGGACGGGTAAGAAACGGATAACAGATATTACTCGGATAGGTACCGGATAATTGTCGGGTAGTTCATCCGATGATATTAATTGTCCAACCATCCATAAGTTAAGCAATACATAATCATGTATATGATAGATCATATGTAAGAAAGGAAACCGGTAAAATTGACATCATGCAGTTCAAAGTTGCTTATCACAAGGACATTGTAGAACCAACACCGCAATATTTAAAATTCATAAAATATTCTAGTTTCACTAAAATATTGTAAATAAGTTAAAAAAACTAATAAACATTTTATATGAAGATAACTCAAGTCCTCGTATGAAAATGATAAAGTGAAGTACTGATTATGTTGAAACTTGGATACTTACACTAATTTCACATGTAACTCGTACAAATAAGTGAAAGTGAAAGGAAAGAAACGTGGGCATCTTATAGATCTTATGATCTAAACATTTTTCATGGTTACATATGGACATATGTTGTATCTCCGTAAATTTTCACGATTTTTTGAGGCTATTTATGTATTATTAATTTCTTGTCATAGAAAACTATCAAAATACAATTAAATCATTAAAATATTGTTTAAACAAAAAATTGATGTATTACAAAGTCATAGATCTCTTCAAGCTCTACAATTTTCATATAAACTTTATCTTCATCCGATTTCATATGTAAAAGTTATGATTTTATTACTATATTATGCAGAAAAAGAAAAAACGGGTACCCGAATTCCGGGTACCCGTATCCGACCCGGGATTTTCGGGTACTGACCGGGTATTAGGGATTCCGTATCCTACCCGTATCCGAGGTTCAATATCCGGGTAATACCCGTATCCGTCCCGACAAACAAAATACCCGTATCCGTATCCGAAATTACGTCCCGTTTTGGTACCCGTATCCGATACCCGTTCCGGGTACCCGTCCCGTTTTCATCCCTAGTTTCATTGGCCAGTCAGGGCTGAGACCACCTCGGTCTTCTTCCCGTACATCACGTTCCACAAGTCCAGCGGTCGGGTACAACGGCTACTGCTCTGCCGCCGCGGCGAGCGGGGCAGACGTGTACGGTGTAGCAGCGATGTGCGGTGCCGCGTGTCCCGCCGCCTGTAGGAACCGCTCGACGCCGAGGTGCGGCAGGAGGAGGCTGAGGCCGAGTCCGTCCTGCTGCGGCGGCTGCAGGTTGGCCTCGTCGGCGCCGGTGACGCGCTGCACCATGGCGCGGAAGGTGGCGGCGTCGGTGCTGATGTACGTGGTGGGCGCGCGCTTGGACGGCCGCGGCCGGCGCCGCTTCCCCGCGTGCCCGCCCGCCGGGCCCAGCCGGCACCGCGTGGACGAGGACGGCGACGCTACGCCCGTCGAGGTACAGTCCATCACTGCCACGACGCCTTGCATCAGCATCGCCGCTGTCGCCGTGGCGACGAGGCCAGAGGTAAGGCGGGCCGATGGAGCGGAGCTAGCCGGCACGGGCGACGACTGGGATGTGTGGGGCTGGCGGCGAGTTTGGGAGGAGCCGAGGAGGCATGGGCGCGGTGGGACTGGAGGTCGGACGTGGACCATTGGAAGATGAATTTGAGTAAGTTTTCGGGTCCGTGTCGGCACAACACACAGGCCGGCGTGGCAGCATCTGCTGTGAGGAAATGGCATGGGGTTTCAATCGGATGGCTGACCTTTTCTGGATGACGTGGCTGCTGTGAGGCACTGAGAATCCTCGTAGCTATTAAGACACTGAGAATCCTCACATTGACGGGATCATGGGAAAGCATGCAAAGTGCAGATCAGCAGATGCAACTGCAGACCGCGAGACAGTAGAACGCGTGACTGCTGGTTCTCTGATTAACACAACTCTGCTACTCCATCCCATAGTCCACGCTCGAGGTCACTCCAACTGATATATGAATATATGATGTACAACTTCTCCACCGCCATGAAGAAGGGATCGTCTGCTGATCAGATCATCGACGGTAGATGCTAATGCTGCGCAGGCACGTATAGGCTTGCCTGGAACTGGAACGGACGGGGAACAATTGGGACGGTTTCATTGGCCAGTCAGGGCTGAGACCACCTCGGTCTTCTTCCTGTACATCACGTTCCACAAGTCCAGCGGTCGGGTACAACGGCTACTGCTCTGCCGCCGCGGCGAGCGGGGCAGACGTGTACGGTGTAGCAGCGATGTGCGGTGCCGCGTGTCCCGCCGCCTGTAGGAACCGCTCGACGCCGAGGTGCGGCAGGAGGAGGCTGAGGCCGAGTCCGTCCTGCTGCGGCGGCTGCAGGTTGGCCTCGTCGGCGCCGGTGACGCGCTGCACCATGGCGCGGAAGGTGGCGGCGTCGGTGCTGATGTACATGGTGGGCGCGCGCTTGGACGGCCGCGGCCGGCGCCGCTTCCCCGCGTGCCCGCCCGCCGGGCCCAGCCGGCACCGCGTGGACGAGGACAGCGACGCTACGCCCGTCGAGGTACAGTCCATCACTGCCACGACGCCTTGCATCAGCATCGCCGCTGTCGCCGTGGTGACGAGGCCAGAGGTAAGGTGGGCCGATGGAGCGGAGCTAGCCGGCACGGGCGACGACTAGGATGTGTGGGGCTGGCTGCGAGTTTGGGAGGAGCCGAGGAGGCATGGGCGCGGTGGGACTGGAGGTCGGACGTGGACCATTGGAAGCTGAATTTGAGTAAGTTTTCGGGTCCGTGTCGACACAACACACAGGCCGGCGTGGCAGCATCTGCTGTGAGGAAATGGCATGGGGTTTCAATCGGATGGCTGACCTTTTCTGGACGACGTGGCTGCCGTGAGGCACTGAGAATCCTTGTAGCTATTAAGACACTGAGAATCCTCACATTGACGGGATCATGGGAAAGCATGCAAAGTGCAGATCAGCAGATGCAACTGCAGACCGCAAGACAGTAGAACGCGTGACTGCTGGTTCTCTGATTAACACAACTCTGCTACTCCATCCCATAGTCCACGCTCGAGGTCACTCCAACTGATATATGAATATATGATGTACAACTTCTCCACCGCCATGAAGAAGGGATCGTCTGCTGATCAGATCATCGACGGTAGATGCTAATGCTGCGCAGGCACGTATAGGCTTGCCTGGAACTGGAACGGACGGGGAACAATTGGGACGGTTTCATTGGCCAGTCAGGGCTGAGACCACCTCGGTCTTCTTCCCGTACATCACGTTCCACAAGTCCAGTGGTCGGGTACAACGGCTACTGCTCTGCCGCCGCGGCGAGCGGGGCAGACGTGTACGGTGTAGCAGCGATGTGCGGTGCCGCGTGTCCCGCCGCCTGTAGGAACCGCTCGACGCCGAGGTGCGGCAGGAGGAGGCTGAGGCCGAGTCCGTCCTGCTGCGGCGGCTGCAGGTTGGCCTCGTCGGCGCCGGTGACGCGCTGCACCATGGCGCGGAAGGTGGCGGCGTCGGTGCTGATGTACGTGGTGGGCGCGCGCTTGGACGGCCGCGGCCGGCGCCGCTTCCCCGCGTGCCCGCCCGCCGGGCCCAGCCGGCACCGCGTGGACGAGGACGGCGACGCTACGCCCGTCGAGGTACAGTCCATCACTGCCACGACGCCTTGCATCAGCATCGCCGCTGTCGCCGTGGCGACGAGGCCAGAGGTAAGGCGGGCCGATGGAGCGGAGCTAGCCGGCACGAGCGACGACTGGGATGTGTGGGGCTGGCGGCGAGTTTGGGAGGAGCCGAGGAGGCATGGGCACGGTGGGACTGGAGGTCGGACGTGGACCATTGGAAGCTGAATTTGAGTAAGTTTTCGGGTCCGTGTCGGCACAACACACAGGCCGGCGTGGCAGCATCTGCTGTGAGGAAATGGCATGGGGTTTCAATCGGATGGCTGACCTTTTCTGGACGACGTGGCTGCTGTGAGGCACTGAGAATCCTCGTAGCTATTAAGACTTTAGATTTCGATGTTAAGGGAGTTGCCTTGAAGCTTATAATTGAAAGTAACACGATCGCTATAGCTTTCTTTGTCGTCGAGGTGAAAGATAACTAGTCTTGTTGTCGGTACCCTGAAGCTAGGGTACCCCTTACTGCTGTATAAAAACGCAGCACCCACACGGCTACTTTTAGTCGCGTGGTAAAAGAGTTGTATGTGGGACCAGGCCATGACTCTCCTCAGCCTCGGGCGACTACTCTGGGCCAGCAACAACACCAGACCCCACCACATGGGTGGGTCTGGTGCCGCCACGTGTCCAGAGAAAGTGGCATACTCTGAGGCATCACCAGTGAGTCCGGACCCCATGGGAAGGTGCCGGACCCCTGTATATACTGTTCGGGCCTCCAAGTTTGGTCCAGGACCTCCACGTGTGCAAACCGGACCCCTGGAATGGGATCCGGACCCCCAGTATGGGGTCCGGGCCGCCCACAGTGGGGTCCCAGGGTTCCAGGACAGAACATAGCCGGGCATTAATTAGGACCCGGGCAGGGGTCCGGTGCCGACACGTGTCCAGACCTGATCTGGTGGGATCCGGACCTTATCACATACACTCCTGCTCCCCGCCCAGGCGGAGACCCGACGCTGCCACGTGGCCTACTGCACGCGGCGTAAGCCAACGGACGGAACCTGGCATGAAGCCTCTGGGCTATGCGCGTCTTTGCATTCATTACGGATAAGACGTGCGCCTGTCCATTCCAGTGACAGGCGGCGTACCCAGTCCACGCTGTGTGGGCTGTGCTGTTACTCACACGTTACCATAGCAAGGACAATGACTCACCATTACTCGTGCGTTTCCAAGAAAAAGGCCTATCAATGCTGCATGCACAACAGTCATCATGACTCCCGCTGATTACTCATGCGTTACTAAGGAAGCTGAATGGCTCCGCCTATACGCCTCTACTCGTGTGTGCTGTCAGCATTAATTATTCACATAATGTATTCCTTCCATTATGCTCTTGGGCCCGCATGTCGGGGCTCAGCATCCTTGTACGTACCTCCCTTAAACTATAAAAGGGAGGGGACACAACGTTACAGGGGACACGGTCAATACAGCTTACGGACAGTGGATGTAGGGTATTACGATCCAGCGGCCTGAACCACTATAAACCCTCGAGTGTTCTTGTGTTCATCCAAAATTCACCAAGCAGGCAAGCGCTTAGGCCCCCTCCTCATCTTAGGATTAGGGCGGGTGCATTCCACCACTCGGCCGGAGGATTTTCCCACCGAAGCAGCACCTTGTGTCCCTACCAATACAAGTAGCTCCAGAGCCAGGGGAACCGTTGTACTTATACATTGCAGCAGCTACAGAGGTGGTGAGTATGGTGCTGGTCGTCGAAAGGACGGCACAACATCCCTAGGGGAGTCAAAAAGTTCCCCTAGGAGAAGGGGGTGGTCCGACCACCACGATGGTGATGGAAGGTCAAGAGTTTGAGGGCTCGGGACCAACTGCAGGGGTCCGAACTATCCAGAAGCCAGTCTACTATGTCAGCGAAGTCCTCCATGAGGCAAAGGCCAGGTACCTTGAGACGCACAAGCTTATCTATGCTATACTTGTTGCGTCCAGGAAGTTGCGCCACTATTTTCAGGCACACAGGGTCGTAGTGGTGACCTCCTTCCCGTTAAGGGCCATTCTCCACAACTCTAATGCCACAGACAACATCGCCAAGTGGGCCGTGGAGCTTGCTGAGTTTAACTGGACTTCCAGCCTCGCCACATTGTCAAGAGCCAGGTTCTGGCTGACTTCATCGTGGAATGGACACCTCCCCCGAGCGCTCCTGGGGGTCTGGATCCCGATTCGGACCCCACACCTGCGGAGCCTGGGGCTCCGGTTTTCATCGAGCCCCACTGGACGCTCTTCTTCGACGGATCCGCCCGCCAGTAGGGTGGCGGTGCTGGAGTGGTCCTCATCGACCCAAGCGGAGATCAAGTGAAGTACATGGTGCACCTTGAATTCAAGGCCACCAACAACATGGCAGAGTATGAAGCATTGATTTTCGGATTGTCTGCGGCCTTATCCCTAGGGATCCGCCAGCTCCTCGTGAAGGGGGACTCCTAGCTAATTATCAAGCAGGTCCGCGGAGAATGTAGCTGCAACGAGCCTAGGCTCGCAGCTTACCTCCTCCACGTAAGGAAGCTGGAAAAGGATTTCATTGCCTTGGAACTGCAACATGTTCCTCGGTCTAACAACTCAACAGTAGATGAACTCTCCACGAGGGCATCAACTTGGGCACCCGTGCCCGAGGGCGTCTTCGAAAGACGGCTGCTGAGACCTACCGCCCAGCCTATCGAACCGGACGAAGGGGGCAAGACTAGCACCTCGAAGCTAGCGGTCCCGGTGGCGTTCCATCTGCAGAACCCACCAAGGATTGTGTGTGTTATAGAGGGTCCTATCAACCTCTTAGCACCACAACCAGTAGCTCAGAGTGGTCCTGATACATGGATCTCTGAGATCCAGGACTACCTGAAAGAAAATATCCTTCCTGAAGATCATGTGTCTGCAGAGAGCATAGTGCGGTTGGCTAAACGATACACACTGGTAGAAGGGGATCTATATCGCTGTGGCGCCAATGACATTCTCATGCGGTGCATCACCCAGGAGGAGGGTCGTGAGCTGCTCACGGAGATCCATGGAGGTGAGTGCGGAAGTCATTCATCATCCCGCACACTGGTTGGTAAGGCCTTCTGGCACGACTTCTATTGGCCAACTGCTCTCCAGGATGCAGCTGAGTTGGTAAAGTCCTGCAAAGCATGTCAGTTCCATGCAAAGCAGATACACACACCGGCTCAGGCTCTGCAAATGATTCCGCCCTCCTGGCCATTCGTTGTATGGGGGGTGGATATCCTGGGACCATTCCCTAGGGCTGTCGGCGGGTACAGTTTCCTCTTTGTCGCTATCGACAAATTCACAAAGTGGCCAGAGGCCACCCCTATGGTCAGTATCACCCAGGGTGCTGCTGTTGCCTTCCTCAAGTCGATTATCTGTAGATTTGGGGTTCCAAGCCATATCATTACGGACAACGGAACCCAGTTCAAAAGTCGGCTCTTCCAAGAGTATTGTGAGGGCATCGACACCCAGCTCTGCTTTGTGTCTGTGGCTCATCCCATGAGCAACGACTAGGCTGAGAGGGCAAACACAGAAATCCTCAGGGGACTCAAGACACGCACCTATGAGTGCTTAAAAAAGCATGGCGCAAATTGGGCCAACGAGCTTCCATGCGTACTATGGGGGAATCGGACCACACCCAGCCGAGCTACCGGGGAGACCCCGTTCTTCCTGGTCTACGGGGCTGAAGCCTGTCTTCCCCCAGCAATCATTATGGGCTCGCCACGGGTCTAGTCTTTCGATGAATCTATGCAGGAACAACTGCGGCGTGAGGACGTGGACTTCATCGACAAATGTAGATGGCGAGTGGCGATCCAGAATGCACAGTACAACCAAACGCTCAGGCGCTACCACCAGCGGTTTGTGCATAGTAGGGAGCTCAAGGTCGAGGACCTAGTCCTAAGGCGAGTACTGAACCGAGAAGGGCTCCACAAACTCTCCCCAAGCTGGGAAGGACCCTTCAAGGTGACGGAAATATGCCGACCCGGGTGTGTCCGCCTTGCCACAACAGAAGGAGTACCTCTTCCCAATCCCTGGAATATAGAGCATCTCCGTAAGTTCTATCCATAAAAGCAAAACTGGGGGTTGAGTTTTCTTCCTTTGTAACTAGGTTGCGCATATGTGTACGTCAATCCGGTGAGGCCCGCCCTCGTAAGCCCGATCTGTTGGTCGACACCCATGTATATAAAGTTATAAGGAAAAGATTTACCCCCAAGATGTGCTTTTGTGATGGTTTTATTCTACTTCAGTTTACAAGCATTTTTTTATCTAACCCACCCATACAGTTTTCCACCCTTGTTGGTATGATGACATCCGAATTGAGTAGCCAGGCTTGCAGTTCAGGACCCCTCTACTGCTGCAGGGGGTCCGGCAACCTGGGGTCCAGTTCTAGAGAATGGGCGCTCGTCTCCTGGAGTGGTCCGGAGCTGTGTAGCTGCTTAGCATGGTTTCGTAACCTAAGCCCGCACGCTCCATCACTCTGCAACGGGTACCCTAGTATTTGGAGCTATGATCCTGTGGGTTCGGGCATACGGCTTGGCTTCCCAGGCTAAATCCTGCAGGTCCTGTTGTCGAAGGCTGAAAGATACCAGATGGTGGGTCCTATGGGTGTGCTCCTAAAACTTCAAATCCGAAGCTGTGTGCAGGTCCAGCTCCCAGTCCAGAGGTAGGTAGTCTCAAACTGTAGAGACTACCTCCTAGGGGCCGGGCCACCAATTTTTTCTTTGGTATACTAGTATCCAGCCTCGACACGTCGAGCTTACCTCCCAGGGGGGCCAAGTACCAGAGAGAAGTTGATGACGCTACACATAAGAAGGGCAAATAACATACAGATAAGTTCCAGTTCTACTTGATTAACGGTTCTTAAAATATGTTACAAGACCAAAAGTTATTACAGCCGCTCCCCAGCAGAACCCTCACCTTGTCTTTACAGGTTTAGCTATTCGGCGTCGGCAGGATCACACTGAAAGCGCGCGACCACCATCTCCACTACATCTTGAACACTCTCCCGGGCGACGTCTTCTGTGGCGGCTATCAGACCATCGATCACCGGCGCCAAGGATATGGTGGGGTCGTGACTCCGAAAGCACGTCAGGACATAGTCTACCATCGCCTGGCAGAGCTTGCTACCCTCTGCCTCCAGGCGGGCACCGAGGATCTGATCCAGGCGCCGGAGGCGATCGGCGGCAGAATCTAGCACCGGGAGGGCATCGGAGATCGACATTGGCAGCTCCGACACTGGGATGGGGCTCATCCCTAGTAGCACCAGTGTCGTGCTTGCCTCGCCGGCCCACTCGGCAATGCGCTGGACCCCGGCGCGGTGTTCTGCTTGGAGATCTTCGAGGGCCTTTCTGGTGGCCTCCATCGCCTGGGGACCCGGCGCCGCCTGCGCCGCATTGAACTGGCGGATCTGCTCCTCTAGATTCCTCTCCTTTTCCTCTGCTTCGAGCTCGTGCTCGGCCAGCAACTCGCCTCGCCGGGTGAGCATTTCTTCCCTGAAGGTGAGATCTATCTCTCGCTTGGCGAGATCCGTCTCCCGCCTGTCCAAGGACAACTCTTTCTCCTTAAGGTTTTCCTCGGCGAGGGCGACGTCACATGCCTTTCCCTTCTGCTCTTGCTGCCATTCCTGCAGCCTTTCCACGGCCTTTACCTGCTGGGCCCGCTGGGCTTCCAGAGTCTTGTCCAGAGCACTCAATTTGGTATGGTACTCTGTCGTGAGGGCCTCCCTCTAGGTCACGGCTTCCTACCTCCTAGCCACTTTCTTCTCCCTCCGGGTCGCCTCTAGCTCCCTGGCACACACCCTCTGGAGGTCTTTCTTGTACTCCTTGCGGTCCTGCTCGAGTTGGGACCGCTCAAAGGTGAACTGCCGGGACACCGACTTGGTGCGCTCCTCCAGTTGGGTGCGCCAGTCGCTGAGGCGCTGGTGCTCAGCCTCAAGTGCCTCCCACTCCCACAAGATTGCTGCCTCAGTTTCACTAAGAACCTGGTGGGCGCGGGACAACATGCGGGGGATGGGGACTGGCGCCGCTTATTGCTCGGCACCCAACCGGAGTCGCCGCCTAAATATCACCTCCATCTCCTCCGGAGCAGGTGGGGGGATGGAGCTGGACGTGCCCCCTGTGTCACCCCAGTGTTGGGAATGGGCGCAGATCCCCCAGCTGGGACCTTCTCCACTGCGGCGACGCCGCCTGACGTTGGTGCCACTGCCGCCGGATCCCCAGCTGGGGCATGGGAGGTCGGTGCCGCTGTCCTGGCAGCAGCTAGGAGCGGATCGCCGACACCACCCTCAGCGGATTCCTGCTGCTGAGAGCCAGACCCATCGGTGGGCCTGGTATCTGGCGGAGGAGGCGTGGCCTTGGGAGCAGCGGAGGAAGAAGCCCTGGCAAATAGATGATGGGTTAAGACTTGTCGGCATGCTGATTAGGCTCGTGGAAAAAGGGACTACACTTACTTGGGGCCCTGGACTTTCTAGTGACCCTGGAAGCGAGGAGATCGCTGCTCCTGCCGCTGAGGTCGCTGTTGCTGCCCCTCCTGCTGCTGTTGCTGCTGCTCGTGCTCCTGGGGTGATCACCCCCGGATGGTGGTGGTGGCGGTGGGATCGGGGGACTAACGCGCCTCTGCGCCGTGGGTGATCCCTCGGAGCTACCTGGGGCAGAGGCACTGCTTGCAGCCCCTTTGCCCTTGTACAAGGGGCTGGGGGCCATGGCGGGATTGGCGCTGGGAGCCACACCGACGGGCTGGGGACCCCTAGTCGGAGCATCAGAGATCCGGATCCCATGGAGGGGGTCCAGGCCGTTGGTCTGGCGAATCGCCACACCGCTGTCATCGAGGGTCGGCAACATGGCCAAGATCGCCGTCCTCAGCCCTGGGTCATCACAGAGCGCCGGGACGTCCTGGGGGAGTATCAGGGATTCCGGGACAAAAGTCTCCCCAGTAATCCCCCACCAGGAGTTCTAGCTCGTCCCAGGACAGATCGGTACCCGGCCCGCGCTGGATCCTACAGATGTCATTCGGGTCGGTGAACCAGCAGGACAGGCGTGGCCTCTTCTGCAGCGGCGCGATCCGGCGCTTCAGGAGATCGCTGACCACGTGCATTGATGTCAGGCTGCCCGTGGCCAAGACCTTGATCCTGTCCAATATGTGCAGGAACTCTGGCGAGATGGATGGCTTGGTCCTCCATTTCTTGCGGTCGAGTGCTGACCCATTGCTCGGCAGGATGAGGCGGTCGTTGGCCTCGGTGCTGGCAATCACCTAGTCGTTGCGCCAGTTTTCCCACCTCGCACCACCAAAGGTGGGGATGTAGACTACGGCCGGATCTGGCCTTGTCTGAAAGTAGTAGGCACCGATGTGGTCCCTAGTCTTCCTGGACCTGACCAGCACTAAAAAATAGCGGAAGAGGGAAGTGCAGGGGCCACACCTACAAACATCTCGCAGAGGTGGACGAAGATCGCTGCCTGGAGGATGGAGTGGGGCGTGAGGTGTTGAAGCTGAAGCCCGAACTCCTCCAGCAGTAGCAGGAAGAAGGGCGAAATCAGTAGCGCCAACCCGCAAAAGATGTACGAGGTGAACAGCACAAACTCCCCGGTGGCGAGATCGCCAAGGGGGACAGCGCCGGCACGGATCCTTCTGGCGAGCCTTGGCGTGCTCCACCCAAGCAGGCCACACACCAGATTGAGCTCCTCCTCAGCCTGGAAGCGATCAGGATGACCGAGCGAAGCCATCGCGTGTGCGACGGCGCGGGCGTGGAACAGAGGAGCACAAAGGCAAAGGGACGCAGCCGATTGGGAGAGAATGCGAAAAGGTAACTGCTGCACGCGAGGTGAATCCTTTTTCAGGGAAACCTGAATCCTTTTCAGGGAAACTCTCCCGCGCGCCCCTGAATCACCGTAGGAAATCCCGTTCGACGGGCACCTAGGACACAAACAGCCCAGTCTGTGACATAGGGGCCCGGGTCCACAGGTTATACAGTTTGTGTACCAGATTTCGGGTGCGAAAAGAGCGGGGTGTGAACCGCCGCACGCGATAGCGCGCCTCCTTGGGGCTGCTGCAGAAGACAAAAGGTTATTAAAACCAACAACGGCAACGAGGCGTCCCACGCGTGGCCCAACGAAACCACCAGGCGTGGGGATCGTGGGTCAGTCAACCGCGGGGACAGATATGGCAGTTGACGTGATCGAAGGTGGATTGACAGTGGGTGCGTCAGCAGACGTACTAAAACAGCGCGCCAATCACCGATCAGGCCATGTTGAGACAAAGTACGAGCTTTGGCCCCACCTGTAGGCTCGCGTCCTCCCCTGAGGTGGGCCCAGGGGCCACTGTCGGTACCCTGAAACTAGGATACCCCTTACTGCTATATAAAAACGCAGCACCCACGTGGCTACTTTTAGTCGCGTGGTAAAAGAGCTGTATGTGGGACCAGGCCATGACTCGCCCCAGCCTCGGGCGACTACTCTGGGCCAGCAACAACACCTGACCCCACCACATGGGCGGGTCTGGTGCCGCACGTGTCCAGAGAAAGTGGCATACTCTGAGGCAACACCAGTGAGTCCGGACCCCCATGGGAAGGTGCCGGACCCCTGTATATACGGTCCGGGCCTCCAAGTTTGGTCTAGGACCTCCACGTGTGCGAACTGGACCCCTAGAATTGGATCCGGACCCCCCAGTATGGGGTCCGGGCCACCCACAGTGGGGTCCCAGGGTTCCAGGACAGAACATACCCGGGCCTTAATCAGGACCCAGGTGGGGTCCGGTGCCGACACGTGTCCAGACCTGATCTAGTGAGATTCGGACCTTATCACATACACTCCTGCTCCCCACCCAGTCGGAGACCCGACGCAGCCACATGGCCTACTGCGCTTGGCGTAAGCCAACGGACGGAACCTGGCATGAAGCCTCTGGGCTACGCGCGTCTTTGCATTCATTACGGATAAGACGTGTGCCTGTCCATTCCAGTGACAGGCGGCATACCCAGTCCACGCTGCGTGGGCCGTGCTGTTACTCACACGTTACCATAGTAAGGACAATGACTCACCATTACTCGTGCGTTTCCAAGAAAAGGGCCTATCAATGTTGCATGCACTGCAATCATCATGACTCCCGCTGATTACTCATGCGTTACTAAGGAAGCTGAACGGCTCCGCCTATACGCCTCTACTCGTGTGTGCTGTCAGCATTAATTATTCACATAATGTATTCCTTCCATTATGCTCTTGGGCCCGCATGTCGGGGCTCAACATCCTTGTATGTACCTCCCTTAAACTATAAAAGGGAGGGGACACAACGTTACAGGGGACACGATCAATACAGCTTACGGACAGTGGATGTAGGGTATTACGCTCCAGCGGCGTGAACCACTATAAACCCTCGAGTGTTCTTGTGTCCATCCGAAATTCACCAAGCAGGCAAGCGCTTAGGCCCCCTCCTCATCTTAGGATTAGGGCGGGTGCATTCCGCCACCCGGCCGGAGGATTTATTTTCCCACCGACAGATACCTACCTGAGAGACATTGATAATGAAGAGGATGACCTCTGGATCTATACCACTATATAATTCATCTCTTCAAACTTTGCAAAACTAATCAAACCAAATCATCCCACACTTATAACCTCCACTAAATCCACCAACTAAATGGCACACAGACGTAACACACTATCAAAACTAATGGTTCAGATCGCTGGATAAATCTCTCTTAGTCACTCAAAATCCAATGGACAATATTATTCGGATCATCCCTCATCTCTTCCCCTCTCCCCGTGACCCCAGCCTCCCCCTCACCCCTCCCCCGCGACCCAGTCATCGCCTCCCCCTCCCCTCACTCGCGGCGTCGCCTCCGTCCCCTCTCCTCTCTGGGATCGTAGCGTTAGCACGAGCTATACGCTAGTCTAACTCAAACACAAGACTCAGATTCATTTGAAGGACTCTAACTTAGATTTTGAAAGGACTTGGTCCATATGTCAAGACAGGATGTACATGTCAAAATGAACAACGAAACGAGGAGTGTATCTTCACAATAAAAGCACGACTCGACACATAAGAGATTATTGTGTAAGGATAGAAATAGATTTAGTTTGTAGGAAGAGTTTTTTGTTTCTATCTACATTCAATTTGGTGCATTACCAGATATTTTCCTTGTAATCCCCTCCTCCAACTATAAAATGAGGGACAAAGCATCCCAAGAGGCCAAGATCATAAGAAATAGCCGCGACATACTAGACGTAGGGTATTATCTCAAGCCGAGAGCCCAAACCAGTCTAAATCCTCATGTACTTGTGCATTTATGTTTGGTTCTTTGATCTCGTAAACACCCCCATACAAATTCACAGCCAAAAAATCATCGACAATTGGTGCGCCAAGTAGGGGTATGCGTTGATTATAGTAGATCTGACAACGAAAACTTTTACACTAGGGCAGGAGATCACCTTCGGCAACCTTAGGTTCATTGGTGATGCGCCGGGAGCCCTCAGGCACGTGTTGGACATCACAACAAACATCATCATCTGACCTGGCTCGGTCTGCTTCACTAGCGATGTGTTTGGGCAACTTAGGCTAATGTCTAACACCTTAGTGACACCAACATTTGAGATCTTGGATCAATCAGATTCGATTTACAAGGTGGCACAACCACTATCCCTGCATCTTATGCCTATATTTGACATGTTAATTAATGATACTATAAAATGACATCGATCCATTTTACTAAGTGATTTTGGTGTTTGATGATCAACATAATAGGTGGACTAATGGTTGTGCAAGTGTTTGTGTTTTGTAGTTCACAGGATGCGAAGTGGATTGGATTAAGGCTCTAAGGATGCAACACCTCAAAAGAAAGACCTTAAAGACTCCTAGAAGACTTATATAAATATTCAGCACGAGTCCAAGACACAAGACAAAAAGAGCCCAAGCAAAGAAGATTGAAGAATAAGATGGGCTGAAACTAGGTGCACCAAACCTGGTGAGTACGCACCAGACCGAGGCACTGAACCAGTTTGCTAGAGAAGCCCTTCTCGGGGTTTTGACAAGGTGGGGCACCGGACCGGGTGAGTGTACACCAGACCCGTCCCAACGGTCAGCAACGGCTAGTCGGCCAATGGTCATCTGACGTTGTGTGCACCGGACCGGGTCCGTGTGCACCGGACCACCGCATTATAGCAGGGTCGGTGTCAAAAGCAGCAACAGCTAGCTAACATGGAGGTACTAGACCCTTGGCTCGATGGTGCACCAGACTGGTTCGACGCAAAAATGCAGGATTCCTCTGATGGATCTATTTGCATGGGGGCTCTATATATACCCCTTGGCCGACCATTTGTAGGTGTGGGAGCCCAAGCAACATACCAACTCAAGTGTGAGACAATACAAGTGTTTAATAGAATCACTCGGTGATTAGTGTAGGTGCTTTGCGAAGTGCTTAGGTTAGTTAGACCGCTATTGCGCTTGCTCTAGTTTAGTGCCTAGTTGATTCAGTGAGGTTAGAACAACCCACAAACCCCTCGGCTCTTGCGTGAGCCATTATAATATTGTACCGACTAGGACGAGAGTCTTGTGAGACCACACCAACCAAGTTTGTGGTGTGGTTGCCACCATATACTGGAGGAAACGAGGCCCATGATGTTTTGGCTGAAAGCTTGATAGTGAAGATAACAGGGAATGTTCGAGAGGAGGCCGTAAGCAGAGCACCACTTGCGCATGAAGAAGGCCCGCGACTCTCTATGGAGTTACGCGACCATGTGCTTGGCCCTCGCGTGGGCTTCCTTTTGTGTAAGGGCACAAACGAGAATTAGTCAGAACCTTGCGCCGTTCTGGATACCTCGGCAAAAATACTAGCGCGTCCATGGGAGTTTGCAATCTCTACCTTTGCTCTTTAGCTTCCTAATTTACATAATTACTTAAGGTGCAATATTTACTATTCTTTGTTTAGAATATAGGATTGGAACTTAGGTTGCATAACTTTTTTTGCAGTAGAGATAGCAACACTTAGATAAAACCTAGCTTGCACAATCTTAGTTATTTGTATAGGTTTTATTTAGGAGAATTATTTGTGCCCTAGATTAGCGAGAATTTTAGAAGTCCTAATTCACCCCCACCTAGGCATCCGTGTTCCTTTTAATTGGTATCAAAGCCCAATTTAGCTCATTTGGAATGTTTTTATCTTAACCACTAATACAACCGACACTTTTTAGAGGAAGCAATGGATACCCATAGGCCACCATACTTCGACGACACTATTTTTCCTTATTATAGTGATAGGTCACCATACTTTTTAGAGGAAGCAATGGATACCCATAGCCGAAGCTGTTGATCTAGGTGTTTGGAGAGTCACTCACGATGGGATGAAACCAACCAAGAATTTTGAGAAACTCACCGCGAGTGACGAGAAAGAAATTCATTTAAATGCTAGAGCAAAAAATTGCTTGTATGAATCTCTTAGCCTAGAAATTTTCAATCAAATCTTTGCTTTGAAAATGGCTAATGAGATTTGGCTAAAATTACATGAGCCCCATGATGGCACATCCAATGTACATTAGCAAAAACATTGTCTAGTTTTAAATGAGTACAATTCTTTTGTTGTGAAGGAAAATGAGCTTGTTAGAGACATGTATTCATGTTTAAATCTTGCTATTAATGAGCTCAACTCTATTGGAATCAATAAGCTAGATGATGCAGACATTGTGAGAAAGATCATCTCCCTACCACCTCAACAAAAATATGGGAGCATCATCACCATCCTGCACAACTTGGAGGATCTGAGAAAAATGACCCTCACATTGTTGATCAGGAAGATTGTGGCATTTGAGATGTCACGAAAGATGGGTCTAGAAGAATCAACCTCTTCAAAGCCATATGCTTTCACTTGTGATGAGCTTAAAGATAAAAGGCAAGAAGAAGGTTGAAAGCTCAAGTTCCTCGAGTGAAGAAGAGGAATATGAAGAAGAAGAAGATGATGATGATGAAGAATATGATCAAGCCTCTATATCATCCTTCGAGGATGAAGAAACAATCTGACGCGTCAGAAAGGTAATGAGGATGATTCTTAAGATTAATCTAATGGGTGTGCGGTGTGCCCCTACTGGTCGAGGATCTTCTCTTTAACATAGATCAACCTCCCCCTAAGGGTTGATTTGGTGACAAGGGGATCATGGGGGGATTGAGGGGGAAATAAACTAATTTCCCTCTCAATCCACTCCAATCCTCCCGTGATCCCTGGTCACCAAATCAAGCTTAAAAGTGTGCATACTGAAAGTCGTCTAGAGGGGGGTGAATAGGCTAAACCTGAAATTTATAAACTTAAACACACACTAAGGCTGGGATTAGCGTTTAGAATTAAATTCGAGTGCGGAAGATTATTTCTCTTGCTAAGAGTTGCTCAATTGATGCGGATGACATTTGGAAGCAAACTCAAATCAATATTAGCAAGGAAACTTTAGAGAGAGGAAAGAGGGCAAACAAATCAAGCGAAGATCAATGCGATTGAACACGGTGATTTGTTTTACCGAGGTTCGGTTTCAAAGAACCTAGTCCCCGTTGAGGAGGCAACAAAGTCCGGGTCTATTTCAACCCTTTTCCTCTCTCAAACAGTCACTTAGACCAGATGAGCCTTCTCCTTAATCAATTGGGTCACTGAGACCCCGCAAGGATCACCACACACTTAGGTGTCTCTTGCTAGCTTTACAAGCACTTAAGAGAATAAGAATAGAAGAGGAGAAAGCAATCCAAGCAACAAGAGCAACAAAAGAATACAAATAATCCTCTCACAAGTCTCTAAGCACTAGAGTTGATTATGAGAGCTTGGAGTGGATTGAATGCTTTGAATGTGTCTTGAAGTGTTTGGCTTTGCTCTTGCAATGAATATGGAGTTCAGAAAACTTGGATGCCATTTAAGGAGGTGGTTGGGGGTATTTATAGCCTCCAACCACTTCCTAGCTATTGATCGTTTTTGCTAGCGATGGGCACACCGGACAGTCCGGTGGTGCATCGGATATTCACTGTTCACTGTTCGGTGCGTGCCACGTCAGCATGCCCATTGGGGTTTGGAGCGAGTTGACCATTGGAACCTTTGTCCTGTAGTTGCACCGGACAGTCCGGTGCGCTCTAACTTCTCTGCTCTGACTTCTGCAGAGCATTGTTCCCTTTTTCAGTCGACCATTGGCGCCAGGTAGCCATTGCTCCGTTAGCTCACCGGACATGTCAGGTGCACACCGTACAGTCCGGTGAATTACAGCGGAGCGCGCCCAGAAGAAACCCGAGAGTGAGTTGTTCGAGTGCTGCTCGACCAAGTGCACCGAACACTGTCCGGTGCGCCATTTGCAGCACACTCTCAAGTCCTTTGCTCCAAACTAAATTGAGTGCCCAACTGAATTTCTTTCTTAGTTTGTGTTGAAACTTATGCACCTGAGATAAAAGATATCTAGGCAAACTAGTTAGTCCACGTAGTTTGTGATGGACGTCAACCATAAAAATCGATTATAGGAAATGATTAAGCCCATTTCCCTTTCAATCTCCCCCTTTTTGGTGATTGATGCCAACACAAACCAAAGCAAATATAAAGTGTAAAACTGTAACTAGTTTGCAATTATAATTGATGTGCATAGGTTACTTAGAATTAAACCAATTGAAAGACTTTATACATATGTGTAAGAATAAACGTGATTGCTTTCTTCTATTTAACATTTTAGACCACATTTGCACCACTTGCTTGTTTTTGCAAATATTTTTGGAAAAATCTTTTCAAATTCTTTTGCAAATAGCCAAAGGTATAAGAATATGATTTCAAGAAGCATTCTCAAGATTTAAAATTCCTCCCCCTGTTTCAAATGCTTTTCCTTTGACTAAATAAAAGCTCCCCATGAAGAAATTCTCCCCTTAGCTTTCAAGAGAGTTTTTGAAATGATTTTCCCTTTTTGAAATAGATACCAAATGAAATTTGTACCAATTGAAATTTTTATACTAACTTGAAATTTTGAAACCAAATAAGATACCAATTTCAAATTAACTCAAATACCAATTGAAATAAACATTAGTGAAGTAATTTCTTCCTTTATTTTTCGAAAATTTTGAAATTGTGGTGCGATCCTTTTGCATTGGGCTTAATACTTCCCCCCTTCGGCATTAATCGCCAAAAACGGAGAACTTGAAAGCCCTTTACAATTCTCCCCTTATGGAGCCTAATACTTTCTCCCGATTGGTAAAGGAAATATGAATGAAGGGTCATACCAATTGAGAGTTTTCGGAGTAACGACAAAGGGTAAATGATACCGTCAGAGTTGGAGTGGAAGCCTTGCCTTTGCCGGATACTCCATTTCCCTTTCAATCTAAGACTAAACATAGAAATACTTGAAAGCACATTAGTCTTAGCCTTGGCACAAGAAGAATAAGAAATATGCATTTGTACCAGATGAAAGAGACATGATCAAAGGTATACAATTTAGTTATGTGTGCAATGTTTCAATCAAAGTTCCGAGAATCAACTATATTTAGCTCATTCCTAAGTTTGTTAAAGGTCTTTTCATCTAGTGGCTTGGTAAAGATATCGGCTAATTGGTTGTGGGTGCTAACATAAGCAATTTCAATATCCCCTTTTGTTAGTGATCTCTCAGAAAGTGATACCGAATGTCTATGTGCTTAGTGTGGCTGTGTTCAATGGGATTATCCGCCATGCGGATTGCACTCTCATTATCACATAAGAGAGGGACTTTGCTCAACTTGTAGCCATAGTCCATAAGGGTTTGCCTCATCCAAAGTAATTATGCACAACAATGGTGTGCAACAATATACTCGGCTTCGGCGGTGGAAAGAACTACTGAGTTTTGTTTCTTTGAAGCCCAAGACACCAGGGATCTCCCCAAAAACTGACAAGTTCCTGATTTGCTCTTTCTATCAATTTTACACCCTGCATAATCAGCATCGGAATATCCAATTAAATCAAATGTAGATCCCTTGGGGTACCAAAGCCCAAACTTAGGAGTGTAAACTAAATATCTCATGATTCTTTTCATGACCCTAAGATGAACTTCCTTAGAATTTGCTGGGAACCTTGCACACATGCATACTGAAATCATAATATCCGGTCGTAAAGCACATAAATAGAGTAAAGATCCTATGATTGACCGATATACCTTTTGATCTACGGATTTACCTCCCGTGTCGAAGTCGAGATGCCCATTTGTTCCCATGGGTGTCTTGATGGGTTTGCCATTCTTCATTCCAAACTTCTTAAGTATATCTTGAATGTACTTAGTTTGGCTGATGAAGGTGCCTTCTTGGAGTTGCTTGATTTGGAATCCAAGGAAATACTTTAACTCCCCCATCATTGACATCTCGAATTTCTGTATCATAATCCTACTAAACTCTTCACAAGTTGACTTGTTAGTAGACCCAAATATAATATCATCAACATAAATTTGGCATATAAACAAGTATTTAGCAATTGTTTTAGTGAAGAGGGTAGGATCAGCTTTACCGACTATGATGCCATTAGTGATAAGAAAGTATCACAGGAATTCATACCATGCTCTTGGGGCTTGCTTGAGCCCATAAAGCGCCTTTGAGAGCTTATAAACATGGTTAGGATACTCACTATCTTCAAAGCCGAGAGGTTGCTCAACATAGACCTCTTCTTTGATAGGGCCATTGAGGAAGACACTCCTCACGTCCATTTGATATAGCTTAAAGCCATGGTAAGTAGCATAGGCAAGTAATATATGAATTGATTCAAGCCTAGCTACGGGTGCATATGTTTCATCAAAACCCATACCTTCGACTTGTGAATAACCTTTTGCAACAAGTCGGGCTTTGTTCCTTGTCACCACACCATGCTCATCTTGTTTGTTGCGGAATACCCACTTGGTACCTACAACATTTTGGTTAGGACGTGGAACTAAATGCCATACCTCATTCCTTGTGAAGTTGTCGAGCTCCTCTTGCATTGCCACCACCCAATCCGGATCTCTTAGTGCACCCTCTATCGTGTATGGCTCAATAGAGGACACAAAAGAGTAATGTTCACAAAAATGAGCAACTCGAGATCTTGTGGTTACCCCCTTGTGTATATCACCAACTATGGAGTTGACAGGGTGATCTCTTTGAATTGCTTGGTGGACTCTTGGGTGTGGCGGTCTTTGATCATGAATCTCTAGATCATCTTCCTTGTCTTCATTATCATCACCTCCCCCTTGATCAATGTCTTCCTCTTGAGGTGGCTCATCATCTTGATCTTCATCCTCTTCTTCTTGAGCCTGATCCTAATTTTGAGTTGGTGGAGATGCTTGCATGGAAGATGATGGTTGATCTTGTGCTTGTGGAGGCTCTTCGGATTCTTTTGGACACACATCCCCAATGGCCATGTTCCTTAGTGCGACACACAGAGCCTCTTCATCATCTAATTCATCAAGATCAACTTGCTCTACTTGAGAGGCATTAGTCTCATCAAACACAATGTCACAAGAAACTTCAACTAATCTAGTGGACTTGTTGAAGACTCTATATGCCCTTGTGTTTGAGTCATAACCAAGTAAAAAGCCTTCTACTTCTTTAGGAGCAAATTTAGAATTTTTACCTTTCTTAATAAGAATAAAGCATTTGCTCCCAAAAACTCTAAAATAAGAAACACTGGGGTTTTTACTGGTGAGGAGTTCATACGATGTTTTCTTGAGGATTCGGTGAAGATATAACCGGTTGATGGAGTAGCAGGTGGTGTTAATCGCCTCAGCCCAAAACCGGTCTGGTGTCTTGTATTCATCAAGCATGGTTCTTGCCATGTCCAATAGAGTTCTATTGTTCCTCTCCACTACACCATTTTGTTGAGGTGTGTAGGGAGAAGAGAACTCAAGCTTGATGCCCTCCTCCTCAAGAAATCCTTCAATTTGTGAGGTCTTGAACTCCGCTCCATTGTCGCTTCTAATCTTTTTGATTCTCAATCCGAACTCATTTTGAGCCCGTCTTAAGAATCTCTTTAAGATCTCTTGGGTTTGAGATTTTTCCTGAAAAAGAATACCCAAGTGAAGCGAGAATAACCATCCACAATTACAAGACAGTACTTACTCCCGCCGATGCTTATGTAAGCGATCGAGCCTAATAGGTCCATGTGGAGTAGCTCAAGCGACCTGTTAGTCGTCATGATGTTCTTGTGTGGATGATGGACTCCAACTTGCTTCCCTGCTTGACACGCACTACAAATCCTGTCTTTCTCAAAATGAACATTTGTTAGTTCTAAAATGTGCTCTCCCTTCAGAAGCTTGTGAAGATTTTTCATTCCAACATGGGCAAGTCAGCGATGCCAGAGCCAGCCCATATTAGTCTTAACAATTAAGCAAGTATCTAGTTCAGCCTTGTTATCATTAAAATCAACTAATATACCTAACCATCTAACACTCCCTTAAATGCTATTTAATCATCACTTCTTCTAAAGACAGTAACACCTACATCAGTGAATAAACAGTTGTAGCCCATTTTGCATAATTGAGAAACTGAAAGCAACTTGTAGTCTAATGAATCTACAAGAAAAATATTAGAAATGGAATGGTCAGGATATATAGCAATTTTACCCAAACCTTTGACCAAACCTTGATTTCCATCCCCGAATGTGATAGCTCTTTGGGGATCATCATTTTTCTCATATGAGGAGAACATCCTTTTCTCCCATGTCATGTGGTTTGTGCACCCGCTATCGATTATCCAACTTGATCCACCAGATGCATAAACCTACAAAATAAATTTAGACCTTGTTCTTAGGTACCCAAACGGTCTTGGGTCCTTTGACATTAGAAACAAGCACCTTGGGTACCCAAACACAAGTCTTTGGGCTCTTGTGTTTGCCCCCAACATATTTGGCAACTATTTTGCCTGATTTGTTAATTAGCACATAAGAAGCATCAAAGGTTTTAAATGAAATGTTATGCTCATTTGATGCATTCACAATTTTCTTTTTAGACATTTTGATATGAGTGGAATGCCTAGAGCTAGAAGCCACATTTTTATACATAAAAGCATGATGAGAAACATTGTGAGGTTTTCTAGCATGAATCTTCCTAATTTTATGCTCAGGATAGTTTGCAGGATATAAATGTAGCCCTCTCTATCCTGAACCATGGGAGCCTTACCCTTAACAAAATTAGATAGTTTCTTGGGGGCATTAAGTTTGGTGTTGCTTTGGCTCCCTTGTTGGAAGTCAATACCATCCTTAATGCTAGGGTGTCTCCCATTATAGAGCATGTTTCGGGCAAATTTAAATTTTTCATTTTCTAATTCATGCTCGGCAATTTTAGCATTTAATTTAGCTATGTGATCATTTTGTTCTTTAATCATGGCAAGGTGATCATCAATAGCTTCAATATTAATATCTCTACATCTAGTGCAAATAGTGACATGTTCAACAGTAGATATAGAGGGCTTGCAAACATTCAATTCTTCTATCTTAGCATTTAAACTAGCATTCTCATCTCTAAGACAAGAAATTCAATCATTGCACATGCTAAGATCCTTAGTTAAGTTTTCACATTTTTCTACTTCTAGAGCATAAGTATTTTTCAACTTAACATTTTTTTTATTTTCTTTAACGAGCAAGTTCTCTTGGCATTCCAAGAGATCATCCTTCTCGTTAATGGTTTCTATTAATTCATTTAATTTTTTCTTTTGGTCCATGGTGAGGTTGGCAAAGAGAGAAATTAAATCATCATTATTATCATCACTAGAGCTACCCTCATCATCAGATGTAGTGTATTTAGGGGTATCTCTAGAATGTACCTTCTTCTTGCCGTCCTTAGCCATGAGACACTTGTGGCCGACGTTGGGGAAGTGGAGGCCTTTGTTGATGGCGATGTTGGCGGCGTCCTCGTCGGAGGAGGATTCGGTGGAGCTCTCGTCAGAGTTCCATTCCCGCCCCATGTGCACCTCGCCACCCTTCTTCTTGTAATATTTCTTCTTCTCCATTTTCTTCTTCCCTTTCTTGTCGTCGTCTCTATCACTGTCACTAGTATATGGACATTTTGCAATGAAGTGACCGGACTTACCACATCGGTAGCACACCCTCTTGGAACGGGGTTTGTAGTCTTTCCCCTTCCTTTGCTTCAGGATTTATCGAAAACTCTTAATAATAAGAGCCATCTCCTCGTTGTCGAGCTTGGATGCATCGATAGGTAGTCTACTTGGTGTATACTCCTCCTTCTTTTCTTCTGTTGCTTTAAATGCAATGGGTTTCACCTCGGGTGTAGAGGTGGCGCCTTGCTCCAAGTTGACAATGTGTTTGGAGTCTTTGATCATAAGTTCAAAGCTCACAGACATGCCAATCACCTCCTCGGGAGACATCTGTTTATATCTAGGATCCCCACGAATTAATTGAACTTGAGTGGGATTATGAAAAACAAGAGATCTTAGAATAACCTTGACCATTTCATGGTCATCCCACTTGGTGCTCCCGAGGTTGCGCACTTGATTGACCATGGTCTTGAGCCGATTGTACATCGCTTGCGGCTCTTCTCCTTTGTTGAGGACGAATCGACCGAGTTCTCCCTCGATCGTTTCGCGCTTGGTGATCTTGGTCACCTCGTCCCCTTCGTGCGCGGTTTTGAGGACGTCCCATATCTCTTTGTCATTCTTCAACCCTTGCACCTTATTATACTCTTCTCGACACAAGGAGGCAAGGAGTATAGAAGTTGCTTGGGAGTTGAAATGCCTAATTTGGGCGGCCTCATCCGACTCATAATTCTCGTCGCCCACCTGTGGTGTCTGCGCTCCAAACTCAACAATATCCCAAATGCTTTCGTGGAGTGAGGTTAGATGATGCCTCATTTTATCACTCCACATGCAATAATCTTCACCATCAAAATATGGTGGTTTGCCTAGGGTCCGAAAGTAATGGTGCGCGTTTAGGAATGCAAGGATAGCGTAGAGGCATCTTACTATACTTCTTGCGCTCGTGGTGCTTCGAAGTTGTAGACTCGACGCCGGATGTGGAGGGTGATGAAGAGTCGGTCTTGTAGTAGACCACCTTATTCATTTTCTTTTTCTTCTTATGACCCCTCCTATGTGACTTGATAGAGGAAGAGGATTCCTCCTTATACTTGTCGCCGGACTCCCTTGATAGAGTCCTTCCCGAGCCCACGGCCTTGTTGCCTGTGACGATCTCCCTCTTGGCGTGATCTCCAAACATCACTTCGAGTTTGTTAGACTCTTATGAAGCATTGGCTTTGATACCAATCAAAAGTCGCCTAGAGGGGGGGTGAATAGGTAAAACCTGAAATTTATAAACTTAAACACACACTAAGGCCGGGGTTAGCATTTATAATTAAATTCGAGTGCGGAAGATTGTTTCTCTTGCTAAGAGTTACTCAATTGATGCGGATGACGTTTGGGAGCAAACTCAAATCAATATTTGCAAGGAAACTTTAGAGAGAGGAAAGAGGGCAAACAAATCAAGCGAAGATCAATGCGAGTGAACATGGTGATTTGTTTACCAAGGTTTGGTTCTAAAGAACCTAGTCCCCATTGAGGAGGCCACAAAGACCGGGTCTATTTCAACCCTTTCCCTCTCTCAAATGGTCATAAATGTAATTTTGGGCATGAATTGGTTAGCCCAACATAAAGCTATTCTCAATACTGATCTAAGAACAATCAGGTTGAGTTATGGCCAAGAAGAAATTCTTTTGTCTATCCCTGTAGCCATTCCAGCTAGACCAACTGGCAGAGTGTATGAAGCCATCATACCGGAGATCAAAGATATTCCGGTAGTATGTGAGTTCCCAGACGTCTTTCTAGAAGATTTGCCTGGATTGCCACCCGAAAGAGATGTAGAATTTGTAATTGAGTTGAAGCCCGGTACGACTCCTATTTCTAGCAGGTCGTACCGAATGCCTCCAAATGAACTGGCAGAACTCAAGACCCAATTGCAAGATCTACTAGAGAAGGGATTCATCCGGCCAAGCTCGTCACCATGGGGTTGTCCAGCCATCTTCGTCAAGAAGAAGGACCAAACACTTCGAATGTGTGCGGATTATAGACCCCTTAATGAGGTTACTATCAAGAATAAGTACCCTCTTCCACGGATTGACATTCTATTTGATCAACTGACTGGAGCAAGGGTATTCTCCAAGATTGACCTCAGGTCGGGCTATCATCAGATCCGTATCAGACCCGAGGATATACCAAAGACCGCATTCACTATGCGGTATGGATTGTTTGAATATCTGGTTATGTCTTTCGGACTAACGAATGCTCCTGCCCACTTCACATATCTGATGAACTCGGTATTTATGCCTGAGTTGGATAAGTTTGTGGTGGTCTTCATCGACGATATCTTAGTATACTCCAAGAATGAAGAGGAGCATGCTCAGCACTTGCAGATTGTATTAACGCGCTTGAGAGAACATCGGTTATATGCCAAGTTTAGTAAATGCGCGTTCTGGCTGGAAGAAATTCAATTTCTGGGACATGTATTATCTGCCAAGGGGATTGCGGTAGATCTTAGCAAAGTCAAGGATATTTTGGAGTGGAAACCCCCAACCACTGCACATCAAGTCTGAAGTTTCCTTAGGCTGGCTGGTTATTACCGTCGATTCATTCCGGATTTTTCTAAGCTTGTGAAACCAATCACGAGTTTATTGAAGAATGATATTAAATTCAATTGGTCTTTAAAATGTAATGAAGCTTTTGAACAATTAAAAGTATTATTAACCACTGCTCCAGTATTGGCTCAACCGGATATTAATAAGCCCTTTGATGTGTATTGTGACGCATCAGGCAGTGGTCTCGGCTGTGTATTAATGCAAGAAGGCCGAGTAATAGCTTATGCTTTATGGCAGTTACGCCGACATGAGGAACATTATCCGACTCACGATCTGGAGCTAGCTGCAGTGGTTCATGCCCTCAAAATATGGCGTCATTATCTGCTGGGGAATGTCTGTCATATATATACAGATCATAAAAGTTTAAAGTATATCTTTACCCAGTCAGAACTCAATATGAGACAAAGGAGATGGCTCGAGCTGATAAAGGATTATGAATTAGAGATTCACTATCACCCAGGCAAAGCTAATGTAGTGGAAGATGCATTAAGTCGTAAGGCTTTCTGCCATTGTCTTACCATGAAGACTTCTGACAAGACGTTATGCCAAGAAATGGAGAAGTTGAACCTGGGAATGATTCAACAGGAAACTTCAAATCATTTGAAGCTTGAGTCAGTCATCCTGCAACGAATAATTGACACACAAAGAAGTGATGAGGGTATGAAACACATCCATGAGAAAATAGAGGCCGAAAAAGCCAAATGTTTCAGAAAGGATGATCAAGGCATTGTATGGTTCAACAACCGCATAGTTGTGCCAAAGAATGAAGAAATTCGCCAACAAATATTAGATGAAGCACATCTTAGTCGCTATTCTATTCATCCCGGAAGCACTAAGATGTATCATGATCTGAAACAACATTATTGGTGGACAAAGATGAAGATTGAAATCGCACGCTATGTGGCAAGATATGACACCTGCAGACGTGTCAAAGCCATACATATGAAGACTGTTGGTCCATTACAATCTCTACCAATACCAACATGGAAATGGGAAGATATTAGTATGGACTTTATTGTGGGATTGCCCAGAACAGCAAAAGGCTACGATTCTATCTGGGTTATTGTTGATCGGCTCACAAAAATTGCTCATTTTCTGCCAGTCAAGACATATTACCCGGTCCTCACATATGCAGAACTGTATATTGCTCGTATTCTCAGTTTGCACGGTATTCCGAAGACTATAGTATCAGATCGTGGACCTCAATTTGTATCCAAATTCTAGGAAGAACTTCACAAATCCTTGGGTACTAAATTTCTCCATAGTTCGGCCTATCATCCTCAAACCAGTGGGCAGACTAAGAGGGTAAATCAGATACTCGAAGATATATTGCGAGCATGTGTTCTGGAGTTCCCACAGAAATTGGATGATTGTTTACCATTAGCGGAGTTCTCATATAATAATAGCTATCAAGAAAGTATTAAGATGGCACCCTTCGAAGCTTTATATGGACGACGATGTCGCACTCCGTTAAACTGGTCTGAACCTGGTGAAAGATATTTCTTCAGGCCTGATATGGTAAAGGAGACAGAAGAGAAGGTTCAACGAATAATTCATAATTTGAAGAAAGCTCAAGCTCGGCAGAAGAGTTATGTAGACACCCACCAGATACCCTTGTACTTTCTAGTTGGAGACTATGTCTACCTGAAAGTTTCACCAATGAAGGGTGTATCACGTTTCAGGGTAAAAGGGAAGCTTGCACCCCGGTATATTGGTCCTTTTCCTATCCTTGAAAGATACAGACCAGTGGCATACCGACTTCAGTTACCCGAAACCTTGTCTGTAGTACATAATGTGTTCCACGTGTCACAATTGAAGAAGTGTCTTCGGGTTCCCGATCGAACCATTGACGTAACGGATGTTTCCCTAGAATAAGACTTGACATATTCTGAGCACCCTATTCGAGTCTTGGATCAAAAAGACAGAATTACCCGAAGAAAAACCCTCAAGTTTTACAAGATACAGTGGAACCAGCATTCAGAAGATGAGGCTACATGGGAAACTCAGGACTTTTTAGAAAAGAATTTCCCAGGCTTTTTAGCCTCATGTAATTTGTAAAGTGTATACAATTGTTGTAATAAAGGAGCGAGCCCCAAACCACCCCTGCCATGTACCAAGAATAAGGAAATAAAGACATGTCGTGTTTCCTTTTCCATTACTTACCCTAGGACTTTTAATCTCGGGACGAGATTCTTTTATGGGGGGAAGGATGTAACACCCCTGGTGTTACTGTCACTAAAACTTGAGCATAACATCATAAGCATTGTCATTTCATATGTTTGACACACCTAGAGTGCATTCACTAGGCAAAAAATTCAAACAAGTTGTATTGAGATGATATTTTGCAAATAAAACCCTAGAGTAGAGTACTTAACCCTAAATGAGATTTAGAAGGGTAAAACAAAACCCAAATAGAGAAAACCCTAAAGCTTGAATAAAATAGTTATAAAATGCTACTAAGAATAGACTTGAATTACATTCACACCCCTGAAATACCAAAAACCCTAATAAGAACCCTGGTGGCGAGTTGACATATGCAAGGGTTAAGTGCTACATATGTCGTGTGATTGGAGATCCTCAGCTGAGTATAATCGATTCGGATCGCCGTACCTTCGCGGTTATGAAGACTTGGTCACTGACTTATACGTAGAAATCCAGTAAAGATGAAGGGTTGTTAAGAAATCGGCTAGTGCAGGTCAAGTGTTTGAACTAGGGTAGAAAGAACTCTAGTTGCAGGTAATCGTACTTAACCTGACAAATTAAAATTGGATTTTTAAGGATCCACTTTAGTAAGCATTTCTGCAAACAGAGTCATTGATTATTGATAAGCCTTACCTTGACTCCCTTAAAGCCAGCATATCCTTGAGAGTCTTTTACTTTGTCGGGTAAGTCTTGCGAAAGTACACTTCGTACTCAGGGCTTTGTCCCATGTTGTTTTAGGTGAAGAAGCAACAAACTTTTGTTGCTTCTGTTCAAAGGTGGTACCCAAAGACGAACAACAAGACTAGAGTTGCGGGAGGGAAGGCCCTCCATTAAAAACTTTTTACTATCTATTTGGGAGGAGTTTTTGCCTCCCATGGTTTGTAATAATAATACTCCGCACTCGTATATTATGTCTGGTCTGTAAATATTTCACTCTATCTTACTTTTAAATAAAACTAAGTTATTGTAACTGCTTCCGCACTTCCGCATCTCCGATGATTTGTAATGTCTGCGTGACGGGTGAAACGCTCTTGGGAAAGGTAAGAAAAGCAGATACCGAACTTGTCAAGTGATTCAGGGGCACCTGCAGGGTTGTCTAAGGTCCGTTGGACAAGGATAACTGTAGGTGGGCCTAATGACTTGGGAGGTTCCGTCACAGTCAATTGGGTCACTAAGACCCCGCAAGGATCACCACACACTTAGGTGTCTCTTGCTAGCTTTACAAGCACTTAAGAGAATAAGAATAGAAGAGGAGAAAGCAATCCAAGCAACAAGAGCAACAAAAGAACACAAATAATCCTCTCACAAGTCTCTAAGCACTAGAGTTGATTTTGGGAGCTTGGAGTGGATTGAATGCTTTGAATGTATCTTGGAGTGTTTGGCTTTGCTCTTGCAATGAATATGGAGTTCAGAAAACTTGGATGCCATTGAAGGAGGTGGTTGGGGGTATTTATAGCCTCTAACCACTTCCTAGCCGTTGGTTGTTTTTGCTGGTGATGGGGACACCGGACAGTCCGGTGGTGCACCGGATAGACACTGTTCATTGTCCGGTGCGTGCCACGTCAGCACGCCTGTTGGGGTTTGGAGCGAGTTGACCATAGGAACCCTTGTCCTGTAGTTGCACCGGACAGTCCGGTGCCACACCGGACATGTCCGATGCGCTCTGACTTCTGCAGAGCATTGTTCCCTTTTTCAGTCGACCATTGGCGCCAGGTAGTCGTTGCTCCGTTGGCTCACCGGATATATCCGGTGCACACCGGATAGTCCGGTGAATTATAGCGGAGCGCGCCCAGAAGAAACCTGAGAGTGAGCTGTTCGAGTGCTGCTCGACCTGGTGCACCGGACACTGTCCGGTGCGCCATTTGTAGCACACTCTCAAGTCCTTTGCTCCAAATTAAATTGAGTCCCCAACTGAATTTCTTTCTTGGTTTGTGTTGAACCTTATGCACCTGAGATAAAAGATATCTAGGCAAACTAGTTAGTCCACGTGGTTTGTGATGGACGTCAACCACCAAAATCGATTATAGGAAATGATTAAGCCCATTTCCCTTTCACATACAAGTGTTGAATACTTGTAGGAGACATGCACTTGAATTTTTAAGACCAAAATACCACATGAAGAGGTCCTTAGGGGTAAGTCATCTATAATTTGAGCTTTGGCACATATAATTCTAAATGATACCAATTGAAGGATATTAATACAAGCATGAGTATCATTTAGTTAGGAGTTTGATTAACCTATGTGCCATGCTTTTCTTAAACATCTAAACCATGTAGGTTTGCTAAACACGAAATTGAACCGAGCAATCCTACCATATAATATATCTAGTATGCATGCATTTCAATTGAACAATTGGAAATATAAAAGCGTGAATAATAACAATTGAAAACACAACAATTGAAGGCAACAACTAGGCATGAAAAGTAAACTAGATACATGGAAGAAGATACACATATCTAAAGAAATGAATAACAAATCTAGTTACCTTAGTCATGTGTGGGGAACTTGTGTCCAAAGTATTCACTAACCCACTTGGTAATAAACTTGATCCAATATGATGTATCACATGATATACACTCCACTTTTGCCAAGTCTCCAAATGTCCCTAAGTCCTTTGGACCTCTCACTTCCCTCTCGGTACCCAAAACTTCTTGGTGTTCTTCATGTTTGAAATAATTTCCTTAGGCATCCAGATGCATTTATCCCCCTTTCCCTTATTGATTTACTTGTTGGACTTGATGGCTATTACCTTTCCGTTCTTCTTTTTCTTGATTAAGTACGGTGTAGCCGCCTTTTTGTCCACCTTGTTGATATAGGTGTTATTAAGAGATCTTTTAACTTAATTCTTTTAAAGAATATGTTTAAATATATAACTCAATAAGGATATAAAAGGAACTTTTTATTTAACCTTCTATTATAAACATATTTATTTCAGGGGATATAACTTCAAAGGTAAGAAACTTTTTATTAAAGATATTCTAACTTCAAATTTTGGGGAGAACTTTATTAAAAGTTTATCATAGAATTTTCAGGTGTTACAAGGACTTGTCGTCTGAAGGAGAGTGCGACCTATTGTCTATGATGGTCTTGCTGATGCAGCTCTCCTGACGTCATATGGCGGATTGCTTCATCTGTGCGGTATGCGGGTCACTGTAACGACTTTGGTGCTGAGTTTCCCTGTAGTGACACGTGGTGGCACCCATGGGTCAAAGTCGGAGGGCACCGAGGGCCTTACGCGGTGATGCAAGGACTCTCTGTCATCCCTCCAGCGTGTCGTGGCATTATCCAAGACGATATGCGCGTGGCGACGTGCCCTACCATGTCTGGTGTGGGGCAACAGTGTCTGCCCTGTCTCCACGTTAGTGGGGGTACATGCGTGCTCCTAACGTGTGCGTGTTAGGAGGGCATGGTTCCGGGGGCCACAAACGTACCAGCTCCGCCGTGGGCCTTGTGCTTCTCTATCTCGCAGAGTTGCTCGACAGGGCTTGGTCGACCGATCCACCTCGTAGAGTTGCTCGATAGGGCTTGGTTGGACGACCCGCCTCGCAGGGTTTCTGGGTAGAACTTGGTCGGTCCTTCTGCCTCACAGAGGCGCTCGGTGAGACCAGTCGGCCCGTCCGCCTCGCAGAGTTGCTCGGCTGGACCTAGTCGGTTTAGATGGGTCGCCAAAAGTTATGGGCTTACTTTGGATACGTCACGACCCGGCTTGCGAGCCGGCTCGCCGAGCCAACAAGCCTGGGCATAAGCGTGAACTCGTCCTCCAAATTATAATATAAAATCTTTAAAATAATTTAAGTAACATATTTTAAATTATTAAAATAAATAAATTATTAATACAATATAGAAAATAGATTAATTTTGTACCACAATCTTAAATAACATAAACTAATCATCTATTTGGTACTAACACTATATGCTAATTAGAATTTTATATAACAAATTGTTGCTGGGTCAAGCCATGAGCCCATGAGATAGCCTGCGAGCTACAACGAGCTGGCTCACTCTTTTATGGAACCATAAAAATAAGCTTGGCTCGGACTTATTCGGAGTCTCGAGTCGCTTTGAGCCCGAGCCGACTCGTCGAGCTCGAGTTTATTTTTTCAGACATATTTCAGTTCTTTCTATGCATTTATTCTTCTATTTGCTCGTTTGTTTCCGGTTCTCACTTTGTTTTCTAAGTTATAACGATATTACTCCTTGATTTAAAGGCCTTTAACTTCGCTCATTTTTTATTAATAAGGGTAAGAGCATCTCTAAGAGACTAGCTAAATAACTTGTCAAGTTAAATTTTAGCTATTTAATAGCATAATAGCTCTCCAACAGACTAGCCATTTAACTTTCTAATCTATCTGACTCTCTAAATTAACTCTCTCACTAGTCAAATTTGGCTAGCAACTCTCGCTAGCCAAGACAACTTGTATGTTGGAGAGTCTGTTGGAATAAGATGTTATATATAGAGTTTAATATTTATAGAGATACAAATAAAGAGTTAAATAGAGAGTAAAAAATAAAAAGTCTCTTCGAAATGCTCTAAATGACCCTTATTCTATTTTCTCCCGCGAAGCAAGGGAACCTCGGCAGATCGCCAACACAGATGTACATGTCCGTCTCGGTTTGACACAAACACAGGTAAACATAAAATTGTTTCTACGCTTAAAATGATATTTTGTTGTTCAAATTGTTCAAGTATGTACTGTATTATATCTACAAGAGAAAGGGAAGTAACACAAGTACTATACTGTGATACTACAAGGGAAAGGGGCAGTTTGGTTGTAAAGACACCAAAAAATTGCCAGTTAGACGCTTAAATTCTACATCATGACATGCCTAAAAAATCTGCCACACTTTTAGAAATCATTGATGAGTAGGACCTACACAGCACAAGAAAAATTTTGCCACAATTTTAATTATAAACCAAACACACAGTCAAACTTATCTAACTTTAAGTGTGGTGGTAAACTGTAGGCAAATAAGACAGCCTTAGCCGTGGTAACCCTGTTCGCTTGGCTGAATTTATACCATTGTCGGAATGTACTATTTGGAACAGCAAACAGCGCAAAGACCACAGCCCAAAGATCGTGAAATGCAATTATTTAATTGAACATTTGAACCTAGGATTCGGACTCTGGGAATGTACTATATTGTACTGTGATACCATCGAAATACTAGCTTAACAATCTCGCAGTTTCTTTTTTTTTGGTCATATATGAACTGAATTATTAGTTCCACACAATTTCCCAGCTTCTGGTTCGGCATGTAGATAAACTGAATTATTAAGCTTCACACGATTCCCCAGCTTCTGGTCCGGCATGTAGATGAACTGAATTACAGTACATGTTATTATGGCCACTCTACGCAGATGGAACCCGAACGGGAAACCAGATCTGTCAGTACTCAGTTGCCGCCAGCGCAGAGGAGGGCGTCAACCTTGTCCTTGAGGTGCGCCTCGTCGTCCCCGAGGCGGGCGGCGGCGGCGCCATCCTCCCAGCGGATCAGCGTTGGCACGCCCTTGAGCCCGAACCTGGGGTCCACCCTCCACGGGTGCGCCGGGTCGCGCCAAGTGGGCTTGTCCCCGACGTAGGCGCGCAGGAGCACCGCGTCCTTGCCCTCCAGTGCCTCCAGCCGCTCGTAGATCACCGGCTCCGCCACGTTGCAGTCTGCCGCGCCGCACAACGACGACGGTGGGTAAGTACGGGACCAGAGCGTCACCACGACTAGAGCTGAATTCCCAGAATCTGGGCTTACCGGGGCACCAGGAGAGGGAGGAGCCAGGCTTGCGGTCGGCCAGGAAGAGCAGCAGCTTCACCTTGCCGTCGGAGGCGGCGTCCGGGGAAGCGAAGAGGCGATCGAAGTGGGCGTCGAAGTCGGAAAGCCCCGCGTCCACCTTCTCCACCGTCATCTCGCCCTCCTCTCCCCTTCCGCTGGCCGAGTAAAGAGAGCGAATTGGAGCAGCAAGAAAGATTGGGAGACAGATTGGTGGAAGTGGAATGACCGAATGACCTAGGAAGCACACGAGACGGCGTGCCGTGTGATTCCTTTCTGGGATTTCTCGCAGCCTGCCGGTGGTCCCCGCATCTCAACCCGCGTGTTGCGTACGCGAGCCGGAATCGGGGGAGGTTTGGGTATGGACTGAAGAGGCCCAAGAGCTACCGTCGAGCCCAACAACCAAATGCAGCCGAGTCCAACAGAGTCATCCTCATACATCGTTCACTACTTCACTCTCGTCGTTCTCCCCGATCGGTTCCGGCCTCGCGTTCGTCGTCTCCTTCCCCCTCGCCGGCCGCGTGATCTGCCTGCCGCGCGGACGCCGCGGGCGCGACGATGCACGACCCGTCGGAGATCCGCAACCTCCCCATCGACATCGCCTTTGGCCGCCTCCAGGAGTGGCTCGTGGACCGCAAGCGAGTGCCGCACGACTGGCGGAAGCGCCTCGCCGGTATTCGCGCCCGCATCGCGCCCGCTTTCTCCGCCCTGCCGCGGAACCTGCACCCCTCACTCCTCGCCCTCGATCCAGAAGGTAGTAGAGTTGTTCCTCCCTCTCAGCGGGTCATCAGTGTAAGAATTTCTCCATGCTCTTGTAAACCCTACCCTCCCGCCGAACCCCGCCACTTTCTTCCTTATCTTGCTTTCTTAGGTCGCTCGATTCTATTTTCCTACTCTATTTGCTGTGTGGAATGTAATCCTTTCCTTCTGGTTCCTTGCCTTGGTTTAGAAATTGGCTACCTTGAAGCAAAGAAGATATACAGCATTCTCCTAGAATCCAACACCGAGAGTCGCAACATATTTGGCCGCCTGACGGGATCCGCGGTAGTGTTTGCTTTTTCATCTATGGGACAAATGCATCGTCGTTTGCTTGAATTGACATTCAAACTTAATACAATTGTATTTTCTAGGGTGAATGGGAGTCAATTATTAAAGCTTACGAGAAGGACCATGTCTTCCTTGGAGAGGCAGCGCAGATCATGGTTCAAAATGTTAACTATGACATGTATGAAATCTGCCTAGATTTTTAGTTTGACTGTCAACTAAATTTGTGATTAGCTGAGCTTGGCCATTGTTAATTGATTTGATTTTGGGCACCTTCAAGTCCATATCAGAGGAAGCAGATGCAGAAGACTCAGCAGCAGCTTGCAGAGCTTGATCGAAGGGAGGCTGACATCAAGCGTCTTGCGGCATTGTCAGCGACTAGATATGTAGAAGCCTGCCAGGAACTCGGTTTACAGGTCAGCTTCTCTACCTTTCACCCTACCTTTAAGGGTATTTGGCTTCTCTATTATACATTACTCACCACATCATACTGACCTGGAGTGCCACTTGTTTTAAACTTTATCATCTGCAGGGAATAAATGTGAGGGAAGAACTAATAGAGTCCGCAAAAACACTCCCATCTACTTTTAGCAAAATCTTGGAGGTCCTGAACAGTGATCCTGTCTCAAATGCTATGGAGTACTACACAACTTTTGTTAAGGACTGCCATACTGAGGACAAGGTGCAATCAGGACTATGTAGAACACATCACTTACTGAATACACAATTTTCGGCTGCTAGAAACATTTTTGTGAATTTTAACCACTTTGTTCTTCTGAACTTCAGAGAAATAGTGATTCTGTGCTACCCAAACTGAAAGACTTGCAGGCCAATCCTCCTTCTTTGCATGTCTCAGTATATAATGAGATCAAGAGTTCTCTTGGAGAGGCATCAAAATCTCCTGGGTTTACTGTGATCGCGGGAGAAATTGACTCAAATGTTGCTGCTGCTGATGATATTGATTGGGACATTTCTGTGGATACTAATGAAATTGATTGGGACATTGGTGCTGTGGAACAACCTGGTGAAGAATCTGGCGATGGCTTTGGATCGTATGAAATTATTGATGCTAATATAGAGCTGGCCGGTTCTGAAAATTATAATGTTGGTGTCTCAGACAAATCAATGAACAAAGAAGATCTTGCATCATCTGAGTCTGGTATTTGCTGGGACATCACTGCTGATAGTTCTGAAGAAATTGCTAGTATACAGAATGCTTCATCTGTATTAGAGCAATCTCAGTCTCAAATGATAGCTGAAGATAGAAGTTTGTTGCTGGAAAAAGAATATAGGAATAATATTCTGGATGATTTACTCGAGGTATGTTGACCATTCCCACTCCCTCCCCATCTTTTCTAGTTCAGATGCTATTGCATAATCTTTCTTATTACCTTTCCCTTTCATCTTGTTTGTACTGAAGAATAATGTTATTTTTAGAAATTCAGTTGGTGACTAGTGTTTGCGTTGTATGGTGAGACAAGGCTGCTTTCTGGATGCACCCTCTCATTGCCATTGTACTGTATAGTTCATTAATTTATGGTAACTGAAACAGGTAAAATCATTTTTGACTCAACGCTTAGGGGAGATGAGGAATGCAGACACATCATCTCTACAGCATCAAGTGCAAGCTGTCTCACCTTTTGTTCTCCAGCAGCATGCTCCTGACAGTTTGGAGAACATGCTTGTAGAGATCTCGTCAGCAATCTCATTGCTAACTAATCAGAAGACTCTTGACCTTATAATGATCCTTAACTCTAAAAGGTAAGGGGTTATGAAGCTTCCTGGTCTCCTTAATGTCTTTCACTACTAGTTCTATAAAGTGCAAAAGTTCTTTCTCAGCCTGTTCTTGAAGGCTTGCATACTACACCAGTTTTTTCACCATAAATGCATAATGTTTCTATATATTCTTTAACTGGTCACTGTTTCTTCTTTTCCCAAGGTTTCTGGATAGATTAGTTTCAAGCTTAGAAGAGAAGAAGCATCACGAAGTAAAACTACGGGAAGGTTTAGGTGATTTATCTGTTAAGCGTATGGAGCTGCAAAACGCACTGTCATCATCATGGCCAAAGCAAGTAAGTGGGAAAAAAAATCCTTAGTAAAATTGGCTATAGAAAAACACAGTTTCATCACTTGCTGAGACACTCTGTAAAAGCATACTTTGTCTGATGGATGATTCAAATATCCTGGCAATTTGCTATTGAGCTTGATGCTGTTCCGACACACAAGTCATCCATTTGCTGGTGGATGATGGAAAAGATTACCTTCGAATTTCCACATTGTTTGCCAGCTAATGTCTTATTTTATTTGGCGAAATAGCTCTGCAGTGTGCCCCTGCAAATTCTAACTAACTACAGTGCCCAGAAATGAATTTCAATTAGGGCCCGTTTGTTTTCTTGGAATTGAATTCTATTTTAATAATTATAATTTAGACAAAACTAATTAAGTTTATATATTTATTTATGTAATATATTTGTATATTATCCTAAATCATATGAGAGAGATAGTTATATACTACATTTATGTTATAGAGGCGCAAGTAGAAGAATGTGCTATAAGTTGTACATCGGAAAAATAGCATGTAAATCTATAGAATCAATTTCCATCTCTCACCCCATGAATTTGAGGTAGGCTTATATGATAACTTTGGAAAGTGGTGGAATGTCATATTCTAAAAAAATAGTCTATTCTATTAGTAAGATTCCAATTCCTCGAAATGATAGGAAACAAACGGGGCCTTATATTCTGTTGCACTTTTCATTTGCACATATACTTTTACAGTTTTTCTGAGATTGGTAAAAACACGTGTAGTAGCACATAATATCGGTGCGAAAATGCCTATACTTAGCTGTGTCCAGCAGCTTACCATCTTATCTCTTGTCTCATCTAATATTTCAAACTTCACTTTGTGAGCAGTGCAAAACAGTGTTTTGCATGACATATACACGATCTATTGGAGACAGCCTTATGATTTATAGTGTTGCAAAAATACCTATGCTTATGATTCATATTTGCTCATTGCAAATTGGAGTCCATTATGTGCTAATGAACCAAAACACCAATATGTCTCCTTGGTCCTTGCGCTTTATATAGCCAATAAATCTTTTTAAGTTTGCTGAATGTGGAGTATGTTAATTATTTTCCTTCTATATATACAGGAGGCAGCAATTACAAAAACAAGGGAACTAAAGAAGCTGTGTGAGTCGACACTGTCGTCTGTTTTTGATGGAAGACCAGTGTATATAATTGGAGAGATCAATACTTTACTGAGCTCAAGTGTTAGTCAATTAGCTGGATGACTGTATTTCCGTTCCTGGACCAAATAAGATTGCAAAAATATTATCTTATGGTATATACTTCTGAATATTTATGGTTTCCTGGTCCTGTTTCTTTGCTGCACGGAAGTGCGGATGTATGGGTTTGAATTAAAGTGTCAGCTTCATCGTAGGGACCGGTCATATTATAGCACTCTCAGGACAAAGATATTGAGGTATATCAAGTAGACCACTAATTTAGGATTGAAAATTAAGAAGTCGAATTATACTCTTATTTGTGCTTTTTTCTAATACAAATTAGGTAAAAGATATAAATGATAGAAGATCTAAAAGTGGTTTTACCGCTTATTTAGGCAGCAATCCCATCTTATGGAGTCCACGTAAGCAAGGCACTGTATTAAGGTCTAGTAATGAAGCAGTATATATCCGTAGCAAATGCTATATGTTGGTCACCTGATTCCAAGAATGAACTAAAACAGGCAACACAGTTAATGACAAACAGAAAATGATAAGGAATGAGGCTATGCAAAGTAAAGACGATTAAGAAGTGTAATTACTGTTGTATTATTTTCATTGCTTCATTATGCACAATTACGAATATATCTTTTGTAGACAAAAGAAGAGATATAGATGTGAAGGAGGTACAACTTCGTAGGTGGAGTAAATAAGGCCTCGACCAACAAAATGTGTCTTTTATGCATGACACTGTACACATTTATAGTGGTGACTCAGTAGATCTTCGTACGAAATTACAAATATACCATCAATTTCTATACATACAAACTACAAAATCTTCTGAGGTATCATCACCTTTTCCTTTATCGACACGTTGATCAAGCCTTCAGGTTTTCTTTCCCTTCTTTGTTAGCTTGTTGACACCCGCATGCATCATGGAGCCGAAGCATTTAGCTTCGCTATGCGTGTTTGTCGTTCAAGCGAAGGTCTTGAACAAAGGTGTGCTTTATTGTCCCTTCGGAGCACTCGAAACAGACAAAAAAAAAAACAATTGGCAACCTCATGTTTTGAGGAGCTTCGGTTCGAGAAGGCCTCTAACAGTAGCCCCTCGTTATGTTAGTTCGTTTTACATAACAAGCTCAAACCATAGAATAAACGAAACAGACCTTATGTCGAAGGTCCAAAAACACTTTCCCCGAGCTCGTTATTGAAAACAAATTTTTAACCATACGTTTTACAAACCCTTGGCAAGTGGGCACCGTTTTTCAGTGAGTGTGGGTGAGTGGAATCTCGATTCACGCGTCATTTTTTTTATAAAAAGAGATGATACCCCTTGACTGAGTACAACATTTATTGCTATTGCCCACCTGTTGCCATCGCTTTCGCTGCCTTCGAAGCTTGTTTCGAACCAACGCCTTTTCCACATGATTTTATTCCTAGATTTGTTGCTTTAAGAGATGGCGAGAGAGCAGACGACCCTTGAACTCACCTTGGTTTCTACTTCTAATGTGGCTGTAAGGCAGGAAGATATCTCAGTTGTTGCAAGCAAAGCTTTGCTTGGTGCGGCTGGACTGATTATCAAAAGCAAAGATGGGGGCAGCCTAGTTGGACCAACAAAGGGGTCCGAAGATGAGAGCAAAGATCTGGATCTTGAGGAAGACAACAATGAAATCTAGCCAACGAAGCCAAGTCACGTGAGCTTCGGGAAGTCATTAATTATGAGTGAATATTCAAGTTCTGAAGAACACAAACTACATATCTGATATCGACTCAGTTAGATTAGGGGGAGAAGACACTACACCCTTATCGAAAGAGAATGAAGTAGTGATTTTGCGAAGCTTTCTTAAGGCTGGGCTTCGGTCCCACTACACAAGATGATAGTGGGAGTGTTAAAGAGGTTTGATATATATCTTCATCAACTAACCCCCAACGCAATAACGAGGCTTGGGGTTTTATTTGGGTTGTAGAAGTCATGGCGTAGAGTCAAATGCGGAATGATTTTGCCATATTCACGAGCTGCATTATGAAACGAAGGCGACTTAGAAAGAGCGACTTCGTAACAACTTTGGATGCTAGCATTTTTCCTTTTGAAAAGAGACTCAGTTCCCTACTCTGACGTATCATAGTAAATGGCCCAACTCTTGGACGATAGAGTGGTTTTACGTGAAGAATGATCTAGAGGATAAACAAGATATCAAGGGCATAATCCAGAGGCTTATCAAGCGCAGCTTCGGCATTAAGAGACTGATCTACTATATGAACTTTGAAGCCTAGGCTACCTTGATTACCTTCAACGCCGTTTGTACCCACATTAGTCCAAGGGATCTGATTCAGGAACACTTGGTGTTTAATATATGGCCACTAAGGGCTGAGTGGGTGATGCCAGAGCTCAAGAAAGACAGTTCTTTTCGGAGCAGGAGCTAGGTCTTGTTAGATTGAAATACACATATAAATTCGAGAGTGAATTCGGAGAGTCATGTGACAAATGGCTAGAGTCTATTGAGTATAAGTGTAACGAAATTCTTGTAAACTATAACAATAAGGAAGACAAAGCATTGACTGTCGCCTTCGAGCCCAGAAGAAGCGACTGTTGAACCGTGTGTTTGATACAGTCGTGTTTGTTTATCCCAACTACCCCCAGCTAACACAAGGTGGGGGAAGAAAGTAAAACATAAGCATGTGAAGGTTACCACCAAACGTCATAGGATTTCTGTTGTGAAAGATGAACCTGCTAGAATCAAAAGTAGCTTCAAAGAACGAGCATCTATTATCGAACCAGTGCTGGCTGCCGGAGTTTCAGAATCCTCAAAGGTATAAAGTGGAATCTTTGTACATTTTCTAGTGATATTTAAAGCTCATTGTTCATTATTTTCTTAAATGGTTCTCACATGTTTTGCAAGAAAATCGTGGAGGTGACGAAGTTGTCGAATTACCCATTCTTTATGAAGCTCCCTTTGCTGAAATACAACCTATGCCAAAAGCAACTTCAGCTGCAACAACTATGAAGACACCGAGAAAGGTGGGGCATATAACGCTTGTGATAAATGTTTTACTTTTTGAGGAAATGACCGAGGAAACCCTGGAGGACAAAGCCACTCCAAAGGCTTCAAGCAAAACAACAACCACCATAACAATGATGGTGGTCGAAGAGACTTGTTGGGGGCCTTTGTCCTCCGAAGGTCCTCAAAAACACAACTAACATGTTTCCCAAGTATAATACAGTCACAGGGACCTTCGGTCTCGGAATGAAGATGTACACGATATGAAAAGCATGGTCGGGAAGAAGGTTGAACCAATTCCGAAGCTACGCGTAGGGAAGCTTCAGCTTATCAGCGGAAAATGGAACCGACTTAAAGAGGAAAATGCTATCTAGTCCTCGATAGATTGTCCTTAAGTCAACAGTAAACATAAAGGGCATGGATGTAATTTTACACAGGCTGCGTCCTGTGCCTATAAATAGATGAACAGTAACATCATACTGTTCACACTGACTTGTATTCATTCGCACGTCACGCTTGGATCTTTATCTTCTGTCAAGCCGAAGGTATAAATGTAATTCAATACTGTTCATGTTTATTCATGATAAAATAATAAAAATATTCTGATAATGTCATATAATTATTCATGTTATTTTCCATATTTCATATGCTTCTACGTACTTTATTATATACTGAGATGATGAAGGTACGTCCTTCATAACCTTCGTCTGAAGATCATTATACCCTAAGGGAGATAATGCTTCGAAGGACGAAGTCTTTAACTATTAACATTTTGTGTTGCCTTGTTCTTAACTCATAGCATTTGAGAACAAGTCCCAAACATTGGCGCCCACCTCCGGTGAACCCATTCGACCACCTTCGGCAAGCCATGACCTTCGTCATGCCACCGAAGAAAGCTTCTTCAGGGCTAGGGGCTGCACTGCAGCCACTAGATGTCAACCAGGAAACATTGCGTGAAGCCAGAACTCAAAAAAGGAAGGCTACAAGTCCAACTCCTCAAGAGGAGGAACTGGACCAAGAAATAATGGACCTCAAAGCCATCCATCAACAGGTCCAGAGGAAGAAGAAGATGCTTCGTCTCTCCGAGCTACAGAAGAAGATCGGCGAAGCAGTTGAGGAAATGCGTCATCTCACTCAAGATGACCAGGACCGACAACCCCAACGCAGAGAGCTTCGTCAGGACAATTCCTATGATGATGATGAGTGGTATCATGATTTCCACCATGGAAATTTTGCTTTAGATAATGCTTCTCCTCTGTCAGCAGAACTGCAGGCTACCCCATGGCCCCCATTATACAAGCCACCCTAGCTCCCCATGTATGATGGACACTCAGATCCGAAGCAGTTTCTGATGAGCTACGAAGCCACCATATCTTTGTATGGGGGCAATACTGCAGTCATGGCGAAATCCTTCGTCATGGCCGTAAAGAATGTTGCGCAAACCTGGTACTCCTCTCTTCGGCCAGGAACAATCACATCATGGCAGAAGCTGAAGGACATGCTGATCACCAGTTTCCAAAGGTTTCAGACGAAGCCAGTTACTGCACAAGCCTTGTTCCAGTGCACGCAAGACCACGAAGAACACCTCCAGGCGTATGTCTGAAGGTTCTTCCATATGAGAGCACAAGCGCCCATAGTGCCCAATGAAATCGTCATTGAGGCCATGATCAAGGGTCTTCGGCTAGGACCCATGGCTCAATACTTAGCCAGGAAGCCCCCTCAGACGCTGGAGAAGCTGCTTCAGAAAATGGATGAGTATATCTGGGCCGACAATGATTTCCGCCAAAGAAGGGAGGAAGCTTATAGGTTTTCTGAGATGACTAGGGGTTTCGGAGGAAGAATCCACCCTAGGCATGTCAGATCAAAAAGTACACAACACAGCTCACAGTCTTCAGGGCAGCAACAAAGCTCCTTCAGGCCACCAGCTCCAAGGGGCAGAGGCGGCAGTGGCTTCAGAGGAAGATATGGGGATCAGCCTAGGAAAATCTATTGCTTATTTTGTGGTGAAGACAAGGGCCACACTACAAGAACGTGCCAGGTTACCATTCAGAAGTAAAAAGAGATTGCCGAAGCAGAAGCCCGGCAGAACCAGCCGAAGCAGGTTTTACATACTGCTTCGTGCTACTCTCCCTACATACCAGAATATGTGGGCAATCAACCTGCAGCTTCTGTTGCTTCGGCAAGCCATTCACAAGCTTCCTGGCCTCAGCTTCCTCTGCCACCACCATTGCCACTTACTCATACAGGAAGCTAGCAACCAGAGGGGCGTCAACACCCCCAATAGCAACGCGACTTCAGGGAGGAGTCTGAAGCTCGTACAGTCAACAACACTGTACCAGAATCGAAGCACATATACTGAGGAATATCCTACTTCTGAAGTACTTTTATCTTTATGCCATTTTACTTTCTGTTTGAGAAACAAGTAATGAAAAACTCAGTTTCAATTTCTTATAATAATTCTGCCTACACAAGAATGAAATATATCTTCTTCATAGATTTACGAAGCTCGAACGACGACTCTTAAAGGAACAAAGTAGATTTCGAAGCTCAAAAGTCGTTCCTAAGGGAATGCAGAGCCAAAGTTGACGAAGCTACAAAAAGTCGTTCCTAAGGGAGCGCAGCGTAAGTTTTCAGCTCAAAAGTCGTTCCTAAGGGAACGCAGAGCCAAAATTGGCGGGAGCTACAAAAAGTCGTTCCTAAGGGAGCGCAATGTAAGTTTTCTGCTCAAAAGTCGTTCCGAAGGGAATGCAGAGCCAAATACCGCCAAAATATAAGGCGAAGAAGTTCAAAAGTTGTTCCTAAGGGGATGCATAACTTATACCGTCGAAATATAAGGCGAAGAAGTTCAAAAGTCGTTCCTAAGGGGATGCAGAACTTATACCACCAAAAATAGAAGGTGAAGAAGCTCAAAAGTCATTCCTAAGGGGATGCAGAGTTTAGACTCAAAAGACGTTCCTAAGGGGATGCAGAGTCTTCCGTGTACCACTGTGGGTGTTAAAACATCATCATATTGCATCATATCATCGCATCATTTAGCATAGCATCACATCATACATCATATCGCATCAACAGAAAGACTGAATACGAAGCAAATCTTTGGAAATACTTCGATTGAATGAAAATGTTCTAAGGCATGAAGCAAGCTTCGGGTGACAATGCTATCAGATCTGCCTTAGAAGGGGCTTCATTCTTTACGAAGCATGAAAAGAAGGGAAGGTGTTTTTTCGCCGAAGGCTCAAAAAGCGGTATGTGTGTATGTTTCATGCATCGCAAAGAAATAAATTACAACAACTTACACATTGATTTCAATATTACATACATCAAATGTTACATAGTTTTGTTACAATAGACGCCTAATCTTCCTTTAATTGTTCCATACATCAAGCATTTCAAAATATTATTACAATAAAGTCTATTCTTCTCTAAGGACTTTTTCTGTGACTTTGTTCAATAGTTTATCGACGACTTCGTCGATAATGGAGTTCGCCATGCTTATAATGTCCAGTGCTTCCTTCATTTCTGGATCAGCTAGGGGATTGTACGGCTCCAGTGGCGGGGATAGTTCAGCTGTAGTAGGTATGAGAGCACCTAGAGGGGGGGGGGGGTGAATAGGTGATCCTGTAAAACTTGAAAACTTAAGCCACAAAAACTTGGTTAAGCGTTAGCACAGTAAATGCCAAGTGGCTAGAGAGGAGTCTCAACAAAACACAATAACCACAAGAAATCAATCACAGAGATGGCACGGTGGTTATCCCGTGGTTCGGCCAAGACCAACGCTTGCCTACTCCACGTTGTGGCGTCCCAACGGACGAGGGTTGCAATCAACTCCTCTCAAGCGGTCCAAAGACCCACTTGAATACCACGGTGTTTTGCTTTCTTTTCTCAATCCCGTTTGCGAGGAATCTCCACAACTTGGAGCCTCTCGCCCTTACACTTGAAGTTCTCAAAGAAACACAGAGAAAGGGAGGATTAGCAACGCACACAAGACACAAGAATCAGAGAATCAACACGCACACAATTCGTAACAAGAGCTCGCAACACAACTCAATGAGTTCACAACTCCACTAGAGCTCTATATGCTATCACAATGAAACAAATGCGCGGAATCGAGGTCTTGGTGCTTAGAGATGTTGTAGGAATGCTTGATGTGCTCCTCCATGCGCCTAGGGGTCTCTTTTATAGCCCCAAGGCAGCTAGGAGCCGTTGAGAGCAATCTGGGAAGGCAATTCTTGCCTTCTGTCGTCTGGCGCACCGGACAGTCCGGTGCACACCGGACACAGTCTGGTGCCCGATTTCTTTCCTTAACTGGCGCAGCCGACCGTTGGCAGCCAGAGAGCCGTTGGCGCACCGGACATGTCCGGTGCACACCGGACAGTCCGGTGCCCCCTTCTAACCGTTGGCTCGGCCACGTGTCCCGCGCAGATCGCGCGGCCGACCGTTGGCCCGACCAACAGTTGGCTCACCGGACAGTCCGGTGCACACCGGACAGTCCGGTGAATTATAGCCGTACGTCGCCGGTGAATTTCCGAGAGCGGTCACTTCGCTCGAACCAGCCTGGCGCACCGGACACTGTCCGGTGCACCACCGGACAGTCCGGTGCTCCCAGACTGAGCAGATTCTTGGCTGCTCTAGCCAGGACATTTTCAATTGGATTTTTCCTGTTTCCAGCACTTAGACACAATACATTAGTCCATAAAACAATGTACTAAGTTTGAGAAACATACCTTTATCCTTGGTTTGTACTTTGTTCACCATTTTATATTTAAGCACTTGTGTTAGACCCTAAATCACCAAAATACTTAGAAATGGCCCAAGGTCACATTTCCCTTTCAATCTCCCCCTTTTTGGTAATTTATGCCAACACAATATAGAGCAAGTAGAACAAATACAAAACCAATTCAAATAAGAACTCAAATTGTTTTGGTTCAATTTTGACATATATGGATCACCCTTTGCCACCACTTGGTTTGTTTTTGCAAATCAAACTCAAATTTCTATCTCTAAGTCAAACACTCATGTTAAGACATAAAGAGAGTGATTCCAAGAGAAATTGATTCAAGATTTCAAAAACTCCCCTTTTTCCTATAATCAACACTTCTCCCCACAAGAAGCCAACTTTTGACAAGAGAGACAATAAAAGAGTTTTGACCAACCAAAAGCTCTATTCTACTATTTTCAAAATCTCTCAAGTGGTAGCTGATCCATTTATCGCTTTGGCCTTTATTTTCTCCCCCTTTGGCATCAAGCACCAAAACGGGATAAACCTTGGCCCTTGAACCCCATTGCCTCACCAAAATCTTCAATAAGAATACAAAGGCAATAAGAGTACATGAGATGAACTTGGAATAAGTTACCCTCTCATCGGAGTGCAGTGGAAGTCTTTCATGGTCCAAGTCCACCTTTTCCTTTCAATCTTTCTTTGAGACTAAAACAGCAAACTCAAGCACATGGTTAATCTCAAAGGGTCAAGTTGTAACACATCTCCCCCTAAACATGTGCATCACATTGCAACAGACTTGTGAGGTCCAGGGAGTGTTTGTACAACTTGAGCACCATTATTAAGCAACAATATGCATAAGGAACATGATCAAAAGCATAAACACGTGTATGCTATAAATCAATCCAAGTTCCGCGAATCTAAGACATTTAGCTCACTACGTAACCTGCAAAAGGTCTTCTCATCTAGAGGCTTGGTAAAGATATCGGCTAGCTGGTTCTCGGTGCTCACATGAAACACTTCGATATCTCCCTTTTGCTGGTGGTCTCTCAAAAAGTGATGCCGGATGTCTATGTGCTTTGTGCGGCTGTGCTCAACAGGATTTTCCGCCATGTGGATAGCACTCTCATTATCACATAGGAGTGGGACTTTGCTCAGATTGTAGCCAAAGTCCCTGAGGGTTTGCCTCATCCAAAGTAGTTGCGCGCAACACTGACCTGCGGCAACATACTCGGCCTCAGCGGTGGATAGGGCAACGGAGGTTTGTTTCTTAGAATTCCATGACACCAGGGACCTTCCTAAGAATTGGCACGTCCCCGATGTACTCTTCCTATCGACCTTACATCCAGCATAATCGGAATCTGAATATCCTATCAAGTCAAAGGTAGACCCCTTTGGATACCAGATCCCGAAGCAAGGCGTAGCAGCTAAATATCTAAGGATTCGCTTCACCGCCACTAGGTGACACTCCTTAGGATCGGATTGAAATCTAGCACACATGCATACGCTAAGCATAATATCCGGTCTACTAGCACATAAGTAAAGTAATGACCCTATCATTGACCGGTATGCCTTTTGATCAACGGACTTACCTCCTTTGTTGAGGTCGGTGTGTCCGTTGGTCCCCATCGGAGTCTTTGCGGGCTTGGCGTCCTTCATCCCAAACCGCTTTAGCAAGTCTTGTGTGTACTTTGTTTGAGAGATGAAGGTGCCATCCCTGAGTTGCTTCACTTGGAACCCAAGGAAGTAGTTCAACTCGCCCATCATCGACATCTCGAATTTCTGCGTCATTACCATGCTAAACTCTTCACAAGACTTTTTATTAGTAGAACCAAATATTATGTCATCGACATAAATTTGGCATACAAAAAGATCACTGTCACAAGTCTTAGTGAACAGAGTTGGATCGGCTTTCCCAACCTTGAAAGCATTAGCGATTAAGAAATCTCTAAGGCATTCATACCATGCTCTTGGGGCTTGCTTAAGTCCATAGAGCGCCTTAGAGAGCTTACACACGTGGTCGGGGTTCCGTTCATCCTCGAAGCCAGGGGGTTGCTCCACGTACACCTCCTCCTTGATTGGCCCGTTGAGGAAAGCGCTCTTCACATCCATTTGGAACAACCTGAAAGAATGGTGAGCGGCATATGCTAGCAAAATACGAATGGATTCTAGCCTAGCCACAGGAGCAAAAGTCTCCTCAAAGTCCAAACCTGCGACTTGGGCATAACCTTTTGCCACAAGTCGAGCCTTGTTCCTTGTCACCACCCCGTGCTCGTCTTGTTTGTTGCGGAACACCCACTTGGTTCCCACAACATTTTGCTTAGGACGAGGCACCAACGTCCAAACTTCATTTCTCTTGAAGTTGTTGAGCTCCTCTTGCATGGCCAACACCCAGTCCGGATCTAGCAAGGCCTCTTCTACCCTGAAAGGCTCAATAGAAGAGACAAAGGAGTAATGCTCACAAAAATTAACTAATCGAGAACGAGTAGTTACTCCCTTGCTAATATCACCCAGAATTTGGTCGACGGGATGATCCCTTTGAATCATCGCTCGAACATGGGTTGGAGGTGCCGGTTGCGCTTCTTCCTCCATCACATGATCATCTTGTGCTCCCCCTTGATCACACGCCTCCTGTTGATGAACCTGTTCATCGTCTTGAGTTGGGGGATGCACCATAGTTGAGGAAGAAGGTTGATCTTGCTCCTTTTGTTCCTGTGGTCGTACATCACCAATCGCCATGGTTCGTATAGCGGCCGTCGGAATATCTTCTTCATCTACATCATCAAGATCAACAACTTGCTCTCTTGGAGAGCCATTAGTCTCATCAAATACAACGTCGCTAGAGAGTTCAACCAAACCCGATGATTTGTTGAAGACTCTGTACGCCTTTGTATTTGAGTCATAACCTAACAAAAACCCTTCTACAGCTTTGGGAGCAAACTTAGAATTTCTACCTTTCTTCACTAGAATGTAGCATTTACTCCCAAATACACGAAAGTAAGATACATTGGGTTTGTTACCGGTTAGAAGCTCATACGACGTCTTCTTGAGGAGGCGGTGAAGGTAGACCCTGTTGATGGCGTGGCAAGCTGTGTTCACAGCTTCCGACCAAAAACGCTCGGGGGTCTTGAATTCTCCAAGCATCGTCCTCGCCATATCGATTAGCGTCCTGTTCTTCCTCTCTACCACACCATTTTGCTGTGGTGTGTAGGGAGCGGAGAACTCGTGCTTGATCCCTTCCTCCTCAAGGTACTCCTCCACTTGAAGGTTCTTGAACTCGGACCCGTTGTCGCTCCTTATCTTTTTCACCTTGAGCTCAAACTCATTTTGAGCTCTCCTTAGGAAGCGCTTGAGGGTCCCTTGGGTTTCAGACTTATCCTGCAAAAAGAACACCCAAGTGAAGCGGGAAAAGTCATCAACAATAACTAGACCATACTTACTCCCCCCTATGCTTAGATAGGCGACGGGTCCGAAGAGGTCCATATGTAGCAGCTCTAGGGGTCTCGATGTGGTCATCACATTCTTGCTGTGATGCGCTCCTCCCACTTGTTTACCTGCTTGACAAGCTGCACAAGGTCTATCTTTTTCGAAAGTAACATTGGTTAGACCTATCACGTGTTCTCCCTTTAGAAGCTTGTGAAGGTTCTTCATCCCCACATGTGCTAAGCGGCGATGCCACAGCCAGCCCATGCTAGTCTTAGCAATTAAGCATGCATCTAGACCGGCCTCCTCTTTTGCAAAATCAACTAAATAAAGTTTGCCGTCTAATACACCCTTAAAAGCTAGTGAACCATCACTTCTTCTAAAGACAGACACATCTACATTTGTAAATAGACAATTATATCCCATATTGCATAATTGACTAACAGATAGCAAATTATATCCAAGAGACTCAACTAAAAACACATTAGAAATAGAGTGCTCATTTGAGATTGCAATTTTACCTAACCCTTTTACCTTGCCTTGGTTCCCATCACCGAATATTATTGAATCTTGGGAATCCTTGTTCTTGACGTAGGAAGTGAACATCTTCTTCTCCCCCGTCATATGGTTTGTGCATCCGCTGTCGATAATCCAGCTTGAACCCCCGGATGCATAAACCTGCAAGGCAATTTTAGGCTTGGGACTTAGGTACCCAACTCTTGTTGGGTCCTACAAGGTTAGTCACAATTGTCTTAGGGACCCAAATGCAAGTTTTATCACCCTTGCATTTTGCCCCTAATTTCCTAGCAACTATCTTCCTATCCTTTCTACAAATAGCAAAGGAAGCATTTAAAGCATGATAAATTGTAGAAGGTTCATTAACTTTCCTAGGAGTATTGACAACATTTCTCCTAGGCATATGATGAGCAACATTTCTTCTAAACACATTTCTACCATGCATATAGGAAGAACTAGAAGCAACCAAGGCATGAGAGTCAAAAGCATTACAACTCCTATCATCATGAACATTTCTAGAAAATTTTCTATCATGGTACATGAAGGCATGGTTCTTTTTAGCATTACTCGCCATAGGGGCCTTCCCTTTCTCCTTTGTGGAGATGAAAGCCTTATGGCTTGTTAAGTTCTTGACTTCCCTCTTGAAGCCAAGACCATCCTTAATTGAGGGGTGTCTACCAATTGTGTAGGCATCCCTTGCAAATTTTAGCTTATTGAAATCACTTTTGCTAGTCTTAAGTTGGGCATTAAGACTAGCCAATTCATCTTTTAATTTGGAAATTGAAACTAGGTGTTCACTACAAGCATCAATATCAAAATCTTTACACCTAGTACAAATCATAACATGTTCTACACAAGAATTAGATTTATTTGCTACTTCTAAGTTAGCATTTAAATCATTGTTAACACTTTCTAAAGTAGAAATGGTTTCATGACAAGTAGATAGTTCAAAAGAAAGCATTTCATTTCTTTTAACTTCTAAAGCATAGGATTTTTGTGCCTCTACAAATTTATCATGTTCTTCATACAACAAATCCTCTTGTTTCTCTAAGAGTCTATCCTTCTCATTCAAGGCATCAATCAACTCATTGATTTTATCAATTTTATTTCTATCCAATCCCTTGAACAAGCTAGAGTAATCTATTTCCTCATCGCTAGACTCATCATCACTAGAAGAATCATAAGTAGTACCGTCTCGAGTACATACCTTCTTCTCCTTTGCCATGAGGCATGTGTGACGCTCGTTGGGGAAGAGGGATGACTTGTTGAAGGCGGTGGCGGCGAGTCCTTCATTGTTAGAGTCGGAGGAGGAGCAATCCGAGTCCCACTCCTTTCCTAGATGTGCCTCGCCCTTGGCCTTCTTGTAATTTTTCTTCTTTTCCCTCTTGCTCCCGTGTTCCTGGTCACTTTCATTATCGGGACAGTTAGCAATAAAATGACCAATCTTACCGCATTTGAAGCATGAGCGCTTCCCCTTGGCTTTGGTCTTGCTTGGCTGTTCCTTGCGACCCTTAAGCGCCGTCTTGAAGCGCTTGATGATGAGAGCCATCTCCTCATCATTGAGCCCTACCGCCTCAACTTGCGCCACCTTGCTAGGTAACGCCTCCTTGCTCCTTGTTGCCTTGAGAGCAATGGGTTGAGGCTCATGGATTGGACCGTTCAACGCGTCGTCCACGTACCTCGCCTCCTTGATCATCATTTGCCCGCTTACGAATTTTCCAAGGACTTCTTCGGGCGACATTTTGGTGTACCTGGGATTCTCACGAATATTATTCACCAAATGAGGATCAAGAATGGTAAAGGACCTTAGTAATAGTCGGACGACGTCATGGTCCGTCCATCGCGTGCTTCCATAGCTCCTTATTTTGTTGATAAGGGTCTTGAGCCGGTTGTATGTTTGGGTTGGCTCCTCACCCCTTATCATCGCAAATCTTCCGAGCTCGCCTTCTACCAGCTCCATCTTGGTGAGCAAGGTGACGTCATTCCCCTCATGAGAGATCTTGAGGGTGTCCCAGATTTGCTTGGCATTGTCCAAGCCGCTCACCTTATGGTACTCGTCCCTGCACAAGGAGGCTAACAACACAGTAGTAGCTTGTGCATTTCTATGAATTTGTTCATTAATAAAAATAGGACTATCCGAGCTATCAAACTTCATTCCATTTTCAACAATCTCCCATATGCTTGGATGGAGAGAGAATAGGTGACTACGCATTTTGTGGCTCCAAAATCTGTAGTCCTCCCCATCAAAGTGTGGAGGCTTGCCGAGAGGAATGGAGAGCAAATGTGAATTTGAACTTTGCGGAATACGAGAGTAGTCAAAAGAAAAGTTCGAATTAACTGGTTTCCTCCTCTCGTAGTCGTTGTCGTCGTTGTCCTTTTGGGAAGAAGATGACTCGTCGCTGTCGTCGTAGTAGACAATTTCCTTGATGCGCCTTGTCTTCTTCTTCTTCCCATCTTTCCGTCTATGGCCCGAGCCCGAGTCGGTAGGCTTGTCATCCTTTGGCTCGTTGATGAAAGATTCCTTCTCTTTATCGTTGATCACGATACCCTTCCCCTTAGGATCCATCTCTTCGGGCGATTAGTCCCTTTGTGAAGAGAACGGCTCTGATACCAATTGAGAGCACCTAGAGGGGGGGGGGGTGAATAGGTGATCCTGTAAAACTTGAAAACTTAAGCCACAAAAACTTGGTTAAGCGTTAGCACAGTAAATGCCAAGTGGCTAGAGAGGAGTCTCAACAAAACACAATAACCACAAGAAATCAATCACAGAGATGGCACGGTGGTTATCCCGTGGTTCGGCCAAGACCAACGCTTGCCTACTCCACGTTGTGGCGTCCCAACGGACGAGGGTTGCAATCAACCCCTCTCAAGCGGTCCAAAGACCCACTTGAATACCACGGTGTTTTGCTTTCTTTTCTCAATCCCGTTTGCGAGGAATCTCCACAACTTGGAGCCTCTCGCCCTTACACTTGAAGTTCTCAAAGAAACACAGAGCAAGGGAGGATTAGCAACGCACACAAGACACAAGAATCAGAGAATCAACACGCACACAATTCGTAACAAGAGCTCGCAACACAACTCAATGAGTTCACAACTCCACTAGAGCTCTATATGCTATCACAATGAAACAAATGCGCGGAATCGAGGTCTTGGTGCTTAGAGATGTTGTAGGAATGCTTGATGTGCTCCTCCATGCGCCTAGGGGTCCCTTTTATAGCCCCAAGGCAGCTAGGAGCCATTGAGAGCAATCTGGGAAGGCAATTCTTGCCTTCTGTCGTCTGGCGCACCGGACAGTCCGGTGCACACCGGACACTGTCCGGTGCCCGATTTCTTTCCTTAACTGGCGCAGCCGACCGTTGGCAGCCAGAGAGCCGTTAGCGCACCGGACATGTCCGGTGCACACCGGACAGTCCGGTGCCCCCTTCTAACCGTTGGCTCGGCCACGTGTCCCGCGCAGATCGCGCGGCCGACCGTTGGCCCGGCCAACAGTTGGCTCACCGGACAGTCCGGTGAATTATAGCCGTACGTCGCCGGTGAATTTCCGAGAGTGGCCACTTCGCTCGAACCAGCCTGGCGCACCGGACACTGTCCGGTGCACCACCGGACAGTCCGGTGCTCCCAGACTGAGCAGATTCTTGGCTGCTCGAGCCAGGACATTTTCAATTGGATTTTTCCTGTTTCCAGCACTTAGACACAATACATTAGTCCATAAAACAATGTACTAAGTTTGAGAAACATACCTTTATCCTTGGTTTGTACTTTGTTCACCATTTTATATTTAAGCACTTGTGTTAGACCCTAAATCACCAAAATACTTAGAAATGGCCCAAGGGCACATTTCCCTTTCAAGGTAAACTGTTAATTCGAAGCCACAAAGCAAGTATTGAAGCTAAAAAATCAAAAACAATACCTATGCGCCTTTCGCGTTTAGAAGCCTCTTCAGCTCGCTTTGCTTTTTCCCGGGCATCGTGAGTGTCTTTTTCATTCTTTTTTATAATTTCGTGGGCTAGCTCTCGGCCACCGTTCACCCAGACATCAAAATAAAACTTTCCGCCCAATAAAGTTGCTTCGGCTGAAGGATCCTTCGTATCGTCTAAGGAGAAGGCAGCTTCGGCCTGGTATATAGCCTTGACGTGATCACATCCGACCTTCTCTAGAATAGCTGAGATTCCCCGAGCGCCGGAAAAAGCACAAATATCCCCGCGATCATTCAAGATTTCCTCGAAGGCTTCGGCTTCTCCACTTATCCATTCAATAACGCCCTTGGGGTCGCCTCGGATAAAATTTTCTTCAGAAGAGTAGGCGCCCAATTTGGAGAAGCTAGTTTTAAATTCTTCACGCAATCCAAGGATTTTTCAAAAAACTTTTCCTTGGATTCGCGAAGTTCTTCAACATTTTTCTCTAGCTTATTCTTCCAATATTCACTAATCTCTTGGTTAGCCTGTGCGAGCGCGCAGTTCTCATTAGCTTCAGCCAATTGTCTACGAAGGTCTTCAACCTCAGCTTTTTGGGCTTTGGCCTGAGCTTTGTACTTAGCTTCATCTTCTTTTATTTTACTCACCAAAGAAATCAAAATTTTGTCTTTCTCTAGACCTTCGTTTCTCAGTTCAATCACCTCCGAGCGAAGGTTGCTAAGAGCTATTGTACAACCTTCGTATTCAGCGCTCTTTTGTGCCCTCAAGGCATTACTAAGAATCAAGCCCTGCAAAAAAGAAGAAATAATTGAGTATGACAATAAGATACTTCATTTCCAACTTCAAAGTTAACTTCTATACCTTTATACTATTGTACGCGAGGCTATCAGCAAGATCATCTGAAAGGGAAATGTGCCCTTGGGCAATTTCTATAATGTTTTGGTGATTAAGTGTCCAACACATTTAATTGAGGTCTAATGTGCAAAATAAAGTCAGAAGTGCAAATCAAAGAAAAAGATACGTTTCTAGACTTAGTACATTGTTTTGAGTACTAACATATTTTGTCTAAGTGCTAGAAACAGGGAAGAAAGAATTGGAAAAAGACTTGGCTCTGTCCAGCCAACTCCAGCTCGGCTTGGCACACCGGACTGTCCGGTGCACCAGACTAGTCCGCGTGAAAAGGCCGCTCTCGGGACTTAACAGCGGCGTACGGCTATAATTCACCGGACCGTCCGGTGGTGCACCGGACTGTCCGGTGAGTCATTAGCGGCGAACTCGTCGCCCTCGGGAAAAGCAAAAAGGCGACATGGCTAAAATTCATCGGACTGTCCGGTGGTGCACCAGACTGTCCGGTGAGCCAACGGTCGCCAGCGCCAACGGTCGGCCGCGTAATCTTCACGCGACGCGTGGCAGCTCCAACGGTCGGCGATGTGCACCGGACAGTGTCCGATGCGCCAACGGGCCCGGATTGCAACGATGGGATGCACCTGATTTGGAAGGCAATCGCGCACCGGACAGCTACAGGGACTGTCCGGTGGTGCACCGGACTATCCGATGCACCACCCGACATAAGGCAAGTTTGGCCTTCCAAGTTGGCCTCCAACGGCTCCTAGCTGCCTTGGGGCTATAAAAGGGACCCCTAGGCGCATGGAGAGGTCACCCAAGCATTCACTAAGTATTCTAAGGTATCCAGACTCTACTCCCGCGCATTCGCTTTGTTGTGTTAGAGATTTGAGCTCCATTCGAGTCGCGAACTCCCTGTGTTGTCATTTGAGCTCGAGTCTTCACTTGTGTGCGTGGGTGTGCTGCATATTTGAGTCTTGCGTGTGTTGCTTCTCCCAACCTTACTCTGTGCCTTCATTGTGATTCTTGTTGTAAGGGCGAGAGACTCCAAGTTGTGGAGATTCCTCGCAAATGGGAAAATACTCTAAGGAAAATACCGTGGTATTCAAGTTGATCATCGGATCACTTGAAAGGGGTTGAGTGCAACCCTCATCCATTGGGACGCCACAACGTGGAAGTAGGCAAGTGTTACTTGGCCGAACCACGGGATAAAAATCGTGTGTCTTGTGTTGATCTCTCTGTGATTGTTTATGTTCACAAGAACTCGCTTCAAGCTACTTAGTCGTACTAACACTTTAAATTAAGTTGTTGTGGCTATTAGTGTTTGAATTTTACAGGATCACTTATTCACCCCCTCTAGGTGCTCTCAATTGGTATCAGAGCTGTACTCTTCACGTAAGGGACTAATCGCCCGAAGAGATGGATCCTAAGGGAAAGGGGATGGTGGTCAACGACAAGGAGAAGGAGTCCATCTTCAACGAGCCAAGAGATGACAAGCCCACTGACTCTGGCTCGAGTCACAAGAAGAAGGACGGGAAGAAGAAGAGGCGCATCAAGAAGATCATCTATTACGACAGCGATGCATCTTCTTCTTCACCAAGAGACAACGATGATGACGATTCGTCGTCAAAGAAAAAGACGGTTAATCAAAATTACTCTTTTGACTATTCTCGCATGCCGTACAATTCGAATGCACATTTACTTTCCATTCTACTAGGAAAACCTCCACACTTTGATGGAGAGGACTACTCATTTTGGAGTCATAAAATGCGTAGTCATCTATTTTCTCTCCATCCTAGCATTTGGGAAATAGTGGAAAATGGGATGCATTTTGATAGCACTGATAACCCTGTATTCATTAATGAACAAATTCATAAGAATGCCCAAGCTACTACTGTCTTGTTAGCTTCGCTTTGAAGGAATGAATACAATAAATTAAGTGGCTTGGACAACGCCAAGCAAATTTGGGACACCCTCAAGATCTCACATGAGGGAAACGATGCTACAATGATCACCAAAATGGAGTTGGTGGAAGGCGAGTTGGGAAGATTTGCCATGATCAGGGGAGAAGAGCCAACACAAACGTACAACAGGCTCAAGACCCTGGTCAACAAGATTAGAAGCTATGGAAGCACAAGATGGACGGACCACGACGTCGTCCGACTCATGCTCAGGTCCTTTACTGTTATTGACCCCCATCTTGTGAATCTTATCTGTGAAAATCCCAGGTACACAAAGATGACGCCCGAGGAGATACTCAGAAAATTCGTGAGTGGGCGCATGATGGTAAAGGAGGCACGATATGTGGACGACGTCTTGAACGGTCCACTACCCGTCTACGAGCCGCAGCCCGTTGCGCTCAAGGCAACAAGCAGCAAGGAGGCGCTACCAAGCAAGGTAGCACAAGTAGAGGCTGCCGGGCTCAACGAGAATGAAATGGCGCTTATCATCAAGCGCTTCAAGACCGCACTCAAAGGACGCAAAGAATATCCCTCCAAGAGTAAAACAAGGGGAAAGCGCTCCTGCTTCAAATGCGGTAAGACTAGTCACTTTATTGCAAATTGTCCCGATAATGATAGTGACTAGGGACAAGAAAAGAGCGGGAAGAAGGAGAAAAAGAAGAGCTACAGGTAGACAAAGGGTGAGGCGCACCTTAGAAAGGAATGGGACTCGGACTGCTCTTCTTCCGACTCCGACGACGAAGGACTAGCTGCCTCGGCCTTCAACAAGTCTTCTGTCTTCCCTAACGAACGCCATACATGTCTTATGGCCAAGGAAAAGAAGGTACATGTTCGAGATACCCCTAAGTACACTACTTCTAGTGATGAAGAGTCATCTGATGATGAAGTAGATTATACTGATTTATTTAAGGGTTTAGATAGAGCTAAAGTAGATAAAATCAATGAGTTAATTGATGCTCTAAATGAAAAAGATAGATTGCTAGAAAGGCAAGAGGACATTTTGTATGAGGAACATGACAAACTTGTTAGTGTTCAAAAGTCTCTTGCCTTAGAACTTAAAAGAAATGAAATGTTGTCTTCTGAATTGTCTGCCTGTCAGGAATCTGTATCTAGTCTAAAGAATTTGAATGTTGAAATAACTGCTAAACTAGAGGAAGCTAATGTAACTAAATCATGTATAGAGCATGTTGTTATTTGTAATAGATGCAAGGATTTTGATATTTATGCTTGTGATGAACATCTTGCGTCCATTACTAAACTAAATGATGAGGTGGCAAGTCTTAATGCTCAACTTAAGACTTGCAAGATTGATTTTGATAAAATGAAGTTTGCTAGGGATGCCTACACTATTGGTAGACACCCCTCAATTAAGGATGGACCTGGTTTTTGAAGGGAAACCAAGAACTTAACAAGCCAAAAGGCTCCCATTCTCACCAAGGAGAAAGGGAAAGCCCCTATGGCTAATAGTACTCAAAGGAATCATGCTTTCATTTATAATAGGAAAATTGCTAGTCATTCCAATTATAACAGGAGTTATGATCATGATGCTTTTGATTCACATGCTATGTTTGCCTCTAGTTCTACTTTTGTTCACGGTAGAAGTAGGCCTAAGAGAAATCATGTTGTGCATCATGTGCCTAGAAAAATGTGTAATATACCTACTACTGTTTTCCATGCTTGCAACACTTCTTTTGTACTTTCATGTAAGAATGAAAAAGTGGTTGCTAGGAAGTTGGGAGCCAAATGCAAGGGAGACAAGACTTGTATTTGGGTTCCAAAAAACTATTGTGACTAACCTTGTAGGACCCAACAAGAGTTGGGTACCTAAAACCCAAGCTTAAATTGCCTTGCAGGTTTATGCATCCGGGGGATCTAGCTAGATAATCGACATCGGATGCACAAACCACATGACAGGGGACAAGAAGATGTTCACCTCCTACGTCAAGAACAAGGATTCCCAGGATATGATTATTTTTGGAGATGGGAACCAAGGCAAGGTCAAAGGTTTGAGAAAGATAGGCATCACAAGCGAGCACTCTATTTCAAATGTATTTTTAGTAGAGTCATTAGGGTACAACCTCCTGTCTGTAAGTCAATTGTGCCACATGGGCTACAATTGTTTGTTTACAAATGTTGATGTATCTGTCTTTAGAAGGAGTGATGGTTCATTAGCATTTAAGGGTGTTGTTGGGGACTTGTTCTCAAATGCTATGAATCAAGAACAAGGCAACACAAAATGTTAAATGTTAATGTCCTTCGTCCTTTTAAGCATTATTTCCCTAAGGATATAATGATTTTTGGACGAAGGTTATAAAGGACATACCTTCATAAACATAGAACGTTATAATGAAGAAGGAATCATATGAAACATAAAGATAACATAAACAGTTGTGTATTATTATCGACCCATTTCCATTTTATTATAACGGGAAGATAAAAATGATATCAAATTACAAGTGTACCTTCAGCTCGTAAGAAGGTAAGAGTACAAGTGTGACGCAAAAGCCAATGCCAAATCAGCGTGAACAGTACAGGGATACTGTTCACCTATTTATAGGCACGGGTCGCAGCCCATGGAAAATTACAATAATGCCCTTTATATTTATTAATAACTCTATGATAACTCTTTGAGGTCTAATCTGGTTTTTCATCTTTAAGTCGGTTTCCTTTTCCGCCGCTACTCCGAAGCTCTTCTACACACAGCTTCGGCTCTGCGCCAACCTTTGTGCTTCTTCGTACCGTGGCTCTGATCCGAGTCCGAAGGTACCTGTTAATGTACTTTACTCCAGAAACATTGTTAAATCATGTTTTTGAGGACCTTCGGAAGCCGAAGGCCCCCAACAGTAGCCCCTCGCAATATTAATTTCAGAATGATAAATTCAGATTGCGAAATGGACGAAGGCTATAAGCCGAAGGTCCGAAAAAACACCTTCCTTTTGCTAGAATAGCAACAGTCAATGGCAAATGGGGCCCTCCAGTTTCCGACGTAATGGGTTTATAAATACGGGCTCGCCACAATTTACTCGGCACGCTTTCTTGCCATCTGTTTTACCTGCTCAAATAGTTTTCTGCCTATCAACATTTGGTTGCCTACCTAGTTTTAAGCTTCGGAAGCGAGAAGCAAAAATTCCGAAGGGATGTCTGAGGAGAAGAAGGTTGCTGCCGAAATGAAGTTGAGTCTTTCTGAAGAGATGCATCTGGGTTTTCTTCGATCTATGTCGAAGACTAATACAGAAAAGATCACTAAAGAAATTTTGGAAGGTTTATCTGAAGATACTGGTGATAGCGACAGTTATGATGCGGATAGTGGTGGTGAAGACTCCGAAGATCGCCCTTGGCGGCCAAGCCATGCGGTTTTCGGCAAATCAAGTATTAAAGAAAATCATCTTGTCAACATGAGGGGAAGATATTTCCGGGATTTGTCTGTTGTAAGGGCCGACGAAGGAGAGAAGACTTGCCCAACTCCTGAGGAAGATGAAGTCGTAATATTTCGAAGCTTCTTGAAAGCTGGACTACGATTTCCCCTGAGCCGTTTTGTTGTGGAGGTGCTGAAGATATTTGAAATCCACCTTCACCAACTTATCCCCGAAGCGATCATAAGGATGAATATTTTTGTGTGGGCTATGAGGAGCCAAGGCTTGGAACCTGATGCAAAAAGCTTCTGCAACATGCACGAATTGTTATACGAGACAAAACCCTGGGGTAAGGAACAATATCACAACAACTTTGGCTGCTACAGCTTCGGCTCTCAGTCTGGGTCAAGCTGCCCAGTGCCGACCTTTCGAAAGAGATGGCCTAGCGACTGGACGACGGAATGGTTTTACGTGAAAAATGACTTGAAATCTCGAGAGGATATAAAGAAGATCATTATGTATCCCATCTGGCAACGCTTCGGCCTGCGAAGGCCCAAGGTGGAAATGAATGAAGCAGCTGAAGAATGCCAGAGAGCCTTCGGAGTTGTCTGCTCTTTTATTGGTACAAGGGATTTAACTCAAGAACACATTGCCTTCAGAGTGTGGCCTCTTGCAGATAATTGGGAAATGCCAAAAGAAACTGTTAAAGAAACTGACGAAGGTGGGCTAGTCCGGTTGAAGTATTCATTCAAGTACGGAGACAAGTTTGTTGAGCCAGATGATGATTGGTTAAAGAGTATTGAGACTGTAAGTGACGAACTGCTTGGGGTATACTCGAAGGCCGAAGACACTGCATTGTCAGCGGCCTTCGGAGGCCGAAAAAGGAAAAGACTCAACCGGGTATTTGATGCAATCGGGTTCGTCTACCCCGACTATCGTTATCCCATTCGAGGGTAGAAAAGAAAAGGCACAACTTCTGCGAAAGAAGAAGCTGCAGCTGCTCCTAGTGAGCCAGCACCGAAAAGAAAAAGGATAAAGGTTCTCACACATCGGCCACGCTATATTGAACCAGCCTCGGTGCCTGAGTTCACCAGAGAGACCTCTTCGGCCACCGAGGCTGAAGAGCCAACCCTGCTGCCAGAAGTCGCAGAAATGGCCGAAGCGCCAACAACAAAAGAATTGGAGGAACCAAAGATTCTATTACCAGAAACCAAAGAGATGGCCGAAGCGCCATCGACAGAAAAGATGGAAGAAGCAAAAGGATCAACTGAGGGAGCAAAAATATCAGAAATTTTAAGTCCTTCAGTAGAAATTGAAGTAGCAAGAATTAAAAAGGGGCCAACAGTGACCCCAAAAAGAAAAAGAATGGTCAATGTGTTGGATGTTTTGGAAACAATTAAACTTCCAAGCACAACTCCCAAGAAGACTGCTGAAATTTCTGAGGCGCCTGCGGAAGTATCCGTTGCTAAGGCTCCGAAGCAACAGACTGTAGTTGAAACTGAGCCTTCAGAACCAACCAAGGTAAAACCTTTGGAAGCAGAAGAAGCAAGAATTGAAAAGGCAACTGAAGAAATAAAAATGTCAGAGCCTATTTTGGTCGAAGAAATTGATACTACTGTCCCCGAAGCATCTTCCAAAATGTACGATTATATTATGCGTCATGCTTCAGGGAAAAAGTTATCGGAAGAAGAAGTTTTTGAAGCCAATCACTATGCCAAAGAATTGAAATATCCGAAGGGGGCATTAGTATTCAATGGGACGGATGAAGAGGATTTCCTATACTGTCTCCCAGACAATAAAGAATTATCCGTCTGCCGGGAGATGTCTAGAAGCATGGGGTTTCCGAAGCTCGAAGCTGGCTTAAGCGCTATGACGAAAGAAGATCTCGCGGATAGTCTTGCGTACAATAGCCTGAAGGTATGGGAATTAGACGTTTGAAAATTTTATAATTTGTAACTCATTCTTTTATTCTTATACGGACTCTTTTTTCATATAGGGTTTAATTCTAAGCAACGCATTAAGAGCGCAAAAGAGTGCCGAAGACGAGAGCTATGAAATTGCGTTCAACAATCTACGATCAGAAGTTATTAAACTGAGAAACGAAGCTCTAGAAAAAGATAAAATTCTGCTTACATTGGTAGACAAGGTAAAAAAGGACGAAGCTGCTTCAAAGGTTCAGGCCGAAGCTCACAAACGTGAAATTAAAGATCTTCAGAAGCAACTAGCTAGAGCTAAAGAAGAACGTATACTTGAAGAGACAAAACGAGAGCTTAGTGACCAATTGGCCAATCATTTGGAGATAAGTGTTAAGGAGCTTCGTGCATCCCAGAGAAAATGCTACGTTAAATCCATAGAGTGCGTCAAGAAAATAAAATCCAGCTTCGCCAGCGTTGGTGCATTTTCTAGTGAAGAGAATTTTTCAAGAGGCAATCCTGAAGGTCCCATGGAATGGATCAGTCACGAAGCAGAGGCCTTCGAGGAAATTCTGAACAGCCGCGGCGATATCTGCGCTTTTTCGGGTGCCAGAGGGATTGCTACTGTTTTGGGGAAGAAAGGCTGCGAGCATGTAAAATCCTTAGCGCAGTCCGAAGCTAGTTTGTCTACTGAAGACATTAAAGACCCCTCACCCGAAGCAAGCATGGTCGGCGGAAAATTCTTCACCGATATCTGGGATAACGGCGGCCGAGAACTGGCGCAAGAAATTATTCAAAGGAGTGAAAAAGGCATCCACGATGCTAGAAAAGTAGCGGAAGCTGCCGAAAAAAGTTCAGAGCCCGAAGGGCACATAGGTATTAATTAGTGGTTTTTATCATGCTGTAATTTTTATTTCCAAACTCCGTTCTCGGTTTGTAATAGTAATATAGCCGTATCTTTTCTTCCCTCAGAAGCTGCTGAGGCATCTCCGGGCCCCCACCCGAAGGGGGACGATGAAATTAGAAAAATGGCCGAAGCCATTATGGACAAGGTTGTCAACCAACTATTGAACGAAGCTGCAGAAATAGTGCTTAAAGAGAATTGAATACCATTGTAGAAACTTTTGAAATGTAAAAATGTGTAATATATTGTAACTTTAAATGTAATATACAATCTGTTTATAGTTTAATTCTTTACGATGCATGAAACTTTGCATACATACCATTTTTTGAGCCTTCGGCGAAAAAACACCTTCCCTTCTTTTCATGCTTCGTGAAGAAAATCTTTTCTATATCATAAGAATTTGTTTACTTCTCTGATGAAAAATGTCCAAGCTTCGTGAAATATTCTTCGAAGCTGTAAAAAAGTTTTGTGTTGCTTTTCCGATGAGGCTACACTTCATCTCGATTTGCCTTGTGCCTCAGCACGATTTTCTCTTTCCCAAAATATGTTCCGAAGGTCAATACTGTATCCCTTCTTGTTCCAGATGCATTATGCTGTATGATGCTTATGTTATGCAAAAATGATGTGATGATGTTATGTTATGCAAAATGATATTTGTGCCGCAGACACATATCCCTGTAATAAAGCACACACACTTTTTATATCAGCGCTGACTTTTCGCTGTAAGTCTCCCTTAGGAGCTTCTTCGCCTTTTATTTTCAGCGGAATCAGTGTTTATTGTTCGCTGTAAGCCTCCCTTAGGAGCTTCTTCGCCTTTTACTTTCAGCGGAATCAGCGTTTATTTTTCGCTGTAAGCCTCCCTTAGGAGCTTCTTCGCCTTTTACTTTCAGCGGAATCAGCGTTTATTTTTCGCTGTATGTTTAGAAAACTTACACTGCGCTCCCTTAGGAACGACTTTTTACTGCTTCAAACAATTTGTACTGTGTCCGTTAGGTCAGATTTTTGATAATACAAAGGTCCTTCAAATCAGTATAAGCTCGCATGCTTCGGCAACTCAAGCCTATGGAAAAAACATATTTTTATTATGGTAAAAGACAAAAGTATTACAAGGAATTGAAATTCAATTAAAAACATTTAAACTCTTCATAATTGTTCCTTATTAACAAAAGGGTAACAACGTATGTAGAAAATGCAAAAGAACTTTGTTGAGGTAGGATATTTGTCAATAAATGTGCTTCGACTCTGGCACAGTGCTGTTGACTGTGCGAGCTTCGGACTTTCTCTGAAATCTCTCTGAAGATGATTGTGCTGGCTCCCTTCTGGCTGTTGCCCTCGCTGGATCGGCGGTGGCGGTGGAGGTTGCTGCCAAGATGCTTGGGGTTGGCTCGCCGAAGCAACAGAAGCTGCAGGGTGGTTGCCTACATATTCTGGAATGTAAGGTGAGTGATACGAAGCAGTATGCATGACCTGCTTCGGTTGACTCTGTTGCGCTGCTGCTTCCGCTATTTCCTTCTGCTTCTGGATGGTAACATGGCACATCCTGGTAGTATGGCCCTTGTCTTCACCATAGAATAGGCAATATATTTTTCTTGGTTGGTCTCCAAACCTTCCCCCGAAGCCCCTGGCGCCTCTGCCCCTTGGCGCTGGCGGCCGAAAAGAACTCTGCTGTTGGGCCGAAGCTTGTGAAGAGTGTTGTGGCCTTTGCTGCTGGCTCCCTCTATCATCAGTTTGAGCAGAGTTATGGATTGACCTAACATGCCTCGGGTGAAATCTTCCTCCGAAGCCCCTGGTCATTTCAGAGAACCTGAATGCTTCCTCCCTTCTTTGGCGGAAGTCATTGTCAGCTCGAATGTATTCATCCATCTTCTGAAGCAGCTTTTCCAACGTTTGTGGTGGCTTCCTAGCAAAGTACTGCGCTGATGGTCCCGGCCGAAGCCCCTTAATCATGGCCTCAATGACAATTTCATTCGACACTGTTGGCGCTTGTGCCCTCAGACGCAGAAACCTCCGGACATACGCCTGAAGGTACTCTTCGTGGTCCTGGGTACACTGGAAGAGAGCCTGAGCGGTGACTGGCTTCGTCTGAAACCCTTGGAAGCTAGTTACCAGCATATCCTTCAATTTCTGCCAAGAAGTGATTGTCCCTGGCCGAAGAGAAGAGTACCAAGTCTGAGCAACGCTCCTGACGGCCATGACAAAAGATTTTGCCATAACTGCCGTATTGCCACCATACGAAGATATGGTCGCTTCGTAGCTCATCAGGAATTGCTTGGGGTCTGTATGACCGTCATACATGGGAGCTAGGGTGGCTTGTAGGACTGAGGCCATGGTGTAGCCCGCAATTCTATTGAGAGAGGAGAAGCATCATCAAAAGCAAAGTTTCCATGATGGAAATCTTCATACCAGTCATCCTCATTGTGGAAGCCTTCCTGATGAAGCTCTCTGCGTGGAGGCCTTCGGCTTTGATCATCTTGAACAAGATGACGAACCTCTTCAGAAGCTTCGTCTATCTGTCTCTGAAGATCAGCTAGACGAGCCATCTTCTCCTTCTTACGTTGCACCTGCTGCAGAAGGATCTCCAAGTTTTGGATCTCCTGATCCAGGTCATCCTCCGGAGGTGTTGGACTGACAGCCTTCCTCTTCTGGCTTCGGGCCTCTCTAAGAGAAAGGACATCCTGATTGGGATCTAGCGGCTGTAAAGTACCAGCCCCTGTCGCTGAAGCTTTTTTCGGCGGCATGACGAAGGTGATGCTTGCCCAAAGTGTTCAAGACTCAAAAAATGGAAGTGAGTTCACCGGAGGTGGGCGCCAATGTTGGGGACTTGTTCTCAAATGCTATGAATCAAGAACAAGGCAACACAAAATGTTAAATGTTAATGTCCTTCGTCCTTTTAAGCATTATTTCCCTAAGGATATAATGATTTTTGGACGAAGGTTATAAAGGACATACCTTCATAAACATAGAACGTTATAATGAAGAAGGAATCATATGAAACATAAAGATAACATAAACAGTTGTGTATTATTATCGACCCATTTCCATTTTATTATAACGGGAAGATAAAAATGATATCAAATTACAAGTGTACCTTCAGCTCGTAAGAAGGTAAGAGTACAAGTGTGACGCAAAAGCCAATGCCAAATCAGCGTGAACAGTACAGGGATACTGTTCACCTATTTATAGGCACGGGTCGCAGCCCATGGAAAATTACAATAATGCCCTTTATATTTATTAATAACTCTATGATAACTCTTTGAGGTCTAATATGGTTTTTCATCTTTAAGTCGGTTTCCTTTTCCGCCGCTACTCCGAAGCTCTTCTACACACAGCTTCGGCTCTGCGCCAACCTTTGTGCTTCTTCGTACCGTGGCTCTGATCCGAGTCCGAAGGTACCTGTTAATGTACTTTACTCCAGAAACATTGTTAAATCATGTTTTTGAGGACCTTCGGAAGCCGAAGGCCCCCAACAGGTGTATTAGACGGCAAACTCTACTTAGTTGATTTTTTGAAAGAGGAGGCCGATCTAGATGCATGCTTAATAGCTAAGACTAGTATGGGCTGGCTGTGGCATCGCCGTCTAGCACATGTTGGGATGAAGAACCTTCATAAACTTTTAAAGGGAGAACATGTGTTAGGACTAACCAATGTATGTTTCGAGAAAGATAGACCTTGTGCAGCTTGTCAAGCAGGAAAGCAGGTGGGAAGCACTCATCACAGCAAGAATGTGATGACAACATCAAGACATCTGGAGCTTCTTCACATGGACCTCTTCGGACCCGTTGCCTACCTTAGCATCGGGGGAAGTAAGTATGGTCTTGTAATTGTTGATGATTTTTCTCGCTTCACTTGGGTGTTCTTTTTGCAGGATAAATCAGAAACCCAAGGGACCCTAAAGCGCTTTCTAAGGAGGGCTCAAAACGAATTTGAGCTCAAGGTGAAAAAGATAAGAAGCGACAACGGACCCGAGTTCAAGAATCTGCAAGTGGAGTAGTACCTTGACGAGGAAGGCGTCAAGCACGAGTTCTCCGCTCCCTACACACCACAGCAAAACGGTGTGGTAGAGAGGAAGAACAGGACGCTTATCGACATGGCGAGAACGATGCTTGGAGAATTCAAGACGCCCGAGCGGTTTTAGTCGGAAGCTGTGAACACAGCTTGCCACGCCATAAACTGGCTCTACCTACATCGCCTTCTCAAGAAAACCTCGTATGAACTCCTTACCGGTAACAAACCCAATGTTTCTTACTTTCGTGTATTTGGGAGCAAATGTTACATTCTGGTGAAGAAAGGTAGACATTCCAAATTTGCTCCCAAGGCAGTAGAAGGGTTTTTACTAGGGTATGACTCAAATACAAAGGTGTATAGAGTCTTCAACAAATCATCGGGTTTGGTTGAAGTCTCTAGCGACGTTGTATTTGATGAGACCAATGGCTCTCCAAGAGAGCAAGTTGATCTTGATGACATAGATGAAGATGATGTTCCAACGGCCGCATTGCGCACGATGGCAATAGGAGATGTGCGACCACAGGAACAACAAGAGCAAGTTCAGCCATCTTCCTCCACAATGGTGCATCCCCCAACTCAAGATGATGGACAGGTTCCTCAAGAAGAGGCGCATGATGAAGGGGGAGAACAAGAAGAACAAGTTATGGAGGAAGAAGTACCACTGGTCCCTCCAACTCAAGTCCGAGCGACAATCCAAAGAGATCACCCCGTCGATCAGATTATGGGTGACATAAGCAAGGGAGTAACAACTTTCTCACGTTTAGCTAATTTTTGTGAGCATTACTCGTTTGTCTCTTCTATTGAGCCTTTCAGGGTAGAAAAGGCCTTACAGGATTTGGACTGGGTGTTGGCCATGCAGGAAGAGCTCAATAACTTCAAGAGGAATGAAGTTTGGAGCCTGGTGCCACGTCCAAAGCAAAATGTTGTGGGAACCAAGTGGTTGTTCCACAACAAGCAAGACGAGCACGGGGTGGTGACAAGAAACAAGGCTCGACTTATGGCAAAAGGTTATGCCCAAGTCGCAGGTTTGGATTTCGAGGAGACTTTTGCTCCTATGGCTAGGCTAGAGTCTATTCGAATATTATTAGCCTATGCCGCTCACCACTCTTTCAGGTTGTTTCAAATGGATGTAAATAGCGCTTTTCTCAATGGGCCAATCAAGGAGGAGGTATACGTGGAACAACCCCCTGGCTTTGAGGATGACAGGTACCCCGACCATGTGTTTAAGCTCTCTAAGGCGCTCTATGGACTTAAGCAAGCCCCAAGAGCATGGTATGAATGCCTTAGAGATTTCTTAATTGCTAATGCTTTCAAGGTTGGGAAAGCCGATCCCACTCTTTTTACTAAGACTTGCGATGGTGATCTTTTTGTGTGCCAAATTTATGTCGATGACATAATATTTGTTTCTACTAATCAAAAGTCTTGTGAGGAGTTTAGCAGTGTGATGACTCAAAAGTTCGAGATGTCAATGATGGGTGAGTTGACCTACTTCCTTAGTGAAGCAACTCAAGGACGGCACCTTCCTCTCCCAAACGAAGTACACTCAAGATCTTCTCAAGAGGTTTGGGATGAAGGACGCCAAGCCCGCGAAGACACCGATGGGAACCGACGGGCATGTCGACCTCAACAAAGGAGGTAAGTCCATTGATCAAAAGGCATACCGGTCTATGATAGGGTCATTACTTTATTTATGTGCTAGTAGACCGGACATTATGCTAAGTGTATGCATGTGTGCTAGATATCAATCCGACCCCAAGGAATGTCACCTTGTGGCCGTTAAGCGAATTCTTAGATATTTAGTTTCTACTCCTTGCTTTGGGATCTGGTATCCAAAGGGGTATACCTTTGACTTGATTAGATACTCAGACTCTGATTATGCCGGGTGCAAGGTTGATAGGAAGAGCACATTGGGGACGTGCCAATTCCTAGGAAGGTCCCTGGTGTCTTGGAGTTCAAAGAAACAAACATCTGTTGCCCTATCCACCGCTGAGGCTGAGTATGTTACCGCAGGACAGTGTTGCATGCAACTACTTTGAATGAGACAAACCCTTCGGGATTTTGGCTACAATCTGAGCAAAGTCCCACTCCTATGTGACAATGAGAGTGCAATCCGCATGGCAGATAATCCCTGTTGAACACAGCCGCACTAAGCACATAGACATCCAGCATCACTTTCTAAGGGACCACCAACAAAAGGGAGATATCGAGGTGTACCACATTAGCACCGAGAACCAGCTAGCCGATATCTTTACCAAGCTGTTAGATGAGAAAACCTTTTGCAGGTTGCATAGAGAGCTAAATGTCTTAGATTCGCGTAACTTGGATTGATCTATAGCATACATGTGTTCTATGCCTTTGATCATGTTACTTTGAGCATTTACATAATTTGTTGCTTATTTATGGTGCTCAAGTTGTGCAAGGAATCCCCGGACCTCACAAGTCCATGTGTGAATGATGCACATATTTAGGGGGAGATGTGCTACAACTTGACTCTTTGAGACTAATCTGTTTGTTTGAGTACACTTGATGTAGTCTCAAAGGTGCATTGAAAGGGAAAGGTGAACTTGGACAATGAAAAGACTTCCACTGCACTCCGGTATTAGTGTACTAACCTCCAGGTTCATACTATGCTCTCATTGCCTTTTTGCTCTAAATTGACATTTTTGGTGAGGCTATGGGGTTAAAGGGCCAAGAATGATCCCGTTTTAGTGCTTAATGCCAAAGGGGAAGAAATTAAGGCCAAAGCAAATGGATCAGCTACCACTTGTGAATTTTGAAAACAATAGAGTTAGAACTTTTGATTTATCCAAAATGCTCTAATTGCAAAATTTGGTCTCTTGTGGGGGGAGAATTTTAATTATGGGAAAAAGGGGGAGTTTTCGGCACTTGATCAATTTTACTCTTGGAATAACTCTTTATATGCCCAAACAAGTGTGTTTGACTTAAAGATAGGAAAATGAATTTGATTTGCAAAAACAAACCAAGTGGTGGCAAAGAGCGATCCAAATATGCCAAATAATAGTCAAAAACAATTTGGTTTTCATTTGCTTTGATGTTGCACTCATTTTGATTGCTTTTTGATGTGTTGGCATAAATCACCAAAAAGGGGGAGATTGAAAGGGAAATGTGCCCTTGGGCAATTTCTATAATGTTTTGGTGATTAAGTGTCCAACACATTTAATTGAGGTCTAATGTGCAAAATAAAGTGAGAAGTGCAAATCAAAGAGAAAGGTACGTTTCTAGACTTAGCACATTGTTTTGAGTACTAACATATTTTGTCTAAGTGCTAGAAACAGGGAAGAAAGAATTGGAAAAAGATTTGGCTTTGTGCAGCCAACTCCAGCTCGGCTTGGCACACCGGACTATCCGGTGGTGTACCGGACAGTGTCCGGTGCACCAGGCTGGTCCGCGTGAAAAGGCCGCTCTCAGGACTTGACGGCGGCGTACTGCTATAATTCACCGGACCGTCCGGTGGTGCACTGGACTGTCCGGTGAGTCATCAGCGGCGAACGTGTCGCCCTCGGGAAAAGCAAAAAGGCAACGTGGCTAAAATTCACCGGACTGTCTGGTGGTGCACCGGACTGTCCGGTGAGCCAACGGTCGCCAGCGCCAATGGTCGGTCGCGTAATCTTCGCGCGACGCGTGGAAGCTCCAACGGTCGGCGGGGGGCACCGGACTGTCCGGTGCGCCAACGGGCTCGGAGTTGCAACGGTCGGATGCGCCTGATTTGGAAGGCGATCGCGCACCGAACAGCTACAGGGACTGTCCGGTGGTGCACCGGACTGTCCGGTGCACCACCCGACAGAAGGCAAGTTTGGCCTTCCAAGTTGGCATCCAACGGCTCCTAGCTGCCTTGGGGCTATAAAAGGGACCCCTAGGAGCATGGAGGAGTCACCCAAGCATTCACTAAGTATTCTAAGGCATCCAGACTCTTCTCCCGCGCATTCGCTTTGTTGTGTTAGAGATGTGAGCTCCATTCGAGTCGCAAACTCTCTGTGTTGTCATTTGAGCTCGAGTCTTCACTTATGTGCGTGGGTGTGTTGCGTATTTGAGTTTTGCGTGTGTTGCTTCTCCCAACCTTACTCAGTGCCTTCATTGTGATTCTTGTTGTAATGGCGAGAGACTCCTAGTTGTGGAGATTCCTCGCAAACGGGAAAATACTCTAAGGAAAATACCGTGGTATTCAAGTTGATCATCGGATCACTTGAAAGGGGTTGAGTGCAACCCTCATCCATTGGGACGCCACAACATGGAAGTAGGCAAGTGTTACTTGGCCGAACCACGGGATAAAAATCGAATGTCTTGTGTTGATCTCTCTGTGATTGTCTGTGTTCACAAGAACTCGCTTCAAGCTACTTAGCCGTACTAACACTTTAAATTAAGTTGTTGTGGCTACTAGTGTTTGAATTTTATAGGATCACCTATTCACCCCCCTCTAGGTGCTCTCATTATCGTTCGACATAACCGAAAGACCTTCCTCAAGCTTCGGAAATCCCATACTTTTAGCTTTCTCCTGGCAAACAGATATTCCTTTATTGTTCGGGAGACAGTATAGGAAATCGTCTTTGTTAGTGCCATTAAAAACTAAGGCTCCTTTCAAATATTTCAGTCTTTGGGCATAATGTCTGGCTTCCAGGATTCTTCTTCGGATAATTTTTCCCCAAAGCATGTCGAAAAATGTAATCAATATCTTCAACTAGGGCTTCGGGGACAAGAGATTTTACTTTTTCTGCCATGTCTTGCCCTGCGGCCATGCCGGTACCTGAAGTTTGTTGATCAACTTTATCTTCAGGGGCGACAGCCTTCGTCTCAATGGGCGCTGAAGGCCCAGCTTCGGCTTCGGCTTGGACTTTGGCAGCTTCAGCAGTTTTCTTAGTAGGACCAGGGCTCAAGGCCTTTGTAGTCTCCATAACAGTGTCTAGCACGCTGGCCATCCTCCTCCTCTTGGGAGTTGCGGCAGGAGCTTTTTTGCATCTTCGGCAAATTTGCCTCTGCCGGTGGGCTCAGGATTTCTGGCATTTTTATTATTTTTCCACCTGTGGCTCTTCGGCCTTATCATCCTTAGCTTCGACTGGGCTAACTATAGGCACCTTCGGCACTACAATCGGCTCTTCAACGCTCTATACAATCGGTGCAGCTTGTTTTGCTTCGGCAGTTGAAGAGGTCCCTTCGCCAAATTCAGGCACTATGGCCGGTTCAATATATCGCGGCCGGTGGGTCAGAACCTTCATTTTCTTGCCCTTCGGCATAGCAGTGGTGGACAAAGCGACTGTTTTTCTCTTCTTCCCTTGCCTTCGTAACAGGTAGAGATAATCAGGGTATACGAAGCCAATCGCATCAAATACCCTGTTCAATCTTTTCTTGCCCCGACCCCCGGAGGCTGCGGACAATGCATCATCTTCGGCCTTCGAATATGTCCCAACCAGCTCGTCACTAGTAGCTTCAATACATTTCAACCAGTCAGCATTTGGTTCATCAAACTTCTCTCTAAATCTGAAGGTATATTTCAATCGAACCAGGCCACCTTCACTAGATTCGACAGTAGTTTCCTTCGGCATATCCCAGCTCTCCACAAGTGGCCACACCCTGAAGGATATGTGCTCTTGAATTAAATCCCTCATGCCAATGAAGGCGCAAACAGTACTAAAAGCCTTTTGGCATGCTTCAACATCGCTATCAATATCCACCTTCGGCCTTCGGAGGCCGAAGCGAGACCAGATGGAGCGTTGGATAATTTCCTTGATGTCTTCCCTTTTAATTAGATTATTTTTAACATAAAACCACTCCTCCATCCAGGCCCCGGGCCATCTCTTCCGGTATGATGGCACCGGGTAACTTGCATTAGAGCGGGCAATGAACCCGTAGCAGCCCAAGTTGTTGTGGTATTGTTCTTTTCCAATAGCCTTCGTCTCGTACAAAAGCTCGTGCATACTGCAGAAGCACTTTGCGCTTGGCTCCAGCCCTTGGCTTCTTACAGCCCAGACAAACATCCCCATCCTAATTATAGCTTCGGGGGTAATCTGATGAAGAAAAATATGAAAAATCTTTAATACTTCAACCACAAATTTGCTCAGTGAGAACCGGAGACCTGCTTTCAGGAAGCTTCGGTAAATAACAACTTTGTTTTCCTGAGGAGCAGGGGCAGTGTTGTCTCCTCCGACTCTGACAATAGACATGTCGCGAAAATATCTCCCTCTCATGGCGTCAATATGACTTTGTTTGATAGTCAATATGCCAGGGCCGATCCTCAGAATCTTCATCCCCAGTTTCCACATCATAACTATCACTGTCATCAGAATCTTCGAACAAACCCTCCATAATTTCCTTAGTAATCTTCTCTGTATTCGTTTTTGCCATAGATTCATAAAATCCAGCGATGAAAGGATCCACAACTTTTTTCTCTTCATACAGCTTCTTCTCCTCGGTTATTTTCTTCTCTTCAGTCATCTTCTTCTCCTCACTCATCTTCTTCTCAAATTTGGAGCAAGCATGCCTTTAAACCAAAGCTCTAAAAGCTCGAAAATTAGGCAAGAACTATTGAGCAAGAGCTGGAAATTTGAGAAAGTAACGCAAATAGCAGAAATAGCGTATCAAATGCTGCCGCTGTGGGTTCATATTTATACGCCTACTGCTTTGCAACTTGGCAGGCCCCCATTTGTCATAGACTGTCACTATTCTAGCGAAGGGAAGGTGTTTTTTCGAACCTTCGGCTTAAGGCCTTCGTTCACGTCGCAGTCTGAATTTATTGTTATAACAAATTAATACTGCGAGGGACTACTGTTGGGGGCCTTCGTCCTCCGAAGGTCTTCAAAAACACAACTAACATGTTTCCCAAGTATAATACAGTCACAGGGACCTTCAGCCTCGGAATGAAGTTGTACACGATATGAAAAGCATGGTCAGGAAGAAGGTTGAACCAATTCCGAAGCTACGGTAGGGAAGCTTCGGCTTATCAGCGGAAAATGGAACTGAGTTAAAGAGGAAAAGGCTATCTAGTCTTCGATAGTTTGTCCTTAGATCAACAGTAAACATAAAGGGCATGGATGTAATTTTACACAGGCTGCGTCCTGTGCCTATAAATAGATGAACAGTAACACCGTACTGTTCACGCTGACTTGTATTCATTCGCACGTCACGCTTGGATTTTTATCTTCTGTCAAGCCGAAGGTATAAATGTAATTCGATATTGTTCATGTTTATTCATGATAAAATAATAAAAATATTCTGATAATGTCATACAATTATTCATGTTATTTTCCATGTTTCATATGCTTCTACTTACTTTATTATATACTGAGATGATGAAGGTACGTCCTTCATAACTGATAGTCGCCTAGAGGGGGGGTGAATAGGGCGAAACTGAAATTTACAAATATAAACACAACTACAAGCCGGGTTAGCGTTAGAAATATAAATGAGTCCGAGAGAGAGGGCGCAAAACAAATCCCAAGCGAATGAGCAAGTGAGACACGGAGATTTGTTTTACCGAGGTTCGGTTCTTGCAAACCTACTCCCCGTTGAGGAGGCCACAAAGGCCGGGTCTCTTTCAACCCTTCCCTCTCTCAAACGGTCCCTCGGACCGAGTGAGCTTCTCTTCTCAAATCAAAGCCGGGAACAAAACTTCCCCGCAAGGGCCACCACACAATTGGTGCCTCTTGCCTTGATTACAATGGAGTTGTGATCTCAAGAACAAGTGAGAAAGAAAAGAAGCAATCCAAGCGCAAGAGCTCAAATGAACACGGCAAATCACTCTCACTAGTCACTAGGGCTTTGTGTGGAATTGGAGAGGATTTGATCTATTTAGTGTGTCTAGAATTGAATGCTAGAGCTCTTGTAGTAGTTGAGAAGTGGAAAACTTGGATACAATGAATGGTGGGGTGGTTGGGTTATTTATAGCCCCAACCACCAAACTTGACCGTTGGCTGGAGGCGTCTGCTCGATGGCGCACCGGACAGTCCGGTGCACACCGGACAGTCCGGTGCCCCTGCCACGTCATCACTGCCGTTGGATTCTGACCGTTGGAGCTCCTGACTTCTGGGCCCTCCTGGGTGTCCGGTGCACACCGGACATGTACTGTTTGATGTCCAGTGCACCGGTATGGGCATGTCTGACGTCTGCGCGCGCTGCGCGCGCATTAAATGCACCGCAGGGAGCCGTTGGCGCCGAAAAGAGCCGTTGCTCCGCTGGTACACCGGACAGTCCGGTGCACACCGGACAGTCCGGTGAATTTTAGCTGAGCGGCTGCCACGCGAACCCGAGGCTGGTGAGTTCCGGAGGCCGCGCTTCCTTGGAGCACCGGACATGTCCGGTGCACACCGGACAGTCCGGTGAATTATAGCGCGCCGGCTTCCGAGAATTCCCGAGAGTGAAGAGTTGGAGTCTGAGTCCCCTGGTGCACCGGACAGGTACTGTTCACTGTCCGGTGGCACACCGGACAGTCCGGTGCGCCAGACTAGGGGTGCCTTCGGTTGCCCCTTTGCTCCTTTATTGAATCCAAAACTTGGTCTTTTTATTGGCTGAGTGTGAACCTTTTACACCTGTATAATCTATACACTTGGGCAAACTAGTTAGTCCAATTATTTGTGTTGGGCAATTCAACCACCAAAATTATTTAGGAACTAGGTGTAAGCCTAATTCCCTTTCAATCTCCCCCTTTTTGGTGATTGATGCCAACACAAACCAAAGCAAACAGAGATGTGCATAATTGAACTAGTTTGCATAATGTAAGTGTAAAGGTTGCTTGGAATTGAGCCAATATAACTACTTACAAGATATGCATGGAATGTTCCTTTCTTATATAACATTTTGGACCACGTTTGCACCACAAGTTTTGTTTTTGCAAATTCTTTTTGTAAATCTATTTCAAAGATCTTTTGCAAATAGTCAAAGGTAAATGAATAAGAATTTGTAAAGCATTTTCAAGATTTGAAATTTTTCTCCTCCTGTTTCAAATGCTTTTCTTTTGACTTAACAAAACTCCCCCTAAAAGAGATCCACCTCTTAGTGTTCAAGAGGGTTTTGATATACCATTTTTGAAATACTACTTTCTCCCCCTTTTGAACACAATAGGATACCAAATGATAAATACTTTTGGAAAGCACTAAGTTTTTGAATTTGGTGGTGGTGGTGCGGTCCTTTTGCTTTGGGCTCATTTCTCCCCCTTTTTGGCATGAATCGCCAAAAACGGAATCATTAGAGCCCTCGAAGTAATTTCTTCCCCTTTGGTCATAAGTGAATGAGTTAAGATTATACCAAAGACGAAATCCGGTCCTTTTGCTTTGGGCTTTTACTTTCTCCCCCAAAGACCAGGTCCTTTTCTTGGAGCGATGGCGAAGGATGAGTTACGGAGTGGAAGCCTTTGTCTTCGCCGAAGACTCCAATTCCCTTTCAATATACCTGTGACTTGGTTTGAAATAGACTTGAAAACACATTAGTCATAGCATATAAAAGAGATATGATCAAAGGTATTCAAATGAGCTATGTGTGCAAGCTAGCAAAAGAAATTTCTAGAATCAAGAATATTGAGCTCATGCCTAAGTCTGGTAAAAGATTGTTCATCAAGTGGCTTGGTAAAGATATCGGCTAATTGATCTTTAGTATTAATGTAAGAAATCTCGATATCCCCCGTTTGTTGGTGATCCCTAAGAAAATGATACCGAATGGCTATGTGCTTAGTGCGGCTGTGCTCGACGGGATTGTCGGCCAATTTGATTGCACTCTCATTATCACATAGCAAAGGGACTTTGGTTAATTTGTAACCGTAGTCCCGCAGGGTTTGCCTCATCCAAAGCAATTGCGCGCAACAATGACCTGCGGCAATGTACTCGGCTTCGGCGGTGGAAAGAGCGACCGAATTTTGCTTCTTTGAAGCCCAAGACACCAAGGTTCTTCCCAAGAACTGACAAGTCCCCGATGTGCTCTTCCTATTAATTTTGCACCCCGCCCAATCGGCATCCGAATAACCAATCAAATCAAACGTGGATCCCCGAGGGTACCAAAGTCCAAACTTAGGAGTATAAGCCAAATATCTCAAGATTCGTTTTACGGCCGTAAGGTGGGATTCCTTAGGGTCGGATTGGAATCTTGCACACATGCAAACGGAAAGCATAATGTCCGGTCGAGATGCACATAAATAAAGTAATGAACCAATCATCGACCGGTATACCTTTTGATCCACGGACTTACCTCCCGTGTCGAGGTCGAGATGCCCATTTGTTCCCATGGGTGTCTTGATGGGTTTGGCATCCTTCATCCCAAACTTGGTTAGAATGTCTTGAGTGTACTTCGTTTGGCTAATGAAGGTGCCCTCGTGGAGTTGCTTGACTTGGAATCCTAGAAAATACTTCAACTCCCCCATCATCGACATCTCGAATTTCTGTGTCATGATCCTACTAAACTCTTCACATGTAGACTCGTTAGTAGACCCAAATATAATATCATCAACATAAATTTGGCATACAAACAAGTCATTTTCAAGAGTTTTAGTAAAGAGTGTAGGATCGGCCTTGCCGACTTTGAAGCCATTAGCAATAAGGAAATCTCTTAGGCATTCATACCATGCTCTTGGGGCTTGCTTGAGCCCATAAAGCGCCTTAGAGAGCCTATAAACATGGTTAGGATACTCACTGTCTTCAAAGCCGGGAGGTTGCTCAACATAGACCTCTTCCTTGATCGGTCCATTGAGGAAGGCACTTTTCACGTCCATTTGATAAAGCTTAAAGCCATGGTAAGTAGCATAGGCTAATAATATGCGAATTGACTCAAGCCTAGCTACGGGTGCATAGGTTTCACCGAAATCCAAACCTTCGACTTGGGAGTATCCTTTGGCCACAAGTCGAGCTTTGTTCCTTGTCACCACACCATGCTCGTCTTGCTTGTTGCGGAAGACCCATTTGGTTCCTACAACATTTTGGTTAGGACGTGGAACTAAATGCCATACCTCATTTCTAGTGAAGTTGTTGAGCTCCTCTTGCATCGCCACCACCCAATCCGAATCTTGAAGTGCTTCCTCTACCCTGTGTGGCTCAATAGAGGAAACAAAAGAGTAATGTTCACAAAAATGAGCAACACGAGATCGAGTAGTTACCCCCTTATGAATGTCGCCGAGGATGGTGTCGACGGGGTGATCTCGTTGGATTGCTTGGTGGACTCTTGGGTGTGGCGGTCTTGGTTCTTCCTCATCCTCCTTTTCTTGATTATTTTCATCTCCCCCTTGATCATTGCTATTATCTTGAGGTGGCTCATCTTCTTGATTTTGCCCTTCATCAACTTGAGCCTCATCCTCATTTTGAGTTGGTGGGGATGCTTGCATGGAGGAGGATGGTTGATCTTGTGCATTTGGAGGCTCTTCGGATTCCTTAGGACACACATCCCCAATGGACATGTTCCTTAGCGCGATGCATGGAGCCTCTTCATTACCTATCTCATCAAGATCAACTTGCTCTATTTGAGAGCCGTTAGTTTCATCAAACACAACGTCACATGAGACTTCAACTAGTCCAGTAGACTTGTTAAAGACCCTATATGCCCTTGTGTTTGAGTCATAACCAAGTAAAAAGCCTTCTACAGTTTTAGGAGCAAATTTAGATTTTCTACCTCTTTTAACAAGAATAAAGCATTTGCTACCAAAAACTCTAAAATATGAAATGTTGGGCTTTTTACCGGTTAGGAGTTCATATGATGTCTTCTTGAGGATTCGGTGAAGATATAACCGGTTGATGGCGTAGCAGGCGGTGTTGACCGCTTCGGCCCAAAACCGGTCCGGTGTCTTGTACTCATCAAGCATGGTTCTTGCCATGTCCAATAGAGTTCGATTCTTCCTCTCCACTACACCATTTTGTTGTGGCGTGTAGGGAGAGGAGAACTCATGCTTGATGCCCTCCTCCTCAAGGAAGCCTTCAATTTGAGAGTTCTTGAACTCCGTCCCGTTGTCGCTTCTTATTTTCTTGATCCTTAAGCCGAACTCATTTTGAGCTCGTCTCAAGAATCTCTTTAAGGTCTCTTGGGTTTGAGATTTTTCCTGTAAAAAGAATACCCAAGTGAAGCGAGAATAATCATCCACTATTACAAGACAATACTTACTCCCGCCGATGCTTATGTAAGCAATCAGGCCGAATAGATCCATGTGGAGTAGCTCAAGCGGCCTGTCGGTCGTCATGATGTTCTTGTGTGGATGATGAACTCCAACTTGCTTCCCTGCCTGGCATGCGCTACAAATCCTGTCTTTCTCAAAATGAACATTTGTTAATCCTAAAATGTGCTCTCCCTTTAGAAGCTTATGAAGATTCTTCATCCCAACATGGGCTAGTCGGCGGTGCCAGAGCCAACCCATGTTAGTTTTAGCAATTAAGCAAGTGTTGAGTTCAGCTCTATCAAAATCTACCAGGTATAGCTGACCCTCTAACACTCCCTTAAATGCTATTGAATCATCACTTCTTCTAAAGACAGTGACACCTACATCAGTAAAAAGACAGTTGTAGCCCATTTGACATAATTGAGAAACAGAAAGCAAGTTGTAATCTAAAGAATCTACAAGAAAAACATTGGAAATAGAATGGTCAGGAGATATAGCAATTTTACCCAATCCTTTGACCAAACCTTGATTTCCATCCCCGAATGTGATAGCTCGTTGGGGATCTTGGTTTTTCTCATATGAGGAGAACATCCTTTTCTCCCCTGTCATGTGGTTTGTGCACCCGCTGTCGAGTATCCAACTTGAGCCCCCGGATGCATAAACCTACAAAACAATTTTAGTTCTTGACTTTAGGTACCCAAACTGTTTTGGGTCCTTTGGCATTAGAAACAAGAACTTTGGGTACCCAAACACAAGTCTTGGAGCCCTTGTGTTTGCCCCCAACAAATTTGGCAACTACCTTGCCGGATTTGCTGGTAAGCACATAAGATGCATCAAAAGTTTTAAATGAAATGGCATGATCATTTGATGCATTAGGAGTTTTCTTTCTAGGCAACTTGGCACGGGTTGGTTGCCTAGAACTAGATGTCTCACCCCTATACATAAAAGCATGGTTAGGGCCAGAGTGAGACTTCCTAGAGTGAATTCTCCTAATTTTGCTCTCAGGATAGCCGGCAGGGTACAAAATGTAACCCTCGTTATCCTGAGGCATGGGAGCCTTGCCCTTAACAAAGTTAGATAGGTTCTTTGGAGGGGCATTAAGTTTGACATTGTCTCCCCTTTGGAAGCCAATGCCATCCTTGATGCCAGGGCGTCTCCCATTGTAGAGCATACTTCTAGCAAATTTAAATTTTTCATTTTCTAAGTTATGCTCGGCAATTTTAGCATCTAGTTTTGCTATATGATCATTTTGTTGTTTAATTAAAGCCATATGATCATGAATAGCATCAATATCAACATTTCTACATCTAGTACAAATAGTGACATGCTCAATGGTAGATGTAGATGGTTTGCAAGAATTAAGTTCAACAATCTTAGCACGAAGTATATCATTCTTATCTCTAAGATCGGCAATTGTAACTTTGCAAACATCAAAATCTTTAGTCTTAGCAATCAAATTTTCATTCTCTAATCTAAGGCCAGCAAGAGAAATGTTTAATTCTTCAATCCTAGCAAGCAAATCATCATTATTATCTCTAGGATTGGGAATTGAAACATTACAAACATGAGAATCAACCTTAGCACTTAAAATAGCATTTTCATTTCTAAGGTTGTCAATCATCTCACGACAAGTGCTTAGCTCACTAGATAATTTTTCACATTTCTCAATTTCAAGAGCATAAGCCTTTTTAACCTTAACATGTTTTTTGTTTTCTTTAATTAGACAATCCTCTTGGGAATCCAAAAGGTCATCCTTTTCATGAATAGCACTAACCAATTCATTCAATTTTTCCTTTTGAGCTACGTTAAGGTTGGCAAAAAGGGAACGCAAATTATCTTCCTCATCACTAGCATTGTCATCACTAGAGGATTCATATTTAGTGGAGGATTTAGATTTAACCTTCTTTTTGCCGTCCTTTGCCATGAGGCACTTGTGGCCGACGTTGGGGAAGAGGAGTCCCTTGGTGACGGCGATGTTGGCGGCGTCCTCGTCGTCGGAGGAGTCGCTTGAGCTTTCGTCGGAGTCCCACTCGCGACAAACATGGGCATCGCCGCCCTTCTTCTTGTAGTACCTCTTCTTCTCCTTTCTTCTCCCCTTCTTGTCGTCGCCTCGGTCACTGTCACTAGATATAGGACATTTAGCAATGAAATGACCGGGCTTACCACATTTGTAGCAAACCTTCTTGGAGCAGGACTTGTAGTCTTTCCCCCTCCTTTGTTTGAGGATTTGGCGGAAGCTCTTGATGACGAGCGCCATCTCCTCATTGTCAAGCTTGGAGGCGTTGATTGGTTGTCGACTTGGTGTAGACTCCTCCTTCTTTTCCTCCGTTGCTTTGAATGCAACGGGTTGAGCTTCGGATGTGGTGGCATCATCAAGCTCGTTGATCTTCCTCGAGCCTTCGATCATGCATTCAAAACTCACAAAATTCCCGATAACTTCCTCGGGGGTCATTTTGGTATATCTAGGATTACCACGGATTAATTGAACTTGAGTAGGGTTAAGGAAAATAAGTGATCTTAGAATAACCTTAACCACTTCGTGGTCATCCCACTTTACGCTCCCGAGGTTGCGCGCTTGGTTCACCAAGGTCTTGAGCCGATTGTACATGTGTTGTGGCTCCTCCCCTTTGCGAAGCCGGAACCGACCGAGCTCCCCCTCAATCGTTTCCCGCTTGGTGATCTTGGTGAGCTCATCACCTTCATGCGCGGTCTTGAGTAAATCCCAAATCTCCTTGGCGCTCTTCAACCCTTGTACTTTGTTATACTCCTCTCTACTTAGAGAGGCGAGGAGTATTGTTGTTGCTTGAGAGTTGAAGTGCTTGATTTGGGCCACCTCATCCTCATCATAGTCCTCATCCCCTACGGATGGTACCTGCGCACCAAACTCAACAACATCCCATATGCTTTTGTGGAGCGAGGTTAGATGAAATCGCATTAAATCGCTCCACCTAGCGTAATCTTCACCATCAAAAGTTGGTGGTTTGCCTAATGGGACGGAAAGTAAAGGTGTATGTTTGGAAATGCGAGGATAGCGTAGGGGGATCTTACTATACTTCTTGCGCTCTTGGCGCTTAGAAGTGACGGAGGGCGCATCGGAGTCGGAGGTAGAGGTTGATGAAGTGTCGGTCTCGTAGTAGACCACCTTCCTCATCCTCTTGTGCTTGTCGCCTTTCCGATGCGGCTTGTGGGAAGAAGATTTTTCCTTCTTCTCTTGGTGGTGAGAAGAGGAAGCCTTTTTCTCCTTCCGTTTGGAGGAGTCCTTCTTCTCCTTCATCTTGGTGCGGGACTCTTCCGATGAAGTGCTCCCATGGCTTGTAGTGGGCTTTTCGCCGGTCTCCATCTCCTTCTTGGCGTGATCTCCCGACATCACTTCGAGCGGTTAGGCTCTAATGAAGCACCGGGTTCTGATACCAATTGATAGTCGCCTAGAGGGGGGGTGAATAGGGCGAAACTGAAATTTACAAATATAAACACAACTACAAGCCGGGTTAGCGTTAGAAATATAAATGAGTCCGAGAGAGAGGGCGCAAAACAAATCCCAAGCGAATGAGCAAGTGAGACACGGAGATTTGTTTTACCGAGGTTCGGTTCTTGCAAACCTACTCCCCGTTGAGGAGGCCACAAAGGCCGGGTCTCTTTCAACCCTTCCCTCTCTCAAACGGTCCCTCGGACCGAGTGAGCTTCTCTTCTCAAATCAAAGCCGGGAACAAAACTTCCCCGCAAGGGCCACCACACAATTGGTGCCTCTTGCCTTGATTACAATGGAGTTGTGATCTCAAGAACAAGTGAGAAAGAAAAGAAGCAATCCAAGCGCAAGAGCTCAAATGAACACGGCAAATCACTCTCACTAGTCACTAGGGCTTTGTGTGGAATTGGAGAGGATTTGATCTATTTAGTGTGTCTAGAATTGAATGCTAGAGCTCTTGTAGTAGTTGAGAAGTGGAAAACTTGGATACAATGAATGGTGGGGTGGTTGGGTTATTTATAGCCCCAACCACCAAACTTGACCGTTGGCTGGAGGCGTCTGCTCGATGGCGCACCGGACAGTTCGGTGCACACCGGACAGTCCGGTGCCCCTGCCACGTCATCACTGCCGTTGGATTCTGACCGTTGGAGCTCCTGACTTCTGGGCCCTCCTGGGTGTCCGGTGCACACCGGACATGTACTGTTTGATGTCCGGTGCACCGGTATAGGCATGTCTGACGTCTGCGCGCGCTGCGCGCGCATTAAATGCACCGCAGGGAGCCGTTGGCGCCGAAAAGAGCCGTTGCTCCGCTGGTACACCGGACAGTCCGGTGCACACCGGACAGTCCGGTGAATTTTAGCTGAGCGGCTGCCACGCGAACCCGAGGCTGGTGAGTTCCGGAGGCCGCGCTTCCTTGGAGCACCGGACATGTCCGGTGCACACCGGACAGTCCGGTGAATTATAGCGCGCCGGCTTCCGAGAATTCCCGAGAGTGAAGAGTTGGAGTCTGAGTCCCCTGGTGCACCGGACAGGTACTGTTCACTGTCCGGTGGCACACCGGACAGTCCGGTGCGCCAGACTAGGGGTGCCTTCGGTTGCCCCTTTGCTCCTTTATTGAATCCAAAACTTGGTCTTTTTATTGGCTGAGTGTGAACCTTTTACACCTGTATAATCTATACACTTGGGCAAACTAGTTAGTCCAATTATTTGTGTTGGGCAATTCAACCACCAAAATTATTTAGGAACTAGGTGTAAGCCTAATTCCCTTTCAATAACCTTCGTCTGAAGATCATTATACCCTAAGGGAGATAATGCTTCGAAGAACGAAGGTCTTTAGCTATTAACATTTTTTGTTGTCTTGTTCTTAACTCATAGCATTTGAGAACAAGTCCCCAACAAGACTAATGTTTGTATGGTAATTTCTCCATTAATGGTAGCTGAAGTGCCACACGGTGCCACATCGCTTACAGTGCCAAGAGGATCCGAAGTTGCACTAGCAATTGTGCCATTGGCGGTGACTAAAGGCAGGGACAATGTTCCAGAACAGGAAGTTATCCCTAAAAATAAAGAGGGCGACCAACACTAGTACACAGAAGCTCTATAGTGGCGGTTCTAAACCTATTTACACTGGCGTTTTTCAGTACCGCCAGTGCTAGGGGCCAGTGGAAATCAGCATTTCCACTGGCGGTTATTTTGGAACCGCTAGTGAAAAGTGCATTTTCACTGGCGGTTTTCTTAAGGAAACCGCCAGTGAAAAGTGCATTTCCACTGACGGCTGAATAAAGAAAACCGCCAGTGAAAAGTGCATTTCCACTGGCGGTTTTACCGCCAGTGGAAATGCACTTTTCACTGGCGGTTTTCTTTATTTAGCCGCCAGTGGAAGTTTTCCCGCCTTTTTTCAAAATTTCAAACAATACTGAATTATATATATATATTTATTTACACACACACAAACATATATATATATATATAGATCTATATTGATATTGAAAGCAACATGAAATTAAATTCTATCATACATTTATATACATCAAAGTATTCTGTTTACAACCATATATGCTTCATGCATTCTATACATCATAAGTTTTCACCTGAGCTCTAATAACTATCTCGGCTAAGAGATAATCTACTAATTTCTGTTAGTATTCTAAACTCTGGCAAAGCTAATGTTCCGGAAGCATCGTGATATTTTCCTTCTGCGGGAATGACCTCTTTCAATATGAATGTGCAGAGGTCCTCGACTATGCCATACAATGCAGCTTCGGTCAAGTTCTCCGGGTTTCCTCGTTGAAATTGTTGTAAAGGAATTTTATAAACATCATCTATTTATACTCAATAATAACACATTTGCATCTTTAATGACATAAATACATACTTGACTATTACTAATAATACCTTGTCAGGGTTCGTGATGTATCGTCCGTTCACTCTCATGAACTCGCACGCATAGAATCCACATAGGACCGATCCTTGTGGTTGCTTGTGGCACTACATAACGGGAGATTGGTTATTTAGTTGCAACATTGTGTATGATATGTATTCATAAAATCACATACTTACCGGCCAGTGATGATGGATGTCTAGTGGCACGCGTTGTTTCGACAGGTCGTACTTTCCACCTCTCATCTTATAGAATCTATAAGCCCTGTGATCTCAAATAGAATCACCATGTTATTCTCAAATTTTAATCGATAAAAGTATGCATGCATAGAAAAGGCTTACAGCTCTAAGATGCTGAGGAATTCTGCATATGTCGAAGGGTCGAAGTTCAAGGAGTCGAGCACCAGCACCTTTCCAACCTTAGGATAAATGAGGAAGCATATCCAGTGGTCCCTGTACGAATCAAATTTGTGATGCATGTGTATTGAAATTATTAATTTTATTTATGCAAAATCACACTTACTTAAAGTTGTACGGGGCCATTATGGCTTCCCTGTCTTGAAATTGAAGCATTGCATGTCCTATGTAGGTGGCGTATCGAGCTTCAAAATCCTTCTTCATATCCTTTATACGCTTCTCAACTTCTTCATCCGTCTTTCCCCGTATTTCATCGTTGTCTTTCCCGATTCTAAAAGTGTGGCTTTCCTCGGATATAAGTATTGGGTTGAGATACCCAACCCTTTTACTGGCACTAGCATTGGGCTTGGTACCATAAAGGATCTCCTGCTGATCATGTTGCATTCTGCAAGTCACACGTGCATGTCAGATATTGAAATTTTATACAGCTCACTAATAATAACACACATATGTGGAAGTATGAGCGACACTTACAATGCAAACATCGTTACAAGTTGCACGTCGAGTCTCTGAAGGTTCATCATTAACCACATGTCCTCGAATGTAACAACGGCCTTTTGGTCCGAACCAATAAAAGCATGGTCTGGTATATGCACACTGATGGTGTCGATGCCAACCGATGATGCCCGCATGTACCAGTCATGCAACCTTTTAACACCAGCCGAGACCTTTCTTAGTTTCTCAAGAGGTAGCAGAGGTCTGCCCGGCACATATTTTTTAGGCACGTTTTTGTAATCTGCCTTAGTTGGCTTCTTTATCTTTGCGGCCATTGCCTCAGCCTTTTTTGCAGACTCCTCGTGCTCGGCCAAATCAACAGTTTGTGACGTGAGGCTCCGTCCAATCCCTTTCAAAAACCGAGCTGTGCCAGCAGTACTAGCTTTACTCTTCTTTTTCTGATACGGGGACACCAATTTTGGTATAGGAAGTTTAGATTTCTTTGATGGCCATGGATCCTTTGATGGCTGTGGAGAAGGTGGATCCCTTGATGGTGGCGTAGACAGTGGGTCACCAAGAGGATGGGGAGGAGAAGGTGGTGGAGCCCTAAATGGTGATGCTTGTGGCGGAGACGGTGGGTCAGAAAAAGGATGAGGAGCAGCATGTGAAGTTTGAGGAGGTGATGATGGATGTACAATAGGAACAGCAATTTGAGAAGGCGGAGACGGTTGGGCCTGCGACGCCTGCGACGAATTCGACCAATCAAGCAATTCGACATCCCTTCGAGGCCAAAGGATAAAATTCTTGATAGCTTGTCCAAGTTTCTCGATACCTTCGGGCCCAGGGATGTCTAGCATGTCGTCCTCGGATCCTTGGACGACCGTCGTCACTTCTACTTTGCAATAATCATCTGGAATATCGTTTCCATGGAACTTGCGTCCTGGGATCGCAAGGCCTGTGGCTACTTTCTTTGTACGTTTATTGTTAATACCATATCTTATAACCAGTGTGCACGCCACAGGCCTTGTGATGTCATCAACTGGATAACAGACCTTATTTCCCGTTGAAGCAACAGAGCTTGGTAATGTCGTGCAATCTGTGGAAGCCGGCGGTTGAGCTGCTGGAATTATTTGTATCTGTGGAGTGGTCATCTGTTGAACAGACATCGCACTCGCCAACTGTTGCATCAATTCTGGAGGAGGATTCGATAGCATTTGAGACATCATGGCTTTGAACTCTTTCTTGGCCTCCTCCTTAAAATAATCCGCCATCTCTTCCTTGTATCGATCACGTTTCTTGTACAGACCTTCCCACTGTGGTCTGAATCCTTCCTTCCATCCTTCCTTAGACGAGATTCCTCGTACACGACCAGGATGCTCAGGGTTACCGAGACCAGCCGTTAGGATGTCTCTTTCCCTTTGTGGCTTAAAAGTTCCTTGGCTCTGCTTAGCTGCCATTGTATATATGTTTTTTGCCGCTTCTTCGACAATGGGATCATCAAAAGATACACCGGTCTCGGTTTCCCTTGGTTTTCTAGCACGGAGCCAATTTGCCGCCCTTTCACCAAGTTGCTCGGACAGCATCGGCAACCCTGCGGCCTTCTTCTCGGCGTCTTCTTGTGTCCATTTAGGAACCTGACGCTTGTAACCACCTGTGCCTAGGTGGTGGCGGTACTTGTTCTTCTTTGATAGTTCCGAATTTGCCTCACTTAGAGATATGAAATCAGGGCTGCTCCTCTGCTCTAGAAATACTGCCCACTGACCTGCTGAGATTTTATATTTTTTGGTCGGGTCCAGACCTTTCTTTGCAAACTTTGTGTTCATCTCAGACCTCCAGTTTCGGAAATTGATTGCAAGCTTCTTCATCGTGTATTCCTTCACGAGTTCTTCTGAACCCCGAGGCAGAACGAACCTCATTAATAGCTTATTCCATATTTGATTCTTGACATCATCTGACACATCTCTCCACTGTCGTATTGTTATGTCAAGATTATCTCTAACTAAAAACCCAAGTGCATTCCGGAACTTAGGTAGTGCCTCTTCTGGAGCTAGGGGCTGACCTTTCGGGCTCACGTCTGAGATTTTGTATGTTTTGTCGGGAAACTTGTTCAGCCCCCTGTCACCTCTTTTTCGATCGCTCTGCTTCCTTTTCCTTGACGTCTCGGTTGTTGTCTTGGTCTGTTCCGGTGCGTCTTGGGTCGGCTCCGGTACGTCTTCGTATCGTGCCATGGCTTCTTCGAGTATCGCACGAAATTCAGACACGACCTCCTATTCATGTAATAAAATGCACAAGAGATCATGCATGTGAAATCAGTAGGGTACACATACGAAGCTAAAGATGCGTACTTTTACCTCAGCTTCTCGTGGATCATAAGTAGGGTCACGTTGCAACTCACGGAGAGCGGCCCTATCTATGCTAGTGGTAGGAAAAGGGTCGCTATGCGTTTCATATCCTTCACTGCTGGATTGTTCTTGAGCAACACTCTTGTCCATGTGCTCGGGCACTAATCCTTGGTCCTTGATCGGAGAACTCATTGAGCTATATATATACAAATACATAAGCAATAATTAAATACATATTAACACATATTAACGTAAGCAATAATTAAATTCATATTAACAAATACCCTAAACCCTTAACCCTAACCCTAACCCAAAACCCCAACACTTAACCCTAACCCTAACCCTAACCCTAAACCTAACCCTAACTATAACCCTTAACCCTAACCCTAACCCTTAACCATAACCCTAACCCTAACCCTAACCCTAAACCCTAACCCTAACCCTAACTATAACCCTTAACCCTAACCCTAACCCTAACCCTAACCCTAACCCTTAACCATAACCCTAACCCTAACCCTAACCCTAAACCCTAACCATATATTATCGTATAGTCGTATAGTATCGTGTTACGGATATTATCGAGTTACGTATATTATCGAGTTACGTATAGAGAGGGAGAGAGGGAGAGTCGTATAGGACGGGGAGAGAGGGACAGAGGGAGAGTCGCATAGGACGTATAGAGAGGGAGAGAGGGAGAATCGTATGGATATTATCGAGTTACGTATAGAGAGGGAGAGAGGGAGAGTCGTATAGGACGAGGAGAGGGAGAGAGGGAGAGTCGCATAGGACGTATAGAGAGGGAGAGAGGGAGAGTCGTATGGAAATTATCGAGTTCAGATCGAATTCGGATCGGATCGGATACATATATTATCGAGTTGTGACGGATAAAATTACAATGTATATATTCAACCCGATGATTTTTATCGAGTTTAGCTCTTGATTTTTATGTATATATTCAACTAGATGAACACATATATATATATATATATTAAACACATACATTTGAACACATATGAAAAGACATATATATATTGAACACATACATTTAAACACATATGAACACACACATATATATATTGAACACATACATTTGAACACATATGAACACACATATGAATAAAAATAAGTATTGTATGAATACTCTCATCTCCTCTCCTCTCTCTCCCTCTCCCTCCTCTCTCTATCTCTCTCCCTCTCCCTCTCCCTCTCTCTATCTCTCTCCTCTCCCTCCTCTCTCTCTCTCACCCTCCTCTCCCTCCCTCTATCTCTCTCCTCTCCCTCTATCTCTCTCCCTCTCTCTATCTCTCTCCTCTCCCTCCTCTCTCTCTCTCACCCTCCTCTCCCTCCCTCTATCTCTCTCCCTCTCCCTCCTCTCTCTTCCCTCTCCCTCTCCTTCCTCTCTCTTCCTCCCTCTCAGCGGCGGCGGCGCGTGCCCTCCTCTCTCTTCCCTCTCCCTCTCCCTCCTCTCTCTTCCCTCTCCCTCTCCTTCCTCTCTCTTCCTCCCTCTCGACGGCGGCGCGTGCCCTAGGGTTTACTAAACGCGGCGGCGGCTGCCGGCGCGGTAGACGGCGGCGGTACGGCAGAAGAGGGGAAAGAGAAAGAAACCTGATGGCGGTGCGGGGGCGCGGGGCGGGAATGGCGGCGTGGGGACGGGCGCGGGGACGACCACCGGCGAAACCCTCGGGGTCGAAATCCAGCAGCCTGATGGCGTCTTGAAGTGAACTGGCGCCAGGGGACTTGTAAATTTTTCGGCTCCCGCGCGCCACCCTTTATATAGGCGCCATTTCTACTGGCGGTTGACAACGAGAACCGCCAGTAGAAACTATTTCTACTGGCGGTTGTCATAGAAACCATTTCTACTGGCGGTTCTCTATGACAACCGCCAGTAGAAATTGTTTTTTATTATTATTTAACATAGTTTTTTATATATTGTTTTACTTCACTTTTTATATATTATATTAAGTATACTTTTATATATTGTTTAGTATACTTTTACCTCTCTCCATCCCCTCTCTCTCTCCTCTCTCTCCATCCTCTCTCTCCCTCTACCTCTCCTCTCTTTCCATCCTCTCTCTCCTCTCCACTCTCTCTCCCCTCTCCCTCTCCATCCTCTCTCTCCTCTCCACTCTCTCTCCCCTCTCCCTCTCCATCCTCTCTCTCCTCTCCACTCTCTCTCCCCTCTCCCTCTCCATCCTCTCTCTCCATCCCCTCTCTCTCTCCTCTCTCTCCATCCTCTCCTCTCTTTCCATCCTCTCTCTCCTCTCCACTCTCTCTCCCCTCTCCCTCTCCATCCTCTCTCTCCTCTCCACTCTCTCTCCCCTCTCCCTCTCCATCCTCTCTCTCTCCATCCCCTCTCTCTCTCCTCTCTCTCTCTCTCCTCTCTCTCCATCCTCTCTCTCCTCTCCCTCTCTCTCCTCTCCCTCTCCTCTCTCTCCTCTCTCTCTCCCTCTCCTCTCTCTCCATTTACCTCACTCCTCTCTATAAAGTCAATAGAAAGTCATGTAAAATTGTAAATGGTAGCCACGAAAATTGAATGAAGACAATTACATGCTTCGGTTTGTCGCTAACAATAATCAATTACATGACAAGTCCTAACAATAATCAATTACATGACAAGTATATAATCTAGGAAGCTATTGTTCTGCCTTGTCCATCGTGGCGTACCCAGGGCAACAAATTGCGTGGGATGCTTCGCTCAACGTTCCTTATCTTGGTTGGATGGTCTATGAAAAGACACATGTCGTTGAACTGGTTAAAATCCTCTAAATCAGATACACCATCAACTCCTATAGCTTGTTGTTTTCCAGGAAAAACTACATGCTTCGGTTTGTCGGTGCTTTTCTTCTCATTGTTAGAAATGATCTGTTCAGCATAGAAGACCTGTGCAGCACGATTAGCAAGGATCCATGGGTCATCTTTGTAGCCTACCTTACTTAGATCAAGAACTCTGACCCCATAGTTGTCTACCGTGACATGTTTGTCTTCAACCCATTGACATCGGAAAACCGAGATCTGAAATGTACCATAGTCTAGTTCCCATATGTCCTCAATAAAGCCAAAATATGTAATAATCTCACCAGTTTCATCATCTATGGCCTCGCATCGAACACCACTGTTTTGTGACATGCTCTTTTTGTCCTTGGACTTGGTACAAAATGTGAATCCACTAATGTCATAGGTTTGCCATGTTGTGACCTGGCGTGATGGTCCAGATGCCAAGCCCTTGATGGTTTGTTCTTCTATTGTTTCTCCACGTGGAATGTCCTTCACCATTAGCCATGTGTTGAACCGCTGCTTATGTTGCTTCATTACCCAATCATCCGTATGCCCAGGATTTTGCTCGCGAAGCTCATTGATGTGTTGTTGGATAAATGGCTCCATTATCGTTAGCTGATGTAGGATGCTCTGATGTGCCTCAAGTACTATATCGTAATCCGGTGGGATGAAAGATTTCTGTCCCATCCTCCCGCTTCCATACAGTCTACCCTCGTGTCGTGACGGAGGCAGACCTATTGCAACCTGGTCTTTTAGGATACTATTGCAGAATGGACCTCCGGACTCAATGGCCTCTTCGGTACAGTACCCCTCTATCATGGATGCCTCGGGACGAGCACAGGTTGATACATAGCCATTCAGTATTGACATGAAACGCTCATACGTCCACATTTCATGCAAGTACATAGGACCCAATGCCTCTATTTGTGGCACCAAGTGCACCACAAGGTGCACCATAATATCAAAGAACGATGGAGGGAAACACATCTCAAACTGTGATATTGTCTCCACTGCGAATTCCTGAAGAGATGCCAACTCATCACGGCCAATTACCTTTTGTGAAATCCTGTTGAAAAAGTAGCACAACCGTGTGATTGCCATCTTTAAAAACAAAGGATTTATAGCCCTGATGGCAATAGGTAGGAATGTAGTCAGCATGACATGGCAATCATGTGAGTTGTAGTTGGTGATTGTCAGGTCTTTCATTGACACAATACTTCGTATGCTAGAGCAGAATCCGGATGGGACTTTCAAATTCTTGAGCCAAACACACATCGCATGTTTCTCATCTACATTGAGATTGTAGCTTGCTGCTGGGAGATGGTACTTCCCATTTTCTTGAAGAACGGGATGTAGTTCCTTTTTTATGCCTAAATCTACCAAGTCCATGCGTGAATTGAGCCCTTCTTTTGTTTTGCCCTTTATGTCTAGCAAGGTGCCCATTATGCTTTCAAACACGTTCTTCTGAACGTGCATACCATCGATCGCATGCCGCACATCTAACTCTTTCCAGTAAGGCAAGTACTCGAAGAAAATAGACTTCTTCTTGAATATAGCCCCCGAAGCTGGTTTGGCATCCTTCCTTGTTTTTCCGTCTTTTGTCTTCTTCCCGAAAACAAACTTGATATTCCTGACTATTTCAAAAACTCTATGACCTCTATTGTTACCCGATGGAGCAGTAGAATGTAGTTCACCATTATTGTCGAAGTACTTATCCATCTTTCGCATGCGGTACCTGTGTCCTTCCAATAAAAAGTGTCTGTGCCTCATGTAAACTATCTTCCTAGATGCAGCAAGGGATACGTAAGCAGTTCCATCAATGCATACTGTGCAACCAACCTTTCCCTTAAACTGGCCTGATAATGTGAAGAGAGCAGGGTAATCGTTGATCGTAACAAAAAGAATTGCTCTCAGCGTGAATGAACCTTTACGATACTCATCCAACATTTGAACACCCGTTTCCCACAATATTTTCATATCCTCCATTAAGGGCTCCAAAAATACATCCATGTCAACTCCAGGTTGTGTAGGTCCAGAAATAAGGATGGTTAGCAAAATGTACTTCCGTTTCTGCATCAACCATGGAGGAAGGTTGTATATGGTGAGGATCACCGGCCATGTGCTATGCTTGCTGCTCCTCTCAGCAAATGGGTTCATTCCATCAGTACTCAATGCGAACCTAACATTTCTCGGTTCATCGGCAAAGTCTCGGTGGTTGTCATTGAAATCTTGCCACTGCTTCCCATCGGCTGGATGTCGAAGCTTCCCATCGTTTTTGTGCTCATCAGAAGCATGCCAGCTCATAAGTCTGGCATCCTCAGGATTAGCGAACAAACACCTCAATCGATCGACGACGGGGAGGTACCACATCACCAAAGCAGGAATCTTTTTGAGCGCATAATAGTCTACTTCTTTTTCTTTGCTCGTGGATTTTGAAGTCTTTTTTGGGCTTTCTTTCGCTTCTTCCCTTTAGACACGGATGCAACACACTCTTCCTCTCGATAGTATTTATTCGTCTTGTACCTACTTGCACCGCACTTTGGGCAGCTCTCCAAGTCTTTATAATCATCACCTCGATAAAGGATACAGTGATTTCTACACGCGTGGATCTTCTCCACACCCATAGTGAGCGGACTGATTAGTTTTTTTGCATAGTACGTGTTAGCAGGCACATTGTTCTCCTTTGGAAGCATGTCTGCGATAATACTCAAGAACGCATCGAAGCCAGCATCAGACACACCATATTTAGCTTTTAACATCAACAGCTTTAGCACAGACCGGAGCGTCGTGAACTCTTTGGTACAACCCTTAGACTCGTCGTACAAAGGCTCTTCTGCTGCCTTCTTCAGGGACTCCATACCTTTCATTAAGAACATCGATTGATCTGTATGACGACGCAACATTGCCTCTAGCAACTCTGCATCTTCCTCATCCATAACACTTGGCAGAACATGAGGTCTATCATGTTCATTTCCTCCAGCGTAACCATGATCAGTAACATTTTGCACTACATGTTCGCTCTGTGCAAGAGGTTGGTGTGTCTCGTGAACGAACTGAAATCTGTCGTCGATGTTCTCAGGGTTTCCAGTCGTATAAGGCGAAGAGCTACCCTCTCCATGCTTTGTCCAAATTGTGTAATCCTTCATAAATCCTCGGCATACCAGATGAGATATGATTTGTTCTGTGTCATTAAATACAGCAGCATTTTTGCAGTCCATGCATGGACAATATATGTGTTTTGTCTTTGTTCTCCAAGCATGGTTCGTAGCGACATCAATAAACCTATGGACCTCGGATATGTATGATGGATCTAGCCTTGATAAGTTATACATCCAGGATGTCCTCTCCATCACCACCTGTAAAAAAGTAACATAAACACACAAGAACCAACCTTTCTTAGCAACCTTCTTCCAAAAAATAAAGATAAAAACCTCCCCCTTGTATTTTGTGAAATCTGGCCCTCTAATGGAAGTTGGGCTGCGAGCTATAGTTCTTGTCGGGAAGGATGAAGGGGTGAAACCCTATATCCAAAATGTGACTAAATTTAAGGAAAATGAACAAAAATTGGCAAGAGGAACATAAAACCAACCTTTCCTAGCCATACTCTTCTCTCTAACACATGGTGAAGGCCTAGTTCCAAAATTGAGCAAAGATGAACAATAATTGGCAATTAAAACATAATTAAACCAACCTTTCATAGCAACTAATAAAAACAATCTTAATTACCAAACCTATCTTCTTCTCTCTCCACACAACACATGAACCATTCATTAAACAACTTAATATGTCATGGATAAACTGATTTGAGAACTAAACATGAAAAAGGAGAGAGGATAGACAAAATCTAACCATATTAAACAACTTTATTTGAGGGAATAGAGCAAAAATGTCGCTAAAATGTGGCTAAAATTGAGAGAGGATACACTTTCTCTCAAATGGTGAAACCCTAGATCCAAAATGTGGCTAAAATTGAGCAAAAATGAATAAAAATTGACATTAGCAACATAAACCAACCTTTCTTAGCAATCTTCTTCCAAAAAATGAAGATCAAAACCTCTCCCCATGTATTTTGTGAAATCTGGACCTCCAAAATCGCCTCCAATGGAAGTTGGCTGCGAGCATACAGTTCACTGTCGGGGGAAGAAGAGGGGTATTTATAACAGACAGTTCACTGACGATTGGCTTTAAAAATCGCCAGTGAAAATTGATTTCCACTGGCGGTTATCTTAACACAACCGCCAGTGGAAATAGGATGTTTCCACTGGCGGTTAAGTTAAGATAACCGCCAGTGGAAATCAATTTTCACTGGCGGTTGGTGTTACACAACCGCTAGTGGAAACATCCTATTTCCACTGGCGGTTGTGTTAAGATAACCGCCAGTGGAAATAGGTTTCCACTGGCGGTTTTTAAAGCCGGGCTCACCTGTTTCTTTCACTGACGTTTGATAACGGAAACCGCCAGTGAAAAGTTGAACGTGTCGCAGGCTTTGAGCTCTTTTCTACTAGTGCAAGTCATGGGGCCAAAGAGCAAATGAACCCCCCCTAAGGAAAATGCCCCTTCGAAGGAAAAGGGGGGAGCTGGCACCAGGCGATTTGTAATTCGCCATGCAGTCCGTAAGAAGATGACCCCTGAAACAAATTACTGAGACCTAGTTAAGCCAAAAAGATGGGCTATCCAGAGGGGGCGACTGTCTTCTGCGGTGGATAAGATAGTTTTCTTTATTACTGCCCGAACAATCTGGAAATCGATGTGTGTCGCTATATGATGGACAATTCGGATTTTTGAATAAGCTTCAGGCCAGCTTATCCACAATGCCATTCGAAGACTTTTTGGACTGTCTTGCATACACAATCCTATAGGTAATCATTTTTATTTCAGTTCCATAGATTTTTGTAAGTTGACTTTTAACTACTGAGTTTAAACATTGCCTTTTTGTCTATAGGGGCTAATACTGAGCAAGGTACTAAAGGTCCGAAAAGACTCCGAGACCTGAGCCACACAAGATGTGATAGACAAGCTCATCTCAGAAGTTGACAAACTTTGGAGCAATAATGAAGAAAAAGAAAAAATGCTTGCCACTCTAGCAGATGACTTGATTGAATATCGAACTAATCTCTAGAAGGTTATTGAGGAGAAGAGTGATGTGTTGGAGGTTGAAAAGGCCAAGGATAACAGAATTTCAAAGCTCGAGGCGAAAAACCTTCAGCAAACAAAATGCTCTAAAGAGCTTGAAGCTGATATGAAACGGAATGCCAAAGCCTACAAACCGAAGTGGCTAAATTAAAGGAGTAGTTGGCCAACATGATTGTAAATTTTGAAGTGGAAAAGGTAAAAAGAGAAATATTTAGTGACGAAAAGTACCAGCTTTAGAAGATTGTTGATGAACTTCGAAGCTCAAGGGAAGACTGCATCTCCGCCCCACCCAATGCTATCATAGGTTGAAGGACACTTTTGTTTCAATTGGGACTAGTTCTAGTGAAAAAGACTATGTCGATGGTGATACCACTGGAGTTGTGAAATGGATCAACGACAAGGTAGTGGCTTTTGGTGAAGTTCTATCAACCAGGGAGGACTACTGCGCATGGATAGGCGCTCGAAGCGCAGCTTCAATGTTGGAGAAGGTCGATTGCGAACATGTGAAAATTATTGGAAAGCCTGACTTTAAGGTCTTCCAGGATGATGTCGAAAATCCCTCGTTGAAGCCTCCAAAATGGGACACAAAGGGGGCCACAACGTTTAGAGTGGCCCAAAGGTTAAAAGAACTTGAAGGTATTGACTTTGCAACAATTAGAGTGGCCCAAAGGACTTCAGAGTCTTATCACCATTACTAGGTGATCTTTTCCCGACTCTGCCATCCACTTGAAGGACTTCAAAGTCTTGCCACCATTACTAAGTGATTGATCTTGCATTCATGCGAAGGTCTTCGAGATCTTTTCTTTCATCTTTTTTGTTACACTCGAAGGTGTATCCTTAGAGTTATATTCACAAATTTAGGCATGAAATACAACCTTGTAGTTTGTTGTAATGAAAAGAAACAACAAGAAAATGCAACAGTATATAAGAAATCTCTTTTCCTCAACAGCTTCAGCTACCGCAGTCTAGCCCCTCGAGCCTAGTATATGCGCTTGGTTTATAGAACCATGTTGTTCACTGTATGTGATTCAGATGCTTCCCTTATGTCCTATTGTTGTAAGTCTTGTATTGGGAACTAAGGATGTGCCAAAGGCACCTAATCATATGGGGGAGGACCTGGAATGAATGACGAGGGGCACCCAATTGCTAGAGGGATTGGTTGACGCAATAGAACACGAAGGTTGTGGCTTTGGTTCTAGATGTTGAACATGCTGAGGGATATATGGTGAATAATATGATGATGTGTTGAATACTTCCTTCAGCTGAGCTGTTTGGACACCAACAAGTTTTTTTCTGCTTTTGTATAGTTATGTAACAGGTCTTCATAGTGTGGCCCTCATTTTCCCCATAAAAGACAGTACAATTTTCTTGGTTGTGAGTTGAACCTTGCTCCAAAGCTTTGTCCTCCCCTCCCTTCTTTTGAAGCTAGTGGGCAAAAGTTGCTTTCTGAGGATTGCTAATGTGTTCCCGATTCTTGAGGCTGACTCTATTGCCCTTGAACTTGATTATCTTCATTTTGACAAGGATTATGGATGCTTCAAATATGTATTGGATGAAATCTCCCTTTGAAGCCCCTAGCGGCTTCCATGTATCTCTATGCCACCTGCTTGCGTTGGCGGAAATCATTGTCTGCCCTGATGTATTCATCCATTTTTTGTAGCAGCTTTTCCAAGGAATGAGGAGGCTTTCTTGCCAATATTGTGCTGCTAGTACTAGATGAAGTCCTTTTATCATTTCTTCAATGACAATGTCGTCTTGCACACTTGGTGCTTTTGCCTTAGCCGAAGGAATCTTTGAACATAAGCTTAAAGATACCCATCTTGCTCTTGTGCGCACTGGAACTAGGCTTGAGCAGTTATGGGCTTCATTTGGAAACCATAGAAACTAGTGAGGAGGATATCTTTAAGCTTTTGCCATGACGAAATAGACCCTGGTCGAAGAGAAGAGTACTATGTCTGCGCTACATTCTTGACTGCCATAATAAAAGATTTTGTCATGACTACTGCATTGCCATCGTATGAAGATATAGTAGCTTCATAACTCATAAGGAACTGTTTTGGATCTGACAGACCAACGTAGATTGGGAGTTGAGGTGGCCTGTAGAGTGGTGGCCATGGTGCAGCTTGCAACTCACCTGCTAAAAGAGAGGAGTCATTGTATAGTGAAGCATCATAGTTGTGTTCTTCGAAGTGAAGGTTTATTTGATGGTATGAACACTGGAATTGCTCCTCTTGCTATGTCATATGACACAATTCTTTTGATGCTTCATCAATTTATCGTTGCAGTTGAGAGACCCAAAGCATTTTCTTCCGATGCTTCTCGACTTGTTGATGGATAGCTTTGAGATTTCCAATTTCCATATTTCGTTCATCTTGCGATGGAGGATCCACAACCTTTATTTTCCCCTTCCGCACTTCAAGAAGATGTGGTCGTTCAACCTGGTTATGATCAATGGGAGAAAGAACTAAAGTGGGAGTTGTAGACTTCTTCTGAGGCATGATGAGAAAATTCTTGTAGTCGTGAGTTCACCGAAGGTGGGCGCCAATGTTGGTCACCTGCTCTGATTCCAAGAATGAACCAAAACGGGCCAACATAGTTAATGATAAGAAATCTGCGTTCCTTTAATCTATTCGGAAGATAGATTAGGCTATGCAAGTATAAAGACCTTGAAATAAAGTAAAGAAACTTAAGAAGTGTAATTAATGTTGTATTATTTTCATTGCATCTTCTTCATTATGCACAATTACAAATATATCTTTTGTAAGCAAAAGAAGAGGTATAGATGTGAAGAAGGTACAACTTCGTAGGTGGAGCAAATCAGGTCTCCACCAGCAAAAAGGTGACCCCATGCACAACATTGTACACCTATTTATAGTGTCGACTCACAATACATCTTCGTACGCAATTACAAATATACGCTCAATTCATATGCCTACAAACCACGAAATCTTCTGGCGGTATCATCGTCTTTTCTTTTGTCAATGTGCTGATCAAGCCTTCAAGTTTTCTTCCCCTTCTTCCGTGTTGGCTTGTTGGCACCCGCCTTCATCATGGAGCCGAAGCATTTAGCTTCTCTATGCGTGTGCGCCTTTCAAGCGAAGGTCCTAAACGAATATGTGATTTATTGTCCCTTTGGAGCACCTGAAACAGGCAGAAAACAATTAACAACCTCATGTTTTGAGGAGCTTCAGTAGGGGAAGGCCCCCAACACTATAGTAGAAGTTATGTGGCTACAAATTCATCTAAAAGAGCTTACTATTCCTAGTCCCAAGATGGCAAGATTGTAGTGTGATTATATTGGAGCAAAGTATCTATCATCTAATCCTATGTTCCATGTCAAAACAAAGCATATAGAAATTTTTTATCATTTTGTTCAAGAAAAGTTCTTAGAAGAATGCTTGAGATTGATTTTATTTCTTCAAAGGATCAAGTGGTTTACGAATTTACTTAAGTGTTCTATAAGATTATTAGATAATTTTAAGCATAATCTAAACCTAGAGAATATTTAGATTGAGATAGGTTATTATGAGATATTGTATAAGACGAGGAGTTGTAATTAGATAGATTTTTCGATTCTAAGATAAACTATAATCTAGTTTAAATATGTTTGTATTTATTTAGGACGCTAGAATTGGCTCATATATGTTTGTCACCATAGTGATTATTCCGTGTTCAATATATCAAGGCATAACATAGATTTCATGCTTACATCTAAGGATGTAAATGGTACGAATATTATCTGTTCGTCAAATGTCTGTTCATCAAATGCGACCTGTCTAAGAGAACTGAGATCCGATCCGTATTCAAGTCCGGTTATTAATTTATTCGGTTCGTATCAAGTTAGATATTTAAGATATCGATAAACATTCAAATCTTATTCGATATAACTCGATAATATCTATATTCGAATCCAAGAGAAAATATAACAACAAATATAGTACAAGACCATTTGCGAACCGATTCCACCCCTACTTACGATCTATGGCAGAAGGAAACATCCATATGTCTTGGCATAGGTGGGCAGGCACAATAAAAATAGCAATGAAAAGGCATATTAATGGGTGCCAAAGAAAGTTGGAGGAGCTTGTGGCGGCAGCTTCTTGATGTGATGTGAAGCAAAACATGGTGCTGATCAATCAGGATAGTACCCAACCAACCACTGGACGTGGAGCTTTTAAGCTTTAGGATATACTAGGTGGGTGCCCGTGCGATGCCACGGAACACAAATTGCGAGTCTCCAACGGACTTAATTACTGGAACCAAACACTCCCTAAAAACATCATCTCCTCTGTAGATACCTTGGCATAGCCTGGGTAATTCCATCTTCAGAATTGGAGCTATTTGGCACATGTTTATTTCGGCTTCTTGCCGCCAGAATTGGCTTCTGGCCGCTAAATGTTTCGTTTATTGTCTCGTTTATGTTAAAATCATCTAAATCAATGTGAATGTATAATCCACCAAATCATCACGACACAAGGAATACACCGCTTTACTAAACTCAAACCATAAAGCTCAAACCGTGTAGACCCATTTATCTTACTTTACAAAGCCTTGTCTGCTTAGTATTCGGACTCCAGCGCTTTGACTGAGTGTAATGCTTTGAATATGTCTGGGGTGTTGCCCTTTTCTGTGATACGGACGCGCATAAACACGGAGCTGAAACTTGTTTGCTTTTTGAAACATAGAAACAGGAGAAACCTCATTTTCGCAATATGGCATGGAGTCCAGAACTTCAGATGTGGGCATTTTGGCTTGCTATGGTGGACACAAAGGTTTTGAGGCAACGAAACGGTATACAAATAAAAGACCCTCCGATAGCAAGATTACATCATCTGGAGTTGTTTATGCAACTGAGGGTCATCGATTGCAAAGTGCCCTCGAGCCAAAAACATAGAATTGATTGTCAAGTCCACATGAATCTTGAAATGGACACAGGGGAATGAAACCGGAAGTCATTAATGGAATGAGAAAACCGGAGTGGATTGTAGAGGCTAAAATTTTCTTCTTATTCAAAATTAAATAAGAATGAGATTTTAGGCCCTCCAATTCCCTATCAATTCCCTACGGTGGTTTTGTGGCTTCCAAATTAGTCCATGCAAGAAACCAACAAGAGAATTAACACGCTGAGAGAACTCAATAACCACCGAAGAGCACTAACAGGGAAGGATATATCAGTGCATACGTTTTGGGAAAGAGAACTCGAATGCTGTATTACAAGGTTAAATTTATTTGTCCTTATATACGCACATAATGAGAAGCAAATTCATTCCAACTCATTGCAAATCAGAATAGCAACATCAAGGGCACAATCATGATGCAAATGATGGCCAAGGTCGCAACAATGGATCCTTGCTCGAAGGCTTTGCCTGGGCCGCCCACCCTAGTGAAGTGCTGGAAGGCGAGATACGCAGCTATGACCAGTGACATTACGACACCACCTTGAGTTCCCCTGTAACCACAATTTGGAAATCAGAGGATTCAGTATACATGAGCAAAAAAACAATGATTTTTCAGTTCATGAAAATAAGCATTTTTTCCGGGAAAAATCAACCAGTTTTCATAAGGGAACTTGAGAATATGAAAGTCAACATGATAATACTTCAAAGTATGCTACCACTACAAGTCTCGGGGTGTCCCCACCCCACCCCCCAAAAATTGTCTCAGTGGCATGTAGGTTAAAAGTCCTTATCGAAGAAAATGTGGGTTCAAGGTATGTTGTATGGCTTCTGATCAGGGTGTCAACTTAAAAAAAAGTGGATTGGTGCTATATCAATTATTGATCAGATATATAGACATAAGTGCTTCCTGCTATTCACAATAACACAATTCAGTACTACAATGAAAAAATGGTTACTACTTCGTTAACCAAAATGTTCTTGTATTTAGTCTGTTCGTTTGGCATTAATCCATACCGTCTTGTACTGCTTCTACAATGTTTGTCTCTATAGCAGCAGTAGTCTAAACAACCGGCTTTACGTTAGTTAATAAAAAGTTGTGTAAACAAAACTTCATCATGATATGCATCAGGGCCAATGTTAAAATCTTCCATACCTCAGATCCATGAATTGGTAAGGAGCAACACTCACAAGCAGCATTGTTGACAGTGGAAGCTCCAGTTCACCTACAATAATAAACAACTGGGTAGACCTAAACATAGATCGGTTCAGAACCGATGCTACAAAGAGGTGAACTGCCTTCAAGTTTGCTATCATACGATTACGATAGATACTTTATAATCTCCATTTTCCTTTTTTCTTGAATCATACAAATGAATGATTTCAAAGAAGTAATAAAATTTGTTCAGGTTGGGCACATAGTCTACTATGTTCCTTCGAAAAACATAGTATTCAGTTATCTCAAAAAACAAGTACACATTTGGTTATTAGCAGACAGAATGAATCTAAAAAGTACTCTTATATGAACCATGTTTGCTACTCTACCTGGAATGAAGAAGAATAGACGCACCAACAGAGAAAGAAAAGCAGTCCACTGACCATAGTCACCCCTAGATATGGTTGTTGGTAACATATTATAATTAGGAACAGTATAGTACTTTCACCAAAAATAAGAAGCATATATATTGTATTCTAGATAAAGGAAGATAAGAAACACATGCATCGAATAATTCTTTCCATAAGTAGAAGTATCTTACTTGATCCATGAGATTATGCAGCAAGGTGTCTGAAGAGCAAAAAATGGCACAAGGAAAGATTTGTGTATGGCAGTGCCTTTAGCAACTAATAGCACTCTGCAAAAGATAAAGAATAGTTAACATTGTTCAAATAAGAATCTGCAGAGTTATGCTGTTATTTGCAGTGAATATGTTCCATAATCCCAGGTGTTCCCTGGAAGTCCTAAAATGGTTAGGAAGAAGTTACATTTCGAAGTGTATGTGGCGATTCCCTTCTTTTCAAAAGACTGTCCAGTGTCATGCTAGGGAAAGGCAGCATGAATCGCATGACCAACTATATCTATATGATAGCTCATCAAAGATCTGAATCATGATTAATTCCACTTTTTACATGTTAGTTCATCCTCTTCACAGTATGAGCAGGTCTAATATTTGGAAGATCACAAGCATGAGGTAAATACACACATGCTAAGTGGTCACCCCAAGAGGACAAACAATACTTGGAAGACCAAATGAAATTATGTTTGAAGACATTGGACTCGTATCTTTCCATGTGGGAAATGAATACCATAAGGGCGTGCGGTTTCATCTCAATCCATGTGGATTGAAGAGGATTTGGTGGATTTAAATCTATAGCAAGTCAAAATCTCTACTATTTTTTCCAATCTCATCCAATCCATGTGGCGTGGCGTAGGAATAATCGAACAAGGCCTAATTAGGTTGACATTTGTTTTTCACTGGTTTGAGCACTACGAGTTGGAAGTGCTAGCTACTGCCAGAGTGGTGACGGCATATGCCAATGTAGCACCTGAGATTCATCAGCAAAAAAATATAGCGCCTGATGTACTACCCTTGCAACATGAATAATGAGACCACATGTCACAACATTACACATCTGACAGGCGTATACAGCTACCAACATGCCAAACTCGACTAATAAGAAGGCAAATAGCTCAGGATCCTTAATAAGAAGGCAAAATAACAATAAATCATATTTTCTGAACGTGTAAGATAGCTCGTGCCCATCACAGTCACACGATGCCTAAAAAAAGAGAGAGAGCGGAGTGGACAGAAAGGGACTTTTGGTTTGGACGTTTTGGGTGTCAGGATAGGAGGTAGGTGAGGCACTCACGCGATGGTTCCGGCGGAGATCCACTGGATGGTGCGCACGCTGAGGTGCGCCGACGAGTGACACACGACGGCGCCCCCCTGCTCCGGCACGGCTGGGCCGCTCCGAGCGGCTTCGATGGCAGCGAGGCGCATCCCCTGCAGAAATGCGCGTCTGATCAATGGTCCCATGAAAGTTGCAGGTTTAGTTTCGCCGAGAACGCACAGCCGTCGCGCCCTCGGCCTCAGCCTCACCTGAGCGCGCCCGTCTCCGCCTGCACGGCGGCGCGCGCGACGGGGAGAGAGCCGTCGTTCCCCGTCGCTGCCACTCGCACCCTCAGCCGTGTCGGCGCGGCGTCGGTGACGGCAGGAGCAGGGATCGCGAGCCGCATAGAGATGGACATTCTCGATCTCGCGGCGCAGACGATGCGGTGGCGTGTCTAGCGTCTCGGAGAATTCTCTATCCATGGCTCAAAATTATTTGAGAATTCTCTATCCATGGCTCCATACCAAACTCGAGAGAAAAACTCCTATGCACTTCCAAAATAATCAGGATAGGTAGCATCAGATGACCAGATAACATCGAGTTCACAGAACAGAACAGATTGTAGTGCACAACAAGCAGATAAGAAGGCTAACTGGACAAACTTGGCTCAATTGTGAATGCACTGATTGAACTCGTTACAAAGAGAACTTACCTTCATCATTCTTCCTTATCTCACTTAGCCCATAAAACCTGCATTAAATAGGTTGCTTGACATTTAATATTTCAATGTTGTCAGGACTATATTGTATAGGACCTTGAAGGAGCTGACCATGTGCCAGACCTTGATCATAGCCATGTTGCCGAGTTGAAGATATTAGGACTATATTAAACATAGCTGCATATAACATTAGGTACACAATTTTGCTCTCATTTTTATAAAATAAATACGTACCAAAGGTCTCAAACAACAATACTCAATTTGAATGGCACACACTTCAGAGAATACGATATTATGATGACATCAAACTTATCAAATATCTATAAAAATAAATTTAATATTTATGAGGCATAATAAATATCAACAACTAAAACAGGAAATATTTTTTTTATAATATAGATGCTAGTTGGTTTGTTGTACGAGTTCTTCATTTCTATAATCATCAGGTATGTTTTGAGTTATCTTAACCTTTGAGATTGAAAATAACTAATTCTGAAACCTTATTTTCACTCTGAGCCTAATCATAGCATCTCTACATACGTGAATGGTAGGGAATGGCAGAACAGAGAATGGGCAGCCTACCCCTTACTAACTTAATAAGTAGTAGAGATTACTAACTTAATAAGTAGTAGAGATTTACCTCTTCTACAACACATGCTTGGCAATAAATCACAGGGCATGACGACCATAACAAGGAACAGTCTAGCGCTACTGAAACTGAAGATTACTAAATGGCACTCTGCCCTACCTTCTGTTTCTCAGATATGTCGATATGGCCAAACTTTTGGTCACTGGACAAAGCAGCCTCTCTGAAACTGTTGATGCAGTAGACCAGTTGATCTACAGAGGAACCCCTTTCTGTTGACTCCTTGTACCGTGCCTCAATTGGGTCACCAATCTGCAATTGAAGAAAACTTGTGTCATCTAAATTCACAAGCATGCAAGAAGTCTCCGCGGGCGTTGACCAAGCAATGCTGTAATTCAGTGCATATAGAAATACCTTCTTAAGATCTTCCAGTTTAGAAATATAGGGCATGTTTGGTTTGGTGCCTAACTTGCCACACTTTGCCTAACTTTTCTGCCTAAGGTTAGTTTTTCAATTCGAACGACTAACCTTAGGCAAAGTGTGGCATATTTAGCCACCAACCAAACAGCCCCATAGACTCCCTTTGTCTCATCCTCACCATCTTCATACAGCCAATCTTCAACCTCCCGAAGCTTTCCAATCAACCCTTCTCCTCAGGTGTCACAAAATCGTTGTATCTATCGTAGAGCTAAATACAATAAAAAAGAACATTAGATACTGTTTATATTCACAAGGAAAACCATCAAGGCATGCATCTCCACATACCTTGTTACGCATGTCATAGACATAAGCTTCCACAACATTTTTCTTCTCTTTGGTTTCTTCCATTACTCTGTCCTGAAGAGCCATCTCATACTCTTTCTCTACAGCCTTCTGCAGGTCAGCTACAGCCAAGGCACCATAGACCAATGCATGGACCGGAACAGAAGTTCTCTTAACTTTCCTTTCTGATGGCTCAACCTAAATAAAATATATATAAGAAGCAAATCAACAAATTACTAACTTCTCATCCAAAGCATTCATGAACCTAACAAGAGAGCAAGTATATAACTTGCATGAAACTAATCCGTAAATTTCTAACACATGATCACAACAAGAATGATAGCCCGCCTGCTATGCCATCTCAAGATACGACAAGCAGTCAGAATAAACAGAAAACCCCCATTATGGAAGGTCGCAACAATCTAAAAATCATCAAATCCATCAGCATGCTGCAAACAAAATATGATTTTTCCAAAATTTGTGAAGAATATATCACACCTTTGCATCAGTTTCCATTGGAACAGATTTTTCCTCGGGATTTTCTGCTCCATTTTCAGCTGCAGGAGCAGCCTCAGTAGTATCAGGCTCATGCACATTCACATCAGTTCCAGAGACAGGATCACTTGGTGCATCATCTGTGTCCATCTTTGTAGTATCCTTTGGAGCTTCATTAGCAGATGAGACTGGAACTGCCACATCCTCCTCGAGCATCTGCATGCAAAAATAGCAAAAAAACAGTGTTGGGAAACCAGTAACCTATATACAAAAAGGGGAAAATGCTTCATAATGTTTTAATGCAAAGAGGAAGTCATTTCACCTACACCTAGTCTAACTGCACGTGTATGTTTAAAATAAGGAAACCAAAAAAAGGAAAAGTGGCATGAACTCATCAATTAAAACAGGAGTAATACCATGCCATTCAAACCATTTGTTTCCGCTCCTCTAACAACACTATCTGAAATTTCTGTGACAGCAGCAAAGAGAGCGTTCGAACTTGCAGTTTTAACCTACAGAAGACCCAACATTATATTGACCCGTTGGAAGAAAACATTGATGGTATGTTTCGGAAGCTCACAGTTTTCCCGAGATCACCAAGGTACCGTTTTGTTCCAGAAAAACCACCCGACTTCATGTTCTTGCTTATAAATTTAAACATGCCTGCATAATCCAGAAATAAGTAAAACAAACAGTTCAAATCTATAACAGAGAAAAGAAGTCCCTATTTTTAGATGCAACCTGATAACCGATCATCCATAGCCATAATACTACAGTAGTTCAAATAACACAACATCAATGAACACACTAATAACTATTGTACAATTATCATAGTGAACATCTTCCAAACTACAAGACCAGAGCTCCAATGGAGTATTTTTCCTAACAGTCAATAACCATGGAGTATTCCTACAAATATTTGAACATATATTTATTGTTTACCTATGGTAAGGCCAGGGACGTTGAGCGATCCATCAGAAGGGTCGAAGAAGACATCAAGAACAGATGAAGCAGAGTCATAAAAAATTGAGGCAAAAGATGGAGGAAGCAATTTGCTTCCCTTTGTTACATAAATTGCCCTTAATACATACCTATTGATTACTTGAATGTTATCATTAGTTTGGGATATCAAGATTCACCAGATGACAATGTAATAAATGGGAAAGATGTACCATACCATGAGTAGTGCTGAGCGCATTTTAGAAGTAGCTCACGAAATGTAACTAAAGCATGATTTAGGAGAACCCCATTGAGCTCCACAGCTGAGTTGCTAATTTCAGGCACCTGAAAATGAAGAGGTAAGAGATGAAACTGTGATGTGAAGTAAAAAAAGAGGTTGAATGATTGCCTAGCCTGGCAACTTACCATAGTTGAATCAACTGTGACAATCCCGTGGATGTTGAGACCACTACCCAGGCTACAGCGTAGGAGTATGACCTCAGGAGGTGGTGGCCCCGCAGCTGATTGTTGGTTCAAACTTATGAGGTCCGATGCAAGGATGCGGGGCGGATGGGATGGCTCGGGTCGGTAGTGGAAGAGGAGAAATCTATGCATACAACAGCAAGGAAGGCGGGGAGGCGGCCCAGTACTGCTCCTCCACGACGCGCTCTCGGCGGTCGCGCCAGTCGACCTCCACGGTGGAGCGGCGCTCGCAGACCGCCTCTGCCTTAGAGTTCACGCCCATCTTCTTTGGCATCTGGGTCCTGTCGTGAGGCGGCTGGTGGCGTGGCGCGGGGCTGATGTGACGGCCGAATGGGCCGAATGAACTGCAATCTGGACTCTGTTGTGCGTTTTAGGGGAATGGAGGGAGGCGAGAGCAAGAGCCGGCGGCGGCGCGAAGCCGAGGTGGAGGAGGGAGAGGATATCGCCGACGAGGACCGAGATGGTGGGGCGGCTCGTGAGGGGATGGGGGGTGGCGACGCGCGCGAAGCCAAGGTGGAGGAGGGAGAGGATCCGGACTCGTCGAGCGCGCGCGCGACGGAGCGGCCCGCGTCCGGGCCGGCGGCGTCGCAGCAGAGGCGCAGGAAGTCGCGCGTACGGCACGGCGCCGACGCCGGACTCCCGAATCCGCGCGTGCGCTGCCTCCATCTGCGTGGCTCGCAGCATCTTGCGCGCCTCCTCCACCGTGAGGCTCGCCGCGGACAGCGCCGCATCCGGCTCCCGCTTGGCCGGCGCCAGCGCCGGCGCGGGCGGCACGAGGCCGTCGAGGTTGATCCGCAGGAACGCGATGCCGACCCCGAGGTCCCGGATCCGGTCGGCCAGGGGCATGAAGCAGTCGGGCGGCACGGCGGGGCGGAATGCCGGCTGCTCCTGCAGGAACCGCCGGAGCCCGAACGTCGTCGGCGCTCAACCGCACGGCGGCAAGGAGGAGGCGAGGCGATGGCAGGACCTTGATGACCACGCGGAGGCCGAAGCGCGTGGGCCGGCGCCTCGGGAGGAACATGACCGAGGATCCCCCGCCGCCGGTGGAGGAGAGGGAGGGGGACAGAGCTCGCGGAGGTTGGCGAGGTAGTCGTAGTCATCGTCAGAGGCCGAGCTCCAAGATCTCGCGGCGGTTTTGCGGTGAGCCGCGGGGGTTACGGCCGGGGCAGACATCGATCTGGAGAGGGGATCACACGGGGGAGGGGAAGGGGCATCGGGGTGGAGAAAGAACCGGGAATGGGAATGAGAACGGTAGAAACAGGAATGGGAATGGCAGAACCAGGAATGAGGCAGCCTACCCCTATGAGTGCTTAAAAAAGCATGGCGCAAATTGGGCCAACGAGCTTCCATGCGTACTATGGGGGAATCGGACCACACCCAGCCGAGCTACCGGGGAGACCCCGTTCTTCCTGGTCTACGGGGCTGAAGCCTGTCTTCCCCCAGCAATCATTATGGGCTCGCCACGGGTCTAGTCTTTCGATGAATCTATGCAGGAACAACTGCGGCGTGAGGACGTGGACTTCATCGACAAATGTAGATGGCGAGTGGCGATCCAGAATGCACAGTACAACCAAACGCTCAGGCGCTACCACCAGCGGTTTGTGCATAGTAGGGAGCTCAAGGTCGAGGACCTAGTCCTAAGGCGAGTACTGAACCGAGAAGGGCTCCACAAACTCTCCCCAAGCTGGGAAGGACCCTTCAAGGTGACGGAAATATGCCGACCCGGGTGTGTCCGCCTTGCCACAACAGAAGGAGTACCTCTTCCCAATCCCTGGAATATAGAGCATCTCCGTAAGTTCTATCCATAAAAGCAAAACTGGGGGTTGAGTTTTCTTCCTTTGTAACTAGGTTGCGCATATGTGTACGTCAATCCGGTGAGGCCCGCCCTCGTAAGCCCGATCTGTTGGTCGACACCCATGTATATAAAGTTATAAGGAAAAGATTTACCCCCAAGATGTGCTTTTGTGATGGTTTTATTCTACTTCAGTTTACAAGCATTTTTTTATCTAACCCACCCATACAGTTTTCCACCCTTGTTGGTATGATGACATCCGAATTGAGTAGCCAGGCTTGCAGTTCAGGACCCCTCTACTGCTGCAGGGGGTCCGGCAACCTGGGGTCCAGTTCTAGAGAATGGGCGCTCGTCTCCTGGAGTGGTCCGGAGCTGTGTAGCTGCTTAGCATGGTTTCGTAACCTAAGCCCGCACGCTCCATCACTCTGCAACGGGTACCCTAGTATTTGGAGCTATGATCCTGTGGGTTCGGGCATACGGCTTGGCTTCCTAGGCTAAATCCTGCAGGTCCTGTTGTCGAAGGCTGAAAGATACCAGATGGTGGGTCCTATGGGTGTGCTCCTAAAACTTCAAATCCGAAGCTGTGTGCAGGTCCAGCTCCCAGTCCAGAGGTAGGTAGTCTCAAACTGTAGAGACTACCTCCTAGGGGCCGGGCCACCAATTTTTTCTTTGGTATACTAGTATCCAGCCTCGACACGTCGAGCTTACCTCCCAGGGGGGCCAAGTACCAGAGAGAAGTTGATGACGCTACACATAAGAAGGGCAAATAACATACAGATAAGTTCCAGTTCTACTTGATTAACGGTTCTTAAAATATGTTACAAGACCAAAAGTTATTACAGCCGCTCCCCAGCAGAACCCTCACCTTGTCTTTACAGGTTTAGCTATTCGGCGTCGGCAGGATCACACTGAAAGCGCGCGACCACCATCTCCACTACATCTTGAACACTCTCCCGGGCGACGTCTTCTGTGGCGGCTATCAGACCATCGATCACCGGCGCCAAGGATATGGTGGGGTCGTGACTCCGAAAGCACGTCAGGACATAGTCTACCATCGCCTGGCAGAGCTTGCTACCCTCTGCCTCCAGGCGGGCACCGAGGATCTGATCCAGGCGCCGGAGGCGATCGGCGGCAGAATCTAGCACCGGGAGGGCATCGGAGATCGACATTGGCAGCTCCGACACTGGGATGGGGCTCATCCCTAGTAGCACCAGTGTCGTGCTTGCCTCGCCGGCCCACTCGGCAATGCGCTGGACCCCGGCGCGGTGTTCTGCTTGGAGATCTTCGAGGGCCTTTCTGGTGGCCTCCATCGCCTGGGGACCCGGCGCCGCCTGCGCCGCATTGAACTGGCGGATCTGCTCCTCTAGATTCCTCTCCTTTTCCTCTGCTTCGAGCTCGTGCTCGGCCAGCAACTCGCCTCGCCGGGTGAGCATTTCTTCCCTGAAGGTGAGATCTATCTCTCGCTTGGCGAGATCCGTCTCCCGCCTGTCCAAGGACAACTCTTTCTCCTTAAGGTTTTCCTCGGCGAGGGCGACGTCACATGCCTTTCCCTTCTGCTCTTGCTGCCATTCCTGCAGCCTTTCCACGGCCTTTACCTGCTGGGCCCGCTGGGCTTCCAGAGTCTTGTCCAGAGCACTCAATTTGGTATGGTACTCTGTCGTGAGGGCCTCCCTCTAGGTCACGGCTTCCTACCTCCTAGCCACTTTCTTCTCCCTCCGGGTCGCCTCTAGCTCCCTGGCACACACCCTCTGGAGGTCTTTCTTGTACTCCTTGCGGTCCTGCTCGAGTTGGGACCGCTCAAAGGTGAACTGCCGGGACACCGACTTGGTGCGCTCCTCCAGTTGGGTGCGCCAGTCGCTGAGGCGCTGGTGCTCAGCCTCAAGTGCCTCCCACTCCCACAAGATTGCTGCCTCAGTTTCACTAAGAACCTGGTGGGCGCGGGACAGCATGCGGGGGATGGGGACTGGCGCCGCTTATTGCTCGGCACCCAACCGGAGTCGCCGCCTAAATATCACCTCCATCTCCTCCGGAGCAGGTGGGGGGATGGAGCTGGACGTGCCCCCTGTGTCACCCCAGTGTTGGGAATGGGCGCAGATCCCCCAGCTGGGACCTTCTCCACTGCGGCGACGCCGCCTGACGTTGGTGCCACTGCCGCCGGATCCCCAGCTGGGGCATGGGAGGTCGGTGCCGCTGTCCTGGCAGCAGCTAGGAGCGGATCGCCGACACCACCCTCAGCGGATTCCTGCTGCTGAGAGCCAGACCCATCGGTGGGCCTGGTATCTGGCGGAGGAGGCGTGGCCTTGGGAGCAGCGGAGGAAGAAGCCCTGGCAAATAGATGATGGGTTAAGACTTGTCGGCATGCTGATTAGGCTCGTGGAAAAAGGGACTACACTTACTTGGGGCCCTGGACTTTCTAGTGACCCTGGAAGCGAGGAGATCGCTGCTCCTGCCGCTGAGGTCGCTGTTGCTGCCCCTCCTGCTGCTGTTGCTGCTGCTCGTGCTCCTGGGGTGATCACCCCCGGATGGTGGTGGTGGCGGTGGGATCGGGGGACTAACGCGCCTCTGCGCCGTGGGTGATCCCTCGGAGCTACCTGGGGCAGAGGCACTGCTTGCAGCCCCTTTGCCCTTGTACAAGGGGCTGGGGGCCATGGCGGGATTGGCGCTGGGAGCCACACCGACGGGCTGGGGACCCCTAGTCGGAGCATCAGAGATCCGGATCCCATGGAGGGGGTCCAGGCCGTTGGTCTGGCGAATCGCCACACCGCTGTCATCGAGGGTCGGCAACATGGCCAAGATCGCCGTCCTCAGCCCTGGGTCATCACAGAGCGCCGGGACGTCCTGGGGGAGTATCAGGGATTCCGGGACAAAAGTCTCCCCAGTAATCCCCCACCAGGAGTTCTAGCTCGTCCCAGGACAGATCGGTACCCGGCCCGCGCTGGATCCTACAGATGTCATTCGGGTCGGTGAACCAGCAGGACAGGCGTGGCCTCTTCTGCAGCGGCGCGATCCGGCGCTTCAGGAGATCGCTGACCACGTGCATTGATGTCAGGCTGCCCGTGGCCAAGACCTTGATCCTGTCCAATATGTGCAGGAACTCTGGCGAGATGGATGGCTTGGTCCTCCATTTCTTGCGGTCGAGTGCTGACCCATTGCTCGGCAGGATGAGGCGGTCGTTGGCCTCGGTGCTGGCAATCACCTAGTCGTTGCGCCAGTTTTCCCACCTCGCACCACCAAAGGTGGGGATGTAGACTACGGCCGGATCTGGCCTTGTCTGAAAGTAGTAGGCACCGATGTGGTCCCTAGTCTTCCTGGACCTGACCAGCACTAAAAAATAGCGGAAGAGGGAAGTGCAGGGGCCACACCTACAAACATCTCGCAGAGGTGGACGAAGATCGCTGCCTGGAGGATGGAGTGGGGCGTGAGGTGTTGAAGCTGAAGCCCGAACTCCTCCAGCAGTAGCAGGAAGAAGGGCGAAATCAGTAGCGCCAACCCGCAAAAGATGTACGAGGTGAACAGCACAAACTCCCCGGTGGCGAGATCGCCAAGGGGGACAGCGCCGGCACGGATCCTTCTGGCGAGCCTTGGCGTGCTCCACCCAAGCAGGCCACACACCAGATTGAGCTCCTCCTCAGCCTGGAAGCGATCAGGATGACCGAGCGAAGCCATCGCGTGTGCGACGGCGCGGGCGTGGAACAGAGGAGCACAAAGGCAAAGGGACGCAGCCGATTGGGAGAGAATGCGAAAAGGTAACTGCTGCACGCGAGGTGAATCCTTTTTCAGGGAAACCTGAATCCTTTTCAGGGAAACTCTCCCGCGCGCCCCTGAATCGCCGTAGGAAATCCCGTTCGACGGGCACCTAGGACACAGACAGCCCAGTCTGTGACATAGGGGCCCGGGTCCACAGGTTATACAGTTTGTGTACCAGATTTCGGGTGCGAAAAGAGCGGGGTGTGAACCGCCGCACGCGATAGCGCGCCTCCTTGGGGCTGCTGCAGAAGACAAAAGGTTATTAAAACCAACAACGGCAACGAGGCGTCCCACGCGTGGCCCAACGAAACCACCAGGCGTGGGGATCGTGGGTCAGTCAACCGCGGGGACAGATATGGCAGTTGACGTGATCGAAGGTGGATTGACAGTGGGTGCGTCAGCAGACGTACTAAAACAGCGCGCCAATCACCGATCAGGCCATGTTGAGACAAAGTACGAGCTTTGGCCCCACCTGTAGGCTCGCGTCCTCCCCTGAGGTGGGTCCAGGGGCCACTGTCGGTACCCTGAAACTAGGATACCCCTTACTGCTATATAAAAACGCAGCACCCACGTGGCTACTTTTAGTCGCGTGGTAAAAGAGCTGTATGTGGGACCAGGCCATGACTCGCCCCAGCCTCGGGCGACTACTCTGGGCCAGCAACAACACCTGACCCCACCACATGGGCGGGTCTGGTGCCGCACGTGTCCAGAGAAAGTGGCATACTCTGAGGCAACACCAGTGAGTCCGGACCCCCATGGGAAGGTGCCGGACCCCTGTATATACGGTCCGGGCCTCCAAGTTTGGTCTAGGACCTCCACGTGTGCGAACTGGACCCCTAGAATTGGATCCGGACCCCCCAGTATGGGGTTCGGGCCACCCACAGTGGGGTCCCAGGGTTCCAGGACAGAACATACCCGGGCCTTAATCAGGACCCAGGTGGGGTCCGGTGCCGACACGTGTCCAGACCTGATCTAGTGAGATTCGGACCTTATCACATACACTCCTGCTCCCCACCCAGTCGGAGACCCGACGCAGCCACATGGCCTACTGCGCTTGGCGTAAGCCAACGGACGGAACCTGGCATGAAGCCTCTGGGCTACGCGCGTCTTTGCATTCATTACGGATAAGACGTGTGCCTGTCCATTCCAGTGACAAGCGGCATACCCAGTCCACGCTGCGTGGGCCGTGCTGTTACTCACACGTTACCATAGTAAGGACAATGACTCACCATTACTCGTGCGTTTCCAAGAAAAGGGCCTATCAATGTTGCATGCACTGCAATCATCATGACTCCCGCTGATTACTCATGCGTTACTAAGGAAGCTGAACGGCTCCGCCTATACGCCTCTACTCGTGTGTGCTGTCAGCATTAATTATTCACATAATGTATTCCTTCCATTATGCTCTTGGGCCCGCATGTCGGGGCTCAACATCCTTGTATGTACCTCCCTTAAACTATAAAAGGGAGGGGACACAACGTTACAGGGGACACGATCAATACAGCTTACGGACAGTGGATGTAGGGTATTACGCTCCAGCGGCGTGAACCACTATAAACCCTCGAGTGTTCTTGTGTCCATCCGAAATTCACCAAGCAGGCAAGCGCTTAGGCCCCCTCCTCATCTTAGGATTAGGGCGGGTGCATTCCGCCACCCGGCCGGAGGATTTATTTTCCCACCGACAGATACCTACCTGAGAGACATTGATAATGAAGAGGATGACCTCTGGATCTATACCACTATATAATTCATCTCTTCAAACTTTGCAAAACTAATCAAACCAAATCATCCCACACTTATAACCTCCACTAAATCCACCAACTAAATGGCACACAGACGTAACACACTATCAAAACTAATGGTTCAGATCGCTGGATAAATCTCTCTTAGTCACTCAAAATCCAATGGACAATATTATTCGGATCATCCCTCATCTCTTCCCCTCTCCCCGTGACCCCAGCCTCCCCCTCACCCCTCCCCCGCGACCCAGTCATCGCCTCCCCCTCCCCTCACTCGCGGCGTCGCCTCCGTCCCCTCTCCTCTCTGGGATCGTAGCGTTAGCACGAGCTATACGCTAGTCTAACTCAAACACAAGACTCAGATTCATTTGAAGGACTCTAACTTAGATTTTGAAAGGACTTGGTCCATATGTCAAGACAGGATGTACATGTCAAAATGAACAACGAAACGAGGAGTGTATCTTCACAATAAAAGCACGACTCGACACATAAGAGATTATTGTGTAAGGATAGAAATAGATTTAGTTTGTAGGAAGAGTTTTTTGTTTCTATCTACATTCAATTTGGTGCATTACCAGATATTTTCCTTGTAATCCCCTCCTCCAACTATAAAATGAGGGACAAAGCATCCCAAGAGGCCAAGATCATAAGAAATAGCCGCGACATACTAGACGTAGGGTATTATCTCAAGCCGAGAGCCCAAACCAGTCTAAATCCTCATGTACTTGTGCATTTATGTTTGGTTCTTTGATCTCGTAAACACCCCCATACAAATTCACAGCCAAAAAATCATCGACAATTGGTGCGCCAAGTAGGGGTATGCGTTGATTATAGTAGATCTGACAACGAAAACTTTTACACTAGGGCAGGAGATCACCTTCGGCAACCTTAGGTTCATTGGTGATGCGCCGGGAGCCCTCAGGCACGTGTTGGACATCACAACAAACATCATCATCTGACCTGGCTCGGTCTGCTTCACTAGCGATGTGTTTGGGCAACTTAGGCTAATGTCTAACACCTTAGTGACACCAACATTTGAGATCTTGGATCAATCAGATTCGATTTACAAGGTGGCACAACCACTATCCCTGCATCTTATGCCTATATTTGACATGTTAATTAATGATACTATAAAATGACATCGATCCATTTTACTAAGTGATTTTGGTGTTTGATGATCAACATAATAGGTGGACTAATGGTTGTGCAAGTGTTTGTGTTTTGTAGTTCACAGGATGCGAAGTGGATTGGATTAAGGCTCTAAGGATGCAACACCTCAAAAGAAAGACCTTAAAGACTCCTAGAAGACTTATATAAATATTCAGCACGAGTCCAAGACACAAGACAAAAAGAGCCCAAGCAAAGAAGATTGAAGAATAAGATGGGCTGAAACTAGGTGCACCAAACCTGGTGAGTACGCACCAGACCGAGGCACTGAACCAGTTTGCTAGAGAAGCCCTTCTCGGGGTTTTGACAAGCTGGGGCACCGGACCGGGTGAGTGTACACCAGACCCGTCCCAACGGTCAGCAACGGCTAGTCGGCCAATGGTCATCTGACGTTGTGTGCACCGGACCGGGTCCGTGTGCACCGGACCACCGCATTATAGCAGGGTCGGTGTCAAAAGCAGCAACAGCTAGCTAACATGGAGGTACTAGACCCTTGGCTCGATGGTGCACCAGACTGGTTCGACGCAAAAATGCAGGATTCCTCTGATGGATCTATTTGCATGGGGGCTCTATATATACCCCTTGGCCGACCATTTGTAGGTGTGGGAGCCCAAGCAACATACCAACTCAAGTGTGAGACAATACAAGTGTTTAATAGAATCACTCGGTGATTAGTGTAGGTGCTTTGCGAAGTGCTTAGGTTAGTTAGACCGCTATTGCGCTTGCTCTAGTTTAGTGCCTAGTTGATTCAGTGAGGTTAGAACAACCCACAAACCCCTCGGCTCTTGCGTGAGCCATTATAATATTGTACCGACTAGGACGAGAGTCTTGTGAGACCACACCAACCAAGTTTGTGGTGTGGTTGCCACCATATACTGGAGGAAACGAGGCCCATGATGTTTTGGCTGAAAGCTTGATAGTGAAGATAACAGGGAATGTTCGAGAGGAGGCCGTAAGCAGAGCACCACTTGCGCATGAAGAAGGCCCGCGACTCTCTATGGAGTTACGCGACCATGTGCTTGGCCCTCGCGTGGGCTTCCTTTTGTGTAAGGGCACAAACGAGAATTAGTCAGAACCTTGCGCCGTTCTGGATACCTCGGCAAAAATACTAGCGCGTCCATGGGAGTTTGCAATCTCTACCTTTGCTCTTTAGCTTCCTAATTTACATAATTACTTAAGGTGCAATATTTACTATTCTTTGTTTAGAATATAGGATTGGAACTTAGGTTGCATAACTTTTTTTTGCAGTAGAGATAGCAACACTTAGATAAAACCTAGCTTGCACAATCTTAGTTATTTGTATAGGTTTTATTTAGGAGAATTATTTGTGCCCTAGATTAGCGAGAATTTTAGAAGTCCTAATTCACCCCCACCTAGGCATCCGTGTTCCTTTTAATTGGTATCAAAGCCCAATTTAGCTCATTTGGAATGTTTTTATCTTAACCACTAATACAACCGACACTTTTTAGAGGAAGCAATGGATACCCATAGGCCACCATACTTCGACGACACTATTTTTCCTTATTATAGTGATAGGTCACCATACTTTTTAGAGGAAGCAATGGATACCCATAGCCGAAGCTGTTGATCTAGGTGTTTGGAGAGTCACTCACGATGGGATGAAACCAACCAAGAATTTTGAGAAACTCACCGCGAGTGACGAGAAAGAAATTCATTTAAATGCTAGAGCAAAAAATTGCTTGTATGAATCTCTTAGCCTAGAAATTTTCAATCAAATCTTTGCTTTGAAAATGGCTAATGAGATTTGGCTAAAATTACATGAGCCCCATGATGGCACATCCAATGTACATTAGCAAAAACATTGTCTAGTTTTAAATGAGTACAATTCTTTTGTTGTGAAGGAAAATGAGCTTGTTAGAGACATGTATTCATGTTTAAATCTTGCTATTAATGAGCTCAACTCTATTGGAATCAATAAGCTAGATGATGCAGACATTGTGAGAAAGATCATCTCCCTACCACCTCAACAAAAATATGGGAGCATCATCACCATCCTGCACAACTTGGAGGATCTGAGAAAAATGACCCTCACATTGTTGATCAGGAAGATTGTGGCATTTGAGATGTCACGAAAGATGGGTCTAGAAGAATCAACCTCTTCAAAGCCATATGCTTTCACTTGTGATGAGCTTAAAGATAAAAGGCAAGAAGAAGGTTGAAAGCTCAAGTTCCTCGAGTGAAGAAGAGGAATATGAAGAAGAAGAAGATGATGATGATGAAGAATATGATCAAGCCTCTATATCATCCTTCGAGGATGAAGAAACAATCTGACGCGTCAGAAAGGTAATGAGGATGATTCTTAAGATTAATCTAATGGGTGTGCGGTGTGCCCCTACTGGTCGAGGATCTTCTCTTTAACATAGATCAACCTCCCCCTAAGGGTTGATTTGGTGACAAGGGGATCATGGGGGGATTGAGGGGGAAATAAACTAATTTCCCTCTCAATCCACTCCAATCCTCCCGTGATCCCTGGTCACCAAATCAAGCTTAAAAGTGTGCATACTGAAAGTCGTCTAGAGGGGGGTGAATAGGCTAAACCTGAAATTTATAAACTTAAACACACACTAAGGCTGGGATTAGCGTTTAGAATTAAATTCGAGTGCGGAAGATTATTTCTCTTGCTAAGAGTTGCTCAATTGATGCGGATGACATTTGGAAGCAAACTCAAATCAATATTAGCAAGGAAACTTTAGAGAGAGGAAAGAGGGCAAACAAATCAAGCGAAGATCAATGCGATTGAACACGGTGATTTGTTTTACCGAGGTTCGGTTTCAAAGAACCTAGTCCCCGTTGAGGAGGCAACAAAGTCCGGGTCTATTTCAACCCTTTTCCTCTCTCAAACAGTCACTTAGACCAGATGAGCCTTCTCCTTAATCAATTGGGTCACTGAGACCCCGCAAGGATCACCACACACTTAGGTGTCTCTTGCTAGCTTTACAAGCACTTAAGAGAATAAGAATAGAAGAGGAGAAAGCAATCCAAGCAACAAGAGCAACAAAAGAATACAAATAATCCTCTCACAAGTCTCTAAGCACTAGAGTTGATTATGAGAGCTTGGAGTGGATTGAATGCTTTGAATGTGTCTTGAAGTGTTTGGCTTTGCTCTTGCAATGAATATGGAGTTCAGAAAACTTGGATGCCATTTAAGGAGGTGGTTGGGGGTATTTATAGCCTCCAACCACTTCCTAGCTATTGATCGTTTTTGCTAGCGATGGGCACACCGGACAGTCCGGTGGTGCATCGGATATTCACTGTTCACTGTTCGGTGCGTGCCACGTCAGCATGCCCATTGGGGTTTGGAGCGAGTTGACCATTGGAACCTTTGTCCTGTAGTTGCACCGGACAGTCCGGTGCGCTCTAACTTCTCTGCTCTGACTTCTGCAGAGCATTGTTCCCTTTTTCAGTCGACCATTGGCGCCAGGTAGCCATTGCTCCGTTAGCTCACCGGACATGTCAGGTGCACACCGTACAGTCCGGTGAATTACAGCGGAGCGCGCCCAGAAGAAACCCGAGAGTGAGTTGTTCGAGTGCTGCTCGACCAAGTGCACCGAACACTGTCCGGTGCGCCATTTGCAGCACACTCTCAAGTCCTTTGCTCCAAACTAAATTGAGTGCCCAACTGAATTTCTTTCTTAGTTTGTGTTGAAACTTATGCACCTGAGATAAAAGATATCTAGGCAAACTAGTTAGTCCACGTAGTTTGTGATGGACGTCAACCATAAAAATCGATTATAGGAAATGATTAAGCCCATTTCCCTTTCAATCTCCCCCTTTTTGGTGATTGATGCCAACACAAACCAAAGCAAATATAAAGTGTAAAACTGTAACTAGTTTGCAATTATAATTGATGTGCATAGGTTACTTAGAATTAAACCAATTGAAAGACTTTATACATATGTGTAAGAATAAACGTGATTGCTTTCTTCTATTTAACATTTTAGACCACATTTGCACCACTTGCTTGTTTTTGCAAATATTTTTGGAAAAATCTTTTCAAATTCTTTTGCAAATAGCCAAAGGTATAAGAATATGATTTCAAGAAGCATTCTCAAGATTTAAAATTCCTCCCCCTGTTTCAAATGCTTTTCCTTTGACTAAATAAAAGCTCCCCATGAAGAAATTCTCCCCTTAGCTTTCAAGAGAGTTTTTGAAATGATTTTCCCTTTTTGAAATAGATACCAAATGAAATTTGTACCAATTGAAATTTTTATACTAACTTGAAATTTTGAAACCAAATAAGATACCAATTTCAAATTAACTCAAATACCAATTGAAATAAACATTAGTGAAGTAATTTCTTCCTTTATTTTTCGAAAATTTTGAAATTGTGGTGCGATCCTTTTGCATTGGGCTTAATACTTCCCCCCTTCGGCATTAATCGCCAAAAACGGAGAACTTGAAAGCCCTTTACAATTCTCCCCTTATGGAGCCTAATACTTTCTCCCGATTGGTAAAGGAAATATGAATGAAGGGTCATACCAATTGAGAGTTTTCGGAGTAACGACAAAGGGTAAATGATACCGTCAGAGTTGGAGTGGAAGCCTTGCCTTTGCCGGATACTCCATTTCCCTTTCAATCTAAGACTAAACATAGAAATACTTGAAAGCACATTAGTCTTAGCCTTGGCACAAGAAGAATAAGAAATATGCATTTGTACCAGATGAAAGAGACATGATCAAAGGTATACAATTTAGTTATGTGTGCAATGTTTCAATCAAAGTTCCGAGAATCAACTATATTTAGCTCATTCCTAAGTTTGTTAAAGGTCTTTTCATCTAGTGGCTTGGTAAAGATATCGGCTAATTGGTTGTGGGTGCTAACATAAGCAATTTCAATATCCCCTTTTGTTAGTGATCTCTCAGAAAGTGATACCGAATGTCTATGTGCTTAGTGTGGCTGTGTTCAATGGGATTATCCGCCATGCGGATTGCACTCTCATTATCACATAAGAGAGGGACTTTGCTCAACTTGTAGCCATAGTCCATAAGGGTTTGCCTCATCCAAAGTAATTATGCACAACAATGGTGTGCAACAATATACTCGGCTTCGGCGGTGGAAAGAACTACTGAGTTTTGTTTCTTTGAAGCCCAAGACACCAGGGATCTCCCCAAAAACTGACAAGTTCCTGATTTGCTCTTTCTATCAATTTTACACCCTGCATAATCAGCATCGGAATATCCAATTAAATCAAATGTAGATCCCTTGGGGTACCAAAGCCCAAACTTAGGAGTGTAAACTAAATATCTCATGATTCTTTTCATGACCCTAAGATGAACTTCCTTAGAATTTGCTGGGAACCTTGCACACATGCATACTGAAATCATAATATCCGGTCGTAAAGCACATAAATAGAGTAAAGATCCTATGATTGACCGATATACCTTTTGATCTACGGATTTACCTCCCGTGTCGAAGTCGAGATGCCCATTTGTTCCCATGGGTGTCTTGATGGGTTTGCCATTCTTCATTCCAAACTTCTTAAGTATATCTTGAATGTACTTAGTTTGGCTGATGAAGGTGCCTTCTTGGAGTTGCTTGATTTGGAATCCAAGGAAATACTTTAACTCCCCCATCATTGACATCTCGAATTTCTGTATCATAATCCTACTAAACTCTTCACAAGTTGACTTGTTAGTAGACCCAAATATAATATCATCAACATAAATTTGGCATATAAACAAGTATTTAGCAATTGTTTTAGTGAAGAGGGTAGGATCAGCTTTACCGACTATGATGCCATTAGTGATAAGAAAGTATCACAGGAATTCATACCATGCTCTTGGGGCTTGCTTGAGCCCATAAAGCGCCTTTGAGAGCTTATAAACATGGTTAGGATACTCACTATCTTCAAAGCCGAGAGGTTGCTCAACATAGACCTCTTCTTTGATAGGGCCATTGAGGAAGACACTCCTCACGTCCATTTGATATAGCTTAAAGCCATGGTAAGTAGCATAGGCAAGTAATATATGAATTGATTCAAGCCTAGCTACGGGTGCATATGTTTCATCAAAACCCATACCTTCGACTTGTGAATAACCTTTTGCAACAAGTCGGGCTTTGTTCCTTGTCACCACACCATGCTCATCTTGTTTGTTGCGGAATACCCACTTGGTACCTACAACATTTTGGTTAGGACGTGGAACTAAATGCCATACCTCATTCCTTGTGAAGTTGTCGAGCTCCTCTTGCATTGCCACCACCCAATCCGGATCTCTTAGTGCACCCTCTATCGTGTATGGCTCAATAGAGGACACAAAAGAGTAATGTTCACAAAAATGAGCAACTCGAGATCTTGTGGTTACCCCCTTGTGTATATCACCAACTATGGAGTTGACAGGGTGATCTCTTTGAATTGCTTGGTGGACTCTTGGGTGTGGCGGTCTTTGATCATGAATCTCTAGATCATCTTCCTTGTCTTCATTATCATCACCTCCCCCTTGATCAATGTCTTCCTCTTGAGGTGGCTCATCATCTTGATCTTCATCCTCTTCTTCTTGAGCCTGATCCTAATTTTGAGTTGGTGGAGATGCTTGCATGGAAGATGATGGTTGATCTTGTGCTTGTGGAGGCTCTTCGGATTCTTTTGGACACACATCCCCAATGGCCATGTTCCTTAGTGCGACACACAGAGCCTCTTCATCATCTAATTCATCAAGATCAACTTGCTCTACTTGAGAGGCATTAGTCTCATCAAACACAATGTCACAAGAAACTTCAACTAATCTAGTGGACTTGTTGAAGACTCTATATGCCCTTGTGTTTGAGTCATAACCAAGTAAAAAGCCTTCTACTTCTTTAGGAGCAAATTTAGAATTTTTACCTTTCTTAATAAGAATAAAGCATTTGCTCCCAAAAACTCTAAAATAAGAAACACTGGGGTTTTTACTGGTGAGGAGTTCATACGATGTTTTCTTGAGGATTCGGTGAAGATATAACCGGTTGATGGAGTAGCAGGTGGTGTTAATCGCCTCAGCCCAAAACCGGTCTGGTGTCTTGTATTCATCAAGCATGGTTCTTGCCATGTCCAATAGAGTTCTATTGTTCCTCTCCACTACACCATTTTGTTGAGGTGTGTAGGGAGAAGAGAACTCAAGCTTGATGCCCTCCTCCTCAAGAAATCCTTCAATTTGTGAGGTCTTGAACTCCGCTCCATTGTCGCTTCTAATCTTTTTGATTCTCAATCCGAACTCATTTTGAGCCCGTCTTAAGAATCTCTTTAAGATCTCTTGGGTTTGAGATTTTTCCTGAAAAAAAATACCCAAGTGAAGCGAGAATAACCATCCACAATTACAAGACAGTACTTACTCCCGCCGATGCTTATGTAAGCGATCGAGCCTAATAGGTCCATGTGGAGTAGCTCAAGCGACCTGTTAGTCGTCATGATGTTCTTGTGTGGATGATGGACTCCAACTTGCTTCCCTGCTTGACACGCACTACAAATCCTGTCTTTCTCAAAATGAACATTTGTTAGTTCTAAAATGTGCTCTCCCTTCAGAAGCTTGTGAAGATTTTTCATTCCAACATGGGCAAGTCAGCGATGGCAGAGCCAGCCCATATTAGTCTTAACAATTAAGCAAGTATCTAGTTCAGCCTTGTTATCATTAAAATCAACTAATATACCTAACCATCTAACACTCCCTTAAATGCTATTTAATCATCACTTCTTCTAAAGACAGTAACACCTACATCAGTGAATAAACAGTTGTAGCCCATTTTGCATAATTGAGAAACTGAAAGCAACTTGTAGTCTAATGAATCTACAAGAAAAATATTAGAAATGGAATGGTCAGGATATATAGCAATTTTACCCAAACCTTTGACCAAACCTTGATTTCCATCCCCGAATGTGATAGCTCTTTGGGGATCATCATTTTTCTCATATGAGGAGAACATCCTTTTCTCCCATGTCATGTGGTTTGTGCACCCGCTATCGATTATCCAACTTGATCCACCAGATGCATAAACCTACAAAATAAATTTAGACCTTGTTCTTAGGTACCCAAACGGTCTTGGGTCCTTTGACATTAGAAACAAGCACCTTGGGTACCCAAACACAAGTCTTTGGGCTCTTGTGTTTGCCCCCAACATATTTGGCAACTATTTTGCCTGATTTGTTAATTAGCACATAAGAAGCATCAAAGGTTTTAAATGAAATGTTATGCTCATTTGATGCATTCACAATTTTCTTTTTAGACATTTTGATATGAGTGGAATGCCTAGAGCTAGAAGCCACATTTTTATACATAAAAGCATGATGAGAAACATTGTGAGGTTTTCTAGCATGAATCTTCCTAATTTTATGCTCAGGATAGTTTGCAGGATATAAATGTAGCCCTCTCTATCCTGAACCATGGGAGCCTTACCCTTAACAAAATTAGATAGTTTCTTGGGGGCATTAAGTTTGGTGTTGCTTTGGCTCCCTTGTTGGAAGTCAATACCATCCTTAATGCTAGGGTGTCTCCCATTATAGAGCATGTTTCGGGCAAATTTAAATTTTTCATTTTCTAATTCATGCTCGGCAATTTTAGCATTTAATTTAGCTATGTGATCATTTTGTTCTTTAATCATGGCAAGGTGATCATCAATAGCTTCAATATTAATATCTCTACATCTAGTGCAAATAGTGACATGTTCAACAGTAGATATAGAGGGCTTGCAAACATTCAATTCTTCTATCTTAGCATTTAAACTAGCATTCTCATCTCTAAGACAAGAAATTCAATCATTGCACATGCTAAGATCCTTAGTTAAGTTTTCACATTTTTCTACTTCTAGAGCATAAGTATTTTTCAACTTAACATTTTTTTTATTTTCTTTAACGAGCAAGTTCTCTTGGCATTCCAAGAGATCATCCTTCTCGTTAATGGTTTCTATTAATTCATTTAATTTTTTCTTTTGGTCCATGGTGAGGTTGGCAAAGAGAGAAATTAAATCATCATTATTATCATCACTAGAGCTACCCTCATCATCAGATGTAGTGTATTTAGGGGTATCTCTAGAATGTACCTTCTTCTTGCCGTCCTTAGCCATGAGACACTTGTGGCCGACGTTGGGGAAGTGGAGGCCTTTGTTGATGGCGATGTTGGCGGCGTCCTCGTCGGAGGAGGATTCGGTGGAGCTCTCGTCAGAGTTCCATTCCCGCCCCATGTGCACCTCGCCACCCTTCTTCTTGTAATATTTCTTCTTCTCCATTTTCTTCTTCCCTTTCTTGTCGTCGTCTCTATCACTGTCACTAGTATATGGACATTTTGCAATGAAGTGACCGGACTTACCACATCGGTAGCACACCCTCTTGGAACGGGGTTTGTAGTCTTTCCCCTTCCTTTGCTTCAGGATTTATCGAAAACTCTTAATAATAAGAGCCATCTCCTCGTTGTCGAGCTTGGATGCATCGATAGGTAGTCTACTTGGTGTATACTCCTCCTTCTTTTCTTCTGTTGCTTTAAATGCAATGGGTTTCACCTCGGGTGTAGAGGTGGCGCCTTGCTCCAAGTTGACAATGTGTTTGGAGTCTTTGATCATAAGTTCAAAGCTCACAGACATGCCAATCACCTCCTCGGGAGACATCTGTTTATATCTAGGATCCCCACGAATTAATTGAACTTGAGTGGGATTATGAAAAACAAGAGATCTTAGAATAACCTTGACCATTTCATGGTCATCCCACTTGGTGCTCCCGAGGTTGCACACTTGATTGACCATGGTCTTGAGCCGATTGTACATCGCTTGCGGCTCTTCTCCTTTGTTGAGGACGAATCGACCGAGTTCTCCCTCGATCGTTTCGCGCTTGGTGATCTTGGTCACCTCGTCCCCTTCGTGCGCGGTTTTGAGGACGTCCCATATCTCTTTGTCATTCTTCAACCCTTGCACCTTATTATACTCTTCTCGACACAAGGAGGCAAGGAGTATAGAAGTTGCTTGGGAGTTGAAATGCCTAATTTGGGCGGCCTCATCCGACTCATAATTCTCGTCGCCCACCTGTGGTGTCTGCGCTCCAAACTCAACAATATCCCAAATGCTTTCGTGGAGTGAGGTTAGATGATGCCTCATTTTATCACTCCACATGCAATAATCTTCACCATCAAAATATGGTGGTTTGCCTAGGGTCCGAAAGTAATGGTGCGCGTTTAGGAATGCAAGGATAGCGTAGAGGCATCTTACTATACTTCTTGCGCTCGTGGTGCTTCGAAGTTGTAGACTCGATGCCGGATGTGGAGGGTGATGAAGAGTCGGTCTTGTAGTAGACCACCTTATTCATTTTCTTTTTCTTCTTATGACCCCTCCTATGTGACTTGATAGAGGAAGAGGATTCCTCCTTATACTTGTCGCCGGACTCCCTTGATAGAGTCCTTCCCGAGCCCACGGCCTTGTTGCCTGTGACGATCTCCCTCTTGGCGTGATCTCCAAACATCACTTCGAGTTTGTTAGACTCTTATGAAGCATTGGCTTTGATACCAATCAAAAGTCGCCTAGAGGGGGGGTGAATAGGTAAAACCTGAAATTTATAAACTTAAACACACACTAAGGCCGGGGTTAGCATTTATAATTAAATTCGAGTGCGGAAGATTGTTTCTCTTGCTAAGAGTTACTCAATTGATGCGGATGACGTTTGGGAGCAAACTCAAATCAATATTTGCAAGGAAACTTTAGAGAGAGGAAAGAGGGCAAACAAATCAAGCGAAGATCAATGCGAGTGAACATGGTGATTTGTTTACCAAGGTTTGGTTCTAAAGAACCTAGTCCCCATTGAGGAGGCCACAAAGACCGGGTCTATTTCAACCCTTTCCCTCTCTCAAATGGTCATAAATGTAATTTTGGGCATGAATTGGTTAGCCCAACATAAAGCTATTCTCAATACTGATCTAAGAACAATCAGGTTGAGTTATGGCCAAGAAGAAATTCTTTTGTCTATCCCTGTAGCCATTCCAGCTAGACCAACTGGCAGAGTGTATGAAGCCATCATACCGGAGATCAAAGATATTCCGGTAGTATGTGAGTTCCCAGACGTCTTTCTAGAAGATTTGCCTGGATTGCCACCCGAAAGAGATGTAGAATTTGTAATTGAGTTGAAGCCCGGTACGACTCCTATTTCTAGCAGGTCGTACCGAATGCCTCCAAATGAACTGGCAGAACTCAAGACCCAATTGCAAGATCTACTAGAGAAGGGATTCATCCGGCCAAGCTCGTCACCATGGGGTTGTCCAGCCATCTTCGTCAAGAAGAAGGACCAAACACTTCGAATGTGTGCGGGTTATAGACCCCTTAATGAGGTTACTATCAAGAATAAGTACCCTCTTCCACGGATTGACATTCTATTTGATCAACTGACTGGAGCAAGGGTATTCTCCAAGATTGACCTCAGGTCGGGCTATCATCAGATCCGTATCAGACCCGAGGATATACCAAAGACCGCATTCACTATGCGGTATGGATTGTTTGAATATCTGGTTATGTCTTTCGGACTAACGAATGCTCCTGCCCACTTCACATATCTGATGAACTCGGTATTTATGCCTGAGTTGGATAAGTTTGTGGTGGTCTTCATCGACGATATCTTAGTATACTCCAAGAATGAAGAGGAGCATGCTCAGCACTTGCAGATTGTATTAACGCGCTTGAGAGAACATCGGTTATATGCCAAGTTTAGTAAATGCGCGTTCTGGCTGGAAGAAATTCAATTTCTGGGACATGTATTATCTGCCAAGGGGATTGCGGTAGATCTTAGCAAAGTCAAGGATATTTTGGAGTGGAAACCCCCAACCACTGCACATCAAGTCTGAAGTTTCCTTAGGCTGGCTGGTTATTACCGTCGATTCATTCCGGATTTTTCTAAGCTTGTGAAACCAATCACGAGTTTATTGAAGAATGATATTAAATTCAATTGGTCTTTAAAATGTAATGAAGCTTTTGAACAATTAAAAGTATTATTAACCACTGCTCCAGTATTGGCTCAACCGGATATTAATAAGCCCTTTGATGTGTATTGTGACGCATCAGGCAGTGGTCTCGGCTGTGTATTAATGCAAGAAGGCCGAGTAATAGCTTATGCTTTATGGCAGTTACGCCGACATGAGGAACATTATCCGACTCACGATCTGGAGCTAGCTGCAGTGGTTCATGCCCTCAAAATATGGCGTCATTATCTGCTGGGGAATGTCTGTCATATATATACAGATCATAAAAGTTTAAAGTATATCTTTACCCAGTCAGAACTCAATATGAGACAAAGGAGATGGCTCGAGCTGATAAAGGATTATGAATTAGAGATTCACTATCACCCAGGCAAAGCTAATGTAGTGGAAGATGCATTAAGTCGTAAGGCTTTCTGCCATTGTCTTACCATGAAGACTTCTGACAAGACGTTATGCCAAGAAATGGAGAAGTTGAACCTGGGAATGATTCAACAGGAAACTTCAAATCATTTGAAGCTTGAGTCAGTCATCCTGCAACGAATAATTGACACACAAAGAAGTGATGAGGGTATGAAACACATCCATGAGAAAATAGAGGCCGAAAAAGCCAAATGTTTCAGAAAGGATGATCAAGGCATTGTATGGTTCAACAACCGCATAGTTGTGCCAAAGAATGAAGAAATTCGCCAACAAATATTAGATGAAGCACATCTTAGTCGCTATTCTATTCATCCCGGAAGCACTAAGATGTATCATGATCTGAAACAACATTATTGGTGGACAAAGATGAAGATTGAAATCGCACGCTATGTGGCAAGATATGACACCTGCAGACGTGTCAAAGCCATACATATGAAGACTGTTGGTCCATTACAATCTCTACCAATACCAACATGGAAATGGGAAGATATTAGTATGGACTTTATTGTGGGATTGCCCAGAACAGCAAAAGGCTACGATTCTATCTGGGTTATTGTTGATCGGCTCACAAAAATTGCTCATTTTCTGCCAGTCAAGACATATTACCCGGTCCTCACATATGCAGAACTGTATATTGCTCGTATTCTCAGTTTGCACGGTATTCCGAAGACTATAGTATCAGATCGTGGACCTCAATTTGTATCCAAATTCTAGGAAGAACTTCACAAATCCTTGGGTACTAAATTGCTCCATAGTTCGGCCTATCATCCTCAAACCAGTGGGCAGACTAAGAGGGTAAATCAGATACTCGAAGATATATTGCGAGCATGTGTTCTGGAGTTCCCACAGAAATTGGATGATTGTTTACCATTAGCGGAGTTCTCATATAATAATAGCTATCAAGAAAGTATTAAGATGGCACCCTTCGAAGCTTTATATGGACGACGATGTCGCACTCCGTTAAACTGGTCTGAACCTGGTGAAAGATATTTCTTCAGGCCTGATATGGTAAAGGAGACAGAAGAGAAGGTTCAACGAATAATTCATAATTTGAAGAAAGCTCAAGCTCGGCAGAAGAGTTATGTAGACACCCACCAGATACCCTTGTACTTTCTAGTTGGAGACTATGTCTACCTGAAAGTTTCACCAATGAAGGGTGTATCACGTTTCAGGGTAAAAGGGAAGCTTGCACCCCGGTATATTGGTCCTTTTCCTATCCTTGAAAGATACAGACCAGTGGCATACCGACTTCAGTTACCCGAAACCTTGTCTGCAGTACATAATGTGTTCCACGTGTCACAATTGAAGAAGTGTCTTCGGGTTCCCGATCGAACCATTGACGTAACGGATGTTTCCCTAGAATAAGACTTGACATATTCTGAGCACCCTATTCGAGTCTTGGATCAAAAAGACAGAATTACCCGAAGAAAAACCCTCAAGTTTTACAAGATACAGTGGAACCAGCATTCAGAAGATGAGGCTACATGGGAAACTCAGGACTTTTTAGAAAAGAATTTCCCAGGCTTTTTAGCCTCATGTAATTTGTAAAGTGTATACAATTGTTGTAATAAAGGAGCGAGCCCCAAACCACCCCTGCCATGTACCAAGAATAAGGAAATAAAGACATGTCGTGTTTCCTTTTCCATTACTTACCCTAGGACTTTTAATCTCGGGACGAGATTCTTTTATGGGGGGAAGGATGTAACACCCCTGGTGTTACTGTCACTAAAACTTGAGCATAACATCATAAGCATTGTCATTTCATATGTTTGACACACCTAGAGTGCATTCACTAGGCAAAAAATTCAAACAAGTTGTATTGAGATGATATTTTGCAAATAAAACCCTAGAGTAGAGTACTTAACCCTAAATGAGATTTAGAAGGGTAAAACAAAACCCAAATAGAGAAAACCCTAAAGCTTGAATAAAATAGTTATAAAATGCTACTAAGAATAGACTTGAATTACATTCACACCCCTGAAATACCAAAAACCCTAATAAGAACCCTGGTGGCGAGTTGACATATGCAAGGGTTAAGTGCTACATATGTCGTGTGATTGGAGATCCTCAGCTGAGTATAATCGATTCGGATCGCCGTACCTTCGCGGTTATGAAGACTTGGTCACTGACTTATACGTAGAAATCCAGTAAAGATGAAGGGTTGTTAAGAAATCGGCTAGTGCAGGTCAAGTGTTTGAACTAGGGTAGAAAGAACTCTAGTTGCAGGTAATCGTACTTAACCTGACAAATTAAAATTGGATTTTTAAGGATCCACTTTAGTAAGCATTTCTGCAAACAGAGTCATTGATTATTGATAAGCCTTACCTTGACTCCCTTAAAGCCAGCATATCCTTGAGAGTCTTTTACTTTGTCGGGTAAGTCTTGCGAAAGTACACTTCGTACTCAGGGCTTTGTCCCATGTTGTTTTAGGTGAAGAAGCAACAAACTTTTGTTGCTTCTGTTCAAAGGTGGTACCCAAAGACGAACAACAAGACTAGAGTTGCGGGAGGGAAGGCCCTCCATTAAAAACTTTTTACTATCTATTTGGGAGGAGTTTTTGCCTCCCATGGTTTGTAATAATAATACTCCGCACTCGTATATTATGTCTGGTCTGTAAATATTTCACTCTATCTTACTTTTAAATAAAACTAAGTTATTGTAACTGCTTCCGCACTTCCGCATCTCCGATGATTTGTAATGTCTGCGTGACGGGTGAAACGCTCTTGGGAAAGGTAAGAAAAGCAGATACCGAACTTGTCAAGTGATTCAGGGGCACCTGCAGGGTTGTCTAAGGTCCGTTGGACAAGGATAACTGTAGGTGGGCCTAATGACTTGGGAGGTTCCGTCACAGTCAATTGGGTCACTAAGACCCCGCAAGGATCACCACACACTTAGGTGTCTCTTGCTAGCTTTACAAGCACTTAAGAGAATAAGAATAGAAGAGGAGAAAGCAATCCAAGCAACAAGAGCAACAAAAGAACACAAATAATCCTCTCACAAGTCTCTAAGCACTAGAGTTGATTTTGGGAGCTTGGAGTGGATTGAATGCTTTGAATGTATCTTGGAGTGTTTGGCTTTGCTCTTGCAATGAATATGGAGTTCAGAAAACTTGGATGCCATTGAAGGAGGTGGTTGGGGGTATTTATAGCCTCTAACCACTTCCTAGCCGTTGGTTGTTTTTGCTGGTGATGGGGACACCGGACAGTCCGGTGGTGCACCGGATAGACACTGTTCATTGTCCGGTGCGTGCCACGTCAGCACGCCTGTTGGGGTTTGGAGCGAGTTGACCATAGGAACCCTTGTCCTGTAGTTGCACCGGACAGTCCGGTGCCACACCGGACATGTCCGATGCGCTCTGACTTCTGCAGAGCATTGTTCCCTTTTTCAGTCGACCATTGGCGCCAGGTAGTCGTTGCTCCGTTGGCTCACCGGATATATCCGGTGCACACCGGATAGTCCGGTGAATTATAGCGGAGCGCGCCCAGAAGAAACCTGAGAGTGAGCTGTTCGAGTGCTGCTCGACCTGGTGCACCGGACACTGTCCGGTGCGCCATTTGTAGCACACTCTCAAGTCCTTTGCTCCAAATTAAATTGAGTCCCCAACTGAATTTCTTTCTTGGTTTGTGTTGAACCTTATGCACCTGAGATAAAAGATATCTAGGCAAACTAGTTAGTCCACGTGGTTTGTGATGGACGTCAACCACCAAAATCGATTATAGGAAATGATTAAGCCCATTTCCCTTTCACATACAAGTGTTGAATACTTGTAGGAGACATGCACTTGAATTTTTAAGACCAAAATACCACATGAAGAGGTCCTTAGGGGTAAGTCATCTATAATTTGAGCTTTGGCACATATAATTCTAAATGATACCAATTGAAGGATATTAATACAAGCATGAGTATCATTTAGTTAGGAGTTTGATTAACCTATGTGCCATGCTTTTCTTAAACATCTAAACCATGTAGGTTTGCTAAACACGAAATTGAACCGAGCAATCCTACCATATAATATATCTAGTATGCATGCATTTCAATTGAACAATTGGAAATATAAAAGCGTGAATAATAACAATTGAAAACACAACAATTGAAGGCAACAACTAGGCATGAAAAGTAAACTAGATACATGGAAGAAGATACACATATCTAAAGAAATGAATAACAAATCTAGTTACCTTAGTCATGTGTGGGGAACTTGTGTCCAAAGTATTCACTAACCCACTTGGTAATAAACTTGATCCAATATGATGTATCACATGATATACACTCCACTTTTGCCAAGTCTCCAAATGTCCCTAAGTCCTTTGGACCTCTCACTTCCCTCTCGGTACCCAAAACTTCTTGGTGTTCTTCATGTTTGAAATAATTTCCTTAGGCATCCAGATGCATTTATCCCCCTTTCCCTTATTGATTTACTTGTTGGACTTGATGGCTATTACCTTTCCGTTCTTCTTTTTCTTGATTAAGTACGGTGTAGCCGCCTTTTTGTCCACCTTGTTGATATAGGTGTTATTAAGAGATCTTTTAACTTAATTCTTTTAAAGAATATGTTTAAATATATAACTCAATAAGGATATAAAAGGAACTTTTTATTTAACCTTCTATTATAAACATATTTATTTCAGGGGATATAACTTCAAAGGTAAGAAACTTTTTATTAAAGATATTCTAACTTCAAATTTTGGGGAGAACTTTATTAAAAGTTTATCATAGAATTTTCAGGTGTTACAAGGACTTGTCGTCTGAAGGAGAGTGCGACCTATTGTCTATGATGGTCTTGCTGATGCAGCTCTCCTGACGTCATATGGCGGATTGCTTCATCTGTGCGGTATGCGGGTCACTGTAACGACTTTGGTGCTGAGTTTCCCTGTAGTGACACGTGGTGGCACCCATGGGTCAAAGTCGGAGGGCACCGAGGGCCTTACGCGGTGATGCAAGGACTCTCTGTCATCCCTCCAGCGTGTCGTGGCATTATCCAAGACGATATGCGCGTGGCGACGTGCCCTACCATGTCTGGTGTGGGGCAACAGTGTCTGCCCTGTCTCCACGTTAGTGGGGGTACATGCGTGCTCCTAACGTGTGCGTGTTAGGAGGGCATGGTTCCGGGGGCCACAAACGTACCAGCTCCGCCGTGGGCCTTGTGCTTCTCTATCTCGCAGAGTTGCTCGACAGGGCTTGGTCGACCGGTCCACCTCGTAGAGTTGCTCGATAGGGCTTGGTTGGACGACCCGCCTCGCAGGGTTTCTGGGTAGAACTTGGTCGGTCCTTCTGCCTCACAGAGGCGCTCGGTGAGACCAGTCGGCCCGTCCGCCTCGCAGAGTTGCTCGGCTGGACCTAGTCGGTTTAGATGGGTCGCCAAAAGTTATGGGCTTACTTTGGATACGTCACGACCCGGCTTGCGAGCCGGCTCGCCGAGCCAACAAGCCTGGGCATAAGCGTGAACTCGTCCTCCAAATTATAATATAAAATCTTTAAAATAATTTAAGTAACATATTTTAAATTATTAAAATAAATAAATTATTAATACAATATAGAAAATAGATTAATTTTGTACCACAATCTTAAATAACATAAACTAATCATCTATTTGGTACTAACACTATATGCTAATTAGAATTTTATATAACAAATTGTTGCTGGGTCAAGCCATGAGCCCATGAGATAGCCTGCGAGCTACAACGAGCTGGCTCACTCTTTTATGGAACCATAAAAATAAGCTTGGCTCGGACTTATTCGGAGTCTCGAGTCGCTTTGAGCCCGAGCCGACTCGTCGAGCTCGAGTTTATTTTTTCAGACATATTTCAGTTCTTTCTATGCATTTATTCTTCTATTTGCTCGTTTGTTTCCGGTTCTCACTTTGTTTTCTAAGTTATAACGATATTACTCCTTGATTTAAAGGCCTTTAACTTCGATCATTTTTTATTAATAAGGGTAAGAGCATCTCTAAGAGACTAGCTAAATAACTTGTCAAGTTAAATTTTAGCTATTTAATAGCATAATAGCTCTCCAACAGACTAGCCATTTAACTTTCTAATCTATCTGACTCTCTAAATTAACTCTCTCACTAGTCAAATTTGGCTAGCAACTCTCGCTAGCCAAGACAACTTGTATGTTGGAGAGTCTGTTGGAATAAGATGTTATATATAGAGTTTAATATTTATAGAGATACAAATAAAGAGTTAAATAGAGAGTAAAAAATAAAAAGTCTCTTCGAAATGCTCTAAATGACCCTTATTCTATTTTCTCCCGCGAAGCAAGGGAACCTCGGCAGATCGCCAACACAGATGTACATGTCCGTCTCGGTTTGACACAAACACAGGTAAACATAAAATTGTTTCTACGCTTAAAATGATATTTTGTTGTTCAAATTGTTCAAGTATGTACTGTATTATATCTACAAGAGAAAGGGAAGTAACACAAGTACTATACTGTGATACTACAAGGGAAAGGGGCAGTTTGGTTGTAAAGACACCAAAAAATTGCCAGTTAGACGCTTAAATTCTACATCATGACATGCCTAAAAAATCTGCCACACTTTTAGAAATCATTGATGAGTAGGACCTACACAACAACAACAACAACAACAACAACAAAGCCTTTTTGTCCCAAGCACGTTGGGGTAGGCTAGAGATGAAACCCCGTATGAAAACCTCAGAGCTCAACCCCCAAAGAAAAAAAGGGGAAACAAAGGCAAAGGAGAACCGAAAAACGACGAAACGGGGAAACACATAAAAGAGATAAAACCCACAAGAACCAGCAAGATCTAAATGGGCACAAGAAAAGATCAAACGATTAAAGAGGAAAAGCGAAACTATAAATCAAGGTTCTGGCACGTGAATTGCACACTTCCACCCCTTCCTATCCACGGCTAGCTCTTTATCAATATTCCACTCCTTCAGGTCCCTCTTCACAGCCTCTGTCCACGTCAAGGTTGGTCGACCTCTACCTCTCTTCACATTCTCGGGACGTCTAATTATTCCGATATGCACTGGTGCCTCATCAGATCTTCGTTGGATATGTCCAAACCATCTCAAACGATGTTGCATAAGCTTCTCCTCAATTGGCGCCACTCCTACTCTCTCTCGTATATCATCATTCCGGACTCGGTCTCTCCTTGTGTGGCCACATATCCAGCGCAACATACGCATCTCTGCCACACATAGTTGTTGGACATGTCGTCTTTTAGTGGGCCAACATTCTGCTCCATACAACATAGCCGGCCGGATTGCTGTCCTGTAGAATTTGCCTTTTAGTTTGTGTGGCACCCGGGGGTCGCATAAGACACCCGCCGCTTGCCGCCACTTCAACCATCCAGCTTTAATTCTATGACTGACATCCTCATCGATGTCTCCATCCTTCTGAAGCATTGATCCTAAGTAACGAAAAGTGTCTTTCTTGGGTACCACTTGCCCATCAAGACTAACATCGCCATCTTCATACCCCATGGCACTGAAATCACACTTCATATACTCCGTTTTAGACCTACTAAGCCTAAAACCTTTTGCTTCCAGTGTCTGCCTCCACAATTCCAACTTTTGCGAAACACCACTCCTACTCTCCTCAATAAGTACCACATCATCGGCAAAAAGCATACACCACGGTATATCTCCTTGTATGTCCCTTGTGACCTCATCTATCACCAAAGCGAAAAGATAAGGGCTCAAAGCCGACCCTTGATGTAGTCCTATGTTAATTGGAAAGTCATCGGTGTCCCCATCACTTGTTCGGACACTTGTCACAACATTACTGTACATATCTTTAATAAGATTAATGTACTTTGTTGCTACTTTGTGTTTTTCCAAGGCCCACCACATTACACTCCTAGGTACTTTGTCATAAGCCTTCTCCAAGTCTATAAAGACCATATGCAGGTCCTTCTTTTGTTCTCTAAATCTCTCCATAAGTTGCCTTAGTAAGAAAATGGCCTCCATAGTTGATCTCCCGGGCATGAAACCAAACTGATTTTGGGTCACGCTCGTCATCTTTCGCAGGCGGTGTTCAATGACTCTCTCCCATAGCTTCATTGTATGGCTCATGAGCTTAATTCCACGGTAATTAGTACAACTTTGAACATCTCCTTTGTTCTTGAAGATTGGTACTAATGTACTCCGCCGCCACTCGTCGGGCATTCTGTTTGTCCGAAAGATGGTGTTGAAAAGCTTAGTCAGCCATACTATCGCTATGTCTCCAAGGCATCTCCATACCTCGATAGGGATACCATCAGGGCCCATCGCCTTTCCTACCTTCATCCTTTTTAGCGCCTCCTTAACTTCATATTCTTGTATCCTTCGTACAAAACACCTGTTGTTGTCATCGAATGGTTCGTCCAATTCTATTGTAGAACTCTCATTCCCTCCATTGAACAATTTGTTGAAGTACTCCTTCCATCTGTTCTTGATCTCTTCATTCTTCACTAATAGTTGGTTTGCTTCATCCTTGATGCATTTGACTTGGTTGACATCTCTTGTCTTCCTTTCACGAATCTTGGCCATCCTATAGATATCCTTTTCTCCCTGCTTTGTGTCCAACCGTTGATAGAGGTTGTCAAAGGCTTGACCCCGGGCTCTACTAACCGCTTGCTTTGCAGACTTCTTCGCTGTCCTATACTTCTCTATGTTTTCCGCACACTTGTCATGATGTAAGCGTTTGTAGCAATCTTTCTTCTCCTTGATAGCCTTTTGGACATCTTCGTTCCACCACCAAGTGTCTTTAACTTCCCTTCTGTTTCCTTGACTCAACCCAAACTCTTCTGAAGCTATCTTTCGGATGCACATCGCCATCTTCCTCCACATGATATTTGTGTCTCCCTCTTCTGCCCAAGGGCCCTCCTCGATAACTCTCTCCTTGAAAGTTTGGGCCACATCCCCTTTAAGCTTCCACCACTTTGTTCTAGTGACCTTGTTATGCTTATTCCGTTGTAAACGAATCTTAAAACGGAAGTCAGCTACGACAAGCTTATGTTGGGTTACCACACACTCTCCAGGTATAACCTTGCAATCTAAGCAGGCATGCCTGTCCTCTTTTCTCAAGAGGACGAAATCAATCTGGCTAGTGTGTTGGCCACTACTGAAGGTCACCAGGTGGGATGTCCTCTTCCTAAAGAAAGTGTTTGCTATAAACATGTCATAGGCTAGGGCAAAGTTCAGGATTTCCTCTCCTTCTTGATTCCTAGTCCCAAAGCCGAAGCCTCCATGCACACCCTCGAAACTGGTGCTAGATGTACCCACATGGCCATTGAGATCTCCTCCTATGAAGAGCTTCTCGCCAACTGGCACACTACTAACCATGTCCTCCAGGCCTTCCCAGAACTCCCTCTTTGAGTTTTCATTAAGGCCTACTTGAGGAGCATACGCGCTGATAACATTGAGAACCAAGTCCCCAATGACCAGCTTGACTAGGATGATTCTATCTCCTACCCTCTTAACATCTACTACCCCATCTTTAAGGCTCTTGTCGATCAAGACGCCTACTCACAAGAAAAATTTTGCCACAATTTTAATTATAAACCAAACACACAGTCAAACTTATCTAACTTTAAGTGTGGTGGTAAACTGTAGGCAAATAAGACAGCCTTAGCCGTGGTAACCCTGTTCGCTTGGCTGAATTTATACCATTGTCGGAATGTACTATTTGGAACAGCAAACAGCGCAAAGACCACAGCCCAAAGATCGTGAAATGCAATTATTTAATTGAACATTTGAACCTAGGATTCGGACTCTGGGAATGTACTATATTGTACTGTGATACCATCGAAATACTAGCTTAACAATCTCGCAGTTTCTTTTTTTTTGGTCATATATGAACTGAATTATTAGTTCCACACAATTTCCCAGCTTCTGGTTCGGCATGTAGATAAACTGAATTATTAAGCTTCACACGATTCCCCAGCTTCTGGTCCGGCATGTAGATGAACTGAATTACAGTACATGTTATTATGGCCACTCTACGCAGATGGAACCCGAACGGGAAACCAGATCTGTCAGTACTCAGTTGCCGCCAGCGCAGAGGAGGGCGTCAACCTTGTCCTTGAGGTGCGCCTCGTCGTCCCCGAGGCGGGCGGCGGCGGCGCCATCCTCCCAGCGGATCAGCGTTGGCACGCCCTTGAGCCCGAACCTGGGGTCCACCCTCCACGGGTGCGCCGGGTCGCGCCAAGTGGGCTTGTCCCCGACGTAGGCGCGCAGGAGCACCGCGTCCTTGCCCTCCAGTGCCTCCAGCCGCTCGTAGATCACCGGCTCCGCCACGTTGCAGTCTGCCGCGCCGCACAACGACGACGGTGGGTAAGTACGGGACCAGAGCGTCACCACGACTAGAGCTGAATTCCCAGAATCTGGGCTTACCGGGGCACCAGGAGAGGGAGGAGCCAGGCTTGCGGTCGGCCAGGAAGAGCAGCAGCTTCACCTTGCCGTCGGAGGCGGCGTCCGGGGAAGCGAAGAGGCGATCGAAGTGGGCGTCGAAGTCGGAAAGCCCCGCGTCCACCTTCTCCACCGTCATCTCGCCCTCCTCTCCCCTTCCGCTGGCCGAGTAAAGAGAGCGAATTGGAGCAGCAAGAAAGATTGGGAGACAGATTGGTGGAAGTGGAATGACCGAATGACCTAGGAAGCACACGAGACGGCGTGCCGTGTGATTCCTTTCTGGGATTTCTCGCAGCCTGCCGGTGGTCCCCGCATCTCAACCCGCGTGTTGCGTACGCGAGCCGGAATCGGGGGAGGTTTGGGTATGGACTGAAGAGGCCCAAGAGCTACCGTCGAGCCCAACAACCAAATGCAGCCGAGTCCAACAGAGTCATCCTCATACATCGTTCACTACTTCACTCTCGTCGTTCTCCCCGATCGGTTCCGGCCTCGCGTTCGTCGTCTCCTTCCCCCTCGCCGGCCGCGTGATCTGCCTGCCGCGCGGACGCCGCGGGCGCGACGATGCACGACCCGTCGGAGATCCGCAACCTCCCCATCGACATCGCCTTTGGCCGCCTCCAGGAGTGGCTCGTGGACCGCAAGCGAGTGCCGCACGACTGGCGGAAGCGCCTCGCCGGTATTCGCGCCCGCATCGCGCCCGCTTTCTCCGCCCTGCCGCGGAACCTGCACCCCTCACTCCTCGCCCTCGATCCAGAAGGTAGTAGAGTTGTTCCTCCCTCTCAGCGGGTCATCAGTGTAAGAATTTCTCCATGCTCTTGTAAACCCTACCCTCCCGCCGAACCCCGCCACTTTCTTCCTTATCTTGCTTTCTTAGGTCGCTCGATTCTATTTTCCTACTCTATTTGCTGTGTGGAATGTAATCCTTTCCTTCTGGTTCCTTGCCTTGGTTTAGAAATTGGCTACCTTGAAGCAAAGAAGATATACAGCATTCTCCTAGAATCCAACACCGAGAGTCGCAACATATTTGGCCGCCTGACGGGATCCGCGGTAGTGTTTGCTTTTTCATCTATGGGACAAATGCATCGTCGTTTGCTTGAATTGACATTCAAACTTAATACAATTGTATTTTCTAGGGTGAATGGGAGTCAATTATTAAAGCTTACGAGAAGGACCATGTCTTCCTTGGAGAGGCAGCGCAGATCATGGTTCAAAATGTTAACTATGACATGTATGAAATCTGCCTAGATTTTTAGTTTGACTGTCAACTAAATTTGTGATTAGCTGAGCTTGGCCATTGTTAATTGATTTGATTTTGGGCACCTTCAAGTCCATATCAGAGGAAGCAGATGCAGAAGACTCAGCAGCAGCTTGCAGAGCTTGATCGAAGGGAGGCTGACATCAAGCGTCTTGCGGCATTGTCAGCGACTAGATATGTAGAAGCCTGCCAGGAACTCGGTTTACAGGTCAGCTTCTCTACCTTTCACCCTACCTTTAAGGGTATTTGGCTTCTCTATTATACATTACTCACCACATCATACTGACCTGGAGTGCCACTTGTTTTAAACTTTATCATCTGCAGGGAATAAATGTGAGGGAAGAACTAATAGAGTCCGCAAAAACACTCCCATCTACTTTTAGCAAAATCTTGGAGGTCCTGAACAGTGATCCTGTCTCAAATGCTATGGAGTACTACACAACTTTTGTTAAGGACTGCCATACTGAGGACAAGGTGCAATCAGGACTATGTAGAACACATCACTTACTGAATACACAATTTTCGGCTGCTAGAAACATTTTTGTGAATTTTAACCACTTTGTTCTTCTGAACTTCAGAGAAATAGTGATTCTGTGCTACCCAAACTGAAAGACTTGCAGGCCAATCCTCCTTCTTTGCATGTCTCAGTATATAATGAGATCAAGAGTTCTCTTGGAGAGGCATCAAAATCTCCTGGGTTTACTGTGATCGCGGGAGAAATTGACTCAAATGTTGCTGCTGCTGATGATATTGATTGGGACATTTCTGTGGATACTAATGAAATTGATTGGGACATTGGTGCTGTGGAACAACCTGGTGAAGAATCTGGCGATGGCTTTGGATCGTATGAAATTATTGATGCTAATATAGAGCTGGCCGGTTCTGAAAATTATAATGTTGGTGTCTCAGACAAATCAATGAACAAAGAAGATCTTGCATCATCTGAGTCTGGTATTTGCTGGGACATCACTGCTGATAGTTCTGAAGAAATTGCTAGTATACAGAATGCTTCATCTGTATTAGAGCAATCTCAGTCTCAAATGATAGCTGAAGATAGAAGTTTGTTGCTGGAAAAAGAATATAGGAATAATATTCTGGATGATTTACTCGAGGTATGTTGACCATTCCCACTCCCTCCCCATCTTTTCTAGTTCAGATGCTATTGCATAATCTTTCTTATTACCTTTCCCTTTCATCTTGTTTGTACTGAAGAATAATGTTATTTTTAGAAATTCAGTTGGTGACTAGTGTTTGCGTTGTATGGTGAGACAAGGCTGCTTTCTGGATGCACCCTCTCATTGCCATTGTACTGTATAGTTCATTAATTTATGGTAACTGAAACAGGTAAAATCATTTTTGACTCAACGCTTAGGGGAGATGAGGAATGCAGACACATCATCTCTACAGCATCAAGTGCAAGCTGTCTCACCTTTTGTTCTCCAGCAGCATGCTCCTGACAGTTTGGAGAACATGCTTGTAGAGATCTCGTCAGCAATCTCATTGCTAACTAATCAGAAGACTCTTGACCTTATAATGATCCTTAACTCTAAAAGGTAAGGGGTTATGAAGCTTCCTGGTCTCCTTAATGTCTTTCACTACTAGTTCTATAAAGTGCAAAAGTTCTTTCTCAGCCTGTTCTTGAAGGCTTGCATACTACACCAGTTTTTTCACCATAAATGCATAATGTTTCTATATATTCTTTAACTGGTCACTGTTTCTTCTTTTCCCAAGGTTTCTGGATAGATTAGTTTCAAGCTTAGAAGAGAAGAAGCATCACGAAGTAAAACTACGGGAAGGTTTAGGTGATTTATCTGTTAAGCGTATGGAGCTGCAAAACGCACTGTCATCATCATGGCCAAAGCAAGTAAGTGGGAAAAAAAATCCTTAGTAAAATTGGCTATAGAAAAACACAGTTTCATCACTTGCTGAGACACTCTGTAAAAGCATACTTTGTCTGATGGATGATTCAAATATCCTGGCAATTTGCTATTGAGCTTGATGCTGTTCCGACACACAAGTCATCCATTTGCTGGTGGATGATGGAAAAGATTACCTTCGAATTTCCACATTGTTTGCCAGCTAATGTCTTATTTTATTTGGCGAAATAGCTCTGCAGTGTGCCCCTGCAAATTCTAACTAACTACAGTGCCCAGAAATGAATTTCAATTAGGGCCCGTTTGTTTTCTTGGAATTGAATTCTATTTTAATAATTATAATTTAGACAAAACTAATTAAGTTTATATATTTATTTATGTAATATATTTGTATATTATCCTAAATCATATGAGAGAGATAGTTATATACTACATTTATGTTATAGAGGCGCAAGTAGAAGAATGTGCTATAAGTTGTACATCGGAAAAATAGCATGTAAATCTATAGAATCAATTTCCATCTCTCACCCCATGAATTTGAGGTAGGCTTATATGATAACTTTGGAAAGTGGTGGAATGTCATATTCTAAAAAAATAGTCTATTCTATTAGTAAGATTCCAATTCCTCGAAATGATAGGAAACAAACGGGGCCTTATATTCTGTTGCACTTTTCATTTGCACATATACTTTTACAGTTTTTCTGAGATTGGTAAAAACACGTGTAGTAGCACATAATATCGGTGCGAAAATGCCTATACTTAGCTGTGTCCAGCAGCTTACCATCTTATCTCTTGTCTCATCTAATATTTCAAACTTCACTTTGTGAGCAGTGCAAAACAGTGTTTTGCATGACATATACACGATCTATTGGAGACAGCCTTATGATTTATAGTGTTGCAAAAATACCTATGCTTATGATTCATATTTGCTCATTGCAAATTGGAGTCCATTATGTGCTAATGAACCAAAACACCAATATGTCTCCTTGGTCCTTGCGCTTTATATAGCCAATAAATCTTTTTAAGTTTGCTGAATGTGGAGTATGTTAATTATTTTCCTTCTATATATACAGGAGGCAGCAATTACAAAAACAAGGGAACTAAAGAAGCTGTGTGAGTCGACACTGTCGTCTGTTTTTGATGGAAGACCAGTGTATATAATTGGAGAGATCAATACTTTACTGAGCTCAAGTGTTAGTCAATTAGCTGGATGACTGTATTTCCGTTCCTGGACCAAATAAGATTGCAAAAATATTATCTTATGGTATATACTTCTGAATATTTATGGTTTCCTGGTCCTGTTTCTTTGCTGCACGGAAGTGCGGATGTATGGGTTTGAATTAAAGTGTCAGCTTCATCGTAGGGACCGGTCATATTATAGCACTCTCAGGACAAAGATATTGAGGTATATCAAGTAGACCACTAATTTAGGATTGAAAATTAAGAAGTCGAATTATACTCTTATTTGTGCTTTTTTCTAATACAAATTAGGTAAAAGATATAAATGATAGAAGATCTAAAAGTGGTTTTACCGCTTATTTAGGCAGCAATCCCATCTTATGGAGTCCACGTAAGCAAGGCACTGTATTAAGGTCTAGTAATGAAGCAGTATATATCCGTAGCAAATGCTATATGTTGGTCACCTGATTCCAAGAATGAACTAAAACAGGCAACACAGTTAATGACAAACAGAAAATGATAAGGAATGAGGCTATGCAAAGTAAAGACGATTAAGAAGTGTAATTACTGTTGTATTATTTTCATTGCTTCATTATGCACAATTACGAATATATCTTTTGTAGACAAAAGAAGAGATATAGATGTGAAGGAGGTACAACTTCGTAGGTGGAGTAAATAAGGCCTCGACCAACAAAATGTGTCTTTTATGCATGACACTGTACACATTTATAGTGGTGACTCAGTAGATCTTCGTACGAAATTACAAATATACCATCAATTTCTATACATACAAACTACAAAATCTTCTGAGGTATCATCACCTTTTCCTTTATCGACACGTTGATCAAGCCTTCAGGTTTTCTTTCCCTTCTTTGTTAGCTTGTTGACACCCGCATGCATCATGGAGCCGAAGCATTTAGCTTCGCTATGCGTGTTTGTCGTTCAAGCGAAGGTCTTGAACAAAGGTGTGCTTTATTGTCCCTTCGGAGCACTCGAAACAGACAAAAAAAAAACAATTGGCAACCTCATGTTTTGAGGAGCTTCGGTTCGAGAAGGCCTCTAACAGTAGCCCCTCGTTATGTTAGTTCGTTTTACATAACAAGCTCAAACCATAGAATAAACGAAACAGACCTTATGTCGAAGGTCCAAAAACACTTTCCCCGAGCTCGTTATTGAAAACAAATTTTTAACCATACGTTTTACAAACCCTTGGCAAGTGGGCACCGTTTTTCAGTGAGTGTGGGTGAGTGGAATCTCGATTCACGCGTCATTTTTTTTATAAAAAGAGATGATACCCCTTGACTGAGTACAACATTTATTGCTATTGCCCACCTGTTGCCATCGCTTTCGCTGCCTTCGAAGCTTGTTTCGAACCAACGCCTTTTCCACATGATTTTATTCCTAGATTTGTTGCTTTAAGAGATGGCGAGAGAGCAGACGACCCTTGAACTCACCTTGGTTTCTACTTCTAATGTGGCTGTAAGGCAGGAAGATATCTCAGTTGTTGCAAGCAAAGCTTTGGTTGGTGCGGCTGGACTGATTATCAAAAGCAAAGATGGGGGCAGCCTAGTTGGACCGACAAAGGGGTCCGAAGATGAGAGCAAAGATCTGGATCTTGAGGAAGACAACAATGAAATCTAGCCAACGAAGCCAAGTCACGTGAGCTTCGGGAAGTCATTAATTATGAGTGAATATTCAAGTTCTGAAGAACACAAACTACATATCTGATATCGACTCAGTTAGATTAGGGGGAGAAGACACTACACCCTTATCGAAAGAGAATGAAGTAGTGATTTTGCGAAGCTTTCTTAAGGCTGGGCTTCGGTCCCACTACACAAGATGATAGTGGGAGTGTTAAAGAGGTTTGATATATATCTTCATCAACTAACCCCCAACGCAATAACGAGGCTTGGGGTTTTATTTGGGTTGTAGAAGTCATGGCGTAGAGTCAAATGCGGAATGATTTTGCCATATTCACGAGCTGCATTATGAAACGAAGGCGACTTAGAAAGAGCGACTTCGTAACAACTTTGGATGCTAGCATTTTTCCTTTTGAAAAGAGACTCAGTTCCCTACTCTGACGTATCATAGTAAATGGCCCAACTCTTGGACGATAGAGTGGTTTTACGTGAAGAATGATCTAGAGGATAAACAAGATATCAAGGGCATAATCCAGAGGCTTATCAAGCGCAGCTTCGGCATTAAGAGACTGATCTACTATATGAACTTTGAAGCCTAGGCTACCTTGATTACCTTCAACGCCGTTTGTACCCACATTAGTCCAAGGGATCTGATTCAGGAACACTTGGTGTTTAATATATGGCCACTAAGGGCTGAGTGGGTGATGCCAGAGCTCAAGAAAGACAGTTCTTTTCGGAGCAGGAGCTAGGTCTTGTTAGATTGAAATACACATATAAATTCGAGAGTGAATTCGGAGAGTCATGTGACAAATGGCTAGAGTCTATTGAGTATAAGTGTAACGAAATTCTTGTAAACTATAACAATAAGGAAGACAAAGCATTGACTGTCGCCTTCGAGCCCAGAAGAAGCGACTGTTGAACCGTGTGTTTGATACAGTCGTGTTTGTTTATCCCAACTACCCCCAGCTAACACAAGGTGGGGGAAGAAAGTAAAACATAAGCATGTGAAGGTTACCACCAAACGTCATAGGATTTCTGTTGTGAAAGATGAACCTGCTAGAATCAAAAGTAGCTTCAAAGAACGAGCATCTATTATCGAACCAGTGCTGGCTGCCGGAGCTTCAGAATCCTCAAAGGTATAAAGTGGAATCTTTGTACATTTTCTAGTGATATTTAAAGCTCATTGTTCATTATTTTCTTAAATGGTTCTCACATGTTTTGCAAGAAAATCGTGGAGGTGACGAAGTTGTCGAATTACCCATTCTTTATGAAGCTCCCTTTGCTGAAATACAACCTATGCCAAAAGCAACTTCAGCTGCAACAACTATGAAGACACCGAGAAAGGTGGGGCATATAACGCTTGTGATAAATGTTTTACTTTTTGAGGAAATGACCGAGGAAACCCTGGAGGACAAAGCCACTCCAAAGGCTTCAAGCAAAACAACAACCACCATAACAATGATGGTGGTCGAAGAGACTTGTTGGGGGCCTTTGTCCTCCGAAGGTCCTCAAAAACACAACTAACATGTTTCCCAAGTATAATACAGTCACAGGGACCTTCGGTCTCGGAATGAAGTTGTACACGATATGAAAAGCATGGTCGGGAAGAAGGTTGAACCAATTCCGAAGCTACGCGTAGGGAAGCTTCAGCTTATCAGCGGAAAATGGAACCGACTTAAAGAGGAAAATGCTATCTAGTCCTCGATAGATTGTCCTTAAGTCAACAGTAAACATAAAGGGCATGGATGTAATTTTACACAGGCTGCGTCCTGTGCCTATAAATAGATGAACAGTAACATCATACTGTTCACACTGACTTGTATTCATTCGCACGTCACGCTTGGATCTTTATCTTCTGTCAAGCCGAAGGTATAAATGTAATTCAATACTGTTCATGTTTATTCATGATAAAATAATAAAAATATTCTGATAATGTCATATAATTATTCATGTTATTTTCCATATTTCATATGCTTCTACGTACTTTATTATATACTGAGATGATGAAGGTACGTCCTTCATAACCTTCGTCTGAAGATCATTATACCCTAAGGGAGATAATGCTTCGAAGGACGAAGTCTTTAACTATTAACATTTTGTGTTGCCTTGTTCTTAACTCATAGCATTTGAGAACAAGTCCCAAACATTGGCGCCCACCTCCGGTGAACCCATTCGACCACCTTCGGCAAGCCATGACCTTCGTCATGCCACCGAAGAAAGCTTCTTCAGGGCTAGGGGCTGCACTGCAGCCACTAGATGTCAACCAGGAAACATTGCGTGAAGCCAGAACTCAAAAAAGGAAGGCTACAAGTCCAACTCCTCAAGAGGAGGAACTGGACCAAGAAATAATGGACCTCAAAGCCATCCATCAACAGGTCCAGAGGAAGAAGAAGATGCTTCGTCTCTCCGAGCTACAGAAGAAGATCAGCGAAGCAGTTGAGGAAATGCGTCATCTCACTCAAGATGACCAGGACCGACAACCCCAACGCAGAGAGCTTCGTCAGGACAATTCCTATGATGATGATGAGTGGTATCATGATTTCCACCATGGAAATTTTGCTTTAGATAATGCTTCTCCTCTGTCAGCAGAACTGCAGGCTACCCCATGGCCCCCATCATACAAGCCACCCTAGCTCCCCATGTATGATGGACACTCAGATCCGAAGCAGTTTCTGATGAGCTACGAAGCCACCATATCTTTGTATGGGGGCAATACTGCAGTCATGGCGAAATCCTTCGTCATGGCCGTAAAGAATGTTGCGCAAACCTGGTACTCCTCTCTTCGGCCAGGAACAATCACATCATGGCAGAAGCTGAAGGACATGCTGATCACCAGTTTCCAAAGGTTTCAGACGAAGCCAGTTACTGCACAAGCCTTGTTCCAGTGCACGCAAGACCACGAAGAACACCTCCAGGCGTATGTCTGAAGGTTCTTCCATATGAGAGCACAAGCGCCCATAGTGCCCAATGAAATCGTCATTGAGGCCATGATCAAGGGTCTTCGGCTAGGACCCATGGCTCAATACTTAGCCAGGAAGCCCCCTCAGACGCTGGAGAAGCTGCTTCAGAAAATGGATGAGTATATCTGGGCCGACAATGATTTCCGCCAAAGAAGGGAGGAAGCTTATAGGTTTTCTGAGATGACTAGGGGTTTCGGAGGAAGAATCCACCCTAGGCATGTCAGATCAAAAAGTACACAACACAGCTCACAGTCTTCAGGGCAGCAACAAAGCTCCTTCAGGCCACCAGCTCCAAGGGGCAGAGGCGGCAGTGGCTTCAGAGGAAGATATGGGGATCAGCCTAGGAAAATCTATTGCTTATTTTGTGGTGAAGACAAGGGCCACACTACAAGAACGTGCCAGGTTACCATTCAGAAGTAAAAAGAGATTGCCGAAGCAGAAGCCCGGCAGAACCAGCCGAAGCAGGTTTTACATACTGCTTCGTGCTACTCTCCCTACATACCAGAATATGTGGGCAATCAACCTGCAGCTTCTGTTGCTTCGGCAAGCCATTCACAAGCTTCCTGGCCTCAGCTTCCTCTGCCACCACCATTGCCACTTACTCATACAGGAAGCTAGCAACCAGAGGGGCGTCAACACCCCCAATAGCAACGCGACTTCAGGGAGGAGTCTGAAGCTCGTACAGTCAACAACACTGTACCAGAATCGAAGCACATATACTGAGGAATATCCTACTTCTGAAGTACTTTTATCTTTATGCCATTTTACTTTCTGTTTGAGAAACAAGTAATGAAAAACTCAGTTTCAATTTCTTATAATAATTCTGCCTACACAAGAATGAAATATATCTTCTTCATAGATTTACGAAGCTCGAACGACGACTCTTAAAGGAACAAAGTAGATTTCGAAGCTCAAAAGTCGTTCCTAAGGGAATGCAGAGCCAAAGTTGACGAAGCTACAAAAAGTCGTTCCTAAGGGAGCGCAGCGTAAGTTTTCAGCTCAAAAGTCGTTCCTAAGGGAACGCAGAGCCAAAATTGGCGGGAGCTACAAAAAGTCGTTCCTAAGGGAGCGCAATGTAAGTTTTCTGCTCAAAAGTCGTTCCGAAGGGAATGCAGAGCCAAATACCGCCAAAATATAAGGCGAAGAAGTTCAAAAGTTGTTCCTAAGGGGATGCATAACTTATACCGTCGAAATATAAGGCGAAGAAGTTCAAAAGTCGTTCCTAAGGGGATGCAGAACTTATACCACCAAAAATAGAAGGTGAAGAAGCTCAAAAGTCATTCCTAAGGGGATGCAGAGTTTAGACTCAAAAGACGTTCCTAAGGGGATGCAGAGTCTTCCGTGTACCACTGTGGGTGTTAAAACATCATCATATTGCATCATATCATCGCATCATTTAGCATAGCATCACATCATACATCATATCGCATCAACAGAAAGACTGAATACGAAGCAAATCTTTGGAAATACTTCGATTGAATGAAAATGTTCTAAGGCATGAAGCAAGCTTCGGGTGACAATGCTATCAGATCTGCCTTAGAAGGGGCTTCATTCTTTACGAAGCATGAAAAGAAGGGAAGGTGTTTTTTCGCCGAAGGCTCAAAAAGCGGTATGTGTGTATGTTTCATGCATCGCAAAGAAATAAATTACAACAACTTACACATTGATTTCAATATTACATACATCAAATGTTACATAGTTTTGTTACAATAGACGCCTAATCTTCCTTTAATTGTTCCATACATCAAGCATTTCAAAATATTATTACAATAAAGTCTATTCTTCTCTAAGGACTTTTTCTGTGACTTTGTTCAATAGTTTATCGACGACTTCGTCGATAATGGAGTTCGCCATGCTTATAATGTCCAGTGCTTCCTTCATTTCTGGATCAGCTAGGGGATTGTACGGCTCCAGTGGCGGGGATAGTTCAGCTGTAGTAGGTATGAGAGCACCTAGAGGGGGGGGGGGGGTGAATAGGTGATCCTGTAAAACTTGAAAACTTAAGCCACAAAAACTTGGTTAAGCGTTAGCACAGTAAATGCCAAGTGGCTAGAGAGGAGTCTCAACAAAACACAATAACCACAAGAAATCAATCACAGAGATGGCACGGTGGTTATCCCGTGGTTCGGCCAAGACCAACGCTTGCCTACTCCACGTTGTGGCGTCCCAACGGACGAGGGTTGCAATCAACTCCTCTCAAGCGGTCCAAAGACCCACTTGAATACCATGGTGTTTTGCTTTCTTTTCTCAATCCCGTTTGCGAGGAATCTCCACAACTTGGAGCCTCTCGCCCTTACACTTGAAGTTCTCAAAGAAACACAGAGAAAGGGAGGATTAGCAACGCACACAAGACACAAGAATCAGAGAATCAACACGCACACAATTCGTAACAAGAGCTCGCAACACAACTCAATGAGTTCACAACTCCACTAGAGCTCTATATGCTATCACAATGAAACAAATGCGCGGAATCGAGGTCTTGGTGCTTAGAGATGTTGTAGGAATGCTTGATGTGCTCCTCCATGCGCCTAGGGGTCTCTTTTATAGCCCCAAGGCAGCTAGGAGCCGTTGAGAGCAATCTGGGAAGGCAATTCTTGCCTTCTGTCGTCTGGCGCACCGGACAGTCCGGTGCACACCGGACACAGTCTGGTGCCCGATTTCTTTCCTTAACTGGCGCAGCCGACCGTTGGCAGCCAGAGAGCCGTTGGCGCACCGGACATGTCCGGTGCACACCGGACAGTCCGGTGCCCCCTTCTAACCGTTGGCTCGGCCACGTGTCCCGCGCAGATCGCGCGGCCGACCGTTGGCCCGACCAACAGTTGGCTCACCGGACAGTCCGGTGCACACCGGACAGTCCGGTGAATTATAGCCGTACGTCGCCGGTGAATTTCCGAGAGCGGTCACTTCGCTCGAACCAGCCTGGCGCACCGGACACTGTCCGGTGCACCACCGGACAGTCCGGTGCTCCCAGACTGAGCAGATTCTTGGCTGCTCTAGCCAGGACATTTTCAATTGGATTTTTCCTGTTTCCAGCACTTAGACACAATACATTAGTCCATAAAACAATGTACTAAGTTTGAGAAACATACCTTTATCCTTGGTTTGTACTTTGTTCACCATTTTATATTTAAGCACTTGTGTTAGACCCTAAATCACCAAAATACTTAGAAATGGCCCAAGGGCACATTTCCCTTTCAATCTCCCCCTTTTTGGTAATTTATGCCAACACAATATAGAGCAAGTAGAACAAATACAAAACCAATTCAAATAAGAACTCAAATTGTTTTGGTTCAATTTTGACATATATGGATCACCCTTTGCCACCACTTGGTTTGTTTTTGCAAATCAAACTCAAATTTCTATCTCTAAGTCAAACACTCATGTTAAGACATAAAGAGAGTGATTCCAAGAGAAATTGATTCAAGATTTCAAAAACTCCCCTTTTTCCTATAATCAACACTTCTCCCCACAAGAAGCCAACTTTTGACAAGAGAGACAATAAAAGAGTTTTGACCAACCAAAAGCTCTATTCTACTATTTTCAAAATCTCTCAAGTGGTAGCTGATCCATTTATCGCTTTGGCCTTTATTTTCTCCCCCTTTGGCATCAAGCACCAAAACGGGATAAACCTTGGCCCTTGAACCCCATTGCCTCACCAAAATCTTCAATAAGAATACAAAGGCAATAAGAGTACATGAGATGAACTTGGAATAAGTTACCCTCTCATCGGAGTGCAGTGGAAGTCTTTCATGGTCCAAGTCCACCTTTTCCTTTCAATCTTTCTTTGAGACTAAAACAGCAAACTCAAGCACATGGTTAATCTCAAAGGGTCAAGTTGTAACACATCTCCCCCTAAACATGTGCATCACATTGCAACAGACTTGTGAGGTCCAGGGAGTGTTTGTACAACTTGAGCACCATTATTAAGCAACAATATGCATAAGGAACATGATCAAAAGCATAAACACGTGTATGCTATAAATCAATCCAAGTTCCGCGAATCTAAGACATTTAGCTCACTACGTAACCTGCAAAAGGTCTTCTCATCTAGAGGCTTGGTAAAGATATCGGCTAGCTGGTTCTCGGTGCTCACATGAAACACTTCGATATCTCCCTTTTGCTGGTGGTCTCTCAAAAAGTGATGCCGGATGTCTATGTGCTTTGTGCGGCTGTGCTCAACAGGATTTTCCGCCATGTGGATAGCACTCTCATTATCACATAGGAGTGGGACTTTGCTCAGATTGTAGCCAAAGTCCCTGAGGGTTTGCCTCATCCAAAGTAGTTGCGCGCAACACTGACCTGCGGCAACATACTCGGCCTCAGCGGTGGATAGGGCAACGGAGGTTTGTTTCTTAGAATTCCATGACACCAGGGACCTTCCTAAGAATTGGCACGTCCCCGATGTACTCTTCCTATCGACCTTACATCCAGCATAATCGGAATCTGAATATCCTATCAAGTCAAAGGTAGACCCCTTTGGATACCAGATCCCGAAGCAAGGCGTAGCAGCTAAATATCTAAGGATTCGCTTCACCGCCACTAGGTGACACTCCTTAGGATCGGATTGAAATCTAGCACACATGCATACGCTAAGCATAATATCCGGTCTACTAGCACATAAGTAAAGTAATGACCCTATCATTGACCGGTATGCCTTTTGATCAACGGACTTACCTCCTTTGTTGAGGTCGGTGTGTCCGTTGGTCCCCATCGGAGTCTTTGCGGGCTTGGCGTCCTTCATCCCAAACCGCTTTAGCAAGTCTTGTGTGTACTTTGTTTGAGAGATGAAGGTGCCATCCCTGAGTTGCTTCACTTGGAACCCAAGGAAGTAGTTCAACTCGCCCATCATCGACATCTCGAATTTCTGCGTCATTACCATGCTAAACTCTTCACAAGACTTTTTATTAGTAGAACCAAATATTATGTCATCGACATAAATTTGGCATACAAAAAGATCACTGTCACAAGTCTTAGTGAACAGAGTTGGATCGGCTTTCCCAACCTTGAAAGCATTAGCGATTAAGAAATCTCTAAGGCATTCATACCATGCTCTTGGGGCTTGCTTAAGTCCATAGAGCGCCTTAGAGAGCTTACACACGTGGTCGGGGTTCCGTTCATCCTCGAAGCCAGGGGGTTGCTCCACGTACACCTCCTCCTTGATTGGCCCGTTGAGGAAAGCGCTCTTCACATCCATTTGGAACAACCTGAAAGAATGGTGAGCGGCATATGCTAGCAAAATACGAATGGATTCTAGCCTAGCCACAGGAGCAAAAGTCTCCTCAAAGTCCAAACCTGCGACTTGGGCATAACCTTTTGCCACAAGTCGAGCCTTGTTCCTTGTCACCACCCCGTGCTCGTCTTGTTTGTTGCGGAACACCCACTTGGTTCCCACAACATTTTGCTTAGGACGAGGCACCAACGTCCAAACTTCATTTCTCTTGTAGTTGTTGAGCTCCTCTTGCATGGCCAACACCCAGTCCGGATCTAGCAAGGCCTCTTCTACCCTGAAAGGCTCAATAGAAGAGACAAAGGAGTAATGCTCACAAAAATTAACTAATCGAGAACGAGTAGTTACTCCCTTGCTAATATCACCCAGAATTTGGTCGACGGGATGATCCCTTTGAATCATCGCTCGAACATGGGTTGGAGGTGCCGGTTGCGCTTCTTCCTCCATCACATGATCATCTTGTGCTCCCCCTTGATCACACGCCTCCTGTTGATGAACCTGTTCATCGTCTTGAGTTGGGGGATGCACCATAGTTGAGGAAGAAGGTTGATCTTGCTCCTTTTGTTCCTGTGGTCGTACATCACCAATCGCCATGGTTCGTATAGCGGCCGTCGGAATATCTTCTTCATCTACATCATCAAGATCAACAACTTGCTCTCTTGGAGAGCCATTAGTCTCATCAAATACAACGTCGCTAGAGAGTTCAACCAAACCCGATGATTTGTTGAAGACTCTGTACGCCTTTGTATTTGAGTCATAACCTAACAAAAACCCTTCTACAGCTTTGGGAGCAAACTTAGAATTTCTACCTTTCTTCACTAGAATGTAGCATTTGCTCCCAAATACACGAAAGTAAGATACATTGGGTTTGTTACCGGTTAGAAGCTCATACGACGTCTTCTTGAGGAGGCGGTGAAGGTAGACCCTGTTGATGGCGTGGCAAGCTGTGTTCACAGCTTCCGACCAAAAACGCTCGGGGGTCTTGAATTCTCCAAGCATCGTCCTCGCCATATCGATTAGCGTCCTGTTCTTCCTCTCTACCACACCATTTTGCTGTGGTGTGTAGGGAGCGGAGAACTCGTGCTTGATCCCTTCCTCCTCAAGGTACTCCTCCACTTGAAGGTTCTTGAACTCGGACCCGTTGTCGCTCCTTATCTTTTTCACCTTGAGCTCAAACTCATTTTGAGCTCTCCTTAGGAAGCGCTTGAGGGTCCCTTGGGTTTCAGACTTATCCTGCAAAAAGAACACCCAAGTGAAGCGGGAAAAGTCATCAACAATAACTAGACCATACTTACTCCCCCCTATGCTTAGATAGGCGACGGGTCCGAAGAGGTCCATATGTAGCAGCTCTAGGGGTCTCGATGTGGTCATCACATTCTTGCTGTGATGCGCTCCTCCCACTTGTTTACCTGCTTGACAAGCTGCACAAGGTCTATCTTTTTCGAAAGTAACATTGGTTAGACCTATCACGTGTTCTCCCTTTAGAAGCTTGTGAAGGTTCTTCATCCCCACATGTGCTAAGCGGCGATGCCACAGCCAGCCCATGCTAGTCTTAGCAATTAAGCATGCATCTAGACCGGCCTCCTCTTTTGCAAAATCAACTAAATAAAGTTTGCCGTCTAATACACCCTTAAAAGCTAGTGAACCATCACTTCTTCTAAAGACAGACACATCTACATTTGTAAATAGACAATTATATCCCATATTGCATAATTGACTAACAGATAGCAAATTATATCCAAGAGACTCAACTAAAAACACATTAGAAATAGAGTGCTCATTTGAGATTGCAATTTTACCTAACCCTTTTACCTTGCCTTGGTTCCCATCACCGAATATTATTGAATCTTGGGAATCCTTGTTCTTGACGTAGGAAGTGAACATCTTCTTCTCCCCCGTCATATGGTTTGTGCATCCGCTGTCGATAATCCAGCTTGAACCCCCGGATGCATAAACCTGCAAGGCAATTTTAGGCTTGGGACTTAGGTACCCAACTCTTGTTGGGTCCTACAAGGTTAGTCACAATTGTCTTAGGGACCCAAATGCAAGTTTTATCACCCTTGCATTTTGCCCCTAATTTCCTAGCAACTATCTTCCTATCCTTTCTACAAATAGCAAAGGAAGCATTTAAAGCATGATAAAATGTAGAAGGTTCATTAACTTTCCTAGGAGTATTGACAACATTTCTCCTAGGCATATGATGAGCAACATTTCTTCTAAACACATTTCTACCATGCATATAGGAAGAACTAGAAGCAACCAAGGCATGAGAGTCAAAAGCATTACAACTCCTATCATCATGAACATTTCTAGAAAATTTTCTATCATGGTACATGAAGGCATGGTTCTTTTTAGCATTACTCGCCATAGGGGCCTTCCCTTTCTCCTTTGTGGAGATGAAAGCCTTATGGCTTGTTAAGTTCTTGACTTCCCTCTTGAAGCCAAGACCATCCTTAATTGAGGGGTGTCTACCAATTGTGTAGGCATCCCTTGCAAATTTTAGCTTATTGAAATCACTTTTGCTAGTCTTAAGTTGGGCATTAAGACTAGCCAATTCATCTTTTAATTTGGAAATTGAAACTAGGTGTTCACTACAAGCATCAATATCAAAATCTTTACACCTAGTGCAAATCATAACATGTTCTACACAAGAATTAGATTTATTTGCTACTTCTAAGTTAGCATTTAAATCATTGTTAACACTTTCTAAAGTAGAAATGGTTTCATGACAAGTAGATAGTTCAAAAGAAAGCATTTCATTTCTTTTAACTTCTAAAGCATAGGATTTTTGTGCCTCTACAAATTTATCATGTTCTTCATACAACAAATCCTCTTGTTTCTCTAAGAGTCTATCCTTCTCATTCAAGGCATCAATCAACTCATTGATTTTATCAATTTTATTTCTATCCAATCCCTTGAACAAGCTAGAGTAATCTATTTCCTCATCGCTAGACTCATCATCACTAGAAGAATCATAAGTAGTACCGTCTCGAGTACATACCTTCTTCTCCTTTGCCATGAGGCATGTGTGACGCTCGTTGGGGAAGAGGGATGACTTGTTGAAGGCGGTGGCGGCGAGTCCTTCATTGTTAGAGTCGGAGGAGGAGCAATCCGAGTCCCACTCCTTTCCTAGATGTGCCTCGCCCTTGGCCTTCTTGTAATTTTTCTTCTTTTCCCTCTTGCTCCCGTGTTCCTGGTCACTTTCATTATCGGGACAGTTAGCAATAAAATGACCAATCTTACCGCATTTGAAGCATGAGCGCTTCCCCTTGGCTTTGGTCTTGCTTGGCTGTTCCTTGCGACCCTTAAGCGCCGTCTTGAAGCGCTTGATGATGAGAGCCATCTCCTCATCATTGAGCCCTACCCGCCTCAACTTGCGCCACCTTGCTAGGTAACGCCTCCTTGCTCCTTGTTGCCTTGAGAGCAATGGGTTGAGGCTCATGGATTGGACCGTTCAACGCGTCGTCCACGTACCTCGCCTCCTTGATCATCATTTGCCCGCTTACGAATTTTCCAAGGACTTCTTCGGGCGACATTTTGGTGTACCTGGGATTCTCACGAATATTATTCACCAAATGAGGATCAAGAATGGTAAAGGACCTTAGTAATAGTCGGACGACGTCATGGTCCGTCCATCGCGTGCTTCCATAGCTCCTTATTTTGTTGATAAGGGTCTTGAGCCGGTTGTATGTTTGGGTTGGCTCCTCACCCCTTATCATCGCAAATCTTCCGAGCTCGCCTTCTACCAGCTCCATCTTGGTGAGCAAGGTGACGTCATTCCCCTCATGAGAGATCTTGAGGGTGTCCCAGATTTGCTTGGCATTGTCCAAGCCGCTCACCTTATGGTACTCGTCCCTGCACAAGGAGGCTAACAACACAGTAGTAGCTTGTGCATTTCTATGAATTTGTTCATTAATAAAAATAGGACTATCCGAGCTATCAAACTTCATTCCATTTTCAACAATCTCCCATATGCTTGGATGGAGAGAGAATAGGTGACTACGCATTTTGTGGCTCCAAAATCTGTAGTCCTCCCCATCAAAGTGTGGAGGCTTGCCGAGAGGAATGGAGAGCAAATGTGAATTTGAACTTTGCGGAATACGAGAGTAGTCAAAAGAAAAGTTCGAATTAACTGGTTTCCTCCTCTCGTAGTCGTTGTCGTCGTTGTCCTTTTGGGAAGAAGATGACTCGTCGCTGTCGTCGTAGTAGACAATTTCCTTGATGCGCCTTGTCTTCTTCTTCTTCCCATCTTTCCGTCTATGGCCCGAGCCCGAGTCGGTAGGCTTGTCATCCTTTGGCTCGTTGATGAAAGATTCCTTCTCTTTATCGTTGATCACGATACCCTTCCCCTTAGGATCCATCTCTTCGGGCGATTAGTCCCTTTGTGAAGAGAACGGCTCTGATACCAATTGAGAGCACCTAGAGGGGGGGGGTGAATAGGTGATCCTGTAAAACTTGAAAACTTAAGCCACAAAAACTTGGTTAAGCGTTAGCACAGTAAATGCCAAGTGGCTAGAGAGGAGTCTCAACAAAACACAATAACCACAAGAAATCAATCACAGAGATGGCACGGTGGTTATCCCGTGGTTCGGCCAAGACCAACGCTTGCCTACTCCACGTTGTGGCGTCCCAACGGACGAGGGTTGCAATCAACCCCTCTCAAGCGGTCCAAAGACCCACTTGAATACCACGGTGTTTTGCTTTCTTTTCTCAATCCCGTTTGCGAGGAATCTCCACAACTTGGAGCCTCTCGCCCTTACACTTGAAGTTCTCAAAGAAACACAGAGCAAGGGAGGATTAGCAACGCACACAAGACACAAGAATCAGAGAATCAACACGCACACAATTCGTAACAAGAGCTCGCAACACAACTCAATGAGTTCACAACTCCACTAGAGCTCTATATGCTATCACAATGAAACAAATGCGCGGAATCGAGGTCTTGGTGCTTAGAGATGTTGTAGGAATGCTTGATGTGCTCCTCCATGCGCCTAGGGGTCCCTTTTATAGCCCCAAGGCAGCTAGGAGCCATTGAGAGCAATCTGGGAAGGCAATTCTTGCCTTCTGTCGTCTGGCGCACCGGACAGTCCGGTGCACACCGGACACTGTCCGGTGCCCGATTTCTTTCCTTAACTGGCGCAGCCGACCGTTGGCAGCCAGAGAGCCGTTAGCGCACCGGACATGTCCGGTGCACACCGGACAGTCCGGTGCCCCCTTCTAACCGTTGGCTCGGCCACGTGTCCCGCGCAGATCGCGCGGCCGACCGTTGGCCCGGCCAACAGTTGGCTCACCGGACAGTCCGGTGAATTATAGCCGTACGTCGCCGGTGAATTTCCGAGAGTGGCCACTTCGCTCGAACCAGCCTGGCGCACCGGACACTGTCCGGTGCACCACCGGACAGTCCGGTGCTCCCAGACTGAGCAGATTCTTGGCTGCTCGAGCCAGGACATTTTCAATTGGATTTTTCCTGTTTCCAGCACTTAGACACAATACATTAGTCCATAAAACAATGTACTAAGTTTGAGAAACATACCTTTATCCTTGGTTTGTACTTTGTTCACCATTTTATATTTAAGCACTTGTGTTAGACCCTAAATCACCAAAATACTTAGAAATGGCCCAAGGGCACATTTCCCTTTCAAGGTAAACTGTTAATTCGAAGCCACAAAGCAAGTATTGAAGCTAAAAAATCAAAAACAATACCTATGCGCCTTTCGCGTTTAGAAGCCTCTTCAGCTCGCTTTGCTTTTTCCCGGGCATCGTGAGTGTCTTTTTCATTCTTTTTTATAATTTCGTGGGCTAGCTCTCGGCCACCGTTCACCCAGACATCAAAATAAAACTTTCCGCCCAATAAAGTTGCTTCGGCTGAAGGATCCTTCGTATCGTCTAAGGAGAAGGCAGCTTCGGCCTGGTATATAGCCTTGACGTGATCACATCCGACCTTCTCTAGAATAGCTGAGATTCCCCGAGCGCCGGAAAAAGCACAAATATCCCCGCGATCATTCAAGATTTCCTCGAAGGCTTCGGCTTCTCCACTTATCCATTCAATAACGCCCTTGGGGTCGCCTCGGATAAAATTTTCTTCAGAAGAGTAGGCGCCCAATTTGGAGAAGCTAGTTTTAAATTCTTCACGCAATCCAAGGATTTTTCAAAAAACTTTTCCTTGGATTCGCGAAGTTCTTCAACATTTTTCTCTAGCTTATTCTTCCAATATTCACTAATCTCTTGGTTAGCCTGTGCGAGCGCGCAGTTCTCATTAGCTTCAGCCAATTGTCTACGAAGGTCTTCAACCTCAGCTTTTTGGGCTTTGGCCTGAGCTTTGTACTTAGCTTCATCTTCTTTTATTTTACTCACCAAAGAAATCAAAATTTTGTCTTTCTCTAGACCTTCGTTTCTCAGTTCAATCACCTCCGAGCGAAGGTTGCTAAGAGCTATTGTACAACCTTCGTATTCAACGCTCTTTTGTGCCCTCAAGGCATTACTAAGAATCAAGCCCTGCAAAAAAGAAGAAATAATTGAGTATGACAATAAGATACTTCATTTCCAACTTCAAAGTTAACTTCTATACCTTTATACTATTGTACGCGAGGCTATCAGCAAGATCATCTGAAAGGGAAATGTGCCCTTGGGCAATTTCTATAATGTTTTGGTGATTAAGTGTCCAACACATTTAATTGAGGTCTAATGTGCAAAATAAAGTCAGAAGTGCAAATCAAAGAAAAAGATACGTTTCTAGACTTAGTACATTGTTTTGAGTACTAACATATTTTGTCTAAGTGCTAGAAACAGGGAAGAAAGAATTGGAAAAAGACTTGGCTCTGTCCAGCCAACTCCAGCTCGGCTTGGCACACCGGACTGTCCGGTGCACCAGACTAGTCCGCGTGAAAAGGCCGCTCTCGGGACTTAACAGCGGCGTACGGCTATAATTCACCGGACCGTCCGGTGGTGCACCGGACTGTCCGGTGAGTCATTAGCGGCGAACTCGTCGCCCTCGGGAAAAGCAAAAAGGCGACATGGCTAAAATTCATCGGACTGTCCGGTGGTGCACCAGACTGTCCGGTGAGCCAACGGTCGCCAGCGCCAACGGTCGGCCGCGTAATCTTCACGCGACGCGTGGCAGCTCCAACGGTCGGCGATGTGCACCGGACAGTGTCCGATGCGCCAACGGGCCCGGATTGCAACGATGGGATGCACCTGATTTGGAAGGCAATCGCGCACCGGACAGCTACAGGGACTGTCCGGTGGTGCACCGGACTATCCGATGCACCACCCGACATAAGGCAAGTTTGGCCTTCCAAGTTGGCCTCCAACGGCTCCTAGCTGCCTTGGGGCTATAAAAGGGACCCCTAGGCGCATGGAGAGGTCACCCAAGCATTCACTAAGTATTCTAAGGTATCCAGACTCTACTCCCGCGCATTCGCTTTGTTGTGTTAGAGATTTGAGCTCCATTCGAGTCGCGAACTCCCTGTGTTGTCATTTGAGCTCGAGTCTTCACTTGTGTGCGTGGGTGTGCTGCATATTTGAGTCTTGCGTGTGTTGCTTCTCCCAACCTTACTCTGTGCCTTCATTGTGATTCTTGTTGTAAGGGCGAGAGACTCCAAGTTGTGGAGATTCCTCGCAAATGGGAAAATACTCTAAGGAAAATACCGTGGTATTCAAGTTGATCATCGGATCACTTGAAAGGGGTTGAGTGCAACCCTCATCCATTGGGACGCCACAACGTGGAAGTAGGCAAGTGTTACTTGGCCGAACCACGGGATAAAAATCGTGTGTCTTGTGTTGATCTCTCTGTGATTGTTTATGTTCACAAGAACTCGCTTCAAGCTACTTAGTCGTACTAACACTTTAAATTAAGTTGTTGTGGCTATTAGTGTTTGAATTTTACAGGATCACTTATTCACCCCCTCTAGGTGCTCTCAATTGGTATCAGAGCTGTACTCTTCACGTAAGGGACTAATCGCCCGAAGAGATGGATCCTAAGGGAAAGGGGATGGTGGTCAACGACAAGGAGAAGGAGTCCATCTTCAACGAGCCAAGAGATGACAAGCCCACTGACTCTGGCTCGAGTCACAAGAAGAAGGACGGGAAGAAGAAGAGGCGCATCAAGAAGATCATCTATTACGACAGCGATGCATCTTCTTCTTCACCAAGAGACAACGATGATGACGATTCGTCGTCAAAGAAAAAGACGGTTAATCAAAATTACTCTTTTGACTATTCTCGCATGCCGTACAATTCGAATGCACATTTACTTTCCATTCTACTAGGAAAACCTCCACACTTTGATGGAGAGGACTACTCATTTTGGAGTCATAAAATGCGTAGTCATCTATTTTCTCTCCATCCTAGCATTTGGGAAATAGTGGAAAATGGGATGCATTTTGATAGCACTGATAACCCTGTATTCATTAATGAACAAATTCATAAGAATGCCCAAGCTACTACTGTCTTGTTAGCTTCGCTTTGAAGGAATGAATACAATAAATTAAGTGGCTTGGACAACGCCAAGCAAATTTGGGACACCCTCAAGATCTCACATGAGGGAAACGATGCTACAATGATCACCAAAATGGAGTTGGTGGAAGGCGAGTTGGGAAGATTTGCCATGATCAGGGGAGAAGAGCCAACACAAACGTACAACAGGCTCAAGACCCTGGTCAACAAGATTAGAAGCTATGGAAGCACAAGATGGACGGACCACGACGTCGTCCGACTCATGCTCAGGTCCTTTACTGTTATTGACCCCCATCTTGTGAATCTTATCTGTGAAAATCCCAGGTACACAAAGATGACGCCCGAGGAGATACTCAGAAAATTCGTGAGTGGGCGCATGATGGTAAAGGAGGCACGATATGTGGACGACGTCTTGAACGGTCCACTACCCGTCTACGAGCCGCAGCCCGTTGCGCTCAAGGCAACAAGCAGCAAGGAGGCGCTACCAAGCAAGGTAGCACAAGTAGAGGCTGCCGGGCTCAACGAGAATGAAATGGCGCTTATCATCAAGCGCTTCAAGACCGCACTCAAAGGACGCAAAGAATATCCCTCCAAGAGTAAAACAAGGGGAAAGCGCTCCTGCTTCAAATGCGGTAAGACTAGTCACTTTATTGCAAATTGTCCCGATAATGATAGTGACCAGGGACAAGAAAAGAGCGGGAAGAAGGAGAAAAAGAAGAGCTACAGGTAGACAAAGGGTGAGGCGCACCTTAGAAAGGAATGGGACTCGGACTGCTCTTCTTCCGACTCCGACGACGAAGGACTAGCTGCCTCGGCCTTCAACAAGTCTTCTGTCTTCCCTAACGAACGCCATACATGTCTTATGGCCAAGGAAAAGAAGGTACATGTTCGAGATACCCCTAAGTACACTACTTCTAGTGATGAAGAGTCATCTGATGATGAAGTAGATTATACTGATTTATTTAAGGGTTTAGATAGAGCTAAAGTAGATAAAATCAATGAGTTAATTGATGCTCTAAATGAAAAAGATAGATTGCTAGAAAGGCAAGAGGACATTTTGTATGAGGAACATGACAAACTTGTTAGTGTTCAAAAGTCTCTTGCCTTAGAACTTAAAAGAAATGAAATGTTGTCTTCTGAATTGTCTGCCTGTCAGGAATCTGTATCTAGTCTAAAGAATTTGAATGTTGAAATAACTGCTAAACTAGAGGAAGCTAATGTAACTAAATCATGTATAGAGCATGTTGTTATTTGTAATAGATGCAAGGATTTTGATATTTATGCTTGTGATGAACATCTTGCGTCCATTACTAAACTAAATGATGAGGTGGCAAGTCTTAATGCTCAACTTAAGACTTGCAAGATTGATTTTGATAAAATGAAGTTTGCTAGGGATGCCTACACTATTGGTAGACACCCCTCAATTAAGGATGGACCTGGTTTTTGAAGGGAAACCAAGAACTTAACAAGCCAAAAGGCTCCCATTCTCACCAAGGAGAAAGGGAAAGCCCCTATGGCTAATAGTACTCAAAGGAATCATGCTTTCATTTATAATAGGAAAATTGCTAGTCATTCCAATTATAACAGGAGTTATGATCATGATGCTTTTGATTCACATGCTATGTTTGCCTCTAGTTCTACTTTTGTTCACGGTAGAAGTAGGCCTAAGAGAAATCATGTTGTGCATCATGTGCCTAGAAAAATGTGTAATATACCTACTACTGTTTTCCATGCTTGCAACACTTCTTTTGTACTTTCATGTAAGAATGAAAAAGTGGTTGCTAGGAAGTTGGGAGCCAAATGCAAGGGAGACAAGACTTGTATTTGGGTTCCAAAAAACTATTGTGACTAACCTTGTAGGACCCAACAAGAGTTGGGTACCTAAAACCCAAGCTTAAATTGCCTTGCAGGTTTATGCATCCGGGGGATCTAGCTAGATAATCGACATCGGATGCACAAACCACATGACAGGGGACAAGAAGATGTTCACCTCCTACGTCAAGAACAAGGATTCCCAGGATATGATTATTTTTGGAGATGGGAACCAAGGCAAGGTCAAAGGTTTGGGAAAGATAGGCATCACAAGCGAGCACTCTATTTCAAATGTATTTTTAGTAGAGTCATTAGGGTACAACCTCCTGTCTGTAAGTCAATTGTGCCACATGGGCTACAATTGTTTGTTTACAAATGTTGATGTATCTGTCTTTAGAAGGAGTGATGGTTCATTAGCATTTAAGGGTGTTGTTGGGGACTTGTTCTCAAATGCTATGAATCAAGAACAAGGCAACACAAAATGTTAAATGTTAATGTCCTTCGTCCTTTTAAGCATTATTTCCCTAAGGATATAATGATTTTTGGACGAAGGTTATAAAGGACATACCTTCATAAACATAGAACGTTATAATGAAGAAGGAATCATATGAAACATAAAGATAACATAAACAGTTGTGTATTATTATCGACCCATTTCCATTTTATTATAACGGGAAGATAAAAATGATATCAAATTACAAGTGTACCTTCAGCTCGTAAGAAGGTAAGAGTACAAGTGTGACGCAAAAGCCAATGCCAAATCAGCGTGAACAGTACAGGGATACTGTTCACCTATTTATAGGCACGGGTCGCAGCCCATGGAAAATTACAATAATGCCCTTTATATTTATTAATAACTCTATGATAACTCTTTGAGGTCTAATCTGGTTTTTCATCTTTAAGTCGGTTTCCTTTTCCGCCGCTACTCCGAAGCTCTTCTACACACAGCTTCGGCTCTGCGCCAACCTTTGTGCTTCTTCGTACCGTGGCTCTGATCCGAGTCCGAAGGTACCTGTTAATGTACTTTACTCCAGAAACATTGTTAAATCATGTTTTTGAGGACCTTCGGAAGCCGAAGGCCCCCAACAGTAGCCCCTCGCAATATTAATTTCAGAATGATAAATTCAGATTGCGAAATGGACGAAGGCTATAAGCCGAAGGTCCGAAAAAAACACCTTCCTTTTGCTAGAATAGCAACAGTCAATGGCAAATGGGGCCCTCCAGTTTCCGACGTAATGGGTTTATAAATACGGGCTCGCCACAATTTACTCGGCACGCTTTCTTGCCATCTGTTTTACCTGCTCAAATAGTTTTCTGCCTATCAACATTTGGTTGCCTACCTAGTTTTAAGCTTCGGAAGCGAGAAGCAAAAATTCCGAAGGGATGTCTGAGGAGAAGAAGGTTGCTGCCGAAATGAAGTTGAGTCTTTCTGAAGAGATGCATCTGGGTTTTCTTCGATCTATGTCGAAGACTAATACAGAAAAGATCACTAAAGAAATTTTGGAAGGTTTATCTGAAGATACTGGTGATAGCGACAGTTATGATGCGGATAGTGGTGGTGAAGACTCCGAAGATCGCCCTTGGCGGCCAAGCCATGCGGTTTTCGGCAAATCAAGTATTAAAGAAAATCATCTTGTCAACATGAGGGGAAGATATTTCCGGGATTTGTCTGTTGTAAGGGCCGACGAAGGAGAGAAGACTTGCCCAACTCCTGAGGAAGATGAAGTCGTAATATTTCGAAGCTTCTTGAAAGCTGGACTACGATTTCCCCTGAGCCGTTTTGTTGTGGAGGTGCTGAAGATATTTGAAATCCACCTTCACCAACTTATCCCCGAAGCGATCATAAGGATGAATATTTTTGTGTGGGCTATGAGGAGCCAAGGCTTGGAACCTGATGCAAAAAGCTTCTGCAACATGCACGAATTGTTATACGAGACAAAACCCTGGGGTAAGGAACAATATCACAACAACTTTGGCTGCTACAGCTTCGGCTCTCAGTCTGGGTCAAGCTGCCCAGTGCCGACCTTTCGAAAGAGATGGCCTAGCGACTGGACGACGGAATGGTTTTACGTGAAAAATGACTTGAAATCTCGAGAGGATATAAAGAAGATCATTATGTATCCCATCTGGCAACGCTTCGGCCTGCGAAGGCCCAAGGTGGAAATGAATGAAGCAGCTGAAGAATGCCAGAGAGCCTTCGGAGTTGTCTGCTCTTTTATTGGTACAAGGGATTTAACTCAAGAACACATTGCCTTCAGAGTGTGGCCTCTTGCAGATAATTGGGAAATGCCAAAAGAAACTGTTAAAGAAACTGACGAAGGTGGGCTAGTCCGGTTGAAGTATTCATTCAAGTACGGAGACAAGTTTGTTGAGCCAGATGATGATTGGTTAAAGAGTATTGAGACTGTAAGTGACGAACTGCTTGGGGTATACTCGAAGGCCGAAGACACTGCATTGTCAGCGGCCTTCGGAGGCCGAAAAAGGAAAAGACTCAACCGGGTATTTGATGCAATCGGGTTCGTCTACCCCGACTATCGTTATCCCATTCGAGGGTAGAAAAGAAAAGGCACAACTTCTGCGAAAGAAGAAGCTGCAGCTGCTCCTAGTGAGCCAGCACCGAAAAGAAAAAGGATAAAGGTTCTCACACATCGGCCACGCTATATTGAACCAGCCTCGGTGCCTGAGTTCACCAGAGAGACCTCTTCGGCCACCGAGGCTGAAGAGCCAACCCTGCTGCCAGAAGTCGCAGAAATGGCCGAAGCGCCAACAACAAAAGAATTGGAGGAACCAAAGATTCTATTACCAGAAACCAAAGAGATGGCCGAAGCGCCATCGACAGAAAAGATGGAAGAAGCAAAAGGATCAACTGAGGGAGCAAAAATATCAGAAATTTTAAGTCCTTCAGTAGAAATTGAAGTAGCAAGAATTAAAAAGGGCCAACAGTGACCCCAAAAAGAAAAAGAATGGTCAATGTGTTGGATGTTTTGGAAACAATTAAACTTCCAAGCACAACTCCCAAGAAGACTGCTGAAATTTCTGAGGCGCCTGCGGAAGTATCCGTTGCTAAGGCTCCGAAGCAACAGACTGTAGTTGAAACTGAGCCTTCAGAACCAACCAAGGTAAAACCTTTGGAAGCAGAAGAAGCAAGAATTGAAAAGGCAACTGAAGAAATAAAAATGTCAGAGCCTATTTTGGTCGAAGAAATTGATACTACTGTCCCCGAAGCATCTTCCAAAATGTACGATTATATTATGCGTCATGCTTCAGGGAAAAAGTTATCGGAAGAAGAAGTTTTTGAAGCCAATCACTATGCCAAAGAATTGAAATATCCGAAGGGGGCATTAGTATTCAATGGGACGGATGAAGAGGATTTCCTATACTGTCTCCCAGACAATAAAGAATTATCCGTCTGCCGGGAGATGTCTAGAAGCATGGGGTTTCCGAAGCTCGAAGCTGGCTTAAGCGCTATGACGAAAGAAGATCTCGCGGATAGTCTTGCGTACAATAGCCTGAAGGTATGGGAATTAGACGTTTGAAAATTTTATAATTTGTAACTCATTCTTTTATTCTTATACGGACTCTTTTTTCATATAGGGTTTAATCTAAGCAACGCATTAAGAGCGCAAAAGAGTGCCGAAGACGAGAGCTATGAAATTGCGTTCAACAATCTACGATCAGAAGTTATTAAACTGAGAAACGAAGCTCTAGAAAAAGATAAAATTCTGCTTACATTGGTAGACAAGGTAAAAAAGGACGAAGCTGCTTCAAAGGTTCAGGCCGAAGCTCACAAACGTGAAATTAAAGATCTTCAGAAGCAACTAGCTAGAGCTAAAGAAGAACGTATACTTGAAGAGACAAAACGAGAGCTTAGTGACCAATTGGCCAATCATTTGGAGATAAGTGTTAAGGAGCTTCGTGCATCCCAGAGAAAATGCTACGTTAAATCCATAGAGTGCGTCAAGAAATAAAATCCAGCTTCGCCAGCGTTGGTGCATTTTCTAGTGAAGAGAATTTTTCAAGAGGCAATCCTGAAGGTCCCATGGAATGGATCAGTCACGAAGCAGAGGCCTTCGAGGAAATTCTGAACAGCCGCGGCGATATCTGCGCTTTTTTCGGGTGCCAGAGGGATTGCTACTGTTTTGGGGAAGAAAGGCTGCGAGCATGTAAATCCTTAGCGCAGTCCGAAGCTAGTTTGTCTACTGAAGACATTAAAGACCCCTCACCCGAAGCAAGCATGGTCGGCGGAAAATTCTTCACCGATATCTGGGATAACGGCGGCCGAGAACTGGCGCAAGAAATTATTCAAAGGAGTGAAAAAGGCATCCACGATGCTAGAAAAGTAGCGGAAGCTGCCGAAAAAGTTCAGAGCCCGAAGGGCACATAGGTATTAATTAGTGGTTTTTATCATGCTGTAATTTTTATTTCCAAACTCCGTTCTCGGTTTGTAATAGTAATATAGCCGTATCTTTTCTTCCCTCAGAAGCTGCTGAGGCATCTCCGGGCCCCCACCCGAAGGGGGACGATGAAATTAGAAAAATGGCCGAAGCCATTATGGACAAGGTTGTCAACCAACTATTGAACGAAGCTGCAGAAATAGTGCTTAAAGAGAATTGAATACCATTGTAGAAATTTTTGAAATGTAAAAATGTGTAATATATTGTAACTTTAAATGTAATATACAATCTGTTTATAGTTTAATTCTTTACGATGCATGAAACTTTGCATACATACCATTTTTTGAGCCTTCGGCGAAAAAACACCTTCCCTTCTTTTCATGCTTCGTGAAGAAAATCTTTTCTATATCATAAGAATTTGTTTACTTCTCTGATGAAAAATGTCCAAGCTTCGTGAAATATTCTTCGAAGCTGTAAAAAAGTTTTGTGTTGCTTTTCCGATGAGGCTACACTTCATCTCGATTTGCCTTGTGCCTCAGCACGATTTTCTCTTTCCCAAAATATGTTCCGAAGGTCAATACTGTATCCCTTCTTGTTCCAGATGCATTATGCTGTATGATGCTTATGTTATGCAAAATGATGTGATGATGTTATGTTATGCAAAATGATATTTGTGCCGCAGACACATATCCCTGTAATAAAGCACACACACTTTTATATCAGCGCTGACTTTTCGCTGTAAGTCTCCCTTAGGAGCTTCTTCGCCTTTTATTTTCAGCGGAATCAGTGTTTATTGTTCGCTGTAAGCCTCCCTTAGGAGCTTCTTCGCCTTTTACTTTCAGCGGAATCAGCGTTTATTTTTCGCTGTAAGCCTCCCTTAGGAGCTTCTTCGCCTTTTACTTTCAGCGGAATCAGCGTTTATTTTTCGCTGTATGTTTAGAAAACTTACACTGCGCTCCCTTAGGAACGACTTTTTACTGCTTCAAACAATTTGTACTGTGTCCGTTAGGTCAGATTTTTGATAATACAAAGGTCCTTCAAATCAGTATAAGCTCGCATGCTTCGGCAACTCAAGCCTATGGAAAAAACATATTTTTATATGGTAAAAGACAAAAGTATTACAAGGAATTGAAATTCAATTAAAAAACATTTAAACTCTTCATAATTGTTCCTTATTAACAAAAGGGTAACAACGTATGTAGAAAATGCAAAAGAACTTTGTTGAGGTAGGATATTTGTCAATAAATGTGCTTCGACTCTGGCACAGTGCTGTTGACTGTGCGAGCTTCGGACTTTCTCTGAAATCTCTCTGAAGATGATTGTGCTGGCTCCCTTCTGGCTGTTGCCCTCGCTGGATCGGCGGTGGCGGTGGAGGTTGCTGCCAAGATGCTTGGGGTTGGCTCGCCGAAGCAACAGAAGCTGCAGGGTGGTTGCCTACATATTCTGGAATGTAAGGTGAGTGATACGAAGCAGTATGCATGACCTGCTTCGGTTGACTCTGTTGCGCTGCTGCTTCCGCTATTTCCTTCTGCTTCTGGATGGTAACATGGCACATCCTGGTAGTATGGCCCTTGTCTTCACCATAGAATAGGCAATATATTTTTCTTGGTTGGTCTCCAAACCTTCCCCCGAAGCCCCTGGCGCCTCTGCCCCTTGGCGCTGGCGGCCGAAAAGAACTCTGCTGTTGGGCCGAAGCTTGTGAAGAGTGTTGTGGCCTTTGCTGCTGGCTCCCTCTATCATCAGTTTGAGCAGAGTTATGGATTGACCTAACATGCCTCGGGTGAAATCTTCCTCCGAAGCCCCTGGTCATTTCAGAGAACCTGAATGCTTCCTCCCTTCTTTGGCGGAAGTCATTGTCAGCTCGAATGTATTCATCCATCTTCTGAAGCAGCTTTTCCAACGTTTGTGGTGGCTTCCTAGCAAAGTACTGCGCTGATGGTCCCGGCCGAAGCCCCTTAATCATGGCCTCAATGACAATTTCATTCGACACTGTTGGCGCTTGTGCCCTCAGACGCAGAAACCTCCGGACATACGCACTGAAGGTACTCTTCGTGGTCCTGGGTACACTGGAAGAGAGCCTGAGCGGTGACTGGCTTCGTCTGAAACCCTTGGAAGCTAGTTACCAGCATATCCTTCAATTTCTGCCAAGAAGTGATTGTCCCTGGCCGAAGAGAAGAGTACCAAGTCTGAGCAACGCTCCTGACGGCCATGACAAAAGATTTTGCCATAACTGCCGTATTGCCACCATACGAAGATATGGTCGCTTCGTAGCTCATCAGGAATTGCTTGGGGTCTGTATGACCGTCATACATGGGAGCTAGGGTGGCTTGTAGGACTGAGGCCATGGTGTAGCCCGCAATTCTATTGAGAGAGGAGAAGCATCATCAAAAGCAAAGTTTCCATGATGGAAATCTTCATACCAGTCATCCTCATTGTGGAAGCCTTCCTGATGAAGCTCTCTGCGTGGAGGCCTTCGGCTTTGATCATCTTGAACAAGATGACGAACCTCTTCAGAAGCTTCGTCTATCTGTCTCTGAAGATCAGCTAGACGAGCCATCTTCTCCTTCTTACGTTGCACCTGCTGCAGAAGGATCTCCAAGTTTTGGATCTCCTGATCCAGGTCATCCTCCGGAGGTGTTGGACTGACAGCCTTCCTCTTCTGGCTTCGGGCCTCTCTAAGAGAAAGGACATCCTGATTGGGATCTAGCGGCTGTAAAGTACCAGCCCCTGTCGCTGAAGCTTTTTTCGGCGGCATGACGAAGGTGATGCTTGCCCAAAGTGTTCAAGACTCAAAAAATGGAAGTGAGTTCACCGGAGGTGGGCGCCAATGTTGGGGACTTGTTCTCAAATGCTATGAATCAAGAACAAGGCAACACAAAATGTTAAATGTTAATGTCCTTCGTCCTTTTAAGCATTATTTCCCTAAGGATATAATGATTTTGGACGAAGGTTATAAAGGACATACCTTCATAAACATAGAACGTTATAATGAAGAAGGAATCATATGAAACATAAAGATAACATAAACAGTTGTGTATTATTATCGACCCATTTCCATTTTATTATAACGGGAAGATAAAAATGATATCAAATTACAAGTGTACCTTCAGCTCGTAAGAAGGTAAGAGTACAAGTGTGACGCAAAAGCCAATGCCAAATCAGCGTGAACAGTACAGGGATACTGTTCACCTATTTATAGGCACGGGTCGCAGCCCATGGAAAATTACAATAATGCCCTTTATATTTATTAATAACTCTATGATAACTCTTTGAGGTCTAATATGGTTTTTCATCTTTAAGTCGGTTTCCTTTTCCGCCGCTACTCCGAAGCTCTTCTACACACAGCTTCGGCTCTGCGCCCAACCTTTGTGCTTCTTCGTACCGTGGCTCTGATCCGAGTCCGAAGGTACCTGTTAATGTACTTTACTCCAGAAACATTGTTAAATCATGTTTTTGAGGACCTTCGGAAGCCGAAGGCCCCCAACAGGTGTATTAGACGGCAAACTCTACTTAGTTGATTTTTTGAAAGAGGAGGCCGATCTAGATGCATGCTTAATAGCTAAGACTAGTATGGGCTGGCTGTGGCATCGCCGTCTAGCACATGTTGGGATGAAGAACCTTCATAAACTTTTAAAGGGAGAACATGTGTTAGGACTAACCAATGTATGTTTCGAGAAAGATAGACCTTGTGCAGCTTGTCAAGCAGGAAAGCAGGTGGGAAGCACTCATCACAGCAAGAATGTGATGACAACATCAAGACATCTGGAGCTTCTTCACATGGACCTCTTCGGACCCGTTGCCTACCTTAGCATCGGGGGAAGTAAGTATGGTCTTGTAATTGTTGATGATTTTTCTCGCTTCACTTGGGTGTTCTTTTTGCAGGATAAATCAGAAACCCAAGGGACCCTAAAGCGCTTTCTAAGGAGGGCTCAAAACGAATTTGAGCTCAAGGTGAAAAAGATAAGAAGCGACAACGGACCCGAGTTCAAGAATCTGCAAGTGGAGTAGTACCTTGACGAGGAAGGCGTCAAGCACGAGTTCTCCGCTCCCTACACACCACAGCAAAACGGTGTGTAGAGAGGAAGAACAGGACGCTTATCGACATGGCGAGAACGATGCTTGGAGAATTCAAGACGCCGAGCGGTTTTAGTCGGAAGCTGTGAACACAGCTTGCCACGCCATAAACTGGCTCTACCTACATCGCCTTCTCAAGAAAACCTCGTATGAACTCCTTACCGGTAACAAACCCAATGTTTCTTACTTTCGTGTATTTGGGAGCAAATGTTACATTCTGGTGAAGAAAGGTTAGACATTCCAAATTTGCTCCCAAGGCAGTAGAAGGGTTTTTACTAGGGTATGACTCAAATACAAAGGTGTATAGAGTCTTCAACAAATCATCGGGTTTGGTTGAAGTCTCTAGCGACGTTGTATTTGATGAGACCAATGGCTCTCCACGAGAGCAAGTTGATCTTGATGACATAGATGAAGATGATGTTCCAACGGCCGCATTGCGCACGATGGCAATAGGAGATGTGCGACCACAGGAACAACAAGAGCAAGTTCAGCCATCTTCCTCCACAATGGTGCATCCCCCAACTCAAGATGATGGACAGGTTCCTCAAGAAGAGGCGCATGATGAAGGGGGAGAACAAGAAGAACAAGTTATGGAGGAAGAAGTACCACTGGTCCCTCCAACTCAAGTCCGAGCGACAATCCAAAGAGATCACCCCGTCGATCAGATTATGGGTGACATAAGCAAGGGAGTAACAACTTTCTCACGTTTAGCTAATTTTTGTGAGCATTACTCGTTTGTCTCTTCTATTGAGCCTTTCAGGGTAGAAAAGGCCTTACAGGATTTTGGACTGGGTGTTGGCCATGCAGGAAGAGCTCAATAACTTCAAGAGGAATGAAGTTTGGAGCCTGGTGCCACGTCCAAAGCAAAATGTTGTGGGAACCAAGTGGTTGTTCCACAACAAGCAAGACGAGCACGGGGTGGTGACAAGAAACAAGGCTCGACTTATGGCAAAGGTTATGCCCAAGTCGCAGGTTTGGATTTCGAGGAGACTTTTGCTCCTATGGCTAGGCTAGAGTCTATTCGAATATTATTAGCCTATGCCGCTCACCACTCTTTCAGGTTGTTTCAAATGGATGTAAATAGCGCTTTTCTCAATGGGCCAATCAAGGAGGAGGTATACGTGGAACAACCCCCTGGCTTTGAGGATGACAGGTACCCCGACCATGTGTTTAAGCTCTCTAAGGCGCTCTATGGACTTAAGCAAGCCCCAAGAGCATGGTATGAATGCCTTAGAGATTTCTTAATTGCTAATGCTTTCAAGGTTGGGAAAGCCGATCCCACTCTTTTTACTAAGACTTGCGATGGTGATCTTTTTGTGTGCCAAATTTATGTCGATGACATAATATTTGTTTCTACTAATCAAAAGTCTTGTGAGGAGTTTAGCAGTGTGATGACTCAAAAAGTTCGAGATGTCAATGATGGGTGAGTTGACCTACTTCCTTAGTGAAGCAACTCAAGGACGGCACCTTCCTCTCCCAAACGAAGTACACTCAAGATCTTCTCAAGAGGTTTGGGATGAAGGACGCCAAGCCCGCGAAGACACCGATGGGAACCGACGGGCATGTCGACCTCAACAAAGGAGGTAAGTCCATTGATCAAAAGGCATACCGGTCTATGATAGGGTCATTACTTTATTTATGTGCTAGTAGACCGGGACATTATGCTAAGTGTATGCATGTGTGCTAGATATCAATCCGACCCCAAGGAATGTCACCTTGTGGCCGTTAAGCGAATTCTTAGATATTTAGTTTCTACTCCTTGCTTTGGGATCTGGTATCCAAAGGGGTATACCTTTGACTTGATTAGATACTCAGACTCTGATTATGCCGGGTGCAAGGTTGATAGGAAGAGCACATTGGGGACGTGCCAATTCCTAGGAAGGTCCCTGGTGTCTTGGAGTTCAAAGAAACAAACATCTGTTGCCCTATCCACCGCTGAGGCTGAGTATGTTACCGCAGGACAGTGTTGCATGCAACTACTTTGAATGAGACAAACCCTTCGGGATTTTGGCTACAATCTGAGCAAAGTCCCACTCCTATGTGACAATGAGAGTGCAATCCGCATGGCAGATAATCCTGTTGAACACAGCCGCACTAAGCACATAGACATCCAGCATCACTTTCTAAGGGACCACCAACAAAAGGGAGATATCGAGGTGTACCACATTAGCACCGAGAACCAGCTAGCCGATATCTTACCAAGCTGTTAGATGAGAAAACCTTTTGCAGGTTGCATAGAGAGCTAAATGTCTTAGATTCGCGTAACTTGGATTGATCTATAGCATACATGTGTTCTATGCCTTTGATCATGTTACTTTGAGCATTTACATAATTTTGTTGCTTATTTATGGTGCTCAAGTTGTGCAAGGAATCCCCGGACCTCACAAGTCCATGTGTGAATGATGCACATATTTAGGGGGAGATGTGCTACAACTTGACTCTTTGAGACTAATCTGTTTGTTTGAGTACACTTGATGTAGTCTCAAAGGTGCATTGAAAGGGAAAGGTGAACTTGGACAATGAAAAGACTTCCACTGCACTCCGGTATTAGTGTACTAACCTCCAGGTTCATACTATGCTCTCATTGCCTTTTTGCTCTAAATTGACATTTTTGGTGAGGCTATGGGGTTAAAGGGCCAAGAATGATCCCGTTTTAGTGCTTAATGCCAAAGGGGAAGAAATTAAGGCCAAAGCAAATGGATCAGCTACCACTTGTGAATTTTGAAAACAATAGAGTTAGAACTTTTGATTTGTCCAAAATGCTCTAATTGCAAAATTTGGTCTCTTGTGGGGGGAGAATTTTAATTATGGGAAAAAGGGGGAGTTTTCGGCACTTGATCAATTTTACTCTTGGAATAACTCTTTATATTGCCCAAACAAGTGTGTTTGACTTAAAGATAGGAAATGAATTTGATTTGCAAAAACAAACCAAGTGGTGGCAAAGAGCGATCCAAAATATGCCAAATAATAGTCAAAAACAATTTGGTTTTCATTTGCTTTGATGTTGCACTCATTTTGATTGCTTTTTGATGTGTTGGCATAAATCACCAAAAAGGGGGAGATTGAAAGGGAAATGTGCCCTTGGGCAATTTCTATAATGTTTTGGTGATTAAGTGTCCAACACATTTAATTGAGGTCTAATGTGCAAAATAAAGTGAGAAGTGCAAATCAAAGAGAAAGGTACGTTTCTAGACTTAGCACATTGTTTTGAGTACTAACATATTTTGTCTAAGTGCTAGAAACAGGGAAGAAAGAATTGGAAAAAGATTTGGCTTTGTGCAGCCAACTCCAGCTCGGCTTGGCACACCGGACTATCCGGTGGTGTACCGGACAGTGTCCGGTGCACCAGGCTGGTCCGCGTGAAAAGGCCGCTCTCAGGACTTGACGGCGGCGTACTGCTATAATTCACCGGACCGTCCGGTGGTGCACTGGACTGTCCGGTGAGTCATCAGCGGCGAACGCGTCGCCCTCGGGAAAAGCAAAAAGGCAACGTGGCTAAAATTCACCGGACTGTCTGGTGGTGCACCGGACTGTCCGGTGAGCCAACGGTCGCCAGCGCCAATGGTCGGTCGCGTAATCTTCGCGGCGACGCGTGGAAGCTCCAACGGTCGGCGGGGGGCACCGGACTGTCCGGTGCGCCAACGGGCTCGGAGTTGCAACGGTCGGATGCGCCTGATTTGGAAGGCGATCGCGCACCGAACAGCTACAGGGACTGTCCGGTGGTGCACCGGACTGTCCGGTGCACCACCCGACAGAAGGCAAGTTTTGGCCTTCCAAGTTGGCATCCAACGGCTCCTAGCTGCCTTGGGCTATAAAAGGGACCCCTAGGAGCATGGAGGAGTCACCCAAGCATTCACTAAGTATTCTAAGGCATCCAGACTCTTCTCCCGCGCATTCGCTTTGTTGTGTTAGAGATGTGAGCTCCATTCGAGTCGCAAACTCTCTGTGTTGTCATTTGAGCTCGAGTCTTCACTTATGTGCGTGGGTGTGTTGCGTATTTGAGTTTTGCGTGTGTTGCTTCTCCCAACCTTACTCAGTGCCTTCATTGTGATTCTTGTTGTAATGGCGGAGAGACTCCTAGTTGTGGAGATTCCTCGCAAACGGGAAAATTACTCTAAGGAAAATACCGTGGTATTCAAGTTGATCATCGGATCACTTGAAAGGGGTTGAGTGCAACCCTCATCCATTGGGACGCCACAACATGGAAGTAGGCAAGTGTTACTTGGCCGAACCACGGGATAAAAATCGAATGTCTTGTGTTGATCTCTCTGTGATTGTCTGTGTTCACAAGAACTCGCTTCAAGCTACTTAGCCGTACTAACACTTTAAATTAAGTTGTTGTGGCTACTAGTGTTTGAATTTTATAGGATCACCTATTCACCCCCCTCTAGGTGCTCTCATCATCGTTCGACATAACCGAAAGACCTTCCTCAAGCTTCGGAAATCCCATACTTTAGCTTTCTCCTGGCAAACAGATATTCCTTTATTGTTCGGGAGACAGTATAGGAAATCGTCTTTGTTAGTGCCATTAAAAACTAAGGCTCCTTTCAAATATTTCAGTCTTTGGGCATAATGTCTGGCTTCCAGGATTCTTCTTCGGATAATTTTTCCCCAAAGCATGTCGAAAAATGTAATCAATATCTTCAACTAGGGCTTCGGGGACAAGAGATTTTACTTTTTCTGCCATGTCTTGCCCTGCGGCCATGCCGGTACCTGAAGTTTGTTGATCAACTTTATCTTCAGGGGCGACAGCCTTCGTCTCAATGGGCGCTGAAGGCCCAGCTTCGGCTTCGGCTTGGACTTTGGCAGCTTCAGCAGTTTTCTTAGTAGGACCAGGGCTCAAGGCCTTTGTAGTCTCCATAACAGTGTCTAGCACGCTGGCCATCCTCCTCCTCTTGGGAGTTGCGGCAGGAGCTTTTTTGCATCTTCGGCAAATTTGCCTCTGCCGGTGGGCTCAGGATTTCTGGCATTTTTATTATTTTTCCACCTGTGGCTCTTCGGCCTTATCATCCTTAGCTTCGACTGGGCTAACTATAGGCACCTTCGGCACTACAATCGGCTCTTCAACGCTCTATACAATCGGTGCAGCTTGTTTTGCTTCGGCAGTTGAAGAGGTCCCTTCGCCAAATTCAGGCACTATGGCCGGTTCAATATATCGCGGCCGGTGGGTCAGAACCTTCATTTTCTTGCCCTTCGGCATAGCAGTGGTGGACAAAGCGACTGTTTTTCTCTTCTTCCCTTGCCTTCGTAACAGGTAGAGATAATCAGGGTATACGAAGCCAATCGCATCAAATACCCTGTTCAATCTTTTCTTGCCCCGACCCCCGGAGGCTGCGGACAATGCATCATCTTCGGCCTTCGAATATGTCCCAACCAGCTCGTCACTAGTAGCTTCAATACATTTCAACCAGTCAGCATTTGGTTCATCAAACTTCTCTCTAAATCTGAAGGTATATTTCAATCGAACCAGGCCACCTTCACTAGATTCGACAGTAGTTTCCTTCGGCATATCCCAGCTCTCCACAAGTGGCCACACCCTGAAGGATATGTGCTCTTGAATTAAATCCCTCATGCCAATGAAGGCGCAAACAGTACTAAAAGCCTTTTGGCATGCTTCAACATCGCTATCAATATCCACCTTCGGCCTTCGGAGGCCGAAGCGAGACCAGATGGAGCGTTGGATAATTTCCTTGATGTCTTCCCTTTTAATTAGATTATTTTTAACATAAAACCACTCCTCCATCCAGGCCCCGGGCCATCTCTTCCGGTATGATGGCACCGGGTAACTTGCATTAGAGCGGGCAATGAACCCGTAGCAGCCCAAGTTGTTGTGGTATTGTTCTTTTCCAATAGCCTTCGTCTCGTACAAAAGCTCGTGCATACTGCAGAAGCACTTTGCGCTTGGCTCCAGCCCTTGGCTTCTTACAGCCCAGACAAACATCCCCATCCTAATTATAGCTTCGGGGGTAATCTGATGAAGAAAAATATGAAAAAATCTTTAATACTTTCAACCACAAATTTGCTCAGTGAGAACCGGAGACCTGCTTTCAGGAAGCTTCGGTAATAACAACTTTGTTTTCCTGAGGAGCGGGGCAGTGTTGTCTCCTCCGACTCTGACAATAGACATGTCGCGAAAAATATCTCCCTCTCATGGCGTAAATAGGACTTTGTTTGATAGTCAATATGCCAGGGCCGATCCTCAGAATCTTCATCCCCAGTTTCCACATCATAACTATCACTGTCATCAGAACTTCGAACAAACCCTCCATAATTTCCTTATAATCTTCTCTGTATTCGTTTTTGCATAGATCATAAAATCCAGCGATGAAAGGATCCACAATTTTCTCTTCATACAGCTTCTTCTCCTCGGTTATTTCTTCTCTTCAGTCATCTTCTTCTCCTCACTCATCTTCTTCTCAAATTTGGAGCAAGCATGCCTTTAAACCAAAGCTCTAAAGCTCGAAAATTAGGCAAGAACTATTGAGCAAGAGCTGGAATTTGAGAAAGTAACGCAAATAGCAGAAAAGCGTATCAAATGCTGCCGCTGTGGTTCATATTTATACGCCTACTGCTTTGCAATTGGCAGCACCCATTTGTCATAGACTGTCACTATTCTAGCGA